>NC_071353.1:5690000-6936250 GCF_943734655.1 Sabethes cyaneus
ACTTCGATATAACGTACCCTCGTTATTACGTACCCTCGATACAACGTCACTCGATATAACGTACAATTTACCTCGATATAACGTACATATTTTCAAGTGTTGCAAATTTCTTCTGAAACTGTATTTAAAGTTTCATTCGCAATTATTTAAATACCCTGTCAATCTCACAGATTCATAATGGCCATCTAGTGCCTCGGTAAAGGTTCCTGAGTTTCAATTAGGGTATTTCATAGTACAGTGGTGCTGAGTTGCAAAAACGCGATCATTGGCTATTACGTAAGAAATGCCTTATTTTTCTAGGATAATGTCTTTGGTGAAGATTATTAAAATATAGCGCATCTTATTACATTATTAATGTGATCGTGAATCTACCTATTAGGCTGATATAAAATTTTGTTTTTTTAAATGCGTCCAAAATTTGCTCTTTTATCGGGAAAGTTGTAGAACACACCAAAACCAGTAACTTTACTGAATACTGTAACTATCTATCTCTTACCGTTTGCGAAATATAATGATTTCTTTGAAAAGAGTTAGTGTACAGGACTGTGTACAGGAAAAAAAACACCAAAAAGGTTGCAACACCCTTCTAGTTGGATTATATTATCATAATTTATTAAATGTAGTTAAACAGTAACAAAATAAAGTAATATAAGCTATATTTTTGAATTCTTTTTGTATGCTTCGATATAACGTACAATTCGATATAACGTACAACTTGAAAATTAAAATGTACGTTATATCGAAGTTCCCCTGTATTACGGCGATGGAAATGTATATAAAAAAATCTTAACACTTAGCTACAGACTCCAGCAACCGAATCATGCAAAGCTGATGTGTTAAAGCGCATTTGTACCGCCAGGATAACCGGAAGAGAAAAATACGAAGATAATCGTTCATTGTTGCTTACGTCCTTTTGAAAAAGTACCCGTAAGATGTAAGATTAGGAGCCAGAAGCCACGTGACACCGCACCTCCCAGCTCAACTATTTGATTTTGAAATTGCAGTATACCGGGTTAGTAACCTTCCCCATTTCATACCCAATATCAGTCGATCGTCCCAGTTAGCTTCGAGGTACGATGCTGGTTAACAAGCCAGTCGTTATATGTTCGAATCTCTACTGGGCACAGTGTTACTAGATAGAGACTCAGTAGGTAGTTTTACAGCCGGCTAGCAAGTCCGTCGATAAAGAAGGGCCAAGTCTTAAAGACGTTTAAGCCGCAAGCTTAGGATCAGTCGATTATTGATCTCGCTTTGGTTATCTCTTTCACATCTCTGCATATGCCGGCTTACGGCACACAACCATGGGGCAGATTCATCTTCTCCCCATGATCACGATCTTCCTACTGGCGATGCTTCTGTTTCAGAACTATTGTAATTCAGAACCAAGCCGAAAGAAACTGCTCAAAATCCGATACAACGGATTAGATTCCCTGGAAGAATCCCTTCTAACCTTCAAAACTAATTCATTTGTTGATTATAATGACGCTCAAATTCAGACTGACCAGCGTAAACTAGAGTTTAATAGCACACATAGTAAATTTAATATTTTTAGAAACGATGGTTTTACAATTGATGAAGGGACGGTAAGGGAAAGTAATGAAGAAGGATTTTTTGGGAATGGAGGGGAAAGGGTGGAAAGGAAGGGGGGGGGGGGGGTAATAGGTAGCTACGCTTAACAAGTAGTCGTGACTCCTACCTTTTGTCCAATGCTGGAAGGTGCATGGGTCGAACCAAGCTATAATTTAAGATTATAACCGGATTCGAACCCACAACACCCGCCAGTAACCACAGAGGCACTGGACAAAAGGAAACTGCACAACCCCCCTTATTAATGTAGCGACATGGGTTGGACTATTTTTAGACACATTTTATTTTTCTTCCTCCACCTACTGTAGAAAACCACCGACCGAGAAGTTTAATCTAACTTTGTGTTTACTGGCAGGACGACGACACTATGCAGGCCCTTGCGACTTACAAGGTACTGCGTATGAACGCTGTTCGTCTCTCAGCGTGTTAGCTGCGATTCTCAGCGCAGGGTTTCGGGGGGAAGGCCCCGTTCCTGTGAAAATTTGACCAAACCCCCCTCCTCTCCACTCTTTCCCCTCAAAAGGTTTGGTCAAACAATAAATTTGTTTATTATGTTTGCTGCTCATAGTTTAACCTTGTAACAGACAGCGTAAAAATAATAGAATCAAGCTAATATTTTTTTCATGTAAATTTAAACAAAAAAAGCTTAAATAAATTGTGATTTTTATGCGAAAATAATTGTTTGAACGACCGGCAAGACGAGACATAATTTGAAAATTCAAATATATTATGATTATCATGTATTATTTTGGCAAGTCGGCCTTTTTGCGTTTTGCTCTGAACTTACATTTCCTTAAAAAGCAGCAACAAATCAGCTTTTAATAAAAAAAAACTGAAAGTTAGTCAAGCAGAATAAACAAACAATGAAAGCCAAACCCTCTCTGTTAGCCTCGAGGTCGCACACTGCCCAACAAACATTTTTGATTAAAAATAGCTTATTAAACTATTGTACAACTATTTCACGTGGAGCAAGTGCTTGATAAGCTATTATACAAAGAAAATGTTACTTGGGTGGTCTAGCAAGCCAGTCCTCACATGTTCGAATCTCGACTGGGAGAGGTTGTAAGGGCACACACTAGTCCCGTACTTGTTTGTATTCTTACAACTGGTGAAGTCTGTCGCAAGAAAGCAGAAGGTCAGCAGAACGACGCTGCATTCCGCACACCTAAGTACAAGTCGATGAACTCGAAACGCTCTTTCCTCGGCAAGCTGATTTGAATTGCTGGATAGATGCGGCGTGGGCGGCAGTGCTGCTGTATGCAAAAGCAGATTATAAATCTTTCCTGTGTTTACTAAAACATGTCGCTATCAGAGCTGACATCGGAAATCGTTATCGCAGTTATTGTTTTGGATAGTAACACCAATCCTGAAAGAGTTGTTGGAATGAATGTACAATCATTTCGTAACAGAGAACATATCGATATAGCACCACGTATTCATTCGTCGTTGCAAAAGCGCATGTCCACAACACAATCACAGCTGATCAACCTTGTCGAATCTGTATGATGTTTAAAGGTTCTCACTTTTCTATAAGTAGCGATTTTAAAACACTTAAAATCTCATAAAATATTTTTTATTTCAAAATCAAATGTTAGAGAATTAGGATTGATTTTTATGAACTTGTTCCTTCTATGTTTGAACACTACTCTCGCTTTAATGTCACATTGTATAAAGTAAGCAGCGGGTTATTTTTATCCAAACCTGCGTTGGCAGGAAAATGAACAGGATCGAAACTATTCCCAGTTGAACGAATCAGTGCAGATACTTTGCTCATAACAACCCAACCGAACTTTGCTCTAGTTTTTAGTCTCAGGTTTTTAGAAAATAATTTCAGTATCGTCGCCTACTGGATGGTGGTCGAAGAAAGGGGGAGGAATTTTTTCGAAGAATACTGTCAAATACCCACAAAAGCCCAGAATAACAATCGAAAAAAAACTCTAAAACCAAACAGCTGTTACGATAAGACCACGGAACAATTAATTACCGAACAATTGTACTAACTAGCAATGAACACACCGCGAAGGTTCATCCGGCGGTTGTCATCGAGTTCCGCTCGCGGCGTGATCCTTCGGGAGAGTGAATCGTTTCTACCGAGCGGCGATGTCCCGTTGCTTCGGCTGTCTAGGGTGAAAATTTTATCGATCGATCAGCGGTTTCATTCTCGTTCGGCATTGCACTCGTACCGGTCGATTGTCGCGCGGTTGTTGTGTAATCGAAAGTCTAACCCGCTAGTGAATTACAATTATTACTATCAACTCCAGTGCAATACACTTTTCCGGTTCTGTTCAGCAGCATTTGGACATCTTACCACCCGAGCAGCAAGCAGTGTAAAGTTTAACCCTCCAACTTTGGGCTTTTCCACCCTCTCCTCCCCCTTCTCAATTCGACTGATAAGTTCCTTTCACCGCACAGGAATGATGGTGTGGCTGACTGACTACGACTTCGAACCGAAGGTAACGAACCACGTAACAACTATTTGTCCTCAGCGGAGCAGTTTCCGCCGTGGCAAAGTCTGTACCAGTGTGTGTTCTGTTCACGGTAACTAACGCCACCGGATGTTCGTCTCATGCCGCCGATTTCGCTGAGAAGGGCACGCCAAATCAACAGCAGCCATCGAATCACGGTTGTCATCTAACCTCAGCCCGGCGAAAGGCCACACCGGTCATACAACAACATTGATCTTTTTAGAGTCACCGTGTGCCGAAAACTAGTTGAATCGAAATCTAAACTAAAAATAGTGCATTTGATGCGCTGTAATGCATATCGGGGAAGGTCAGGTATCGATGGTTGAATATCGATTTTTCGCAACTTTTCTCCGTCAATCATCGCAGGATGCGCAGTGTGGGAGAAGACGGGGTCGTACAACGATAACCTCAAGTGCCCTTGGTCAAGGACATCAAACTTTGCATCTGTGAAACAAGCGATGCCGTATGTCGGCGGTCACCTTAGTAGCGTGGAAATTCATCAGTTTTCATTTCATTTTGCGGAATTTCTAAAAATAATTTTCCCGGCTAATACCTACACGCATAACATAGACATGTTGGCTGTTTTGGTTGTTGAATAACAGTCGGGAAATTAGTAGAGGACAAATCTACTAGTAGCACACTTTTATTAGCTGTCAAAAATGTTTGGATACTTTCATAACGCTGACGAAGCATTTTTTATCACTCAAGTTCAAATCAGAAAACTTAAAACTGCAGTTGCTCTCCTAGCTTCAGTTCGAAGACTAAATAATACAGTAAATATGACTAAACCAAGATAAGCGATGGCTAGTGGAGATGTATGGGAACGGAAAGTGTTACATTTTACACTTTATTCTCAAGATGATGACTGTGAATGTGACTGAGTTCACCTTGTTTGTAGGTTGTTGTTATGGAAACGATGATGGAATCGTTTGGAAGCCTAATGAACGCCGACATCAAAAATGTTACTAATTTTCTAAAAAGTCATCATCGGTCATCAAAACGGTGTACTAGCATGTACTGTGTTAGCATTTTTCAGTAAATCAGTGTTTATTTTTTCGTTTCAAATTTACCGTGCTTATCGCACGAAAAGCCCGGCAAACGTGCGACAGGTCCCCGCTAAGCGTTCTAACTCTTGGGGGAGCAAAAAGATCCTGAACTTTAGTGAGACACTATCAATAGGTATAGCCATAGTCCATAAGGGGTTCTATACTAATCTTGTATGATTGTATAGCTCGAAAAAATGATAAACTTAGAATAAAGACTGACTTGAGAACCAAGAAGGCCCCAAGTTGGTTCTTCGCCAAGGACGCCACAATGTCACGTTACGGTTCTGCATGTATTGATTAGTAACGTAACTTTTCTTATTCCAGTTGAATTGAATCAATTCAAATCTTTTTTCAACACAAAGACTACATATTATATACTCAGGGTAATGTAGTATAATGTGCCCCTTTTAGGAATAAATGGACATCTCAAGACTAACGTTACAACTACAAATGTTTGTTAGTTTTTTAGCTGAAAATTAATTGCAATTGTGTGGTAGAATAAAATTTTTGGGGCTAACAATAGCGTCTAAATTTTGAGTTTATAGTGCTCCTCAGACCGTTATTATCAAAAAAAATCTCCATGAAATCTGAGTACGCCGGTCGATTTGAAGTACTTACCACCATATTTGGGTAAAATTGTAGGCACAGTTTTGAAGATACGCGCTTTTAAAGTGAAAAAAGCACAAATCTAAAAAACATTGACAAAAGACCTGTACAAATGCGCACAATGGTATTCAATATCTCTCCCACTGTGCATAGATTCTGAGGCTTGTTCATTATGCCAGCCCAAGCCACGTCCAGATTCTTCACAAAACTCTTTAATGTGAAATTTGGTGATGTGGTATTTCGACGTTTTGGGAAGTTGTAAGTCTTCCCAGCAAGCAGCGAAACTATCGATTTCTTCTCTATATCCATCTTGCAAATCAAATGAGAATCATTTTTTATAGAGACTTTTGAAATGCTTCAGGACCTATATATAATAAAGAAGTGAAATTTTATATTTGTCTGCCATGGTCGTAAAAAGGAAACCTTACATGTGCTATACAGCCACGTAAGTCCTCATTCTCCAGCAGGATATCTATATTATCAAGCCAACTGTGGCAGGCACGGCCCATAAACCCGTAAGTTCGCTGCTGATGTAGTCTAACATGACTTTTGTTGACCTATAGACCCGCCCAGTCTGGACTTATTTTTTCAACGGCTTTGAATACTGTGTTTACTTTCCCAAGCGTCACGTGGAGGGGAGGCGGTGGGCTTAGTAGCAGAATAGGAGTACTATCTTGACCGTGTACTATCGGAGGCTTGATGATTAGAAGGTTGATGATTTTCAAATCTCCGGCAATAATCGATTCGATTTGATGCAGTTTTAAAAGTTTTATCCAAATTAGAGAAATATTGTCGTATTTTTCTGACAGATTAGAAGCCAATGCCAACAAATGAAGCCGTTTTGCGCCACTATCTTTGATCTTTGAAGCATTAGCATAATTGTTTTGAGTCTTCGAGATGATAGAAAGGGTTATTTTTAAAAATCCTCCTCCACCATCGACACCTAGCTTAATAAAGAGATCATCATCACCAACAGGTCTACTTTTCTTGATTCGTTGGATGAGTTCGGGTACATTTTGGCAATGTACCACGGGTACGTGGGAAGACTAGGTCAAATAGAAATCTTCAGCTGAATTAAAAATATTCTTGATATGGTCTCTTTGAATTTTTTTTGTTTAATTTACCTCTGCTATTTCTCCAAACTCTACTATACCGAACAAATCATCAAGCTGTGAGTTGAGCCTAGCGAGTTTTTGCTTGAAACCAGTTTGTATCTTCATCCCGCCACGCTTTAAGTCTTTTACAATACCTGCCAATCAACGATGAAACAAATTATGTGTTATCGAAAGAATTGCAAATAAAAATATTACCCAAAGTTTTACGCAAGCTCAAGTTATTTTCCGTCTTCACATTAAAAATATCTTTCGTCTTCAAGCAACTATTTTCGGTTGAAGGTGCAGTAGATATCACTTTCCTAAAAACGGATGGTTTTTCTCGACGACTTGATAAACGGATATTTTCAGATCCTATATAAATCAAAGTAAATATAACTTATGTTCAAAATATATATGCGGCTCGTATACCTGAAGTTGATGCTTTCCATCTTCTTCCAAATTCTTTCCAAGTTTTTGGTACGTTCTGAAGAAGTACAGACATGTTTCCCCGACCGATTTCCGTCAAGCAAGTATCACACATACGTATAACTTTACTTGTGTTGAAATTGGACGTCTTCGTTCGGCCAACTTTTAATTTCCTCGGAATTGTTCTCGGTAGACTTTTCCCAATTTGCATTCGAGCGTCACAACTCTAGAACTAATCAATCAAATGGTACCAAATTTGGCATGTGGGGGATTTTAAAGGCTTGAATTTATTTTATGATGGTTTGAGACCGCTCACCCCTGTGGTAGTGGAAGCGGCCATACAAATGAATCAGAAATTTTCGCGTAATTTGAAAAGTAATCGAATTCGAGAAATTTTAGACTTTTCCATAAAGCATTAGTCAATAACAAGACTACCAGAAACTACCTACAGTAACACTAGATGATTCAGGGCGAGACGGCCGCAGGCCACGAGTGTTGTCAGCGACCTGCCGTCGGAAACGCTGGGCACTGCGGGGGGTAGCACCCAGGATTTATGCACAGCACAGTTTCGTTTTTGGCAATACGAAGTTTGTCGGGTCAGCTAGTATTTAATAAATTTTAAACAGTTTCGTTGGTTGCAGCATGTGCGCATTTAATTTAATCGAAAACTAGTTGTTTTAACAAAATGAATATATTCAGTTAGTCAATCTCAATTTCTAGCAAAATCATTTTAGTTGCTTCATGTGACAGAAAAACCGATGAATTACACCTTTCTTGCTGCAAAACACCTTGCCGTGATGAATTTTTGTTTGCGAGCTAAAACAAAATACTTGAATATGGCAATATTGCTTCACATAAAAAAATAATTTTAGTGTTGAACTTTAGTATTGTTCATGATAGCAGCAAAAAAACTGTTTGGACAGGGTGTTACCATTTTAATAGCTCTTTAAAACTAACAGTTTTATTGCGGTTTGACAAGCAACCGCAATAAGATCAATTTAGATTGGTGCGTCATTTCGTGTTGCTACGCCACACTTATGATAAGTTTATAAGAGACGTGGTGCAGCTAACAAGTTTTAACGAGTAATAGTAACTACAATAAATTTGCTTTATAAACAGTTTTATTATGGTATAATTGTGTTTGGACTCGTATCCTCTTATTATTGCGCAATACCGCAATAAAACCTTTATAAAATTCAACTAAAACCAAGTGGCTTTAGAATTGTGACTTGGGTTATTATTTAAAAGCTACATATAGCTGCCACTAGTAGTACAAACATTGACGCACCCAAGCTGGGGCAAGTGCTCCACCTTCTATTAAATTTGATGTAAAACAAAATGGTTTCTCGTGGTGTGACCTGCGACACTTAAGGGCTGTTAAGCCCAATTTCAACTTAAATTTTAGTTTTAATTTTCATGTCCCTTTTCAAGTCCTATTACGAGTGCATTGTTATGTCGCATTTCAAGTCTAATTTGAAGTTTAGTTCCAACTTCAATTAAAAATCCAGTCCTATTTCAAGTTCAATTTGAAGTAAAGCAAGTCCAAATTAGTGCTAATTCAGGTGCAATTTTAAGTCCAATTTCAAGCCAAATTCAAGGTTCTTGTCTTATTTCAAGTTCGGGTTGAAATCCAATTTCAACATCAAACTTAAAACTCTCAATTTCGCGCTCAAATTTACGTTTTCCTAATAAAGCAAAAAATATTGCACAAGAATAAAGAACGTCGTGAACTCTCAAGGTTTCTCGAAAGAATCAAAACAATCGTCAGCTTTTGGATTGTATAACTAAAGAAGTTTTAGGTAAAATGCCTTATATTTTTGTATCACCATCAGTAATTCGGATGTTTAGGATAATTACGATGAAATCTATAAGGTTGATCCAATCATATCAGGGAATATTTATTACCAACTGGATTCCTCGCATGGAAGTTATGTGCGTTGTTTGTAAGGAATCCCGCAAATTCCTTTGAAGATTCTGTAGAATTCGAACATAGGGTAAACCAAATGCTACAGTCATTCCGACACAAAATCAGTGAATTGTATTGTTATCTTTACTAGATCTCGTACTGTACTTTCAGAAAGTATTGCATTGCATTCAGCACTTTTCCTCTTCAAACCCAAACACGCTTCAAATTCTTCAACAAAGATCAGTTACCTAACTCAATACGCTACCGTATAATTATGTAATAAAACAGCTTTGATAACATAACCGCAAACCGATCATCCGATTGATAAGGAGATAGTTTGTTTACTGACGAACAGTAACCTACAGCTGACATTCCTCGATTGTTACGAAAAGTACCAATCGCGATTAGATTTCCGCCCAAACTAGCTTCCAGCATACGGTCGACCAATTTTCTTCCAGGTTCTATCCCGTACCGGTACAGGTATCATTCTGTAAATAACCGTTTAGTTTCAAACAAACCAGCACAAAACAAATCAAAAGCCACCCGGTACTAATTGTCCCCTCCGCCATTTCTTTCAGAGTCGCAACATGAATCCGCAATCGGTGTCCCACCTGGAGCACATGTGCTCGCTGGACATTGACTCGCCGACGGCCTTCGTGCGACTGTCCGGCATCATCTGTACCATCGGGCCGGCTTCGGTGGCTCCGGAAACACTGGAGAAGATGATGGCCACCGGTATGAACATTGCCCGGTTGAACTTTTCCCACGGATCTCACGAGTACCACGCCAACACGATTAAAAACATCCGCGAAGCGGTCGATAATTACTCGAAAAAACTGGGCAAACCATTCCCGTTGGCTATCGCATTGGACACTAAGGGACCGGAGATCCGTACCGGTCTGATCGAGGGCAGCGGAACCGGTGAGGTCGATCTGAAGAAGGGTGATAAAATTCAATTGACCACCGATAAGGATCACCTCGAGAAGGGCAGCAAGGAGAAAATCTACGTTGATTATGTAAACATCGTAAAGGTGGTGAAGCCAGGCGATCGAGTCTTCGTTGACGACGGTTTGATCTCGCTGGTGGTGGACAGTATTAGTGGGGATACATTAACCTGTACTGTAGAGAATGGTGGCGCTTTGGGATCACGAAAGGGAGTTAACCTGCCTGGAGTTCCGGTAGATCTGCCTGCCGTGTCCGAAAAGGACAAATCCGATCTGGTGTTCGGTGTCGAGCAGGGTGTTGACGTAATCTTTGCCTCGTTTATTCGTAATGCTGCCGCGTTGAAGGAAATCCGCGGAATTTTGGGTGATAAGGGAAAGAATATCAAAATCATTTCGAAGATTGAAAATCAACAGGGTATGCAGAATCTGGATTCTATTATTGCTGCCTCGGATGGTATTATGGTTGCCCGCGGTGATCTGGGTATTGAAATTCCCGCAGAAAAGGTGTTTTTGGCGCAAAAGTCAATGATTGCACGGTGCAACCGGGCTGGTAAACCGGTGATTTGTGCCACCCAAATGTTGGAATCCATGATCAAGAAACCGCGCCCAACTCGTGCTGAAATTTCCGATGTCGCCAATGCGATTATTGATGGCGCGGATTGCGTTATGTTATCCGGTGAAACTGCCAAGGGCGAATATCCGTTGGAATGTGTGCTGACAATGGCCAAGACATGCAAAGAAGCCGAAGCTGCTTTATGGCATCGCAATCTTTTCAACGATTTGGTGAGCGCTACTCCAAGCCCACTGGACACGGCAAGCTCGATTGCGATCGCCGCTTCGGAAGCGGCTACCAAGACACGTGCGGCTGCAGTTATTGTGATCACTACCTCGGGACGTTCGGCTCATCTGATTTCTAAATACCGACCACGCTGTCCGATCATTGCAGTTACACGGTTCCCGCAGACCGCACGTCAGTGCCATCTATACCGAGGCATTTTGCCGGTAATTTACGAGCGTAAGTTGAGAATAAAAATGTATAAACGGACTGCCAACAACTTAATTTTCCTCACTTTACAGAACCTGCTCTAGAAGACTGGCTGAAGGATGTCGATGTTCGCGTTCAGTACGCTTTGGAATTTGGAAAGGAACGTGGCTTCCTGAAGCCAGGCAACCCGGTGGTAGTCGTAACTGGCTGGAAACAAGGCTCCGGTTTTACCAACACCATTCGTGTCGTGTATGTATATGACGAAAAAATGCTCGTTTGATTGCACCGGTTCATCAAGAATGAGAAAACTATAATTTTGCTTTCGTTTTTCTTTTCACTTTGTTATTTTACAGGAACGTCGAATAAATCTAGCTACTCTCACAGCGATGCTGTTTCTTCATCTACACCAACTAGAGTGTTTCATGGAATTACTCATAGTCGTTATAACATTAATCTGGCCCATAAATATAGATATACTACCGAAGAATGTTTCACGTTTTAGTCTGCTAGTAACACAAGCTATTCCAGACTTTAAACAACATGTATGTCACGAAGAAAGTATCTGACCTCAAATAAAATAACCAGCAGTTGAACTTTGTGGCTTATCCTCCTTTACAGCACATATCACAAGTCCGTGCATCATCTGCTGCCTCTATCTGTGCTTTCTGGTAAACGTTGAATAGTAAGAAAATATTATGTGTTCCATGTCGAATAGTGGTCTGGTTAAATATCTGAGACCTGAGGTTTTAAGCTTCCAAAACCTGCTGGTTGCAGGCAAAATAGGTTATTATGCCTGCCATATGGACGCCAGATAAATTAAGCATCAGTAATTAGATCGCTTTAAATAGTGCAATAATCGTAGCAGGCGAAAATTAGAAAACCCTTATTTGACAGTTCGCTAGTAAAGTCATAAATCGTTACACACGCTGTTTATTCCCCACAGTAATCTGAAGTTTTCCAATATTCCACGGACACAATATTTTTTCTTCCAGGTGCTTTAAACCAGAGCGACAATGGATGAACCAGTTTGATGGGCAGGTAAATTTTGTGTCTTCGCCTCGTAGGCTGGCTTAGTTTGATTCTGTTCTTTTGATTGAAAATCGGAATTTCAAAAAATGTTGCTGTTGGATATTTTTATCAAAAAAAAAGACCACAGATATCCGTACCCTTGGAGGTAAAAACACTATGCGTGTCATTGTATTACCACATATTTTTAAATAGTAGCTCAAAAGCTCAAAAACTCAATTTTAACTTCTCAGAATATGTTTTAATATGTTATTCCAAAAAAATGTCTAGTATTAAAAACGGGTATCGTTCGGTACTCGGTAAAAAATATTTTTCATGCTTTGAGGTTAAAAAAAATCAAGCCATTCCATAGTTTTGTGGACAAGCTCATTAAAATCTCCCGTTATGTGAACCAAAAGTTAAACATTTGGAAATGGCAAGCAATGATCCTACTAATCCGTTTTGTAGGAACTGTCTAAGCTTGAACCTTCATAACTTATCTCGCTTTACTGAACCGTACGCTACCTTAAAATAAAGACTCCTGTATTGATCTCGGCCTCTGCTATGGAATCAAACGATAGCAAACGAACTATAATTACACGATATGGACGTGAAATAACTCACGGACTCAACTTTCGTTAGAATTTGTATTGTTAAACTTTACTTCAAGTATTCAGCAATACTTAAAATTTAAATAACAAAAATTTTAGTTTATCTGCCTACCTATCTACAACAGTCTAATGAGAAGAAAAATATGAATCCAGAAAAAAATCTAGGAAAACATAAAATCTATGGCATAAATGTTCAGATTGCTTCCCGTTACCTCCACCCGGCTAAGTCCGGTTGCTATCCTCTTCGTGATCTTCTTCTTCGTCAGCTATTGCATCTGACGACTGTTTAAGCACAGACAATGGCCTTTTCTGATACTGTTCCGCTGACTGGATAAAAGGTGACTGCTGGAATTCGGGCCAGCTTATAAACCGGTCGAATACGGCCAGGATTTGTGACGGCGTGAGCTCCCCGAACTCGGTAAAAATGGTCACCCGCTCAGGCAAGTCATTCTTCCGAAGGGGTGACGATTTTTGCAGGAAAAGGGGTAAACTTTCTTCCCTTTCGAGTTCGGCACCTGACGGGACATAGTTCTGGTTGAGAATCAATCGTGCGCCGCAATAAGGGATCCATTTCCTAAAAAAAGTGGAATAAGTTCAACAGTTCAACAATAAACTCAGTCAACCTACTCCATTGCAGGTACAATTCGGTTCTTTCGACTAATCAAATGTTGATAGACGAAAAATTTTAACAATTTCAAATTGTCCGGGGAGCAAAAATCATGGAGATTCTGTCGAGGCACTATTCGCATCAAATACCATTCATCCTTTTGAAGTTGTTCATAACGCGCTCGTTCCGTTCGTACTTTTCGTTTGGTTGGATTAGATGCCCATGGCAGAATATGCTTTCGTGGTATTGTTGTTAGCAGTTCATGTTCAAACAATAGCTGAAACAACACGGAATGCTGCCGGTACAAGTTATACCCAGCTTCTTTAGTGGATGTAAATTGCTGTTGAATAAAAATAAATGTTTGCATATTAGCTGGTACCCCAATAAATCAAGACTTACCACATAAGTCAGCGGAGGAACAATTAGCACCATTTCGCACCTTCCAAGAGAAAACAATCCCGTTTGAGCGGCTAAGGAGCTCACCATTGATTTGAAAAACTTTGCGGAATCTACGATTGAAAACAGTCGCAAATTTGGTTCGTCTTTCCATCGTTTTTTAGGTATTCCTTCTAACAAATGGCGTATCTTTTTCCTGTTGTCCTCACATTCGTAATACATATGCCGCCAATGCCCATTGAAGTTGGCCACTTTGAAAGACCAATCAGTGTCGCTGTGGGATGCCATTAAATTGCGAAGAGTCGGTTCAAAATATTCGTCGCCTTCGATTAACAGCAGTTTTTGCATACCACTATTTAGCAATTCTCGGGTTAAAAGACCGGGCCCAGGATTCACTTCAGCCAGTAAGGTATTTTTCGATAAACCCGCAGTAACGTGTTTCTGAACGATAGACGCACACTCCGGTGTTCCGATGTACAGGCGATCGGTTTGCTTCGGACACTGATTCAGCATTTCAGCTGGAAGCTGGCCCAATATTGTTTCATTGCTATTTGCTTGGAAAAAATTTCGAATTTCTTTTTCCAAACGGTTCGGCTTGCCTGGTGTCTTTTGCTTTCTGTTTGATGTTAACTCGGAATTGTCTTTGCGTTTTAGACGTGTCGCCTCGGAGCTCCATGATCTATATACGATCCCGTACAGGGATTGTCTACAGGGATTCAACTTTAACACTGAGTGGCTCATAAACAACATATTATTTACGTTAGTGCCTTAGGTGCCTTATTAGTGCCGGAGAACAGCACGAAACGCGAATAATTTAATTTATTTCTTCTTCTTCTTCGTCTTCTTCTTCTATTTTCAGAACTGACAGCCGTGAGCAGAGCTGCTATAAATACAGATATTTGTGCATGCATAAATTTGGGTCCCTACCGTTTTCTCCGGAGAAGAGTGCCCAGTTTTGATGTATGCAGAGTTGTCAAAAAGATTGTTCACATATTACGAACACAATTCAAGAGCAACATTTCAAATAGGCCGAAGTCAAAACTGACAGTTTCGAGAAAATCGATGATGAAACTTGCGCATCATTTTTTAACTCCTCATTTGATATAAATAGTTATGTTTAGAATTGAATGACGCATTTTGATGCAAAAACATAACAGTTTAATGTGTAATGCAACAACTAGCAGGAAACACATTGATTTACTTTGTAATTTGCAAAAATATGCGTTGGGCCGTTTTCGGAAATCTTTCGGCAATACGACTTTTTCATAAGGCTGATTTGATTATCCATTGTAGTTGAGGCCTTTGACATGAGGCTTTTATTTACTGTCAGTGGTGATATGATTTTGGTGTTGGGCCGATTTTCAGTCAGCGTTTTGCATTTGGCCCTTGTTTATCGAGTTGCTTTAAAGCACAGTGGCTATAAAAGGTTAAAAATTCTTGATCAGGACAGAGGACAGGATGCCGGCCAGCTTCATTATTTGTACTAGAGAAGTTGCGGTTTAATTTCATCATCAAATCTGCCACCTCCGTTGAGCAGGTTTTTGTGAAGCGAAACCTGTTACCCGTGAAATGCAGAAAAATTTGCCGATTTACGTTAAAGGTGCGTTTAGACCGGACAATTTCTTGTCAACATGTGGAATGCAACATGCGGAATGCGACATGTTGCTAGTTGTTGCTAAGCGTTGCTTCTGTCGCCATCTAAATACTTGTGATATGTTGCTATAGTTGCATGGAAACATCAGGTAACAGTTTGGAAAAAGTTGCGTGCCACATGTTGCCAATCTAAATGTACCTTTAGGATTTAAAACTTGCTGTCTCCAAAACCATTAAAGGCCAACTTGAAAGGTCAATTCTTGATAAGATTTATTTATCAGGATCAAGTTGGAATCGTTTCGCGTTCCAGTAACACCGTAAAAACATGTATGGTGGTTGCAAGCCATGTATTTTTACCCTATTTTTCGCGGAGGACTCAAATGTTGGTCTCGTTGCCATCGAAAAACTGGATTTTACAACTTTTAGTAAATATAATTTTCATGTTCTTCAAGAAAAAATGTTTATTTTGGCATTCTTATTGAGAAATTGACAATTTTCTAAATCATTGTTCTTTCATCAACGCCAATCAAAAGCTTTCGACACATATTTTTCATCGCCGTCATTCGATCGGATTTTCCAGAGCCTCAATATGCTGCAAAAGCGAATCATCTATCCGTACATTTTTAATCAGTTCACCGGGTCTATCAGGAACTTAAAATCCGACCCGGTCAGCGTATTATCATACAATAACAATTTCCTTTCCAGTTAGTTTACGACTATTAGCAGCAATCTTCTAGTTCAAATTAAGATTCCACGTCATGAACGACATCCACCGATGTTTGATGTGTCCTCTTTATAATCATCTCGAAAATTTTCTGGATCTTTAATTTCTAGCAAAGGTGATAGTGTGTGGATATTTTTCTGTATACGTGAAAACTATTTTGCAGAATAAGCCTTCAGTTACCGCTTCCGTTTCATACTCAGCGACAGTCGCTATGGTAGTTTAAAGCAATGCAGCGGTTCATTCATTTGCATTTCTAACTCACCGCGTTCAAGTGCATCCCGCCTTGGCAGTTCAGCGATAGTAAATGTTGGTCGCGCAACTAATGAACTTACTCCGGTCGGTCCCTCCACAGGTGATACATATATCAAGCGAAATAGCTTTTTTTTGTGTGAGCCGGAAAGGCCGGAAAGTAGCGTAAATGTTTGTTGCCGTGCAGGCTTAAGTACCAAAACGTGTCGTCTTTGTGAATGGCCGTGTTATTTATGCAGGTGAAAAGTATTTAAACAACGTATTGTTTTTATTGCCCGTTCGAATATGGGTCTTTCTCGCAATTGTACGGAAGGGATCATCTTCGTGGCAGCAACTGCAGAACTGGCTGTTTCTAAAATATTTAATTTGCATTGTAACATTTAATTACTATTGGAAACACAAACGTTTGTGTATTTAATACTTACGAAACGTACTAAACCGGAGATGGCCAGTGATTACTTGCCACTTGCCACTTGCGATGCGTAGAAATCTCACAACAAAAATAGGGCCGAAAGCAAAACAAAACACAAACTGCCTATAGGCTTTTTCATACAGAAGGGCCGAAGCACAAAATGAAAACTTTGTTGCCAGTTTTCACATAAGGCTTTTTCAAATTTGCTTTTTAAGACCTATATAGTTTTTAAATCACTATGATGTTTTGTATTTACTATAGATACTTAAAAAAGCTTTAAATATAACCAAAAAACCAGTTTTTTTATATTTTGCACTTGGGTCCTATTGAAATGTTGCTCTTGAATTTATAGCGTCCGCCATTATAGCGCGTAAAAAGCTGGATAAGCGCAAAAAAGCGCGCTATAATGGCGGAAGCTATAAATTGTGTTCGTAATATGTGAACAATCTTTTTGACAACTCTGCATACATCAAAACTGGGCACTCTTCTCCTGTACGGCAGTGTTGCTCTTTCTTTCGTTTACGCAAAAGAAGGAGAGCAATAGTTTTGTTTACATTTCGCACATTTTTGCTCTCCTTCTTTGGCGTAAACGAAAAAAAGAGCACGGTAGTGTTGCAAGAGAAGAGTGTCAGATTTGATGAATGCAGAGTTGTCAAAAAGATTGTTCGCATATTACGAACACAATTTATAGCGTCCGCCATTATAGCGCGTAAAAAGCTGGATAAATTGTGTTCGTAATATTCGAACAATCTTTTTGACAACTCTGCATCCATCAAAACTGGGTACTCTTCTCCTGTACGGCAGTGTTGCTCTTTCTTTCGTTTAGGCAAAAGAAGGAGAGCAATAGTTTTGTTTACATTTCGCACATTTTTGCTCTCCTTCTTTGGCGTAAACGAAAGAAAGAGCACGGTAGTGTTGCAAGAGAAAAGTGCCAGATTTGATGTATGCAGAGTTGTCAAAAAGATTGTTTGCATATTATGAACACAATTTATAGCGGCCATCATTATAGCGCGTAAAAAGCTGGATACATTTCGCACAGTTTTGCTTTCCTTCTGTGACGTAAACGAAAGAAAGAGATCGGTAGTGTTGCAAGAGAAGAGTGACAGATTTGATGTATGCAGAGTTGTCAAAAAGATTGGTCGCATATTACGAACACAATTTATAGCGGCCACCATTATAGCGCGTAAAAAGCTGGATAGTTCGGCGGATAGAAAACCAGGCGAATTGGCAACTCTGATTTTAGAAATTAAATTTGAAATTATGGAGAAAATGTGCAGGTTTTTACGAAAAATAATCACTAGTGGGTGAATCACTAGTTCTATGAAAATAAAGTGTGTTTATTAACATTAGTCCCACAATTCGCATTTTGAAAAACGTTTGGCTCCGCTTTTGACGTTTATTTGGCTGCCGATTTTTGTATCCGCCGAACTATCCAGCTTTCCACGAGCGATAATGGCGGATATTGAGCACAAGTGGGCACAATCTTTTGACATGTTTGTTGTTCGAATGTAAAAATGTAAACATTGTTCAATTTTCCAGATCAGCTAAAGAGGAACATAATTGTACGGACAAGAAGTTTTATGGATTGTGGCTTCGCAGTTTTCGGACATTTCAGGGAAAATGTCCAAATACGCAACGGAAAGTTTCTTATCAAGTCGAGACGCTGTTCGAGAGTAAACTTGACAACGGCTCGACCAACATGAAGTTAATGTTTGCGTTAATGTGTAATGTTTCGAATGTTTAATTCGCACGATTGTGAAAAAGTATTCTGAGTCAGTGCCTTCAGTAAATTATGGCCGCAAACCACTATAAAAGTTTGAATCCGTAGTTATGTTCCACTTCAGCTGATCTGCAAAATCAAACAATGTTTACATTATTTCACTCGAACAACAAACAATTATAAATGTATCCATAGTAACTCCGTCAGGGCGAACTCGACGCTCCTCCAATGCATGTCAAAAAATTGTGCCCACTTGTGCTCAATATCCGCCATTATCGCTCGTGGAATGCTGCATATATATAGTAACTATATTATGGAGGGGTATGGGGTTCATATCCACCTTTTCGCGCGCTTAATGGCGGCTAGTGGGTACAGTTTTCGACAATGTTTATTTGCTTTTCGGAACTCCGCTCACATATGCTGGAAAGTTCTACAACAACAATTAAGGCTGGAAATATCAACTTGACGTGAATAAGGTTGCCAAAGGCATGCTAATGTTCTCCGAAAGTTGTACCCACTAGTATAGCCCCCATTACGCACGCGAAAAGGTCGATACACACAGAAAAATTTCATGGTAAATTCTACCATTTTAGGGGTAAGCTTGACCAGAAAAGTATGGTGGTTTTCAACCGACTGGGAAAACTGGTCTAGACAACATTTTCATGGTTATTTCGACTATAAGCTTGAACAATGGACGCATGGTACGGTTGACCATGCATAGTAGGCATAACTATAATCTGTATACCATAAAATTGTCATCATTACAATGCTTTAGTTATCTTAACCACTTTTTGTATAGTTTTACTGACAAGAAAATAGTCATCTTGGACAAAAAAATAAACGGAACTAGCTGGTTGCAGTGACAATTTTATGGTAAAAATGACCATGTATGGTTGGGACAACTATAATTTAAAACTATACAATTGTCATCATGACAATGGTTTTGTTATCATGACCAGGTTTTGTATGATATTGCTGACAAGAAAATAGTCATCTTAAACACGCAATGAACGGGACGAGTTGGTTTTCGTGACAATTTCGTGGTAAAAATGACGTTATTAACTATTGTTGAAATAACCATGAACGTAGTCATCTCAACTATAAATTTTATAGTTTTTATAATCATTGACGTTATACTTACTCCGAATGAATCAAACGAATCTTTTGCAATAAATGAATGTGGTGCACCTGCAGGTATACTTGCAGAGAAACTTTCAAGTATACTTGCAGATGCACCACATTCAATTATTGCAAAAGATTCATATGATTCTTTCGAAGTAAGCATAATGTGAACGGTAATATATAAATAAATTAGACGGATTTCTCATTATTTCACAATCCAAATAACAAACAATCGGTTATGTCTATACATATATATCGTAGATTACTATAATTTTAACAGGAATTTTACGTACGTTTTTGGTGTGGCTCTGAAGTGTAGGTTTGCTGACTGTGGTTACCTGCATTCCAAGTATAGATTCATCCGCGGCTAAAACCACAATTTGCGATGTTCAGCCTGCAGCAGAGCCGGTCAGATCTGGCATATTTAGCTGGAATATACTGAAGTGAAACCACTGGCTACCTATTAGTTTGAACTGCCTGAACATTAATCGAATGTGGCATAGACTTCACGTTATCCTATTTGGGATGAGAAGCGGTTTTAGACGTGTGCTAAACTAACACATACCAATATTTACCTCAAAGTTGTCGAGCCCGTGTAGCTACTACTCTAAAAATCCTTATCATGATGGCACATCCAATGACGATCATCGGTTATTGGGACTTCGAATAAATTGGAAACATCTCCCGGGGGCATTATGCAGCAGAATCCTGTACGGATGGGAAAATCGATAATCCTGGTTCCAGCTAGTTTTCTGGACATATGCCGTATTCTTGACTGCAGACAACACGTCTAACTTAAGCCTATCCATGATGCCAGTTAACTACAGGATAAGATTCTCCACCGTGCACCATGCATTGAAAATATTGTTATTTCAACTGTTATAAACGGCAAGCAAAGGTGATCTCCGTCAAGTGATTTAACAATTGGTTTCTGATCAATTTCATTAGAACAGGTTGGTACAACCGACATAATTAGCATTTTATATATGTTCGGTTCTAAGGGAAAGTCTGTCATACGGCAATCTAATCATGCCGGCTGTCTTTCGTTGTCTAATGCAGATAAAGAGTGCAATAGGTCTGAAGCAGGCAACAGTAATTCAACTAGCGGAGCATCCATAAAATCAAACTGCAGGAAATCGTTAATTTCCAGCTGAAATATCATTGTGGTCAAATCGGTACGCTAAATTTTTGGAACCAGCATCGGAAGCGTTTTACGTTCCATTCTAGTTTTTGAGATGAAGACTTTTTGCTCAACAAATCCTGGATTAACCACATAATAAATACCATCGACTGTGAGCGATGTTTTCGTTATGTCCGTTCGTAGTGTGTCAGCAACTTGAATAACAGACGACTGAAATGAACAAAATTGAATAAACATTGAAATACGACAAAAATTAAATACTCACTTCGTTCGTTCGTTGGATATGCCGTAGTTTCGGGGTAGTTTAAAGGCCGGCCGAAATCTTCCGATCAAGTAGGACGTCATAACTGCTGGTAGAAGTAGATTTTACGATTGAAATATTTCAAAGTCTCGGAGTTGCTAATTGTGACTCTGATCGGTTTTAGAAGTCTATTGTGCTCCAGTGTCTGCTGACGGAAATAGTTTGACGATGGTCTAGCTCAGTGGTGGCCACGGTACAAGCATATTGCGGGCTAAATCAGATCTCCCCAATAGATCCGCGGCCCTAAATGACTTCTGACATTAATAAATTCAACCTATAGTGTCCGTCCGCCATCTATCAAACCAGTTCGCGGGCCGCAAAGGCCAAATTCAAGAGCCGCAGTTTGGCCATCACTGGTCTAGCTGGTGTTACATAGGATGTCATTTTGAATTATTCGACTGAAGGTACCGAAAGTGTAATCCTCAATTCCCGACACGAATCAGCCATCGTTGGCAGTTCCAGAACCTGCTTTTTGTTTGTACGTGTGGCAGGATGTTCGAACTGGTTTGTCTGATCATCTGGATGCTACGCTTGTTCCGCACCTGCCACTCTACCGGTCAGGAAAAATATGTACTAACTTTTGATTCCTGTCGGTCTACTATATTGCCGCTTTCCTCTGTCGAAACGTATTTACTTCTGTTTTTTTTGCTGAAATATCCAGTAAAACACTGTACCTGGAAAACAACATATTAGCCTCAACCGTTTGAAACAGTCCTAATCGAGTTCATTGCTGGTCCTAAAAAGAGTTATTATGGTGTATTTGAAGATAATAAAAGATGATTTTTCTATTTCTTTACCTAAAGCACAAATGGTGCTTCCTGTAGTCCGTACGGTATGGAGTTATGATGACGGCGATTAAAACTTTGGATTGATTCTTTTTTTTTCACTGGCCTAATAAAATAAAAAGTTTCACTGGCCTGTGGATTCCGATATAAAACATCTGTTGGTGAGCAAACCGTGATCATTGTATTGTATTTACGACGAATCAAGAAGATCTATGACGTGGATCTTGGACCCGGCAACAATACCGTTCGCACAATAGAGGCTAAATGTTGTGATTGCTGGATGGTGTTGGCTCATTCCTAGTTTTTGTAAAGAGCTGCAATCCGGTTATGTTCGATATTTCGGAAGCAAGTAACAGATGCAAATTTTCTTAAAAATATGTTGCGGAAAATATAAAGAAAAAGAAAATATTGTACCCAACAAATATTTTTGTTATATAACAACTTATCAGGCGTTTGCTACTCGGTATTAGCTATACAATGGTTTTAATAAGGTATACTATTAAACAAAAATGTTTGTTGGGTATACAGAAAAATGAATTTTGTCTGTTCTGCATGTGCCTTATAGACTAGGAAACTACTAAACCGATCGGAGTGAAAATTTGCATGCGGTTTTTAGGGCCAGGGAAGGTTCTTATTGTACTAGCTAGTGCTGCTAATGAAAATACGTCTGTGCCGCCCAGTTGTAAAGTTTGTACTTCCCAGTATGTATATTAAATAACATATCCAAGAATCTATGTTTACTAGATCAACGGATAATAGAGTTTATAAATATTTTACTATACTACACAGGGTGGCTCCCATACAAATAAAACCCAAATTTTACATATCTCGAGAACCAATCAAGCAAATTGAACCAAATTTTGGATGAGGTGGGGTTTTCCCTTCTCTGGAAGGGGTTGTACTCACACAAATAAAGCGGATATTTTTGCAAAACTCAAAAACTAATTGAACTCGAGAAAAATTCTTCCATAAACATTAGTCAATATCAAGATCACTAAAAACTGCTTATATACACTAGATGATTCAGGGCGAGACGGCCGCAGGTCGCGAGTACTGCCGGCGGAAGCGCTGACCACTACGGGGGGGGGGGGGGCAGCCCCAGAGAAAACACCTCTGTCTAGGTTTATTTGTTTTCCTAGGTCTACTGCCCTCTATTACTTTCCTTCAGTTGGGTCCGAAAGAGCGACGGCGGGTAAGTGAGGATCGCACCCGCGAAATAGTACTTTTCGCTAAAAGGGTTTTCGCGAAATGGTATTCCGCTAACACTATATTCCGCATTATGGTCAACTGAGAATTAGTTTTCCGCGAAAATTCGGCGAAATGTTATATAATCACGGTGAATATTTAAATACTATTAGCTTTATTTTATCTGCCGTAATAATAATGGTGGGAGCAGCCACGTAGCCAGGAGGGCCTGGCGGCCTTGGCCCATCCCCCGAAATATTTTGGCTCACATTTTTATCGCGGCACTGCAAGAGATCTGTCGCAAAGGCGAGAAGGTGTGGAGGATCCGTGGCGGTAAAGCCAAATTTTTCCAGAGCGGTGGAGCGATCGACGAGCTGGGAACGGGCTTCGTAGTATTGGGACAAATGCAGGATCACGTAATGGACTGGAAAGCGATCAACGAGAGGATGTGTGTGTTGAGGATAAAAGGCCGTTTCTTCAACTACACCATCATAAACGAGCATTGTCCATACGAAGGTAGACCCGACGACGAGAAGGAAGCGTTCTATGTGCAGCTGCAGGCAACGTACGACAGCTGCACACGACAGGACATCAAGATCGTCATCGGCGATATGAACGCCCAGGTCGGCAGGGAAGCAATGTATAGACCGGTGATCGGGTCCCATAGCCTGCACACCGATACGAACGACAACGGCCAGCGATGCATGATCACCAGCGATGGTGATCAGAAGCACTTTCTTTTCCCACAAAGATATCCAAAAAGCCACCTGGAGATCACCTGACCAATGAACTTCGAACCAAATCGACCATATTCACATCGAGGGCCGGTTTTTCTCGAATATCACCAACGTACACTCCCTACGGGGTACGGATACCGACTCGGACAATTACCTAATAGCAGTACACGTGCGCTTAAAGCTAGATGCTTCGACCCTCGAAAACGGGTGGAGTATGATACGCTCGGTCGTCAACGGGGTCGCAACCTCGGCGCTAGGAGTGGAAACCTCGAGCGGAACCAAAAAAGTGGTCTCTAGGAAACTCCGGTAATATACGTGGGAAAGGCGAGACCACACGAAGCCAGCTCCCCCTCGATCCAAAGTGTGTTCGGCTACTGGTAGTAAGAAAACTACGGCCTCCATGAGGCCAAACCTCCGGTAATTCCGTCTCTCCTAAATGCCAGTGAGCGGAAAAATCACAAAAATACAGTGCAGATAAACCTTCCACTTGCGAAAGCTGTTTCGGGCGTAATTTTCAGGAGGTTTATCGAACACGGTGTGGACCTGGCCCTGGGGTGACATTGCGATTCTCGTTTCGAGTGATTTTGGTTCGTTTCGACCACGTTAAACGAATGGGCGAAACGAACTAAAATCACTCGAAACGAAAATCGCAATACCACCCCTGATTCAAGAGCCCTGGGTCTACAAAGGAAGAATACAAGGTATTCAAACAAGAACATGTAAGTTCTTCTATGATGACAAATATGATCCTCCGAGAGCTGCTGTCTTGGCCAACGCAAACATTAATTGTTTGCCCATTACAGAGTTCATCAAACGAGACATAGTGGCGATCAGAGTTGAGGTATCAATCGCCAAGGGAAATCCGATATTATCGCAGCATCGCCCCATTTTCCTGGAGACGTTCCTAAGGTTGCAACTCAAGAGGTTGCGGCGTTCGTCAAATTCTGCATAGAAGTCAACAAAGACTGTATTATCGGCTGCGATGCCAACGCTATCGCATTTTGTGGGGAAGCACCGACCAGGGGTGTGAAATTGTCAAAATTTTGCGGACTAAACATCCATGAATAGCGACAATTTGGAACCAGCCAGCGTATCGAAAATAACAGCTAATAATAGTTAAATTATAACTAAAAGGCTACGTTTAACTGCTTTCTAATTAATTTCAGTTGTTTTAAAACGAATCAACCTTTAAGTAGGTCCCAGCACCAAAGGTATTAAAACCAATGAGTGGGACATGGACAATGTATGTGATTTGACAGCCACACCACCTCGCTGGCACCGACATCAACAATCGAGATGAGTGCCTTTTAGAATTTCTCTCGTTAAACAATATCGACATTGCTAATAAAAACAATGAACCTACATTCATGAATGCTATGAGGCAGGAAGTCTTGGACCTGATCTTGTGAGAAGCTAAGAGGCAAAAGGTTTCGAATTTGTGGGTTTTGCTGATGATTTGGTCATCATGGTTCTTTGAAAATTCGACGACGTGATATCGGATAGAATGCGGAATTCAATCGGATAGAATACGAATTCAATTTTAAGCAGCTTATCATTTATTTAGATAAATCACTAATAATATAAATCCAAAAATAACCAAAATAAATAAAACGAAACAAAATAAAAGTTATATCAGACAAAAAGTGAAATGTCGGAAAACTACCCTTTTTGCCGCATTAACTGTTTTGTGGATAAAATATATGCCGGGCCAGCTAAAAACTTATTTAATAACAACAATAAATAAACTCAAAAATATAGATATATGGACAAACATAGAGTGCCACACAAGTCTTTTTCAGTCTAACCCATCTTGCCCCTATTGAACTGGTAGAACAAAATACATGTTTATTTAAAACTTTGTAGTATATAACAAACTAGCTGACCCGACAAACTTCCCCCATTGCTTAGCCTGATAATATAAAGCGGATAGCATTTAGATATTCGCCATCATTGCAAACCATTTAGCCGAATACCATTTTGCGGAACACCAATTCTCGGTTGACTATAACGCGGAATATAGAGTTTCGCAAAATACTATTTCGCGAAAAACCTTACGCGGGATGTACCATTTCACGGAAAATCTTTTCGTAGAAAGTACCATTTCGCAGGGGTGACCCAACTGAAGGAAAGTAATAGAGGTCAGTAGATCTAGGAAAATAAATAAACCTAGATAGAGGTAATCTCTACGGGGGGCTGCCACTCACAGTGGCCGGCGCTTCCGACTGCAGGTCGCCGGCAACACTCGCGGCGTGTGGCCGTCGCACGCTGAATTATCTAATGTTACTATTGATAGTTTTTGGTGGTTAATCAATAACAAGATTAATGTTTTATGAAAGAATCTAAAATTGCTCGAATTCGATTAGTTTTTGACGCAAAAATTTCTGTTTTATTTGTATGAGAGTCCTTATCCCCCTACCACAGGGGTGAGGGGTCTCAAACCATCATTAAAAGAATGATGGCTCCAAAACCCCCCCACATCCCAAGAAACATTTTTGTTTAAGAATAGCTTATTCAACTATTGTACAGCTGAATCAAGCAGAACAACCGCTTGATAAGCTGTTATACAACAAAAATGTTCCTTGGGATGCCAAATTTGGTTCCATTTGCTTGATTACTTCTCGAGTTATAAGGAAATTTGTATTTCATTTGCATGGGAGCCCCCCCCCTCCTAAAAACCGAGAGGGGTCCAATTTCATCATAGAAAAAATTCATACCTCCAAAAACACCCACATGCCAAATATGGTTCCATTTGATTAACTAGTTCTCGAGTTATAAGGAAATTTGTATTTCATTTGTATAGGAGCCCCCTCTCCTGAAGCGGGGAAAGGTTTCAATTCATCATAAAAAACATTCTTGTCTCTAAAAACACCCATATGTCATATTTTGTTCCACTTGCTTGATTAGTTCACGAGTTACGAGGAAATTTGTGTTTCATTGGTATGGGAGCGGCACTAAAACCCTTTAAAGTTTTTAAGTGCTCCTCAAAAATTGTCTGGGATTGCAATTGCTTCTTACGGCAACTAAGCCAAGTGAACTCGGTAAAATTGTACTAGGTTCCTGGTCATTGCGCTATAGAGTGGAATGAACTTGCAGACGAACCAGCCAGATGTGGATCTAACCCTCCATTCACGGTTCCAAATCCATTTCGCTGCATCCCTGACTGTGTGCTGAAAAGTGAGCTGACACAACGGGAGAGCCGAACAGGCATGGCCAATTGGATGGCCGTACAATCCCTCAAACAATCAAAAAAATTATAACGCCGTGTATTAGGGTTACTCAAAAGTTGACATCAAGAAATCTCAGCACGCTTACCGGTCTTGTGACAGGACATTGTGCAAGTAAATACCATCTTCGGAATCTCGGTTTCGTACAAGATAACATTTGTCGCTTGTGTAATGCCGAGCGTGATACCTCGGAACACTTGCTCTGCAATTGTGGAGCACTAATAGGACGTAGAGTGCAGTATCCCAAAAATGGTCTACCAGAGCCAAGGGAGATCTGCTTTGCGTCGCCGATCAAGGTAACAACGTTCAAAAACCAAGTCATCCCTGATTGGTACCTGTCTCGCTCCAGCTACGAGCCTATTACTTACTTAACAAGTGATAGGTAAGCTTGAAGCGTACAGTAAAAGAAATAAACGGGGCATAGCACAATAGTTCAAAATAATGGACGCAGTGGTAAGAGTACTCAACAGAAGAGGGAGTTTCATAAAGCAATTCTTGATAGTTATTCAAGATCAGTGTTATCGCTCAGAAGTACGAAAAATCGAGCAGATATAGTATAATGGGGACATGGCAATCGTTCGCATTATTCCAATTTTTCTCGGTGACGGTAATTGCGGCTTTTAAAAGTAGAGAGTGTTGGTTATTGGGTTATTAGGTTAGGTTACATGCTATACATGAAACTAAAACTGGCGGTTGCTGAAGGACTCAACAAACCACCTACTCATGGAAGAGAAATTAATGTATCTAAAGTAATTGCTCAGTAAGTGAGTAATTTTTATAAAAGAGAATTTGAAATCAAAGCATATTAATAGCTAATACAATAAAAACATTAAATGCATACCTGTCTGCAAGATTCTTGTGTTTCGCAACTTTTGATGCAATTTGCAATCTATGTTCAGTAATGATTCTCTGCTCAATCGCTTGCGATAGTGCTTTTCCACTCGCGCCTCCACATATTGCGATCTCTCTAAGGCCTAACTCAAGAGCATGTTTGTCGCTTAAGGATTACTCGATCTAGATAAAACATTTCAATTAAATTATGACTATTAAATTTTCAACCGTTACTCACCAGGTCATTGACTAATTTACAAGGGTATATTTTACGCTCAAGGATTGCAATTGGCAATCGTAAAGCCATAGCTTAGCCAGTACATTTCCTAAAAAAGTTATTTATCACAATTTGCTCCTAGTAGTTTGCGTCTCATGTGTAGTAATCCAAATATACCTGACGAATATTAAAGAAAAGATAATACCAATAATTCATACAATCAAAAAATATCGAATACTACCTATAGATGATGGTCTGCATGCAGATAGGATATATAAATTGCCTTTATTACAGTTCCAAATATACGTTTCCAACAGTCTATCCCGCAGCTCCCTCGCCGCAGTCAAGTTAAATGGAAATATTTGGACATCATTTCACGTTTTATCCAAAAACACTTCACGGACACGTCTAAACCACCGATTGAACTGTTTAGAGCGGAAGTCCAGCACCATCCGCAATTAAAAAAATAAAACAGACAAGCTATAAATAACACCGATTACACCATAACAGTTTAGCAGTTTGTTTTTGTTAGTACACTACACAGTAAAATAATTCAACCTGTTTTCACGTACACAGAAAATAATTTAATGCAATTTGTCACTTAAAGATTAGATTTTTTTTATTATTTGTTTTGCACTAACAAACTGTTCATAATATCAAAAAAAAATTTAATAAAAACAAAAAAACTCACAACTAAGCACATCACTCGTGACTCAAATTTTTCGTAATGGCGGTGCGGTTTCAAATGACAGAAAGAAAAAGGGCAAAATAAACATAAAATTGTCATCAAGAAACGCGTTTCCATAGTCGGTTGAAAAGCACTAAACTTATACTGTTACGATAACCCATAAAAATGTTAAAACTACCATGATATTCTTACAGTTAGTAAGTTACCAATTTTATGGTCCTGTTGACAATTCAATATTGTTATATCAAGCTGCAAAAATATTGTCATTAGAAGTATAAGAGAAAAGTCAATTTAACCACGGAAATAGTCAGCGATTTGCTTGTTGTCATAGTAGTTTTAACCACGAAACTTCTCAAGTTGACAATAATCATGGTAAGCGCTACAATATTGCAAAATAGTTAAGATGACCATGCATACATGTTTCGCATTACCATGGTTTTTTTCTCAGTGTAGAAATGGTGTTTTTGATGTTACGTAATATTTAACCGGGACAGGAAAGGCGGGCAAAAACAAGCAAAAAATTGATATGCCGAAGTAATCTGGCAACTCTGATCTGTCTGCAGCTTTATACGCTTACTTGACAGCTGGCGGTGGTCTGAATGTAGCACCAGGAGGTTTTCTTCGCAAGGCAGAGGTCTCATCGGTCTCATCCATAAAATCTTACAAAACGCAAGAAATTAATTGCGATTATTTTACAAAAGTAGTGCTAAAATAACGAACTGCACTATGGCTGATCCTGAAGAAGTAAATGGTGTCGATGATTCCGCCGACAAGAAACAGAAAAAAGCTTCGAAACACGATAGCGGAGCGGCGGATTTGGAACGAGTGACCGACTATGCTGAAGAGAAGGAAATCACATCCAAGGAGATTACCGATGTAAGTCATAACCTTGCCAATGTATGTAACGAAAAATTAAAGAACAATAATAAGTTACATATTCTCCCTTAGGCGGCTAATATGTTCGAAGAAAAACGAAATAAGGAAAATGAAGAAAAGCTAGCCAAAGAACGAGAACTGCAAAAAGTCCACGTGAGAAAAGAGGACATTGAGCTAATAGTAAGATAGACAATATTTTCCACCTCCAAAGGAGTTATTATACTTTCTTGTAGATTAGAGAAATGGAAATCAGCCGGTCGAAAGCAGAGGAAACCTTGCGGGTACACATGGGGGACGTCGTGTCCGCCCTGGAAGCACTCACCAACTAGCGAACTGATTGTAACAACAGGTAGTGCAACGTGACATGCAAGGATCAGATCAATCAGCTACCGACCAGGTACTCATGGGCAATGATTTTTTTGTTTAATTGTATAGTAGATTACAATTGTGGCGCTTATCGATAATAGATGCAAGCCGATGCCGTAACTACATCCGCTGACCGACTATTTGTGCCGCTTGAAAAATTCATGGTTTGAGAAATCCGAATGCAATATGTTGTGGCTTGTCTTCATGTTTTTGAGTGTAGTGGAATCAAGAAAATCGGAGTAATTTAAACTTCCCTGTGTCCTGAATTGGTAAAATATGTACATTTATTTGCGTCGCGATCACTTTGAACTTATTATATTATTCTAAGTTTAGCAGTCTTAAATGTGTACTGTTTTATGTTCATCCTCACCATCAAGCTTCAATTTCAGCTCTTCGAAGCCACTGGTTCTATTTTGTTCTAAGTCTGTGGAAATTGGGTTTACTCTTGCATCTATATTACTGCACGCACTATTTGAACGGTCGTTCAAAGTACCTTCTGGAGCGTCGTGATTTGGTACAGATTGCTCACCTATTATGGCAATTCTTGTTTCCGCATGGGATGGTTCCACCGAGTATGGCGGAGGCAAATCCAGAACGGAAGTCACTTCTCCATCGTACGTCGGCGGTGGATCTCCGGTAGGCGAACTGACTGGACTAGTGTCGTGTCGTCGTTGTTGATTAGTCTGACCGGTACGTTCTCGTTGGTGAAATTCATAGTTATGCCGTGTTTCATACTTCGGAGGCCTGTCTCTTAATCGTCGGAGAACTCGTATCTGAATAGACGAAAGTGAAAGTCGACTCGCCCTGGGGCGATTCTGGTCGCTTTCTAGTGTTTGTTGATTGGCGTTCCTCCTTATCGAAAAAAAATTGATTCAAACCACCGAATGATGGTTTAATTAGTAGCTTTGCTTACCTTGCTCTCGCTCTAAATGTCTTATATAGTAGAGTAGCTAGTGCGGAAACTCCTATCACCATTGCTGTAGCCAGTGCCACTTGAGCTGCTGTGAGGAAGAACAACGAGTCCTGTGTTCTGTGTTCAATCGAAATAAAATCTATGTCAATGCAATAAGTTTGCTTGATTAGCTGTTGGCAATCACTTACATGCATTCACCGTCCTGATCTTTCCAACAATGTGTACACCTTCCGGCATGGCACACCATTCCTCCGAAACAACATGATGTACATAACTGTCCATCACCAGGACAAACATGACATCTACCATCATCTGGATTATAGTCGAAATCCGGCCTGCACTCACACGTCATATTTCCTTCGCATATCTGGGTGATTCGGTTGCAAAGATATTGCCCGCATGGCTCTTGATCGTAAAGTTCATCAAAAAATTCTCTATTTGAAACTGCAATTAGGTATTACTTACTTATTGCCGTGGAAATAATCACATTTATATTACGAACCGTTATCACCAAGTGTTGTAACCACCACTGGGTAGCACAGCTGTAAGAGTATTACGATTTTGGGCAGCATGTTTAAATAATAATAACCAACGATATACACAGCATAATTCAAACATCAAAGCGCGATCGTTTTTGGGGTAAATAAATTTGAATAATGATCACGTAATAAGATTAATATTTTTTTAATAATGACAGTTGCTTGGAAGCATTTCAATAGATAAGATAGTATCCTTATCTATGCGCGCAAAATGCTAGATGCATTCAAATGGCTATTAAACTTTTGTCACTTTGCATTTGCGTATCCACAAAGTAGTGCACTTTTTACGAACTTAGCCAACAGGTATAAAAAATTAAACGAAACTAGAAAGCAGTTTACAGTTTCGGCTCCAAACGCTTATACTAATTGATGGTTCCGTGACTGACTGCAACTGAGGAGTGTTTTCCTGATAACCGCCTCTATCGCGGCTTCACCTATCGATATGTACTGCGCGTTCGGATGCTATTCAGAAAAAAAATTATTCTACGGTTACTGATAAGATATTGTGCTGCTTGCCAAATGAGCACACACACCGTGCTTCGTCGCGTGGTTCGCATCCCGAAAAAGCGATAGTTTACCTGTGTGATAAGCGACGTTCATTGCTTCACTTTGCGGTGCGGAAGGGTGACTATTTAGTTCGTGTTTTATGATTTCCTGTTGGTGACAAAAAACCTTTTTCTCTAACTAAAGGGATTTTCAGGAACCTCTCCTGCTATAGGAAAAATCGAACCAACCTAAATAGGTTAAGGTAGCTAGATTATTATGCGGCGCTTATCACTATTATCGAATGTTTGTGTCGTGGTCATCAATGAACTGATTGCTGTTCAATTGCTCTGTTGTGTCCTGTCTGACTCGCTCTATCCACTTCCCAATTATTTCTTCCAACTGCAGTACTACAAATTACGTGACAACCGTGAAGATGAAGACACACCTTACTCTCTCGTATATTTACATACCTATTAATACTCGGCAAGTGAGTTTTGACGTAGGACTACGTCCTACATTAGCAAAGAGGCACGCTGAACAAGCAGCAATTCCAGCAAAAAAGTACCTACATAAAAAGGTTCCCAAGGACCTATATTGAACCTTTGTCTGAATTAGGGGTTTGTTTTAGAAATGAAAATATTTTTCAGTTCCTCAACATCGTAGTGGCTGACAAAGGGTGAACATGTGCATTCCATAACCTCTGTTCATTAACTGCTATTCCTACCTCCACGAGGTGCTGGCTGGGGTTCGCAACTTCGGTTGTCGTATGCTAACAGGAAATGGGGCACAGTGGCTCTTGCCCACATTAAGATGGCAGCCCCATCAGCGGGATAAGGACCTTAAGTTAACAGCCTACTGTACCGGAACACAAAAAAGTTACCAAAAATGAAAGAAATCTCTCTGGATTATTGGCAACGACCTTTAGCATGAAAACACGGACACGAATCGGAACATGAAATAAACTGACCCTTGCCCAGCAGGGCAAGCTGGTTCAACTTGCAAGGGAAGCTAGCCGCCTGAAGCTTGAAATCCTGGGGCTGAGCGAGGTCCGCTGGCCGGGTACTGGCGAACACAGGACATCATCCGGGCAAGTCTTGCTCTACTCTGGCATACGAGGTGAAAATGCTACTCGAGAGAGAGATGATTTGGATTCCTACTGAGCCCAGGGGCACATGCAACCCTGATGAAGCGGGAACCGATAAATGAGCGAATAATCGTTGCCAGATTCAGAACACGGGTTAGGAACCTCCCAACAAACATTTTATTTGAACAGTAGATTATTCAACCGTTATACAGCTAATGTTCAGGAATCAAGCGCTTAATAAGCAATTATACAGCAAAAATGTTTGTTGGGCTTACAGCAATCCAGTGCTATGCGCCAACAGATGCTGCCGACCTGCAGGAGAAGGAGAGTTTTTACAGCCAGCTGAACAGCGTGGTTGAGAAAATCCCGAAGGGGGACATCCAAATCCACATGGGCGACTTTAACGCGAAGATTGGCGCCAACAACGCGGACCTTGAACGCGTCATGGGACGCCATGGCCTAAGGAGAGATGAGCGAAAACGGGGAGCTGTTTACAGAATTCTGTGGTAAAAGCAACATGACCATTGTTGGATCGCTCTCCCCATAAACCAGTACATAAAGTCACGTGGGTTTCCCGCGACGGCTGAACAGAAAACCAAATCGACCACATCTGCATCAGCCGTACATGGCGAAGGAGCCTTCTTGATGTACGCAACAAACGCTGATATTGCATCCGACCATCATCTTGTTATCGCTGAGATACGTCTGCGCATCGCACGTGTGCAACGACAGGAGGAGAAAGTTGGGGACCGCTACGACGTCCACCGATTGGAGAATCTTGCGGTGAAAAGGGCCTTTGTCGAACAACTTGAATCTCGAGCCTCGGGGTTGCCACCTGGTGGAACCGTCGAAGAGCAATGGACCGGCATCAAGAGCGCCTTAATCACGACCAGTGATGAAACCCTCGGCAAAGCGCGTAGCGGACGGAGGAAGTGGATTTCGGATGAAACTTGGAGGAAGATCGGCGAGCGGAAAGAGGCGAAAGCCGGCATTGAGCGAGTGCGGACCAGAACGATACGCCGAACTGGAGAGGGCTGTTATACGTGCTAGTAGGCGGGACAAGAAAGCCTGGACTAACTCCCTAGCCGAACAAGGAGAAACCGCCGCTGCCAGTGGTGATATCCGTTTGTTGTACGATATTTCTCGCCGCCTTAGTGGTGCCAGGATGAATACAAAGATGCCACTAAAGGACAGAGCTGGTCAGCTACTGACTGACCGTACAGAAGAGCTTAAGCGATGGACTGAACATTTTGAACAACTCTTCCGAGTTTCAAATGTCAGAGACCAACAAAACCAGCACCGTATGACGCCTGCAGTTCGTCGAATTAATCGCGTCAACTCGTAGGCGCCATCGCTGGATGAAATTGTAGCTGCCATCAAGGGTATGAAATCCAATAGAGCGCCAGGGATAGACTGTATTTCAGCCGAAATGCTCAAAGCTGACCCATCTTTGTCAGCCCAAATGATGAATCAGCTTTTTAGCAATATATGAGAAACCGCAACTTTTCCGGTTGACTGGATGTAGGGCATATTGGTCAAAGTCCCTAAGAAAGGAGACTTAACTGAATGCGGTAACTGGCGTGGCATCACGTTACTCTGTATTACTCTCGAAGTACTCTGTAAGGTAATCCTCAACCAGATCCAGGAGAAGATTGACGCTGCTCTCCGGCGGCAGCAAGCTGGATTCCGTGCTGGTCGATCATGTGTAGACCATATCACAACGCTTCGCATTATATTGGAGCAGATCAACGAATACATAAACTTCTATTTGGTTTCAAACATGAATTCAATAGGAACTTAATTTGTATATGATAGAGATAGAAACAAATATTTGTCATAATCTATGGACCTACGTTTATGCTTTCTATGCACTTAAATCGTGGCTTCGTTGCTCTAATACAGTGAAAGAATTGAAATTTCCCTTACGCATGATAACGCACACAACACGTGCATAGATACGCTTCTGACACCGCGCTAAACAAATTAGCTAAACAGAAAAAAGGCTAAAAGAGCACACGATCCTTTTGCCCTCGTGCTTTTCATTTCACTTTCGTTTCGGTGTGATCTCCACCTAAAGCAATATTTCACCAGCATGTCTGATGCCAGCTCATTATAGGCAACAGATAAGCCAAATTTAAGCGGGACGAATTCACAAATACCTTTCCCGACTAAACTATTTCATCGAGTCATTTTTCCCCGAACGGAGCATTTCCCTGAAGCATTTTTCCCCGAATCAACATTTTGCAGAAACAATATACTGCATTTGACCATTCAGATTAAAAATGAGCTCGCCGAATCTAAACGAGGTCCCAGATAACACAAAATCGTAATAGAAAGTTCACATTAAATTGTTTTCATATCAATTTCACATTGGAATTGTATAATGATTAGAGAATGTCAAATCTAAGTGAACAATAAGCTACCCCGTAACAAAGTGACAGTTATTAACAGTTTGCCATAACACCCGCCAGTGTCAAAAATGTCGCGACGATCGTTTTTACGTGCCAGTCAAAATTGACGCACCTTCAGGGGCTTGCGATGGGTGCCATGTTTTTGTTGCCAACATCTCAGCACATCTCGACAAAGGTTGGCAGCAAATCTACCTGTCAGACGGGCGCTATTTCTTGCATTTTTCGAAATAGCGCCCTTCGTTAAGTGGACTGTCAAACACCGTTCGTTAAGATACGGATAGCACCCAATGAGGTTTAAAAAGGTGTGGCAGATGAAGATATTTGATGGTATTAGTAGCGAAAAATCAGAAAACGACGTCAAACTACAAAAACAAACCGTGTCGGACAATGGGGTTTGTTTTTGGAGTTTTACGTCATGCTTCATCGTGATTGGTCGATTTACGATTCCACCCACACCATGATGAAATTTCTTCATTGCACTAACACCACTTAACCAACATTGCCACACCTGTATATATCACCTTGGATAGCACCCCGCTGCGCACCTTCGATTTCCAAAGGAAATGTTAATTTTTGTTACGTTAAATGTGAACGCAAAAAGCTGTCTGGACAACGATTTGAAAAGTGCGTATTGATTATTTCAGCATTATTTCATGTTTTCGGTAAAACTGTATGAATTCTTGGTGGGTCGTTTGATTGATTTGTTTACAAGATAAAAAGTGGTATTTATTACAAGATTGTCATTCTTGTGTACGAGTTGTCTGCTCTAAAGTATTTGAATATTGCGTGTTTCATTAAAAGTTATCCGCTGCGCAATTCAAAATGAAATGCTCTTTCATGATTGCTGGATCGATTTTGTCGTTAACAGAACAAGTTAAGCAAAATTCAAGAGCAAATCCAAGCAATAGAGATCGTTGCAGTTGTACAAAAAACACACTGTTATATGACAGAACCAAATAGAGCATGTTATTATGACAGAAGAACCAGTTATGCTGCTATTGTCATTACCACGGAAACGTTTTGGTACTTGACATAATATTGTCAGTTCGTAAAATACTCTATTGAAATAATAAACCAATTCAGATCTCATATGCACAAGGGATTTTTTGCCAAAACAAATGATGATAAACTCTTTCTTCGTTATTTACGCCGCTTTCAAACATCTGTCGTGAACCATGAACCAGCAGTTTTAGGTACGTTTGATTAGTATGGGAGCTGTCACATTGTTACCGGGTTGACAATAAGTTGTTTTGCAGTCGTGCGTGTCTTCATATACAATTCATGACTATAATTCACAGTGTAGACGATTGCAATATTTGATTATATCTTAATCATATATTCAGGAGTATTTAGTTGCGTGTTATAAAAACTACGCAAAATACAATTACAAATAGTTTTCAAAATTTTCGCACCTATATCGCCTCCACTTTGGTACATATATGTTCTTATATGGCGTGAAATATAACTTTTTCGTTCAGATATGATTTCGTATATCTCAGTTGCAATCGAGATATACAAACCAAATGGTTTACTGGGGTATTCTTCATATTAGCGGGGGTTCACGGTATTTAAACATAATTTGTTGTTTTACTTAACGATTTGTTTTATTGTCCGCTTATAAACCTAACTCTAGAATTATAGTTTTCCAACGGTCGCATATTAGACCATTTCAAGAGCAACATTTCAAATAGGCCGAAGTCAAAACTGACAGTTTCGAGAAAATCGATATTGAAACTTGAGCATCATTTTTTAACTCTTTATTTGATATAAACAGTGTTGCTTAGAGTTGAATGTCACATTATGCAACAACTAGCAGAAAAAACATTGATTTACTTTGTAATTTGCAAAAATATGCGTTTGGCCGTTTTCGGAGATCATTCGGTAATACGACTTTTTCATAAGGCTGATTTGATTATCAATTGTTGATGGGGCCTTTGACATGAGGCTTTTATTTACTGTCAGTGGTGATATCTCGCGTCACTTTTCATTTCGTCCAATGTAACAAATGTAAACAAATCCGGTTTATCACAACAAATTATTGCTCTTTTTAAACTCTATGTTATACAAAAACACCTGCCCAAATAGAATTATTTTGAGGTGAAAAAATTAGCATTATCAAAATGTCCAATGTGCACATTCGAATTACGAATGACTGACTGTTACTTCGGTCGTTCTCATCTGATGTCCAAAGTGCAAAAAAAAAATCAAAACAAACCCAATCTGTACATTGGACGTTTAGCAAGTGAAAGTTTTTTTTCGCATTATTTATGCATTTTAAGTGAAACAAGCGGTCTAATATTGAAAAATAACCTCGAAAATAGCGTAGCACGGCAACGCACGTATTTACGGTGATTTCGCTTAATTTATGTGCAATAGCCTGGAAAAATCAAACCGTCCAAAGTACAGCATGAGATGGTAAACAGTCCAATGTAACTTTTTCCATAATAAACCAAAACTGCTTAGTTTTAATTAGATTTTTAAAATCTCCGTTAAACATTGAATGTTATTATTCATCAACCACGTTGAGTGAATGACTGAAAATTATTTCATTTTGAAACAATTTAAAATTCAATTCGAAGAACTTCGATCTCGTTTTTCTCAATATGGTGGAATTGTTACATTGGACGAAATCAAAAGTGACGCGAGATATGATTTTGGTATTGGGCCGTTTTTTAGACAGTTTTTCGCGTTTGGCCTTTTTTTATCACGTTGTTTTGAAGAGCAATGGCTAGAAAAGGTTAAAAATTCGTAACTGGGACACCGATCAGCTTTATTATTTCTACTAGAAAAGTTGGGGTTTAATTTCATCGGCAAATCTGCCACCGTTGAACAGGTTTGTGAAGCGGAACGTGTTACCCGTGAGGTGCGGCAGTCGCTATTGGTAGTGTGATGCAGCAGCAGTTCATTCATTTAGCATTTCTAACTCACCACAGCGTGCAAGTGCATCACGCCTTGGCAGTTCAGCGATAGTAAATGTCTCGGGCGCGCAACTAAGGAACTCTGTCCGGTTCCTCCACAGGTGATATATATATACAGCGAAATAGCTTTTTTCGTGTAAGCCGAAAAGTAACTTAAATTTTTGTTGCCGCGCAGGCTTAGATACTAAACATGTCGTGTCTGTGAATGACCGTGTTATTTATGCAGGTAGCATCGTATTGTTTTTTTCGGTCGTCCGTCGAGTCTCGCGCAATTGTACGGCGGAGATCATCTTCGCAACCAGCGGGGTGCTATCCGTATCTTAACGAACGGTGTTTGACAGTCCACTTAACGAAGGGCGCTATTTCAAAAAATGCAAGAAATAGCGCCCGTCTGACAGGTAGATTTGCTGCCAACCTTTGTCGAGATGTGCTGAGATGTTGGCAACCAGGGGCTTGCGATGGGTGCCATGTTTTTGTTGCCAACATCTCAGCACATCTCGACAAAGGTTGGCAGCAAATCTACCTGTCAGACGGGCGCTATTTCTTGCATTTTTTGAAATAGCGCCCTTCGTTAAGTGGACTGTCAAACACCGTTCGTTAAGATACGGATAGCACCCCGCTGTTGGCAACAAAAACATGGCACCCATCGCAAGCCCCTGTTCGCAACAGCAGCAAGCAGCAGAAATCCCACAACAAAAAATAGGGCCGAATGCAAAACAAAACACAAACTGCGTATAGGCTTTTTCATACAGAATGGCCGAAGCACAAAATGAAAACTTTGTTGCCAGTTTTCACATAAGGCTTTTTCAAATTTGCTTTTTAAGAGTCATAAAGTTTTCAAATCGCTATGATGTTTGGTATTATTATAGATACTTAAAAAAGCTTTAAATATAACCAAAAAACCAGTTTTTTTTATATTTTGCACTTGGGCCCTATTGAAATGTTGCTCTTGATTTTATATGACAAGCGACAAGGTAAACGCGCTGATATTGATATTGCGCTTTCCCGTGCTGTAGTTTTGACAATTCGCAGATGACCCTACGGGAAATCGTGAAATAATCGCTGGTAATGATGCAACTCCAGACCCCCTGTTGTTTTTCCTTTCGAATATTCTGGCATCGCTGCTTGAAGAAATCTTTCGTCAAATCAAACCAAAGCTGTCTGTCAAATCCAGGGATACCAGATTTGCAGATTTGTCTGCAAATTGCAGATTTTTGAAACGGTCTTGCAGATTATTATAAATTTGCAGATATTTGCAGTTTTTATGACTTTTATTGTTTTGTTGCAGATTTTTGTTCGAAGCTCTTTAAACTTTCACAGACTTCCTAAAAAAGTGTGCAGATTTTCGCAGATTATTTTCAAACCAGAAAATTCGAGTAGCCGGAAAACTGCTCGATTTTTCCGGTTTTCGAGCAGTTGCAGACATTTTTTTTAGAAAATATGGCATCTCTGGTCAAATCGTTCAATCAGTGTCTGTGTTTTTCCCGTGGATGCGTCTCGTTCGTTTTTGTCTACTAGCAGCTTTAAGTGAGAAGTTTTCTTTTGCTGGAAAATATAGGAAAACTTGCTGCAGTTTTTACGTTCCAAACTTTATTTTTAAAGACGACCAGTGGCAGTGATGTGAATGTACTATTTATCTTTAAATGTAGTCTTATCAGGCTCGTCATGACGGTTTTGAAAACTAGTATCTGTGATTATTTGTGAAAAAGGCAGAAGTAGATATCGTAGCAATAGCTGGAGGAGAGAGTTTCTATCCGCTTCGATAGCAAAGGCCAACGCCAACCAGTGTATTATGTATTAAAATTCAAGACCTGTGTGCTTGTGCATAACTGTGCGACGAATCGCGAAAGTGCAGTTGAGAGCGGATAAAAGCAACCTGTGATTGGTATGGGAAAAGGGGTGTGTGAGCAGTACATGGATTAACAGAAGAAAAAAACGCAAAGTAAAATAGTGTTGTGCTGTATTATTTGATGTTTTTGCCTCTGAGCGCTTTGCTTTTATTCAATTCGTTGTCAAACCATCGTGAGTGAATGGCCTTTCTACTTCACGGTAGCAGTAACAACAACAAGGGCAAGCAGAACAGCTCAGCAGCCAGCGGGTCGGAACCGTGAACAACTCGCCCACCACCACCGCGAGCCGCACTGTGCACTAACTTATAAGTTTTGTTTTGCTTTGATGGCCTTTTTCGTTCCGAAAAGTGAACTGCTTTGCTGAGTGTTTGTCATCTAACTACGTGGGACATTGCTAGGTTTAGATCGGAAGGTGATTTTTGTTACACAGACGTTTTGAAATCGTTTTTATGGAACAAAATTGGTAGAAGCCACTAATGGCAGAATGTGCATTAACTTGGGATAGAAACTGCGTTGTATAGTGTGTTCAATAGTGTATTGAGCTTAAGATTATGATGATTCAGTCTGCACTGAATGCCGTCATCATCGATTACTACAACGCACAACTGTAGAGTACAATTGCGGAAGCAGAAAATATTCTTCTCGTCTATTCCAAGATGAGCATCGAACGGCAGAAACACTTTCTAAGTTCCGACGTCATTGGAGAGTAAGCTGGCCCCAGCGTACTCCAACAGAGAAAGTACTGTCCTTGCCGCTAGTTTTTCCCCCTACAAATAGTGCCGAGAGCAAGAATGCTGTACCTGACAGCGTTCGCCACTAACAGCTTCTGGATCTACTGCACTCTATCGGTGGTGGTCATGGTGACCCTGGTCACGACTTTAGCTTCGTGCCTATGCTGCAGGAAGCAAGAGATCAAGTAAGTTATCGAAAGGTTTTCTTCTGTTGTTTTGTTGTATCGTAAATTATTTTGATCACCGCACCTAGTACTTCTATCATGGTATAATAATATCATACATATTTGCATAGTTTTGGTTTTGTGATTGGACGTATATTGAGTTAGATTTACCTAGGAATTTTTGTGCACCATATTTCTGTACTCATACGTTGGCCAAGTAGCGTGAAATTTTACTTTTCATTTACTTTTGACTACAGCATATAGCACATATCTCTGCAAAATGTACCCAATTCGTGAGAAAACAGTTGCTTCGGATAATTGTGAGAGAGTTCATTGCAAAGCAGATCATAATAAATTACTTACTTATTTTTTAGGCGACAATCCGCTTATCAAACCCATGTCGAATTCAGGAGATGTCTCCACGTTTCTCGGTCTTGGTCTTGCCGTGTTTTAGTCGTTTCACAATATCCTCTTCATCTTTGTATATTTGGTATGTTTCATTTCTACGGTTAACATCGATGATTAGGAGCACCTGAGAATTCGTAATGATGGTATCGCTTCTCTACACGCCTGCTCTTCGAATAGCACCAATTCAATGTTGAACAGCAAATTCGATAGTCTGTCACCTTGCTTCAAACCGTCTAACGTCACAAACGAGTCCAATGTCTCATCCTTACGTTTGATTACGAACCATCTAGCACGTATCTGCTTAATCAGTTTTGTTGGAAAACCACGTTGAAGCATATTCTACCACAGCTCATTTCGTTTAACTAAATCGCACGCCGCCTTGAAGTCTATAAACAAACGGTGAGTCAGCAAGTTGAATTCCCGGAATTTATCGAGAATTTGTCGCAAGGTGAACATTTGGTCTGTCGTGGAGTGTCCCTTCCGAAAACGGCACTGGTATTCGCCAACAAAAGCTTCCTACAAAGGCCTCAGTCTGAGAAACAGGATGCGGGAGAAAATTTTGTATGCAGAATTGAGCAGAGTAATGCCTCGATAATTGCTGCAAACATTTTTGTACGTCAGCTGACCATTCATACAAAATGTTGTGTAGAAATGTCATGCAATTGCCGTTTTTTGCTTACAGTTGTAGTTGGACTAGTATGGAGAAGTGATAGAGAATAAGGTGTATTGGAGACCTTCTTATTTAAAACCGTCTTGTTTGGGTGAAAGTGTCTCCAAGACCGATGACATTTTCTTCCCGATTCCGAAGATTGTACGACACGTAGATCAAAAGATGTTTTTGTTGTTCTTGCATTTCTTATCTGTGCTTGTATACTTGTGTTATCTCACGGTTGGTATCGTTGTCCTCTGTTGCCAGTGAGCCAAGGTATACGAATGCGTCGACTACCTCGAACTCATCCCCGTCGATTACCACGGTACTGCCCAAGCGGGCCATGCCGCGCTCTGTCCCGCCCGCCAGCATATACTTCGTTTTGGACATATTTATCTTCAATCCAATCTTCTCTGCTTCGCATTTTAGTCTGGTGTACTGATCTTTCACCGCGTCAAATGTTCTGCCGACAGCATCCACGTCGTCAGCAAAGCAGATAAATTGACTGGATTTATTGAAAATCGTGCCCCGCATTTCGATCGTCGCTTGTCTTATAACATCTTTAAGCGCAATGCTGAATAGCAGGCAGGAAAGATCATCTCCTTGTCGAAGTCCCCTACGAGATTCGAATGGGTCCGACAATCCACCCGAGATCCCATCCATCGTAGACATTGTTAAGTAGATATATAAGTCCCCTCGTACCTGAACTAATCTAGATAAGTTTCTTGTATCTTGAGTTTATATAATTATGTTGTATCGATTGTATTTCCGGTTTATATTATATAAAAGAGATTGCGTTGAAAGGTTCGATCTCTTTCACCTTTCGGATGTCGAAGAATAAAGTATAGTTTAAAAGTACCAAGTGTTTTATTGAATAAAGCGGTAATTATCATTGGCGACGAGAAAAGTGCAACAAAAGTTGCGGAAAGCGCGTGTGTAAGAAATCGTCTTATCGTATATAGGAGAGTGAGCGGAGCACGTGTTCGTGAGTATTGTTCGAATCATCGTTGTGGATATGGCGACTAAAGCTGAACATGGAGAGGCTTCGGCAGTGCAGACCATGAAGCTAATCGGGAATCTGGAGAACTTTGTTCCAAGTACAGACTTTGATGACTACTTGGAGAGAGCGGAAAACTTTTTCGAATTGAACGATATCAAGGATAACACGTTCAAACGGAAGCTGATCGTGCACTATATCGGGTTGCCGGCGATGAAAAAGCTTCAGCAATTATTGTATCCTCAAACACACAAAGAGGTTACATATGAGAAGGTGATCGAAAAATTAAAAACCTACTTCAGTCCGAAGAAAAACCGTATAGCTCAATCGGTGGAGTTCTTCAAACGAAATCAGAACGAATTCGAAAAAGTAGCAGACTTTGCAGTTGAACTGCAAGCACTCTCAAAGCACTGCGAATTTGGTCAATTCCTCGACAACGCGCTGAGGGATAAGTTTATAGCCGGCCTATGGAACCCCAAAATCCAAGGCGAGCTATTAAACAGTACGGACGATACCACGTTTGAAAAAGCAGTAACCGTAGCAAAGAAAAGAACCTTGAGCAAATTGAAGCAGACATGATGAAGATGAAGACCAGACAGGAGTATACCAATCGGATCAACGCTGGACAGTACACAAGACGAGGTCGTTCAAAAACACGTGGCCAGGAAGAATGTCAGCGCAATTATGGGAGCTCGGCGAGACGGTCCCAATCCAGAAAGAACACGAACAGACGCGGCAGGAAAGAAATCACTTGCTACGCTTGCGGTAAGAAGGGGCACTTCGCCAGGAACTGTTGGGGAAAACGAAATATGAACGGACTGGTGAGCAGCGACGACGACGCCGGTCTGGTAGAGAGCGACAGTGAAGTCCACCACGTGGCCAATCATCCCTTGTTTCGAAAGATATGACTAAATGGAAAGTGGTTCAATTTCGAGATCGACTCAGGAGCAACGTACACAGTTATGAGCAAGTATGATTATTTAGACAATTTTTCAGATTTGCGACTTCGACGAAGTGAGGTTAAGTTAAAAGTGATTACTGGAAGCATTTTGAAGATCGCTGGATCGATTCAAGTTGAGGTTAGTTGTGATAATAGGCGATCGTTCATTCTACCGTTAATTATTGTCGATGGTGATAGATTTTGCCCGCTTATGGGTCGGGATTGGTTAGCTATTTTATATCCCGAATGGCGGAACTTTTTTGTACACGAGTTAGCTGATTACTCGAATACGAGTGTTTCTGGTAGTGACCAGAAGTGTGAGCGAGAGAAAAGCAAATTAACCGCGGTATTGGGTATCAAGTACCGGGAGCTTTTTACAGATAGTCTACAGCAGCCGGTAGAAGGATTTGAGGCTAGCATCCGCGTAAGAGACCATGCGTCTCCCATTTTCTATAAGCCATATGACGTACCGTTTTCTCTCAGAGATAAAGTCTCAGGGGAATTGGATAGATTAGTAAGTGAAAATATTCTCAAACCGGTGCGCCATAGTGACTGGGCATCACCAATCGTAGTGGTTCCTAAGACTGACGGTAGCGTGAGGATCTGTATGGATTGTAAGGTGACAGTGAACAAGGTTATTTGCAACGAGCATTATCCGTTGCCTAACATTAGCGATGTATTCGCCAAATTAAGTGGGTATAAGTATTTTGCTAAATTGGATCTCCAGGGCGCGTACATGCAGATAAAGGTCACGGATGAGTCGCAGAAATATTTGGTCGTAAACACACATAAAGGCTTGTACGCATATACGAGATTGCCGTTTAGAATTTCGAGCGCGGCATCTACCTTCCAGCGAATTATGGACGAAATCCTAGCAGGCATAGAGGGAGTAGAGTGTTATCTTGACGACATTCTGATTGGGAGCAAGACCACTGAAGGGTTAATTGCAGCCGTTTATAAAGTACTTGATCAGTTGCAAAAGCATAAAGTAAAGGTCAATATGCACAAAAGTGAGTTTTTGGTGCAAGAAATTCGGTATTTGGGGCATAAGGTGTCAGAAAAAGGTCTCAGTCCATCTGACGAGAAAACAAAAGCAATCGTTGAGGCCCCACGTCCTCAAGATGTTTCGCAGCTAAAATCGTTTCTAGGTATGATTAACTATTATTCGAAGTTTATTCCGAACTTGTCTGTGAAACTAAGTCCACTGTATGCCCTGCTAAAGAAAAACTTACGCTTTCAGTGGAATGAACAGTGTGAACGAGTGTTCGGTGAATGTAAGAAGCTTTTGCTCAGCTACAACCTGCTCGAATTGTATAACCCTGAGTTACCTATTGTGATTATATGTGATGCTAGTTCAAACGGGGTGGGAGCAGTGTTGTGCCACAGAATAGGTGAGGTAGAGAAGCCTGTTTTTTACGTATCTAGTACACTGTCCGCATCGGAAAAAAATTATCCGAACCTTCATCGAGAAGCACTTGCGGTGGTATTTGGGCTAACGAAGTTTTTTAAATATGTTTACGGCAAGAAGTTCACAGTCGTTACCGATAACAAGCCGTTAGCCAGCATTTTTAACTTCAAAAAAGGCATTCCGTCACTAACCGTAACGCGTTTGCAGAAGTATGTACACATGTTGTCTATTTTTGATTTCGATATTGAGTATCGACCGGGTTCGAAAGTCTCGAACGCAGATGCCTTGAGTAGGTTGCCGGTTCAAGGCGAGACAGGGATAGAGGATGCCGCTGACCTTCGATGGGTGAGCGACGAGGCGGAAGTTGTCGATCTAGAGATGATCGGTCGGGCCACTCAGGAGGATCCAAGAATGAGAGAGCTTTTTCGTTGTGTGAAAGACGGATGGAAGGAGAATGCAGTTCCAGGAGATTTGAAATTCTATTTTTCGAATCAGAGCTGTTTATCGCTGTACATGAACTGTGTGATGTATTCGGAGAGAGTAGTTGTTCCAAAGTCTTGTCGAAGACGTACTTTAGAGTTGTTGCATGGATGCCATTTAGGTGTTGTTCGCATGAAACAGGCAGCTCGAAGATTTGTGTTTTGGCAAGGGTTGGACAAAGAAATCGAGGAGTTCGTCCAGCAATGTGAAGTGTGCAGTAGTATGGGTAGATCCATCAAGAAAAAGTTTTCAGAATGGCCTAAAGCTTTCCGTCCCTTTGGTCGTATACATTTGGACTTTTTCTACTTAGCCGGAAAGACATTTTTGATTTTGATAGATGCTCATTCTAAGTGGATGGACATTACCATGATGCAAAGGACAGACGCAGAAGCATTAATCAATGTGCTGAACTCTGTGTTCAGAATTTTTGGTATTTGTGATACTATTGTGAGCGATAATGGTCCTCCATTTTCTAGCAACTCATTTTCTAAGTACGCGAAAGTTATGAAAATCGAATTATTGAAAAGTCCTGCTTACTCTCCAGAAAGCAACGGACTTGCAGAGAGGGCAGTGCAGACGGCTAAGAGTGGTATTAGAAAATTATTAGTTGATCCGAAGTTTAGCCACATGAAATTGTATGAGGTCATTGAAATATTTTTATTCAGCTATCGTAATAGTTATAGTCAGGCTATAAATTGTACTCCTGCTAGTAAGGTTTTTTCATTTACTCCAAAAACGGAGCTTGAATCAAATTTAAAGCCACATGAAGAAAAATTAAAGAAAAGAGTTACTTTTGAGTTGGATGGTAAAGATAAAATCTATGATAAAATGAAAGATAAAGCCAGATACAAAGAAGGGGATCTGGTATGGTATAAAAGTGAAGTGAGATCTACGAGATCATGGCTCGAAACGAAAGTGGTAGGAATTAATAGTCCTAATACATTTTATATCGATATTAATGGAGCTGTTAAATTAGCTAGTAGAAACCAGTTAAAACCTAGAATAGTAAAGAGAGATGATTATATATACCCAAAAATTGTAAATGAAAAAGTTCAAGTGAGGACACGTGTTCAGCCTAGGCACTCACGAGCTTTTAGTGCTAATTCACCCAGAAGACAAAAATCCCCTGATGAGCCTAAACGAAGTGTAAGTGTCGAATCGCCATCAGTGGAAATTCGCAGGAGTAAGAGAGCAATGAAGAAACCAGATAGGTATGGCTCTGGTTTACAATGAAATTATTTAAAAATGAATTTAAGCAGGGAGGTGTTAAGTAGATATATAAGTCCCCTCGTACCTGAACTAATCTAGATAAGTTTCTTGTATCTTGAGTTTATATAATTATGTTGTATCGATTGTATTTCCGGTTTATATTATATAAAAGAGATTGCGTTGAAAGGTTCGATCTCTTTCACCTTTCGGATGTGGAAGAATAAAGTATAGTTTAAAAGTACCAAGTGTTTTATTGAATAAAGCGGTAATTATCAGACATGATAAGTCTACTAAGCTTACCCGGAAAGTCGTTTTCGTCCAAAATTTTCCATAACTCCATGTTGATTTACGCTATCATATGCGGCTTTGAAATCGATGAACAGGTGATGCGTGGGGACTTGGAATTCGCGGCACTTCTGGAGGATCTGCCGCAGAGTGAAGATTTAGTCTGTTGTAGACCGACCCTCCATGAAGCCGGCCTGGTAGCTTCCCACAAATCTATTGACTATTGGCGATAGTCGGTGAAAGATGACTTGGGACAGCACTTTGTAGGCGACATTCAGGATAGTGATTGCTCGGTAGTTCTCACAATCCAGTTTACCACCTTTCTTGTAGATAGGGTAGATAACTCCGTCCCACAGTGGGACCATTCTAGAAGAAGGCGGTCAAATGTTTTTTCTCGCTTTTCCTGACGTTTTTGAGCTTAGGTGTCTTCGGAGAAGTTCCTTTAAAAAAGTATTCTGCATCTGTTGACCTTTTCATACAATTGGATATTAAGGGAATAACACATTTGAAAAAAATAACTTTTTATAGGAACTATATAGCATATTCGTGTGCTCGGCAAAGTTGTAGATCTTTGAATTTCATTAAACTTTGCCGAAGATACTAAGTATCTGCATCATATGGTTTGCGAGATATAATTGACTTTCTGTCGTGACCCCCTTAAAATCAGTTTATTAAACTTTTTATATACAAAACCTCATCAAACGGGTATGACAAGTTCTACAAACTTTTTGATACTAACAAAATACACACTTAAAAATACTCGCCAAATTTGCAGACAGCAGAGCGTTCGGTGAAAATTTCGGGTTTGCCAATCGACGTTTACGGATCTTTACTCGGCAAAATTTGCCAAGATTTGGACAGCCGCTCCATCTTATTGCACCAGGTCTTCATCTGATTGATGTCTTTGACAACTTTTCCCTTTGCCTTGAGTCTCCTGTTCATGATTGCCCAGTATTTCTCAATAGGGCGGAACTGGGGATAATTGGGTGGGTGAAGGTCTTTTGGAACAAACTGGACCCCTTTCTTTGCATACCATTCGTGAACGACTTCTCTGTAATGACAGCTTGCCATATCTGGCCAAAACGGTATTGTGGTGGAATCGAATGAACGGCAAAATTCGTTTTTGGAGACACTCCTTTTGGTACAGCTCCGACGTCATTGTCTTATTTGTAACGAAAACTTTCGTTTTTCTGCCACAGCTGCAAATGCTCTGCCAAATCATAAATTTTTGTGCAAATTTATCGGCAAAAACCAATTTAAATTTACTTGAAATATCCTCCCAAGCCGTTGCCAAGGAAAATTTTTGACCTGGCATTTGCTCGAAGTCAGCCTTAACGTAGGTTTTATCGTCCATCAGAAGACACCTGTCGAACTTGGTTAGCACCCGGTCGTATAGCTTTTAAGCAGGGATTTTGGTCACACTATTCTGTTTTATCCCATATAGCCCTAACTGTGCTGGCGGCCGGCTAAATGGAATCAAATGGACTATTTTATGGTTCGGTTTGGCTGTTTGCTAGCTCGATACGACTTGATTCCTTCCCGGAGTCGAATTCTCCTCACGGTACCATGGGCAGCACCGAGTTTTCTGGCCAAATCACGGTCCGACAGATTGGAATTCCTCTTGATGGTCTTCAAAATCTTACCACGGAGTTTCCGGTCGACAGTTCCACTTCGATGATTAGCTTGAGGCTTTCAAATCGTCGTCAATGTTTCCTTATACCGTTTGATAACGCGCTTACAGTATTTCCAGGCAATTTCAGCTGTTTAGCTAGCCTAGATGCAGATCACAATGTATTTTACAAATAACTGTGCACAATATTCTCCTTCTTTTGGCTTCCATGTTTTGTTTTTACAAAATGCAGTCGTTTAACGGAATGTCAAAAAAATGTATAGGTGAAGCTAACAAAATTTCCGACACGTGAGCGCCAAGAACTTCCAAATCCGTCTACCAAGAGCGCCACAATATGAGCAAAAGTTTGTTCCAATTCTAAATGAAGCAAGCGTTAGTTTTCGTCCAGGCTAACAGCCAATTAGCATGACGGAAGCATGCAGTCGGCACGAACTGGATGTCGAACCAGTTGAGTAGCAGTTGAGTGCGAATTACCCAGAGTTAGAAGTGTAGAACTAACCTTGAAAGGTCTGACAGATCGATATGCAGTGATTTCTGCTTGAAATTCACCGATGATACCAATCTCTCGTCTTCACTGATATAGTTTAGTTTCCGTCTAGTGAGTTGGTGGTTGACCAATTGTGTATTAACCTTCGGCTATACATTTTTTATGAAGTCGAAATTTTAAAATCCAACGAGTTGAGCTGATTACCAGTAGACACAGCCTAATTGTATGTCGCAACTTCCCAGAAGCAAACGAATTTAACATATTATTCCAAACGTGAAAATTAGCATTAAAAAATCTTCAAATTTATCTTCTTGTACCAACATCCCTCCCATGGGTAGGTGGTTTGTCGTGTTCTTCGGCATCATCCTATAGCTTAGTTCCGCATGTAGAATGTAATATAGTTTAAGTTAGATATATGTGTAGTATGTAGTATAGTATTGCATAATTTACCTTTACGTGTAGTATGTGTCTCGTAAAGCGGAATGGAGCGGAATTGAACGAATTGATTTAAAATCAAATCCGTTCAGGCCGAAGCACCGGGAGGGCTTACTCAGTTCCCTAGATGAATTGCTGGTATGCACAGAAATTTCTCTAGAAAACTGAAACCAAATCCTATCCACCATTCATGAGATTTTTACTTACTCATGAAAATTAAAATTTATCGCTAGTTAGAACGAACGAGTGTTCAAAAATGATGTGATGTCTTTATTTGCGTAATCGAGACATTTTCTATGAGATTGCCATAGAATTTGTGGCTGTTATGCGATTATGGACAGCACAGCACTGAAAATATACACACACGTACATGTATACATGTGTATGCATGTATGAGTGTGCATGAGTGTATAGGTACGAATGAATATATGTTTGAGTGTTCTATGATGAGTCGGAAGTTTTTCTTATACTTATGCTGCCAAACTACAATTGATAATGGGCAGGAAGTTATAGTCAGTAGCTGTGTTTCCTGTGTCAGTTTCCTATGTTATTACTAATATTGCTATCGTTGCTGTTACTGTCACCTCTATTGTATTGTTTTGGATGTAATTAATTATAATTATTTTTTTTTTTTTTTTTTTCTTATTTCCCTCCTTTATTAGAATGATTTGCATGTCTTGTGACTAACCGCGTTAACGGTATTCAACTAACAACATAAAATGATCATGAATGACGCTGTTTGTCTCCCAAGGCCCTCCTAATGCTGATGAGCCTCTGTCCGAGAGTCCATCAAGTCGAACGGTGGCAACTCACCGGCGGCCTGCTCCTCTCCATTCTTGCGGCAGTCGTCGCGGTCGGACTTAGTGGATCTCTCGAAAAGCTTTATAGCCTCGATATATATTTTGTTCTGTCCAATGCCCAATGCTGGCAGACTTCAACTGAAATTCCATTTCTAACTAAATCTTTTTAGAGTTAAAACTTCTTCAAGTAAAAACAGGTATTCGATTCTCTGGCTGATTCAAGCGATAGCGAAGGGCTGTCCTCAATATACCATCATTCCCACTTCCTAAAATAGGGTCATAGTACATAATATATGGCCATGGTATGAGGATTTTTTTTTTTCGATTCAATACCAACCTCACAGAATTATCAACGTCGTTAACATCTTATTAAGTCTTGCTTCAGTGACAGCTTGCACTTAAGACTTAACACGGCATATATACATATCTCCAAGTGAAGTTCTACTTGATCCACCTCATCCCTTCTTAGTTACAGAATCATTTCAATTGACCACGGTCTGAAGAGCATACCGACAAATCGGTTGACTACCGCTACAAATATGCAATTAATGCCACCGGGAATAATACGAGCGAGTACCAGTCCCCATTATATCGCATCTGCTCTATTTGTCGGAAGTTTAAATAGTTTTTCGATAGTTCTGAGCGATAATATTGCTCTTGAATAATATTCAGCACAAAATATTCGAAAATTTACGCCAACAGCTACAATACTGCAAAGATGGTAGATAAAGAGGCGGCTGTGGCTTTTAATGAGCACAGGTTGTTGAACAGCGCTGGATCAATCGTGATGGCATGAGTATTTGGGAGATGAGCAGCGTCCATCCTAGCGAGTAGTTAGTCGGTAGTAGCATAGGTGATGGACAGACATAGAATTCTCGTGATATTACTAACTCGAAAATTGCGATCAACATGTTGACTAAAAATTTCTTCTTTTCTTTTCTTTTCTTTCTCTGCCTGATCTCTATCGCTTCTTCTCACGGCAACAATGTTGTCGTGAGGGGAGGCAAGAGATCAGCCACAGATAACTGCACTGGAGACAACGATGGAGAGGGCGGCCGTCGTGGAGCCTGCTTTGGGCTTAATTAAGATCGACTACGAACAAGACTAGGAAACAAACAAAGGAAGGAGAAAACAAGATAAGTACAAGCCATCTTATGCTATATTGACCAAGCACACAATTATATCAAGCCAAGTTCTGTCACTCTTCTTCCGCCCATTAATCCATAATCACCAACACATTATGGAGCTAGCGTAATCCGCACGGATTCTTTTAACATTATCACAACCACCTTATCTCAGCCCTGGACAGACTTGGCTCTAACTGCCCCACCTTGTGCTGCAAACAGAAACAGAAACAGAAACAGAAATTTATCTTCTTGTACCAACATAGAGCCGTGGTGGCTCTTGCCGTACCAAGGATTTCTCTCCACTGTACTCTGTCCTGGGCTATTCGTCGCTAATTCGTTGAGCGTTTCGACACACGCAAGTCGGCTTCAACCTGGTCGAGCCATCTAGCACGTTGGGCCCCGCTATTCCTGGTGCCGATGAGGTTCTTGGAGAGAACGAATTTCACTGTACAGTTGCGACGTGGCCGGCCCACCATACTCTTTTCGCTAGGTGTACGATGGGACTCTCTCCTAGTGCCTGCAACTCGTGGTTCATGGTCGACGACAAGTGCACGTATGTCTTCCGCAAGCAAAGTTATTATCTCAAGTCCGTAGAGGACTACCGGTCTGATTAGCGTTTTCGTTTTGTCATTCGTCAGGTACGAAGGGAAATGTAGGCTCGACTTCCAGTTCAACAATAATGTACCCTTTTTTAGGCACTAACTTAAGTTCGATTCTAGGGCGCTGTCACGGATAGAAAAAGATCGCTTCTAGGGATTAAGAACATAGGAGCGATCAGATTCAGATTCATTGACATCACTACTTGGAAGCGACATATACTTTGTCGCAATCTGTACAGATTGTGACAAACCTCATCTCAGATCATGTTCATTGCTTGAGAAATATAACAGATACAGACGATTGGTTGTGTACAGTGTATGAATCTCAATTCAAACAACATGAGTAACATTTTTTCTCGCAGCTAGGTAAGATGTAACACTGTGATCGACTGCTGACCATTGTTAAGGGAACAAAATCTTGTGATTCACTGTTTCTTATGAACTGTACAGACCATGATCTGTGCGTGTGGCGATAACTCACAGATTTTATCAAAATAACTAACTTTCCATCCCTGGGCGCTGTAATTTGACTCCCCGTACTGAAAGCAACCTCCTTAACCGTATTCAAATTAACAAGTTACTGAAAGATTCGTAATAGCTTAGCAGAATTGATTGGTGTCAGTCTATCGGTACAAAATTTTACACCGAAACAAAGAAGGGAAACCGGTTAGAAGGGGTTGGTAATTAGCGCGGGTGTTAAATTTGGGTGAGCGATTTGCATCATAAGATGGTAAAAGAACTAAATTAAACTGTCCAGAATCATTCTGATTAGTCAAAATGTTTTGCACCCTTTCACTCCTCACGTGATGTGGCTTCCAGTCTGCAGTAGAAAAGCGACCTACGTTGACGTGGGCTGATTAACATCTTGATGTGATTTTTCAATTAGACATCGATCTCGTATAGTAAAGCCGCAAATGTTTTCTATTTATTTGTATGACAAATGTGCTATTCTTAGAAAGATGACCAAAAATTTGTATGCTTCTTTTTGTTTTTTTTTCATCCCATTTCCACCAGTAGTTTGAACTAATTTATTTTTTTCTTCTTCACCAAACTTCATCGTGCATCCTTTTCCGCGTGCGTGTCATTATGTTTATGTTTGGCGTGCCCATTTATTTGTGCCCTTTGCGTGTGTATCTCGCCCGCCCGTTTGTGGCCTTGCTGCAGAAATGACCTGCTCGGTTTGGAAGGCATGGTCAAACTAACAAATCCGGACGAAACCATAGCCAGCCAGGGAAGCACCTCTATGACGGCCACCACCGTAGCCATCGGCGGGCCGGGACCGGATCAGACCGATTGCAGCGAACCGGAGAGCATAAGTAAAAGGTTGTTATTCGTTTCATTTTATTGTGTGCCAGTGTGTGTGTTTGGTTTTGTTGGTTGCAGGGTCTGTGTTTCTACCGTGTGGTTAAACTTTTCTTTATCTTTCAGAGCATCCAGTGCGCCACATCGTAGTTTACCGGATATTCCAGTAGTGGAACCGGTCGGCGATAATAACTCTGAACTATACGCAACGGTAGGCGATAAGGTACAGGACTTGCCACAGGGAAACCGAAGTCGTAAGAGTCGCTGGTCGCTATTTAAGGGAGTCAATCATGTTTTCAATATCATTTATCCATTTTAGCGGCATCCAGTCTGAAGAAACAAGCCAGCGTATCACAGCACAGCTCAATTAGCCAGGCGGACGACATTAGTTCTCCGTATGCACGTGTTCGATCGCCGCCCCATGCGTACGATAAATTACGCAGGACAGAACATCCCTATGCTCAGGTGGTACAGCCTGGCGGTAGTGGATCAGCCGCTCAAGTTGACGACGAATTGTTAAGCCCGATATCAAGACGCACCGCAGTTGCTCCTGGTGGTGGACTAGCGGGAAGCAGCACTGGCGGTAGAGATTCGAACCAGAGCTTGCTGGACGAGCGCGAAGGCTCTTCTGCGGTTAGTCGTAATCCTACTGTGTTTATTAACTTTTCGCTAATAATTTTTGTTGCCATAACCAGGATATCCCAGCTGCTTCAGCCATCGCCGGTCGAGTTTCCGCCAGTCAAGATCTACCCTATATGACACCACCGATTGTACCGCAACCGCAACAGCACTTTAGCGGCGACTCGCAAGACTCCTCAAGTACGATTCGATGGTCTGCAACAAATTTGTTTATCTAATTTTGTGAAATTTTACAGAAGGCTACACCAGCATCAGTGTTCGAGAGCCGCTGGCCAATCTTTTACCTCAGTCACAAAATCAAACCACCGCACAAAGACGCCAGCTGATGGGCGATTCACACTATGCCACCGTGTCGGATGATTCTGGTAGAATAACCCCGTCAAGTCGAACCAAACTTGAAGCTTACTAATCAAATTCCTTTGCTTTACAGACGAAATGTATGCAGCAATAGAGGATCCCACCAATCAGGGAGACCTGTACACCAGTGGATCAGAAACGTACGCGCAAATTCAACCGCCAAACATGGTGACGGTGTCGGTCGAAATCAACACCGGAGCATCAAGCCGGCCAGCTGCCGCTGGTCAACCAGAGGATTCGGGCGATGCGCTTCAACCACTTCCAGCGAATCCAGCCTCGGGTGCAATAACAGTCCACAATCGGCTGAGCAGCAGCAGCGGAAACAACATTCCATCGGTGGATGATTCTCCAGCGCCGCCTCCAATCGACAGTCTTCGGGCGCATCAGTCACATGTAGCCTACGCACATTCGCGGCAAGCATCGAGCTCTAGCTGCACCAGCTCCGTTGGAAATCTCGGCTCGCCCAAGCCGGAGAAACGACAAGCCAATTCTCCTCTTCCGCCTACACCAAAGACGTTGAAACATCAGTCCACTGGCAGTTTCTTCAGCAATTCGAACCTCACCTCGATCAGTTCCAATACTTCAACACAGACAGCACAATCGGGACGCAATTCAGCGGCCTCGGTGATCGAGTATAAATGCTCACGGGAGAACATAGCCGTCGGTAAGCTTGCCGACCCTGACGGTACTCATCTGGCAAATGGGTCTGCCGGTAAGCCAAAAAAGAGTCCCTCCAAGGATCTGGAAGGGATGTACGCAAAGGTATTACTTCTCCAGTTCACATCAAGTTAAATAAAAATTAACGTTTCATTCGTTTTTCGTAGGTAATGAAGAAAAACAAACTATCGAAGGCTCCATCGCAAAGTTCCAGTCCGGTACCAATACGTAAGGAGGGAACCGCTCTGCTGGCAGATGCCGAACAGTTCCTTTCCGATACTGAGTTGACCCATCTGAACGGTAGCAATTCCCTGCATGGATCCCCTAATAAGAAGGCTTTACCGACTATCATATCGGGTAATGATTACGAAACTTTGGAGAAAAAACATGTACGCCATCGTAATCCGTCGCAGGATCCAGGGTACGAAACCATCCCCGGTGATAGTGGTCCCAACAGTAGCATGTTGGTGGAAATGCGAAAATCGGCTGATTTTGCACAAATGCAGAAGCGAGCCCTTGCGGTAGCTCAAGGCATTCAAAGTGTCTCACGTAATTCGCTGGAAATTTTTCAAGGTCTAGATAAGTCCTCGGTGGATGGGGAGCCTGGCTATGAAAGTTTACCCGGCAGCAATGATCCGGGGTATGAAACGTTGAATCGCAACCGGGCAGAGTCAGATTCGGATCCCAATTACGAAATCCTAAGACCGACAGTTCGCAATAACGACGGTTACAGTAGCATTAGAGATAAAAGATCAGCCAAAAATCGACTGGATTTTGGTAAAGACGACGACAACGATAGTACACCCGGTTACAGCAGCATTAAAGAGAGAGTCGATTACGATCCGGGCTACAGTGTAATATCGGAAAAGAGGAAGCCACCTCTGGGGCATGACTATGCAAGCATCACCGAGGAAACGAAGCGGAAAAGACAAAACTTGAATAACAACAATCCGGATCCAGGTGAAGAATCGGACATTTATTCAAGCATTACGAATGCCCCGATTGTTGGTACCGGAGCAGTCACCGTTCCACCGAACGTCGGCAACAATAACTATTCCACGATTCCGGAACCAACTAACCTAACATCCTCGCCGGGTTATTCGAGCATTTCGGAAACCCGAACCACTCCTTCGACCGACAGTACCAGCTCACCGGACAATTTGATAGGATACGCTAAACACCACAACAACACGGCCACGAACAACAGCAACAGTAGACTTTCGTCAAACTACGAATCTCTGACCGGGAGCGAATCCGACCCGAACTACGAATCGGTAAAATATCTGAACGTACGGGAAAATCCGTACGAACGGTTGCACAACGAAGCGGGCCAAACGCCGTCCACGGCTGGGCCGTCGTCTGCCGATTCGCTGAACCGCCAGTCGGCGGACTCGAGCCAAATGAATGATATTACTACCACCACCACGACCGGTTCCGACACCATTTCGGTCGAGTGTCCAGCGACCGCCGGTGCCAAAACGCCGTCCGTCTGCGAACTGGAGGTTACCGGCGTTAGTGACTACTTCCAGGTATGATTCGTTCACCGTGAGGACACTCCGTAGCCTGGTATTTTAGCCATTAATTAATGGCGAAAAAGTTGTGAGTATTTTTTAGTATTTTTTTTTTGTTATTGAAATGTCTGAACGCAGAAAAAAGCTTCGATAGCGAAAATTATTATGATTACCGAATAACTTAGGCCTAGTACACAGCACAGATGATTAATATATTTCAGGAAAAGCTAAGGGAAACTCGTACAAGTTGATTTATTGGTTTTCCGTTCAGTTTTTGTTTTGTTTACTCGTACCTTTCATTTGCTTACTTATACACTAACAGAAAATGACTATTTTTTATCATATACAGTTTAGTTTAAGAGCTCCGAGAGTAACATCATTTTTAAAAAATGATGCTAAGAAAAATCGCATAACGTAATATTTAGTGCATAATTTAACAGTAATCGCATGTAAGAACAATTATTTATTGTTGCAGTCGTTTAACGCCTATTGTTTGGCAAAGCGACCGTTAGGATCTTAGATACAAAAGTTGGACGAAAATTAGGTTTTTTTTCTGTTTATATACCGTCTTATATACATAGTATAGCATCATAGTATGTATGGTTCAGCTTGGACCAATCAGGCAAAAATAAATCGACTAATACATTCCACCGTGTAATCAACCCGGCTAAGTCTATACACACCGGTAGCCACCAAGCGCCGAGTAAAATAATCGAATAACCTTTTACAACTTACAATACTAATTGCTAATCGTATTTATTAGTCCATAAGAGTGCCGCAACCCGCAACAACACCAACGAAACCCAACGTTTTTTTAATATATTGTTCCCGCGCGCCTTATTTGTTCCGGCTTAAGTGCGAAACGCGCAGCCAGCTTCGTTTGAGTGATTGAACAATTTGAATGGACGTGTCGTAATATAGTATACATATTCATAAAATAACCACCCCGTTGTGTGAGTTGTCGGTTTCTCCGGTGATTTTATCATGTCCCGCTTGTTACTTATTGCTATACTACTTGATTGATTGAAGATGCAGTAGGATGCAAACAGGGATCGGGTGCTACTCAACTCTCTTTCCGGGTGGAGACAGTGCGTAATGGTTCACAATAAAAGGATCTTACATTTCAGTCAACTTAGCTATGGGCTGCTGTCTTTCAATTCCCTGAACACCATGAACTCGCCGCCAGATTGCGCTCCACTTTATCTAACAATGTTGCCCGCTGTGCTCCTGGTTCACCGAAGAGCTACGCGAGTTCATGGCTTATCCTCCACCTCCGTACACCGTTCTCGTATAAATCAACGACGATCGTTCTTAGCACTCGTTTCTCAGAAAATTCGAGCGGTCGCAGGTTCACGTTGCATATCCGTTGAGAATAGCCGACTTAATAAACGTATTGTACGGACCGCAATTGCTTGTGAACCCAAAGTAAGCCTGTCACTGTCGTCAGCATAGAGCCACTCATCGCCAACTTCACAGCCGTCTTATCGAGTCATCTTGCATGTTGCGCCTCTTTGTTGTTGGTGCCGGTGTTGGTTCGCACAGCAGTCGTCCGGCAATCTTACGACGAGTCCGGCCCATCGTAGCCTGTCGATTGGCTCCAACCTGTGCATGCAGCTCATGATTCATACGCCTTCACTGCTCTCCGTTTTCAGTTTGTATTCCGCCAAATATCGTCAGCAACACCTTCCGTTTCAACACGACAAGTGCGCATATATTCTCCGTGAGCTTGAGCAGCGTCACTGTTGAAGGTTAACCTAAAAGGACTGGAACCGGGGGCTCATCAGTGATGTAGTAAAGACAAACACGTACGATTACTAGCTCAGTACAAGAAAGAATGAGAATGTACTCGTAACAGCGAAAGTAATAATGTCTAAAGAGTATGGTTGCCAGATAAGCAGTTATAAATGAAGCGTTGCTTCAAGAATCGAGTGGTTCAACACTCCTTATCAAAGCTGGATTGTCGAAGGCCAATCGCCTCCCGGTGTTGCCGTAGCTTGATTGCTTCCAGGGGTATGGTGAGCAGGTTAGCTTGCATATGCTCCGTCGGACAGTACTGGAGACGGACGATACCTTCTCGAACCATCTCCTTAATATAGCTGTACTTCGTACCGATGTGTTTGGTTCGCTTCTCCGCACGGTCACCCATGATCAACGCGATGTAGCTTTGATTATCCTCCTGAACTACGATCGGAAAATCCAGTTCCTTCGCCGACGTCTAGCATCAACTTCCTGAGCCATTGTACCTGCTGTAGGCCCTCAGCTAGCGCGACGTACTCGGCCTCGGTACTGGAGAGCGCTACACACTTTTGCTTATAGCAACTCCATCCAATAATGCCGCCGCCGAACTTGAAGAGATAGCCCGAATTAGAGTTCCGGTCGCTGACGTCGCCGGCCCAGTCGGCGTCTACGTAGCATTCGAGTTTCTCGTGATCGTAGCCCAGACATAACTCCGTGTCGAAGGTACCTTTTAGGTAACGAAGGGCAAAGTAGGCCCGATTTTCCGTTTGGATGCTCCTTTGGGTCTCCTTACTAGTGTTGTCGTCCGCGCTCACCAACGATCCCAAATACACGAACTCCTCTACCACTTCTAGTTCGTCGCCGTCAATGGTTACCATCCGTCGGAAAACGCGCGTTTGTTTCCTTTGTGCCTGTTCCTTTCATGCATTTGGCCTTCGACGCATTTATTTTCAGCCCAATTCTCCTAGACTCCGCTTTCAGTCTGGCGTAGATTTCTTTCCTCCGTCGCAAAGTTCCTGGCTATGATATCGAAGTCATCTGCAAGGCCTAGAAGTTGGCTACCCTTGGTAAAAACTAAAAATCGTGCCTCTCGTTTCGATGCCCGGTCGTCGGATCACCCCCTCAAGAGGGATGTTGAACAGCATGCAGAATAAACCGTCACCTTGTCTCAACACTCGCCGCGTCTCGAAGGGACTCGAGAGTGTGTTCAGTCTAACATTTTTCGCACCAAACGCTCCTCTGCTTTAATCAAAATAGAATTTACGTTTGACCGCGCAAAAGCTAGTAAAAAGTCAGTAACTGTAAAACGAAAAACACACCCGATGTGGTTTAACACCGTTGTGCCTCGACGACGGTATGCACCAGACTGTTAGCTTCTACAACAATGCAGTCGATAATCGTCTATCTTCTCGTGATAGAAGCAAAGGACAGTCATATTACAAATAATAACCGTCACTGGGGGAGCATATGTGTGCGAAAGATGGACTGGTAGGGACAAAACTAGATCTGAGACTAATTAATACATGGGTGCGGTATAGTTTAAATGCGTAAAGCACTCGAGTACTAATCGAGAAATTGTGGGTTGGAGCCCCACTGCCACAAACTAACCCAATATATTTTTAGCGGCCGATCGAAACTTTCCCAGTATTCAGTCTAACATTTTTCGCACGAAACGCTCCTCTGCTTTAATACTTAAACCTTCCTCAAAGGGATGCCCATTTATGAAACATTTCAAGCGCAAAAAAAAATTGAGTTTGTAAAAATAGTTGAATTCTTTCAATCGCATCGGAAGCGGATGTCGTCTGTGATGATTTTTCAAATGACCCGTTATCATTTTTAACGAATTATATATCTGGAAGACGCTCCAAAAACTTCAGTGCATTACTTTACACTTTTGAATTTCCGAGGATTGTATTCAACCACAGGATCAAATCGAATGACCAAAACATTGTCCATAAATTGAGCTACAAAAATGAACACTACATCGGATAGTTGTAGTTGTTTTTTATTATCATTATTGACACTTTATTACAACATCAGAAAGTAGATTTATCAATGCCATATTGTAAACTACACGGTTCAATTAACGCTTTCTGCATCGCCCTTGCGAAAACAGTTGGTTTCGTTTGGCGCTAATAGGCGATCCTATAAAATAGAGGAATGTGCACATCCGAATTTATTACAAAAAATAATATACAACTACACTCGTTCGTTCGATCAACTGTTTTCCTGAGTCTAACCACCAACGCTATTCGAAAATTCATTGCCAATACGATGCTGTTTCTTTTCAAAGTAGGTATTAAAATATCGTCCTGTTATTTAATACTTGTCCCATTGTTTTGTTCCTCAATCTGCTTTTAACTTATGATGAAGGTGTTCGAAATGAAGATGAACGATGACCGTCGTCTTTTACAGCTCATCGTGAAGCTGATCCTTGCTGTTACTTTCTTTGAACGTACAAGCCGCTGGTGTTTGGATGCGATACTCGTACTCGCACCGGTTTGGTTCAGTCACGGATAGGATTCTGCTGTCAAGTCCACAGTCCAGATGGACAAACGCGGACCGCGCCGGTCCGTTCCAGCAAGTTGCTCCGTTATTATATTTCATGGCAGTGTAATCTGTGTTGGCCCACTTTTCCCAAACACCCAATCTACAAGTGAAGTGATGTTTGATAATACAAGCTCGCATAAGCACAAAACAACTATCTTACCTTGTTTCTGCGCCACCATTCTTGGGCTGCTGTATAGCTTTGTCAAAGGGACAAAGCTTGTACACGTACTCCCGATCTTCAAAGTTCAAACACTCCCCGTTGAGCGGGGCGAATTCTTCATCTTTTCCGTAGTCTTTGTTGAGCAAATCTTCAATTTTTTTCATTTCCGTGTCAATTTCGCGAACGTGGCGCTCTGCTTCGGTGAGTTGATTTCTGGCATTGTTGGCCTGACGAATCAATTCCTGCGTCTCGGCGTCATATTCCGGCTTTGGTACCTCAGCCGTTTCGACTTGTCCCTCGCCAACTTCCTGATCGTCCATACCCTCGTCATCATCCTCTTCTTCCTGCTCAATTTCGGTACCTTCTTCGTCCTGATACGGCGGACTCGGTTCACTTCCATCTAAGTCATAGCCATCCTCTGGCTCGTTCTGCAGTTCGGCTTCTTCCGCTTCGTAATGTTCGGATTCCTTTTCCAACTCTTCTGCATCACTCGGTGGTTTGAACAGACCCGAGTCGAGCATCAAAAATGGCTTGATTTTGGGCCAACACAGCGTTACAAACGTTTCGAAATCCACCTGATCGTGTTCGTCCAAAAAGAAGCGTGCTTCTTCTTCCGTCACGGAACCATCCCGATCGCGATCGAACACGACTCGTGTTTGCAGCTCAACGATTTCCAGCAGCTGGTTTTGGTTGGAATCATATTTACGGAACACCTCTTCCGCTTCGTCCCGATTACTTAAAGCTTCTGCTTCCTGTTTAGCACGTTTAGCTTCTTCCTCTCGATCACGATATACTTTCAGGGCAGCATTTTCCAATGCTTCCGCGTCCTCTTTAATGGCCGTCTTTTCTTTACTCAGTGCTTCCGCTTCCGCCTTTGATCGTTCCAACTCGGCAAAACGGACGCGCTGTTCTTCCTGTGATAACACATAAAAATAATTATTTTATTTGCTTCATTTCTGTCAGGACACTTACCTTCATAGTTTTTCCACGCTGGCTCATCTCCGCCCTCAGTTGACTGCCCATCTTGGCCATCTCTGCTCGTTGTTTCTCCCGAAGTCGATCCTCTTTACCTAGCTCGCTGCAGGTGTTGATACAACTAACCGCGGAGGCGTACTCATCCGAAGCATCACAACAGTCACAGATGCCATCATTGACACGACTGCTAGGCAAATTGAGTGGCTTGAAACCTGCGTTGGTACAATGGAATACGCCATTGGCGCAGGCTGCCGTGCCCGGTTCATCACTTCCGTCCTCACAGTCGCAGTAATCATCATTGACCTGCTCCCATTGGATCGTCTTTCGACCGTCTAGGCAAACAAATTTACCTCCGCTATCCACCTGATAAAGACTTGCTCGCGAGATGGAAACCCCCCGGGGACGGGGTATTTCCGTCAGAACTAATATACCCAGACTACACACTGCCAACGCTAAATGCAACCAGCTACTTTCTCTTCCACGACGAGACCACATTACACAATAGAAAAATCAGACTTTAAATCGGCACAAACACTTAGTTGAGGATTTTTTAAAAGATAAATTGAAAAATCTTTGGAAAATTCACTACAGTACAGACGATTGTATCACCACGGCAAAGAATGGCCGGCCGCTGTCCCTTTTTCTCCCTTTTCGACGAACACTGATAAAAAATAAGAAAGGGCAGAGGAAAAGTGCCAGCTGTCAAACTCCACGACCGCAGCAATGACAGCGTATTTTTTATGATGCTTTTCTCGTTTTTTTTCTTGATCGTTAGAATGTCGTGCGCCCAAACTGCTGGGCTGATAAAAATGGCTGCGGCCAGATGTGATAGCCGCGAGTTGCCAAAAACGAATTGAAGATAGAATTAACAAAAGGGCGAATGTCGCAAGCGAAAACAAACCGAGTAAGGGTTGATTTTCCTATAAGGTTTTGCAAGGTGACGTCACGAATGAACCGGAATGAACGCAATTCACCCATTTGACATCCACTCGTGGTTTGTTTACTTTTTGTTAGGCGAACGCAGCCCGGTGTCACCAATACACTCTCACATATGATTTGACAGTACCCCCATACTGATGGGCCCCTCGTTGCTGGGCCCCAAACAACAATGGCCGCTCCATATATTTTCTATGAAATGATTTCCCGCCCAGTGTTTTGACGTTTTAGATTGCAGTCATAGAAAAATGGCGTCGTGCCGGGGGGTCGGGCGAACGCGATATGCATAAATTGAAGTTAAACGTTTTAAAAGCGTATTATCCAGTAGTGTCGCCCTCCAAACTATTCGGAATGGCAGTTTTTGTGCTTTTCTGACTTGCCCTTAAGGCCTTAAGCAATATTCACTTTTAACATGTTAACCCACGTTCTAAGTCCATGTAAACAAACCACTGATAGACGTCAAAGAAGTGAGGTTATGCTCGCCCGTGCAAAACTTTATGCTGGTCCAGCAAAAAGTAACTCTCACCCGGTTTGTTTACATTTGCGACATTCGCCCTGTTGTTAATTCTGTCTAGAATTTCCAAATATGATTAGGGTAACCAACTTGATTTGGACCCCTACATGAATTGCATCCTTTCAACTTATTTATAGCCACATTACTACGTACACACTTAAACGATTCGGTAAAATTTACCGAAATCTAAACAGCTGAGCGTTCAGTAAAATTTTTTATTGCACCAAACATTACTAATGATCTGTAAACGTCGATTGGCACCATCGAAATTTTTACCGAACGTTCAGCTGTTTAGATTTCAGTAAAATTTTACCGAATTCGGTGCTTTTTGTTGAGTGTGTACACATAAAAATTATACGCATTTGAATAGCATGTGCAATTATACACATAAAAATTATATGCATATGAATAGTATATGTGCAAATTTTTCGCGTGCACATAAATGATAACTGTTTGGCATTGGTTTGGCACATAGGGTAACCAACTTATTTTGGACCCCATCAGCAGCTATACATAATTTGGACACTTCCGTTTGATTTTGCTGTAAGTGTCCAAATTATGTACAGCTGCTGATGGGGTCCAAAATACGTTGGTTATCCTAAAGATCATTTACAGGGCACATTGTGAGCTGCAAGTTACAGCTCAAACCTCAAACTCCCCTGAAAGCGTTTCCAGTAATTCAATCGGACACAGAAGAAATGCTTCACTTGATGCGATTTTCTCGACGAACCCGATACCGAGAATGTAACAATTTGGACTTTACTTATGTCGAATTTGTTTATTCAATCCGAATTGGAACTGGATGAACTTTTTGTGTTCATTTGCTCCTATCTGACAGATAAAATTCATCCAGTTTCAACCCGGATTGAATAAACAAATTCGGCATTACCTTGGTTAATACACATTTTATTCCAATAAATGTAAAATTACTTCGTCTAGGGGTTCAAATTCGGTTGGTTACCCTATATAGGTAGATGAATTCAAAAAATTATAATTATGTGGTAGAGCGCGCCAACTGGCACCACTATGAAGTATTCCACCACGCACACATTTAAAGATTTTTTGACATTAGCTGAGGCCCTCGCTGAGGCTGTTTGCAGTAGGAATAATATCAACAACATCAAATTCCAAACTCCCGGATCCCCTCCGCCACTCTTCTCTCCCCTCTCACTCCTACATAATCGAGCCTCAGCTAATGTCATTCTCGTTAGTGACGAAACCGCAAATTACTTCATATCAACAACATCAAATTCCAAACTCCCGGATCCTCTCCTCCACTCTTTGCTCCCCTCTCACTCCTACATAAGCGATCCTCAGCAAATGTCATTCTCGTTGGTGACGAAACCGCAAATTACTTCATTGTTTTGCCGAAAGTTCATTTCGCAAAAACGATTCTGGTTTATAAAGAAAATTAGAGTGACTATATACAGAGTGGCGACAATTTCATCCCAAATGTATGCAATGCGGCTTTTCCAAGGGTTTTCTTTCTCTTTCCTGCATACGCGTTGGATAGGTCGTCTGTTCGATTGGAATGACACTGACAGATAATTATCATTCCAATTTTGACATTGTCGCCACTCTGTATATAGTCACTCTAAAGAAAATGTAAACAACGTGAGTAACGATGTTATTTGTTGTCGTCGAGAATAATTTTAAATTTTATCTTTTAAACACTTATCTCGTTGATAAGAGAGTGATATATTAAATGGGCAAATTAAATATTGTTAGGTCGACGTGCGGTTGACAGTATTTCTATAGTTTGGTTTATTGTGTGTTGTAAAAGTATTATCGGCTAAAATTAAGGTGTCTATCATTTTTGAAGAAATAATTACCGCCTCACAAAGATTAAGATATTTATTCTTGATAAAAGATAGCTCAGGTGAGGCGTGGATGACGAATGAACGGAGAAAATGTTTTATACTCATGATATACTATTAAATAACAATAATTCAATGATTACTTTTTAACATTACCCTTTAATCGTTGACGGATATTCCCAGGTGAATATCCGATTTTCCGTATCTGCCACAGCAATGGTTGCCTGCTTCTAACAGTTCTACGAAATCGCGCTACTTGCTTACTTGAATATGTATAGCTGATTGAAGAGTGTCAAGGACATTTCCCTGCCAGCGTCAGTGTAGCCGAGGAAACCCGCGTCCCGTTCCTCACCGAGTTTCGTCGATGTGCTTCTCTTTTTCTTTCAGAATTCGCTTCGTTGCTATCAAATATTTCTTCAACGGGTTTTGATAAAGCTGGCTGACTACCTTGATCGCAAAACTGATGAGTCATGATAGACTGCGTCAGAGTACCAGTACTGCAAACTTCCTACGAATTTCGGCACGTATTCCATCTAATATGTTGCAATCATTTACATTGAAATGCTGCAAAAAGCTGTTGTAATCTTCTTGGTCTCATCTCTGGTAACCCGCATTCCAAGAAGTTTGCTGGTCAAATCGTGGACTTACATTCTAAACTTTGTCATCGGTTCATTGCTCAGCCCGTTCAATCATTGAGGGTTGTTTGATTATAGCATATCGTCAACGTACATAGCCACAATAAAGTCCACGTTGCGTTCAATCTTGCAGTACGGCTTATGGACGGGTATAGGTTTCAAACCGATGGGCTTTACCCCAGCATTCAGCTTCTGACTCCACATTCTGCTGTTTATTCTTTCTACTAACACTTTTGTATAGGAAGTTGACGTCTCCTGTTGGATTGCTTTTTTCCGCAAGAAATTCAGAATGCTTTACATTCACGTGTTGCTTGCCGCTTATCCCTCTCTCCGGTTAGATTTTCTACGAAAGACTTGTAATTTTGCAACGCCCAAAGCGCTTCCGTTTTTGATTTCCTAAAAAGTACACCAGCAATTTTCCGATCCACGAAGAACTTTCCTTGTTTGCAACGAAACGACACTTCCGGGTTATTGTATTGTATTCCGTCAATATGCACTTCAGCAAGTGCTTGCATCGTCGCCAGTTGAATTAAATTAGTTGCTCCTAGAACTTCAAACGTAAAACGTTTCGCGGTTATTGAAAAATCAATTCTGTCAGTCTAAACTACAGGACAATATTACAAGGCTTGTGCTACGATCCTATTGACTCTAACAGTCTCTCCCAGTCGAGACAAACACTTTAAAACGAATAAAAAACAGCTCTATCTTTCGAGAGGTTTATTTCAGATGATAAATCTTAGATAAATGAACAACTTAATAATAGTTCTGTAAAAGACAAAACCGATTTTGCTTTGGTTCACTCTACTTATGCTATTTCCGTGTTAGTTAGGAAAAAAAAGTCACATTAAATATCTGTCTGCTCCCCCGTTAGGCATATAAACCTGGCAAGTTTGAATGCTCGTTCCGATGGCACGTTGGTAACACTGTAGTGTGCTCTGTTTGTGTAGTTTGCTTTCACATTCTCACTTGCCTCTTATGAGTTCTAGGAGAAATTCACCACCTTCAGCAGCCCGTCGCTTCCACCTACGTAAACGGTAGTCCGCTCCGAACCCAAACACAAAGCGTTGAGGCAACCACTACCAACATTTACTTCTCCTGCCAGTTTTGGGTCCTTATCCAGACCGGTCCACTGCTTTACAAATCCATCGTAACCGGCTGTGTAGAGCAGCTCGTCAGCTCCCAGAATGCAGTTGATGATCATATCATGCGCTTTCTGAAAGTATAACTTTATTCAGTGGAGTAGTTATTCGTATTATGATGTGTTGTTTTACCTCTTTGGTCCAAAGAACAGAAAAATGTTCTTTGCTATTATTTTTGATAAAAGTGATTCCCAATCCATCGCGAGTGATAATTGAAACGTTACTGTAAACTCCGTTGCAATTGGTTCCGCACAGTGCGACAGGACTTTTCCCCGGAATGGTAGCCTTGGTTATATATCGGCCGGTCGAGGAACCTTCCAGCACTTCCGTAATCGTCAAGTCATTGTCTCTAATTGAGTATATCCAATTGTTTTGAATAGCTATCGAACGAACTTGTTCTACCAGATTGAACTTGAACTTTATCTTGTGGTCCACCCACATAGTAACGAGGCCCTTGTCGTCTCCGCTCCACAGATTGTCTTTGCTGTCAACGAAAAGAGACTCGATCTCGTCACTGCACTTTAGTAGTTCCTTGATATCATTCGACTGCAGTGGATTCAGTAGACAACGAATCGTGCCATCACAGCTGCTGGTATATATTCGACCTAAAGAGTCTACGACCATTGCGTAAATCCAGGCTTCGTGAACGGCCACTTCCTTCTCGAGCGATAGATCTTTGGTCCATATCTGAAATCAACCATGGAAACATTACCGGTTGAGGTAAAGCATAAAATTGAATAAAGAATCACAGAATAACAAAATTGACCGCAAAAATCATTGCAGATATTGGAAAAGATATTTAAATATTTACGCTACAGCGACCTGAAGCAGGCTGCCGCCGTCTGTCACCTTTGGTACAGCGTCTATCAGCGGTCAGCTTTTATGTCTAAAATGGTAATACATTTTAAGAAAGAGCTAACACCGGCAACAATCAGTCGTTTTCTGCAAAGTGACTGCTACTATCAGAACATTTGCTTCACCTCAATCGCTTTCTACGACTTGGCAAAATCAAAACGAAGTCTTTGTCGAAAGGACATCATCTACGAAGACGATGCTTTTATTAAACATTTGCGTCTACTATTGGTTAAATTTAGAGACACACTACAAATGCTCTCGTTCTCAAAATGCCACTTGGAACGCGGACGTTTCATGGAGCTCGTCCAAACGGTATCGGGACTGAAGTGTCTGGACGTTGAAGAGTGCATCTTCGCCGGCGAAGATTGTGAACAAATACTCTGCTTACCGCAGCTGAAAAAATTTAACTTCAAATATCCGGAATCAGAAATACAACGCTTCGAATCGGGACACATCTACGCAAATCTGGCCAACAATTCGTGCTGCCTAGCGAAACTGAAGGTTCAGCTCTTTGTCAACGAAATGTATGACGATCCGGACAGCAGTCTATGGGAACAAGTGAAAGCAGTAACCAAACTTGTCAAACGACACAAAAAGACTATGAAGTCGTTCAAGGTGGACAGTTTCAACGAACCAGTTCTCAAGAAGCTTCTGTTCGACGATGACGAACTGCAGCTGGAGAAGGTTGTTTTCGGAGAATTGAAGCTTCGCAAAAACGACCAAATTTTCTTCGATTTCATCAGCCAGCAGAAAAAGATTAAAAAGCTGGAAATCGCCATCGAATCTTCACTAGACATCAATAACGATCAGTATTTACTCGCAATATGTAACAACCTGCAGCAGTTGGAACAATTGTACTACGATATGTCCCGCAATTCGGACGGAGGTTTGGAGCATCTACAAAAATTGGGAAAGTTAAAAAATTTGGTCCTGACTAAAAACCGCAGCACGATAGCACTCACGCAGCATTGCTTCGATCACATCTACATGCCCAATCTGAAGTCACTGGGCATATACTATAAGGAGTTGCCACAGCAAGCTGTGGAGCAGGTTCCCATAAGCTTTCCCAATCTGATGGCCCTCAATTTGAGTGAATGTGAAAAAGCTGTTACGGACAGTACCGTTGAGTTAATTTTCCAAACCCTACCTGCTCTCGAGAGTTTAGACCTTAGCAAATGCAAACTGATTACGGAGCAAGCCTTTCTTGGAAAAACGCGCATTAGTAATTTGAAAAAACTCAAAGATCTCGTCCTGGAAAAATGCGATGGAGTAACAGATCGATCCTTGGAAGCTTTTGACAATCCGGCGCTCAGAAGTATGAGTTTAGCCATGTGCAACAGACTAACCAATCTAGGATGGGAGTTACTGTGTGAGAGATGTCCAAATTTAACCTGGTTGAATGCTTCCCGTTGCCGGTATTTTGATGACGAGTCTGCACGCATAGTGGCCACTATGCTCAAGGAGCTTGAAATTTTAAATCTATACAAAAACAACTGCCTAACAAACGAAGCAATTTATCACATTGCTGAGAACTGTCGGTACTTGGAGGTATAGTTACTGCTTAGATTTTTGGTTACCCGGTGTAACATCAGCCTTACTTTACAGGACCTCTGTTTGACGGAATGCCGCGGGGTAAAAATAAAGAAACACGAATATTTTGACGACAAAATGAATCGCATTAATAAAAATTGCTTAATAAAAAGAATCAAGTTGCTGAAATAAGCATTCTCCAAGTGTAAATAGTAAACATTCATCGCCAGGAATCGAAAGACATTACACAATGAGGGAGAATGATTTTCTCTTTTCTTTATGGTGTTTTTTTTAGGCACGACAGAAGCACGAAAGTCGCCACAAATGTTAGTCAAAATATTTACTGCTATTTTTAGCACACAGTGCTAACTCATTTTTTCTACCATCACATGAACGGCCCTCATTTCTATCTAGTCATAGTAAAAAATCTTTCTGGAACTGGTTGGGTTGAATGGTTTTGCGGTGGGTACGTAATTCACTAAAGGAGCGGGGTTTCTTACCTTCACTTTTCCGTCTCCGCCGGAGGTGAAAATGTGCTCCTTAGAGTACACGATAGCCGTAATGTCGCTCAGATGTTTATCGGCATCGGCAGCTGCTTTCACAATAATTCCGGTCATTTCCACTCTAAGTTACCGGCAGGGAAGTACCGTCTGGGTTGGTAACTATCTTTCCCGGTTGATATTTGGTCACAAATGCGGCGACGGCCTTCGTCAAACGTAAACTAATCGTCACACAGCTATTTTCTTGTGACGTGAGGATGCTGAGATGTGATAAACTGAGCAAAATACGTTTTGTTTTCTTCCAAATCCAACCGGCCGCGCTTGCTTTCCAATCTTTCCGATAGGTATAGTTTGTATGTGTGTGTGGCTAGACTGACGTTTAGTTTTGGTTTAGTGTCATTATAAGGAACCATTCACAAATTATGTAACATACTTGGGGTCCTGTTTAAATATTACGTTGCTTGCAGGGAGTAGGGTTTTGTTTAATTTCTGTTTTATTTATAAAACAATAAAAATTCGGCGAGATGGACCAAGTCTGGTCTGGTCTTAGCCTATGTTCTGGACTACCAGTACGACAGCATAAAATAAATATTCATTTCAACTACAGAGTAATCCAGCTCATTCTATATCCCACACTTGGGCTGTTTAACAGCCCTCCAGTTCGGCCTTCTTCTTCTTCTTCTTCTTCTTCTTCTTCAGCAGCTCAGCAGCATAGAGCCGGGGTGGCTCGTGCTGTTTCAAGCACTCGTCCAGAGTTGCCATTTTCGCAGATTTTTCTGTAAAATCACCGATTTTTTCATCATTTTAAAGCACAGAATCTGTGACCACAGATGACAGATATTTTTGAAAATCACAGATATGCTACATGTTGAAGAAAAGTTTTTCAATTTTATCACTGGAACCGAAATGGCACAAAAAATCGGGAGGTAAAGTTACAAAACCGAAATTACTGCACATCAAAAACAAAATTTACAAAGCGTATGGATGATATTGAATGAACCATATTGTTCAAAAACATTAAAATGCTAATTTTTCTTCATGGGAGCATAATTATGTTACACAGATTTAGTGACAGATTTTTTCGATAGTTTCACAGATTTTCACAGATTTTTAAACTAGAAACACAGATTTCAAAATGGCAACTATGCACTCGTCTCCATTCAACTCGGTCTTAGGTCACTTGTCGCCAGAGGTGGCATAAACCGCAGCGCAGACCAAAAGACACACATTCTTAAACAACACAACACTCGCCATGCGGTGTGTGTTCGCCCACAAATTCCCTTCAGTGTCTCTTTTGCTAAACACGCTCTTTCGTGTTTTACGCGCACCAAGAAAAGGCAGCCGCAAACGCAGCGTGATAAATTTGCTGCGTGCTTTACCACACCAAGAGCCGCACTCTGCGCGGCTGGATTGTACACCCTGCGCTGGGTCAGTTGAAGTGGTGTGATTAAAAAAAAGCATTTTTACTGTTGCGGTGCCTGATCCGTACTAACTTAACATAGACCATATTAGTTGTTCAGTGCAGCGTGTATTTTCACTTTTAAAAGGGCAGAAAATTTGTAAATACAAAACAATTTTTTTGCGCAATTCCGCACGGAGTGTGGCAAAGGGCAGCACCAAGTGCTGTTTGTCACTCACTGGGTGATTTTCACCGAGTGCTGTTGTTCGCTCCCACTCCGCTTTCGCTCGTACGCTGTGTGCATATTAGCTGTAGAGGTGTGTTGCCGAATCGCTCTGTGCGACAAGGCATAATATTGGAACATTGGGCGCATAGTGTGAGCGAATGACAGCCCTGCTTGTCGCTAATTTCCTAGTCGTCTCAGAAGTCGCAAATCGCTTTCGACCTGGTCGAGCCATCGTGCACGTTGCGCCCTCCTGTTCCTGGTGCCGGTGGGGTTGTTGAAGAGGACTATTTTCGTTGCACTGTCGTCCGGCATCCTTACGACGTGTCCGGCCCACCGTAGCCTGCTAACTTTCGCTAGATGTACGATGGGACGGCAAGGGCGTGTATGTCCTCCGTGAGAACTACCGGTCTAATAAGAGTTTTGTACATTGTTAGCTTCTTGCGGCGGCGTACGCTTCCTGATCGTAGCGTTTTACGAAGGGCAAAGTAGGCCCGATTTCCCTCTTGGATGCGCCGCTGGATCTCCTTACTAGTGTTGTCCGCGGTCACCAGCGATCCCAAATACACGAACTCCTCTACCACTTCGTCGCCGTCAACGGTTACCGTCCTTGGGAGACGCGCATTTTTTTTTCCTTTGAGCCTCTTCCTTTCATGTATTTGGTCTTCGACGCATTTAATTTTAGCCCAATTCTCACAGACTCCGCTTTGTCTGGCGTAGATTGCCCCCGCCGTCGCAAAGTTCCTGGCTATGATACCGAAGGCATCTGGAAAGCCTAGAAGTTTACTACCCTTGGTAAAAATCGAGCCTCTCGTTTCGATGCTCGCTCGTCGGATCACCCCCTCAAGGGCGATGTTGAACAGCATGCAGGATAAACCGTCACCTTGTCTCAACCCTCGCCGCGTCTCGAAGGGACTCGAGAGTGTCCCAAAGATGCGTACGAACACCCCAGTAAACAATTTGGTTTGTATATCTCGATTGCAACTGAGATATACGAAATCATATCTAAACGAAAAAGTTATATTTCACGCCATATAAGAACATATATGTACCAAAGTGGAGGCGATATACGTGCGAAAGCTTTGACAATTATTTGTAATTCTTTTTTGCGTAGTTTTTATAACACGCAACTAAATACTCCTGAATATATGATTAAGATATAATCAAATATTGCAATCGTCTATACTGCTTTATAATTCACAGTCATGAATTGTATATGAAGGCACGCACGACTGCAAAACAACTTATTGTTCACTTCGATTTGACATACTCTAATTATTATACAATTCCAATGTGAAATTGACATGAAAACGATTTATTATGAACTTTCTATTACGATTTTGTGTTATCTGGGACATCACTCGATCCAATGTAACTCTGATCAGTCGCGTCAGATTGTCCGGAAAACCGTGTTCGTGCATTATCTGCCATAGCTTGTCTCGATCGATTGTATCGTAGGCTGCTTTAAAATCAATAAAGATGTGATGCGTAGCCACGTTTTACTCCCGACATTTCTGCGAGATCTGTCGGATAGTAACAATTTAGTCCGTAGTTTTGCTAGCCCCCATGAAACCCGCCTGATAATTCCCTACGAAACCTTGTGCTATCGGTGACAACCGGCGTAACAGGATATGGGAGAGTACCTTGTAGGCGGCGTTTACCAGCGTAATATCGCAATAGTTGCAGCAGTCTAGCCGATCACCCTTTTTGTAGATGGGACAAACCACTCCTTCCATCCATTCATTCCTCCGGTAGCTTTTCCTCCTCCCAAATCCTCGAAATAACCCAGTGTAGAGCCTTTGCTAGCGTTTCTCCCCCATGTTGATAAACGGGTTTATTGGTCTTCAGCAGCCCGAGTTCTCGTTTGACTTCTTGGAGATCAGGTGCTAGGACATTACCATCTTCCATGGGCGCTCCTAGGTTAATTTCCGTTCCGCCTCCTTCTGCGACTTCGCCATTGAGGTGTTCATCGAAGAACTGCTTCCATCTGTCGACCACCTCGCGCTCGTTTGTGGTTAGATTCCCTCCCTCGTCCCTCCACATGCCAGGTTTCGGTGTGTAGCCCTTCCAAGTTTGGTTCACCTTATCGTAAAACTTGTGCGTGTCATTAGATCGGAATAGTTGTTCTAATTCTTCACGATCTCTGTCCTCCTTTTGGCGCTTTTTCCTTCTCAGGATCGTGGTCAACTGGTTCCTAGCTCGTCGGTATTTGGCCAGGTTCCTTCTAGTGGCAATACTTAGATAATTTTTCCAAGCAGTTTTTTCCTCTCCACCGCTTGGTGGCATTCCCCATCAAACCAATCATTTTTTGTACTCCGAGGTTCAATATACCTAGCGCCGGCCACTGCGGGGGGCAGCTCTCTCTATAGTTTTAGGTCTAGGTTTCCTAGGTCTACTGACTTCTATTACTTTCCTTCAGTTCGGTCAGCCCTGCGAATGGTAGATCCCGCGTAAGGTTTTTCGCGAAATGGTATTCTGCGAAACTATGTTCCGCGTTATGGTCAACCGAGAATTGGTGTTCCGCAAAATGGTATTCGGCGAAATGGTTTGTAATGATGGCGAATATTTAAATGCTATCCGCTTTATGTCATCAGGCTAAGCAATTGGGGGAGGTGTTTTCTACTTTACTGTGAGCAAAATTTGTATATTAAAACCCCAGAAACTTGCAAAACTCGAGATTGTGACAAAGACCATCCGAGATTCACGATTGATTTATGTACAACAGTTTAATTTGTGGCAATACGAAGTTTGTCGGGTCAGCTAGTGATGTTATAATTGAAGAAACGGCCCTTTATCCTCAATACACACATTCTCTCGTTGATCGCCTTCCAATCTATCACGCGATCCTGCATTCCGCCCAACACTACAAAGCCCATTCCCAGTTCGTTGGTAGCGCCACTGCTCTGGTAAAATTGGGCCTTTCCGCGACGGATCTTCCATACCTTTTCTCCTTTGCGACAGATTTCCTGCAGAGCCACGATGCCGAGTTTGCGGGATTCAAGCTGTTCAATCAGCACCCGCTCGCAACCTGCCAAATTTAGCGATATGCAATTCCAAGTACCGAGTCTCCATTCGTCGTCCTTGTTCCGTCGCCTAGGTCGATGCCAAATATTCCGTTCCGAATTTTGTAAGTGTTGTAATTTAATTTAGGTGTGTAGCCGTACTGGGGCAACACTTCCGAGTCTCGCGATGGGGCTGTCATCTTATAGTGCCGAGACTCACTATACCTCCTTCCCGGTTAGTATACGACCTTAGTTTCCACCCGATCTCCGCTAAGGTTGCTCGTATTTCAGATGGTCCCACGACGAGGTCGGGATCGGAGTTGCTGGATAAGAGGCTAACGACCACTATGGGGTCTATATTCCGCATTATCCAGCCATTTACCAGCCACCCAGTTCGGCCTGTCATTGTCTTAGCGGCTCTGGTTCGCGACCGCTCAATGTCGGCTTTCGCCTGTCTCCACTCGTCGCCCATCCTCCAAATTTCATTCTAAATCCACTCCCCCCTGCCCCAAGATTTCAAGCTTCGGGCGGCTAACTTCCCTTGCAAATTGATCCAGCTTACCCCGCTGGGTAAGATTTAGTATATTCCGTGTTCCGATTCGTGTCCATGTTTTCATACTAAAGGTCGTTGGCTCGTTGCCAATAATCCAGGTCGATTCCTTTCTTTTATTTTCCGTCACGTGTTTAATCTTCGGGTACAGTAGTTGTTGGCCTAAGGTCTCTATCCCACTGACGGGGCTGCAATCTTAGAGTGGGCGGGAGCCACTGTTCTCCCTTCCCTGTCTGCGCTAAGTCGTCTCGGAGTTAGGACGGTGCCATCACCCATCACAAATATACATTGACTTTTATAGTACAAAAAGATATATTGTTTATTGAAATATTATTGTACGTATTACTTTACAGCAATAATTTAAAATGTGTTTCTTAAATTTGAACAAAACGGCAATAATAAGTTGTTATGTGACTACCAGTATACGAATATCGCACACTTTGGTGTCAACAGAAAAAAAAAAACCAAAATTGATAAAAGTTTATAAACTATCTTTGTATTTTTCTTTATTTCCAAGCAAAATTAACTTATTTAATCAATACTTCTCTCAAAACTGATATAACAATTCATAAATTTTATAGTGGAATTATGTTATTTGCTCTATTGAATTTTTAATGTCACTTGATTTTTTTTCGTTCACTTCCGGTGGCTTGTCTTTAGTACTTCTAGTGTTTCCTTCAGGATCAGTCGCAGACACTGGAGATTGACATGCGATATGTGTAACATCGCTTTCCACTTCGGATTCACTAGTGTCCTCCTCGCCAATCGGTGCGTCGCCTGAGCCGTTTTCGAGCAAACCTTCATTCGGTTCTAAGGCTAATGCATTACTAGAACGGGCAAGTTCTTCAACCCTGTTCAGCTCCTTGCGCGATATTTTCTTTGGTGCTTGACTAACATTAATATTTAGTGTGATAGCTGGTGCTGCTGTCGTTGTAGATTGAGATCTTTCTGTGCTCATAATGCTTTCATGAGTTCTTCCCGTGACCGGGGCTGCCGTAGGATGTCTCGGACGCGCTAAGAAATCAAAAAATGCCTCGAATCCACATCTAAAAGTGATGGAAAACAACATATAAAAAACTGATAAGAAAAGGCATAGAATTATTATTTTCTCTAGAAAACCAGCCGACTCTGTGTTTTTCTTCAAGGCACCGAATATTTCCGATACGAGAGATTGTATATATTTCAGTTGAATTTTGGCGATCAGTCCGACCAGCACCTCTGTAGGGTCACAAGTGGTTCGCCCAACTCCTTTTGCCTCTAAAAGACGCTCTCTACATTCTGCTTCCGGGTCCTTGCCAAAGTATGTTTGTATACCATGGAACCACCCTTTCTGCGTGTCATGGAGTTGATTGCATGGATTCGATGAGTCAGGAAAGTGCAATTTGGCTATAGCAGCTGCTTCTAGTTCCTCATTACATTCGTGAAACTGTTTAGTATAGCTTATTGCGCCAAATAACAATGCTACACATAACCATCGTGGTATGTGCAAAACAGTTGAGAGATACCTAAATAAGTAATTAAACAGTATAAGGCCGACCACCGCAATTACCAAATACCACAGAACAACATTTTCCCCTATTTTCTGGAGTAAAAGTGTCGCATTCAAACACAAAGATTCAGCTATAGGCAAATATACATCTTCTTTAGATTGTTCGAATATGCCGGCAACTATTCCGTCAATTTTTCGCGCTGTTTCAGCATTTTTTAGTTCCTCCAATTGGTCTGGCTTTACCTTAAGCTGAAGATTGCGCAGCAGATAGTCCGAATCCGTAGCAGGAAACAGCGTGTTTTCAGCAAATAATCGAACAACGAACTTTTTATAGCTTTGCAGCGCCAATTGGTTGTTCTTGTCAGCTGGGCTGGGTAGAGGTTCTGATGGACATGTCGGTGTTGGCGGGCATTGGCAGTCTTCTAATTGAACTGCTGACATTTTTTGTGATTCGTGCTCGTATCTCGACCAAGGGTCAGGCTTTATCCAGCCTGGGTTAATGGAATTATCGTCATTGTAGGCGGTGTTAGCCGCAACATACCCCAAACGAGAAACAAATACTATTAGAAGTATTGCATCTGAAAAATAGTAAAAACCATTATATTAATCACTAGCATTTCAACATTAGATACCTGTCTTCGTCATTATTGTTGCCCTATTATCGCTATTGCATCACTTTTATTCACTGAAATAATAACGGAACAAAAGAATCCGGCTAGATAACCACAGCCAGTAATAACGATGTTTAATTATTAATAGAATTGCGAAATATGCTCCGGCTTCCGGACTCCGGTTCTGTTCTACAAAGCTAATCAAGAATCAAAAGAAAGTAAACAAAAAAATAACGCTATTCGCGCAATTGGCCTTGCCAGCGTTGCTGATATTGTTCAGGGTTTTGCGTGAGAAAAAAAGAAAGGGAAGTATTTTTGCTTTTGTCAACACTCACGCGTTGACAGTTCGGCACGAGATTTCCTGTAAGTGCGAGCAGCCTACGAAATCTCTTTCAACGCTGGCAAGGCCAATTCGCGACAACGGCGCCGACGAAACTGAAGAAGATTTGTAAGCCTATTCACACTTCCACGAAATCTTATGCCGAATTGTCACAACTTGCTTAAGTAAATATATTTCCTTCTCTTTTTTCCTCGCACAAAAACCAGCGGGGTGCTATCCGTATCTTAACGAACGGTGTTTGACAGTCCACTTAACGAAGGGCGCTATTTCAAAAAATGCAAGAAATAGCGCCCGTCTGACAGGTAGATTTGCTGCCAACCTTTGTCGAGATGTGCTGAGATGTTGGCAACAAAAACATGGCACCCATCGCAAGCCCCTGACAAAAACCGAACCAATATCAGTGATCTGGAGACTTTAGAATACAGAGTGACAACATTGTCCTATAGGACATGTATACATGTAATCAAAAGTACGTTGTAATCGGAGATTACTTTTATTGTCAATTCTAGTAGAGTGACTATATACAGAGTGGCGCCAAGTCATCCCAAATGTATGCAATGCGGTTTATCCTAGGTTTTTCTTTCTCTTTCCTGCATACGCGTTGGATAGGTTGTCTGCTCGATTGGAATGACACTGACAGATAATAGAGGTTTTCCGTCAGATCATGCCCCTCCAAGGGACTGGCAACCCTATCCTTACTCTATGTGTTTGACAGTAGTCAACATCTACTGCCGGCGTGGGTATTATTTGCAAAAATCTGGCTAAGATTTGAAAATAATACCCGTCTGCCAGCATACTGGCTTTGCAGAGTGAAACGAACAGAACGTATAGCAGTGTCATGCTGTCTCATTTACGCAAATGGTTAGATGTTGACTGCATAAACATGGCTGCCTAGCAGTACCGTGTGCCCCTCCTTTTCTTATTTTTTCTCGAAAGTACTCCTAATACGAGTGACAATGGTGCAAAAATATATTTTTTTCGTTGACTCTAAAATTTACTACGATTTTTTAAACAATGCAAATTGCGAGAATGTTGAATTTCTTTTCACCAAATCACGAATGTTGAGTTTTGAAAAATTCGTTTCGGCAGCACTGTTTATCAAAATTTTTAGTTTTTCTGGCAGCATTGCACAACAGATTTTGACATATGTGTATCAGCGGTTGAGCGAAAAGGACAACACGAATGAAAAGCTAATGATTACCTTCTTTTTCGTTTCGTGTGTTGCTTGCCACAAGAGTAAAGAGTGGCACAAATGGTTTCGAAGTGGTGAAAAAAAAGGTCACTGGTACAAAAAGGCATGTAGTACATCCGAGAAGTGACGGGTTGAAATATAAGTATTTTATTTTTTCATTTTTACAGTAGTTAGAGGCTTTATTAAAGAAAGTTTCATGTGGGTATCATTTCTAAGAGTCAAAACCTAACATTTACCGAAAAAAAAATTTTTTGACGGAAAACCTCTATTATCATTCCAATTTTGATATTGTCGCCACTCTGTATATAGTCACTCTAAATTCTAGATAGGATTAACAAAAGGGCGAATGTCGCAAATGTAAACAAAACGGGTGAGAGTTACTTTTTGCTGGACCAGCATATAGGAAAAGCAACCTTCACTCGGTTTGTTTACGCTTGCGACATTCGCCCTTTTGTTAATTCTCTCTTCAATTGCAAGGAAAATTGCACCATCCAAAGTGCGATATCGCTCATAAAAGTGCTATCACAGAGAACAGATTAACAGGCTCCAAGGAAGTAATCGATTTTTTGTGTGTAAAATCTGTCGGTAGCGCCCTCCAGAAATAGTTTGCCAAACGCATGAAAAAATATCCATGTACCTTTATCAATATTTCTTTGTGCTGGAGTTACATAGCAGCGATGGCAGCGACATCAAGGTTTAGTTTGCCACTTACTGCTCGAGGGGTGCTCTATTGAAGGATTACTCGTAGATTACATGAAAACCTTTTACAGTGGAACCCCGTTCGTTTGAACGATTCCTCATCCAAACTAACGGGGTTAGTTTTCAATTTAAACAACTGGTAACCCTAAAGATACTGGAACTTGCATGAACTGGTCGCCCTGCTCTTTGTTATTATTTTGGTAGTTCGATTTAGTTGACAGTTGCAATCAACGAATATTTCATTCTCTGATCGGATTTCTATTGGGAAAACGTAATGTGAAACAGATTAATCACGCTAGATCAGTACAAACAAATCGTGTTTATGTGCATTGTCTGCATAAGCCAATGATGTCATGTTGAGAATGACATTTGAACCATTTTTAATTTGCACGTCGTGCAAACCAGCGGGGTTCAAATTAAAAAGTGTTCAGATTAAAAATGGTCAAACGGACGGGGGTCCACGGTACACACTTTTTGTCAATTACCTAGTAGTCTGTTCTCTGTGGTGCTATTTTGCATTATTTAAATAGTTTCGGTTTCTTCGGCGCACTTTTTTGTTATATTCCAAGCAATAAGTGCGCCGAAGAGACCGAAACAATCTGCAAAATGAAACAATGTTTACATTTTTACACTCGAACAACAAACAATCATGGATGTTTCCATGTTAGGGCAAACTCGACGCTCCTGCAATGAATGTCAAAAGATTGTACCCACTTGTGCTCAATAGCCACCATTATCGCTCGTGGAAAGCTGGATATCGAGCTGCAGTAAGTGATAGCGACTGAATGTCCCGGGCTTAACATTTGACAGCGGGCCCGAAACACTGTCGAGGCAGTCGAGTGAAACGTAGCGACGAAGTGCTGTCACAGAACAGATTACCAGGCTCAAAGGAAGTAATCGATTTTTTGTGTGTAAAATCTGTCGGTAGCGCCCTCCAGAAATAGTTTGCCAAACGCATCAAAAAATATCCATGTACACTCAAAATATATTTCACGTCGAAGTTACCTGAAAAGTTATGTGAATATTTTCCACCCAGCTTTTCCTGTACTATTTACGTGATTTTCAGGTAGTTCGCACGCATGCTAATGCGTTAACGTGTAAATCAGATAGATGTTATTATTTTTTCCAATAAAAATCACCTGAAAGTCACGTAAATCCCTGTAGAGAAATTTACGTGATTTTTCACGTGGAAAGGACGTGTGGATTATTTTGAGTGTACCTTTATCAATATTTCTTTGTGCTGGAGTTATTGTGCGCGCATTCCCTTACTGGACACGACGGTTGAAACAGTCGTGTTTCTGAACGGTCGTAAAAAGGGTCGTTTTTAGCTTTTGACAGATAAAATGTCAAATTGTGTCATCATCGCTGTTTCATTATTGGAACCAATCGAGCAAAGTAAATAAACCTAGGAATTACCGTTCTATCAGAAGAAACGGAATGAAATTTAGCATGAAATGAATTTGTATTTTCAACGCCGGTTTGCCGAAATTTCATAGTGAATAAAGCGTAGTTTATCCTTCATTATCCAAACAAGCAATAACAAAGCAATAACGTTCGTATTCGAAAACAATTTGTTTAATGCTTTTGTATGATTAACACGAAGTCACGATTAAGGTTGCGACAGAAACGCAATGAGCCTGTGTTGCCAGTTATGGCGATAAAACATTACGAACTGTGTTGCCAATTTAGTCATTTTTTACCTTTGGAACGTATGAAACAATATCTGAACTCCCCTCGGAATCCATCGATCAAGTAAATGCACAATACATAGCAGCGATGGCAGCGACATCAAGATTTAGTTTGCCACTTACTGCTCGAGGGGTGCTCTACTGAAGGATTACTCGTAGATTACATAAAAACCTCTTACACACTTTTTGTCAATAAGGTTTTGCACGGGCGAGCATAACCTCACTTCTTTGACGTCTATCAGTGGTTTGTTTACATCGACTTAGAATGTGGGTTAACATGTTGAAAGTGAATATTGCTTAAGGCCTTAACGGCAAGTCAGAAAAGCACAAAAACTGCTATTCCGAGTAGTTTGGAGGGCGACACTGCTGGATAATACGCTTTTAAAACGTTTAACTTCAATTTATGCATATCGCGTTCGCCTAACAAATCGTAAACAAACCACGAGTGGATGTCAAATGGGTGAATTGCGTTCATTCCGGTTCATTCGTGACGTCACCTTGCAAAACCTTATTACCTGGTAGTCTGTTCTCTGTGGTGCTGTCTCATTTCTGCTCACGCTATCATATTGACACCCAAAACATGGTTGCCTGCCAATAGGGTGGGCGAAATATAAACAAAACTACAGTCGTATTTCGCTGGTTGGGCCTCTAATCAAGGGACTGGCAACACTATCCTTACCCAAGTAACACTTGCAACATGTTTTTTAGAAAAATATTCAGAAAACAGTTGCATTTAAATTATAAATAAGTTTCATGGAAAACAAGATGTTATAAAAATGTTTTATTTCTAACGCCGATGTTTTCAGCCAGAATGGCAGGTTAAAGTTGCATTTCGGTTGTAAAGCTAAGTTTTTATTGAACATTTACAACTGAGTATTCGCGACTACGAAAGTAAGAGATTTCTAAGCCTGTTCGCACTCACACCACACGAAACCCCATGCCGAATTGTCAAAACTTACGTGAAAACAAAAGCAAAAATACTTCCTTCTCTTTTTTTCTCACACAAAAATCAAACCAATATCAGCAACTTCGTAGTGGCGAATTGCCGGCATTGAACAGCGGCGAAGCGATGACAATGAGTACAGCACAGATCCATAACTTTGACACATTTTCGCAACATTGCAATATTTTATTGAGCTTAAATGCTCCAATTTATGAGTATTCTGGGTATTTTTTGAGCGCAATTCAAGTTCTTTCACAAATAAAAATTAACTGTGAATCAGTTGTAAGTTAACGCGAAACAAAATGCATACAGTAAAGCTTTTTATTGGTTTCGAATTTTTCGGTTATCGGTGTGCTCATTTGAACGCAATCTTGTATTAAACATGGCCGATGACTGCGCCAAAATATAATGTAATAGATCATTATTTTTGTGTCGTAGATATATTGCGGTTATTTACATAAATTTTCATCCCGTTGCGGCGGTAGTCCGCATCGTCAATCACCGCAACGAGAACAAGGAAAGGTGGCCAAATATTTTTTTGGTTTATATGTGCAATTGTTACTGATGCTTTAGCAACTAAAACTACCGTAAAAAACTTCTTTTAGCCTCTTACATTCAAAAATCTGTTTTATATAAATCATAAGTATAAAAATTGGTGTAAATAGTAACAAAATTTAAGAAGTACGGAATGGTGATGCAAATATCCAAACAATAGAAATTGATCTATTTGTATGGCACCTCTGGACAAAAGCACTTCTTTCAATATTTGGCGAGCTCAGCATTGGGCGATAATGTATCGATATAACTGGTATCGACATTTGTGGACGAAATCTCGATAGTTTTTTTCGAAATTGTATAGTTAATTTCGGCATGCATATAAATAAATACAACAGCTCTGTAAATGTTAACACGCTATACGGAGTGCTATAAAATAAATGTAAAATTCAGATCGTCACGTGATGCGAGCAATTTTGCTGATTATGCTTTCAACTGAGTATACGTATCGATATGTGAAAAATATCGATATTCAATTAACGAAAATTCGTCAGCTTCGCTCATTACAGAATTATTTTGACAGCTTGCTATGAACTTTCCGAGAATGAAAAGATTTCTTGCAAAGCACAATATATACAAGGGACATATAACATAATTAATATAAAATATCCCACCAGTTTTCAAAGAGATTAGCATGTTTTGTGAGATTGTCAAAAAATGATATTTATTTCGATTCCACTCAACTTTTGCTTATAAAAGTAAATCTTGAGCGCATTAATTTTTCGGAAGTAGAATGGCAAAGTTCACGATAAATTTAAAATTGCACTTTAGTTTGGGTTATTTGAAGGCTACAATGTTGCTTTGAGTGATTGATGAATTACCGAAATATAACTTTAGCCATTTTATCTTGCGAAAAATGTCTCATTATTTGCTTGTAAATATAAATATAACTCAACAGCGCGATTAAGCTTTTCAGTTGGTAGTACAAAAATTATGCAACGCATAGGCGTCACTTTGAAATATTTCACAAACATGTTGCATTTTAGCTCGTTTCTTGCGCTGTTTCAGTGTTAATCCGGTCGTAATTGGGTATTTTAGCGGTATATAAATTTTCACATATTATGGTAACATATGATGTCACTGTATCGTCACATGAAGACTTTTTCAAATTTGACGAGTGAATGTAATAAAAATAGCATTTTTTTAATTTAAAATTTTTTTTTGGGATAAGACGATAGCTGAAAAGTAACCCACTTTTCTTCTCAGCTCACCTCAGACAACACAGTGAATAGATAAACTATGGTCATCGGACGATACAGGTTTCATACGGGAGCTGTCAAAAGCTCGGTCAAAATGAAGAGCTCTATCAGAAAGATAGAAGGGAGGGAGAGAACTTCTGACATCATTTCAATCAATCAGCTTGATTGATATCTGTCAAACAGCAAATCATTCTATTTTTGATTTTTATTAATTTTTTCATTAAATATTGACCTAGTTGAAATAAAAAAAGAACTGTTAGATGCAGAAAACGACGAGCTATCAAATAAGGTGAAAAAATCCACTTTTTTGAAGAAATTAAAATACCCAATTAAGTATGTGGAAACGAAAGGTTAGCAATTCGATTAGTTTTAAATCCGTTGTCAATTCTTATTTAAAACCAAGTGTGTTACTTGGGTACTCTATGTGTTTGACAGTAGCCAACATCTACTGCCGGCGTGGGTATTATTTGCAAAAATCTGGCTAAGATTTGAAAATAATACCTGTCTGCCAGCATACTCGCTTTGCAGAGTGAAACGAACAGAACGTATAGCAGTGTCATGCTGTCTCATTTACGCAAATGGTTAGATGTTGACTGCATAAACATGGCTGCCTAGCAGACCTGTGCCTCTAATACTTGGGCTTCGTTTTAGTTGGGCCTTCGCTAGTTGGGCTATGGCCCAACTAAAACGAAACTGGATGTCAAAATTGGTTGTCAAGTTAGAACTGACAATCACTCGTCAATTCTTTCAAGGGGTAAGCAAAAGCGTATCAACTTGTATAATTCGCGTTAATTTTCAATAATCAATTTTTGAAATTTTCACAGATTATTTAAAAAAGAAAAACATCCGCGTGTTACCCATTTTGCTTTACCAAACTTCGATTAGTTCAAAGAATTCAAGTCGCGTAGCTTCCGATACATTGTTCTCAACGTATTGAATGATTAAAATCGACTAAGGGTACCGCCAGAGTGCAAGCGACATGCGACGCGACGCGACATTTCTTGCTGTAGTTATACGCGCAGCCCTTTTTCGCCCGAAGCAGGACTGTGCATTTAGCAACATGAGAGCGAAGTCATGTCGCGTCGCTGTCGTGTTTACTCTGTACGGAGCCTAAGTCTACGGCTATCCAAATCCACTTTAACCCTCAATTGAAAAAAAAAACCCGATTTAATCCATCTAGTGGTGAAAGGAACCTTTGTTATACGGTCTTACTTGCTATTTGAGATAGAAACCGACACGCACGCTATGTCTGAAGGGTGCGATTATGCAACTTTGATGTACAAAAAATTTTCTTTCAGGACGTGTTAGTACAGGTCTTCACGATTCAGAATAGGCCAATTTTAAAAAAATCCATCGGGAAAAAATTGGAAAAAGTCAATTTGAATATTTTAGCTATAATCTACCGGGTACAGATGAATGCTAGAGTGTCCCAAAATAGCACTATGTCAGAAAACCCGGGGGCTCACCCCTCAAATGATAGCTTAAGATGTCACTTTTATATGACATCAACATTGGTTGACGCGATTTAGAGGTCGCGCATTGAAGTTTTATAAAAAAATGGCATTTTTCAGGAGTAAATTTAAAAAAATATTTTTAGAAATGTTAAAGTAGGTGAAACAAGGTACTTAACTATTATTTCACAATCATTGAGATCTGATACATTCATAAAAAAGTTATGGTGGCATGTCTGGAGTCATATTTGGTTACAAAAATTTATTGAATTCGGCAAAAATTGAAAATTTTCGTAATTCCATTTAAATAAACATCAAAACAGGGTATCGAACAGTGTCTCAGAGCAATATAGCTGTACTGTATAGATGGAAAATTTTATGCTGAACAACTTTGCCGAAGAAAGTATGGACGTATGTTCAAATCTCGCTGAGGTATTCACGTTTTGCTGAAGGCGGAACAAAACATATTTTCACAATTTTTAAATTTTAGCAGTTCCACTTGAAAAACGTAAATGATAAAACTTGAACTATTTATTCTAAACGTTATTGTGCTTCCCGAGAAAATATTTCGTTTTTCAACTTTATATAGTTGTGCGCAGAGGTAAATCATGTATTATTGACAGTGTAAGCACGTGTAAGTTTTCTATGTTTATGCTCTTATTCTTTGCTTAGATAACATTTGTTTTGTTCTATTACGTACAGACTTACAAACAACACAGTTACAATGACTTACGTTAACCGAAAATGATAAAATTTAAATGCTGATTGCGTTTGTAAAAAATTGGTCCATGTTTGAACGGACAAACACGAAGCAAGCTACCCTAGCATTCAGCTGATGAGCGAGAGAGAAATATTGTTGCTTTTCTCATCACTCTTGCGTTGACAGTTTCTTACGAGATTTCGTGTGAGTGTAAAAGAGATACTTTGACTGCGAGCAACCAGAACAGAGCTGCGCGCAACTGTTAGGCGCACAACTTAACCTACGAAAGAAAAATTTTAGATAATAATCGCAATACCTACGTGTTTAATAGGAGGAAATATGCACCTTCCACAGAATTTAGCACCATTTAGGCTCAAGAATCACTTTTAAAAAGGGCGTATTTATTTTAATAGGTGCTATGTTTGAAAAATCGCATCTCCCGAAACTAGGGTTGCTCCGTTCAAACGATTGAATAGAAATGAGTATCAATTGGAGGTTAAAACGAGACCACTACGGACAAGGGGTCTTTAAATATTGAAATTTTTATGCTTGGGTCACTGAAAATAACTAAAAGCTTAAAATTACACTTTTAACAACTTGAAACAGTGGACCCCTCGCTCACCAGTTTTCAAAAAAGTTGATTTTTAGCAAATCCTGACAATTTCGTAATGTAATATATCCTAAATTTGCTATTAAATAAATTACAAACAGAATAGTTTTGTAAAGAAGATAACGCTTTCAAATTAAGCGGAAATAATGTTAGTGGTCATCTTAGATTTTAGATAAAACCGATTGATGTGACAAAAAGTCGATTTCTTGGTATAATCTAATAAGGCGACATTTGGATTTGGACGCTCCAAAAATGTTTTACTTAATTTGAAAGCCTCATCCTTTCTTTTTACAAAACTATGTCATTTGTTATTTGTTTATATAGCAAATTTAGGGAATATCACACTATAAAAATGTTGAAGTGAGCCAAAAATCAACTCTTTTTAATACTGTCTGGCCACTTGGCGAACGAGGGGTCCACTGTTTCGAGTTATTTCAAGTGAAATTCTCCATATTTAACAATTTTCATTTAATCAAGCACAAAAATTAAAATATTTAAAGATTTCGTGTCAGTATTCAAAATTGGCATGGAAAAGTTAAGAATTCAAAAGAAGATGACACATTCCAGCGTTACCTCTAGTTACGTTACGTTACCATTCTAGTGGAAAATGAGGTACTCTTTAAACAACTATTTTAGGGGGGCACCCTAATCGCCAAATTAAAAATACGGGTCTAAAATTTTCATAAAAAGAACAAATCCACAAAATTTGAACAAAATCGGAACACTTTTTATCATGAAATAAGTGCATACACCTGTACCCGATTGATTATAGCTAAAATATTCAAATTGACTCTTTTCAATTTTTTCCCGATGGATTTTTTTCTAAATTAGCATATTCTGAATCGTGAAGACCTGTACTAACACGTTGTGAAAGAAAATTTTATGTACATCAAAGTTGCATAATCGCACCTTTCAGACATAGCGTGACACGTCTGCGGAGTATAATCCATCTATTGGTTAACGTTGCGTAGTGCGTTGGTTTACATAAAATTTTTGAAAATTGAATACGTTTACAAAATTTGAACAAAATATGACCACTTATAAATTTTGATAGATCCTTTTTTCATGAAATTGCTGAATAAGGATAAGTAAGTTGTTAATAATTTGAGTAAGTGCAAGTAAAAGTAGGTTGTAAGAGCAAATATTATTCTTTAACATATACATTGCGTAGTAAAGGTCTAGTTTATAGATTTTTGAACTATGCATAATTTCCTGTAATACCTATTTGATTCACACCAATTAAGTTTTCTAGAATAAATTTCATCAATTTTTATTAACCTTCGGTTACTCACGCTGCTGTATTTTGTATAACACGTGTAGGTTTTGGAACGCCATATTGTTATAAAGTTACAAATCGTTGTGTAACTAACGTATATTCTTCAATAAACTTGTTATGAGCAAAATGTCATAATTATCAATGCATTAATACTTTAAATTGTTGGGAAAATTGATCAGCATAAACTGACATCACAGAAATGAAGCAATCAGCATATGAGATGTACCGTCAAACGGGGTAACTTGCAACAGCGGGGTAACATGCAACAACGCTATATCGATCCAATTTATTGTACTTTTTGATCTCTTACTTCAATTTTTAATCTATATCAGTCACTGAAACTTGTTGTTCACAGATTTAAGAAGCCTTGGATAATGTTATGGTGATTTTTTGCTGTTTCGGTGATTTGTAAAAAATCGCACAAGATGATGTCAAATTCATCGTCAATTTTTCGTTTGTGAAACGCTTGTGTCGCCCACGAGTACTTCAAATAAAAGAAGCTTAACATACATTTTTTATAGTAAAATGAATAATAAGGAAACAAAATAATTGGTTTATGATGACTAATTTTGTTTATCTTAAACGGGGTAACTTGCAACAGCTGGTGGATATAAAAAGCTGTGTTCCGTTAACTTCACGAGGCAAGTTATCATTTAATTTTGCATCAAGCAATACTAAAGTACAACGAAGAGTGTAAGATACTTTCGGTAAGTCGGAAATATGCCAGTTTTTCTCTGGATATACCGAAAATGGCTATAGAAGAGGCTAAAAAGAAAATATCCTCACTGAGAGAAATCAACCGGCAATATGACAGTGTCTAATTACGATCACTCGTAACGTAATGAACATTCATACATTACGTAACCAAGATATCGATGATTTTCAACTCCTCCATTCCACTTCATGACGTGATTTTGCATAGTGGATATACGACATGTAATGAGTTACGCAACTCCCGCTCCCCTAGGTACGTTACGTAATATGTGAATGGTCCTTATAGAAGGCAGCTCTATCGGATCCAGACAAGGAATATCAACTGCGTGAATAATATAAAAAGTTTAATTCGTAATTTTCCATTACGGGGCTCATAAATTATTTTCACCAACGTGACATAGGACGTTAATGCGTACATTCATAGCAAAAGCATTAAAAATCGCAAGTCGGATTATCATTTGCATATTCAAGTCAAAAGAAATTCATACAAATCATTAAATTCGTTCAATTTCCAAAAACTATTGCTTGTTGCAAGTTACCCCGTTTAAGGGGTTACTAGTAACAAACTTGTTAAAAAATTCTACAACTGCCAATATTGATCGCATATTTTTTCTCAATATGTGAAATTGTTCTATCCTAGACCTAATAACTTTGTATTAATTAAATGTCCTCAAATGTACTACAGATAAGTTTTTACTTGCACTAATAGTTGAGAACTGTTGCAAGTTACCCCGTTTGACGGTACTGGGATTGGCCTGGAATTTTCTCTCGTTTCTTCATATGGAAAAATGGTGTCTGTATGCATCAAAACAATCAGCAATAATGTAAAATGTTTAAAATGTATCCGTCTGTTGGTAGTCGAGTAATTCGGGGTCAAAATTAGGGTATTTTTTATAATCAAAGTTCTACAGTTCCTGAACAAGCAAACATAAAGGTATACTATATTCAGCAAAGTTGTGTATTTTTACTATTTGTGTAACTTTGTAATACATGAAAAAGTCATACAACAATTACGAAAAGAGCCAAAATAAAAAACTGATTTCACTAATTCATATATAATAAATAATATTTTTCTAGATTCGCTGAAGAGATAGGGGGTTACTGTCTTCAGCAAAATTTCTTGTAATAATATACTCTAAAACTATGCAGAATACATCAATGTGTTATATTGAAACTGAAGAAAAATATTTTTTTTATTCCACTTTTAGGGGGATTAATCAAAATTTAAATTGCACCAGACGATAGAACTTTTAATTTCAAGAAATTCTTCCAAAGGTTCCATAAACCTAAAACCAAGTTTTCCCAGTCAAAACTCTAGTGCGCATATCTTTTTGGCTTTGGGCCATTGTGCGCGCGAATAACCCGTATTACAAAAGTTGGCGCGACTGTTGGAGGGTTAATATCTTTTGATCGGCAAAACCAATTCTACTGAAATTTTGCAGATATATTTGCAGTATTGAAATCTCTAATTTGATGTCAAAATAATTCAAACTAGATAAATCATCTTAGATGAAATGGTTATAAATTATTATAAATTTTAATGTGTTGTATTCAATTGCTCGTAACTTTCAAATTGAACGTCCAATCAAAAAACAAATCAATAGTGATCTATTAGGCTATGTTACCTTTCAAATGAGACTAATAGCGCCTAGGTCGGTTTAGCCATCTCTAAGAAACAGGCGATAATTATTACCTTGTCTAAACAGGTTTTTTAGGATAACTTTTAAACTACTTGTTTGTTTTCAATAAAATCTACCCGAAAAATTTAGCGTTAACAAGAGCTTTCATTCGATACCAAGATCGTTGAAATCGGTCACTTGGTTCCGGAGAAAATCGTGTCACGTAATTTTCACGTTTTTACTTATAACTTTTAAACGAAATGTCGGACCTCGAATAGTGATCAATAGTGATATACTAGGCAATAATACCTTTCAAACAAAAGTAATAGCGAACAAATCGGTTCAGCCATCTCCGAGAAACAGGCGATAGAAAAGTTGCGTCGCGCACATACACACACACACACATACACACATACACACACACACACAGACATTGCTCAGTTCGTCGAACCCTGTCGACTGGTATATGTGGCTCGGCCCTCCGGGCCTCGGATCGATTTCGTGTTTTTCGACCAATTTTTAAACCTTTGTTATAGTATAACAAAGGTAAAAACAAAATTTCAACGCAATCTGACCAACCGGGTACACCTGTACCCACTAATCCTTACGTTCTCATCCGTACGAATTCTCATTCATCCTTTTTGGTAGAGTGACTATATACAGAGTGGCGACATGTCATCCCAAAAGTATGCAATGCGTATTTTCTTTCTCTTTCCTGCATACGCGTTGGATAGGTCGTCTGCTCGATTGGAATGACACTGACAGATAATTATCATTCCAATTTTGACATTGTCGCCACTCTGTATATAGTCACTCTACATCGTCGATATCATCAACGGCCGACAGCAAAAGAAATTCGTGAACGTAGGCGACAGTGGATCGGACACACCATGAGGAAAGGAGCGAACGAGATCTGCAGAGAAGCACTCGACTGGAATCCGCAAGGACAACGTAGACCCAGAGGCTCCTGGCGACGCCGCTTAGCCAACGACATCCGGGCTGTAGACGAGAACCTGTCCTGGCGATAAGTAAAAGCCATAAAGTGGTGGATAGGTAAATTGCAGAGTTAATTATTATCTACAATATTGGTGAAGAAAGTATAGTTTCATATTTTGTATTAATGGCGCTATTGGGTTGCTCCCTCGTTGGTCTCAAAAACGATATTGCAGTCCTGTAGCGCCATAAATACAAAAGATAAAACCATACATGCTTCAGCAATATTGTAGACAATAATTAATTCTACAATTACTCTATCCAGCTTTTTACGCGCTATAATGGCGGACACTATAAATTGTGAACAATCTTTTTGACAACTCTGCATACATCAAAACTGGGCACTCTTCTCCTGTACGGCAGTGTTGCTCTATTTTTCGTTTACGCAAAAGAAGGAAGGCAATAGTTTTGTTTACATTTCGCACAGTTTTGCTCTCCTTCTTTGACGTAAACGAAAGAAAGAGCACGGTAGTGTTGCAAGAGAAGAGTGCCAGATTTGATGTATGCAGAGTTGTCAAAAAAATTGTTCGTATATAACGAACACAATTTATAGCGGCCACCATTATAGCGCGTAAAAAGCTGGATACACTACTTTTTCGAATTTTGTTTGACTAAGGCGCAGTGGCCAAAAGATAAAAATCGAGGCAAAAAGAGCAACGCAAGTCTGACCACGCAAAAAAGTCACGAGTGTATGTTTAGACCACGCCAAAAAGCTGCTGATGTAGGGTAACCAACGTTTTTTGGACCCCATCAGCAGCTGTACATAATTTGGACACTTACAGCAAAATCAAATGGAAGTGTCCAAATTATGTACAGCTGCTGATGGTGTCCAAAATAGGTTGGTTACCCTATATAAAAATCAGTTGTTTTTTATATGGTCATAAATCATTCTGTACCTTGGTGACAAAAGAATGCATCTCTTTTGTTTACTGTTGTTGTTTGCCTCATTTTCAAGCACCAACACACAGATAACTGGGAAGCTCAATAGACCAAATCATCATACCGTCAATTGACATATACTGGCGCCCTTGTTTACATTTTGGAAAATTTTCCTTTTCGTTTATAGCGAATGTATCGTGTGTTTTAACATTTTAAAGTCATAATGGCGTTTTAAATTTATCCTAATGCTGTTTAAAACAACAAACTTGCCGTTTAACAGCTGAAACTTTTTTGGACTCTGCGGTCTGTTTGTAAACAAGGGCGCCAATATCTGCCAGATGACGTCACCTTGATTTGGTCTGTAGAGCTTGCTAAGGGATGCAAAAACTTATCGTTTTTCACTCAAACGCAAGGGGTCGGACACTCAGCACATTATGCCGCGGCACTCGAGAAATATCAAGCGGCACACCTCTAAAGCCTTATAAAAATAACATATATAGGGCTTTACACACCTCCGGCTCAATTTTGCCTATGAAATGGGAGCACTGCCAGTTGTCAAAATCCTCAAAATCATCTCGCGCGGTTGCCAGATCTATCAGATTATAACGAATTTAACAAATCTTGCAGTTCGGCACTTTCGGTACAGCATCGGGCACAGTTCGGCTCGTTTCAAGTCGCCTAACATAAAAACGGCTGTGCCGAGTGACCGACCCCTTGCTCAAACGTATGTTTTTTTACCGGGGTATAACTGGGGAAAACAAAAACAAACGTGTAAAATCAATGTAAAATCTAATAACAGCAACAACAAATCGCACGTCGATGTGTGTGTGCGGCAAACGTCAGCAAGCTCAATTCACCAGCTCGTCGAAAGAAAAACATTTCGATGCCCCTTGGCAGAGCTCGAAGCCCGCTGCCCGCCTGCCTCAGTTCGTGCTGCGCATTGAACGTATTCTTAATGACAGCTGCCATTAACAGTGCGTTCAATGCCAATTTTCCTATCAGCGAAACTGCTGCTGGCCATTATTGTCATTTTTCACTAAAAATAATTACATTTTTAATAGTTTTCGATCCTTAAACAGAAAAAATGTTAATCTTTCCTGTTGAATTTGTATGAAATCTATGCGCTATTGCTGCCAATTTCGCATTTTGTGCAAACCTCGTACAGGAGCTATCGTTTAAGCGTAATAGTGTGATTCTTGAAACATTTTCGGAGTGTAAAAATTAACTAGTTGGATAAACAGGGAATTATTACAGATTTGTGTCGCTTGCGTTAGTGTTACAAAATCGAAAAAATGTCGACTGGTCTGGTGGACAAATCGTTCGCCAGTAACGATGAGTTGTTCTACCTAAAGTGGAACAATTTTCAGAAAAACGTCAGCACTCAGTTCGAAAAGCTACGCGAAGAGGACGATCTGGTGGATATCACGTTTGCTTGCGAGGGTCGAAAACTAACAGCTCATAAGCTGGTACTATTTGCCTGCAGTCCGTTCTTCAAGGAACTATTGAAGGTAGGATAATAACGAAAATGCTGTTAAACGCTGATTACTTTAGTTGGGGAATATCTTTTGCAGAAAAATCCTTCGCCCCATCCTGTGTTTTTCATGAACGATGTTAAGTATGATGTGCTGAAGGCAATTCTGGAATATATGTACCTTGGAGAGGTACATATTACCAATGAAAATTTAAAGGATTTTATCAAAACAGCCGAAGGATTGCAGATTCGAGGTTTGAGCAAGGAGAATAATGTAAGTGTGGTTAATTTCAGTTTAATATGCTAAATAGTTTGGAAATAATTTAACCCGTTTAACCCGTCTGCATGGTTGGAGATGGTAATTAATAATGGTTGCTCAAAATAAACGACAGTTCAGTTAATTTTCGAATTCCACTCTTACCAACATTAGGCTTTGTCCAACACACAGGGTGACATTGTGATGCCTCCGTCAGCGCAGATACCATTACGAAAGGACGACAAACAGGACGTTGCCGTTGAGAACGTTCACCTGCTTGATGAGTTCTGCCGGAAACGCCCAGAACCGGGTGAAATAAATCATGCCGCTCTTATCAAACGTGTTAAAACGATCGACAGCAGCCATATTGCGACCGTTGGAGGACAAGATAGTGGTAAAACATAATGGGAAACGAAATTTGCCAGATGCGCATTTTGCAGTAAACCTTTTGTTAATTCTAGGAAATGTAGAACCAAAGGTCGAAATGGTTGAATATTTGGATGCGGATGGTAACAATCATCAGTCGCCCACGTACTGTACCATGGACAACTTTACAGAGAAAAATGGACCTCGAAATACGATTGCACACATGAATCAACTTACTTCTAGTAAAATCTTGACCTGAGAATGAGATTATTTACTTTGTTAACCGAGTCTTCTTTTAGCTGGATTCGCCCAAACAACGAATCAACCTAGCGGTTCAGGACACCAGCAGCAACAGCAACAGCAGCAGCACGTTCAGCAACACGAGTACAAATCAGAAGAGGATAGCAGCTGGATGGACAAGTCGCTAGATAATATTTCCGTGAACTCCGAGCAACAGAACGTAAAGTACAAAAGTGGTAAATCCAGCAGTAGTCGTTCGAACCGCTCAGCTGATGATAAAACTAACTGCTTGACTCCTCGTTGCTGTCCCGTGTGCTCGCGACTATATTCGAATGTATCAAATTTACGGCAGCACATGCGTCTGATTCACAATCCAACCGCTGTTTGCTGCCCAATCTGCCAGAAGCACTTCAACTCGGAACTTTATCTAAAGCGGCATTATTCTTCGATCCACTCTATCAACCCCAACAGTCAGGGAGGGGACGGAGAACTTGTGGATCAGAAACCTCCTGCATCTCAGTTGGCTGCCCAGCAGCAACAAGCTCCGCAACAACAACAACAGCAGCAACAACAACAGCAACAGCAACAGGCCCCACAACAGCAGCAGCAGCAACAGCAAGCGACTGCACAACAAACTGCGCAACCTCCGACCGCTACCAACACCTGGAATCCATATCACCATCACGACACGACACAGTTGGTAAACCCTTTTATCAAATAATCACTGGTAGTCACCGACAAAGGTCGGACCCCTCAGCATCAGCAGTGCTTCTCTCAGTTGGTTACTATTTGCTCGATTGGTCCTTCGATAGGCTGGCCGCCTAATTAGATGGAAGATAACTGCAATCACCTAGGTTTGTTGCTTTTATTTTCTATAACTTTCATCTCTTTTCAGAAGAGCCTTAAGGAGAAATGAGTCGTCATTGATTCTGTAAATTTCAAAAACAGTTTGGTTTGTTTGAAACCAAAGTTCTGTTCATGAAAATATAGTGGACCCCCGTTCGTTTGAACGATTCCTCATGCAAACTAATGGGGTTACTTTTTAATTTGAACAACTGGTAATCCATAAATATGCTGGAACTTGTGTGAACTGGCCGCCCTACTCTTTGTTATTGTTTTGGTGGTTTGATTCAGTTAGCAGTTGCAAGCAACGAATATTTCATTCTCCGATCGGATTTCTATCATAATCGTTGGGAAAACGCAATGTGAAACAGATTAAACACGCTAGATCAGTACAAACAAATCGCGTTTTCGCGCATTGTCTGCATAAGCAAATGATGCCATGTTGAGAATGACATTTGAACCATTTTTAATTTGCACGTCGTGCAAACCAGCGGGGTTCAAATTAAAAAGTGTTCAGATTGAAAACGGTCAAACGAACGGGGGTCCACGGTATATGATCGGTGTTCAGATTGGCAAAAAGAATGCAGTGTATGGCATTTCTAAGAACAGAGCCCCCGTTTTGGGCCTAAAAACTGCTTCCCAAAGTGGGCTGTCCGACGAAAAATTAATGACTGCTCATTTCCCCTTAAAAGGTTTGAACTTTCTCGATACTGTCTAGTTAAGTCTAGAGCATATCTTCAAATCTAAATTTATTCACATAAATTGAACAAAGCAAGATGCATGCTTCTTTTTCTTTTATGATTGACAAACTACTCGTCATATTATAATAGGTGTGGTTCTTAAATTCATGTAATTTATACCTTGGTATTGAAAGTATGAAAAACTTACCTCTATGAAAAACAGTAACAAAAGTCGATTGAACATTGCTTTAATACGGACACGTGCGGGAAAGAAAAAATCATCAATTACAGTTTTATTTATCAACACATTACAAACGGATATGTAAGTATATGGGGTTCTGCCAGTTTTCATGTTACTATCGAAGACCAACCGATATTAGTAGAAAAACCGTGAGGGAAGGAACATGCCAGTGAAATATGCTTTGAAAAACTGTCCGGTTCTGAAATCAACTCCAGTGAATTTTAGTTTGAAAGGCTTCTGATTCATATTTGGAAACAGATTTTACCCAGCTCTGTCATATTGTACAAATGAAACTCTACAGAGGCAGAAGAAATTAACCTGCTTTGAAGTTAATTGAATTAAATCAACCGTTTGCAGAAAAGCTCGCACTGCGACGAATCATAATATCTTAAAAAATAACTATGATAAATGTAAGAAATCTAAACATTGTCCTCTTCAAGGATTGGCTATTCAAAGTAAAAATCGTTAAAGTGATTTTTTTTTAAATGTAAACTAAAACTGTACTTAGAGTAAAAATAAGTGGAGAGGACGTTTTGGCATGGGACATACACATAACATGCGAGAGAAAAGTGTGAACTATATTATGACTACACAGAGGGCATTTTGCGTCGCTATTCTCACCCCACCTTGGGTCAGCGCGTATTAGCACCAGTAAGAAGTAGAGAGTTTTAACTTTATTTAACTGTTTTTATCGGTTCTACCAAGTATAATTTCTTTGTGTTGATTGTACCACTTCACGTCGTAGTCTGATTGAGATCGACTTTATTTTTGTTTGCGACGACGAAATAATATATACTTATGGGTTGATACTATCTGACAAATTAGTACCGTAAGAGGAAAGATAGCATACTTAGGAGACGTAAGATTAGGGAAAATATTGGATAGCTATAGGTTCAATAGTGCAAGAAAAACGCCATGATTTACAGGAGACAGAAGGATAGGTTCAGAAAATAGAAACCCTAAATGTGGTTTGGCATTTGCATGCTGCACATTATTTGCCTGTAAATACAGTTGTCTTAATGGCAAATTTATAAAGATAAGTAATAAAATGGACATTTCCTCAAAAAGTAACATAGTGAGTTTTATTTGCATCCAATCTTGACCGGTTTACTCTTATTAACGTTGTAGTTAACTAGTGATGTTATTGGCCCCACGATAAAACTGAACCTTAGCGTGGTGTATTAACTAATATGTAAATTAACAACGATCACGTTTAATTCTGAGTCTGGCGTGGGTATTTATATATTAGAATATTTTGTATTCAAGTGGGATTCGGGGTAAATATAACCAAATGTGATTCTTGCGTTGTTCAGAAAGTACTTACATTTTGAATAAGAAGAAGACCAGCACGGGGATGGCAATGTTGCGAATCACACGCGAAAGAGTATGAGAAACATAGCCATCAACGCTTACGCCGCACTCGCAGGCGTAAAAGAAACAGCCGCCAGTGCTGTGTGCAGACATTCTGCTACCCACACACTCGCGCACGCACATCGTGTTCCTGCATAGCTTATTCCCGAGTCGAAACTCGTGGGGAATCAGCTGCCCATGAGGTTGGTGGCACACTGAGATACAAATTTTACATTACTTTTTCTTCTTCGCCCTCGATTCTACTCGCGGGCGGGAGTACGAGCGGTCGCGAGTAATCAGTATCAACAGATCGGTCTGCAACGACGAACTATGAGCGACTACTGTAGCTGTTAGCTAAACACACACGCGCCAAAATTCGTTGCAGTTCATGAAGAAATAAGAGCAAATGTGGAGCGATATAAACAAGCACGGAACATGCAAAACTCGGTCTTCCGGAGGAAAAAGCGCCAACAGGAAGAACGAGATCGCGAGGCGATGGAAGAACTGTACCGTGCTAACGATAAACGGAAGTTCTACGAGAAGTTAAACCGTTCGAGCAAAGGCTATGTGCTGCAGGCCGATAGGTGTCGGGACTCAGACGGTAATCTTCTCACGAAGGAACGTGAGGAGATCGAGAGGTGGAATCAGTATTATGGCGAGCACCTTAACCATTGGCGGAACTAGCGCTCATTTCTAGGGGGGGGGGGGGGGGGGGGGCTATAGCCCCCGGCATTTTTTCGACCATTTTATTTCCTTGGCATATATCTAAAATTAAATGTACATTGATGCATAGGAACTTTAAGTTGTGATGCATATAAAAATTACTCTCAAGTTTTTATTATGTAAAGTTATCTAACTATAGTTTTTTCTTAAATTTAAAAATCCAGCTTAATTTTTCTAGGGGGGGGGGGGGCTAAATGTCTTCTAGGGGGGGCTTAGCCCACGCAATACAACTCCTTTCCGGATGTCAGGTTCGGTCCCTTCAGAGATTCCTCAACGCTTGGCCTTGTGGTCCATCCTGAAACAATCCACCTTCGCGAACCCACTAGCTTCATTACATTTGCAGTACAATCGTGTCTGCCATGTGCGATGTGACCTGTCCGATTGCATTTAATGCTCACGTTCACGCTCAACCCGGTGAGTGCTTGCACACGTCGCACGGAGTCCATTGTTATCCAGATTTTTACGAGTCATAATGGTGGACGTGTTCGTAATATTTGAACAACATTTATTGACATTTCTCTAATACATCGCACGTTTTCTTTCCGTACATTCCTTGAGTTTTACCGTGAACGAGTGGAAACAAGACGTGCGATGGATTAGTGAAATGCCAAAGATGCCGTTCAAATATTACGAACATGTCCGCCATTATGGCTCGTAAAAAGCTGGATAGTGTGTGTTACTCACACATCAACCATATGCTCCTGCAATGTCTCTCTATATTGGCGTAGGGCCAACCCTACGTTGGCTTTTAATCTGAACACTTTTTAATTTGAACCCCGTTGGTTTGCACGACGTGCAAATTAAAAATGGTTCAAATGTCATTCTCAACATGACATCTTTTGCTTATACAATGCACATAAACACGACTCTTAGAAATGATACCCATATAAAACTTTCTTTATTAAAACCTCTAACTACTGTAAAAATGAAAAACTAAAATACATATATTTCAACCCGTCACTTCTCGGATGTATTACATGCCTTTTTGTACCAGTGTCCTCTATTTTCACCACTTCGAAACCATTTATGCCACTCTTTACTCTTGTGGCAAGCAACGCACGAAACGAAAAAGAAGGTAATCATTAGCTTCATTCGTTTTGTCCTTTTCACTCAACCGCTGATACACATATGTCAATATCTGTTGTGCAATGCTGCCAGAAAATCTGAAAATTTTAATAAACAGTGCAGCCGAAACGAATTTTTTAAAACTCAACATTCGTGATTTGGTGAAAAGAAACTCACCATTCTTGCAATTTACATTGTTTGAAAAATCGTAGTAAATTCTAGAGTCAACGAAAAAAATATATTTTTGCACCATTATCACTCGTATTGGGAGTACTTTCGAGAAAAAATAAGAACAGAAGGGGTATGATCTGACGGAAAACCTCTATTCATAGTCATGAATTGTATATGAAGACACGCACGACTGCAAAACAACTTATTGTTCACTTGCGATTTGACATACTCTAATCATTATACAATTCCAATGTGAAATTGACATGAAAACGATTTAATGTGAACTTTCTATTACGATTTTGTGTTATCTGGGATACTTGCAGCCATGTGTGCTACTCACATACGTACACCTGTATGTGTTACCCACATGCAGGTAGCCATATGTGCTATCAACTTATATGCAACGGTACGTGCTACTCACATACGTGCACCCGTATATGCTACCCACATACCTACAACGTGCAGCTCAAGCTGCAGATGCTGATACCGACATACGTCATACATATTACCGACATAAACCATCCACGTATTCAGCTTTTGTGCCATCCACCTTCATGAACTAGGATCTGTGTACGTCATATATGCTGCCCATATCCAGCTTTTTACGAGCCATAATGGCGGACGTGTTCATAATAATTGAACAGCATTTTTGACATTCCCCCAATACATCGCACGGTTTCTTTCCGCGCGTTCACGGTAAAACTAAAGGAATGTACGGAAAGAAAACGTGCGATGTATTAGGGAAATGTCAAAAATGCTGTTCAAATATTACGAACACGTCCGCCATTATGGCTCGTAAAAAGCTGGATACATCCCAACCTATCCAGCTTTTTACGCGCTATAATGGCGGACGCTATAAATTGTGTTCGTAATATTCGAACAATCTTTTTGACAACTCTGCATCCATCAAAACTGGGCACTCTTCTCCTGTACGGCAGCGTTGCTCTTTCTTTCGTTTACGCAAAAGAAGGAGAGCAATAGTTTTGTTTACATTTCGCACATTTTTGCTCTCCTTCTTTGGCGTAAACGAAAGAAAGAGCACGTTAGGGTTGCAAGAGAAAAGTGCCAGATTTGATGTATGCAGAGTTGTCAAAAAGATTGTTCGCATATTACGAACACAATTTATAGCGGCCACCATTATAGCGCGTAAAAAGCTGGATACAACATCACTCTCACAAATCTCACACGCCACTCTACAGGATTACCGCACTTACTAGTTTATTTGTTTGTTTATTTGTATAAAAATATCAACAGGCCTACTGGCCCTACTGATACACTTAAACTAGAATCTACGTGCTAGTGCCAGGAAACGAGTTTTCAGTACCTCGCGGCTGACGTTTAAGTCGAAGCTATGTGTAAATCGATTGAAATGGCGTTACAGACCGATGATTGTGCTAAATGTGCTATAGTTGGTTCGCCGATGCGGTACACGCAGAGATGGACCGTTGCGTAGAACACGACTTTGGGTGTACAACAAAGTTTCGTTAATTGGTGGTTCGTTAATTGGGTGTTCGCTAATTGGGCTATATGACAACTTGAATGTCAAAATTGTATGGAATTTTCGAGTTTAGAAATTTCTAACAACTGTCAGTCGGCCCAATTAGCGAATCAGCTGGAGTGCAATCGTGGCCCAATTAACGAATTCAGGCTGTATCCAGTTTTTTACGAGCCATAATGGGGGACGTGTTCGTAATATTTGAACAGCATTTTTGACATTTCCCTAATACATCGCACGTTTTCTTTCCGTACATTCCTTTAGTTTTACCGTGAACGCGCGGAAAGAAACCGTGCGATGTATTGGGGGAATGTCAAAAATGCTGTTCAATTATTACGAACACGTCCGCCATTATGGCTCGTAAAAAGCTGGATATGTTGAGGTTCGCGAGTAGACATGGGCAATCCACTCTCGAGGTCAGCATGTCGGCAACTGCCATTGCTCTGATCAATGTTGCAAATTCTCATCACGATGAAGACTCATCACCTGCTCGTCAGCGATTTGAATTTTATCAACTGGCAACTCTATCGTATCCTGATTGCTCACGATGAATCACCGACGCAAAAACTGGTAAGCAAAATATGAATTGATTACGCTCGCAAATACTCGCTCGGTATCTCTGTCTCACACTCATCGCTAATCATCGTTAATCGCTGTCATCCAACCAAGAATGTATTTTGCGATGAAACGTAAACAAGCATATTTTTTGGCCAATTACAAAAAAAAATTGCTCGTTCAAATATAAAACGTTATTCGTATCATATATAATAATTATGAACTTGTCAAACATCAACATATACTTGCGACGCCATACACAACCAGTAACTTCAAGCGGCACACGGACAAACAAAATAGTTTCAAGATTTAGTTTCAATGAAATGCAAACCTGGTGCAATATTATTATTATCAATTGGTGCATCGAAGGTTCGAAGCCACGAAAAATAATACATCTTCTTCTAGTGTGACTAACGATGAAGGCTGATAATAAAAATACCGTCGGCCACTGTTCAAAATTTGATCCTGTCAACATGTCTGATAAATTGCTTATATCTTCTAAACATTTGCAAACGTTGCTGCGTTGCTGGTGCTTGTCATTGTCACGAAAAAAAGATGTATGCTGCACTTAACGTGAATGTTGAATATTTATGAAAAAATAATATATGTTAAAATAATTTTATGAGATTAAAAGTATTCTGGGTGTAGAAGAACGTTGGTGTTTTGAAGTGCATTTATGTATTATGTCGCAAAAATGTATATTCCAAGTATCTCAGGTGAAAAACCAACATAAGTGTTAGGTACAAGTTTTTTTGACGGTATAATTCAATATCCGAAAGCGCTTTTGCCTGTTTTCCAAAATTGATAAATCACCGCGATGAGCCAAATACGAGGTATTCGTGTTTAATTGCATCACTAGCGATCAAATCATGCATGAAAAAGAGTGAGTGGTAATTCGCTTTTCTCTCACTCTCATTAAATAATTCTCAGCTAGAAAATCATTGCCAGAGAATTTGACGTTATGGAATCACCTTTGAGTGTGTTTCGAACCGAATCAGTACTTTTATCGATGAATAGCAACATTGGCTCTGATCACGTCGCGACGAGTGTTCAACGGGTCAAGATCGATGAGTCTGCAGCGTTGTTCATAGCAGGGCAGCTGAAAGGGGTCGTTCCAGGGCAATCTTCGAAGTGCAAAACGTATGAATCGGCGCTGCACTGACTCGATTCGGTCAACTCCATTTCGGTGGTACGGACTTCACACAGGAGCGCAGTACTCAAGGTTGGACCGGACAAGAGCACAGTAGAGAGCTTTGAGGCAGTAGATGTCGTTGAAGTTCTTGGCGATCCGCATGATAAATCCCAGATTCCTGCAGGCCTTATCGACAATATATGCGATGTGCTGTTTGAGGTCGAGCTTAGAGTCAAGCAGTATTCCCAAGTCCTTAACACAATTTTTGCGGCGTAGAGGCACGTCTGATAGAATGTAGTCGAAAACGAGAGGGTTCAATTTCCTTGAGAATGTAATTATTTCACATTTGTCGGAATTTAGCAGCATGCGGTTGTCTGTGCACCATTTTGCAAAAATCAGCAGCTGCTCTTGCAGGAACGCGGCGTCGGACGGACTATCGACTTTAGCATACAGCTTCAGATCGTCGGCAAAAGAGAGTCGCGGGCATTTAAGCCAGGAAGTTGACATCGTTGAAGTAGATGAGGAAAACCCAAGGGGTCGGTCACTCGGCACAGCCGTTTTTATGTTAGGCGACTTGAAACGAGCCGAACTGTGCCCGATGCTGTACCGAAAGTGCCGAACTGCAAGATTTGTTAAATTCGTTATAATCTGATAGATCTGGCAACCGCGCGAGATGATTTTGAGGATTTTGACAACTGGCAGTGCTCCCATTTCATAGGCAAAATTGAACCGGAGGTGTGTAAAGCCCTATAAATGTTATTTTTATAAGGCTTTAGAGGTGTGCCGCTTGATATTTCTCGAGTGCCGTGGCATAATGTGCTGAGTGTCCGACCCCTTGGGAAAACCAAAGGTCCGAGATGGCAACCTTGTGGAATTCCAGAGCTAGCAGTGAAAGGTCTGGAGGTGAACCCGTCGATGCTAACTTCTAGGTGGTATATTGCTTAAAGAATGCAAATATAGGTGCATACACAACAAGCTCGAACAATTTTGATATTGAGTTTAGTGCAGAGATGCCGCGATAGTTATTCACATTTCTCCTATTCCCCTTTTTATGAACAGGAAACATGTATGCCGATCAGAGATGCCAGGTGATTTTTTGAAAAGTCTTCACAAATCAAGAAAATGTCTTCATTTGTCTTCTTCCGGCTTTCCAGATTTTTTTACCCATTTGAATTGCATGGTGAAGACATGTCTTCAAGTGAAGACATTTCAAAATAAAAGTCTTCTTTGTAGCAAAAATGTCTTCAAAATGAAGACATGTCTTCACATTTGGCATCTCTGATGCCGATTTCCATATTGTTGGGAAGACACCTGTACTGATTGATAAACTGAACAGGTGGCTCATCGGAGCAGCCAAGAGGTTGAAATACGCTGGAGAATTTCCGCGCGAATAGTTGGGAAATCTGTTCTGTGTTACTGGCAGTTTCACTACCCAGGAACATTACCGAAGGAAGCCCGTTGTCCTTCCGCTGTTCGTTGACGTGCTTCCAAAAGGATTTGGGATTCCTTTTCAGTCTACGTTCGATGTTGCTCAGGTAATTCCGGAAACAGGAGCTCCTATCTGACTGATAAAATTCATCCAGTTTCAACCCGGATTGAATAAACAAATTCGACATTAGAGAGCTTCATTGACACACTTTGCCCTGTCCTACCCTATTAAAGTAATCACTGATTACTACGCACTCATTTACCTTACTGAAAACCCCTTGGCATATTATCTAGATCTAGTACATAAAGGTTCATATCTCCATCTAGTACCACGCTGAATTCGTTTCATTTTCATTCCGCGTTTTTCCTCGACTGAAGGAAGACGCGTGTGAATTTTTTCAAGATCAAGTTTGCTTGCAAAAACTGGTGTTAAGTGCTAAAGTCCTAAAAATTGTTGTTGAAATCGTACATCAAGGTCCCTAGAAGAAGCAGCAAACAGAAATGGCAGATCGTAAGTAGTTTTACAGCGTGAAATCAACCTAGAAAATATTGGCTCTGCCGTGGCACACGACAGGCGCACTATCCTCCATCTTGAAAAATGCCGTATAGCAAAAATGTGATGCTGCAAAATCGATTTTTTCCGTTTTTGTAGAATATTCCGGCTACGGCCAGCAGGATTACGGCGGCCAGATGCAATTTTCCGTTCCACCACCAGCGCTCTCGCAGACCAATTTCAGTCAGCCTCCCCCGTTGTCTGGCGGCGGTGGGTATGGTGGTGGAGCCGGCGCAGGTGCTGCCGCCGGCGGAGGATACGGCGGTGGTCAGCAGCAAAATGCTGCCCCCAGCGGCGGCGGTGGTGGTGGTGGCTATGGGGGACAAAATGGTGCGTAAATCCAATTAGTCGCCTAACGTCACTTTGGTTCGCTTGTGTGTGATTTGAATGCTTGTTTTTTTTTGAATTTTATTTTTGAGAGAAAAATTGAAGTAGTGGTTAGTGACATAGTGCAGGCTGAAGCCGCGTTGGTTGGCGCGTGTGAAACGGCAGAGCCCTTATGATGATAGTGTTTTGATTTGTGACTTCAGCCTGCGGTATTTCATAGGCCGGCCTCTTATCACAAATGGCGATTTGGTGTAAAAGCGAATTAATAACGGTTTTTTTTTTCGTTTTCAGACTATAAATCGGGTAACCGCGACGGTGGTTATGGTGGTGGAAACCGCAACAGCTACGGCGGCGGAGGCCAGCCAGGCGGCGCCAGAGGTGGTAATCAATCTGGAGGCTACAGGTGAGAATCGATTCCCCTGTCTAGTCGATATACTGCACATACTACCGTTTACCACGAAACACTTGAAACTGTTCCGCTGTCCGCATTCCCGAAAAGACCATCCTAATTTTAATTTGAGTTCAATATTGAAAGTCAGCTAGCAAATTCCTATTCTGTTAGGTACAGGTAATTGAAACACATTTTCACACTTGCTAGTTGATTTTCATGTGCTCGGAGAAATTTGTCCTTTTGTAAAGTATTCCTACCCATCCGTGTCCATCTTTTCCTTTTCTTCCTGTATCCTGGTTTGAATACACTATAACACTGTTCAGTCTATTTTCGGAAACTGGACGACGGCGGGCAAATTGTAGTTCTTTTAAGCAATCAACTGTCTACCAAATTGCATTTTATATATGTTTACTTATATGTCCTCCAATCAATCATCATCAATTCAAATACTTCTCAATCAAAACAATGCAAATGTGTAACGAAATGGTTTGGTTTCATGTGTTATAGCAGTGGCGCCGGCAACAAGGGTGGTTATAATAGCAAAGGTAAACACCGATCGACTGTTCGGTGAAAAACACTTTTTTTTCACTGTATTTACTTACCTATTTTCCTATGTAATTTCGTAAAAAAAAAGAAAACGTACAAAATCAACAATGAGAGTATAACAATCTAAAGAAAACAAAGAAACAATGTTTAGCTTTTACAACTATGTAATTAGAGTTCATGAGTATACCTACTGTTTTCGTGAGGTTGTCTATCATCAGATCGAATGGGTCTTTATTGTTTTTTTTTATTTTGAGTATCGATAGGTATGCTTTAAGTGAAAAGTTCAAGTTTTCGTTATTTATCCCAAGCTGATTTCCTGAATCGACATTTACACAGCTTCGTGCGACTTATTTCGTTTCGATAGCGAAAGCTTGAACATTTTTGCTCAACAGAAAACTAGTGTCATCATCGCCGTAAATCGTTATTCTGTGAAATTGTCTAATTTTGAGATCCAGCTAGGTTTTACACGAGGTAACAGTTTTTGGTACGTAACGTAACCATAGCGACCCGCTAGTATGGGGAGTGTCAAACTTTAAAGTGAAAATTTGGAAAATGGTTGGGTAAAGCAAGCTATAATTTTAGTTTAACACTGGTCGGCATGAAACAATTGGCCTGATACAAATTTAAACTGAATATTCATTAGCACACTGGAACACTTATTTATATATGTATCCTAAAATAAATTAACTGGTAATAGCATAATATAAGAGTTCCGAACAGGAAACTATCAGATAGTTCTTAATAACGTTTTAAGGGTTATGGACATCTTCTTCAACTGCTTGAAATCATCAGAATAATTTTATTCATTTATTCATTCATTCATCAAGATTTTTAGTTTTGTTGATTTTCCCTCCCGTAATTTCGTATGCAGTTGAAAAAACTTCGAATAGTTATTTTTGTTAATTTTTGCTCATACGATTTTTTAGAACGGAATTTCACTGGGACTGGTTATCATTCATGAAAAGGTTCAAGGTTTTCCAGCATTGAGTTTAAGGTTGTTCGAGTAAAATGATGGTACACGTCCGTGGAAAATGTGATTCAGCAATTTAGGACAGGTCAACCAGCGTTTTACCTAGATTTCTTAATTAGACAATTTTACAACACATCATTTGGTATCGAAGAACGTAACGAGGCGAAGAGTAATCACAAAAGAGTATTAGAGTTTTCCTACCGAAAAAGCGTAACAAATTTAGAAGCGTATTGTTTCGACAAGAGTTAGTAACATGTTCAACAGTAAAATCAGTAAAGCGTTAAAGAAGAGTAATCGGTCATACTGTAGAGTACAAATATCTTAAGAAAACAGCAAAACAAAAACGAGGCCCCAGCTTCCGGTCAACACTAATGCGTACATTCTTCTTGTTCTTTTTTGTCCTGTCATTCTTTTTCCCTCTATCCACTCGAACCGTCACTCTTGCCGATTGGTGGTTGGATGCTTAGGCGAGGGTGAAATGGTTACCCAGGAGGATACGATCTTCATCCAGGGTATGACACCGGAGACAACCGAAGAGGAAATCGCCGACTATTTTGGCGCCATCGGCGTCATCAAGGTGGGACTTGTTTTTTCGTTGTTTCTTTTTTACAATCACAATCTGATTTTACCCATTTAATGTTTTCCGTAGAAAGACAAGCGTACCATGAAGCCGAAGATATGGATGTACAAGGACAAGGAGACGGGTCGCATGAAGGGCGAAGCCACGGTTACCTATGAAGATTCGAACGCTGCTCAATCGGCCATCGGTTGGTTTGATAATAAGGACTTCAACGGGGGTGTCGTAAAAGTGTCCCTGGCTCAGCGTTACAATAACTGGCAAAACAAGGGCGGAAACCGTGGCGGATTTAACAAAGGCGGCGGCGGTGGTGGTGGTGGCGGTTTTGGCGGCAATCGTAAGCTCTTTGGCGCACATTTACTGAAACAATTTACTGATTGCTGATTTTGTAACTGCTGCAGGTGGCGGAGGCGATCGTGGAGGCTATGGTGGCGGCGATCGTGATGGTGGCAATGATCGTGGTGGCTCCCGGGGCGGTCCAGGAGGCGGTGGTGGTCGCTTTGGTAGTGGAGGAGGTGGCGGTGGCGGCGGCGGCGGTGGAGGTGGTGGTCAGGAACGGGAAGGAGACTGGGCCTGCGGAGAGTGCAGTAATAAGAATTTTGCCTGGCGAAACGAGTGCAATCGGTGTAAAGCTCCGAAGGGTGACAGCGCCGGTTCGGGTGGTGGTGGCGGCGGCGGTGGAGGTGGATTCGGAGGCCGCGGAGGTGGCCGAGGATCGTTTGGTGGTCAACGCAATAGCGGTGGCGGCGATCGTGGTGGATTTGGCGGCCGAGGTGGTTCTCGAGGCGGAGGCGGTGGCGGCGCTATGCGTGGAGGGTAAGCTCGATGTTCTATTTTTTTTAAGAATGAAAATTAACAAATTTCTTCTTGCAGTGACCGAAATCGTGGCGATCAGCGGTCAAGACCCTATTAAACAAACCTATTCCCGCAGCAACGTTGTGTTGCGAAAAAAACTTTAATTTTAATACTGTTTCTTCGCCTCCATCACTCATTTCATCGATTTTATACGACGGCTCTGCCGTATAATTTGTACAGTAATGGTTCAAATCTAATGTCTATCACTTGACGACGGAACAGAAACGGTTTGTCTGTAAGCAGTAGCACGTTTCGTATGAATGAACCCTTGTCATCTAAGCGCTCTGTATCCAGGTAGCGTAGTATAATTAGCTTATAGCAGATGTATGCGCGTGTACTGTAAACAACACGACCGCCAGCATTAGCACTAGACGTAAGGCACAAAACAAAATATTTGTGTTAGCCAGCTTCTAAGCCAGCGCAAACGGTAATGTCGAAACAATAAAACATTGTGGAAAATAGCTGTGTCCATTTCTTAAAAGAAACTTACATGATCGTTTGACCATTGCCTGTTTGGATCCGTATTAATCTTTACACGGCACCTAACCTTAAGTCTGGTGTGAAGTTTTCGTGTGGTTTCTTTTGATTCCCTTTGTGATCTAAATTTTTTGCTGGTGGATTTATTACTAGGGTAAAGAACCGGTTTTAACCAGTCTTAGCGGGTCACTGATTGTTTTACCTTATTACAAGCGATGGATTGACTAAGTGGGGGATATCAGCATACTAATCTTCTTGCTATCTTTAGTTCTTCAAGCTGTTACCATTGGAAGACACTATTGTTGTGCTAAACTTTTGATTTTCCGCTTTAAAAGTTGGAGCGGTGGAACCAATTTTGATCAGACCGAACATAGGGCCCTATTTTGTAAGTCACGTCGACCTACTCGACTCGACTCAGTCACTGTCGAGTCACTGTCACGTCGAGGGAAATTGTGCATTTTGTAAGTCGACTGAATCTGCTCGAAATGACAAACTTGCTTGAATGTCAGCTGTCATGGTGAAAGTTTTCGAAATGTTTCTGAAATATTTCTCGGCGCAACAGATCGTTCAAGGGGTTTCCCATCATGCATACAAGTGCGTAGTAATCGGAGATTTCTTCAAAGTTTTAACGGGTTTAACGAAGAAATCGTGTATCATTACCTATATAAGTAATAAATACAACAATTAATAACAATTTTTAGTAATTACAGGTATTTTACAGTAATCGCAAGAGCGAGATTTGGATTAATTATTAAAATAATCAGAGTTAACATTTTGCTGCTGTGTTACTGTAATCAATGCTATTGGAAACCCCTACACATCGTATTTGTTGTTGTTTTGCTTGATAGCCGAAAGTGATTAATCGTTTCTGTTTCTGTAACTAATGGAAGTAAAACTTCCAATTTTTTTATTTAAATTCATATATATCGTATTTTAAATAGGAGAAATCCAACTCTAGTGGTTTTATTCAAACTGGTAAATACAGTTCCAATATTATAGTTCTAATTAAGTGAATAGAAGTGCTTCAATAACTTGTTTATTTTTTTGCCTGCAGGGCAATCCATCATTTACACCTCAAAAAGTGGTAAAATCGGTCACGACAGCTGGGGCCAACATTATCAAAGTACTGAAGACACCGGAGAAGCCTGTTATGCCGCATTTGTGCTACTTACGCAAAATTTGGGATTCGAACAGCCTTACAACTCAGATCTGAAACTGGAAAGTGGTAGAAATATCTGGCGTTATCTGGCTGCAGTAGGACCGGCATAAAATTGAGGCTATCTACGCCGGGAGGAAGCGATGGTACCGGCGATTTACCGTTGAACCGTCGATGTATGATATATGATGGCTTTCATGCTAACATTGATGGTCGACCAGGTACGGCCTTTCGCTTGATATCTAACAACATAGAGAACTATTAGGACATCTAAAAGCAGGTCAAGATTACTACGTATACGTCTGAGATTCTAAACAATATAACGATGTACGTGTTTCGATCATTGTTGTTTTTAGATGCTTGGTCCGATCAACGCAATCGTAAACTACCGCTAATTCAGGGTCTAATAGGAAAACTAATCTATCGCGTATTGATTGTTGTGAACACACATGACTAGTTTGCCAGTGAATATATTATTTATACAGCGACCATTCTTAGTGCCTTAACGCGAGCTGACATTGCAATATTCGCCGCCTGTTTCGCGTACATTTCCGATGTTAGAATGATGGCAGTTCGAACAAAATAACAATTTTGGATGCAACTTATCTGAGTACGATATCAATGAGTCGCACTGGGATAATGATTAGAGCGATGGCGGCACGCTTGTTCTACTTTTCTATGCAGGCTGGTTACTGTACGTGGTGTCCAGTCTGGTAGCTCTACGGTCGATGATCTCTAAAATGGTACCCGCCGAAGTGCAGGGCATCATCTTGTCCTTTCTGTCCGTGTTCGATAATGCACCATCGCTGTTCCGTCGAGTTCTGTACCTTCGGGTGCACAAAACGTCGATCAATACATATTTATAGGTGTTCTTATAAATGGCAACCCAAGCAACCGTGTTCATTTTGACTTTGGGCGACCACATATCACTGAAAGAAAGAACTTTCGAAAATGGTGCCGCTGGACAACTGAGAAATGGACTGCCTAATGGCCATCCCAGCAACTAATGGAACTGAAGCCGTGGAAAATAAATAGCTGCTGCTATAAATTATTGGATTTGAATAATTGAGAGACTTCGTAATGGTCACAGCGAAAAATGGTAACCAGACTGTAAGCGTATTTTTTATTTTAAGAAAATCGTATTCGTTTTATTAGTTACTACTTAGTAAAAAGCATTAATACATTCGCCATCCCAACTGCTACTTTAACAAACGTCAATTATTGAAATTAAAGAAAACTAATAGTGGAATTCAATCGTGATTTTTTTTAAATTCCAGTCTTTGTCTTCCGGCCCTTAAAATACTTGAGTCAAACGTCAATTAATCCTGGTCGTCTTGTTCCTACCTGATTTGAGGCAAAAATTATCTTTGCAGGATGGTTGTCCGGCATTCTTGCAACATGCCCTGCCCATCGTATCCGCCCAGCTTTAACCACCTTTCGGATACTGGGTTCGCCATAGAGCTGTGCGAGTTCATGGTTCATCCTCCGCCTCCATACTTCGTTCTCCTGTACGCTGCCGAAGATCGTTCTCAGCACTCGTCGTTCGAAAACTCCGAGCACTCCTCGAGCATTGTCCATGTTTCATGCCCGTAGAGAACAACCGGTTTAATAAGCGTCGTGTACAGGGTGTATTTTGTACGGGGACTAGTCTACTCGACCGCAATTGCTTGTTAAGTCCGTAGTAAGCGCGACTTCCGCTAATAATAAGCCTCCGAATCTCACGGCGGGTATCATTGTTCGCCGTTACCAGTGAGCCAAGGTATACAAATTCGTCGACTACCTCAAACTCATTGCCGTCGATCAAACGGCGTCGTTCGGCCTCGATTCCGCCGGCCAACATGTACTTGTTTTAGACGTATTTATCTCAAACCCAATTTTTTCTGCTTCGCGCTTTAGTCTGATGTACTGTTCAGCAACCGCCATAGATATTCTTCCGATAATATCCATGTCATCGACAAAGCAGAGGAATTGACTAGATTGGATTTGGATGAAGATCGTGCCCCGCTTGTTGATATCCACTCGGTTAATAGCACCTTGTAGCGCTATGTTGAATAGCAGGCATGAAAGACCATCACCTTGGAGAAGCCATCATTCTCGTCAATAATTTTCCATAGCTCTTTCCGGTCGAGGGTATCATATGCGGCTTTGAAATCAACAAACAAATGGCGTGGGAACTCTGTATTCACGGCCCTTTTGCAGGATCTGTCGTAGTGTAAATATTTGATCCATTGTAGACCGACCTTCAGCGTAGCCGGCTTGGCAAGTTCCCACGAATCTGTTCGCAATTGGTGATAGTCGGCGGAAAATGATTTGTGACAGCACTTATAGGCGGCATTGAGAACGGTGATCGCTCGATAGTACTCATAATCCAACTTGTTGCCCTTTTTATAGATCGGACAGATAACCCCATCTTTCCACTCCTCCGATAGCTGCTCCGTATCGCAAATTCTAATAATTTGCCGGTGCATACAAACGGCCAGCTTTTCTGGTCCCATTTTAATAAGTTTCTCTCCGATGCCATCTGATTTGCTGTTCTTTTGCTGCATGATGGCCTCCTTAACTTCGCCTATCGTTAAGCTAGCACTTCTTCGTTTGTTGGACCGTCGAAATCGCTTTCCCCGCCGCCATGGTTTTCCGACTGGGCGTCATACAGGTGTTCGTCGAAGTGCTGCTTCCACCCATCGGTCCCCTCACGAACGTCTGTCAGAATACTGCCATTCTTATCCGGATACATCTCGGCTCGCGGACAAATCCTTTGCGGGATCTGTTCAGTTTCTGATAGAATTTTCGTGTTTCCTGAGAACGACACAGCCGTTCCAATTCTGCATATTCCTGCTCTTCTAGGAAGCGCTTTTTCTCCCGGAAGATTTAGTTTCGCTGCATCTTCTTCTGTTTGTATCTTTTCACGTCCTGACGTGTGGTACTGCGAATCTTGGTCGCCCGCACAGCGTTCTCCTCATCCATCACACTTCTACAATCATCGCCAAATCAATTGTTTCGCTGATTCCGTGCTACAGCTTCGAATGAATGCGCGTAGTTTGCGACGAAGTCTGGCTGCTTGAGCCGTGCGATATCTAACCGAGGATGGCGTCGGTACCGTATGTTGTTCACAAAGGAGTGTTTTGGGCGCATCTTATCCATCACTAGGTAATGGTCTGAGTCAACGTCATAAATCAAATTGATTGTACAATTTTTCTTCCATATCCAACCGGATCTAGTAACTTTGCTCATTATCCCTTAGAAACATTAAATTTGTAGCCGGCACCTCCACATACAGGATTATTAGGAGATATTTATGAAAATTAAGGATATTCTTTTCTTTCTTAATTTAGAACTGTTAGAGATCTCCGTACTAGCCATGTACTTATCCAGAATGAAAGCACTTTCTGAATAACGAAATAACCGAATTTGGTAATTTTTATTCAAATCTCACTTGAATTCACAAAACTATATTCTAATATATAACCACATTCAGTCATTTTTATTCAGATTTATTATTTATTCAATTATAAATTTGTAACATTTGTTTGACGACAAATCTATACCTATAAAGAAGGATTTCTGTCTGTCTGTCTGTCCGTATGTTCCTTATAGAATCGAAAGCTACTGAACCAATCGGCATGAAAATATGCATGTAGAGGTTTTTTGGGGCCAGGAAAGGTTTTAGTGATGGTTAGAAACCCCTCCCCCCACTGAGAGGGGTGGCTCCCATATAAATGAAACACAAATTTCTGCATAACTCGACAACTAATCAAGCAAATAGAACAAAATTTGGCATGTGGGTGTTTTCGGTGACAAGAATTTATTCTATGGTAAATTGAGACCCCTCCCCTCTTTATAAGGGGAATTATAACTCCTCTCCTCTTTATACATGCTTCCATACAAATTTCCTCTTAACTCGAGAGCTAATCAAGAAAATGAAACCAAATTTGGCATGTGAAAGTTTTCGAGGGCAAGAATATTTTCTATCGTGAATTAGGATCCCTCCCAACTTTAAGAGGGGGGGCTCCTATACAAACGAAATACAAATTTCCTCATAACTCGAGAATTAATCAAGCAAATAGAACCAAATTTGGCATGTGGAGGTTTCTGGAGGCAAAAATATTTTCTATGGTGAATTAGGACCCCTCCCAACTTTAAGATGGGGTGCTTCTAAACAAATGAAATACAAATTTCTTCATAGTTCGAGAACTTATCAAGCAAATGGAACCATATTTGGCATGTGGGTGTTTTTGGAGGCAACCATTTTTTCTATGATGAATTAGGACCCCTTACCTTTTTAAGAGGGGGGGGGGCATACAAACGAAATACAAATTTCCTCATAACTCGAGAACTAATCAAGCAAATGGAACCAAATTGGACATGTAAGTGGTTTTGGACGCAAGATTTTTTTCTATGGTGAATTGAGACCCCTCTCTTCTTTAGAAAGCGAGTTATGGCCCATCTCCCCTTTAAGAGGGTGGGCTTCCATACAAATGAAATGCAAATTTCCTCTTATCTCGAGAACTAATCAATCAAATGGAACCAAATTTGGCATGTGGGAGTTTTAGATGGCAGAAATTTTTTCTATGGTGAATTACGATCCCTTCCCCTTTTAAGAGGGGAGCTCCCATACAAATGAAATTCAAATTTCCTTATAACTTGAGAACTAATCAAGCAAATGGAACCAAATTTGGCATGTGGGAGATTTTGGAGTCTTGAATTTATTTTACGATAGTTAGAGACCTCTCACCCCTGTGGTAGGGGGATATGGACTCTCATACAAATAAAACAGACATTTTTGCGAAACTCAAAAACTAATCGAACTCGAGAAATTCGAGACTCTTCCATAAAACATTAGTCAATACAAGACCACAAAAACTATCTATTGTAACACTAGATCATTCAGGACGAGACGGTCGCGAGTGTTGCCGGTGACCCGCCGTCGGAAGCGCCGCCCACTGGGGGGCTTGCAAAACTCGAGATTGTGACAAAGATCATCCGAGATTCATGATTTATGTACAACACAGGTTAATTTGTGGCAATACGAAGTTTGTCGGGTCAGCTAGTAAATATATAAATCTCTCCTACTGCTGCATGTACGAAGAAAGTTAAACCTTCTTATAAAATAGAAAATTTTAAAGTAGATGTTTGAAAATGACATTGATTTGCTTAATTAAAAAACACTGCCCTGAATGATTGAATAACTTACTAGATGTTTTACTGAATGTACTGAATGTTTTACTAAATGTTTATTACCGAATAAAAATTAATCAGATAGTTAGTATGAAGTCCTCATTTCACTTGTCCTCATTACAATAAACAATTAGCTGATACTTTATCATATCTCTTCAGTGACGGCACCGTTATTTAAACATTGATCTTCTTCGCATTACCTTTTAATAACTCATTTGTCATACTAATTTGCAGACTTTTTAATTTATTTAGAACATCAATTAGTTACACAAACAAAAATTGTGCCCGGGGTGGTTAATATCTTACGCTCTAATGATTAACATGTTACGTTTTTCGTTGACGCTTCTAGTTCAGTAACTAATTGCTCTGCTGCATTGGTTTCCGGTTGCTGATGACGGGGACCGCCGCTTTTGCCTCCACCTCGACGGTTCGTTTAGTCAAGGGTTGAAACCATCAACTTAGTGCTCCCAGTTCACTAGTTCCGCCTATTCCAAGCCCGGCTATCGCCAAAAGGCGACTCGTGCAAACTCCCTCGAACATACCATGGCTTCTAAGTGCTGTTTACTTCGCCCTGTGCTTATTTCGAACGTTGAATTCTGTCGCGGTTGCGCTTCTTTAGACAACACCGCCACCACCTGACGGAACACGGTTTGAATAGAAAACTCCGCCTCCGGATATTCCATTATACGGCTTGGCCTTGGTCCGCCACCGCCACCGGAACGATAGGCTCCTCCACGATTACTGCCGCATTGTGCCAGCTGCGATTTCAATATTATCCAGTCTCATATCGATTTTGTCCCCGCTTTTGGTACTGGGATTTGTTGTTCTTATAAGCCACAATATCAATTTCAAAACAAATGCACCTGCAACGCAAACGTGATAAAACTATTTATTTTGCAGCGAACTAGCAAACAATTAAAATTTACCGCAGTTCTCTCGACCAGCCAGAAAAGAAAGCAAAGTTAATCGGAGTACTACCACGAACGATTTTCACTGGGGCCTCCGGTGACCTCCGGGAATTTCCTTCAATTGTTTCGTTTCACACAATTTTCTTGAATAACACCGGGAGAAAAAATCGCGATACCAATTTGAAAACTAATTCACGAGGCAATACGAAGACGAACGCGACGTAAACTACTTGTTTCACGAAGAATAATAATAAAATACTGAATTACAAACAACTAAACAATTAAACTTTCCGTAATTCGATTGAAAAGAAAACTAACCGGCAGCGGCAGTCAGCACGGGCAAAACAAAACAAACTCACTCGACGCTTGGTGACAGTTCAGTCACTAACTTTCGAGCAGTCGGCTCTGTGGAGTAACTCGACGAAATCTGTCGAGTGTGACTTACGAAATACCAAAATAGGCCTGTCGAGCAAAGTGACACTCGACGTGACTTACGGAATAGGGCCCATATTTTCACCCTCAAGGTGCTTTTTTAAGCAATCCTGAAATCTAAATTTTTTTACGTCCCCGTAAAAAATTCCTCGAACTATTCCCCCTACTCAGTAAGTTCGCGTTCCTATCCGCGACCTACTATTGCGGCGGTTATGAAAAATCCGCATGCAGCGGCGGTGATAACGCGCTCAGGAGATAACCGCGAGATAAACGCAATATTAAAATTTAGGTTTTATGGTTTGCAGTTCCAAAAAATAACAGTTTTCTAGCATGGTTTTGATGAAAAACAATTGATTTAGTAGATTTTCATGTAATAAATTGCAGAAATTTGCTCTGCGGTGATCTTTTGATGGTTTGGTTCAACGGTCAAGATAACCGCGATGTGAGGATTTTTCTTGCAATCTGCAATAATTTATTTTGTTTATTTATATTTTATATCATCTGACAAATTTGTCTTAATGAACTAACATAACAATCAAAATGCACTAGACCTAGTAATTTTACTTTTAAACAAGTGCGAAGGTTCGCCGAACTCGAACAGATGCTCAATACTAGTGAATAACCTCACACTGAACGCTACGGGTTCGAAAAAGCCAAAGTTTGTACGGTGAAAATCGTTTACTAGCATGGAAGATGGTCTTAATACACGTTGCGATGCACGGAAGTTCATCATGGACAGGAGCTTCGGCGAGTCAATGTCGCCATTCAGCACTTTGGCCACGAGTAATACCTGTTGAAGTTTGCGACGCCGTTCAAGGGTATCCAGTCCAAGCAGACGACAGCGATCCGGATAAGGTGGAAGATTATTTGGATCTCGCCAGGGTAAGTCCCTTAATGCCAGGCGTAGAAATCTTCTCTGTACACGTTCGATGCGCAAGTTCCATGAAAGCTGGTGTGGAGTCCAAACCACGCATACGTTTTCAAGCAGAGGACGTACAAGGGAGCAGCTTTTAAACAATGAGGATCTTTGAAATCCCGGCCTATTTTTGCGATGAACCCAAGTTGCTTGCTCGCTTTAGAAACAATTTCCGTTCGGTGCCTATCAAACGTCAGCTTACTGTCCAGGATAACACCAAGATCGTTGACATAGTCGACTCTATTTAACGCTTGCCCATCAATACTATACTCAAAAATAATAGGCGATTGAATTCGGTGAAATGTAATCACCTGGCACTTAGCAATGCTTACTATTAGCGAATTTAGTTTACACCACGTCACAAATTTATCTAATAAAAACTGGAGACAATAACAATCCTCGATGCAACGAATCGTCAGATAGATCTTTAGGTCATCGGCGTAAACTAGTCGGCAACTGTTTCCTAAGACATTTGCTGCGTCATTGAAGAAAATGATAAAAAGGAGAGGGCCAAGCGTGCTACCCTGCGGTACACCAGATTTGTTTGTAAATGTAGTTGATAAAACCGATCCAAGTTTAACTTGCAGAACTCTATCACACAAGAATGATTTTAGCCACGAAACAAACCGCTGTGAAGCTCCCAAACGTAAAACTTTTTTTAGCAAGATGTGATCAATTCGGTCGAATGCAGCTTTCAGGTCTGTATAAATTACATCGACCTGCGCTTTTTGTTCAATATCCCGAATGCAGTTTGATGTGAAATCGAGCAGGTTAGTTGTCACGGAACGACCAGGGACAAATCCATGTTGATCAGAGGAAATGTAATTCCTCGTGCTACTTAGCAAGGCAGTGCTTACAATCGTTTCGAACAACTTAGATGCAGCTGATAAACTGGTAATCCCACGATAGTTTCGTACATTTCGACGGTCACCACTCTTATAAACCGGGAACATATACGAATATTTCCAAACATCAGGGAATTTTCCTTGAGATAACGACTCGTTGAAAATGCAGCAAAGTGGCGCTGCCAGAATTTCCATGCAACGGCACAAAAGAACAGCCGGAATCCCATCCGGACCAGCAGAATACGAACACTTCAACTTTTTCGCAGCAGCTATTATCATATCGTTAGTAATTTCAAAAATATCGAGATCGATTAAATCGGCAGGAATGCTTTCGGCGGCACGCATAACATCCTCTTCAGGAGCAACTTCAGAAGCAAATACCGTGGAGAAAAATTTAGCAAATAGCTCGCATGAACTAGACGCCGAGCAGGATTCCACTTCATCGTAGTACACATCCGTAATAGTCGAGCGGCTTTTACGTTTTGTGTTTACAAAAGTCCAAAACTTTTTTGGATTTCGGCGCAGGTCAGTTTGAACTCTCAGCACATACGATTTGTAAAGACCAGCATTTAACCTACGGTAGTCATCGCTTGAGCGCTTGAAATTATTCTTGGTTTCAGTTGATCTCAACCGGCGAAGGTTGCGCAAACATGTGTTTCGTTTCCTTTTCAATTCCCTCAGACGACGGTTACTCCACGCCGGGGAGAATGGCTGTCTAGCAAAAGGCAAATTTTCGTTGAGCCATGAACGGATTATTGTACAAAAGTTTTCTGCCACCGCATTTACATCATTACTGTCCAGTAGAACATGCCAATCAACGCACGAAATATACTCGGAAAAAGCGGCATAATCAATTCTGCGATAATTCAGCTCACGCATCACCGATGTGGCTTCGGAACGAACAGCGCATTGGTTTATATTGGCAGGAATCGAAATCGCTAGCGGGGGATGGTGCAAGTTGTAGTATCCGTCAGTGTAAGTCACTGTTAACCGAACCTTTCGGACGACAGAGCAACAACAACCGATAAAGTCTACGTTCGTCCAAAAACTGACTTTTTGCTTCGAGCATAATATAACATGCCCCAGTATGCGTAAGTCTCATATTGAACGATTTCTTGATTTCTCTCTGTTTCCCTCATCGTTCGTACGATGAATTCTCGCAACACATGCGAGAGACTTTCAGTTACACTGAAGCAAATAATTCAGTTTCATCAGATTTATTTTTACGTTGATTCATCTAACTCGGTACATTCCCTACATTCACCCTCTTTTCTACTCCATTGAAAAATTATCTTAAAAAATTTCATTATCATCATCGTTGCCATTTTCGTCATCATCGCTATAATTTACGTCATCACCATCATTATTCTCGTTATTAACGGGAAACTAGCAGTCATTACGTTTTCGTCAGAGAGCTCAATTTCGGAAGCAGTTTTTGGACCCAAAAGCGGAGTTCTGATTGTAAAAATCTAAATACTGCATTCTTCTTGCCAAACTGAACACAGCGAATAGATTTTCATGAACAGAATTTGTGTTTCAAACAAAAAAACTGCTTTTGAAATTGGCAGAATCGATGACTGCTAATTTCACCTTAACATCATTATATTTGTCATTACTATCATTTTTGTCATACCTATCATTTTCATAATTAGTTATCATCATTTTCATCATTTCCGTCTTTCTCGTCATTTTCATCATCTTCATCGTATTCGTCATCACCTTCGTTATATTCGTCATTGTAATAAATTTGCTTCCATTACAATTTTCATCATTACCATCGATTTTGTCATTGCCATCTTAATTTCCGTAGTTTCCATCATTATTCCCATTTTTATTTTCATCGTTTCCATCATCGTTTTCGTCATTTCCATCAGCATTTTCATCATGACCATTTTCATTTTCGTTATCATCATCATTTTCCTCATTATTTTGATTTTTGTCAATTCCATCGTTATTTTCGTCACTACCAACATCGTTTTTTGACATTACCATCATAATTTTTTTCATCGCCATCTTTAATTTCATCATTCTCGTCACCACCTTCATCGTATTCATCACCTTTAATTCGTCATTATCATCTTCGTTATCATTAAAATTCTGGTCTTTACCGTTTCCGTTTTTGTCGTTTCCATCTTCATTTTCGTCATTATCATCATCATTTCCGTCACTACCATCATTACTTTCATCATCATTTTCGTCATTTCTATCATCATTTTCGTTAACACATTTTATCGTATTCGTCATCCCCTTCATCATCTTCGTAAATATAATCATCATTTTCGTCATTTCAATCATCATATTCGACATCGCCTTCATCGTATTCGTCATCACTTTCATTATATTCGTCATTATCAACTTTATTCTCGTCATTATCATTTCCGTCATTTCCATAATCATTTGCAACATTTTCGTTTCCATTACAATTTTCGTTATTACCATCATTACCATATTCATCATCTCCATCATTTTCATAATTATAATCATTTTCAACATTCCATTATAATTTTCATTTTCTTTATCGCCATTTCCATTTCTATTTTCGATATCATCGTTTTCGCTACAAACTCATGCCACAATGTGTTGTGAAAATCAAGCTTTAGTTATCCCGCATTTTGCACCTTACTGGACACCGCAGTCTAAAAGTGCGACTGGCACAAAAAGTGCGACAATGCGAATGCTGTGAGTGAAAAAGAGAAAGAGTAACAACTGCAATGTTGCTGTTTTGTTTTGTCATATTCATTGGCATTAGAGAAAATAATCTGGATTAATCCAGGTACAGCTGCAAAGCACAATACCAATATCTAAATTACACTGTATTTCGTCCTTTTCATTTCGATACTCAGAAAAAAACTGGCAAAAAGACGCACACAACCAAGAAAGTTCCTCTCAATGGAGCTATCGCACACAAGCGATTCAAACGCACACGAGCGATTTTCAACAGCCCTCCCAGAGGCGTTCAATATACGCATACCAACGTATTTCAATAAAGTAAGACGCGCCCAAGCGAATTACTATAAGTCCCGCTCAGAGGAGATATCGCACTCAAGCGATTCAAACGCACACGAGCGTTTTTAATAGCCCTCCCAGAGGCGTTCAATATACGCATACCAACGTATTTCAATAAAGTAAGACGCGCCCAAGCGAATTACTACACTCAGAAAAATAACCTGACAAAATTCATAAGATTTGCCTTATGAACGTTTGAAAAATCAATAATTTTCAATTTCATAAGGTACGTATGGAATTCTTAACGGAACAGTACGATTATTAAATCTTGCAATGTTACTTTTCGTATGAACACATTAAGGTAAATATTACTTATATGAATATGAAAAACATACTGGCACCACTTCGGCCAAATCCAAGAAATCTATAATGTTACCTTATGAATTTTACTTTGATGTTTATTCGCCGCGCCGGTGTTGCTTCTCGCTTCTCGGTGTCAGTGTCAGTCTCAGTCGGTCAGTCAAGACAAGACGCGATTCGTTTTTTCCTGTTTTCAGACCGCTCGTTTCGTTAGTATGTAATCGTTTTCTTCGTCTTAAAAAAGTGTACCTTCAGTTTTGTGACTTTACTTTACGTCTCAACTTTACTTGGTCACAATTATTGGTTATTAGTCACAATTCACAATGGTGTACATCGTAGAAGATGCTACTGATTTCGGCAGCTGGTTGGAGACCGCATGCGATAAGCTGGTCCTGGTGGGCTTTTTCGCAACCTGGTGCGGCCGTTGCAACTTGCAAGGTGGTTGCCTCTAAGTTAGACGAATTCCAGACCGAATTACCAACAAGATCGTTGTCATCAAGGTGAACGAGAGAGTGTGATTTGGCATACAACATCTAGCATCCCAAAATTCTTCCCCAAGGAAAAATCCATGGTCGAATCGTTTTCCGGCGCAAACGCCGAAAAGCTGGAGTCCAATATTAGGAGACTCAATCAGTAGATTGGAAATATGAAACAATAACGTGAAAGAAGAATACACTCCAATAAAAAAAGTGTATGTGATTTTTGTTGCCGTTGTCGATAGAACGGTGAGTTTTTCTGAGACGATAAATTAGTTGGTTTTTTGCTTATAATTTAATTTATTTCAGACTAATGTTGATATGGTTCCGATTGACACCTCCGGGCAGCAGAATTGTATAATTAATTAGCAGCTTGTCACTAAAGGACACGTGCCAAAGATAGATTTTGGAATTTGAAATCATACATCAAGCTTTCAACTTTGTTGGTAAGTCTTATTTGCTATACTTCTTTTTATGTTATTAATATTCTAATGTAGATTTTTTGACTTATGGGTTTATCACTTCGCCTTATATTTATGTGTCAAGCAATGCAGAATGACAGGTCTGATCCGCTCAATATGAAAGGACAGGGAGGGCCTTGTAAATTTGATGCGGATTGCTTGGATATGCTTGCATGTCTGTAGACATACACCTCAGATGGGTGTGCACAGTGGATTTATTGTAAATTGAAGCCATATCCTACGCACTTACCAGTTGATTTCGGCTTTTTTTGTGTATATATATTGCTGATGGCAAGGAAGATTGTCTATTCAATAAGTACGCAATCGCTCATAAAAGTGCTATCTTGGCCTAAATCGTTTCGGTCTCTTCGGTGCGCCTCTGGTTGGAATGTAACGAAAAAGTGCGCCGAAGATACCGAAACGATTGCTGGATCGCACTTTTATGAACGATTTCGCACTTTATATGGTACAATTTTCCATGCAATCAGCAATGTTTATTTATTTATAAACTTTTAACCATTTTGGTCGTTCAGGTCTGTAGTTAACTTCGGGGTACGATACTATGTCAACATACCAGTCGTCGTAAGCTCCTACAGTGTGATATCAAGTAACGTTCTTTTATAATCTGTACCTATAAAAATGAATTTCTGTCTGCTTGTCTATATGTTGCTTATAGACTCGGAAACTACTGAATCGATCAGCGTGAAAATTTGTATGCTGGGGCTTTTGGAGCCGGGGAAGGTTCTTATGATTTGTTATTGGTTATTGGCTCCCATACAAATGTAATACAAATTTCCTCATAACTTGAGAAACAATCAAGCAAATGGAACCAAATTTGGAATTTGGGGATTTTAGGAGGCAAGAATTTTTTCTATGATGAATTAGGACCCCTCCCCTGTTTTGGAGGAGGGGCTCTCATACAAATGAAATGCAAATTCAGAACTAATCAAGCAAATGGAATTAAATTTGACATGTGGGGGTTTTAGGAGGCAAGAATTTTTTTTATGAATTAGGACCCCGCCCCTGTTTAGAAGGAGGGGGGGGGGGCTTCCATACAAATGAAATACAAATTTCCTCATAACTTGAGAACTAATCAAGCAAATGGACTGAAGTTTTTGGAGCGTCTTAGTAGAATACGAAACCTAAAATAAAAAAGAAGAAAACTTATCAAATTTAATTCTACTATGTATATTTTATCCACGACAGATACGTATTTCGCCTACGACTTGCAGGCTTCCTCAGTGTCTTCGAACTTAGTTCGAAAACAGACACTGAGGAAGCCTGCAAGTCGTAGGCGAAATACGTATCTGTCGTGAATAAAATATACATAGGGTATTTTGCCTATCATTGAACGATTCCAATGATTGGACAGCGTCCAATAAAACGCTAATTCTAGAATACATATACACTCAAATTCTATCAAAGTGCACAAATTACTCACTTTGATCAGTTGTGAATAATTTATTGTAACAATAGCGTTACATAAGGCATGATTTAATAACGAAAATTCAAGTTGAACATTGTCATATACAATATGGGCTATAACCTTGAACTTTGTTAGCATTTCAGATAAGAAACATGTCTCACTAAGGCTTATACAAATTTGAAAAGAAGTTTATGTCCTGGTCTCAAAATATTGTTGAAGGGGGGGGGGGGGGGCAAGAAAAAAATAATAATATTAAACCTTCAATAACCAAACAAAAGAGAAGAAACCAGCGTTTATTTTTCCATATTTATTAAAATTTTAATACAAATATTTTGTACAGTAGTTAAATTTTAGTTCAACCCTTTCAAACTTCAAAAATTTTCGACCCAAGCACATCCTGTAAGTAAGCATCCTGGTAGAGATGAAGCAGTTTGATAATAGTGGAGTGCCACAGGATCACCTTAGAGAGCCACAAACGTATAACTTGATCTTAATTTTGTTTTGAACCTCCGTATCACTCGGTTAGTTACCTTCCTTTTTAATAATCGAAATCCGTGTCACTTACTAGTTCAGAACTCGGTAACCACGACATAGTATCGTAATCTAACCATAGTGTGAAAATGGCAGTTTAGGTCCCTGCCACTTTATTACTTGGAACACTTATGCTGTGCTATCGACATGTTTTAAGAAAACAAATCTTTGAAGCTATTCACGTTTCTTGGTCAACCTTTTAGTCATGAATATCAGCCCGAGCAAAGTTTTAGAGCAAATTTAAAACAAAATTTGATATCTTGATGTAACGGATTTTGAATACTCGGTGTGACTTCATTTTGGTCGACTTAGCGGTTAAAATATCAAAAATGATTGCAAAAATTCCAAGCCGTGAAATTAAATTGAATACATACTACTTTTGTTATCAAAAATATCAAACGGAATACTTATCTTGCTGTTACACAATATTAATAGGAAAGCAGTATTAGTTGTCATTTTACTATTATATCATCATCATTTTGCTATCATCATATAATTTGAACCAACCATTTAACTAGAAAAAAAGTTATATGAAAATGGATTAATTTAAATATTGAAGGTTTATTTACATCATAAATAGAATCTGTCAACAAATTTTCTTTCAATAAAAATGAAAACAAAATGATTGCAAAGTCTGATACATCATAAGTGCCATTTTGAGTTGGTAACAAAACATGTTTTCTAGTTGATATCAACAGCAGAATATGTAATAATTTTGATATACTTTTGTTGTCAATCCTTGCTCGGGAGGCCTCTTCTTTGTCTATTAAGGATGCACACCGTTTCGAAATTTTCAAGTTTCGAACAGTTCAGTGACATCCTGCATGCTGCATGCATCCAATGAATGGTAAAAACTGTATCGTTGAGTTTTATGTCCCGTACCTCCAAAATTACGGTAGTTACTTGGACATTACGGAGTAAAACGACCAATTTTGAGCCCCGAAAAGCCGAAAAATTGTGTTTCTATTTTTATCTTATCTAGTACCTTTGAGGGAAAAAATAATCCCACTGCAAATCAAAAATCGGAATATCTCCGTCAAAAGCGGTACCAAATTTCACTAATATAATGTTTAATTGATTGTTGCCTCCATCTAATTCTTTTAAAACATGGTAAATTAAAATGGAATCAAGCCGAAAGTCTGATTGCAAGCACACCAATTTTCGACGTCGGGAACTTAAAGATTAAGCACAACAGTTGCCTATGACTTGCAGCAGAATCAGAAAGCTTAGTTGGTGAAAGAAAGTTGATCGAGACTAACGAGATAACTATAACTTTGCACATATTGGATAATTTAGAGATGTAAACTCATTGAACTGTGAAAAAATCCCCTTATCACTAAAAAATGCAACAGACTAATATGACACTTTATTTTTTGCCCCTTCACATTTCGAAAATTTTCAAAGGGGGGGGGGGGGTGACATAAACTTTTTTTCAAATTTGTATCAGCCTAATTAACGTTTAAAATAATTATGGGCCCTATTCTGTAAGTCACGCCGAGTAACTCGGCTCGACTCAGTCACTCGACACTCGACGAGTGCAAGAAGAACGGGCAGCATAGCGGCTCAATGCAGGACCAAAACAAAGCTAGCTCAAGCGTCACTTGCTAACCGTTTAGTGACTAGCTTTTTGGCGGTGGACTCAGTCGAGTTACTCGACAAAATCGGGTCGCAAGTGACTTACATAATACCAAAAGTCGACTAGTCGAGCAAAGTGACACTCGACGTGACTTACAGAATAGGGCCCTATATTACTATATCATGCTGTTCATAGCTAATGATATTCATCTATGCACTATTTGTCAACATTTTCAAGCAAAATAAACAATTATTTATAGTTTTTAAAGTATTAAAATTTGACTGTTTAATCATTGGACAATAAAGCAACGATGGTCCTAAGCTTGTACAAGAACTGACATAGCATGAAAAAACCACATTACTTCTCATTATGCATGTGTATTGAACAGTTTTTATGTTTAAGGCACTGTTTACAAATGGTTTTCATTTGTACGCAAAAATCTTCCGTTGAAAATTTATGTAATAGTATTAATTTTTTATTTTATATACATGCTTTTGTTTTTTTGTTTAATACAACAATTCCACGTAAAATAGTCCTATTGCGAATTAAAGCTACTCCAGATTTGTTTAAACTATGTGTACTTGAACCTTATCTGAAAAATTTTACTGTCGTGTATTTGATTTGGCCTGCTCCTGAATTAGGGTAATCACACATATCATCATTTTGGTCTAAAGACTAAAGAAAAAATTAAGACGTTTGAATCACCGAACCGTTCCGGTGTTAATGGTACTGACAACAAACGTTAGATACTTCTATGAATATTGTAGAATAATATTGGGTTGAAACAATTTTTTTATATAACGTAGAAAATATTTTGTTTTCTAAATTCGCGTCAACGAGCTAGTTTTTCATATTTTTTGAGAGCTAAATAATTTTTTATTATTACTTTTGAAAAATTCTAAATATTATAATTTGATTTCTTCTATAAATAAAGTTTCGATGATGAGACTAAGATGAATGGTGCATTTTTTTCAACTGCAAGGAAAAGAATATTCGCAGTTTTTCAGATTATTATCTTGCTAACAAATTTGTTTCGAGTAACCAGGAGAGAAACAAACATAGTTTCCCTTGTAAAAAAACAGATCTTCCCATTAAGCCGCAGGAAATATAGGTATGCTTCGAGGGAACCGTAAAGAGAGAAAAATTTGCGGGAAAGCAACAGAAATGAAGGATAAGAGCATCCTAGATTAGAAGGGGAAATTAACATCCCTTAAGAAATATATTGTAATTAGTAACATGTTAATTAAGTGCTGATTATTTTTAATGAATATCGGCACCAACTTTTCGAAAGGGCCAATCTGCAAAATGTAAACAAACCGAGTGAGGGTTATTTTCTGCTGGACTAGGATAGAGAAAGAAACCCGCACTCGGTTTGTTTGCATTTTGCAGACTGGCCTTTTTGAGTAGTTGGTGGCGATATATCTTAAAATATATTCATTCTTAATAGTAAGCTATCAAAATAACTTTAAGGTCGATGCAATATATTGCATGTCCAACCATTGGACAATAAGTGTTCAACTATAGGACAATACGGTTTCAGAAGTGTTCAACGATTGGGCATTCAAGCGTTGTCAAAAAATCGCATATTTTTCCACGAAAAGCTTATTTATTTCGTGAAAATGGCCATGTAATATGAACATATTTTGTATCTGATTCAGATTTTCATGTTTCTGTTTATTTGTAAATATTTGTTTAGGAAATATCGTTAAAACTAAAAACACAGGGGCTTAGCTGTGCGATCATTGGAAAATTACCCCAGTAGAATTAAATTTGATAAGTTTTCTTCTATTTTAATTTTAGGAAGCAAATGGAACCAAATTTGCCATGCGGGTGATTTTGGAAGCATGAATTTATTTTATGATGGTTTGAGACCCCTCACCCCTGTGGTAGTGGGATAAGGACTCTCATACAAATAAAATAGACCTTTTTGTGTTACTCGAAAACTAATCAAACTCGAGCAATTTTAGACTCTTCCATAAAACATTAGTCAATAAGGCTATTACAAATATTTTATAAAGTTTTTGTCCTTCCAGTGTTGGGCAACTAAAGGGAAAGAGAATTTTCTAATCGAGCAAAAATAATGCATTTCTACCTAAAGTTTAAACGTGAAAGCCAAATCTATTCTTGCGTTGACAAGAAAAATGATCGATTCAGATAATCGTCATTTTCCAGGATGCCTTCAAGTATTGGCTGCGTTAGTGTGAGATTAGATTAGATTAGATTAGAAAGCCAAATCTATTCTTGCTTTTCATATATATCTATATATATACATATACATAAATCGTGAACTTCGAATAACCTTTGTCACAATCTCGAGTTTTGCAAGTTTCTAAGGAGTTCATGGGTGCTTCAATATACAAATTTTCCTCACAGTAAAATAGAGAACAACTTTCCACATTGCTTATCCTGATAAAATAAAGCATTTTAATATTCGCCATCATTACAAAACATTTCGCCGAATACCATTTTGCGGAACACCGATTCTCGGTTGACCATAACGCGGAATATAGAATTTCGCAGAATACCATTTCACGAAAAACCCAGGGGTGACCCAACTGAAGGAAAGTAATAGAGGTCAGTAGATCTAGGAACATAAATAAACCTAGATAGAGTTGATCTCTGAAGCTGAATCATCTAATGTTACTATTGATAGTTTTTGGTGGTCTTGTTATTTACTAATGTTTTATGAAAGTCTAAAATTTCTCGAGTTCGATTAGTTTTTGAGTTACGAAAAAATTTCTGTTTTATTTGCATGAGAGTCCTTGTTCCCTACCACAGGAGTGAGGCGTTTCAAACCATCGTACAAAATTCCTGCCTCCAAAACCCCCCACATACCATATTTGGTACCATTTGCTTGATTAGTTCTCTAGTTATGAGGATATTTGTATTTCATTTGTATGGGAGCCCCCCTTAAAGAGGGGGAGGGGTCTCAATTCACCATAGAAAAACTTCTTGTCACACTCACATGTCAAATTTTGTTCCAATTGCTTGATTAGTTCTCGAGTTATGAGGAAATTTGTATTTCATTTGTTTGAGAGCCCCTCCCCCCTACTAACTCACCATAGCAGATGTTGGGACGTTTTCGGACCTCTTTTCAGCACGCGAATTTATATGTATAACGCGAGCTCAAAGCTAGTTTTATTAATGGAGAAATTGTACTATTAGTAGTGTTTTACAATATTTGGGTATTTCAGGAATAATCAGAGTATGTAAAGTAAAGTATAAACTTACATTTAGTCTTCTAGGGATATTGGTTGATACTGCAATGCCTTCTATAGAGCTAATTTTAATTATAATATTTGCTACAACACGTCTGTATGAGGCAAAGGTTGTATAGAAAAAGAAAGAGGTAATTCTAGTGCGGAAGCTAGCGTGACAGATAGCTGTCAATAGGTGTAATTTGGCCTGTCGCAAAGTGTGACCGAACGAATATGTCAGTTGCATATGATCGCTTGGCAGTGGTGCCGTTCGGCCCCAACAGCAGAAATTCTTGCCCCCAGAAACCTTCACATATCAAATTTGGTTCCATTTGCTTGATTAGTTTTTGAGGTTTGAGGAAATTTGTATTTCACTTGTATGAGAGCCCCCTCTCTTAAAAGGCGAGGGGTCATAATTCCCCTCCTAAAGAGAGGAGTGGTCTCAATTCATCATGGAAAAAATTCATGCATCCAAAAACACCCACCTGCCAAATTTGGTTCCATTTGTCGACCAACATTTGAAAAGGGCGGATAAGCCAACTGTCAAACAGAACGAGTGAGTTATTTTTTGGTGTAGCAGCTCAATTCACCATAGAAAAAATTCTTGTCTCCAGACAACCCACATGTCAAATTTTGTTCCATCTGCTTGATTAGTTCTCGAGTTATGCAGAAATTTGTATGGGAGCCCCCCTCTTAGTGGAGGGAGGAGTCTCTAACCATCATAAGAACCTTCTCTGGCCCCAAAAATCCCTATATGCAAATTTTCACGCCGATCGGTTCAGTAGTTTTCGATTCTATAAGGAACATACGGACAGACAGAAATCCATTTTTATAGGTATAGATTGTTTTCCACAAAACCGACGAAAAGAAAGAAAAAATGGCGATTTTGGCAAATTCTCCCTCCAAGTTAGCCTCGAGGTAAAACGCTGGTCTAATAAGCCAGTCGTCGTATGTTCGAATCTCCGTTGGGAAAGGCTGTTAGAGTCAGTAGGATCGTAGAACTGACCCCGCATTGTCCTGTATTCTAACAGCTGGTTGCGAAGTCTGTCGTATAAAAACAGAAGGTCAAATTTCGATAACGGAATTAGCACCCAGGCTTTGCTTTTTGCCCCCTACGCCCTACTAAACAGGGAGGGGTCCTAATTCATAAAAAAATGTTGTCTCCAAAAATGTTGCCCCCACATGCCAAATTTGGTTCCATTGGCTTGATTAGTTCTTGAGATAAGAGGAAATTTGTATTTCATTTCTATGAAAGCCCCCCCCCTCTTAAAGGAGAGAGGGGTCATAATTCCCTTTCTAAATAGGGGAGGGGTCTAAATTTACCATAGAAAAAATTCTTGCCACCTAAAACTCCCACATGCCAAATTTGGTTCCAATTGCTTGATGAGTTCTCTAGTTATGCAGAAATTTGTATTTCATTTGTATGGGAGCTCCCCCCTCTTAGTGGAGGGAGGAGTCTCTAACCATCATAAGAACCTTCCCTGGCCCCAAAAATCCCTACATGTAAATTTTCAAGTCGATCGATTCAGTAGTTTTCGATTCTATAAGGAACATACCGACAGGCAGACAGACAGAAATCCACTGTTATAGGTATACATGATTAAAAGTTAAGTTACGAATTATGACTATAAAATAACATGACTTAAGGTATTAGATGAAAATCGAGGCTACCCCGTATAGCATAAAAACCTTTGGCATAACGACTTTTCGACATAATTTATAATTTAAGCAGATTTTGTTTAGTGCTTACTAACAAGAGTTAGTAAGAAATGTAATAAATAACACCAAATGGCCCCTTATGAATATGCGAAATGGATTATGCTAAATAGTGTTATAACAAATGGGCGGCCACCAAAAAAAATCGTTGACAAGGATTAAGCTTAAACTTTCATCTTAACGTAACTGACATATCTTGCCCCGCGAGCCGCGACCCGTTTTGCCCCACCTGACCTTATACTTACAATTTCGCAATTCGAGGTTTTACAAATTGCTCTTGGCATGCAAATATTGTGAAATTATAGGGTTTTCTTAGTAGTAAAGATAATAGTAATTATTAGTGGGTGTATCGTGTATTTATTCTTACTGTAGCCTTTTACCTTGCGCCGATTGTGCGTGGTCGTATGAAGGTAGGTGAATCTATCTTGATTCACGGTACGAAACTTCCTAAAGCGAATTTTCCCGTAATTACAAAACAAGAAAACAAAGTGTGAGATGCGAAACGCAGGGTGTCGTTGAATTGTTGGCAGGAGCGTACCGTTACCTTTTCGATTGATACTTATAATGTGACTTGAACAGAATATTTTGCAGGAAGCCATGAACTGGTTCCACCGGGAGGAGTTGTCAATTTAGCTGTTGTATACTTCGAGATGGATTACTGGAAAATTGCACCGCGACCGACTTTGAGATTATTTGCGTACCAAAGTGTGTCCTGATGCGGGCTACTTAATTTGCTTCATCTGCCGGCAGTCGTTTGATTCACCTAGAACTTCTACCCACTACGGAACTATCGGTGATACCGAACTGGTATTAGAAAATTTTGATGACAACGAATTAGTTATCGGTGGTATTTTGCCACAGCGTCCGGTCGGTGGTGGTTACCGAAAAACGAAAGGCCTATCGTCGGAGTTCTATTCGTCAGTTGAATCACAAATATTCTTGGGTTGCGTGTTTTCGGCTGACTCTCGAATGGATCCTGCCGATTGATTCTGCTGTATAGATCGCCACGGTACGTGAGTTGATATACCGAAACTCAGAAACAGCACAAGACCAACGGGGAAGTAGAGCAAGCAGAGGACGAAGCTACGGTGAAACGGTTCTCGAGCCTAAGATTCCAAAGATATGGGAAACTCGGTTGCAGACATGGGTGTGAGTGAATATTCAATATTCTCAGCAGCTGGTAAGTCTTTTAAACAGTGATTTCTCACGGTTATGTCACATTTACTAACGTACCTCTCCATTTTTACAGCTTGAGGCGTTTTTCGTGCACAAAATTGGCCCCAACCCCCTCCCATGGGTAGGTGGTTTGACGCGTACTTCGGCCAAACGACCTAAAAATTCTTAGTTCCGCATGTAGAATGTTTATAGTTTAAGTTGGATATATGTGTAGTATGTAGTATTGCATAATTTAGCTTTATGTGTAGCATGTGTCTCGTAAAGCGGAATGGAGCGAAATCGAACGGATTTGATTTTAAATTCAATCCGTTTGGGCCGAAGCACCGGGAGGGCTTACTCGGTTCCCTAGATGAATTGCTGGTATGCACAGAAATTTCTCTAGAAAACTGAAACCAAATCCTACCCACTATTCATGAGATTTTGACTTACCCATGAAAATTAAAATGTATCGCTAGTTAGAACGAACGAGTGTTCAAAAATGATGTGATGTCTTTATTTGCGTAATCGAGACATTTTCTATGAGATTGCCATAGAATTTGTGGCTGTTATGCGATTATGGACAGCACAGCACTGAAAAATATACACACACGTACATGTATACATGTGTATGCATGTATGAGTGTGCATGGGTGTATAGGTACGAATGAATATATGTTTGAGTGTTCTATGATGAGTCGGAAATTCTTCTTATACCTATGCTGCCAAATTACAATTATTAATGCGCAGGAAGTTATAGTCAGTAGCTGTGTTTCCTGTATCAGTTTCCTATGCTATTACTATTATTACTAATATTGCTATCGTTGCTGTTACTGTCACCTCTATTGTATTGTTTTGGATGTAATTATAATTTTTTTCCCTCCTTTATTAGAATGATTTGCATGTCTTGTGACTAACCGCGTTAACGGTATTCAACTAACAACATAAAATGATCATGTATGACGCTGTTTGTCTCCCAAGGGCCTTCCTAATGCTGATGAGCCTCTGTCGGAGAGTCCATCAAGTCGAACGGTGGCAACTCACCGGCGGCCTGCTCCTCTCCATTCTTGCGGCTGTCGTCGCGGTCGGACTTAGTGGATCACTCGAAAAGATTTATAGCCTCGATATATATCTTGTTCTGTCCATTGCCCAATGCTGGCAGACTTCAACTGAAATTCCATTTCTAACTAAATCTTTTTAGAGTTAAAACTTCTTCAAGTAAAAACAGGTATTCGATTCTCTGGCTGATTCAAGCGATAGCGAAGGGCTGTCCTCAATCATTTCCACTTCCTAAAATGGGGTCATAGTACATAATATATGGCCGTGGTATGAGGATTTTTTTTCGATTCAATACCATCCTCACAGAATTATCAACGTCGTTAACATCTTATTAAGTCTTGCTTTAGTGACAGCTTGCACTTAAGACCTAACACGGCATATATACATATCTCCAAGTGAAGTTCTTTTTGATCCACCTCATCCCTTCTTAGTTACAGAATCATTTCAATTGACCACGGTCTGAAGAGCATACCGACAAATCGGTTGACTACCGTTACAAATATGCAATTAATGCCACCGGGAATAATACGAGCGAGTACCAGTCCCCATTATATCGCATCTGCTCTATTTTTCGGAAGTTCAAGTAGTTTTTCGATAGTTCTGAGCGATAATATTGCTCTTGAATAATATTCCGCACAAAATATTCGAAAATTTACGCCATCAGCTACAATACTGCAAAGATGGTAGATAAAGAGGCGGCTGTGGCTTTTAATGAGCATAGGTTGTGGAACAGCGCTGGGTCAATCGTGATGACATGGGTATTTGGGAGATGAGTAGCGTCCAGCCTAGCGAGTAGTTAGTCGGTAGTAGCATAGGTGATGGACAGACATAGAATTCTCGTGATATTACTAACTTGAAAATTGCAATCAACATGTTGACTAAAAAATTCCTCTTTTCTTTTCTTTTCTTTTCTGCCTGATCTCTATCGCTTCTTCTCACGGCAACAATAATGTTGCCGTGAGGGGAGACAAGAGACCAGCCACAGATGACCATACTGGTGACAACAATGGATGAGGACGCCGTGATGCCATGAATAAACAAGTTGTAAGAAAGGGTGGAGCAAGACGAGGAAACAAACAAGGGAAGGAGAAAACAAGATAAGTACAAGCCATCTTATGCTATATTGACCAAGCACACAATTATATCAAGCCAAGTTCTGTCACTCTTCTTCCGCCCATTAATCCATAATCACCAATACATTATGGAGCTAGCGTAATCCGCACGGATTCTTTTAACATTATCACAACCACCTTATCTCAGCCCTGGACAGACTTGGCTCTAACTGCCCCACCTTGTGCTGCAAACAGAAACAGAAACAGAAACAAAATTGGCCCCAACCATTTGTCCAAAATTAACGCTCTTGTTAAGCTTGTGAAGCTAATAGGAAAATATGTCAAACTACAAGGAGACTATGGTCTGTCTGAGGTGAATCCTAATTATAATTACTAGTTTCAATCATGTACCTACAATAATTGAAATTTTCTCTGAATGCAGCTCTGCAACAAAAAAAGTAAAAGTCAACGCTCAAGGCTGGCCATCGATCCATGCAGGTGGATGACACTGTATTTGAGATTTCTAAGCTGACTTCTGGAACTGAATTAAATCCATGAACTTCGTTCTGTAAACACCCACAGCAGACGTACTAATTTGAAACTCACAAAATGTCATCATAGCAGTTAGCAGTGAATAGTTTAATTTATTTTATAAGGTTTCTATATAGGTGCATATTGCTATCCTTGTTTGCTTTAATTTTACCCTTATTATATTTTAAACAACTATCGCTATGACAAAATATTTACATCAATTCTAGGAAACAGTTCCATTTATTGTTATAACTAAAGTCAACTTTCTTTGTTAAAGTTTAAAACAAAATCTGCTGAAGGAACGATCTGGAGGATTTAAAATATGTTACGCATTGGTTGATAGCAATCCACGCTGCTTTATGCAGATCGACGTGTGGGAGATTAGATCCCTTTAAAATTCGAACACTAGATTTTATATTTGTATCTTAAAATTGCAAAAGTTTTTATTCATATCTTAAGCGATAAATATAATTATTAACCCTTTATAAGGCCGTGGCAATTATATTGCCACCAACGAAAAATATTTGTTTTGCGTCTATAATGACATTAATATAATTATAGAAGCAAAATAAAATTTTTTTGTTGGTGGTAATATAGTTGCCACTGCCTTATAAAGGGTTTTAAAACATTTAAATAATTGACCAACCTCATGTTTTGGTATCTTGACCTTTTTTGAAGTCAGGTATTGATTATTGTTCTATAACGGTAGTCTTTGCAATAGACGGTGGAAATGGTAGAAAGAAGAGAAGAAAGTAATGAAATAAAAGGTGTTTATAGTATTTAAACAGAATCCAATAAGGCGTGACGGGGAAAGACATTTTAGGTAAGGGAAGGTCATTGAAGCAACGTTTATTAGGTTCATAGAACGAAAGGTGGTGAACCTTTGAACAATAAAAACTCAAAAATCAAAAAACAATAAAAAATCAAAGAAAACAATTTTACGAAACCAGGGACATCCAAGAAAACACCAATTCATAATACCAGAAATTTAAAATAATAGTTACAATATTTTGTTAGAATAGGTATAAATATAGGACAAACCTACACTTATTATTATCCATATAGGTTTATTGATTGAGTCAAAACTAACCCAGGTTGAAAAATGAAGTCACGTTACGAATATGCATATACAATTCTTCATAATAAAGTAAAATATTTTTTATTTGCGTTGCATAATAAAGACTGCTGAGCATAGTAAAAATACGATAAAGTTAACTAATGTTTATTTGAGCGTCTTAGTTGAATTCCTGAAACAATAAATAAGAAGAAAAACAAAAAGTTATTTATATCCTTTAATTCTACTACTGTGTTTTATTGATAAATACGTATTTCGGTCTCGACGTGAGACCTTCATCAGTATCTAACTAACTTAGACTGTTTAACAGTTCCATAGTTAGTATCTAACTATCTAACTAACAGTTAGACTGTTAAACAGTCTAAGTTAGTTAGATACTGATGAAGGTCTCACGTCGAGACCGAAATACGTATTTATCAATAAAACACAGTAGTAGAATTAAAGGATATAAATAACGATAAAGTTATTTTAAGCAGTTATATATTATTGATTGGCCCAAAAAGGACCTGGCTCCCTCTTTTCGCTTCGATTTGGCTCTTTTGGCTACAACGCCTTAACCAAACGGAATTTGAAAAAGTGGTAGGGCAGTAGTAGAATTATGCATTTATATTAATCATTAATCAAGGAACGTATAGCTTTTCTTTTGTATTTATAGTGCAATAGGGTGCTATATACATCGTTGGTAACAAAAAAGAGTGCTTTTTTGCTGCCGACGGGGTAGCAGCCCCGTCACAAATACAAAAGATAAAGCTATACGTTCTTTGAATAATGATTAATATAAATGATTAATTCTACAATTGCCCTATACACCACTTTTTTTAATTCCGTTTGGTTAAGGCATTGTAGTCAAAAGAGCAAAATCGAAGCGAAAAGAGGGAGCCAAGCCTGCGGGCCAAATGTGAATATTCTTTTTTATGGTGTATAAATTTCATAAGGTAATGTAATGGAATTTTCTTTGCGTTTGAGTCATTTCATAAGGTAATGTAATGGAATTTTCTTTTCGTTTGAGTGGTTTCATAAGGTGGTTGAATGAAATCCTTATAACAGCATTGAGCTATTCATAAGGTTACAGTTAAAAGTTCAATCGGTTTGAAATCAAACTACAAATGGTTTTAGATAGAATTTCATAGTGACAGTTCATGAAAGCCATAATCAAGTAATTATGGTTCTTTTCCATAAGGTAACTTGATGAAAATTTTATTTTTGCCTTGTGGCAAATTTTCATAAGGAATTTTAATGACTTTCACTCTGAAATTTTCCTCAGTGTATATGTCCCGCTCAGAGGAGATATCGCAACCAAGCGATTCAAACGCACACGAGCGTTTTTAATAGCCCTCCCAGAGGCGTTCAATCTACGCATACCAGCGTATTTCAATAAATTATTCTGCCTTCTCAGAGGCGCACGAAGCATGCGTACACAAACCAAACAGACGCGCACAAACGTCTTTCGTTCCGTTTCAAACAGGCGTTTGCCAGACGCCACCAATTATTCACTGAATAATTTAACCAGAAACTATACTCACTCTTTGGGAGCATTTTCCTTCTGCGCCAATGTAGTATCCGTCAGTGTAAGTCACTGTTAACCGAACCTTTCGGACGACAGAGCAACAACAACCGATAAAGTCTACGTTCGTCCAAAAACTGACTTTTTGCTTCGAGCACAGCGTTGCCAACCTTCCAGATTTGTCTGGATTTTCCAGACTTTTTGATGCCTAATCAGACAAAAAAAGACGTTTTCCAAACATTGTCTTCCATTGGAGCAAATGGCAGCCAGACTTTTCCAGACACTTTTTTTCTCGTTTTCCAGATTTTCGTAAAAACCGGTTGACAACGCTGTTCGAGCATAATATAACATGCCCCAGTATGCGTAAGTCTCATATTGAACGATTTCTTGATTTCTCTCTGTTTCCCTCATCGTTCGTACGATGAATTCTCGCAACACATGCGAGAGACTTTCAGTTACACTGAAGCAAATAATTCAGTTTCATCAGATTTATTTTTACGTTGATTCATCTAACTCGGTACATTCCCTACACAAGTCAACCGGCAGCAAAGGAGCTTCACACAAATCTATATTAACTTCACACTCAGCAGAGTGAAATACCAAATCAAGTACGCGTCCGAGATGATTACGATGTAAGTTTGCTTGGTTCAAATTTAAAAAATCCATACCATCAACCAGTGCAGCACTAGCAGTTGTGAGATGCGTAGTCCCGTTATGTGTTATAATGCCATCACAATAGTTCCAAACTATGCGGGGTTGATTATAATCACCGCAAACTAATACAGTACTATCCGCAGCGCTGCTCTCATAGAAATCTCGGACGGAAGCGACGTGCGAATCAATGATAGATAAGTCACTTCGTTTGTCGGGGGCAATATATATGGCACACAAAAGTAGCTTCATTCCGTTGATTGTCGCCCTCACACATATCTGTTCCAGACAGCTGCCATGTGCAGTCTCAAAGATCGCACTCGGGTGTTGCCGTGCGACGCCAATCAGAACACCACCGAATGAACGTTTGTTGCTGTTTAGTGGACTGCGATCACATCGAAAAACGTTGAAAGCATTGCCGAATAATTGAAGAGATAGAATACTATCGTCGAGCCCAGTTTCAGTGAATATGATGACATCGAAGTTGCAGTCGTTGGTCGCCAAAAAAACATCATCGATCTTGGTTCTTAATCCGCGCACGTTCTGATGGTATATCCAAATATTTGTGGTATCACGATCGGAGTGCTGAAAAGATGAGCGGTACAGCAAAGGGAGCGCAAAAACATTATTGCAATACTCGCCTCTGGTGGGAGCCCGAAGGCACCCACCGTCATTGAATGAACACAGTGATAACGATTCTGGAACAGCAGCTGAAGCAGTAAATGGAGAGCCGCTAGACGCTTCTAGTTTTTTGGACGGTCGATGAATTCTCTGAATAACAATCCAGCCGGCCAGGAAGCAGGGTCCAATGCAGTGGATTTCATGCCGGGATCCAAACCAATTTTATATGACACGTACGAGAAATTAGAAGTATCAGCTCCTCTTTGAACAAGCCGAATAACAGCAGCGGGCTCGACCAAATCCAGGCTGCGTGAAACGATTTTTTGCACATCGCAATCGGTAATTTTTGGATTTAAACCGGATAAATAAAGCCAGAAGTAATTTTCGGGTCTAGCAGAAGCTACCGAAGGCACAGAAAGGTCAGAAAAGTCAACGTTGTTAATGCCACGATCAGATGTTATTTCTATCGGCAAACGGTCTGCACGACGGCGCTTAGCATTTCTTACAGGCCACACTGGTGTAGTCGATAAATTTGTAGGGGTACCGGCCACACATTCAACATTCGTTGGCTTATTCGCTATGCCGTCAAACTTTCTACTCAATCCCTCAACTATCTCGGTCAGTTTTTGCACTTGAGCCGGCAAGTTAACAGGCAGTGGCGGATGAGAAGATTCATTCTCTTGCAATTCCTTTACATACGAAGCAATCGATCGGCCGTTCAGTATATCACGGCAGTTGGGACAAATAAACAGTATTTTGCCCTGAGCAAACAGTTCTTTGCAAACCCGGCTGTTGAATCCACAACATTGTTGGTTTATGTGGAAGCCTGATTCGCAAAAACCACAACGGATCGGCTCAAGATCATTAATCTCGATTTTGCATTCGCCGCATAATTCTTTCGCCATAGTGTTAGCGCCTTTGGGTAGGCAGAGCAAGCGATGTACGTAATGCGCTGAGTCGATTCACAGACAATATAAAAAATCAGACAATGCAAAGCCTGTACAAAGCACGATCCACTTAGATATCGAGAACGGTCGATTGGAGCAAAATTATTTGGTGAACTTCACTTTCCACGTATACACTACAAACTCAATATCCAGATCGATAATCCAAAATAGTACGAAATTGCCGTTGCACAGTGAATAATTAAAATAAACATACAGGTGAAAACTGATTGTAATCAAACACAAGCAGAGTTGCCAGAAAAAAAAAAGATCGTCATAATCGGCATAGATGCGTGAAATGCCATCTGTCTAAATTGTTTATCGGGGCATACACTCACCGCACCGTTCGGCAAACGGTATTCGTCGTCTCTTTTATTCTGTTCTTATGGGAAACTGCGAGTTTGACGTCTCATTCGCTGTTCATAAGGATGGTGGGAGAACAAAAGAGGTAAACATAGCAGTACGCACGGTCCGACTCAGAACAGTGTTGTCAAAGCAAATAACATTGAAACACGTCGTTGCTTCATTAAATCACTGAGAAAATCTTCGAAAATTATTGAAAAAGCTGTCTTTTTTGTTGTTTTTAATAAAGGAAAATTAATTATGAACATACATTTCTCTTGAAAGTATTGAACCACGTTTTCGCCCTTGGAGGTTTCAGTTAATTTCAAACCTAGTATTCTTATTTCCAGGACTGAACACGATAGTTCATCTGTTTTGCTGCAGCTGCTGCTACTGGTGAACAGGTTCCGTCAATTCAGAATTTGTTTTCAGTTTTGTCATAAAATAATAAAACTTTCGGCTAGTGACAAAGCCTTAGATAATAGAAAAAAAGATAGTGAATAATATGGTATATGACAGTTGAGTGCTTGACTTTTAGACTGGTTGTAATCAGTGCTGAAAAATGTGATGGATTCGTTAGTAGCGAGGTGGCGATTGCCTTCAGCAGCTGAAAAATGTACGTTTTTGGACAACAATTTTTAATTCATCATATTTCTTGTCGGAAACCCAGTAAATTGTGTTTGGGTGAATCAAATGTATGGTTAAGTGATTTGTGAAGATGATCCTATCAAAAGATTTTGAAAATATGAATAAAAAAGTGCATTTTCGGCTCATTTATTTTCAACTGATTAAAATAGGTGACACTGCTTAACTCGTTCCTTACCCTATTTCCCCTTTTTCTTTTGTTTTTCGTTGTCTGATCTCGGTCGTTGGTCCTCACGGCGACCATGACGTTGTCGTGGGGGGCAAAGGAGGATCAGCCATAGGTTGAAGACGTTGGAGAGGACGACGTGAAGTCGTAGGCCACAGCTTATCACGAATATACGGGTAAATGGTAGAAGAACAAGACTGAAGGCCCAGACACAATGCATACGGTCTTTACTACGTTGCGGATATTTGACAGAAAACCCATGGAAAAACTGTCAGATTGCCGCAACGTAGTAAAATCCGTACGCATTGTGTCTGGGCCTTGTCAGAGGCAGAGAAGCGGATAAACAAAAGCAAGAAGAAGATCAAGTTAAGTGCATTCATCGTTATTGCTTATACAATTATAGCGGGTCTGCATAGAGTCAAGTTCGGTCATCTCTTCTTCCTCATTAATTCATCATCATCAACGCATTATGGTTGGTAAATGGTTGGATAATGCGTAAAACAGACCCCATAGTGGTCGTTAGCCACTTATCTACCAACTCCTACCCCTACCTCCACGTGGTACCAGCCGGAATATGAGCAACCTTAGCGGAGATCGGGTAACCAACCCCGGTGAAAACTAAGATCGTATACCAACAGTTGAGGAGGCACAGTGTGTCTCGACACTGCAAGATGGCAGCCCCATCACGAGACTCGGTAGCGTAAGCCCTAGTACGGCTACCTATCTAAATCTAAAAAAACTAACAAGAGGCAAGACATGGACCAAGGCGACGAAATAAGGACATGGAATGGAGACTTTGTACCTGGAACTGCAGATTGCTAAATTTCGTTGGTGGCGACAGGGTGCTGCTCGATTAGCTAGAACCCCGAAAGTTTGGCATCGTGGCACTGCAGGAGATCTGTCGCAAAGACGAGAAGGTGTGGAGGATCCGTGGCGGTAAAGCCCAATATTCCCAGAGCGGTGGAGCGACCAACGAGCTGGGAACGGGCTTCGTAGTGTTGCGCAAAATGCAGGATCGCGTAATGGACTGGAAAGCGATCAACGAGAGGATGTGCGTGTTGAGGATAAAAGGCCGTTTCTTCAACTATACCATCATAAACGTACATTGTCCACACGAAGGTAGACCCGACGACGAGAAGGAAGGGTTGTATGCGCAGCTGCGTTGCGGAGGCAACGTACGACAGCTGAACACCACGGGTCATCGGGGATATGAACACCCAAATCGACAGGGAAGCAATGTATAGACCAGTGATCGGGTCCCATAGCCTGCACACCGACCCGAACTATAACGGCCAGCGATGCATCAACTTTGCAGCTTCCCGAGACTTGGTGATTAGAAGCACTTTCTTTTCCCACAAAGATATCCACCATGCCACCTGGAGATCACCTGACCAACGAACCTCGAACCAAATCGACCATATTTTCATCGAGGGCCGATTTTTCCCGAACATCACCAACGTACGCTCCCTACGGGGTGCGGATATCGACTCGGACCATTACCTAGTAGCAGTACACGTGCGCTCAAAACTATCGACGGTTTATACCTCGCGACAAAACCGCCCTCGGCTAAACATTCGGCAACTAGACAACTGCCGACAACTATACGCGCGCGTACTGGATCAAGCTCTACCTTCCTCTGTAGATCTAAATGCCTCGACCCTCTAAAACAGATGGAGTAGGATACGCTCGGCTGTCAATGAAGCCGCAACCGCGATGCTATGTGTGGAAACCGCGAGTGCACCAAATGATTGGCGGGGAATGCCAAGAAGCGATGGAGAGGAAAATAAGAGCTTGGAAAAACTATCTGAGCGTATCCACGAGAGAGAATTTCGCCAAGTATCGACAAGCGGGGAATGAGTTGACAACGATCCTGAGGAGGAAAAAGCGCCAGAAGGAGGACAGAGATAGTAAGGAACTTGAACAACTATCCCGGACTAATGACACCCGTAAGTTTTACGAGAAGGTGAAAAACTCGCTTGGCCCACACACCAAACCTGGAATGTGCAGAAATAAGCATTGTCAGCCCTATAAGAGTGCTAGCAGTAAACTAGCCGCATATTTTGCCAAAATAGCATTTAAGTAGCATTTAAGGCAACTTAAATGCTTGTTTGCTTGCATTTAAATTGCATTGGAAATGCTTATTGGTTACCTGGGTAGAGCCTACGGAAAGGACCGTCTCCTGGCAGAACAAAAATGGCCAAAAAAACCGCTAGCAACGACACTTCACTGGTTGATTTCAAGGATTTGGGAAAAGAGAAACTACCGGAGGAGTTGATGGAAGGCGTAGTCTGTCCCATCTACAAAAAGGGCGACCGGCTAGACTGCTGTAATTACCGCGGCATTACGCTGGTCAACGCCGCCTACAAGGTGCTCTCCCAGGTTTGGTTGCGTCGTCTATCCCAAGTCTTTAGCAAGAGAATTCGTAGGTCAGTATCAGGCGGCCTTTATGGGGGCCCGTGCAACTACGGATAAAATTTTTACTCTTCTACAAATCCTTCAGAAATGTCGAGAGTACAACGTGCCCACGTATCATATTTTCGCCGATTTCAGAGCAGCATACGATACCGTTGAACGCGAACAGCTATGGCAGATAATGCACGAGCACGGTTTTCTGGCTGACAAGGCTGATCAAAGCTACTCTGGAACGAGTGATGTGCTACGTGCGCGTTTCGGGACACTCTCAGGCCCGTTCGAATCGCGCAGGGGGTTACGGCAAGGGGAAGGTCTATCCGCTATGTTATTCAATATCGCTATTGAATATGTGATCCGACGGGCGTCGCATCGAAACGAGGGGAACGATCTTCAGTAAGAGTAGCCAACTCCTAGCTTTTGCACACCTTGACATCATTACTAGAAACCGTGGGATGGCGGAGGTAACCTACGCCAGACTAAAAACGGAGGCTAGGAGGATAGGGTTACAAATTAATGCGTTGAAAACCAAATATATGGTAGGAAGAGGCTCCCGAGAAAGTAACGTTTGCCTCCCACGGACAGTGTCAGTGACTATTGACCAGGGGGGATCTATCGGTAAGGAATTGTGAAACTCACATGTAAAGGGGCAGGCAGGTGACCATAATTTTCAATGCCGCTCTTGCTACTTTTTTTTCTTACCGATTTGCTGCTCTTACCTGTATATGTAGCTTCCGAAAAGTTTATTAGTTTGTTTTATTTACGCTAAAAAGCAGATAAATCCATTATCGGGATCAAAACAATACAAACGACAATTGCGCTGCGTGTTTGGGTTCGAGTTTCTGTCAACTGCAGCAGACAAAAATAGAATTGCGAGTCCCTTGGCTCGAAATTAATCACACGCCGTTTGGTCCATGACAATACAAACGTCATGGACCAAACACCATCTGCGGTAACGCACACATGTATGGAATTTGACAGCAATAGATCCCCCCTGCTATTGACGGCGATGAACTGGAAGTGGTTGATGAGTTCGTATATTTGAGATCTCTGGTCACCGTCGACAATAATACGAGTAAGGAGATCCAACGACGCATTCAAGCTGGAAATCGAGCCTACTTTTCCCTTCGCAAGACGTTTCGATCAAGGAGCATACGCCGCCGCACAAAGCTGACGATGTACAAAACGCTAATCAGACCGGTAGTCCTCTACGGACTTGAGACAGTAATTTTACTTACGAAAGACATACCTCGACATCGTTCACCTGGCTAAAGTTGGGAGACTACGATGGGCTGGCCACGTCGCAAGGATGCTAGCACAGAACAGAAGTGGAAGTAGAAATCCAAACACGTACATGCTACTTTCTACAGATACTAGCGAACCTGGCGGTAGCGAGTCACTTTTTCCTACGAAAACACATGAACGCATACGAATGCACACGAAAGCATGTGAAATCTGCTATGCGATTGGCAGCGAGCGTTCTGCTTATATTACTGTTATTCGCTTCTATGCGAAAACCTTCCCAAAGGAAAAGAAAAACAACAAAGTCTCTGTTACCAGCTTTGATCGCCGAATCGTTCGGACTTCCACTTCTGTTCTGTGATGCTAGACTGGGTAGTGAAATTTTCTCTCTTCAAGAACCCCACCGGCACCAGGAATAGAGGGGCTCATCGTGCTAGATGGCTCGACTAGATAAAAGCCTCGGTTGAAGCCGACTTGCGTGTGTTGAGACGCGCAACGAATTGGCGACGAGTAGCCCAGGAACGAGTACAATGGAGAGGAATTCTTGATACGGCAAGTGCCACTCCGACTCTCGGCTGAATAAGTAAGTAACGCATGACGCTAGAGTTGTCTACATGGAGCCATGGAGCATGGAGCAGTTAGAGCCAAGGCTGAGAGAAGGTGGTTGTGATAATGAAGAAAAATTACAACCACCTTCTCTCAGCCTTGGACAGACTTGGCTCTAACTGTCCCACCTCGTGCTGCAAACGGAAACGGAAGAAAGAAATTCTCATTTAGGTTTGTTTACGTTCCGCAGTAACGCCCTTTTGAAAAGTTGCTGCCGAAAATGTTTGACTTGGCTAAAATGGGTTTAATTAAACAACCCTCGAAGATCTTCGTGGGTAAAAGTGCGGGTGGTGTAACGGACAATACCGAAGCGGGACGCCGGACGCCCGACGCCGCTTTGACTTATCGTTTTATTGACTCACCGACTCCACCCATCACCCGTCTTTTCGGTCTTTTCGTTTGTCCAGGCGTGCCAGCTGTGTGGCTAAGCTAGCGGCAAAAATCGCAAAAATCAAAGAGACTCATTATTGCAGTTTATCTAATATTCTTCAGACCTGTCTTCTTTGTGTAGAATATTGAAAATTCCGAACTATACTGTCCGAATAAAAATTACTTTTGTACAAAACTTCAAGTTGTTATATTTAGCGTTTTCAGAGGGGTTTGGAGTTTTCGAATTCCGATAATAATTGTCGGTTGATTTTTGGCAACTCTGCCGCTGTCACTGAGTGACGGACGAGGCGGAGGCATATGCAAAAAATTGATAAAGAAGTCAAGAAAAAGACCGAAAAACGGATTATTTTGCTTGAATCCGTGAAGATTCGGTGCTAGTAAACAAGTTAACTGCAAAGTGAATAGTTGGTTTTCGTTACATTCTATAAATAAGGGATTTGTACCTTATGCTAGTAGTTATTTTAGTGTAATCTGGGTGTTGCCGAGAATTTTTATCAGCTTAGCTAACTCGATCTTCCAGTGTCGTGCGTATTCTTTGCTATTGCGATGGCGTCACCTTTTCGCTACACGCACGCAATTACCTGCAGGTTGGTCTACCAAAGAACCTAATTGTTAGGACGACTAGTAACAAAAAAATATGCGGCATATTGCATGCATCAATTTAAAAAAATCGATATGTCCTTGATCCAAATTGTCATTTAAAACGCATGAAAAAACGACGGTTTCTATTTTTTAATTATAACTGACCCCTTACCCTCTACGCATTTAGGATTCCCCTCTCTTTGCGCACCCGAGGTGAAATTGATCTGGAAGAGGCGAAGCTCCAGCATGAGGCCTACGTGAGGTAAGTCTCATATATTTTGACGTATATTTAATTTGGTTGGTGCTTCCAACAGCATAAACGTGCTCTGTGCATCAGTAGCGATAGTAATCATCTAAATTAATTGGTTCAATTCTACTAGATTGCTGCGAGATTTGGGGCTGGACGTTCTGGAGCTTCCCCCCGATGAGAATCTGCCCGAGTGTCCGTATGTGGAAGATTGTGCAGTGGTTTGTAATGGGATTGCTCTCATTTGTCGACCCGGTGATGCCAATCGGTTGAAAGAGGTCGGTATCTGTTTAGTTTTGTGTTTCTAAATTATGAGTGAAATTGATTTCTTTGCACGTTGCAGGTCGAGGCTGTCCGTGCTGTGCTGCGAAAGGAGCTCGACTTGCCGCTGGCAGAGATTGCCGACCAAAATGCTCGCCTTGACGGCGGTGATGTCCTGTTCACGGGGCGGGAGTTTTTTGTGGGTCTCAGCAAGTGGACCAACGAAGCGGGAGCCCGAGCAGTTGCCTCTGCCTTTCCCGAGTATCCATGTGTTCCTATCAAGGTAAGCACGTTAGCTTATTGGGAAAGTCCCACAACATTGTAAGTACGTTAATTCATGTAGATATTTTGCGCACTCTAATCGCAATAGAATAGATACTTACCCTCAGTTAGATAGAGAAAGTAATCTAATAATCTTGATGGAATTTTTCACATATGTATTATACTAAATGTTTACTATTTTTTCAATTTAGTTTCACTTTACTTCTTTTATTTTTTGCTTTAACCCCTCGTGCGGAACGTGCTAACGTCGCTGCGCTGTCATGACGCGTGCAATAAAATTCGTACCCAACTTTCGAATTATTCGATCTCTAGGTAGAGGGCGTGAATGTGCCGGCAAATCCGGTTATTACTTTGGAGTTAGTCAATGGAGAGATTCAGGTTGAACTGCTAGAAGTTGCGCATTAAAGTGTTTGCGAAAAATAGCTGTGCTGTGTTCGTTTTTTTACGATAGTTTTTAAGGCTAGCGCCAATCTGTCAAATTACACTTCGGTTTTTCGTTTTGTTGGATTTATTTTAGACTAACCGCGTGTTTGAATTGAAGTTATGCATCCCATGATTAGCTTGATAAATTTGGCATATGCTTAATTTTTCGCTTTTCAGTTTAGAATTTGGTTAATTGTGGCTTTAATTTTAGCTAGAAAAACGATGGTTTAGCAAGTGTTACTATTTATTTGGTTTCTGCTTGCTGTTTTGGCATGATTAAGCTTGAATTGCAAAAAAATCAAAGCAATTAACGAGAAGAAATCACTTGATGAAAATAGGGTGATCAAGTTTAAAAATTGCAAAAACCGACCGGCTCGATTTCTGTACGCAATTCAGATTTTACTATTTCATTTGTCTCTTACAAGGCCTGTATAACATAATTCCTTCATTTAATGGAGGCAGCTGGTCTCCAGTTCCGTGGGCACTCGGTGCTCGCAAGATGTCGCTCGACCTAGTCTTGCCACCTCTCTCGTTGTGCCATCTTTGTCTTATTTCGTCTTCTGGATTCGATGCGAAAACCATTTTTGCAGGATAGTTGTCCGGCATTCTAGCATAATGTCCTGTCCAACGTATCCGCTGCGTTCTTAAGAAGGACTTCATCGAACTCACCCTCTTCCGGCAGCGTAAACGCGTAGCTTTCGACGACATCCAGTCGCTTCCGGTTTATGATTTCGTCTGGTTGGATGATCTCAAGGCCTTACTGATACTGCCTATGACCAAGTTCTTGGAGACGGCGAAGCCGACAAGTCTAAGGCCGTTTTCGTTTGTTTACGGGTGTGCTTAACTGTCCATCAGCGGGATAAGGACCTTAGGTTAACAGCCTACTGTACCGAAACACAAAGATCATGAAAAGAATCAACTATAGTTCCAATCCTGAAAATTAGTAATACAAAGAATGCAACAGAGTACAGACCTGTTAATATGTTAGAGCTCCAAGAAAAAACTCTTGAAAGCATTGTCAAAGGACAATTAATGACTTTTGTAAATTCACAATATATTATTATATCAGATCAGTTTAGAAAAAATCATTCCACGGAGACAGCTATAAACTTGATACTATATAAGTGGAAGTCTAATATTGAAATGGGAAAATGTACTATGGCAGTTTTTCTGGATTTAAAAAAGGCATTCGATACAGTTGATAGATCGCAACTGCTTAATGTTTTGTATAATATAGGAATTCGTGAAACGGTATGGAATTGGTTCAATAGTTATCTCTCTAATAGCTGTCAAAGGACTAAATACGGTAATACTGTTTCCGATTTGCGCGAGAATAATTTAGGAGTACCACAAGGAAGTGTTTTAAGACCGCTATTCTTTATTCTTTACATCAATGACTTGAAACGCTGCTTGGGCGGAAGCGAAAAGTTAAAACTATTTGCTGATGATGCTACAATCTATTGGACAAGTGACTGCTTAGAAACAGCGACTCAAGAAGCTGAAAACAAAGAAGTTAATGAAAATGAAAGAAGGAATCTCTGGATTATTGACAACAACCTTTAGCATGAAAACAAAGACACGAACCGGAACATGGAATATACTGACCCTTGCCCAGCAGGGCAAGCTGGCTCAACTTGCAAGTGAAGCTATAACCGCCTGAAACTTGAAATCCTGGGGCTGAGCGAGGTGCGCTGGCCGGGTACTGGCGAACACAAGACATCATCCAGGCAAGTCTTGCTCTACTTTGGCATGCGAGGTGAAAATGCTACTCGAGAAAGAGGAGTTCGATTCCTACTGAGCCCAGGGGCACATGCGGCCCTGATGAAGTGGGAACCGATAAACGAGCGACTAATCGTTGCCAGATTCAGAACATGGGTTAGAAACCTTACAGCTTCAGCAGGTGAACAACTGGGTTGAGAAAATCCCGAAGGGGGCATCCAAATCCATTTGGGCGATTTCAACGCGAAGATTGGCTCAAACAACGCAGATCTTGAACGCGTCATGGGACGCCATGGATAGGAGAGATGAGCGAAAACGGAGAGCTGTTTACAGAATTCTGTGGTAATAACAACATGGTCATTGGTAGATCGCTCTTTCCCCATAGACCAGTACCTGAAGTCACGTGGATGCCCCACGACGGCCGAACAGAAAACCAAATCGATCACATCTGCATCAGCCGGAAATGGAGAAGGAGTCTTCTTGATGTACGCAACAAACGCAGCGCTGATATTGCATCCGACCATCATCTTGTTATCGCTGAGAGACGTCTGCGCGTCGTACGCGTCTAGCGACGGGAGCAGAAAGTTGGGTGCTGTTACGACGTCCGCCGATTGGAAAATCCAGAGGGGAAAAGGGCCTTTGTCGAACAACCTGAATCCCGAGCCTCGGAGTTGCCACCTGGTGGAACCATCGAAGAGCAATGGACCGGCATCAAGAACGCCTTCATCCTGGTTGTGATGAAATCCTCGGCAAAGCGTGCAGCGGGCGGAGGGAGTGGATCTCGGATGAAACTTGGAGGAAGATCGACGAGCAGAGCGAGGCGAAAGCTGGCATTGAGCAAGCGCAGACCAGATCGGCTAAGACAGCTGCCTGTCAACGATACGCTGAACTGGAGAGGGCTGCGAAACGTGCTAGTAGGCGGGACAAGAGAGCCTGGACAGCCAGATGATGCATCAGCTTTTCAGCAATATATGGGAAACCGACACTTTTCTGGTGGACTGGATGCAGGGCATATTGATGGTCAAAGTCCCTAAAAAGGAGACCTAACTAAATGCGGTAACTGGCGTGGTATCACGTTGCTCTGTATTACTCTCAAGGTATTCTGTAAGGTAATCCTCAACCGGATCCAGGAGAAGATTGACGCTACTCTCCGGCGGCAGCAAGCTGGATACCGTGCTGGCCGATCATGTGTAGACCATATCACAACGCTCCGCATTATATTGGAGCAGATCAACGAATTCCAGGACTCTCTTCTGCTGGTGTTCGTTGATTTCGAAAAGGCGTTCGACCGACTCAATCACGAGAACATCTGGGGCGCACTTAGGCGTAGAGGAGTTCCAGATAAGCTAGTCCATCTCATCGCGGCTCAGTACGAGGCGTTCTTGTGCAAGGTTTTGCACGACGGCGTCTTGTCCGACCCTATAAGGGTTACTGCTGGCGTGAGACCAGGCTGCATTTTATCATCGCTTCTGTTTCTCATAACTGAATATCCAACGAGGAAGTCCATCGTAGATGTCATCAACAGAAATTCGTGAACGTAGGTGGAGTGGATCGGACACATCTTGAGCAAAGGAGCGAACGAGGTTTGCAGAAAAGCACTACTGGAATCCACAAGGATATCGTAGAAGAGGCAGACCCAGAGGCTCATTGTGACGGAGCTTAGCCAACGACATCCGGGCTGTAGACGAGAACCTGTCCTGGCGACAGGTAAAAGCCATGGCGGGTAACCATCAGCAACGAGGAGATCTCTGATTTCATTTCTTTGTTCCGCCGGACCGGCGGACATGGACACATAAGTAAGTAAATTCTTCCTTTCCAGCATATCTCCTCTTCTTCAGAAATCACATGGGTACTTCCGAGTCAGTTCAGTATTCTTAATTTCCAGTCCATTTTTGTCACCTGGCTCTTTACGAATTGTTCCGATTCGAGTTATTGTGAATGTCGTTTGTTACTTTGGTTTTTTTAGTGGTGCCGGCTTGCAAGACCCGCAACCAACCCCACTGTATCGCCGAAGGACCAACGTAGGTTGAAAGCCCTCCTTGTTTGTCAGTATACGACTTTAGTTTCCAGCGGGGTTGGTTACCCGATCTTCACGAGGTCCCTCGTATCCCGGCTGGTACTACGGGAATGTAGGGATAGGAGTTGCTGGTTAAGAGACTATGGCCCACTGTAGGGTCTATTTTGTGCCCAGTACGCAAGGCACCGATGGTACGCAGCTAATTTTCACAATTTTACTATCATTTTATTTATATGAAAGGACAGTTAGAGAGTGATATACCAAAGATTATCATTCGCTTTTCTTTGGCTGCTCTTAGATGTTCAGACCCATAGTTTGGTTGTCCTCTGGCGAGAGTTCTAGTTGTCGCTAATCGTTTGTTCCAGTCTATCCATGGCTGGTGACATTAACATTTTCAGCGTATCCATAAGCATTATCTTGGCGCCGTATTAAGAGGCGATTCGGAATGAATGGAGACTACATATGAGTCGCAAAACCTTTAGAACTGAACGCTTAAAAGATGATATGCCTAACAGTGAACTGAAAGATTCAGCTTCCATAGGTACAACCGATCTGTAGCCGCCTTGTCGAGGCGCCGTCAATCCTACTTTGCGTACCTACCAGTTGTTAAAAAAGATTACTCTATCGAACTTTCCTGTATTCCGCTGGCAAGAGACTCGATGATTTTCTCGCTCTCGTCAGCCGTTCTTTTCGTTGGACATATTTTCCGAACTGGGTTGTGAGCTGGAAAGCCTTGAGGATGACAAAAACTACTTTTTCCTAGTCGGAAAAATGATATATATTTTAGCTTTCAGAGAGAAACTGATTTGAATGCATGTTTTTTTATAGGTTAGGGGTTACTGACTGATAGAATCGATGGAGAGAAAAAAATCTTATATCATGGCAGTTTCATGGCCTGCTCTGCTCACATAAGATCAAAAAAAGTTACGTTACGGGCGACTTGTAATGAGAAAAAAAAGCTTTTGTTTACAGATACTGCATTGGACATTTAGAGGTTGCTATTTTTAAATTTTGCACGTTTTTAGAACTATAGAACTTACTTTGGCAAATTGTCCGCTTCTTCGGTTCGGCGCCCATAGACTATTCTCAACACATTTACCTTCCAGGTGACAGAGCATCGACATCTCAAGTATTACATTTCCATGGCTGGAACGGACGTGCTATGTGTCAGCAAAAGCAAGGAATCCCAGGAGATTCTCAAGCGAATCGAGCGGGAAGCGACCTACACCTACAGCACTCTGACACTGGCGGAGGAACAGGCTGCCAACGTCCTGTACGTGAACGGGACGCTAATCCATCGGCTAGGCGAGGAGATCCCACAGTCGGCATCGGTAAGTCAATGTTTAGCTCGCACAAAATGCTCGTACACATTTTAACAGTGCTCTTATCGTGTGCAGATCCTATCGCAAAAACTCGACATTCCTAGGCAAACCGTGCCGATGTCTGAGCTTGGCAAGTTTTCCAACGGCCTGACCGCGTGCTGTATTCTGATAAAACGATCTCGGCACATCAAAAGCCTGTAATGCGGGCGTTACCAGCATGCCAACCTGCAGTAACATTCTAACCGAACTAACGCAAACAAAAGTCTATTTTAATATTTATTTTGTTTATTCGTCGTTGCCTTCGTGCTGAACTTTGTGCTTTGTTGTAGGTACCTTCTAATAGAATCTCTTGTTTGTATTGATTCTCTTGTTAATCTTAAGAAATTTTGTTGATTAGGTTCTAAATCTTTTGATGTGCACTTCGCTCAGTGACACTTTATAAACGAACGGTATTCAACTGCTGTATTCCTTCACTTATTGATCTGTTTTCTGCCGCATAACCTAGAATATGAACTCACTAACATAACCAAGAATTAATTGTTGATTAATTCAATTCAAACTAGTTGATATTAAGGCCTTTCTGTTTTTGGTTTTCTTGCTTTTGTTAAGTGAAATGAAATGTCAAATGAATGAGTTTACCCACAGGATAAGAAAGTAGCATAAGCAGGGGAATGTCACCTTTATCGAATGTAGGTTGTGACTAAGTAGGTCGTATTCAGATCCTTATATCGGAGTAGCCCCGGCAGACACAAACAACAATGCTCAACAACGCGAAAATAGTAGATTTAATAGCCACTCGACACCCTTCGCTCTAGGCTCAACAACAATCGTACAACACATCGTGAATAAACTTCCATCTATTTTTGTCTTAAGGTTAGAAGGCTTCCGTTTGAATAGATCCGCGAGTAATACACAAAACCTTACATTTATTACCTACCGCGCTAGCATTACATTATTTACCAATAATCGCGAAATAATTTTACGTTGCGCTGTTGCAACATGAGAGCGAGCTAATTTTTAAATAATCGTGTAATATCAAACAGTCAACAGTCTAGGAGTGTGTTAAACGGAAAATTATAATAATAATAGTAACGATAATATACTTCTGAATAGTCTTATTTACACGTTCAAGCGTTCAAGTTATACACGGGAACAAATTCCGATAAATTCGCAAATGCTCGATTAAAGCAAAGGTAATACTGTTCTAATATAATATAATTCAAATTTACGCAGATTGGCAGGTGATTTTCCTAGGCGGATAGAGCAAAAGAAAAGAAGCGGATCGCACAAATCCATGTGTCATAACGTTAGGCAGAGCCTCTCGACGTCTCGTGGCACCTCTCGTAGTAGGTATCTTCTTCGAAACGGACCGGAATAGCTGGCAAAACAGCACAGCTCTTCGACAATGAAAGCATCGTTAAATACAGCTGACACCCGGCTATGGGACAAAAAAAAACCAGCGCTTCTTCATTCTTTAACTTTTTATGATGTTGTACAGAGGCTAACAGCCATCATCGCCGACGATGGCAGCACTACAACAGTGCCAAGTGGAAGCATCAGCTGGCTTAGTCTGGTTGGTTGGCGAACGCATTTGACGGTGGACCGTAGCCAGCCGTTCGCTTTTTGTTTTGTTTCTGCCCAAGAGGGTGGTGGATAATGGCAAAGAACGCAAAGTAAACGATATCTAATCTGCCGAGTGGATGCAGTTTCAAGCTTCAAGTATGGTTTGCTACCAAGCATTAGCTTTTTTCCCGGAATATTGAAGATGCAAGAGAATATGAAGTTGCTGACGCAATGTGGAGGCGTACGGTTACTTGTGTTGCCAGTAGAAAACCGAGCGTCTCCATTAGTAAGTAAATGAATTCGGCGTCTATTTCCCTACCCTATCAGAATCTGTCATGATAGAACATAGTTGAGGTTCGGGCTATGAAAAGAGGAAGATAGTGTGAATTATTTGTAAAGTATAAATACCCTCATTTGAAGATGACTCGTGCCTTCCGACCTGTATTTCTGTAGCATCATACCAGGAAGGAACGTGATGAATGCACCTCAGTGCTTCGTGGTGCAATTGCTTTGCATCTGTACTATAATTTTCTGATTTTCTGAGATGGCTGAAATCATACGGAGCACATGTTTGCCTTCGGCGTGCTTCGATGGAAAACCCCCGCAGGTGTGTTGTTGTTTATTGGGTTTGCTTTATGTTTAAAATTAAATTTTACGTTTCCATAACACCGCGCCTGGTGAGTCTGCGCTTGATTCTGCTTGCAGCACGAGAACTCGGTGGCACTAGTTTCTCCAGGTGGCACGACATGAAATGCGACAGAACTGAATAATGATTTTCGTGCACCCAACGTTTTACTCTAATCGGATTTCAAGAAATGTGCTGGCAAAAAGGGACGTTTGGGAGTAAACTCGCTGTGGGTTACCATTATTACGTATTTCGACGTAGAACTGCTTCATATGGTAGGGTAAGGGTTTAATGTCAAAATACGAAAACTGAACAAGTGGTCAGGATTGAATGAACAAAGTTTGCTTCGCATCTCCTCGATCTAAGTCGGGCTCCACCAGTGGCTTAAATACCATTGCTGGAAAAACATCAATCCAAAGCCCAAGTCCAGGTCCCATTAGCCAAACGGTCATGGTTAGAACATAAACCTTCTGATTTTTCTTAAAATAAAATAAAATTAAAATTAGTTTTCTACCTAAAAAATTGTTTTTACCTTTCTCTAAACATTTAAACATTGAGATAATGAATTAAGATGGGCCAAACAGAAGAAGTTTTACTCATTTAAGTACACCTTGAGATCACTAAATGACGCTAGCTCGCGCGACTGAAGCAGCCAGACGTTGCCGAAAACAATGCGCATTTACTCGAAGCTGCGCTACCGGTAGCGGACGAGCCGGAAGAAGGGGAAGAAGCCCGTCTCAGGGTTAAAGGTTTTGAACATTTTCTATGCATTTATGTACCCACGAAAAGCGGAAGAGAAGAGACGCGAAGAGAATCTCTCATTGTCACATAGGTCTATTTGAAAAATTGTAAGAGAATAATTAGTCTATAGTCTCAGGTCTTTAGTAAACTGTCAACCGTTTCATATCATTTCCTCGTTCTCTCCGAATGTCCAATAGGTTGTGCACCCAGGTTGCAGCATAGCAACGTTTCAAACTGTTTGAATTTTCCCGTTGGCGTGAAAATTCTGAAAGGAATCATGGAAGGCAGTGAAGTGACCATTGTGAAGTTAAAAAACTCCATTAATAGAATTTGGAAGTTCAAGGCGGAGATGTTGCTGACCAGGGAGGACCTGTAGCAGTATTTTCTAACAAAAAATCCTGTTTAGGAGTTTTTCTCGATATTGAAGGAGCTTTTGATAACGTATCTTTCAATTCTATACTGGAAGCAGCACAAAACCACGGAGTTTCATCTACTATAATAAGTTATAGACCCCATAGTGGTCGTTAGCCTCTTATCCAGCAACTTCGATCCCGACCTCCTCGTGGTACCAGGCGGAATACGAGTAACCTTAGCGGAGATTGGGTAACCAACTCCGGTGGAAACTAAGGTCGTATACTAACCGGGAAGGAGGTATAGTGAGTCTCGACACTATAAAATGGCAGCCACATCGCGACGCTCGGTAGTGTTGCCCCAGTACGGCAACAAACCTAGATTAAATCACACTTACAAAATTCAAGCAAATTCGGAGCGGAATATTCGGCATTGACCTAGGCGACGGAACAAGGACGACGAATGGAGACTCGGTACCTGGAACTGCAGATCGTCAAATTTCGCAGGTTGCGAGCGGGTGCTGATTGAACAGCTCGAACCCCGCAAATTCGGCATCGTAGCTCTGCAGGAAATCTGTCGCAAAGGAGAGAAGGTATGGAAGATCCGTGGTGGAAAGGCCCAGTTTTACCAGTGCGGTGGCACTACCAACCAACCGGGAACGGGCTTTGTAGTGTTGGGCGGAATGCAGGATCGCGTGATAGATTGCGAGCAACTACTTACCACCCAGTAAACCATTTGGTTTGTATATCTCGATTGTAACTGAGATATACGAAATCATATTAGAACGAAAAAGTTATATTTCACGCCATATAAGAACATATATGTACCAAAGTGGAGGCGATATACGTGCGAAAGCTTTGACAATTATTTGTAATTCTATTTTGCGTAGTTTTTATAACACGCAACTAAATACTGCTGAATATATGATTGAGATATAATCAAATATTGCAATCGTCTATACTGCTTTATAATTCACAGTCATGAATTGTATATGAAGGCACGCACGACTGCAAAACAACTTATTGTTCACTTCGATTCGACATACTCTAATCATTATGCAATTCCAATGTGAAATTGACATGAAAACGATTTAATGTGAACTTTCTATTACGATTTTGTGTTATCTGGGCAAATTTTTACTATCCGACAGATCTTGCCGAAATGGCGGGAGTACAACGTGCCCACGCATCACATCTTTATTGATTTCAAAGCATCATACGATACAGTCGATCGAGACAAGCTGTGGCAGATAATGCACGAACACGGTTTTCCGGACAAACTGACGTGACTGATCAGAGCTACATTGGTTCGAGTGATGTGTTTCGTACGCATTTCTGGGACACTCTTGAGTCCCTTCGAGACACGGCGAGGGTTGAGACAAGGTGACGGTTTATCCTGCATGCTGTTCAACATCGCTCTTGAGGGGGTGATCCGACGAGCGGGCATCGAAACGAGAGGCACGATTTTTACCAAGGTTAGCCAACTCCTAGGTTTTGCAGATGACTTCGATATCATAGCCAGCAACTTTCCGACGGCGGAGGCAATCTACGTCAGACTGAAAGCGGAGTCTAGGAGAATTGAGCTAAAAAAATGCGTCGAAGACCAAATACATGAAAGGAGGCTCAAAGGAAACAAACGCGCGCCTCCCATGGACGGTAACCGTTGACGGCGACGAACTAGAAGTGGTAGAGGAGCTCGTGTATTTGGGATCGCTGGTGACCGCGGACAACACTAGTAAGGAGATCCAGCGGCGCATCCAAGCGGGAAATCGGGCCTACTTTGCCCTTCGTAAAACGCTACGATCAGGAAGCGTACGCCACCGCACGAAGCTAAGAATGTACAAAACCCTTATTAGACCAGTAGTTCTTTATGGACTTGAAGCCGTCACGCTGCTCACGGAGGACATACGCGCCCTTGCCGTGTTCGAGCGCAAAGTGCTGCGGACGATATTTGGCGGAGTACAAACTGAAAGTGGAGAGTGGCGAAGGCGTATGAATCACGAGCTACAGGCACTGCTTGGGGAGACTCCCATCGTATATCTATCGAAAGTTAACAGGCTACGGTGGGCCGGACACGTCGTAAGGATGCCGGACGACAGTGCGACGAAAATAGTCCTCTTCAACAACCCCACCAGCACAGGAACAGGGGGACCTAACGGGCACGGTGGCTTGAAATTGGCGACGAGTGGCTCAAGACCGAGTTGAATGGAGACGAGTGCATGAAACAGCACGAACCACCCCGGCTCTATGCTGAAGAAGAAGAAGAATAAGTTGGATACACAATGCTAAGCAACCGGATTCATTGCTCATCATTAAGACAGGCAGGAATAAGAAAGCTAAGTATCTGTGGCTGCCCTCAGGCTGGTGTTTTGTCACTACTCTTACGGAATCTAGTGGCAGATAGTTTACTAAGCAAATTGAATGCTCAGGGCTATTCCAGCTATGGCTTTGCGGATGATTATCATATATTGGTGTCCGGTCTATGTGAAAGCACATTGTTGGACGTAATTCAAGAAGCTTTGCGAGTTGTTGAACAATGGTGTCGGCAGATTAGACTCTCAGTTGTTAATCCAAGTAAGACATCAATGGTACTTTTTACGAATAAAAGACAAATAACCGGTATTCGTCCTCTGCAATTGACTTTAACTCTGGAATAGTTGTTACAGATCAAGTTAAATACGTTGGGGTCATTCTTGACTCTAAGTTGAATTGGTCTGCCCACATTGATTCCAGTGTCAAAAAAGCATCCATGGAATTTGGACAGTGCAGGCGAGCTTTTGAGAAAACCTGGGATCTAAAACCCAAGTATACTAGTACTTATGGCCAAGTAGTACTTATTCCACCAGGTCTTCATCTGATTGATGTCTTTGACAACTTTTCTCTTTGCCTTGAGTCCCCTCTTCATGATCGCCTAGTATTTCTCAATGGGGCGGAACTGGGGGCAATTGGGTGGGTTAAGGTCTTTCGGGACAAACTGGACCCCTTTCTCTGCATACCATCCTTGAACGATTTTGCTGTAATGACAGCTTGCCAAATCTGGCTAAAACATCACGGGATGGTGGTGGGATCGAATGAACGGCAAAGTTCGTTTTTGGAGACACTCCTTTTGGTACAGTTCCGACGTTATTGTCCTATTTGTTACGAAAACTTTCGTTTTTCTATCACAGCTGCAAATGCCCTTCCAAATCATAAATTTTCGTGCAAATTTGTCGGCAAAAACATATTTAAATTTGCTTGGAACATCCCTACGAGCCGTTGCCAAGTAAAATCTTTGACCTGGCATTTGCCCGAAGTCAGCCTTGACATCGGATTCATCGTCTATCAGAAGCACCTTGGTTAGCACCCGGTCGTATAGCTTTCAAGCACGGATTTTGGCCACGCTATTCTGCTTTATGGTTCGGTTTGGCTGTTTGCTAGCTCGAAACGACTTGATTCCTTCCCGGAGTTGAATTCTCCTCACGGTACTATGGGCTGCACCGAATTTTTCTGGCCAAATAACGGTCCGACAGATTGGGATTCCTGTTGATGGTCTTCAAAATTTCACCACGCAGTTTCCGGTCGAAAGTTCCACTCCGATGATTAGTAGCTTGAGGCTTCCGAGTTCCGAATCGTCGTCAATGTTTCCTTATACCGGTTGATAACGCCCCATACGGTATTTCTGGGCAATTTCAGCTATTTGGCTAGCCTAGATGCAGTCCATAATGGTTTTTCCAAATAGCTGTGCACAATTTTTTCCTGCTTTCGGCTTCCATGTTGTCTGTTTACAAAATACAGTCGTTTTGCGAAATGTCAAAAATACATAGATGAAGCTAACAAAATTTCCGGCAAGCGGGTACCAAGAACTTCCAAATCCGTCCACCAAGAGCGCCACAATATGAGCAAAAGTTTGTTCCAATTCTAAATGAAGCAAACTTTACTGTCCGACCGAAGACATGCTGGCAGATATGATGACGAAATCGTTGTCAAGCATTAAGTTAGTAAAACTAAGGGAAGCAACCGGAATACTAGCTTTTTATGTTGAGGAGGAGTGTTAGTTCTCCAAATCGAAACAATCTGTGTATTACTTGTCAATTTGCAATAGCAATATTAACAGTGATAGCAGAAGGCATCATCGAGCATGTGGCACGGAGACGGAGTCAGCGGAACGACTGGTATGACGATTAATGTAGGAGAGTGATGGATGTGAACAACCTTGAACGGGTGGCAATGATATGCAGTGCCATTCGTCAATCGGCAGTAAGCCTGAATCTTCCAGGAGTATGCGGAGTTGGAGCAGCTGCAACGTTATCACGAAACGCAAAAGTTCTATCAGAAACTGAACGCAATCGGTTAAAATTGCCACAGAAAGAAAGACGACAAACTGGACTGTGAAAACTATTGTGCGATCACCTTTCTCATGCCGCCTACAGTGTGCTCTGCCAAATTATTTTCCGCCGATTAACATCAATTGCGAACAGATTTGTGGGATTAATCAAGTCGGCTTCGTTGAAGTACATTCAACACCCGATCAAATAATTACGCTGCGGCAGATCTTCCATAAAGGCCGTGAATACTGTGTTCCCATGTACCGTTTATTCGTTGACTTCAAAGCTGCATATGATACCATCGACTGAAAAAAACTATAGAAAATCGTGGACGACTACAGCTTCCTCAGGAAGCTCATCAGGCTCAGTGCTGTGTTCGGATATCAGGTGGATGGTCAAGTTCATCCGAATCACACAGTGGTCTTCGCTTAGGTGAAAATTTTTCACGATCGAATTCCACTTCCATTGAATTCAATTTTATTCACGACAGATACGCATTTCACCTACGACTTGCAGGCTCCATCAGCATCTGTGTTCGAAAACCGACACTGATGAAACCTACAAGTCATAGGCAAAATACGTATCTGCTGTAAATAAAATCAATAATTATTGTGGAATTGAGTAGTGGGAATGTCGGGAATGTTTTCTTTAATCAAGTGTTAACTGTTAGAGTATAATTTCATCTGAGTTTCATAAGTAATAACCATCTAGTAGATCTAGTTTAGTAATAACTTACCCAGTAATAGACTAAAAGGCAAGTTGGTGCTATACATTCCAAAAAACAAACAGTGACTGCTAATTGGCAATTTGCGTCGGACGATTAGCTAAATGTTCCCGATTGTCGAGCAAATTGTGTCGGTTAGCGAATTAGCAAATTAACGGTGCCCAGCACTGGATACCTACACATTAAAATGGCAGCTGCGTAATTGGTGATATTTTTAAACGCTGAGACGTGAAAATATAAATATTATATTTTTTATAGCTTCTGCACGTTGAAGTCCCCGCTGGCACTGGACGCTGTTGTTTTTGGACTCTTCTGCTTCATGATGGCTCGGGAATCCTATTATTATTCCGAGCTGCATCCTGGCGTCCCTAATCACCAATAATATCCAGCCGGCCGTTGCGGTGGTAATTTTTGGGGCATGTCTCTTCGGTATTGATTAAATTCTATTCATGTCGTTCACGTTTGGGACGCATTCAACCTGTCGAGTGGATGTGATATGATTTTTGTGTGCTCTCTGCCGTCGACTGATGTTGTTACTTCCGTTGCGGCGAACATTTCTGCCTGTTATCTTCACTCAGTGACACGAAAAGCCAAGAGATTTTCAGCAGAATGTCCCACATGGATTGGACAACTAATTTTACGTGACGTTGTTGAAGAAATGTGTTTGTGGCAGGTTTTGCTATTTTGTTTCTGGCCGTATGTAACGGGGAAGGTTAGCGGGGTGTTGTTGAAGATTTTGTTGTCGTGCAGTATTTCGTCGAAATGTTTACACCGTTTATGGTACGTATCACCCAAAACACAGCAGAAATAATGCTGCAAGCGTAGAAACAAAAGAAAATAATCATTTATTGTACATACAGTTATATTTCTGCCAGAGACGGAGATTTTATTCGTTTGACATCGTTTCACAATGAACCGCTCTGATCCAATTATGACTTTGCTCACATGCGGCGCAAAAGTCCCAAATTTTGCAAAATACAAACATCCAAACAAAAAAAACCGAACGGCGATGCCTTCAACGAGATAAATTCAATAAAATCATCAACCCAATTACGGTGATCGGTGAAGCGTTAAATAAAATTTACTGTTTCCTTTAAATCATGGTCACGCACGCCACCATTATTGGGTGCTGTTACGCGATTCAAATCGACCCCTCGGAAGCGGACCTGCATGCGGATGGGAGGGCTGGAAGGCCAAAATGGCCGAAAAGGGAATTGTATTTTTCAGCTTCTCAGTCGTGCACGGTCAATAAAAATAAACACCGTAGAGGCGACCATCGGGAAAATCAGCAGAGCCGCATGCAAACAGAGAGGATGTGCCTATGGTGGCTTATGCTTGTATCTGTAGGTACATACAATTCGGTAAATTCGGGTTCGGTGCCGATGCGGTCACCGTCGCAGTGCCGTAGGGATCGCCGTAGCTTTCCTCCTGCTTCGACGGTCCGTTTTGTGATCTCTTTTTCTGGGCTCGGTTGGGTTCCGAAATCGGGCTGGTGCTTTTTGTGTTCAACCCAGCGGGAGATTTCGCGAACGTCGGGTTTGTGTCCTTTACGGCGCGACAGTGTAATTAATTTATCTTTACGACTTAATTTTATTGTCCGAAATTCGCACCAACAAAGCGGGATGCTCTTCTATCGCGATGATGCTCAATTGTTTTGATGATGTGCGTTGGGCTTCGCCGGCTGCTGATGGTGATGACATGAATTATCGGTGGGTTTTTGGGGTGCCAATTTGAGGGGCTTCCGAGTGACGGATGTCCGACGCTATCGCCACCAAAAGGGTTCCGGCATTGTGCGAAGAAAATGATAACGTTCTCGAATTGTTGTGCTGTCCCAGCGATGCTGGAGGTGGTTAATATTTATCACTTTTGAATTTTGAGTCATCATTTATGAATGATTTATTGTCAAAAAAAGTAATAATGATAACGTGGGTAACGTGCCTGGCTGTAAAAAGTGATAAATAAGAACGAATCATTGAATGGAGTAGTATGGACACAAATCGCTTCAGCTTGATTAAGTTAATATAGGACTGACATTCGGTTATTCATTTGTTTTGGTCAGAATAAAGGTTAATCTGACTTGCTAATGGTGCAGAACTCTTGTCGAAGGTCATGATTTGCTATAGCCACATTTTAAGAGCATCTCTGAGCCTATGTTTTTAGGTTTGACCTTCTTTTATCGACCAAGTACGTTCAAGTTCCTTGTTTATGCGAGTAATTTTCATTTATCTATAACTGTTGATTTGTTGGGTCGAAGCAAGCTGCGCCTGTAGGTGAATGCAAAACTTTTCGCTAGTTTGGAATCTTACAAGATATCTATTGTTATGTAAAAAATGCAAGGAATCGATTGGTGATGGTCCCATCTTACACAGATATCGGGAAGTGGTCCATTTTGCTCTATTATCTCCAGCCCCAGCCCTAGCCCTAGCTCTAGCCCTAGCCCTAGCCCTAGCCCTAGCCCTAGCCCTAGCCCTAGCCCTAGCCCTACCCCTAGCCCTAGCCCTAGCCCTAGCCCTAGCCCTAGCCCTAGCCCTAGCCCTAGCCCTAGCCCTAGCCCTAGCCCTAGCCCTAGCCCTAGCCCTAGCCCTAGCCCTAGCCCTAGCCCTAGCCCTAGCCCTAGCCCTAGCCCTAGCCCTAGCCCTAGCCCTAGCCCTAGCCCTAGCCCTAGCCCTAGCCCTAGCCCTAGCCCTAGCCCTAGCCCTAGCCCTAGCCCTAGCCCTAGCCCTAGCCCTAGCCCTAGCCCTAGCCCTAGCCCTAGCCCTAGCCCTAGCCCTAGCCCTAGCCCTAGCCCTAGCCCTAGCCCTAGCCCTAGCCCTAGCCCTAGCCCTAGCCCTAGCCCTAGCCCTAGCCCTAGCCCTAGCCCTAGCCCTAGCCCTAGCCCTAGCCCTAGCCCTAGCCCTAGCCCTAGCCCTAGCCCTAGCCCTAGCCCTAGCCCTAGCCCTAGCCCTAGCCCTAGCCCTAGCCCTAGCCCTAGCCCTAGCCCTAGCCCTAGCCCTAGCCCTAGCCCTAGCCCTAGCCCTAGCCCTAGCCCTAGCCCTAGCCCTTGGTAAAAATTGGAAAAAATGGAAGATTAGATTACTTTGTGCTTCTTTTATTCCGGATACCGCCATTATTTAATATAATTATTTGCCAAATAAAGAAAATTTTTCTTGCCATTTTGTGTTAACAAAGGCTGCAGTTGCTGTTTTGTTTAAAACAAATAATTTTGACAGCTTTGTTTTATTATTTTCCTTTTTCTATTTACCAATAGGTTTTTAAATCTCACTGGCTCTTTGGAAAATTGCCGACAAATCATCCAGTAGGACAAACGACCGGATTATTTTAATTCAGAGCGAACCAAGCTCCATGAAACGTTTAAAGATGGCTACTGGATAGATTTTCTGGACATTTTGAATCAACCGGGTGCAGCCTGAAGAGTTTTTGCAACGTAAAAAAAAGAGGATTGAGCCAGTGAGTCTGGTCAGAATATTTCTTTGACGGACTTTTGCGGTCAAGAGTATAGCGGTATCTGGTAAGCGTTTTCAATTCTGTTTTATTGGTTCAATTAAGTGATATATCTTAATAGATAATGGCTTATAGCGGTGAAAGTTCTCGCCAGAGTGGCAGCATTTTAATTGGTTCAATAGAGCCATATGTAGTAGGATCGTCTTTCGTTAATTACTCTGAAAGGCTTGATTATTTATTTCAAGTAAATGGCATTACTGACGTTGCTAAACAAAAAGCACTTTTTGTTACGTTAAGCGGTTCTGCGGTTTACGATGAGCTTAAGCTTCTTTATCCATCTTCGGAAGATCTTAAGCAAGTTACGTATGCAGACATTTCTAAAAAACTTTAGGGAGGTTCTTCTAATAGGTCCGAATAACCACACGCGTTTGTACTTCGAGTTGTAACATAAAACTAACTTTGCTGAGTTCGATCAGCAGGCTTTATTTACTTTTCTGTTTATCCAGACTATACTCGTAACACGACAGTGCTACCAGAGTTTATTCAATTCTATCTGTTGTCATTACAAAGTACTGTGCACGAAGGTGTACAGTTTAATTCTTTTTATGGATACAACAATTTCTAATTCCCGTCGTAGTAAGTAAAGCCATTCTAATTTTCATCATTTGTTGGATGGAATTAATGAATACTCCAAAAGTTTTTGTGCTGATTTGACTAAAACACACCCATCCTTCCGACCCGTGAACTTTGAAATCACTTGAAAGCGATTATTTAAGCACATTATTGAAAATGACTTTATTTCTTAAATTCGTCCTACCGTTTTAAAATCCGTCCATCAAAATTTTTCATCGTCCGAACTAAAAATCACAACAATTCTTACGAAGCTACCGCGCATGTATTTGTGTAGAACGGCATGACAAATGTTATTCTGCAAAATTTCTGCAGGTCAGGCAAGTTTTCCTGGCTGTAGGGTAACGACAATGCCTTGCGTGATTTATTTTCATTTATGAATGACGGAAATTAAAGCAATTAGTTGACATTTTTTTCTTCGTCTCACGAAAAAAACGTAGGAAATTTGGCTGGTAGGACTTCTTTAATGATAAAAAGCATTTAAATAGATCTCAACTCACTTTGATTGATCGCGTATGATAGACAACAAACTAAAATATTAGGGAATAACTAGTTTTGCATTGTGTGTCATAAAAATGCTGATATTTTTAATAATTTGTGTTGGATAGGACGGGAATAGGCAATTACGACGAAGCAGCAACATACCCTATCTACATTTCCGGAGCAAAGATTTGAAGTGGTATGCCACTCATAAAGTGCCCAATCTAATCTAATCTCTAATCTCACACTAACGCAGCCAATTCTTGAAAGCATCCTGAAAAATGACGATTACTTGAATCAATCATTTTTCTTGTCGACGGCCAGGCCAACGGCGCAGTATGTACCAAGGAATCAAATGGAAACAGAACTAATACCTAATTCCATTAAACTCCTTGAAATCAAGGGCAAGGAAGAATGCTTGGACCTCCCGTACCAAACCCTTCCCATATAGATTATTTATAGTCATTGGCAGTATCTTTGCTAAATAATAAAGGTTAAGTGATACTCCTGACTCTCAGGGATGAACGACCCCGCACCTCCTATCTTGGCTACTCAATTATACCAACTGAAGTATTTCCAGGTATGGCCACGTGGAGGCGCTAGGTAGGGGCTTGGGATGGCTAGAGCTATGTAGGCCACTTTTTCCTAGTTGCCTTTCCCATTTCATACCCATAAAGTGCAGGTGGTGCCCTACGACAAGAACTCTACCAATACATCAGAGTTTCACCCGGTCGTGCAATATTGGGTCATCGTTATTCGGAATTGGAAAACGGCAATGGCGAAAGACAACAAAATAGTCCGCATTAAAATTTTAAAATCATCAGTATTAATTTCATGACGTTCTTGTGTCTATAGTATCGGTAGCTAATCAGAGAAATTGGTTCTCCTTATTCCGCCATAATTGTCATTTTAGCACAATTTGTTCTCTATTATTGCGTTTAGTCGAAGTGTATTAGTATCTATTCTTCTCCTGTGCATCCTGCGTTTAGACGCGTCGGTGTCTATCTTCGGTTTGAGTTAGTTTTGTTCGAATCGGTCTTCTGGGAACATCACTATTAATGCAACCGTCAGTGGGCGTTTGGAAGAGGCATGAAGGGCATTCATTGTGCTGGTTATACAGAGCGGGTATTAGCGAACGTCATTCATTTTGGAAGTTTAATTTATTGTCTCTCGCTGTTGCACGACTCAACCCGGTATGCTGTTTTGTACAGAGAGACGAAGAGGATTTTGATCATGCTGCAGAAGAATAGAATTAACCAAGCGAGAAGTGATCGGAATTTGTCATCCCGTCTTGTTATAGGCTATTAAATAACAAGCGTATTTAGCGATGAATAAAACCGTCGTTCCAGAAAGCGGTCGGTGGCAGCGGATGGGGGCGGGGGTTACTTTATGCAATGGAAGGAATTGAATATAACATCAATACACAAGGACCGGCTTTATTAGAAATTCCTTAGTTGCCTTGGTAAGCAGCTTATGTTTCTTTTTTTGGAAATCGACTGGTGCGAGTGGGGTGATCTGTTTACCTAGTGTCAATAACTAATTTATTGGCCTGATGTATAAATCTATTTTGCACTGAGAACAGCTGCTCTAAATGCTCCTAGCAACAGGGCCTGAAAACGTCACTTTCAACTACAAACCGTTACTCAACGATGAAGCAATAAAGCTTCGATTTCAACTGAAGCAGCACCGTTTCGCTTCAAAACTGGCTTCAATCAGCGTCAGTAAAACCGGTCTCACTTCAACATGACGATCGATTTTAAAGTTTCATTTGTACTTTTCTATTAAATATTCTCTAGAAGGTCAGTGACTTTGAAGGCAAATGAAATGAATTTGAGTTACATTTCCTAAAATGTGATGCATGTTATAATTAACCTACTGGAAGTTAAAAAAATTAAAGATTGAGGTTAGTCACATTCGTGAAAAAAATCCCGGTAGGCCAAAAAGGTAAATTATCTAATAAGTTTGCATTCCTATTAGGACATTTGGCACAGGTTCAAGGTGCATTATTCGAAACCGGAACACGGCACTGGCCGGTGTGCGGTGGGTGCGAAATTTTGAACAAGTCCAGCCAGCAACCGCGGTTCACCGCCATCCGTTATCTTTATCGATCTCGAATAGAGCCGTTTCCTGCCCAAAAAACCGGTGAACGGCGAAAGCTACGGATTTAGTTGTCGCATTTTCACGTATGAAACACGTTTGGGACACCGTAGAAGCAACACATATTCTACGTAGCAACGCAACAGCCGGTGGTGGTGGATAATTTCGCTGTAATCCAGTTAAAAATAATGCGGCGAGGAGGGAAAATGGAGCAACACCGAACATCAGCGTGCTAAGATTTAGATAACGGCTAATAGGCTTAAACAAACCGGCAGTTAACTTGGCAGCCCGCTTTACCCCAAAGATGCGTTTTGTACTCGTCCCTTTCCACTAGAACATTCGAACACAACGTCTGTAGTAATAATAAAGCAAACGATAATATCGCAGCATAAAATACGTGATTTGATTATAAATAGTCCAATTAGGAGAGTCTGGAATCGGTGCTGAAGCCCGTGTACATGGCTAAACCCATTGTACGGAGCGCTACGGGATGTGATAACAGGTGGGATGGGCTCACGCATCCCTGCGCTTCATATTGTTGAATCGAAACTGCCTTGGTTCCAGTTCCGGCTCCCAAGCGACTGTGCATGTATGTAGTTATTCGATGCGATTCTAATCTACTGCCTGCACGGAAGTTGAGCGTTCCAGCGGAGCTTTACGGCGAACCGCAGCTGTATACAGACATACATGTAAACAGGAAATACGGTTAGTAAATTTCAACCAACGAGCGAAAGCACTTGTGTACCAATAGTTGAACTTTAAATGCTTTATGGAGCCGATAAACATCAAATTTATTATATTTACTCTCGACCACCAAAGTTCAATATTGGTGCGCACTGTAGCCGTGGCACATCCCGGGCTTATGAGCTTTGCTCGGATAACCTCTAATGGACAGCGATTCGGTTCACGACCATGCTGCGGTGGACTTATTTTATGGTTCCAAAACATTCCAACTGGAATTAGGCGGGCATTCATTTCGGCATGGAGAATGCCTGGAGCTAATTCAACTGGCATAACTTTCTGGCCAGGTTTATATTAAATCCGGATATTGGGGCTGGTTTACTGTTTTTCGATCTGTCATTTATGCAGAATCTATAGTTAAAAATTTAAAAAAAGTTTATAACTCGGGAAAACGTGGATTTTCATATGAGATTAGTTACATAATAATTTTCTTACATTCACCTGGCTGAATATACTGACAAGCATTGACGATAAAGAACAGACATGGAAATTAATGTGCTGTTTGTTTACATGTTATCATCTACAGATACCAGCGAATAGATGGCGATAGAGAGACGCTTGTGATCACGAAAGGAAGCGAAGGTTCTGCTCATATCTCAGCGAAAACTTTTTAAAAGAAAGATAAAATCGAAAGAGGCTCTGTCTTACTAGTTTTGATCGTCGCGGTGTTCGAACTCCTCCTTCTGTTTTGTGATTAAAGTGTTGTCGATTCCACACGACAGGGATTCCAGATGACCAACACTTGTCCCATTAAGTGTCACAATCTCCCCAGTTATGTTGCTTCGTGGTTATCGATCTGGTTTACTCGGTTTAGAAGCAACTTTTAACATGACTATCTCAATTGTAGGTCTGTTCATACTCTTCACACGCTTCTGTAGACAACAGTTTACGGAAAATTGGCCGTTTAATATTAGATCCTCGTCACCAACGATTCGGTTTTTTGCTAATAAAGTCTTACTAACTATTGTAACGGGTGGCAACTAAAATTTTGGAATTTTTTCTCAAGTTGTCAAAAAAAGACAAAGATACATGAAGAAGATCTGATTTACCGAAATTAAAGATACATTATCCATTGTTGAAAAAAATTAGTGTACATTTCAAAATGGTCCGTAATCGGCTGTTAGGTGAAGCTTTCGTTTGACGTCGAAACAGCAGCGTTGTACGGCCATCATGTCAACTTTGCGAATGCATCTCTTGATTCTAGCAATCGACTGTTTGCATTCGTGGCTCTCCAGTTATTTTTGTACACCAAGGAACTTAAAGTCCCGAAGAAATCTTCGACGTCCTTCTGCGTCCATAATTTTGGTTGGTCTTCCACTACCTTGCTTGCGAATAGTTGTTGGGCATCTTAGGATATGGAAAAACCGTCGAATCCGCAACATATTTGCTTTTTAAATGTTGTACCGTATACTTTTTGCCGAGATTTCTATTGCAGTTCGTAAAAGTGTACAACGCGTGTCCGAAATGCTTCGTGTTTCGACGCCATTTTTAGCAAAACTGGGCAAGCATAAACAAAACAAATAATATTAACAAAAAGAGGAGAGAGAGCTAACACATACATACTCTCACTTCTCTCTGAGCTCGTTTGTTGTTGAACATAAGGGCCGCGAAAAAATTCCAAAATTTCAGTTGCCACCCGTTAATAGTTTTACTGTACCTTATTCAGAATCGTTTTGTAGTTTATATGGTTATGTTCCTATAACCCCAGCAACAATTTAAGTTTTATCTCGTTCCTCTAGTGGTTTGAATGACCAATTTCATAAAACCGCTAATTAAACTATGAGCTCCATTAGAACCTTCTGATGACCGCTATAAAACTGCCTTCCGACCAAGAGGCTCACTCTTCAGAAGGTTTTTATAGCCTCTTGAAGAGTTAGGCCGTAAGCTGAAGTAGATTTATTACGCTACGCTCTGCTGAAAACAGCAATAAAACCGATTACCGTCAAACGGGGTAACTTGCAACAGTTCTCAACTATGAGTGCAAGTGAAAACTTATCTGTAGTACATTTGAGGACATTTAATTAACACAAAGTTATTAGGTCTAGCATAGAACAATTTCACATATTGAGAAAAAATATGCGATCAATATTGGCTGTCGTAGAATTTTTCAACTAATTTGTTACTGGTAACCCCTTAAACGGGGTAACTTGCAACAAACAATATTTTTTGGAAATTGAACGAATTTAAAGATTTGTATGGAATTCTTTTGACTTGAATATGCAAATGATAATCCGACTTGCGATTTTTAATGCTTTTGCTATGAATATACGCATAAATGTCCTAAGCCACGTTGGTGAAAAAACTTCATGAGCCCCGTAACGGAAATTACAGAAATAACTTTTTATATTATTCATGCAGTTGATATTCCTTATCTGGATCCTTTAGAGCTGCCTTCTTTAAGGACCATTCACATTCTACGTAACGCACTTTGGGAAGCAGGAGTTGTGTAGTAACGCATTACACGTCGTATATCCACTATGCAAAATCACGTCATGAAGTGGAGCGGGAGAGTTAAAAATCATCGATATCTTGGTTACGTAATATATAAATGTTCATTACGTTACGAGTGATCGTAATTAGACACAGTCATATTGCTGGTCGATTCTCTCAGTGAGGTTATTTTCTTTTTGGGCTCTTCTATGGCCATTTTCAGTATTTCCAGAGAAAACTGGCATATTTCCGACTTACCGAAAGTATCTTCAGGTGTGCTTTAGTATTGTTTGATGCAAAATGAAATGATAACTTGCCTCTTGAAGTTAACGGAACACAGCTTTTTATATCTACCAGCTGTTGAAAGTTACCCCGTTTAAGTACTTGTTTTACAAATAATGTGGTAACAAGTAAGATAAACAAAACTAGTCATCATAAATCGATTATTTTGTTTCCTTATTGTTCATTTTGCTATAAAAAATGTATATTAGGCTTCTTTTATTTGAAGTGCCTGTAGGCGACACAAACGTTTTACTGACGAAAAATTGACGATGAATTTGACACCATCTTGTGGAATTTTTTAAAAATCACCAAAACAGCAGAAAACCAACATAACAGTATCTATGGCTTCTTTGAACTGTTAACAACAAGATTCAGTGACTGATATAGAATAAAAATTGAAGTAACAGATCAAAAAGTACAGTAAATTGGATCGATCTAGTGTTGTTGCATGTTACCCCGCTGTTGCAAGTTACCCCGTTTGACGGTACGCTTTTCGTTGCTTGACGGCAACCGTCATAATTTAATGAAGCTTTTCGCTAAAAATTTGGTTAAAAATGAGAATTGCATTTTTAATATCTCGAAATAGTGGACCCCTCGTTGGCCAGGGGCCTGACAGTTTCCAAAAAAGTTGAATTTTCAGCAAATCATGAGCAAACTAACAAATTACCCGGTTCTGTAAAGTAGAACATGGTTTTCAAGTGGAGTAAAATTTTTTGGCGGCCATCTTGGATTTGGTCGCCATATTGGATTTTATCAATAAATCGCCATTTTCGTCATGAGAGGGGGAATCGATTTTCGTTTTAAAACCACCGTTGGAAAGCTTAGAAAAATTGCTGCAAGAAACATTCATCAAATTAGATGTCTAGTAGCATTAACTAAACGAAACAAATAATTATTTGTATCAATGTTTACAATCCTCATACAATGGAAAATATCGGAAAGACTATAAAATAAACCTTCAGCAGTTTCCGTAGATGTGCAGCATATGCGCATTAAATTTATCGTGTATGTTGGAATGATAAACGTTTGAAACATGCAGCGGACTTCGACAAGGCGATGGTATTTCCTGTCTCCTATTCAGCATCGCGCTAGAAAGTGTTATGAAACGCACGGGTTTTAATATGCGGGACACGATCTTCAACAAATCTAGCCAATTTATCTGTTTCGCTGACGACGTGGACATTGTCGGAAGGACGTTCCAGTCGGTTGCTGAGCAGTATACCAAACTGAAGCAGAACGTGAAGCAGTAAAGGTTGGATTAGTGGTGAATACATCCAAAACCAAGTATCTGTTAGCAGGAGGAACCGAGTGCGATCGAGCTCGCATGGGCAATAGTGTGGTAGTCGACGGGGACGTGTTCGATGTGGTGGGTCAATTTGTATACCTCGGGTCTTTAATGACGTCGGATAACAACTGCAGCAGAGAACTACGCTGACGCATTCTTACCGGAAGTCATGCTTACAAAACGCTAATAAGACCGGTAGTCCTCTAGGGGCACGAAACGTGGACAATGCTCGATGGGGACTTGAAAGCACTGGCCGTTTTTGAATGTCATGCACTTAGGACTATCTCTGTCGGTGTATGTGAGAACGGTGTATGGAGGAGAAGGATGAATCACGAGCTCGCGCAGCTCCTCGGCGAAACCAGCATCCAGAAAGTTGCTAAAGCTGGAAGGTTACAGTGGGCGGGACATGTTGTGAGAATGCCGGACAACAACGCCGCAAAAATGGGTTTCGCCTCGAATCCGGTTGGTACCAGAAACCAGACGCAGAGGTGCGCAGCGTGCTCGATGGGTAGAACAAAGGGAAGCAGAACCTGGAAAGTGTGGGACAGTCGAGAAATTAGAGACGCACAGCCATGGACCGAGTTAGTTGGCGAAACATTATTTTGCAGGTCAAATCCTGAGGGACAGCGAGCCAGGATAAGTAAGTAAGTTGGAATGATAAGCGGCTAAAATTAACGCGCCAGTAAAAAGCAAATCATTGGGCTTAAACGTCTTTCTAAAACCCTTCTTTATCGGCACGCCAGTAGAAATTTGCAATTTTTGCAAACCAATTGTTAAACAAAATAAGTATACTTTTTTTCTTTTTCTAACGACGTATTGCAGCCGGCTTACATTTTTGTTGGGGAAGAATAAATGCTTAGTGCGAAAAATATAGATTCAGGCAAACTGTAAAATTCTTTATATTATGCCAAAAATATAGACTTAGCGAAGGTGAGAGGCGAACTCTCAGCTCTCAATCTCTAGTCGAGTGTTTTGTTTAACCAATTACACCACTAAGCTGTCTATCTTCTGTTTATCGTTGTGTAACTCTAGTTGATATTTCTATCAAAGTTTGTTATAAATGTGAGAGAAAAACTTGCGACACGCAAAATGTTTTACAAAGATTCTATCTCGTTCTGTTATTTATAAACTTTGTTACATTTTAGTTATAAAGCAGGGCAGAATTTTGGGTTTTGTGACACATCTTGAAATGAAATGAAATTATTCATAATTTGATAAAATTGTGATATGTCTAGAGCGGATTTTGTTACAATTTTTGTTACTTCAACTACTAACGAGACCAAGTTTATAACAAAACGCGAAGGAGATATCTCGCGAAACTTTTCAAAAGGACCTAAGTAACGTTGAGAGATTCTCTTTGGCGTCCCTCTCTTCTGATTATTACGGCGATATAAATGCATTCCAACAAAAAATTTCCTCACGTTTAGCTAGATAGTGACGCTAGCAATAGATTCATGCAGAGCTGGTGTTTTAAAGTGCATTTGCATTGCCGTGGGAGGTGAAAGAGAAGAGACGCAAAGAGAATCTCTCATTGTTACTTAGGTCCTTTTGAAAAGTTACGCGAGATATTGTTATAAAAAACTTGTTATTTCGAACTCATCCTGTTATAAATTTGTAATTTTCATGTGAATGGGTGGAAAATGGGATCAAATTGAAATCAGACTTCAGACCAGACTTGAAATTGTACATGTATATGGGCAAAAATAGAACAATCTCACCAGCAGTCCTTCGAATGCAATAGAGTTGCATCATTTGAGTTTCCATGAGTGCTTCCATTATTAACTGAAATTTTTCTTCTGGTATCCATGAGCATAATTTGAACTTTTTTTGACCAGAGTTTTCACTGTACAGTAGGAGGTGCTTCATGAGCTAAAACGAAACAAATAATTAAAGTAACTTATATTAAGCTTACCTGCTAACCGGTCGTGTGGATCAGCCGTCACCCAAACCTGCAGTTTTGAGATCAGTAAGCCAGGAACCACCCAGAATCGCATCTGCTAGCTTGGCTACTCAATAGAGCGTTACCGGGTACGGCCACGTGGAGGCGCTAGGTAGGGGCTTGGGATGGCTGGAGCTATGTTGGACGCTTCCTCATTGGCCTTTCCCATTTCATACCCGCTTTTATTAAACTTGAAATTGGACATGACATTGGACTTGAAAGATGATTTGAAATTTGTCTTGAAATCGGATTTGATATTGGACGTGAAAATTGGGTTTGAATTTAGATGGTTGAATTTAGAGTGTCACTTCAATTTGAACTGGAAAGTGGACCAGAAACCGCCATGGACTGAAATCTATTGAAAGCAAGCTTAAATTTAACCTGAATTGGGCTTGACAGCGGAATTGAAATTGGTCATAAAATTTTGCTGGATATTTAAGTTGAATTAACTTGCAATTTGCAATTAGACTTGAAATAAAGATTTGATATTGGAGTTGAATTTCGATTAACTTGAATTTGAGGGTTTATTACAATTTTAAATAGAAATTGGACTTGGAACGGACAACTTGGTATTACACCACTAGGCTGTCGTAGTTAGTCGGACTCGGAAGTAATTTGGCCTCGGTTTCGGAGCTCACCGGAACAAGCCACACCTATTCTTCCGCACATTCTCCGCGTAGGATTCGCTCTTTTCAAAATGACGGTCAGTTACTCAAAATTTTTAATGAAAAATACTAAAATATAGAATATAGACCTTATTTGTGAAGGGGGTGGCAAATGTACTACAACCTGCATTTAAAAAATATATATTTCCGGTGTTATACCCATAATTTTCGTTCATTATCAGGGCAAAAATTTCCCGAAATAAGAACACGGAAAACCTTCCATCATTTCTAAGCACCATAATGAATATACAACTGCATTATTTTGACAGCAATTAGCCTGCAGCTATACAATCATTAGAAAATAGCTCGCAAATTTCCCAGTACCTAGAGTTGCTCTTCATGACTTGGAGCAAAACGCAGGCTGCCTGCCACTGCTGCTGCCTGTATGCTGTATAATAAACACATCAACAGCCAAATCTTATTAACTTGAAGTAGGTTCAATCTTCGCATTCTGTGTGTTCCTCTCTCTGTCTATCTCTTTTCGGCTTTAGTAGCGAACCGTTGCTTGCTATACTCGAGAAGATACGCTGAACGTTTCCTTTCGCAGCGCTGTTCGCCGGCTGTTCCGCAACGCACCGCACCGGAGACTCAGTTCGTTCCAGGGAAAAGGGCTTTCACGCGCGCGTCCTACGCTCATTTCACTTCCATTTCTAATGCTGGCGCGGAGGACCCGTTCCGTTTTCGCCTGCAGCGGCTTTTGCCGTACGGCTCCCTTTCAGCAGGAAGCAAAACAAAACAAAGGAAATATTAAATGAGAAACAAGTGGCGTCGTCAGCAGCGTCATTTGCAGTGTGCGAAATGTTTGCTCCGTGGGATAATACGATTATAACTCATTCCGGAAAGCGAATGCTGCCATCAGAACAGAAAGAACCGAGCTGCGAGTAATTATTAAACGGTTGGTTCTGGGAGTTGCCGCCGGAGCGAGCGGTGGCATATAACCGGGTCATCTTTCTCGACTAAAGCCATAAACATGGAACCAATCTATAAGCAGTATAGAACTACTGTGTGCCAAACTGGAAAAGTGACAGTCGCTCAATAATCCGGATAAATAAATGTTTACAGCATATTGTACAGATATGAGGATGGGAAGTGGGTGGCTTGTTAGAACGCATCATTCAACTGTCCAATTTCAGTTAGAGTTACAGTTTAAAAGTAGGGTAAACCCCAAAAACTTCCCTAAAGATAACAATTGGACGTGACACCACACCAGCACCGGCGGAACAATGACTCTGGTAAATTCGAATTCACAAAGGCACGCGATTTTCGCTGTTTGCTAGTTCTTTTTTTTTTTTGTCGTTTGCTTTTTGCCATTTTGGTCGCACAGATGTGACACATGGGCGTGAAGCGGCCCGAAAGAAATAAAACCGCAATTTTCAGCCCCATCCATTTTCCGCGTTGGATAAATCCATGGATTTTTGGGCGACCTTCCAAAAATTGTCGTTGACATCGTCTTCGCAGAAGATGTATGCGCGCTTCTACGTGGGAGACAGGCTGCCAGGCTGCACTGTTTATTGTCTCTTCTTTTATCCCTGTCGAGAAATTCTACTCGTCGGCTGTGATTTAAAGTCTTTCTCCTGCTGCTGCGGAAGGTTTGGGCGCAGTTTCTTGCAACCGCCACCGTAGACACCGGCACAGCAGCAGCGGAGGAAATAAATTGCTATCCATGCAGGCAGCAGAGGAAAATTGCTCTTCGAGCTGGGCGGTGACAGCATCCGGGCAGGTACGGGGCTGGGGGTCAGCGACAGTGCAGTTCCACCCCGCAGGGCATATTTTATGAAGAGATTTTGCAATAACACTAAAGTGTTTACGATTTCCACGCTTCTAGCGATGGGGAGAAAATCCACGCGGCACGATTGGTACTGGCAGTTTGCTGGATGATTCTTGGCTACGGTTGTACCTGCCTGCAATTGATGGGTTTTGAGATGAGATCCTTCCCTCGCACTCTCCGAAGGGTGCACAATAAACGTTCCAGCTACCAGGGAAAACACATTTTCCGACGCAAATTTCGTAGACTTATAAAAGCTCGGCATCTTCACACGGGCTGATGCGGTAGTTTATTTGCATTTGAATATCGAACTGCGCGCTGAAATACATAAACATTTACCGGTAAACATTTGACAGGTAAGGTTTTAGACGAAAGGAAGCAACATTGATGTGTGCTGAAAATTGCGATGGGAAAAAAGTGACGAAAATGCAATTTTCGACTTCGAATGACGATCGTTTCCTGCCAGCAGTGCATTAGCAGGGCTTTTGGGACGATTTGTGCCGTGTTTCTTTTTAAAAAATACAGTTGGAACGGCACTACAAATTATGCAATCATCGTTAACCTATTTTATTTATTATTAATTATACTTTTGGTATGGAAAATTAGCTCTGGTGTCGTTACCAAATTTGTCAAGAGAATTTTTTCTTATATCGAGGCAAAAATGGTCTTATATCGAATTGTCTTATATCGAGGTATTACATAATTTAGCTTTATGTGATAGTAAATTTATCTGATTTTAAATCTAATCCGTTTAAGATGAAGCCAAATTCACCATTGTTGAGATTTTGTGTTTTTCTTAACTCATGAAAATATGAAATTATCGCCTGTTAGAATGAGTGTTCAAATATAATGTGAAGACTTTATTAGCATGGCTCCTAAAACTGTTGTCAGAATCAGAAAAGTGCTGATGGAGCAACAAACCGTAAACAGCGGTTGCTTGCAAACTAATAAAGTTGTAGACAATTAGATATTTGAAGAGGAAAAATGTTGCTGTGGTTGGTTACCGTTGAAAACAAAGAAATACCTATGTATAAAATATTATGTATTGTAATATGAAAAGAATGGATTCCATAGACTCAAACCACTCGGAGACGCAGATCGCTAAAGTGTGGTTGACCCGCTCCTCCTCAACTGATCGTTCGTAGATCGTTTTCAATTTGCTTTGCTTGAATGAAACCAACTGTGCGGATTTGGCCAAAAGGGTTCATTTGTGAACCCAAATCTCGGTTGGTTCTCGGTGCTCGTCGTTTGATCTTCGCGAATAACGGTACATTTCAAGTGACGGACGATTGACAATTTCGGAAAAAAAATCTTCGGTTCGCGTCGTTCGCGTGGTTTAATAAAAGTAGCAGTTGCTGCACTGCAATTGTGAAAAAGTGTGCGAATCAGTGCAGTATTTTAGTTAATAATAAACTTATTATTTCGGCAAGCAGTGGATAAAATAGTGAATTAGTGCATAAAATTTCATTTCTTTCAACTTAAAGAAAGCTATGGTGCTGGTCTTTGATATAAAAATTCCTAATTTCTAAGAGAACTAGGGCATTTAAGAGAAATGTGGTGAAAAGGTGACAGAGAAGTTGCTATGTAATAGAGAAAGCTAGTGATTTTAAGGTTGGTAATTACGGGATTTTTTATGTAATGATGAAAAGTGTACAAGGGGAATATCCACTATTAAAAATCGAAAGGAAAAGTGAAGCTAGTGGAAATGTGAACGCGTGTTATCTTCCTTCAGGAAAGTGTCGCGGTTGATCATGCAAAAAAACAATCATTTTATGCTGATTGTTCCGGCCGGTGAAACTTGCGTTGCAGCTGTGTGTGGTGTTGCGACCTTGCGATGTTAAAGTGCCTGAATAGTGCGTGTACGCATCTTGGCAAGCCTTTTTGGCTTTCGGAAAGGCACATGCAGTGTACAAACAGCAGTTTGCATCGACGAAAAGTATTTATTTTGTTTTCGGTAAGCGACAATTATGTTTTTTGCTGTTTTGTTTGATTGTATGGAATAATATTCTGATATAAAATTTCATGTAAAATTAAAAATAATACATATAAAATTAAGTAAGAATATTTTATGTAATAAGGTACTCTGAGGCAAGAGAGACCTAATATGCACAGTTAGGGTTTACTCATATCTATGATTACATTTAAAAAAATTGCAGCAAAGTCCCCTTGCTCCTGTGTACCCTATGTATTATGTTACAAATATTATAACTTATCATTGCAGGATACTCCACTGGATCTAATGGAATTCTGCATTATAATTCTTACTCATATATCCCTAGTAGCACAGTTGTTACAAACCAGTTTTGGCAACCGATATGTGACCAATTTTAGTCATGAATAAGTTGCTGCAACTAAAAGTGCCAAATGGGTGCTGCTTGGGATCATTTACATACAACATGCCGTGGGTTGAACACCAGCTGGACGTGCATCGTCCTCGACAGCGCACATCCATCGGGTGCGGGGTCTAGTCCGAAATCTACAGCTCTGCTGAAAATAGTTTTGGCTACTCTTTCATTGGGCATTCTTGCCACGTGTCCAGCCCACCGAAGCCTGCCGCATTGCCATATATAAGCATATTTGTATACTTGATACTAGTTGATACAAGCTCGTAGTTCATGCGTCTTCGCCACACTCCATTTTTCATTTTGCAACAAAGTATTAATCGCAGAATTTTACGCTCGAAACCCCCAAGTACTCGTCAATCCATTAGTGTTCTTAATTCATGTCCGTAAAGGGCCACCGGGAGGATTCGTGTTCTGCCAGTTTTGTGCGAATTTGAAAACTACGGGACTTCAGCTGGCAACCAACGTAATTCGCAGAAAACACGATTCGCAGCTGCAATTAGTAGTTCCGTTCTTTTCCATTTTCGTTTGATCTTCGTATTGCACCTTTCTAAGCAATGTTGAAAAGCAGGTTTATTTGTTTATTTGTTTATTAATTTAAAATTCATCTGACTGTATGTCTTAATGAAAGCATAGCTACACAATATCTAATATTCTAAAAGCTACACAATAATATTTTTGCAAAAATTTGTGAGACGGCACGACAAAGTCGAACAAATCCTCCTCTTTGCAAAAGGTACGCACGCTGGAGGGCAACGGTTCGTTAAATCCAAACGCCGTTCGATGAAAGCTGAGCTGAAGCAAACCAGTAGATCGAAGGGTACGTTGCAGGGCACGAAAGATCAGCTGCGATAGAATTCTGTCGACTTCACCATTAATCACCTTAGCTACAAACATCGCTTGCTCGATCTTTCTGCGTCGTTCAAGAGTGTCAATGCCAAGAAGGCGGCAACGGTCGGGATATGGTGGCAAATTTACTGGATCACGCCAAGGTAGATCTCGAAGTGCGAACCGGATAAACTGTTTTTGTACCTGTTCAATTCTCAAGTTCCATACAAGTTGTTGAGGACACCACACTAAACTAGCGTATTCGAGTAGTGGACGCACCAGTGAACAATATAAGGCCTTCAGGAAATAAGGATCGTTGAAATTCCGAGCAATTTCTGAGATGACGCCGAGCTGACGTGTTGCCTTAGTGATGACATTAGTGCGATGTAAATTGAAGGAGAGCTTGGCATCCAGCAAAACACCTAGGTCGCTAACGTGATCGACTCTTGCTAGTTGCTGGTTATCGATTTGATACTGGAATACTATTGGGTTCACTGTACGGTGAAACGTAATAACATGGCATTTGGCGATACTAACAAGTAACCAGTTATTACGGCACCAGCATACGAAGACGTTCAGCAGCTCTTGTAGTCGGTGACAATCTTCAATGGAACGTACGGGCAGATAAAGTTTCAAATCATCAGCATATACAAGTTTTACGCCAACGCCCAACATCAGAGTAACATCGTTGAAAAATAATGCGAATAACTGAGGCCCCATGTTACTGCCTTGTGGGACACCAGAATTGTTGGTAAACTCAGTAGAGCAGCAGTTGTTGAGTTTTACACGCAGAACACGCAGTATAGATCGCATCGACCTGAGCCTTTTGTTCCATGTGTGTAATGCATGTAGACGTAAAATCGAGGAGATTCGTGCAAACAGATCGGCCAGACATGAATCCGTGTTGATCGGTGGAGATATAATTTTTTGTTCGGGACAAAACGAAAGTGCTTACACTTATTTCGAATAGCTTCGAAGCAGCAGAGAGGCTAGTTAGAGGCTAGACTGGCTAGGCTAGAGGCTAGACTGGCTAGGCTAGAGGCTAGACTGCTTCCAGATAGTAGGAAATGCGCCTTGCTCAAACGTTTTGTTTAATATACACCGCAAGGGATCAGCCAGCACAGGTGCACATCGAGCAATAGCGACAGATGGAATACCATCCGGTCCAGCAGAGAACGACCGTTAGAGAGGTTAGAGAGGGCATCCCCTTGCTTCAGTCCATCCAATGTCACGAAAACGGCTGAGGTGTCACTCGCTATTCTGACGCATGATTGTGTTCCACGCAGCATCGCACGAATCAGCGTTACTAGTTTCGTCGAAAAACCTTGTTCTAGCATTATCTGCCACAGTTCATTTCATTTGACTGAATCCTACGCCGCCTTAAAGCTCACAAACAGATGATAAGTCTGCAAGTTGTACTTCCGGAACTGGTCTAGTAACTGACGTAGGGTAAACAGCTAATCCGTCGTGGAGCAATCCTCACGAAAACCAGCTTGGTATTCGCCGACGAAGGAGTGCGCTAACGGTCTCAGTCTGCAGAACAGGATACGAGAGAGCAGCTCATAGGCAGAATTGAGCTAGATGTGGTACTTGAAAAAAGTACGTGCAAAAGGGTCTACCGTACGGGATTCCCTTTCTCCGCAATTTGGCTTTCGAATAATCTAAATAGCAGAAATAGATTACCACTCCGAATTGATGTACCTCTCAAGCAAGCAAGCCAGCTAGTGCCGGTTTATGGAGAATTTGGGCATTCCAGCTACCAAGTTTCCAATCGTAATCCATCAATTGTTTCCTTGTTTTTTGCTGTGTCCTATGTCGATTGATCCGTTCCGTATTTCCATATTCGTTGGTCGTGGTAAATGGGTCTGCCATCTTAGGCATAGCTTGCGGGATACAGCATTTCATATTCAGCCGCTCACTCCGCAATAGACGCACGCTGTATGAGCCGCCCCTTTTCTGGGGAAACAGGCGCTTACGTCTTTTCTGAGAAAAAGAAAAGAAGAGGTGGAGCAGGTTTGTGTTTAAAATTGCAGTAAAGAATATTCTGCAAATTCTCTTGGAAAGGCAGTTCTGTCTGGTATAATTTCATGTTCCAATTTTCCAATAAAGCGTAAAATTACACCTAAGTTTTGTATAATTACAGTGAGATGCTACTTTGAAGGCCTTACTTTCAACAGCAAAGCAATAATCACATTTTAACGCTAACCGAAAGAGATGTGCTACCGCAGGCTCAGATTTGCTCGAGTTCCTGAATAAAATGAACATAAAATAGAAATCCCGCTGGAGGACCGAAAATTAGGCCAATTTAAAACAGAATGATAACGAGATCGCCGCCTGCTTGGCATTCATAGGATGCTCATAAACCTTTCAACATAATAACGGCCAGCAAAAGAAATTAAAAGCAAATCACCCAAAATAGGGAGGAAAGAAATTTCATAAGAATTTTCCAATATGTCGCGCATTTCATTTGCAACGGCAATTAGGTTTGCTCGCAAGTTCGTTCCATATCTTGAGTAAAAACCAGCGCACAGTTGCGGATGTAGTTAACCTCAAAACCGCCGGGAAGTTGCTTACTGAACAGTGCCATAAAATGCACACACCATCAGAGTAGTTGGCCATGCAATTTCTGTGCAGCTTCCAGTAACCACTAACCTCGAGCTCGAGCGGCGGTGAGGCAATAATTTGGCTCTTTTTATTCTCCACCATTCGAAATGGTAAGAGGATTGCGTGGAAAAAGGTTTCATTTCAGCTGGGGGAAAAAATCTCACAGGAAATTTACTTTCGGCAACGTCCGCCTGCCCGTTGGTCGATGGAACCGTGCTTACTGTCGTTGGCTGCTCAGACCGGTGGGACCAGATTTTACGTTTGACACGTTAGCCGAAGAAACCGATGCCGAGCGGAATGGTTCTTTATGGGCACTGGGATAAGCGAAAAGGATGCTGCAGCAAGAAAAATGGACTATAAATCGCACACGCCCCGTACTCACGAGGCGATTAACCGTTCCGCTTTGTGTCTATTGTTCTGCCATCTTTTTTTTTACGGCCACAGGCTGAGCGGCTATATTTGCGAGCTTTTATCTCGTTTTTCAGTGTTCAATTTTATACTATATGGATGATTGAATACAGGATGAGGAGAGCAGCAATGCTGCAACATTATTATCAAAATTTGCATAACAATGGGTCTGGCACTGTCAACGCTAATGTTTCAAACTCTTCAAAACATATTCCAAGCGAAGACTAAACAACTACTTCACATGCCTGCCTTCCGATAGTTCCACACAAACCTATTGCAAAGAGTAATATTTATGAATGCAATTTATTTTTATGACGCAGAGGACCATCCCCTTCCGGAGCGGATATTTCCGGTAGGTATCCTTCAGGCTCAGTATCGACTGCTGAAGACTGTTTAAAAGATCATTTTTTCCTTATCTTTTTGTACCCATCACACACATACACACACGGACGTACACATACACACAGCCATGTGCAATCGCGGAAAAGTGCTTCCCTTCCTAATGACACTTCACCGAACGAGAATGTGCCATTTTCTCTAATAGAAAGGTCCACGGCTGGGAACGAGCGAACGGGAACGAACCGACCCGCTTATGCAATCGTACCAGTAACAGAAGAGAAATGGTCGAATAGATTCATTCGAATGTGAAAACTTTAAGATGGAAAAGCATATTTTCGCCTCCTGCTGGTCGTTTTGGCTAAAGCTTTCAGCCCGGACCGACCTTCGACGATAGTAAATGGATGCAATCAGAGCCATTTCCGGAGGACCTGAAGAGGACAGACGAACAGGCGAAAGGATGATATAAATACAAGGATGAAGTAAAATTTATACTGTTGATTTCCGCTTATGAATGTAAGCAAATATATTTCCGGCTTCCGGTGAGGTCTGGCTCGTTTTTCTCTGCCCACAGGGGGCTACCTTCGGAGAGTAACAACGGTGATCTATGGCCGGTGTGCGGGTCCGAATCGAAAATTTATGAACGAGGGTTCCGCTGAAGGGTTTGCTTGTCGGTCGGGTTGAACGACTGATTATGTTTAGTGGGCACTCTTGCCAAGAAGGATTACAACTATACCGAGAAAAACAATGGCAGCCGGCCAGAGTAGACTTTCAAACTTCTCACTTTGCACAATCCGATACGAAAAGCTGTATGATGCAGCTTCTGCTACGGAAAACAACCGCAAACGTCCCATACCGGCGGCCTCTTCCCAGTGACATCCGACTGGGACACGATACTGGCTCACACCAAGCGATCCTTCGGAGAATGTCAGTATTTATCTTTCGGAATACATTTGAATAATTCACCAACGAGATGCTGTCTTCTTGTGTTCGCGTTTCCCCCGTTCAAGAAGCCGGCAAAATAACCTCCATATGTAAGCAAAATTTCTGCAATCATTTCGATTTCGAGCCACAAGACTGCTTCAGAAGTTTTTCGGCATCGTAAATGGTTGCGATTGTGACCGTGATAGTCTTCATAGGATCAATTTCTCCCTCGAATCGTGTGCGGTAAATTCTAGCGGCATTTGAAGCATAACCAGTAGGGACTTATTTAATCCACCGAATAACAGTGGAGAGCTACTGTTGTTTGTACATTGATTTGAGTTGCTAAACCAGAAATGGCACATTAGCTGCGTTTGGCTTTTGTCGCTAAACACAAAAAGGTGAAGTTACATTGGACTTCATTATATCAACATTTTACGACGCGAGAGTACAATAACAACATAATTGGGATGCAATTGATGTGCAATTAATCGACAAACAGAAATTGAGACGCAAAGCGAATTTCAACGCCAACTACCCAAGGAACAATTTTTGCTTATTAAACGTTTAACCGACAGCTATTATTCAGCACATGCTGAATTAAACTACTGCTGATGACACTGAAGCTACGTTTATTCCACAGCAGTTCAACATTTAGACAAGCAAAAAGAAAAAAATATGTAGCAAGTATTTATTTTATTTTGTGGGTTTTGTTATTTTCATGTCCGTTTTTGTATTCATATTATTATTATGATTTATAATGAGAGACGTAGTAGGAAATCATTGATTGACTCAAAATTCATCTAGGCCGCCATTTTACTTTTTTCACTCATCCGGATTCGAACTTAGATCCTGTCGGTCGGAAGCCGTCGACGAACACATCTGAGATAATCTGACATATGACAGGCGCCGAGTTTTTAGCCGATGTAGATTTACAAGTTTAAGTTTGGTAAGCGTGGAACAAACCTCGGCTAAAAGATATTTAAGCGCTGAAGAGTTGCTTCTTAAATCATGTTAGGCATCTGCTGTATAAAATTACGCTAGAAACCTTTATTCAGCACATATTAAACAATTACAAACTATTGGTACTAGCTTTCGACTGGCTGCGAACAATGTTTGCGGTTATACATTTGTGATTAGTTAGCAGCAGAAGTGGTTCGTGCTAGTGCCGCAGAGGAGGATTACTTTTGTCACCCCGTCATCACCGATAGTCCGGAACTGATTACTGCTTTAACCCGCTCGCTGTCTGCTCATTTATTAGTCATCGGGTCGGATTTAAGGTTTTTCATCCAAAAAACAGCAGCATGAAGATGGCACGAGGAGGAGTGTGGTTTTCCCGCACCGGCAGCGGGAGCTGGTCATGCGATTGAGACGCTACCAGCCGTGGTGGCATTGCCACTATGCCACCCGACCCGATTCATCTCGTTTAGCGAGTCCAACGCGAGTAACTCGATTGAGTCAGTAGTATAGGTTTACCGTTATATTAATCCACTTGCGAAGAAAATATTTCTGGGAAATATTTTTTTTCTAGTCTTAAATAAAAAAAAAAACAAAATAAAGTGGGCGTAATAGAAATTTGGAGTATAAGTATAAGTGTAAAATATAAAGTGTCATTCAAGTTATTGGTGTTTTTGCCATCAAATACATTTAATTCCACACCTGCTCTTAGAGGTGCTGCTGCTGATACGTTTGTACGACCATTATTCGACTTTTATTACACACTTCCAACGTTTGTACACATTTAGCAGCGTGTGCGCAACATTCATTCCACTCTTTCATCACACTTACTCTCAGCAATGCGGCTGATACGTTTGCGCAACGCTCATTCCACTATTATTCCTCACTTACTTTCGATAAGCTGCTGATTCGTTTGCTCAACGTTCATTCCACACGTATTCCACTTTTATTCCACACTTGTTCTTAGCAATGCTGCTGATGCATTTGCACAACGTCTATTAGACATGCATTTCCATGGTTGCCTTTAAGCAACCGGTATTCTACACCTGCTCTTAGCATTGCTGCTGATACGTTTCCGCAGTGTTAATTCCACTCTTATTCCATACCTATTCCACAGTTGTTTTATTTATAACTTTCAGAGCGATAAGTAAACAGAGTGCAAATTGTTGAAAATCGGCGTACTTTTTATAGGCGTTTGACAGTGTAGCTGTGAAAATTTACTACCCAGCGATTTGTAGTGAACGATTTGGATTCACGGGTTTAGTATACAATGATCCCGCAATGGAATCGTTGATCCCAAGACCAAGTGTTTCTTCCAAGCGGCCCTTTTGATTGGCATTATGAAGTATATTTTTGACGGAGCTACCGACAACGTACGAAATGGAGACATGTATCGCTTCGAGTTCTCCTGCTATACGAAATGCACGCGGCAAAATTTCGGAAAATTTCTTCGAAATAGTTTTTTGCTGTGCAGTTTGTTGTCGGTAGTGATAAGGTGCCCGCTCAATGATTATCGTACGATTATAGTTTTTGAGGGCGAGAAAGTGCTTTGTTTTAAAATTGAAAAGAGCTGAGTTATTTATGTCACATATCAGGAAGCAATAACATGTGTAATAAAGTGAATCGAATAATAATTTCATGGTGTTGTTTATGTTATTTGTTGCCCTCAGGCGACTCCTATTCCACTTCTGTTAGCGGTGCTGCTGATACGTTTGCACAGCGCTTATTCGACATGCATTCTCTTAGATGCCTTTAAGCAACCAGTATTCCATATTTACTCTTAGCGGTGCTGCTGATACATTTGGACAACGTTCATTCAACTCTTGTTCCACACTTACATAACAACGATCGAGACAGCGTAGATGTTGGTTAGAAGCTAGAAAAAATATGGGATATGACGTTTACAAAACATGTACTTCAGCAAATTCGTTTATTCAGCAGCGGATGCTATTACACAACTCTTATTCCACATCTGGTCTTTTAGGTGCTGCCGTTTGTTCCTTGGGATAACGCCGTACTACTAGCGATGCTAGGAGCGAGATGTTGAAACAACTTACCCAGTGACCACCCTATAATGGGTTCGCCATCATGGCTGTCAAACACCACCAGACAGTAGGCCATGTTTTCGTGACTAGAATCGCAGCTCTCGCCCTCACGCTTTACACAAAGCTGAAACTAATACATATGTTATTTTACAGCTACAACTAGTGCGTTCGTCTTACGAACACTCTCTTATATGAGGCAGGATTTAATGTAGACTCAAAAGTAAAGCGAAGTTGACTTTAAACGACAACTTTTTGGAAGCCACGCAGCTTTTTCACAAGTGTATTTCGAGCTTCGTTGGCCCTCCGGCGAAATTGGGGGTTGGTGTAGCTTTGCAAGCCACCACCACGAAAAATACTAAAGCACGGAACGAAGAACAAGGAAACCCAAGTAACAATTCCAAGTTTTATTACGTTCGTATAGTGGTTTTCATGACCAATTTCATAAAACCGCTAATAAAACTATGAGCTTCACCAGAACTTTCTGATGACCGCTATAAAACTGCTTTCTGACCAAGTGGCCCACTCCTCAGAATGTTTTCATAACCGCTATAAGAATCAGGTTATAAACTCAAGTAGTCGTATCGCGCTCTGCTAAAAGCAGCAATAAAACCGATTAAGCTTTCGCTGCTTGACAGCGATCGCCATAATTTAAAAAAGCTTTTCGCTTTTTGCTTTTCACTTTTCGCTTTTTGCTTTTCGCTTTTCGCCAGATAAGTTCGCTAGCTTTATCAACTTGAAAATATATACGTGAGCAGAAAAGTTTTAGTTTTACTGACAGATCATGCTGAACGATTTGGTTTATAGCGACCAGAATAAAATATTCCATAGAATATTTATTAAATTTCAAGCAATTTCGTTGGCTTGCACCATGTGCGCATTTAATTTCATCGTGCATTTTGATATGATAGGTCGATAAAATCAGCGCGCCACTGAAATTTTGCAATTTTCGAAAACTGGTTGTTTTACCAAATTGAAAATATTCTGTTAGTTAATCTCAATTTCTAGCAATATCATTTTGGTTGCTTCCTCTGACAGCAAAACCGATTGATAATAACTTTCTTTCTGCAAAATACTTTGCTTTGATGAATTGTTGTTTGCGAGCTAAAACAAAATACTAGAATATGGCAATATGGCTTCGCATAAAAAAATGATTTTGGTGTTGAACTTTGGTATTCTTCATAATAGCAGCAAAAAAACTGTTTGGTTAGGGTGTTACCGTTTTAATAGCTCTATAAAACTAACAGATTTATTGCGGTTTGACAAGTAACCGCGATAAGATCAATTTTGATTGGTGCGCCATTTTGTATTGCCACGCCACACTTATGGTAAGTTTATGAGAGACGTGGTGCAGCCAACAAGTTTTAACGTGGTGAAATAAGCTACCACAATAAATTTGCTTTATTAGCAGTTTTATAATGGTTTTCTAGCTAGCTATAAGTGTATTTGGACTCGTATCCTCTTGGTATTGCGCAATACCACAATAAACCCAGAGGTAATGATTAATACCGCAATAAAACCTTTATAAAATTCAAGTAAAACCAAGTGGCTTTAGAATTGTTACTTGGGAATGCTTACTGGAACATTCGAAATAGACCCTCGCGACGAAAAAGGACTACGGATTGGAAACTCGGGACGTGGAACTGCCGATCTTTCAACTTCCAAGGGAGCACTCGAGTGCTCTCCGACGTATTGAAGAGCCGCAAGTTCGACGTCGTAGCGCTGCAGGAGGTGTGCTGGAAGAGCTCAACGGTACGGAGCTCATTTGTTCGTTGACTTCAAAGCCGCATATGATACCATCGACCGAAAAGAGCTATGGAAAAACATGGACGAGAACGGCTTCCTCAGGAAGCTCATCAAACTGATTGAATCTACGATGGACAATGATACCAGCCGCAGCCGTGGAATTCGGAGGCGTATTATCAGCGGAAGTCGTGCTTACTATGGGCTTCACAAGTAATTGCGGTCGAGCAGACTAAGTTCCCGTACAAAGTGCACCCTATACAAGACACTTATTAAATCGGTTGTTCTTTACGGGCATGAAACATGGACAATGCTCGAGGAGGACCTGCGAGTGCTCGGAGTTTTCGAACGATGTGTGATAAGAATGATCTTCGGCGGCATACAGGAGAACGGAGTATGGAGGCGGAGGATGAACCATGAACTCGCACAGCTCTATGGCGAACCCAGTATCCAGAAGGTGGCTAAAGCTGGACGGATACGATGGGCAGGGTATGTTGCAAGGACAATGCCAATGCCGGACAACTACCCTGCAAAGATGGTGTTCGCCTCAAATCCGGTAGGAACAAGCCGACCAGGCGCGCAGCGAGCAAGGTGGTTAGACCAGATGGAGCGAGATCTGGCGGAGAGTACTCGATGTCCGCACATTCTGGTAGTATGTAATAAGAAGGAAGCTGTTTTCGGTGGAGCAGAAGCAGTATTTGTGAGAAAAATGACAATACATTTTAACTCAATTAAAAAACTGTTCGGAACCATCCATTAAATAGTTTGTCTCTAAGAACTTTGCAAACAAACCTAAGTTTCGTGAATTATTTTTTGGAAAATTATTTTCAGTTTATATCGATCGAAAAACATCCCTTTGGCGCTGCTCCGAGCTGCTACAAAACGGTCTCCAAGCCGCTTCCGGACAACAATCTAGCACGATGACCTTACCAGCATATTTTAAACATACCTTTCCGATGTAAACAATTAACAATGTTAGCATTATTTCGTACGCTGGAACGTGAGGCCACAGGTGAGTGGAGTGTGCAAAAATGTCAGCTTGATTGCAATCCGCGGCGCGGCGTAACGGCGCGCCGTCGTTCCCGCCACGTTCCTACCGAATCCGGCAGTAATCAAATGTACATAAATTTTACCTATTCAAACGATAGATTGTAATCGTACGCACGCCCACCGGAGTGCTGCAATTTGTTGCACTAAAATTTTAATTAAATAAATTACTCTTCCCTGATCGGATCTCGCGCGCGAATCTCACTCGGATGTGGGATGGAGCAATTGGGTTGGTGAAAAACCGATTGAATGAGGAAGGAGCAAGAAAGGGGAGGTGGGAGAACTGGGTTGTTACGCTCAAATGTGGAAAACAAAGGTAAACCGGTACAATGCAATTTTCATTTATTTGACGATGCAATTGCGTTATCGGCTCGTTGAATCCACATGTTTTATTTTTTTTTTCGTTTTTTTATTGTTCTATCCACAGGTTGTCCGCCGCCTGGTATTGGTGCTGCAAGGGTGGGGAGGGGGTTTTTCATTTGTTTAATGGGTTACTTTAGCTCGCTGTTATCGGCACACAAATCAATTTGGTGAGGCGCTTTCAGTTTTTCTCTCTCTCGCCCACAATCTCTCGTTTTGCTGATTGAAATTAACGATTGGGATGAAAAATCAATATGATGGCTTGTTTGAAGTGTGATGGTGTAGCCTTCATCAAAAGGCATTGCTTACGGGGTAAAAGTTAGTGGTTAGTTTGTAGTACCTTCGTTATTTACAGATGAAATTTCTTGCCTATCGTGTTGTATCAACTGTAAACGTCTCAAGCTTAGTTGAAAGACGCCAAACGAAAACACGAGGAATATACTAAATTCCTTTAGCTCACTTTTGAGACGGTCCCGGTGCGTAGCAATTCCTTTAACTGTTTCCGTTTTTTGCGACACGCAAATCCAATTTCCGTGGCAGTTGTGTCCTACTGCTCGTTGAGAAATGCATAAAAATACTTTCTTAAAATGCAAGTGTCACAAAATATCGTTAGCTACTAAGCGCTAATAACTCAGTGATTTTAAACATTTTTGCATCAATCGATTGGAAAATTCTTTACGTATCGATTTCAATAAAGAAAAATGTGCGCGCTATTGAAAAATTGTCATATACCGTAAGCACGCCTAATTCCGCGCATGATTCGACGCACCTCATATTTTATTTAAAAATTGAAATATTCTCAAACTAATAACTACATGTACATACAGGGTGCTTTACTAGCACGGACATCAGTTTGATCACTGTCAGTGCAGCTGCAGACAAATGTGCGTTAGATGAACAGAAACTTAGTTTTTTCTTGTCTTTGGAAAACTTTTTTACAGTCACTGGCGTGCCCAGACAGGCTCACGTTGAGACACGTGCCCAACCTTTTCGATAAAATTTGATTCAAAAAAATAATTCCTTGATTTTAATTTTATAGCTCGGCATTTTTGCGAAGAAAAATCTAACTGCGTAAAAATAGATCCAGATTGCAGATTCAAACCAAACTTTAAGTTCAATTTCAGGTTCAAAATCAGGAAGCGATATCTTTGCATATTAGCGTTGATAGGAGAAAATGCTTATCAGCTTAGGGACTATATTGGCTCGTTTCATTGTGCCTGATTTTTACTTTCAGGTACACTCAAATCCCGTTTTACGTCCACTATTGGGGGGACGTTAATTCGTATATTTGGACGTAAAAAGAAAAGACGTACCATTTTATTAAATTTATAAAAAAAGCGTATTTTAAATTTTAATGTTTTTAATTACAGGCTTTACAAGAAAATATCTCATACAACCGGTGCTTACATACTGAGTATAGTTTCGTAGGGTAATTTAGCATTTGCTTCTAGACTGGGCGATACTACTTATAGAGTCAGTAGGATCTTTGCACTAGCCCCGTAATTTTCCTGTACTCTAATAACCGGCTGCGAAGTCCGTCGATAAAGAAGGGTCATGTTATTCAGGACGTTCATAACCATGGTTTTTTCATATCTAATTTTATGTCCCGCTTCTAGCCCTATCCCAAGTAACAATTCTAAAGCCACTTGGTTCTTCTTGAATTTTATTATTTTATTATAAAGGTTTTATTGCGGTATTAATTATTACCTCTGGTTTTATTGTAGTACTAGCTGACCCGACAAACTTCGTATTGTCTCAAATTGTTGTACATAAAACATGAATCTCGGATGATCTCTGTCACAATCTCGAGTTTTGCAAGTTTCTGAGGAGTTCAACCTTAGATGATTCATTTTGGCAGTTACGTAACTATGAAAGCATCCCAGGTAACCAATAAGCATCACCAATGCTATTCAAATGTAGGTGGATGAGCGTTTAAGTCGCCTTAAGTGCTACTTAAATGCTATTTTGGTAAAATATACAGCTACTTTACTGATAACCTTCTTATAGTGCTGACAATGCTAATTTACAGCTAATTACCGACACGAAGAATTTGAATACAATTTTGGATGCCAATCTACAATACCTATGCAGTCAAAAAGCTAATATATAACAACGTGCAGTATAAAATACCAGATATGCTGATTTGCTGCTTGTTAATGTTAATGCTTATTAGTTACCAGGAATGGGTAGTTTGATATACAAATTTGCAATTTTTCCTCACAGTAAAGTAGAAAACAACACCCCTGTCCCCTCATTGCATAGCCAGAAAGCGGATAGTAATATTCGCCATGATTGTACAACATTTCGCCGAATATCATTTTGCGAAAAACCTTAAGCGGAATGTACCATTTCATGGAAAACTTTTTTGTGGAAAGTACCATTTCGCGATCCTCTCCTTACTCGCTGTCGCTCGTTCTAGCGACATAAAATAAATTCAAGACTCCAAAATCACCCACATGCCAAATTTGGTTCCATTTACTTGATTAGTTCTCAAGTTATAAGGAAATTTGAATTTCATTTGTATGGGAGCCCCCCCTCCTAAACAGGGAAGGGGTCTTAATTCATCATAGAAAAAATTTCTGCCCCCTAAAAGCCCCACATGCTAAATTTGGTTATGAGGAAATTTGTATTGCCTTTGTATAGGAGCCCCCTCTCCTAAAGTGGGGAGGGGTCCCAATTCACCATAGAAAATTTTCTTGCCCTCGAAATCCTTCACAAGCCAAATTTGGTTCCATTTGCTTGATTAGTTCTCGAGTTTGGAGGAAATTTGTATGGAAGCCCCCCCTCTTAAAGGGGAGAGGAGTCATAATTCCTCTTCTAAAGAAGGGAGGGGTCTCAATTTACCATAGAACAAATTCTTGTCATCAAAAACTCCCACATGCCAAATTTTGTTCTATTTGCTTGATTAGTTCTCGAGTTATGCAGAAATTTGTGTTTCATTTGTATGGGAGCCCCCCTCCCCTCTTAGTGGGGAGAGGGGTCTCTAACCATCACTAAAACCTTTCCTGGCCCCAAAAACCTCTACATGCAAATTTTCACGCCGATTGGTTCAGTAGTTTTTGATTCTATAAGGAACATCCCGACAGACAGACAGAAATCCATTTTTATATATAAGATTGCGCAATACCAAGAGAGTACGAGCACAGAACAGAAGGGGAAGTCCGAACGATTCGGCGATCAAAAATGGTAACAGAGTCTTTTTTGCTTTTATTTTTCTTTGGGAAGGTTTTCGCATAGAAGGGAATAATTGCAATACAGTAATTTTCCGATTTTGTCAGCCCCATGTTCAATTTTGGGCTGACAAAATGGGTAAACTGACAAAATCGGGTAATTTTTTTTCGATTTTTTTTTTCAAAATTTAAGGCATAAGACCTTGCAATACTAATACCTTACAATACATTTTACTAAAAATTAAATTTTAACCCTCAATTGATCAACCGAAAGCTCAACGCAATCTAATCAATCGAGCACAGTACACTGGTCCAGAACCTTTTTTGGTGCGCATTAGAGTTTTGAGCGGGAAAACTTGGTTTTAGGCTTATGGAACCTTTAAAAAGGTTTCTTAAAATTGAAAGTTTTATCGTCCAGTGGAATTCAAATTTTGATTAATCCCCCTAAAAGTGCAATAAAAAATTTATTTTTCTTCAGTTTCAATGTAACACATTGATGTGTTCTGCAAAGTTTTATAGCATATTATTACAAGAAATTTTGCTGAAGACAGTAATATAGCATATTATTACAAGAAATTTTGCTGAAGACAGTAACTTTCTATCTTCTCAGTAAAGATAGAAAAATCCTCTTTCTCATATATGAACAATCGTTAAAATCAGTTTTTCTATTTTAGCTGTTATTGTAGTTGTTGTTTGACCTTTTTGTGTTCTACAAAGTTGTACAAATAGTAAAAATACACAACATTGCTGAACATAGTTTATCTCTATCTTTGCTTGTTTAGGAATTGTAGAACTTTTACTGTAAAAATACCCTAATTTTGACCCTGAGGTATTCGCAAAAAGCATCATTTTATTCAAAACCTCTCCCCAGGGAATCTAGTGTCTATTCTAGTGTCCCGCAGACTGAAAAGTTTTATAAATCATGTTTAAAAGCATAAAAGTTAAACCAAATTTATAGGCTGACAAAATCGGGATAAAAAGCTGATAAAATCGGGGGTAGACAAAATCGGAAAATTACTGTATATGCAGAACGCTCGCTGCCTATCGCATAGCAACTTTCACATGATTTCGTGTGTATTCGTATGCGTTCTTGTGTTTTCGTGGAAAAAGTGACTCGCAATACTTCCGTTTTTCCTCATTTTCAGGCCCATTTTTCATCTTTTCCTGTCTCGTTTCCGTTCTTTTCCATCCCCCTAACTCCTTTTTTTCGTTTTTGTCTGTTCCGTTTTTCCTCTTGATATGTCTCGCTTTTGCGGTACTGTTTTCTGCTTTTCGTTTTATCCTGTTTTTTTTGCTTTCAGTATCCACTTTTTCTGTTCTCGTTTCTCAATATTTCTGCTAGCGTATTTTTCTTTTTCTTTTCTTTTTTTATCCAATTTTTCTCCTCCTATGTTCCGTTTTTTCGTTTTTTTCCTTTTCTGTCTTCTTTTTCGCATTTTTCTTCTTTTTTCTTTTGCCCTAACTGGAATTGAATTTGTACAACTTGAAAATGAACATAAAATGGATTAAAATGGACTTGAGATTAGTCAATACCTATAACTTTTTCCTCTTTTCTCTCTCTCTAGCCTCTTTTTTCTTTTCATTTCTCTTGGTTTCGGTTCCATCTTCCTTCTTTTTCTTTCCCGTTTTCCACCTTTTCTGGCATATTTTTTTTCCTTTTTCTGTTCCATCTTCCCTCTATTTGCCTCGTTTTCGCTCTTTTGCTCCCCTGGTTTTGCTTTTTCCTTGTTTTCTTCTTTTTCTGTCCCGTTTTTTTTCAAATTGAGATTGACTAACTGAATATATTTATTTTGCTAAAACAACCAGTTTTCAAAAATTTTAGTGGCGCGGTTATTTTATCCAATATGCACGATAAAATTTATTACGCACATGCTGCAAACGAACTAAGACTGCTCAAAAATTCATTATTTATTCTATGGCATATTTTATTATGGTCGCTTCACAATGATCTGACAGTGAAACTTTAACTTTTCTGCTCATCCGTTTCATCATTTCATTTTCAAATTGGCAAAGCTGGCGAACTGATTTAGCTTTTACCAGAGCGAAAAGCGAAAAGCTTTATTAGATTATGGCGGTGGCTGTCAAGCACCGAAAGCTTAATCGGTTTTTTTATTGCTACTTTCAGTAGATCGTGATACGACTACTTGAGCTTATAACCTGATTCTTATAAAGGTTATGAAAACATTCTGAGGCCACTTGGTCAGAAAGCAGTTTTATAGCGGTTATCAGAAAGTTCTGATGGAATAAATTGAAATCACTGAAAAAATTTTAAGCTCATGTAAACAGTTCCCTGAACTGTCAAGTGCAACCATCAAGCATAATGATCTACGTCGTTGTGTGAGTATTTTAACCAATAACTTCGGCCATATACTATTTCAGTATGTCAGGATGCATTTAGCGTTTGGTTGAATTAATTTTTACCTCAAATAATCAACGATTCGTCACGTGGATGAGGTAAGTATCTAAACTGTGAATTTAATTTCAATTCATTACTCGAAGAACTAACGTCGATTCGTCAAAGTAAACAAGCGAGTCTCGGGACAAATATTTTCACACCGCTAGCTGGAGCTAGATGATTTATTTTGTGACATTCCAAAAGACAATTCACGCTGTACGAGTGTTCCCTTCCGGAAAATCCTGAAGGGGCACAGCCGCCCGTCACAAACCCACGCCGAGGCTACCGAAGCAAAGAAGATGAAACCGTTCGTCATAACCGTAAAAAAGTTGAAAGTGAAGCAAAGTGTAGCAACTTTCTCCTTCTGGGACGGTGCGGAATGAGTGTCCTACCACAATAAGTCGACGGACGGTCGGGAAACTGGGTGGGAAAAAGCGGGCTTTGAAAATTCTTCTTTGTCACTTGGCTTTCTCCGCTCGCGGGCTGCTCTTCGTACGCCCGGCGACCATGAGAGATGACTTTCGAGTGCCATCAGCGAGGGATGGGACTGAATTAAGTGACTTTGCAGGTGGCTTTTATTTCTGGCTAAGCGTTAAATTATAACGTTCGCTTCGTCGTTGCTTTTTTTTCGGTAGAGTTCTGGCAGGACCGGCGACGATGAGAGGTCGTGTGTCGTATCACCGCACACCACCGGGCGGCGGACTGCGGGACACTAAAATGGCATCTTGATGTGTCGGAGTTGTTTCGTAAATTTAGAGCTGTAATTTGCGAATTAATGGGCGTCAACCATTTTTACACTGTATGAGCTCGCACGGCCAGGTAGGGTCCATAAAGTTTTCAAATTGGCAATAAACCGAACGTGCGACGATTGAGTGAAAAAGCCATTGCCGGAACGTTGATTGCGTACATTCTGGAAATCGAGACTTTCATAAAACAGCTGTTATGTATTTTTTCCGATAACATAGAACCACAAAAAGTTAAAACGTAAATGTTGTCGCTGTGCGAAAACATACCGCACCGTACGAACCAAGTTGGTGAAGCAATCAACAGCGCCAACTTTCTATTATAGTGTGCAGTCTGAAATTGTACTTCAAACACAAATTTAAAACGAACAACCTCGAGAAATAAAAAAAAAATTAACTGAAAATAGCTTTTCATCACTTCCACATCGTATCTGCCGGTGGCCAAGCAACCACGACTCTTCCTTCTGACGCGGTTAACTCTGCTCCCGGTCGCTCGCTCGATCGCTCAAAAGTCGGAATTCAAACAAAACTTTCTGCCAGCCCGGTTCGGGGGAGATCACCGGCGACCGTAGGGATGGTTCGTTCATTTAATATTGTTGGCTCTTGGCTGAATTCAAATGTTTGCCCCCACCCGGGCCGAAGCAGTTTTTCTTCTATAGTTGCCTATATTTTCGCCTGCCTCGGCGGAATCCGCCGTGTATGCAAACCAGAAAAAGAAAGGACGAAGCTGGAAAAGAGCATATGTGCGAAATTTATGGCTGCCTTGCATGTTGGTGTGCCAACATAAAGCTATGCGCAATATGTATGTGTGTGTGTTAGTATGCCCAGATATGAGGCCACATTTGCGTATGCATTCCATGTATAAAGTGATAACCGTGAATTTACGGAACTCCACCAGCCAGCCTGCATTCTTGACTGCAAGTTGGATGGACGTAATTGTAGGAAGCGTTCGTCTTTTGTGCTATTCAGCTTCCTATCTAGTAGATGGAATGCCGGCAAAAATGGGAGGAAAGAAATCGCTCGTTGGCTTAACTCAACTGTACAGAAAAACTGGAGCTTTACTCGTGGTAATCATATGAAGCTCTTTACCTTGTAAAGAGTGATCGTTTCATTAAAATTTGCCTAATCCAATTTTTTACCAATTACTCAAAGCCATGCGATTAGTACAAAATGTGAAAAGTGTGCAAATTAGTTTAAACCAGCATTTTAAAAGCATGTAAAGCAGTAAGCATTTTAGGGAAAAGTTATGCAATTCATCCATCTAACAGGATAAGTGGGTCTTGTACTGAATATTCATTTGAACAGCAACAGGCATTCTAATACCATTCCGAATGTAATTTTCAATATGTATTCGATTTTCAATTTTCAATTTTCCATTTTTATGTTTCTACTAGCTGGCCCGACAAACTTCGTATCGCCACAAATTGAACTGTGTTGTACATAAATCATGAATCTCGGATGATCTTGGTCACAATCTCGAGTTTCTGAGGAGTTCAATTCGTTGATTCGTTTTGGCAGTTACGTAACTATAAAAGCATCCCAGGTGACCAATAAGCATCACCAATGTTATTCAAATGCAAGCCAATAAGCATTTAAGTCGCCTTGAATGCTACTTAAATGCTATTTTGGCAAAGTATACTGCTACTTTACTGCTAACCATCTTATAGTGCTGACAATGCTAATTTGCAGCTAATTACAGACACGTAGAATTTGAATAGAATTTTGGATGCCAATTTACAACACCTTTGCAGTCAAAAAGCTAATATACAACAATGTGCAGTATAAATGCCGGATGCCGGATATGCTGATTTGCTGCTTATGTTAATGCTTATTAGTTACCTGGAATGGGTAGTTTAATATACAAATTTGCAATTTTTCCTCACAGTAAAGTAGAAAACAACTCCCCTCATTGCTTAGCCAGAAAGCGGATAGCAATATTCGCCGTGATTGTACAACATTTCGTCGAATACCATTTCGCGAAAAACCTTGAGCGGAATGTACCATTTCACGGAAAACTTTTTCGTGAAAAGTACCATTTCGCAGGGGTGATGCTCTTCTTACTCGCTGTCGCTCGTTCGGATCCAACTGAAGGAAAGTAATATAGATCAGTAGACCTAAGAAAACAAATAAACCTAGACAGTCGTGATTTCCGCGGGGGGTTACGCCCCAGTAGCCGACGCTTTCGACGGCGGGTCGCCGACAACACTCGCGGCCGTCTCGCCCTGAATGATAGTTTATAGATAGTTTTTGTGGTCTTGTTATTGACGCATGTTTAATGGAAGAGTCTCGAATTTCTCGAGTTCGATTAGTTTTGATTTGCATGAGAGTCCTTATACCCCTACCACAGGGGTGAGAGGTCTCAAACCATCCTAACAGAAATTCAAAATCCCTCACATGCCAAAATTGGTTCCATTTGCTTGATTAGTTCTCGAGTTATGAGAAAATGTGTATTTCATTTATATGGGAGCCCCCCCTCTTAGTGGGGGGAGGGGTCTCTAACCATCATAAGAACCTTCCCTGGCCCCAAAACCCGTATACGCAAATTTTCACGCCGATTGGATCAGAAGCTTTCGATTCTATAAGGAACATACGGACAGACGGACGGACGGACGGACGGACGGACGGACGGACAGACAGACAGACAGACAGACAGACAGACAGACAGACAGACAGACAGACAGACAGACAGACAGACAGACAGACAGACAGACAGACAGACAGACAGACAGACAGACAGACAGACAGACAGACAGACAGACAGACAGACAGACAGACAGACAGACAGACAGACAGACAGACAGACAGACAGACAGACAGACAGACAGACAGACAGACAGACAGACAGACAGACAGACAGACAGACAGACAGACAGACAGACAGACAGACAGACAGACAGACAGACAGACAGACAGACAGACAGACAGACAGACAGACAGACAGACAGACAGACAGACAGACAGACAGACAGACAGACAGACAGACAGACAGACAGACAGACAGACAGACAGACAGACAGACAGACAGACAGACAGACAGACAGACAGACAGACAGACAGACAGACAGACAGACAGACAGACAGACAGACAGACAGACAGACAGACAGACAGACAGACAGACAGACAGACAGACAGACAGACAGACAGACAGACAGACAGACAGACAGACAGACAGACAGACAGACAGACAGACAGACAGACAGACAGACAGACAGACAGACAGACAGACAGACAGACAGACAGACAGACAGACAGACAGACAGACAGACAGACAGACAGACAGACAGACAGACAGACAGACAGACAGACAGACAGACAGACAGACAGACAGACAGACAGACAGACAGACAGACAGACAGACAGACAGACAGACAGACAGACAGACAGACAGACAGACAGACAGACAGACAGACAGACAGACAGACAGACAGACAGACAGACAGACAGACAGACAGACAGACAGACAGACAGACAGACAGACAGACAGACAGACAGACAGACAGACAGACAGACAGACAGACAGACAGACAGACAGACAGACAGACAGACAGACAGACAGACAGACAGACAGACAGACAGACAGACAGACAGACAGACAGACAGACAGACAGACAGACAGACAGACAGACAGACAGACAGACAGACAGACAGACAGACAGACAGACAGACAGACAGACAGACAGACAGACAGACAGACAGACAGACAGACAGACAGACAGACAGACAGACAGACAGACAGACAGACAGACAGACAGACAGACAGACAGACAGACAGACAGACAGACAGACAGACAGACAGACAGACAGACAGACAGACAGACAGACAGACAGACAGACAGACAGACAGACAGACAGACAGACAGACAGACAGACAGACAGACAGACAGACAGACAGACAGACAGACAGACAGACAGACAGACAGACAGACAGACAGACAGACAGACAGACAGACAGACAGACAGACAGACAGACAGACAGACAGACAGACAGACAGACAGACAGACAGACAGACAGACAGACAGACAGACAGACAGACAGACAGACAGACAGACAGACAGACAGACAGACAGACAGACAGACAGACAGACAGACAGACAGACAGACAGACAGACAGACAGACAGACAGACAGACAGACAGACAGACAGACAGACAGACAGACAGACAGACAGACAGACAGACAGACAGACAGACAGACAGACAGACAGACAGACAGACAGACAGACAGACAGACAGACAGACAGACAGACAGACAGACAGACAGACAGACAGACAGACAGACAGACAGACAGACAGACAGACAGACAGACAGACAGACAGACAGACAGACAGACAGACAGACAGACAGACAGACAGACAGACAGACAGACAGACAGACAGACAGACAGACAGACAGACAGACAGACAGACAGACAGACAGACAGACAGACAGACAGACAGACAGACAGACAGACAGACAGACAGACAGACAGACAGACAGACAGACAGACAGACAGACAGACAGACAGACAGACAGACAGACAGACAGACAGACAGACAGACAGACAGACAGACAGACAGACAGACAGACAGACAGACAGACAGACAGACAGACAGACAGACAGACAGACAGACAGACAGACAGACAGACAGACAGACAGACAGACAGACAGACAGACAGACAGACAGACAGACAGACAGACAGGCAGACAGACAGACAGGCAGACAGACAGACAGACAGACAGACAGACAGACAGAAGCACTTTTCAAAGGACGCTACTCTATTCCATACGAAAGACTGCTGGTGAGATTGTTCTATTTTTGCCCATATATACCACATTTCATCTTAATATCATATTATTAATAGTATTATTATTGATATCATAACTGTGGAAGGCTGGATGATGGAGTGGATTGCCAACCTGAATCCTTAAGGTCTGAAGCAAATATGGCACTTCTCAACTCAAAACAAACAAATCATCACGTGGGTTAAAGTTGGTACAGCGAAATTGATTATTACATGGAAGGATCCTAATGCTGGAAGGCGATTCTTATAACCCCGGAATGCGTACAAGTGCCTCTGCTTGTGGGTCCGCCCAATCCCTTTTGATCCTTCTGTTACAGCATTAGTGTGAAATTCATTTGATAATCAAATTTGGATCTGCTGAAATGATGGTGGCTTTCCCCTACTACTACTACTGTTGCTGTCAAGGTCTGGTATTGAATGGCCGAAACACAAATAGTTGAAATCCAAATGGCGGAATTTCAAAAATTGAAATTATATTTGGCCGAATCTGTGTGGTACCACAAAGATAAGTCGACAACACTGCCGTAACGTCTGTCACGTCTGTCCCATAATATATCCTCCTAACATTGCAAAACTTTAATGCGTTATCATTGCGACAGTTGAGCGCTCATCTCCGGACATCGCCCCTTTTCTCATCGAGCAACGAACGAGGTAAAACTAACTCCGTCTCAGTACAGCGCTTTGGGTGGTTCCGCAGTTCCGGATAACTCACAGAATCGTGAGAGGCTGAACCCCTATTTGGCCGAATCACGAAAGATCAAATCCCTATTTGGCTGTGTTTCGAAAGGTTTAACATGAAAAGACTAATTTTATAGGAATGCCTAAATAGCTAATAGCAAACAAGTATTTACTACAAATTTGTGTTGGTTATTTTGTGAGCATTTACACATTTTGAATAGATTGGATGAAATGGAGAAGGCAACTAGGAATAAGCGGCCCAACCTAGTGCCTCCACGTGGCCAAATCTGGAAATACTTTAATTTGTATAATTGAGTAGCCAAACGTGCTGCGAGGTCGTGTGGTTTTCCTATCCTTACAACTGTAGTTTAAACTAATGATTTAAACTAATATTATGTAGACTAATCTATTTCCAGAGAGCGAAATAAGGTGCCATTAGTTCATTCCCAAGGGTCCGGAGTATCACTTAACCTTTATTAGCAAAGATACTCCCAACGACTGTAAATAAATCATTAAATTACTTGATTTCTTGGAATTTTCTTTGTGGTACATGCTGCGCTGTTGGTCTGGCCGTTGACAAGAAAAATGATTCAAGTAATCGTCATTTTCCAGGATGCTTTCAAGAATTGGCTGCGTTAGTGTGAGATTAGATTAGATTGGATTAAATCTAGTTCCTTCCGCGAATCTAGAACGTTCCCGAAGAACCCTTATAAAGTGTGAGGGGGGAGAGTAGCCCCCTCGTAGAAACCACTTCTATTTAGGTGCATGCATTTTCCGAGGTTTACTGACTAGCAGGGATTATCCCTTAGTTGAGTCCGAACGAGCGGCAGCGAGTAAGGACAGCATATACCCAACGTTTGCGCAGGTTGAAGACTGGATATTTTCGGCTATTCGTGATTCGACCATTCGTAGCTAATCCATCTTTCAATGGAACAGATGAAAATTTGCCTTTCGCTGTTATATCGTCACGACTCCGTTTTACCGGCCGTAGGTTTTGCTTAGCTTAGTTTAGACTTAGTGCATAAATTAATGCAATGGTTGCTCTCAATGATTGACCCGAATATGTGAAATTGTACAAAAAATCAACTGAGTGGGGTTGAGCGGTGGTCTTTTTAGACCAGCAGTGGCGCTAAAGTACGCACCGTGTTTCATAAATCCTTCTCGCGATCTCGCCACGGTTACAACTAAACTGCTGCTACTCGCATAACAGTCTCATTTATATAGGAAACTCCATAGAAACTAGGACTGTTATGCCAGTAGCGGCAGTAAAGCCGGTATCAATTTAGCGTACACCAAATACGTCAAACTTCAGTCAACGAAGACCAATTCCATTTTGTGCAGTGATGCACGGATCAGATTATTAGCTGAGATATCATTTTGCTAAGATTTTATGGCTTCTCGTCATCCGGAGCGACCGACTTATAGCAAGTGTACTTTCAGAGCAGCGAATGGAACCGACAAATGAGACAAACAAAAACCAACAACGGGCACAATTGGGCACTTCTTTTGGATTTTCCCAACACGGATAGGACGAGGGTGAAGCGACCACGCGAAAAAAGAACTCAGGGAATGGGAAAATAGTGCAACCTTTCGACCAACTACAATCGAGCTGTTTCGCTTCGCTTCTGGCGGTCGGTGGCTCCAGCGTTGCACCAGCGGCTCGGCATGTCTGGCAGAAACACGTGTGTTTGTCTTACAGTTTATGTATGGTTTGTTTTCGGAATTGAGATGAATTTACATCAAAAATTTTACCCTCGACAAAAAAGGTTCGTAATTTGCACATCATGGTTTAAAGTTAGCATTCTGGTTTTAATAATATTGCAGGGTATAATGGAAAGATGTTTTTGTGTACTTTTACTCGACGAGCTTCCATGTTCCATGATTGCAGCTGAGAATCATCTTTACAACCAACCATAAAACACAGCTTCCAAGTGGACCTTTTAATTCTAGTCTCGTAGTTTCAACAAGCGGTGCATTCTTCAAAACTGTGCAGAGTCGATAGCCTGAAAAGTTTTCCAGATAAATATAGATGGCAGAGAGGTAGAAGAAGAGAACGAAAGCCAGTCCTTATAGCACACTCTGGAGGGCAACCTAGAAGCACGTGCTGCTAACAACCGTTACTGGCTGCTTGTTTGCGAATGCAGCATGCTGCATTGAACCAGATAAAAAGTTGATTCCAGATATGGAGTTATAAATTTCTCTTTCATTTTATTTTATGACTGAACTCACGCGTCTCGTTTCGCCTTCATCATGGCCTTGACTACACTGCAGTCCGCTCTCTGACCTGGTGGGAGCATTCAAGCAATAGCCTAGGATTCTCTAATGGGAGCTGTAACCTGCTGAGGGTTGGTTGGTTGGGTTTGCAGTCTTGTCTTTGATTTTCACTCATGCTGAGTGAGGCCCTTGGATTATCGAATGGCAGAAAAGTTTACTAGAGCGTACGGCAACTTTTGTCAAGCATCGTTTGTTCGTTTCGCGTCATCGACCAACACACCAACATCGGAAGAGTCAGCGTCAAATGGGAACCTGTCTCACTGAAGTTCCATAGAAATTCGCCGAACTTCGGGTGCCGAAGCAGCGTTCCAATGTGTATGCAAACTTTTTCGCGCTCACGTTATGAATTTTAATAAATTTTCTCTTCTTGAAAGGTGGCCAAAGTTACTCTGACGCAAAAAAAAAAACAAAAAAATACAACATGGGATGCGAAAGTGTACTTCTGGCTGTACATATTGGGTGTTCTACAAGGCTCAATTACAAAATCGATTTTTGAAGTGAAAAAGTAGTTGTTTCTCAGTGAGTTAAGGGGAAACTTCTAAGCTTATTAGTTTGGCACTTATGATTAGATAACAGTTGTGCTCTAACAGGGCTTTTCTACAGTTTTATTACCTACTAATCTGGCATAAAACTGTCATTGCTAGGAGAATGTTTCGAAAGACCAGCATTCTAACTTTAAAATCAACCATTCGCCTCCTTTTTTACGAAGGAGGGAGGGAGGTGAGTAACTGCTTTACTGCTGTGGTAGCTTCGGTGAATCAGGCAATAAGCAGAATACTAAAAAGCACCAAAAATATTTAAATATAACTTCTTACGCCGCTCTAAGTTTGATCTGCAGGATAATATGTTTCCGATTGCCTCAAACTAGCGGGCGCATTCAAATCCAAAAGACTTACAAAGTATTGTGATAGGGAAAAATAAGGAAAGTTATTCTTTGTTCTTTACACAATAAGTGCGTGCTGTAATATTTGCAAACTTAACCGTTACTGAAATGTTGGTGCTGTTAGAATGAGAAGTAACCAGTGGATTGAGGGGATGAAAAATCCTCGAACACTTTTAAATTCAGCACTTGTACGTTCTTCGTGTTGAACTTGTGTGATCCTAGTTACAATATACTTTAGTCGAGTGCGAAAAGTTTCCAAATTGAGGCTAAAAATTTAAAAAAATCGGTAAGCAATATTTTTCTCGATAGTTGCTTTAAATAATTTCTTCCATATAATTCTTGACGATTTATTCTAGATTTTAATTACAAACATTACATTTTTTCTATAGATAATCTAAGTCCTGACAATAACACCCGTGAAACCATGAAAAATTCGCTAGAGTTAGCCAAAAAGCAAGCTCAAACTGAACTTTTAAATAATGTCTTCTTCACACATTTCACAACGATGCTAACAGTGAACTCTAGTAAATAATAGAGTCTTCGGAAAGGAGCCAAATCTCGGCAGAACTTTACAAAAATGACAAAGAACTAATGGCAATAGTATTTTACTAGATAATTTCCCGGATTTGGCAGGAGATGAAACTACCGGAGAATGGAAGTTGGGGTTGGTCTACAAAAAATAATCGGTTAGATTGCTGTAATTGCCGCTGATCAACAGCGTTGCCAGACTTTTCTGAAGAAACATCCATATTTTCACCATTTGTGTTTTTATCACCAAAGAGATTAAAAATCAGAGGGTTGTGTACAAGATACGACTGCACTAGTTGCCAATCTGGACGCACCTTATTAGAAACACTTATAAGAAAATTCATTGCTAGTGGAAGTCATAATACTCTTCACTGACGGTTCTGAAAAGAACCATTTTGAAAGTTTAGTATTGACTGGAACGTTTGTCTACTTGTGCTGCAGAGAAAAAGCATAGTGTTATCAGATACAAAATTATAATTCTTACATCATTCTGAAAGCTACTATCCAGTGTCTCCACTACGCAAAACACGTTTGATCAAAATGTTTGTTTCAATATTTGAAAGAAGTAACCGCCAGGATGCACTGAATCACCACGATTTCCGTTTTTTCTCAAACAGTGGAATTACAGCGCTCTGCCACCGTCAACGCTGGCCTCTTAGCCATTACGTTTAATAATGCATCCTCACGGACTCGCTTGCGGTATTTTCGCATGTATTTTTTATTGTGGCATTGTGAAGTCAGATGCATAAAATCACTCACTTCTTATTTAAATTCATTATATGTTATTAATAATAATTTCATATGGTAACTATGGCGACAACTGAACGAATACTGTAGTCAATTTGGAAAAATTGTTCAACTTTACGTTGAAATTCCAGGAGTTACTTGCAAAATACAATGTTTTAATAGAAACTATATAAAAGGCACACATTTTGTGATTCGAATGGTATGCGAACCATAAAAATATATTCAGAACTGGCTGAGCTATAAGGGTTCAAAATCTATCACTTTTTCGTGTCATGGTCATCTTTGCTTTTCTATCATGCCACCCTATTAAAGCAAGACGTAGTCCTACGTCAAAAATTTAATTTTCTGAAAGTTGAAATTAATTGTGTACTGTTTTCGAATATACCAAGGTTTTTTTTACACGGATGAACTCCGCTTCTGTGTGATTGTTCTTCATCGCATTTGTTTTATAGGTACTGTTCTATAGGTATTCTATCTTATTTGAAGAAAATTAATACTTTTTTGAATCAAATCAGTTCATCAGTTGATGCATTTCCGATTTGACTTAAATTATCCAAGGACGCTTACTGTTGACTTTCGATATCGGTCTTTCAGCATTCGCCTTTAGTCTTTGTTTTTCCGTCCTCATTTCATTTTTCGTCGATTATTTTTTTGTGTTTAGTTTTTTTTTGTGCTTCTTAGTAATGTTTGCTAAATCACCTTTTACTATAGCGTTTTTGTTGTTTGTTTGTTGTCTTTTCACTGTCTTTTGTGGCATTTTGTTGTCATGTGATAGACTTTTTTGGCATCTCTTGTCGCTATTTGGCCTTGTCTTTATCTCTATTTCTGCATCTATTTAGTCTTTTTCATTTGTAATTGTTATTTTTTACATTCTATGCCACTTCTGTGGCATTTTTTTCTTTTCGTTATCTTTTCGCCACCTCTTTGTCGTCTTTTTGTGGCCTATATGCTGTCTTTTCGTTGTCTTTGCTGTCATTTTTTGTTATGTCTTTTCGACGGCTTTTCACCGTCTTTTTGTCATCTCTTTATTGTCTTGTTTTTATGCTCATCGTCTCGTCATCGTTATCGTCATCTCTGTCACATTCGTGATCTTTATGCCATCTTTTCATCCTATTTTCACCGTCCGTTCGTCGTTTTTAAATGTTTGTTTTGTTGCGGTTTTTTGCCGTTTTGTCGTCTTTTTTGTTGCTAGATCCAACCTCGTGTTTTTAGTCTTGACCTTGAAATGCGGTCAAGCATATATTAATATTTTTTTTTGAAACTTCAAAAAAAGTCTCGTTTTGCCCAGCGCCTCTATGGTTCAAAGGTACAAATATCAGCGAGTCACATGCCCTGGCGGGTGTTGTGGGTTCGAATCCGGCTATAATCTCAGATTTTAGCTTGGTTCGACCCATGCACCTTCCAGCATTGGACCAAAGGCAGGAGTCACAATGACAACTTATTAAGCATAGCTACCTATAACCCCCTCCTCCTCACCTTTCCACTCTTTCCCCTCCATTCAAAAAGTCTTCATTACTTTTCCCTACCATCCCTTAGTAAATTGTAGAACCACCGCTTCAAAAAAAATTTTTGTTGTTGCTGTTTTTGTAACCTTCTTGGTTATCTTTCCGCCGTCATCTTGTCGACTTTCTGTAGTATTTTTTTGCATGTTTTATCGCCTCTTTCGCGCGTCTTATTGTCGTTTATACTCGTGTTTTTTGGTTTTTATTTTTTGTCACGGGATTATCGTTTTTTCCCCATGTTTTTATCGCCTTTTTGCAGAAATACACGGGTGGCTATAGTTTGCCTATAGTAGTCTGTTCAACGTATATCGTACTTATTCATGCATTGCGACAAATTTTTGCGAGTGTGTGTTTAGCTAACAGCTACGGTCGTCGCTCTCATTCTCCGTTGCTAACCGAGCTGCTGATGCCGATCACTCGCGGGCGCTCGTACTCCCGCCCGTGAGTAAAATCGGGGGCGAAGATGGAGAAGAAAAGGAAAAGTAATGCAAAACCTGTATCCCAGTGCGCCTCTATGACTCACCGGTAGCTGATTGCTCAGGAGTTATTTGCCTCGGGAATAAGCTATGCAGGAAGACGATGTGAGGGTGTGCGTGCACGAGTGTGTAGGTAGCAGAATGTCTACACATAGCAGCGGTGATTATTTGTTTCATGCTTGCTTGTGCGGCGTAAGCGTTGAATGCTGCGTTTCTCATACTCACTCGCGTGTTGGCTTCTCGCTCGATTGGCAACATTGGTCTCTTTTCGTTGTTTGTTCGTCATTTTATGTTTTCGACGCCTTTTCATTGTTTTTTTATCATCTTTTTGTTGTATTTATTCGTATTTGTCATCTTTTTTCATCCATACTCTTGTCGTCTTTTCATTGTGTTCATCGTATTTATGTCATCTATTCGTCGTTGTTAGACGTCTATATTTGGCAAAAGCCGTCTTTTCGTCGTCTTTCTGTTGTATATTCGCCATCTTTCTATCGTTTTTTGTCATTTTTTCGTCTTTATTTTGGTTGAATTTTAGTCATGTTGCATTTTTACTGCCCGTTTTGTTTGTTTTGTCTTCTTTTTGACGTCGTTTTTGGTCATGTTGGTTTTTATGGCTCTTTATGGCATTTTATTCATCTATTTATAGGACTTTCATCATTTCGGCATTTTTGTTGCTGTTTTGATGATTTTTTGGCATTTTTTCATTGTATTTTTGTCGAACACTCCCGCCAAATTTTGCCGTTTTTTGTCTTTTGTGTTTTTCATCGTCTCTTCGTTATTTTATTGTTATATCATATTTTTATTCTTGCTTTATGCGGTTTGGCCGTCTTTTTTGTCGCTGATGTACCGTCTTTTCGTCCTCATATAATCGTCTTTTTTTCGTTTTTGTCATATTGTCATCGTCTTTTGTCATTGTTTCGTCACATTTTTTTTTATCATTTAAACTATTTTTTCATCGTTCTTTCATTGTTTTTATAGCTGATTTGACGTCTTTGCATCTTAATGCGGTTTCCGTCGTATCTTTGATGTTGTCTTTTCTGTCAACATTTTAGCGTATTTCTGTTATGTTCTCATAACTTTTTCATTGCAGTCTCATATTGCTGTCGTCTTTACAGCGTCCCTTCGTTGTCTTTTCTTCGTATTTTGGACACCTTTTCGTCGCCTTATTTTTGCTTTTTACAGGCTACAACAGTTTTCAATTCATTAATTTAAGCTAATTAATGCAAATAGAAAAGAACATTTATAAAGATCGACCTTATTTGCTTAACAGTAAAGCATTGTAAAGTTCTATTGCACTTTCGAAATTATTTTGGGAACTATCAAAATGTGCGAAGAAATTGGAACGAAAATGTTCGCCTCTGGCCATATACTCCACAAGAGCAAATAGTGTGAATATACTGTCGTAGAGTGGAAATCTGAAAGTGAGGATTACCATGCCATCAACGCATAAAACGGTAAAAAGTTTTATTGGCCGTGAAAGTGAAAAATGCAAGTTTCTACTGTTCGCACCGTAGCGTTACCGTAAATTTTCCCTTTTTAATTTACTAGTAAACCCTCAGAAGAATTCTATGAGAAATTTTCATATCGGCCCATAAAGAATAAAGTTATGGTTTTCGGGATATTACTCACTTGTACGTAGCGTACTCGTGAGTTTCGTACTTGAAAGAAATTTTCAACCTTTTTCATGAAATTTACGAACATCTGTAGAAACTTCTTAACTCCATAGAATTTATTTATTTCATTTATTTATTTATTCACTGTCTGATGAACGCTGTACACAAGTTGCTGTCTCAGTTTTTATTACGTCATCTATCCCTAATAAATAGCAAAAGATTTCGTGAGGCAGTATTAGGCGAGTTTTATGAGGGTCCATCAACAAATTTTCACTCTCCGACAAATCGTGCCACTCTTCGAGCACAACAACGTGCCTACGTAACATAATTTCGTGGATTTCAGGGCAGCACATGATACAGTCGAATGCGAACAGCTACGGCAGATAATGCAGGAGAATGGCTGTCCGGACAAACTGACGCGGTTGATGAATCGGCAAAAGAATGAATGGACTGTCCTGTATGTTATTAACTTCGCTATTGAAGCTGTGAACTTCTATCTTTCGCAGATGACCTTGACATAATTACTGGAAACCTTGGGACGGCGTAAGTGATCTGACCAAAAACGGACGCTTGGGGGATTTGGGTCAAATCAATCAATACAAAGCTTCGATTATAGATCGGTCCGAGTTCACTTAAGTTAACTAAGCAAGAAAAACACCGGAATAATTGTTTCAAAATTAGAACTGCAAACGAAACAAATATGTGCCATGGGACTTTCACCAAAGAATAATTTATTTACTATCACAGTTGCCAACTGAAGTCTTGGAAAAAGCTCACTTTATTCTATTTTCATTCATCAGCTCTCTCCAACAAGTTACATTCCATTACACACTTATAATCGTTTACATAACAGATGTACGCTAAAATCAAGTCCCGCCGGGTCGACGGGAACATGCCTTTGCCGGCGGTGGATGAACGAGTAAGCATGCATCGAGACCCATTGCCACATTCCTCGAGCTCTTAGAGCTCGTCGGCCATTAATAGGTGAAAAACCATTCAGCTTTTTATCCTCATCATTCAGCTTTCCACCGACGCACGTTTTGGTTCGGCGTACAAGATAAACTTATGTCCGTACCTACGTAGGTATAGATTCCTTCGAGCATTCGGCAGCACCGGCAAACTGGTTGACGTCACGTCGCGAAGGGTGGCAGTGGGGCGATGGCGGTGGGGGGCTAATGCTTTCAGCGAAACTTTCCAATTAACAAGCAGCATAAACTACGGCAAACCGTTGGCTTTTTGCGCTGTCGATTTTCCACCACGCGTATTCACGAGGCATCATCAAATGTTATGATCTCCTTCCACTGACGGAGCTGAAATGGAAAATTTGAACCGACAGCCAGCGTCCATCTGCAAGATTACATCCGACGGAACGGAATATATTTATTGGTTCGGACGATTATGCGTTAACTTCCTAAAAAACTTCCAAAAATACAGATCCTTAGTAGCTAGGAGGCCATAACGAGCGGCGGAGATGATAACGGTTCGTTAACTGTATACGACATTGTTGTTCCACACAGTGCAGACAAATATGAATCCCAGGTAGGTGAATGTTTACACGAACGAAGTAGAAAGCTTTCCCGTGTTACATTCCGGGAAGAAAATACTCCGCACAAGCCGGCACGCAATGAGGGATTTTACCGGAACCGGTCTGAGCAAAAAAAGGACTCCGCTGTCTCACGGTAAGAGAGCCCATCTTCACAGAAAAATATGCTTCTGCGAAGATTAAAAATAACACAAATCTCTTTGGGGCAGGTTGGTTGTTTTGATGGGTGCGTGAGTTGTTTTGCGTCGACCGGCTTAAGGTTGTTTCGTTTCAATTTTTCCAAACCAGCGAAAAGCGTGCAGCGAAAACAAACGTCCGAAGGTGGGCTTATCGAATTGAAGCTCGAGAAAATAAAATAAAGCTTACGCTCGAGAGCGCTTACCTACCTGCCAACCTAGCGCAATTTCAATTGCGATTACCGACATCATGTTGTTTTTGTTGTTTTTCTTTCCGAAATAGGTGCTTTTGGTACTTTGCTCTTGTTCTTTGCTGTGTAGGTTCATCTTATGTTTCGATTTGTATGTAAATAATGTCAACAACCTAAACGAAAATATTGTGTATTTCTTAATACACTGATCTAATTCGGCGCACGTGTTACGATGGTAACGCATAGTGAACTGTGTTCATTGTATCCAAAACTGATAAATATCGGCACATCAAAAGCTAGGCATGAAACTCCCTCACAGACGCTTGTAGCGTTTATTCGGAAGAGCCCAGCGAACGGGACAGTCAATTGTGTGCTGTTTTTCAAGTGTAGGTACTCGAAATGGCCATGGCTACCGTCATTATTTCTGCTGTTCCACAGATGCTCACTGGGCAAAACTTTTCACGGACGGAAAATTGGATGGCAATAATCACCACACCATTCGATATAACAACGCTTTCGCATCGCATATGTACTTCCACGTTCACACAATGATGGCGGCCCAATGGACCAGTCCAGTTCCAGTCAGTCAGCCAGCAGAGTGAGCCTGTGCGTGTGGTGCATTAGATTGCTTTTTATTGTTTCTGGCAGCTTTCGACGGTGCCGGTTCGTGTGGAAGTTGTCGGTCCCGTCCTTTTCAATGACGGATGCTGCACCTATTTGGACTGCGTGGGCGACGATGACTCTGTTGATGTGTTCGTCCGCGAAATGCTTCTCTCTCTCGGATGATCCTCTGGAAATAACTGTTGAACACCGTTATATCATTGAGGATATCTGCTGCGACTGTCAAGCAGACCGCACAACTACGCACATTCTATGCACAGCTTTGAATGGTATGTATGTAGTCTTAATTAAAAAGTACTGATTTTCATACATTAAAAAGTTTTCAAAATAATAATCGGGGTTCCTGCCGAGTCTTTTTTTTCTAGCGCAGTTACAGTACTGCCCAAGCGACGGCGATCGGCTTCGGTTTCACCGGCCAACATGTGCTTTGTTATAGACGTATTTAGATGCTTTAGTCTGGTTTATTGTTCAGCCGCCACCACAGGTGTTCTGCTAATAATATTCATGTCATCGGCAAAGTAGATAAATTAACTTGTTCCGCGTGCCCCGCGTGTTCAATCGTAGATTGAATCGGTTTTTTTTCCTTTTTGGGTACATTCTCCACTGCGAATCGGTTTGGTAAGCTTCCTGAGGAAACCGTGGGCGGCCATAATTTACCATAGCTCTTTTCGGTCGATGGTATCATACACAGCTTTGAAGTTAACGAACAAATTGTGCGAATTGAATCCTGTATTCACAGCCCGTTTGCAGGATCTGTCGCAGCGTATATACTGGATTCGTTGTTGACCGTTCTTCAACGAAGCCGGCTTGATAAATTCCCACAAATCTGTTCGCAATAGCTGATAGTTGGCGGAAAATGATTTGGTACAGCACTTTGTAGGCGGCATTGAGAACGGTGATCGCACGATAGTTTTAACAGTCCTAGTTATCGCCTGGCTTGCAGATCGGCTAGATAACCCAACCTTTCTACTCCTTCCATATTCCAAATTCTAACAGTTTTTTAAAATGGGCCCAGAAAAGCTGGCCACTTGTCTGCACTGGATAGACAAGTGATCGGCTTGTCTGGTACCATTTTAAAAAACTGCGCTCCGATGCCATCTTTCCCAGCAGATTTATTTAACTTTGGCAGCATGATGGCCTTCTTAATTTCGCGTATCACAATTTAACCCCAAAATTCAAACTGCTAGATTTCAGTCGGGAAAATCGGATTTTTTCACATTTGTGACGTTCATGTGATATCCCTACCACCTAGAATGATACTTCCTTCTACAAAAATATACGCGTACACGAGATCTTCAAAGACACTTTACAGGATATGCTCGCTATGTGGCATTTATCTGGAACAAATCGATTTTTTTGGTCTCAAATTTTTGGGTCCTACTTATATAAATCATATTTGTTATTGTTAACCCATATCCTCCTAGCGTTGCAAAAACGCTTGATTCTAGAGGAGCCTAGGTTTGAAATATGAACTTGGATCCTGAGAAACAAAGAAAGATTGGGAAAAAATCTAATCGCTTAAATGTTACATATAACAAAATTACAGCCGTGTAAACATAACATAAATTAGTTTTAATGATGGTAACGGGCGAAGCCTACAATTAGTTAATCAATAAATAAATAGCAATGAAATGATAAATGAAAACGAACGAGCTCCGGTTGACGCTTTCCAGCTGTGGCTATGACATTCTGGTACTGACGGAAACATGGCTTCGCCCGGACATCGTGAATAGTGAAATATCTTCAGATGCGATCGAAACGACTGTACAAGTGAACTATCGTGGCGGAGTACTAATCGCTGTCAAAAAAGGTCATCATTGCAGTGCAATTTCAGTGGACGATTGCAATCAGAACAAGCCATTAGTGATGATTGAACTAGCACACCGTTCAATCTACGTCGTTGGCATTTACCTCAGACCGCTATCTAGTCCTGCTATTTACAATGCTCATGCTAGAGCCATCCAAGACGTATGTAACAAATTGTCGGCTTGTGATATTCTTGTAGCATTAGGTGACATCTTCCCTAACCTTCGCTGGCACTTTGACGACGATACCAACGGAAACTTACCCACGAATGTGTCAACAGAGCATGAAGTAGTGCTGATAGAATCGGTTTCCGCAGCAGGTCTTGTGCAGATCAATACGCTGAGTAACGTCAACGATAGAATTCTCAATTTAGCATATGTTAACGTTCCGGACTACGTCAAACTTTTCGGCCCACCTCTACCACTGTTAAAGATCGACGAGCATCACAAACCATTTGTTCTACGACTCGACGCACAGTTTACGGTGGCAAATTATAGCAATAATGCCGAGATAGATGACGTTGCCCTCGACTCCCGAAGATGCCATATCAGCTTGTTAAGCAATAAATTTTCGACAATCTACTGGACGCAACAATTGAGTTGTTCTTCTGTAGATGAGACCGTAAATGCCTTCTACGACGCGTTGTATGACATATTCGATGGGGTTGTACCACGCCGCAGAATTGGCACGTCCTCCGTTAGCCGCAAGTTTCCACAGCTCCATAATTTATGCAATAAGGTCCGAAAAGGCCGAAACCGATTCTTTAGCACCAAATCTGTAGAAAACAGGAATCGTCTACGAATCATCGAAAGTGACTACAATGATCTACTTACAGTGTCCTTTGCAGCGTACGTGGACAGGGTGCAATCGAACCTGTAATCGAATTCGTCGTCATTTAGGGCGTTTATAAGGACCCACAGGTCGTTAAAACGCACACCGAGTAACGTGGAGTACAAAGGACGTGTTTCCAGTTCAGCCAAAGAAGCTGCCAACCTGTTTGCTAACTTCTTTAAAAGCATTTTCCGCACCAGTTAGTCCGCATCCAAGCCGAAAAGATTTCGTCTGTTACCATCATATGATGTGGACATTCTGAGCTTTCGTTTCTCGGATAAGGATGCACTTGAGGAGCTGAATGATTTAGATGTAACAAAAGGTCCTGGAGTGGAGTGGAGTTATCATCAAGAACTGTGCGCAAGAACTGGCTGCCCCGATATCTCTGATTTTTAATCGTTCCCTTGCTGACCGTACGTTCCTGTCCATTTAGAAGACTGCTGAAATGGTACCAATTCACAAATCAGGAAGCATTCAACTTGTTGATAACTATCGTGGAATATCGATAGTTTTTTGCCTTGCTTAAGTCTTCGAACCAGTCGTCCATCGTTTCCGGAGCAATGCTGCAAAACCTTTAATCAGCGAGTTTCAGCATGGTTTTGTCGAACATCGTTCTATCAACGGCGAACCTAATGGCTTATACCAAAATGTTGTTCCCTGCAGTCGAATCCCGTCGCCAAGTAGATTCGATTTACATAGATTTTTCGAAGGCTTTCGACCTTGTTACGCACACGTTTGTAATCGACAAACTTGCCCATCTTGGTTTCCCGAGTCGAATAGTTGAGTGGCTGGAATCATACCTCACCGGACGTGAAGCTTTTGTTCAGGTTGACCATGAAATCTCAGCAACATTCAACGTCACTTCAGGAGTTCCTCAAGGGAGTGTACTGGACCCGCTTATTTTTATTCTGTACGTAAACGATTTTGCATATCGGATATCATTCGGAAAATCTTTTTGCGCTGACGACCTCAAAATCTTTCCGCCCAAGATGGCGCCGCCTTGCAAAGCGACATCGATCAACCTTTGTTGTGGTGTGACGAAAACGGTATGACTGTAAACATCAAGAAATGTAAGGTAATATCTTTTACTCGCTGCCAAATACTACTGAGTTCCCATACAACATTGGCTCGGCAGCCCTTGAGCGGGTAAATTCCATACGTGACTTAGGTGTGATATTAGATAACAAACTGCGATTCAATGAGCATGGCACCTTATCACGTCTCGCACGCCCTTAAATTAGAACGAGTCCAAAAACATTTTATACGGTTTGCCCTTCGTCAACTCCCCTGGACTTACCCAACAGAGTTGCCTCCATAGACCTGGCGCTGTTTACTGGTTGGCTAGGAAACACTCTCCGCTAGATGCCTAAGATTGCAACGAATGTTTCTCACAAACCGCAGCGACTGTCCATCATTACTTGCAAGCATAAATATAAATGCTCCAGCTCGCATTCTCCGAACTCATGATGCACCTCTGTTGCCACTCAATAGGACAAACTAGGGATACAGTAACCCATTCAGTGCCTGAATTCGTGCTTTTAATACGGGGTTCAAAATACCGTTATTGAAAAATAAAATAGGCCATTCAAACGGCAAATGCCAGTTGGTTTGTATTGCCATCCTACACCTCTGAGCCAATTTTTAAAACAATCGTTCGACGAATTTTTGAGTTACGGCCTTTTGAAGTTTGAAAGGGTAGATTGCTCATATAAACTAAATAAAAATCTTCAATGACACTTCCAAAATGAACGTAAATCAATGCTGGTATTGATTTTTATGCAACGTAGGCCTATATTGGCGACCGTTTTAGGAGTTTTACGCTGTATTGGGACTAACCGGGAATGTTCCGGATTAAATTAAAGCTGTGGGAAATGGCCAGTATCGAATATGAACCAAAACTTACCATGCGATACCTTAAATTACTCTCCGACCGAGAAGTTTTGATCTAACTCGTAACAACGACGAAAACTGTTTTTCGTCAGCTCACCTTCGCGGTTTGCTTCGACCAACGCGAGTTACTTGGCTATTCTATTATTTGAGCTTCTCTGATTCGGTCATTAGCTTGACGGTCGTAACTCAGGAGCAAAATATAACGTTTCCTGGAATTTTTCATCAGTGAAATTGAAAAGCTCTTCAGTTGTTGTTGCATCTTCTACTTTTTTGACCTAAAGACCTGGGTCCTCGTGTTGAAAATTTTACATCGTTGAAGTATAGCATGACGATGAGCGGACCCAGATGGCTGCCTTGTGGTATACCGGACGTAACAATAAACTCGCTGGATAATAATGATTCTCAGTTTTTAACAGTCAGACGCCGATCAGTCAAGTATGACTTCAGCCAGAGCAGTAGGGCACTGCCAAGTCGCGTCTTGTCGAGTTTGGTAATAGTAATTTCATGATTTAACTTATCAAAAGCAGCAGAGAGGTCGGTGTAGATTGCATCCATTTGGAACCCCCTCAACGTGATTCGTCCTGGTTGATTGACGGGGCATGAATCCATGTTGAGAATCGTCGCTGGAAACTCGATAATTATCGATGATGAATTGGAAACATAAACGCCGTTTTCCATAGCGCCGGAAAAACGCCAGTAGACAGAGACAAATTGTAAAGAGACGAAGAGGAGCAAGCAAACATGTGCTGCGGTGCATTTCTTGAGAAGAATAGCGGGTATTCCATGCGGTCCAACGAAGGTATACGGCTGCATTTCGAAAATGGCTTTTCGAATCACGGCAAGTAGATTTGTCAGCTGACAGTGCCTCACAGGAAAATTGATTGGAAAACTTCTCGGAGAAAACTTTACAATTTTTATTTGCAGTCTTATTCAAGTGCAGTTTTATTCAAATTCTAAGACCTTTCGGCCCATTTTATACAGTAATTTTGAAAAATGTCCATATGTAAAATACCATTATATATTAATCAAAAATTAGGCAAGCGATAAATTCTAGCAAAATAAACTGACAGAACGGTGAACAGATAGGTAGAAGAATTAGGCTTGATTCTTCGATTTTAACATGTAGAGATCATATTTCTATGTTAACGAATTCGGGAGAATTACTGATGTCCATAAATATTCTGTGACCGTCTACCGTAAAAAAATCAATATCGTATCAGGCACTTGTGGTGTACGAAAGAAAACACACACGTTGCTTTTACCTATTGCGTTGACCACAGACTCTCATCGAACTGTCATAGACAGAAAGTAAGCATTAAATCCAATTTGGTTTCATTATTTGCGGACAATGTGGATTGATATAACATGCATATTGGGATCAACAATAAATTACGTATTGTACAGAGGGAGAGAAGCTCAAATTAAGGCGAATCGGTTGATATTAAAATCGTTCAAATTGGCTGTTCCAAGAACGTTTAATTTGTTTTATGTATTTGCTCATAATTTTTAAATGAAACATTTCATTATAAACCCGTTAAAAGTGGCATGGAGCCCAATTATTTTACCTACTTCCGAGGAAAAGGAAATTATCCGACTTCGTATGTATGCATTCCAATATTTCAACCCGTTTGGTTGGTTATCAACAGCAGGTGAGATGGTTTTTCCCAGCCCCCGTTGTTGGATTGGGAATTGAATTAGATTACAGAAAAACCGAAAGCAATACAACACTAACAACAGCAAATTTTTCTACCACTACCGTCACATTTCAGTGTCCTCTCCTTCAGTGTCCGACGAGAAGCACACCATCATTCAATAGCAGATTATTATTGCACCGTCACGATCGAATCGAGAAGAAAGCAGCTGCCCGGGGGCAGTGGGCAGCTTTAGGGAGCGCCCGGAAGGGCACACGGAAGACAGCGGAACGCTAAATCGAATTCAGTCAATCAAACAAAGTTGTCACGTAGTACCTGCCTTATTACTGTAGTGGCGCCCCGCGGTGTGAGAAAAAGCTCTCCCCGCTAGTTCTCCCGGCATGGGTAAAGCAAGAGTAAAGATGTCTTACAATTAATTTCCTTTCTATTCCACGTCCGGAATCCGAACGCTGCCTGCAGGGAGGACGCTTTTGTACGTGACAATTTTCGAACTCGATGCTGCGGAAATTTACCCCACAAAGTGAACCGTGAAGCCACCGGTCTCGCTCGGCGGTAGCGACGTTGTAACGCCGGCTATCATACGTAAGCTGAAAACTACAGTCCGGTATCCTGATTCAAGCGTTCCGACTCGTTTCAGATCGGAATCAACAAAGCCATCAATTAGATTAGTTTTCCGATAAATTTCAATTCCTCTTCTGCTCTGTGATCATCGCGCTTGCCTCGCAGCAGAATTCAGGAATCACTCACCGCCGCATCCAAAACCGGCTGTAGGGCTGTCGAACTTTCGCTGAAATTGTGAATATACTCGCACAGTCCGCACTATCAGGTTGCCAACCGAAACCATCGTTTTTCGAAAAGCGCCATAAATCATGCGCAATTGGGCATGCTATCAAATTAATTACTCCTTCAATACCTTGCCCCATTCCAGAGGACAGCACTGACTGTGCAGGTTAAATGGCGGGAAACCGAAATCCATATCGGCTGAACGCACCGGAAACAACGAATGGAGTATGCGTCCAATTGAGGACAACTAATAGCCGGAAATGTATTGACGTCGTGTAAAATTGGTCTCCGTTTCTCAGTTCGCTGGTTGCTCTGGTTCCAGTGATCGGCTGAGTCGTTTGTTAAAATTGATATCTCCAGCCGACGACGATGCTGAAACAATGCAATGAAGCGTGCCAAATACGATACGCACGGTAGCAACAGCGTAGGTTCGTTTCGGTGGAACGTGGAAGCCTTAATTAGTATAAAGCTCATTACGGGACGAGCAGGTTTTCAAATTGGAGAGAATAGATTATTAGTTTCGATCAATAAGCGTCAATCAGCCATAGTGAAAGTTGCTTCAGTTGCACTGAAGCGATCAAAAACTCAGCAATTGAGCAGCATTTAGGATTTAATTGATATTCAATTAACGATGAGGGTCGAAGTTAGGGTGAATTCCATTTAAAAGCGGTCGAATAAAATAGCAAGCTGCAAGCTGGTCCAAGAGTTCTCGAAGAGAAACTCAGAAAAACAAACACAAGGGACACCACTTTTTGTAATTTATCTCGTTGATTTTTGAATTCTCATACTTAAACAGTCCAAGAAGAGACCAAGAAAGTTCTAAGAGGAGGCCAAGAACAGTACAAAGAAATCCAAAGAGAGACCAAGAAGAGTCCAAAAAGTGTCCACGAAGAGTCCAAGAAAGTCCAAGAAAAGTCCAGAGAAAGCGACGTTTGCCTCCCACGGACAGTGATTATTGACGGCGATCAACTGGAAGTGGTTGATGAGTTCGTATATTTGGGATCTCTGGTCACCGCCGACAATAATACGAGTAAGGAGATCCAACGACGCATTCAAGCTGGAAATCGAGCATACTTTTCCCTCCGCAAGACGCGTCGATCTAGGAGCATACGCCGCCGCCCAAAGCTGACGATGTACAAAACGCTAATCAGACCGGTAGTCTTCTACGGATTTGAGTAATTTTGCTTACGGAAGATATACGTGCATATGAATCGTGGCGTGTGAATCACGAGCTACAAGCTACTTGGAGAGATTCCCATCGTATACCTGGCGTAAGTTGGGAGACTACGGTGGGCCGGCCACGTCGCAAGGACGCCGGACGACTAAGCAGTGAAATCCGTTCTCTTCAAAAACCCCACCGGCAACAGGATTAGAGGGGCCCAACGTGCCAGATGGCTCGACCAGGTTGAAGCCGACTTGCGTGTGTCGAGGCGTGCAACGGATTAGCGACGCCGACGAGTAGTGCAGGACCGACCCCAGCTCTCGGCTGCTAAATACAATACAAGAGTCTAGGAAAGCACAATAAGAGTCCGAAAAAAAGCACTAAAATAGTTCAAGAAGAGTTGAAAAAAGCCTAAAAAGATGCCAAGAAGAGTCCAGGAAAAGTTTAAAAAATCCAAGAAGAGTCCAGGAAGAGTTCAAAATGAGACCAACAAGAGTCCAGGAAGAGTCCAAGAAGAGTCAAAAAAATCCAAGGAGATTCCAAGAAGAGTTTAAAGAGAATCCAAAGAGTCCAAGGGGTCCAAAAAGAGTACAAAAATTATTCAAGAAGAGTAAAAAAATCCAAGAATATTCCAAGAAGAATCTACAAACAGTTAAAGAAGAGTCCAAGAAATGTTTAAGAAAAGTTTAAAATGAGTCCAAGAAGAGTTCAAGAATCGTCCAAGAAGGGTTCCAAAAGAGTCCAATAAGAGTCCAGGAAGAGTTCAAAACAAAATCCAAGAAGAGTCCAGGAAGAGTTAAAAAAAATCCAAGAAGAGTCCAGGAAGAGTTCAAAAAGAGCCCGAAAAATCCAGATTCAAACTCTGAAGAGTTTGAAGAGAATGGAGTCCAAAGTGTGCAAAGAGTCCAAAAAGTGTATAAAAATTGTTCAAGAAGAGTCAAAAGAATCCAAGAATATTCCATGAAGAATCTACAAAGAGTTCAAGAAGAGTAAATGAAATGTCCAAGAAAAGTTCAAAAAGAGTCTAAGAAGAATTCATGAAGAGTTCAAGAAAAGTCTAAAAACAGTTCAAGAAGAGTTCAAGAGGCGTCCAAGAAGAGTCTGATAGGAATATAGGAGGCGTCTAATAGGATAGTCTAATAGGAGGCGTCCAAAAAGAGTAAGGAAAAACCAAATACAGCCGAAAATATGTTCAAGAAGATACCAAAGAGAGTCCAAGAAGAGTCTAAGAAGAGTACAAAAAGAGTTTAAGCCGAGTCTGAAAAGTGTATAAGAAGAGTCCAAGAAGAGTCCAAAAATAGTCTAAGAAGAGTCGAGGGTCCAATAAGAGCTCAAGAAAAGCCCAAGGAGGTTCTAATAGGAATCTAAGAAGAGCCGAGGAAGAGTCCAGTAAAAGTCCAATTCGAGCCGAAGAAGAACCCAAGAAGTGTTCAAGAAGAAATCAAGGAGAGCCCAAAAAAGTCGAAGAAGGGTTCAAGAAGTGTCCAAGGAGTAGCCAAGAAAAGTTCAAAGAGAGCCCAAGAAAAGTCCAAGTAGAGTTGAAAAAGGTTCAAAAAGAGTCCAAAAAGAGTCGATGAAGAGTCCAAGAAGGTCCAAGATGAATTCAAAAAGAACCAAAATGAATTCTAAAAGTGTCCAAAAAGAGTGCAAGAAGAGCCCACAAACAGTACAAGAAGAGCTCAAGAAGAGTTAGAAAAGAGTCCACGAAGAGTCCAAGAAGAGTTCAAAAAGAGTCCTAGAAGAGGCCAAAAAGAGTCCATGAAGAGCTCAAGAAGAGCCCAAGAAGAGTTCGAAAAGAGTCCAAATAGAGTCCAAAAAGAACCCAAAAAGAGTCCAAAAACGTCCAAGAAGAGACCAAAAATAGACCAAGAAGAGTCCAGAAGAAGAGTCCAAAAAGAAGCAATAAAAAGCCCAAAAAGAATCCAAGAAGAGTCCAAAAAAGTCCAAGAAGAGTTCAGAAAGAAGAGTCCAAAAAAGTCCATAACAAGCTCAAAAAGAGTCCAAGAAGAATCCAAGATGAGTTAAAAAAGAGGCCAAAAAGAGTCCAAGAAGAGCGCAAGAAGAGTTGGAAAAGAGTTCAAAAAGTACCCAAAAAGAGTACAAACCCTTCCAAGAAGAGGCTAAAAAGAGTCCAAAAAGAGTCCAAGAAGAGTCCAAAAAAAGTCCGAGAAGAGTGCAATAAGAAAAGTCCAGAAAGAACAGTCCAAAAAGAGTCCAAAAAGAGTCTATAAAGAGTGCAAGTGGAGCGTAAGCAAAAACCAAAAAGAGCCCATTAAAGAGTTCAAGACGATTACAAGAAGACTCGAGAAGAGTCCAAAACGAGTCTAAGAAGGGTCCGAAAAGAGTTTAAAAAGGGTCGATGAAGAGTCCAAGAAGGCTGAAAGTCGAAGTTATGGTGAATTCCATCCAAAAGCAGCTGAAGAAAAATGCAAGCTGCAAGCTGGTCCAAGAGTTCTCGAATAACACAGAAAAACTTCACAAGGGACACCACTTTTTGGTTCTCAACTCATTAATTTTTAAATTCTTAAACTTGTGTAGCTTAATATATGTAGCTTAAACTTTATTGACCCGGAATTCTCTCTAAACTTACAATTTTACTACTAAAAACTGTCCGTAAAACGGAACGAACGAACAACAACTTTCTACATTGTAACACTTATCTCTCCCCCCCACCGGGGGATAAACTTTCTGCATTTTCAATCTGAATCTCTCCTGCTCGTGGCGTTGCCGCCTGTATTTATAACAGCTTTTAATTGTTCGTAGTAAGAAGTACTAGAATAGCTGCTGAAAAAAAAACAGAGAGTAAAGCGGAACTTAAGTTCTATGAGAGTTTTAGTTGGCGCGCGAAACCGCTCACACATATACTAAGCTAACTCCCATCGCACGTTCGACGTACAATGTTTGTTATGTTCCATGTGCAAACGTTTGCGCTTGCCCCTGAAACGGTCAGAGAAATAAACTTTACAAAAACCGCACCGAAAGGTAAAACCACAGATAAACAGACGAGACACTCGCGTTAATTCCATTGTCCAATCAAAAACCACTCATTTTACTAAAAAGCATGTTTCGCAACATGGCCACAACGCGGCGCGCGGGTGTTGCTTCGAGTTTGCAGTATAAAACCATACAAATGTAAAGACCCTACAACACAAAACCCTGCAAATGCAAGCTACTCCGCGACATGCATAACAGAGGGTGATAGTGTGCAAGCAAAATGTGTAGGACGATGATTTTTAAAGGATTTTCTTCCATGTGTCATGTCAGTTCGTCAGTGGTAAAACTTTCGCTGTCGCGGAAGCTTCGGTCAATGTTAAACATCAATGCTAGCGTTTGTCAATGTTACCCGTACGGGCACGCTTCTGGGCACTGACGTTGCACTTGAACAGTTCAAGAAGAGTCCAAGAAGAGCCCAGGAGGAGTCTAAGAAGAGTTCAAGATAAGCCCGAAAAAATTCCAAGAAGAGTCCTAGAATGTTCTAATAGAAGTCGCAGAAGAGCCCAAAAAGAGAAGAATCGAAAAAGAGTTCAACAAGAGCCCAAAAAGGCTCTAAGAGGAGTCCAAGAAGAGTCCAGCAAGAGTCCAAGAAGAGCCGAAGAAGAGCCCAAGAAAAGTCTAAGAAGAGCTCAAAAAAGTTCTAAGTGGGGTTCAAGAAGAGTCCGAAAAAAATCCAAAATGTGTTCAAGAAAAGGCTAAAAAGAGTCCAAAAAGAGCTCAAAAAGAGTCCAAGAAGAGTTCAAGAAGAGTCCAAGAACAGTCCAAAAAGAACTCCAAAAGATCTTAAGAAGAGTCCAAGAAGAGCCTAAGAGGAAATCAAGGAGAGCCCACAAAAGTCGTAGAAGAGTTCAAGCACTGGCCACAAGGGACACCACTTTTTGGTTCTCAACTCATCGATTTTTAAATTCTTATACTTGAACAGTTCAAGAAGAGTCCAAGAAAAGTCCAAGAAGAGTCCAGGGAGTAGCAAAGATGAGTTTAAAAGTTAAAAAGAGCCAAAAGAAGAAAAAAAAAAGTTTTTAAAAGAGTTCAAAAGAAGAGTTAAAAAAGAGTCCAAGAAGAGTGCAGGAAGAGCCCAATAAAATGCCTAGAAGAACCCAAGAAGGTTCTAAGAGGAGTTCAAAAAGAGTCCAAGAAGAGTGCAGAAAAAATCCAAAAAGGTCCAAACATACTCTAATAAGAGTCCAAAAAGATCCCAAAAAGAGCTCTAAAGGAGTCCATGAAAAGGCCAAAAAGTGTCCAAGAAGAGGCCAAAAAGAGTCTAAGAAGAGGTAAAGAAGAGTCCAGAAAGAGTCCGAAAATAGTCCAAGAAGGCTCAAGAAAAGTTAAAAAAGAGTTCAAAAAGAGTTTTAAAAGAGACCAAAAAGAGTTCAAAAAGAATCCAGAAAGAACTCAGAGAGAGTTCTAAAAGAGTCCAAGAAGAGGCCAAAAAGAGTCAATAAAAAGCCGAAAAAGACCGCAAGAGTCCAAGGAGAGTTCAAAAAGAGTTCAAGAAGAGCCCAAGAAGAGTGCAGGAAGAGCCCAATAAAGACCCAAGAAGAGTGCAAGAAGAGCCCAAGAAGGTTTTAAGAGGAATCCAGAAAGAGTTGAAGAGTCCAAGAAGAGTCTAAAAAGAGTCCAAGAAGAGTCCAGAAAGAAGAGTTCAAAAAGAGTCAATAAAAAACCCAAAAAGAGTCCAAGAAGAGTTCAAAAAAGTTCGAAAAAAGTCTAAGAAGAGTGTAGGAAGAGCACAATAAAAGTCGAAAAGGAGTCCAAAAAGAATCTAAGAAGAGTTCGGAAAGAGTCCAAAAAGAGTCCAGACAGAACCCAAAAATAGTCTGTTCTAAAAGAGTCCAAGAAGAGGCTAAAAAGAGTCCATAAAAAGCCCAAAAAGAGTCCAAGAGTCTAAGAAGAGTTTAAAAAGAGTTCAAGAAGAGTACAGGAAGAGCTCAATAAAGACCCAAGAAGAGTCCAAGAAGAGCCCAAGAAGGTTTTAAGAGGAATCCATAAAGAGTTAAAGAAGAGTTCAGAAAGAAGAGTTCAACAAGAGTCAATAAAAAGCCCAAAAAGAGTTCAAGAAGAGTTCAAAAAAGTTCAAAAAGAGTCCAAGAAGAGTTCAAAAACGTCCAAGAAGAGTCCAAGACGAGTCCCAGAAGAGCCCAGAAAGAGTTCAAAAAGAGTTCATAGAGAGTGCAAGTAAGAAGAATGCAAGACGGAAAATGAAAATATCAATCAAAATACCAACTAATTGTCGATGCTATCAAATATTAATCAAAAATAACTCGTTTAAAAATAACACGTATTAGGGGATTTAATTCGCGGCGGACTTATCCGAGGTGGAAAGTAACAAAGGACTTGAACTGCTCTTACTTGAACCTAAGTCAGACAGTGGCCCGTACCAGTAGTCAAAACACTGTGGGGGTTGTCTTAAGAACTTTTCATCAGTAGGCGATAGCCCGAAAGGGGTCGCGTTGATGATAAGAAGGTCAGCGTTGAAAGAGCTTATTTTATTTTAGCGAAACGTTTATATTAACTTTTGGCTTTCGAAATAATCGTTGCTATGAATCGATATTTTACTGTATTAGGATCATTCTTAAGGCTAAAAAGAGACAGACTGGTGGGACTGTATATAAAATCATTCTATGTTTAGTGTATTCGATGGTTAAGCCTTCCTCAATGAATGTAATTGGAAACCTCGCTAATCGCGACGCGAACACTGGTCGACACTGGACATCAAAAGTACAAGTCAGCACTTTGTGTGCACTTGTGAATGAATGCATCGTACGGCCAGACTCTATGTAACTTAATGAATCATACGGTCGGTAGTTTGTTTTGATCTGTTACGTAATGTTTAGTTTTCGTGATGAACAATGTTAGATTCGGATGCATACATATAGTACACCATATCTTAATTCAATATTCGTCTTTACAATTTAGATAAGGTGTTCTACAAGGTTTTTATTTATGCTCGTCAAGTTTTATATTAGCCGTTAACGAGCTAATATTCACAAGCAAATTTTGGATAACAACCCACAAATACTTTTTACTTTCTACTACCAATTTATCGGTTGTTGAACATCTTTGCTAACACTTGAATCTTTTAGAAGTCTATCGAAGTTTGAGATATTTCTCATTTCCGTCCATCGAGCTACTGACTGATTTAAAGCTACCCCAGTAAGTCATCCGACGGAGCAATCTTACTGGAACCTATTTTCAGTGCGAAATCGAAATCCGTATTCAATTCATGTCGAGCCAAGGTTTCACCTTACGTCTGAGCCCGACACCGACACAGTCTGCTTGCTTCCGCTTTCAATCTGCACCTTGGAAATCGGTCATCCAGCTCTCTGCAGTGTTTTTATTTGAATTCAAATGAGGCAAAAAAAAAGAAAAAGAAAAACGAAAGCAGAAATCCATTTAATGCTTCATAAATTTCATCCTATTTCAAATAAAACTAAATAGAATACTAGCAAAGGCAAACGGTGGAAAAAAACGGCTCGCTCTTTACCTTCCCATTGCGAGACACACATACACACACACACACACCGTCCGTCCGGTTGTTGGCCATCCTGCTCTCTCGGTCCGATGATTCGTTCGACATCGTCTGTGCTCTATCAACGGAACGGCACAAATGTGCATCCGAACCTGAAGACATCGAAAAAACTGTGCCAACAACATCCAGCGTGCTGTACGTGTTTTCCCCCGAAGGGAACCCGCTGGAAATGACGACGACGACGATGTCGAAATAAACTACATAAAATCCTTTCAGCTTACGGTTCGCTACTACACCGAATGTTTCGTTTTCTGAGACAAAGGGTTCCAACGTCAGCATCTGCATAGCAGGGCACTGCGCTGCAGAAAGTGTGAAACAGTCGATTTCGAAACAATAAATATGTAAACTAGCCGAGATGCCGTACATGTTTTGGTCCTTGAGGGCATTCATGTTGACGCAACGAAAAAGGATAAACGTTTCTGACTTGCTTTGTGTAGAAATCACAGTTCGACAATATAGCGATAGAGTAGATTACCGGTAATGAGTACGCTGACAGAAATTCTCCGGAGTTCCCGGGACACGAACACAACTTTTAAGGGTTCGGCCGCAAATTTTAACCACAAATTCTGTGCACTCTGTTGTCACGTTTGCCGTAAAACCTCACATCGAAATCCATTCGCTAATATGCCGGAGGAGTCGATGAGGCGAGCAATTTGCAGAATTGAACCAAAATTGCTAACCACCAGACGTACATCCGAGGATGGAAGAATGGATAGAAACTTTGTTTAAAGAAACTTTCTGTCTGGTTGGAAAAACAGACCACCTCTCCCACCCCCTCCCGGCATTTGGCCGGGAGGTGTCGAAGAACGAACTGGTTCATAGAATAGAAAAGATTTTCGCCGCCCGACTCGCGGGACGGTGCAGCAGGAGAAAGGCAAATGCAACCAATAAAAGTTGTTTCCACTTTATTCACTCCAGTGAGGGATGCGAACAGGTGGGGAAACAGGATGAAAGATGGGTGGCGGTGACGTGGTGGCGGCGCTGGCAACAATAGTGGCGAAAACGGTTATAGACAACACTAGACGACGACGACGACAGTTTACGGGATTCGGTGCAGCAGCCGGTGCGAGCCCTTCGGTGGTGCGGTGCAATCAAGCGAATTTGGAACGATTTCGCTGGCTGGGCTGGGCTGGGGTTTGTGCTCCTCGCTGTGTGCTTCGGTTGCAAAGTGCCGGATGAAATCGATTTTGTGACAGCTCAGCGGTCCTCATGGCCCGCGCACGTACTTGAGTGGTTGAGTTTTTCGACAATTATAGGCACATTCACTTTATAGCTCGTATCACGAATGAACAGCGGCAGCAGCAGTGGTTGGTTTTCTGCATTGGTTTCTTAACTTGTGGCCACCGGAATTTTGTGATGGTGGCTGTATAACTGTATGAAGTTTCGAGCACGTGCCAGTTATCTATGCAGATAGATGAAGGAAAATGCTGCGATTAGTATTCTCACTAAGACATATTATCACGTCTTCATGAATTTTACAATGTTTTATATTTTTGACCCCATAGATCGACAAATATTCTTCATATGAGTTCCAATAGAAAAATTGTCAAACGTCATACCATGCCATGCTAAGAAGATGAGGCATTTTACTAGTACAGACATCAGTTTTGATCACTACCAGTGCAGCTGCAGACAAACGTGCGATTTACCATCACGCATCACTGTCTGTGCTGAAGTCTCCAAGTTGTAGGCAAAATGCGTTGGTAACTGTCAGAAACAAAATAAAAAGTGAAATTTAACCGAAAAAGGTTTTGTGTTTTCTTTCAATAGTCAGCAAAAAATTACAGTTGGTGAGCAAGAGAAAAATATTTTTAAATTTTTTCCATAAATTATTCTATAAATTTCCAGCCACAAACGGAGCCTGTGAGTACCAGGTAGCTCTCCGTAGTAATCTGCCCTTTTCGCATCATGCGGGGCTCTAACGCGGCGGGCTAATCGAACGAAATGAAAGCTTTAACATCGACAACGACTCGCTGTATGAAGAACCTGCAGTCTCTTCGCTGGTCCTGAGTTCACCAAAAGAGAAAGTGGAGATCTTTGCGACAATCTTTGGACAATCTTTGCGGGTTCGGCGACGCACCGGAGAGCACCAACAGCAGCTCTCCAGTGCACAAAAAGGCGGCACAAGCTGTATCTTAGAAAGTGATATACAAAGAAAGAGGTCAGGAAACTTCGTTCTGTTGACCAACAACCACAACGTCTCTTGCAGTCTAAGGTCTAAGTACCAATCGACCTAGGATGCCCAAAACCAAAGGGTCGTCTACGGCCAAACCTCAAAGAGGGGTTTCGTATAGTGAGATGGTGGATGCCTCCAGAAGTGCAAACAAGCCAGATTACTCATCCACTATACTTATCGCGGATCAGCTAACGGCTATTCGCAATGAAATCCTGAACTGCATTGTAGAACAGGATTGCCCAGTCATATGGTCAAGATTCAAAAGCTGCCAGCTCAAGAACGGCTACCTGTTCCTCGTTTGTGCTGACGAGGAGACAATAAGTTGGCTCGAGACTACAGTACCAATCTTCTAACCCAGGGATGAAGTGCTGCTACGAACATACACCATGAAGGACCTCCAACAGCAGACCTCGGATGGTAAATGGTTGAATAATGCGCTCCAGAGCCTCGCGGTCTATTTTATACATGCAGCTATAAAATAGATACCACGGAGGTCCACAGCCTCTTATTCAGCAACTCCTCTCCCTACCTCCTCGTGGTACCATCCGGGATACGTTCCTTAGTGGAAATCGGGCAACCGGTGGAAACTAGCGTCCTAGGCGGACAGGGAAGGAGGCACTCCTACGAATGCCGAGTGCAAATTCTCCGCCTGCAAATGACAGATTTCGGTAGGAACCGGTTCGAATGAATCTATAAATACTACGAACCAAAGCGGAGGGTCCAAAACCCCAAAAGGAGGATGGTTTTTATAGCTATTATCCATGGCTATAATGTAAAACGTGAATGGATAAAACCCCTAATCTAAGGTGTCATACCACCTGTGCCGAGGGATTTATGCTGGGGGGTAACAAATGCTCAGCCGCAAACGGAGCCTGCGGAGTAGCATGGCGCCCTCCACAGTAATCCACCCTTAACACATCATGAGGGGCTCTGATGTGGCGGATTTTTCTTTCCCCTCCTCTCGTGGGATACTTATGGTAAACAAAATCAAAAATACAACAAGTGCAGATACGGTAGAAAACCCATTCACGAGAGGAGGCGGAGAAGGATGCAACTACCACGCCGAACACAGCGATAAACGGCCCAGCGCTAATCAGGGCGATAGAGAAGAATAGAGACGCAGTAACTAAAGTGGTAGCAGCGTCACAGCAGCTCGATATAATAATCGAGTTCACGTCAGGTCGCGGCAATTTCTCCAAGAACCTGAAGCAGAGCTTGCTCATGCTTCGGAGAACCCTGAATGCAGGGACCAAAACGCACAACGACCTCGTGGCGCGTGCAGGAGAGGCGAAGAAGGTGACCGTGACGGTCGAAGGCAGTACAGACGGACGTCTGCCCGTTGACGAAGTGTCGCAACGCGGCCCAGGAGGCCACGGAGCACTACCAGCAGCAGTAAGGCGTCCGCCACGCGTCTGAAACAGTCCCCGGGCCTGATCGGTAAAAGCCCTCAGGCTAGCGGGTTGACAGAACTAACCGATGAACCAGCGGGAAGCTCCAAGACGAGTGGTCCGTGGACCGAAGTTAAGGCCAAGAAAAAAGGCAGAGGAAGCTCCATTAACCCCTCTAAGGTCTACATCATTTTTAGCACCGCAAAATTTACTAAAATGGCCGTAACTTTTTTATCTTTCAATATTTTTCCACCAAATTTTGGAATTTTGCCGAAAATATTTTCTATTTTCATAATATCTATAGATAATGGCCATATGGCATATGGTCCCGGAGTTATTCCGGAGTTCCTTGGGGGACCGAGATATGGCTTTTTTAGATAAAGTTGCCAAATATCTAAAATTCGTTTGAAATCTGTAGATTTTTGTAAACATATCATCGACTATGGACATATCAGTTACTTTGCCGCAGTTGGGAGCCATGGTGTGCGCCATCCGGATCCGGGGGGACACTATAAATCCGGAACCGGTTCCCGTAACGGGACATTTCAGCATCAGCAAAGCATGTTGTGTCGCATATCAAAAAACATCAGCATTCGACAAAATAGCGATTGGCGATCATCTCATGTCTCTCAGAGGCCATATGGCCGATTCCATATGATATATGCCATATGGCGGCGGGTAGAGCCTAGAGATGGTCGGGTATGAAAATTTGAATACCCGAACCCGACCCGTACCCGATCAAGAAAAAAATTGGAAACCCGTACCCGACCCGAACCCGCAAGTTTATTATTTTTGATACCCGAACCCGACCGCAACCCGACGGGTACGGGACGGGCCCAGGTACCCGACCATCTTTAGTGTTAAATGTGGTCAATAGGGTTACCCGACCCGACCCGTACCCGATTTCAAAAACAAAAATTAAGAACCCGTACCCGACCCGAACCCTCAAATTATTTTTTTTCAATACCCGAACCCGACCCGAACCCGGCGGGTACGGGTACGGGTGCGGGTTTCGGGCAAATTTTCCGCTACCCGACCATCTCTACAGAGCCAACACTCCAACCACCCGTGGATGAAAGACAACATACTTCGATTACGAAGTATTTATGGAAGCGATCCGAAGAGAGTGCGGTGATCGCGATATGCCCGACCTGAACGCTGATCATTCGGTTGAGGCAAGGTTAGTCAAAAGAGGTTTTCTGATGTTCAAATTTGTTTTTCACCCCCGCTGGGTAACCCTTGACGATCACCGAAATTTTCAAAGCGGAAACTGTTGAATGTATAAACAACGTCGATGGTTGCTAACCAATCGTTCCGCGCACTTCTGTTCTACAAACTGTGAAAACTAGATCACCTATTTTAACTCACCTTGGGTTGAGGTACTGTCGCGAGCGTGTGACACCACCATGCCGACCTAGGTATCGAGATCACTAAATCCCTAAAGGTTAGCAAGGCACCAGGACCAGACGGAATCCCGAATTTGGCCAATAAAATTGCAGACTATTTTGGAGGTTCCCAAATTATTCGGGGCAGTAATCAGTAAATGCCTGCAAGACAGCCACTTCCCGGACAGATGGAAGCTACAGAACCTGGTTCTATTGCCGAAGCCGGGAAAACCTCCGGGTGACCCCTCGTCATATAGGCCGATTTGTCTACTCGATTTTGCCGGCAAGTTGCTGGAGAGGGTTATCCTTAACAGACTCGTACAGTACACGGAGGGTACAAACGGTCTGTCAAGGAACCAATTCGGCTTCCGAAAAGGCAAATCTACGGTAGATGCCATCTCGTCGGTCACTAATACAGCTGAGGTGGCAATCCAGCGGAAGAGGACAGGTATCCGCTATTGCGCAGTTGTCACGCTTGACGTGAGAAATGCGTTTAATAGCGCTAGCTGGGACTCCCTAGCCAACTCGCCTCGGAAAGTCCAAGTGCCGGTGTCGCTGCACAGGATTCTGGAAAATTATTTCCAGAATCGTGTGCTATGCTACAACACAGAGGAGGGTCAGAAGTGTGTTCCAATCACCGCAGGGGTTCCGCAAGGTTCCACACGGGGCCCAGTGTTGTGGAACGTCATGTATGACGAGGTGTTGAAGCTAAAGTTCCCGGTAGGAGTGGTGGTAGTTGGCTTTGCGGACGACATCACCTTGGAAGTCTACGGTGATTCTATCAGAGAAATTGAGTTGACGGCTGCCCACTCTATAAGCATTGTTGAAGATTACATGCGATCCAGGAAACTTGAGCTAGCGCATCATAAAACGGAGGTTATCGTGGTGAACACCCGCAAGTCGGTGCAGCAAGCAAATATCAACGTTGGGGACTATTATTTCGTCAACGCGGTCCTTAAAACTCCTGGGAATCATGGTCGACGACAAGCTCAAGTTCGGGAGCCACGTCGACTATGCCTACAAGAAGGCTTCCACAGCTATTTCGGCATTGTCTCGTATGATGTCTAAGAGCTCTGCGGTATATGGCAGCAAGCGAAGGCTATTAGCCAACGTGGTCCAGTCCATACTCAGATATGGCGGACCGGTGTGATCATCGGCGTTAGGTACCAAAAGCTATTTAGCCAAGCTGGAAAGCACCTATCGTCTCATGTGCTTGAAAGTGACGAGTGCGCATTGTACAGTTTTATATGACGCAATCTGCGTCTTAGCGGTTATGATACCTATTAGTATTATCATAAGCGATGACGTAGAGTGCTTCAACTAGAGGCACACGGAGTACCACAAGATAGACCTCGATTCGTAAATGATTCTACCTGTAAATAGGTCGGATTTAGTTAAAGCTAGGTTGAAACTACTCAAAATTCCCTTAAAGTGTACAAACTCAAACTTTGGGTAAAAATTTCAACCAATTTTGGCTACTTGCTACCAATAATTGAATTATTCGCTATGACAAATAACGCACATTTAAGTTCCTACTACCAATTTTTTGATTGAAAAACTGCCGGTCTGCCGTGACGTGACCTGGTGGTAAAAACACTAAGCAACCTTCGTCGGGAAGCTAGAGGCGTCTATTCAACAAGGCCAAGATCACGTCCAACTTGGAGGCCTATAGGGCATCTCTCACCAAATACAACGCGGAGCTTTGCAAGGCCAAAAGCAAATTCAGAGTCAAGTTTGGCGAAAGCATCCATACTCTGCCTTAGGCGGCGCGACTCCCTAGGGCAGTGGTGCCCAGGCATAGGCATGGTGCGAGCCAAATCAGATCGCCCATAAATGCCGCGGACCGCAATAATCTCTGGCCATTCCTGTGCATAACAAAATGTAAAATAGGCGACAGCAAAAACCATTTTCTAGGAATCACCATAAGATTTGAACCGAAAAGCAATCAGATTCACAACATACACGAGGCATAACGATTAAACTGAGGGACTCCTATGTGATCAAAAAATTTTCTCCTAAGTCCACCATCTTTCAAATCAGTCCACGGGCCGCACGAATCACCTGAAAGGGTCACAAGCGGCCCGCGGGCCGCAGTTTGGCCATCACTGCCCTAGGGCCTAGGGCAACTGAAAAAGGAGAATGTTATACTCACTGTTACTATTATGAAAAAAGCTTTGGACTTAAACGTTCTTTCTAAGACCTGACCCTTCTTTGTCGACAGACTTCACAGTCGGCTATTAGAGTACAGGAAAGTTACGGGATTAGTGCAACAATCCTTCTACCAACTAAGCGGAGTGTTACTATTATAGAATAGAACGCATTTCTCCGGTTCAACCGTGACTACTGAAAGCTCCTTTCACGCTGACTGTTTACGGAAGCCTCAATCAACTGGGCACTCAGCTTAGCGCCGCAGCGTACGGTTGGCCAGACTGGCCCCCGCCAAGGGCCAACTCTTGGGGGTGCCACAGGGGTTGCATTTCAGTATAGCAAACAGATACGCTCGATGCTTTGTTCGTACTGCCAGCTCCACCCCGTAGCGAAGAAGTAGGACATGCTGAAGCGAAGAAGTTGGACATGCTGAAGCCAAGAAGATAAGCGATAACGTCAGGCATAGCTTCCCAAAGAAGATCCTTCTGTGGCTGACGATTAGCGACAAGAGAATGTTTAAGCCGCTGTTGTTTCGTTCGCGGTTTACGGTGAACGAGGAGATACAACGTTTATCTTCAGCCGGTTTCCGTCAAGGGCGTCATAATGTCACGCTACGGCTCTGACTCAGCTCCTTTGAACCAACGAAGTCTCCAGGTCCGGACGGCATACTAGCCATCTTCTTGCAAAAAGCGGACAATATTATAATGTTCGAGCTTATCAACCTCTTTCGTGCTAGCTTTACTTAAGGATATGTTCCGGCGAGCAGGCGGGAAAGTCGAGGTGGTGTTTATACCCCAAGGAAGTTAAAAAAGATAAAACCACGCTAAAGCGTTCAGACCAATTAGTCTGACATCAACTCTTCTCAAGTTGTTGGAAAACAAATCACGGATAATGACATCGGTAATAAGTTCTTTCTACTCTTCTGTTGGGTATTCTTACCACTGCGTCCAGTATTTTGAACTATTGTGGTATGCTCCGTTTACTTCTTTTATTGTACGCTTCAAGCTTACCTATCACGCATTGAAGAACTGGAGCGATACAGGTGCCAATCAGGGATGACTTGGTTTATGAACCTTGTTGCCCTGATCGACGACGCAAACCAGATCTCCCTAGGCTCTTAAAGTTCTTAAAGAACTCCCCTCTGCATGGTCAACCAACATGCTTACCTGTGTGGTAACTCCACGGAAACCGCACTTCATTGCCCAGTGACGCCGATTGAAAAGTCGCTGCAATACCAAGAGACGCCATTCTCTGCTTTTCTTGATATTGAAGGCGCTCTTGATGCAGCTCTCATTAACAGAAGAACTGCCGATAATGAGCTAGATTCAAGCAATGCTGTCTAGCAGGGAAATCACCGCCTCATTGGGAGATACGTCGGTCACGATTTCAGTGATCAAGAATGTTCTCAAGGGGGAGTTCTCTCGCCCTTGCTTTGGTCACTGGTGGTTGAAGCATTCTTACCACAAGCTATCACAGCATGGTAACGAGATCATTGCATATGCATTGCATTGCTTATCGTCAGAGGTTAATTTGGCGCGGTACTGTCAAGTTGTATCCAAAAAGCTTCAGATACCACATTTTCGCGGTGTTTGCAAGAGGGTCCTTATATAAACCCTACCAGATTAGTCGTTATACCAGTTACCAGGTGGAGCAAGCTTCAATCTATACCTATAAAAATGGATTTCTGGCTGTCTGTATATTTCTTATGGAATTGAAAATTACTGAACTGATCGGCGTGAAAATTTCTGCATAACTCGAGAACTAATTAAGCAAATGGAACCAAGTTTGGCATGTGGAGGTTTTTGGAGGCAAAATTTTTTTCTATGATGAATCAGGACCCCTTCCCACTTTAGGAGGGGGGCTGCTATACAAATGAAATACAGATTTCATCATAACTCGAGAACTAATCAATCAAATGCAACTAAATTTGTTTTCTACTTTACTGAAAGGAAAATTTGTATATTAAACCACCCATGAACTCCTCAGAACATTGCAAAACTCGAGATTGTGACAAAGGTCATCCGAGATTCACGATTTATGTACAACACAGCTTAATTTGTGTCAATACGAAGTTTGTCGGGTCAGCTAGTAATAAAATAAAACCTCTGGGTATTATATAGGATCAAAGACTAAACTGGACTGCTCACCTAGACTATGCTGTTGAGAAAGCAACCTGCAGATGTGACATAACTTGGTTACATAATTTTTAACAGCTAAAGTTGGTGTTAAAATATTATACAATTTAAGGAATACTCATAGCATCTCCACTACTCAGCGGCTTCAGCCTCGAACCGGAAGTGTCGGAAGTTTTGAACTGTGCGACAGTTCACCACAAAGTTGTTCCCGTTTGAAAGTGCTCACGGCCGATGCACGAATCTTAGCACGTCGCTGATTGCTTTACACCTTTCTCCAGTGCGATTGCTCTAGTTATTGCGTTTCCTTCCCCGGGCGATGTAACTACATTGCATCAGCGTAACATACGAACTGCCACAAGTGCTGAGTTCGATTTTGATGCTTCAGAATTTACTGTTTTCTTTGCATCGCATCCTCAATTAATCAAATCTAGATTATCCACAAAACAAATTCTGTCAATTCTTTTTGCGAGCCAGAACTCACAAACGTGCACACCGCACCGTGAAGAAGATAGCGAGGGACAATTTATCATTTGAGACGTTCACGAAAAATAAATGTAAATGCATCTATTTTCCGGGATTTTTCTGGGCACATTTCTTGTAAATGTAGTCGCTTTGCGAATAAAGAACATGTACCTGAATTTTGCTTTCCCCTTTTTTCCTCCCAGCACAGACACATTGCTATTACTGGCCTTTGGAATGCTTTGGAAAAGCACCCTAAAACGAACCGGCGGAGGCAATGTTGAGGGTCCGATGTATACAACCAGGCTACAGTTGATAAAAGATTTAAAAGCAAGCGTTACCTTGGTTTTTCTTTGTCGCCACGCTGCAACCACCGCCTACCACGATGTGCACCAGCGGCAGCCACAGCACAGTTCCAGGCGAGAAGGTGTGTAATGCTATAATAATGGTAACATTTTTCAGCGGAGATTTTTAAAAGTTTTCTCACCGTTTCTACTTCACAGCTTTTGCAATTGTTTTTGCACCCGGTGCTCGCCGAAGCTGGGCACGCTTTCGGATTTCGTTCGCAGTTTTCAGCTTTCAGGTCAGCGTTAGCATTTAACAGAACACGTGCCTTTTGTTACTCCGGCGCCGACAGTAATGCAGCCCAGCTCAATCCGGATGAAAACATTTCCTGGTTGCTTCGTGCCGGAAAAAGTTGAAATCCATTCGCCGACGATGGTCCTTGAATGAAAGATTCGGTAGGAAAAGAAAGAGAGAGAGAGATAGTGGAAGGGTGCAGCACGGTATGTATATACACCTAAGCGACTTTCAATTGTTTTTCATGTAGTTGCACATTTAGGCCACTATTGCCATTCGGCTGCCAGTTGCCTGCCAACCGGATCCAGCTGCAGTCGCCAAGTGCCTCCCTGCCTGGTGGACTGAAATTTATGTTTGTTGTTGGGAAATTTAACTCGTAAATCATGCAAAAGCGCAAACCGAATCGTGGGAGCACATAGCCGGCTGTGGATGGCGAACCCAGACGAGGTGGATGGACGAATATGGACGGTGTGGAGAACGAGGCCAAACAGAAACAGGAAGCTGCAGCTGCACATTTTCCGGCCTGACAAACAATGATTCTGTGTGGGCGGAGCTGGAACCGCAGTTGCAGCTTTTCCGCCGCAGTGGGACGACTTTGGTGGCGAAATTCCTTGTAAGTTGTGTAATTAAACGATATTTTCGGGTTTTGTTTCAGATTCTGGCAGGATGGAAAGCTGCCAGGCATTCGATTGGAGTGGAATGTAACGTGCATGCATGTCGAGAAAAACATGTAATTCTAATGCACACGTAAGACAGTGCCAATCTCCATTTGGATTGAATCATAAGTTGATGAATTGTAATTCAGCGGAAATCGAGAGTTAACACTTATCACACTCGATTTTTAGATAACAATTACGCCATTTTGTGACTTTATTTTGGTAAAATATGAAAACAAAATATCTATATGTTGGAATCAACAAGAGCATCAGCCGGTTAGAGAGAATTTGGTGTAATCGTCATAAAGAATCTTCGACCTTTCGTGGTAAGAAGCCTTTTTACTTGTTTTTTTTCTTAAAGGAATGTAATCGAAATCATAATAAACAGATGGTGTACTTAGGTGTCGTCCCTACCTGTGAAGCAAGGCGATCACGAAGAAAATATATGGGACAATTTGCTATCCCTAGTTTTATTAGAGATGCTGTTGAAGCATTTTTGTGACGTGTGAATTCAAACACATTAGTTCTATACTGCCGTGAATCGCATAGCAGTCCCATTTTATATGCGTTTTCCTACTATAATGGGACTGTTTTGTGATTCACGGCAGTATAGATAGTAGAGTAAATACAGATCAGCGGATGCACCTTCTCGGAGAACTGGCAACAAAAAAAACTACAATGACATCTCAGCAACAGTGTAAAATTCTCAATAGGTCGCACAGGATGTTCCAAATCATGTCGCACGTTCCCAATGTTTGGACAAGTTGAAGTCCGTGAATATTTTAAGCCAAATATGACATTCGGCCATTCGGGTTTTGGCCTTTTGTGATTCGGCCATTAGATATATTATGCCATTTGTTATTTCGGCCATTCGTGACTCGGGCATTTATGTTTCGGCCATTCGTAGGTAATCCAAACATTACAACAATGCGGCATGACAAATGTTATTCGGATTACCTACGAATGGCCGAATCACAAAAGGCTGAAACACGAATGGCCGAACGTCATATTCGGCCGAAAATAATCACGGCCTCCAGCCTGCACAAATGTTGGGTATACGCTGTCCTTAACTAAGGGATAATCCCTACTAGTCAGTAAACCTAGGAAAATGCATGCCCCTAAATAGTAGTAGTTTCTGCAGGGGGGCTGCCCCCCGCATTGGCTGGCGCACACTCGCGGCCTGGGGCCGTCTCGCCCTGAATCATCTAGGAAACATTTGCTACTGACATGATCAATAGGCCTCGCACGCTATAATAAACGTAAATCATTCGTGCTTAGGGGAAGAAACAACTATCAATCATCTATGCTCTATCTACCAAAATAAAAAATAAGACACAGAATATGTCCTGTTTTTCTGAAACTAAGGTACGGAATTTTACGAAAAGCTTTTTCCTTTCACCTCATTACAGAGCTGTGAGCGGAACAGAAGGCAATAGAGGGGAAAATTTTAAAGGTTTTTCAGGGGGATGTTTCAAATTCGTGGAGAGTAATAGATGAAAAGATGTATTCAAAATGCGTAAGGTCTCACAAAATGAGCAATGTTTTTTTTTGATATAGGCATTCCGGGAAAATTCGGCCATTCGTGATTCGGCTTTTTGCGATTCGGCCCGTGATTCGGTCTTCTGTGACTGTTGTTGGAATTCGGCCATTTGGATTTCGGCCATTCGTGATTCGGCCATTTGTGTTTCGGCCATTCGGTACCGCCCTGTTATTCTGCAAAATTTCTGCAGCTCAGGCAAGCTTTCCTGGCTGTAGAATAACGACAATGCTTTGCGTGAGTTATTTTTATTTATGAATGACGGGAATTAAAACGATTAGTCGACATTTTCTTCTTCGTCACACGAGAAAACGTAGGAAATTTAGCTGGCAGGACTTCTTTAACGACAAGATCGTCAGAGTCCATTTATGGCAGTCAGCATGGCACCGAATATCACCCTTCCCTTCCCTTCTTCAGTGTACCAACATGCTCTCATAGACTCGGGAAACCATTTTCGGTCATTAATTATACTAAATACTGAGATTAGTGACTAATTAATATTCATCACCATATTTTCACTTTTTCGCCGTCGGCTTTTCATTAATTTTTTCAGTCGTTTCAGTCGTAAAATCACTCGTGAAACTTAACTTGAGGCACAAAAAACTTTCATTTACCAACCGAACAGTTATTTAGAGAGATGTTATAATCATTTTGCCCAAATTGTTCACTTAAATTGATAGAAAAAAATTCATTTCGTTTCGATTGCAATTCCGAATCCGCGACCGTTGTTGTTATACGTTGTCAAGAGAACGGGCGTTTATATGGAGTGATGCCAACGTAAACATTTGAGCATGAGATTGATCAATCATTTTCGCTATTAAATTAAAGGTCGCAGAGTGTCGATAATATACTTACAAAATTCACCATAAACTACATTTTATGTGCTAGAATTACTGTCGGATCTAGTTCAATAGCAAAAATAGATACGCGATTTTACGTTTCATAATTGGTCGGTGTTAAATCAGACCGGACCTAGTCGCAAAATTTAAAACAATGAGTTAATGACAGCAAACGATCAAGAATTTTCTAGGCTACATTTTACTCTAATCAGACTGCATAAATGTTGCAAACAGCTAAAGTTATGAGTTGATTTCGAACGATTGAGAGCTATAAACCATACAGAGCAGCAAAGTTTGAACGCGTTTCTCTTGAAATCAGAGTTTTGTCACTTGGTTCGGTCTGACTTAACACCGACCAATTGTTCATAACAGATTATTACCTACTACTAGCAACTCTATTCTCAACAAAACGATACTGGCAACACGTACTGAAATCACTAAGAAAGCAACTGGACTCTGACGACCTTCACCTTAATGATAAAAAGCATTTAAAGAGATCTCCGTTTGATTTTGAATGATCGCGTATGATAGACAACAAACTAAAATATTAGAGAATAACTAGTTTTGCATTGTGTGTCATAAAAATGCTGATCTTTTTAATAATTTGTGTTGGCGGGAATGGGCAATTACGACGAAGCAGCAACATACCCTACGTGCCTTGCTGTGTTTGAGCGAAACGGACGGTACGGACGGTATTTGGTAGAGTGGCGAGGAGTGGCGGTGGTGTATGAATCACGAGCTACAAGCACTGCTTGGAGTGTTTTCCAGCGTAGATCTGGCGAAAGTCGATAGGCTGTGGTTGGCCGAACACGTCGCAGGGATACCAGAAGACAGTGCAAAAGCAATTTGCGACTGTTACGAAGCCCGCAATCGTATGGTCTAATTTTCTCACACACGTGTACTCGTTCCAACGAACACACCGGCGTAAGCATCTCTTTTGGACTCTTTTGGCTTTCTTCATGCACTTCGATGAGTTTTTGCGAGTGCGTATTTAGCTTACAGTCACGGTCGTCGCTCTCATTCGTCATTGCAACCCGAGCAGCTGAATCGATCACTCGTGAGGGATCGCACTCCCATCCGCAAGTAATGCAAAATCAATATCCCTAGCTACTCACGAGTTATTTGCTTTGTGAATGGGTTATGCAGAAAGACGCTACAAGGCTGCGCGTTCGCGAGTGTGTAGGTAGTAAGATGTCTGCACACTGCAAAGGCAGATGTTTTGGTACGCTTGGGTCAGTGGCGTAAGCGTTGGGTGCTATGCTTCTTATACTCGCTCGCGCGACAGAAGGCAACGTTTACTTCTCACTCGATTTGCAACATTGCCAGAGACGGCTGGCAAATTGGCGACGAGTAGCCCAAGGTCGAGTTGAATGGAGACGGTTGCTTGAAACAGCACGAGCCACCCCGTCTCTCTGCTGATGTTGACGACGACGACGACCGTACATATTGAATGGATTATTTTCTAAATTGGTTTTGTAGCATATAAATTTTTTAGATGCAAACTAATACAAAATTCAATAATAATTCGTAAATAGAGAATTTCTTGAAAAGCTTCCAGAACTCATCTGTACCATTTCTCTGTGCGTTTCTACATTTAACTGGCACGATAAAAAAATAAATCAATGCGGGACAGTTTCCGGGACGGTTGGTAATCCGGGACAAACCATGCAAATCCGGGACGTCTGGTCAGCCTACCAGCCTACGTCATGCTCTTTTGGATACACGTTTTGACAGCTCGTTTAGATGCAAAGGATTCATTTTCGCTGATCTATGTTTACTCTAATATCTAGAATTATTACGTCCTATACTTAAAAACTCTAATGTAATTTGGCCACCCCTATCAGATCACCGATTTTCAGAATCGAACGCATTCAGAGAGAATTTATCCACATGGCTCTTAGGGATTTGTCTTGGTAAGATCCTGAAAATCTTCCGCTCGTATCCAGCACGTTGCGTTGCTGTCTACTTAGAAAGTCGCCGCAAAGTTCGGCAGGCAACGCTAGTGTCATCGATTCACCGAAATTACTTGCAGATCTTTACCACTCGTGTCGAAGAACTTTTCGAATTTAGAAAGTCAACTGGAAGTCAAAGGTTTCTGTGCGACCAAAGAAAAACATTGTTAAAACTATGATTTATTTTTCTTGTGATCTTGAGAGATTTATTAATGCAAGGAGATGTACTGGGGAAAATTGTAAAACTTCAGGTAAATCATTGATAAAAAATAAGAACAACAGGGGACCCAACACGGAGCCTTGAGGAACTCCACAATCGAAATTGAAAAATCTCTAAAGTCGCAACACAAAAATTACCAATTATTACTAACTGAACCAATCAAATGAACTATTAAACAACTTCAATACTGGAAATGGTTGAATTATGCGGCAGCAGAGTTTCGCTTGAAGGAGAAATGTGATTGATTTTAGCCCAGCTCAATTACTCTTAACCCAACGCACAGACACACAGAGCGGTAGGTACAGCGATGAGTCGCGGGGTCATGCAGCTTATGCTGCCACCGCGGCAACCCACAGCGGGAGGCGTCAGTCAGGTGATTAACGAGGGAATCTGTAGGACGGCAGATTAATCATGTTCCTAGCGTGTCACCGCGCCGCCGTGGCGTATAGCGTACTCCAATTTCAATTAACCTCTTGATAGCAGCGAAAATGCTCGCTAATAGTTCCTGAGTGCTGCCTAGCTTTCCATTAGAGATTCAAAATCGAATATGAAACATTTCTCCACATCATTGGCAGCTGAGCGTCATCAAAAAGTTCGAAACCGATCGCAAAATTGGTAAATCAAGCACCCTCTCATTTAGCAATTCAGGGAAACCATCACCACCCGTCGCTGGGACGGTCGATTATCCCAGTGCACTACATTTTTCCGATTGTTTGCGAAAATTCGAAATTTCCCACCATGGCGGAAACGTCGGTGGAGCGGTGCTACACGGCGAAATCCTGAAACGAGAGAAAATAACTGTTCACAACAATAGCAATCAATTTGCAGACATTTATAGAATTTGTTTTATTTTTATGGTTATGTAGTAGTTTCGGATTGTGATTGTTACCCTCTCGCTCTGTCGCAGTCATGGTCTGGCCGCTGTTGCCACGGATACATCACCGCATCCTTATTCTCATTCAGTTTTCGTGCAGCAGCTCACGCGGATAGACTTGTGTTTGTGTGCGCCAGCGAGATGCTAAGCGACTGTCGATAGTATTGGTGCATTTACCTGTACGGTATGAGCGTTGGATGCTGCTACGTTGATGACATCCCATTTTGCTAAGCCAACCCTCTGGCCACCCGCCCACCCATCCACCGGTCGACCACCTGATCGGTTCAGACCGTCGAGAGCAATTGAAAGATGTAATTTTATCGATTTTTAACACTCCCGACGACGGCAACGACGCCGTACGGTGTACTCCCGCTTCGTAAACTGCAGACTCCAAACCGCGTGCTTGTAACACACGATTCGACTACGAACGGAGACGCGCTACAGGGATGAGCGTATGTTACAGTTGTTGCTTGCCCGCGACGCTCCCGTTTCTCTTTCTCTAATGTTCGTTCTTACTCTTGCTCGTACTCCTATCTCGCATACTGCGATTCGCGAAAATTCATTCCTCTCACGGCTCACAAATTTTCTCACTCGCAGTATCATGAGTTTACAAACTCGCGAAAAATGTGCTCTTTTCTTGATACGGAGAGCGAACGATGAGAGCACTTCGTTTCGGAAATTTTCGCATTATGTATTTTGAGTTTTCTTTTTTTTTCCTTCATTGAAGTTCACTTTTGATTTCACACTTGCTGATTTTTTACTTACTGCACTGAAGTAATCAGAAGTTGTGCTCCTATTTTTCTTTTCTTTTTCTCATTTTCAACGTTGTTGTTTTCAATATTTTCAAACGAGGGACCAACGAAGGTGGAAGAGCTATTGAGTGAAACAGGTTCGAGATTTCGATAATGACATCAGTATTTGCGAAGTGACATTTGCTTGTCGGCTATACGATCTTGCAAAAGTTCTCCAAAACAAATGCACACCAATGGAGTAACGATCTTTGATACCTTTTTTGTAGTGAAGTCGATGGTTTTGATGAGAATTTTTTTCTGTCCTTTTATATAGTCAACTTTCGTTAATTGCACTAAGCTCTTAGCCCACTTAGTGGAAGACTTTCGTTAATTGGGCTGAGCTGTCAAAACCAAGGGATACATCGATTGTTTTTTATCGAAATCCTCGCAGAAAGGTTTATAAAAATATAACCCTTACTAAACACAGAGTCAAAGTGAAACTTTATCTTTTCGCTGTTGAAATTTATTTCTAGATTTTTTAACAAGGAAAAAGTAGAATTTCATGCGAGAATTTTAACATATATTGGCATTTTTAACTGCTTGCAGTGATGCAAATGAATGGGACGGTCAAGCTTAAAAATGATCAGATAACGATATGATGCAACTGTGTTCCATTTAATTAATTTTAATATCTATACCTATAAAGAAGGATTTCTGTCTGTCTGTCTGTCTGTCTGTCTGTCTGTCTGTCTGTCTGTCTGTCTGTCTGTCTGTCTGTCTGTCTGTCTGTCTGTCTGTCTGTCTGTCTGTCTGTCTGTCTGTCTGTCTGTCTGTCTGTCTGTCTGTCTGTCTGTCTGTCTGTCTGTCTGTCTGTCTGTCTGTCTGTCTGTCTGTCTGTCTGTCTGTCTGTCTGTCTGTCTGTCTGTCTGTCTGTCTGTCTGTCTGTCTGTCTGTCTGTCTGTCTGTCTGTCTGTCTGTCTGTCTGTCTGTCTGTCTGTCTGTCTGTCTGTCTGTCTGTCTGTCTGTCTGTCTGTCTGTCTGTCTGTCTGTCTGTCTGTCTGTCTGTCTGTCTGTCTGTCTGTCTGTCTGTCTGTCTGTCTGTCTGTCTGTCTGTCTGTCTGTCTGTCTGTCTGTCTGTCTGTCTGTCTGTCTGTCTGTCTGTCTGTCTGTCTGTCTGTCTGTCTGTCTGTCTGTCTGTCTGTCTGTCTGTCTGTCTGTCTGTCTGTCTGTCTGTCTGTCTGTCTGTCTGTCTGTCTGTCTGTCTGTCTGTCTGTCTGTCTGTCTGTCTGTCTGTCTGTCTGTCTGTCTGTCTGTCTGTCTGTCTGTCTGTCTGTCTGTCTGTCTGTCTGTCTGTCTGTCTGTCTGTCTGTCTGTCTGTCTGTCTGTCTGTCTGTCTGTCTGTCTGTTTTGTGTTCCTTATAGAATCAAAAACTACTGAACCAATCGGCGTGAAAATTTGCATGTAGAGGTTTTTAGGGCCAGGAAAGGTTTTAGTGATGGTTAGAGACCCCTCCCCCCACTAAGAGGGGGGGCTCCCATACAAATGAAACACAAATTTCTGCATAATTCGAGAACTAATTAAGCAAATAGAACCAAATTTGGCATGTGGGTGTTTTCGGTGACAAGAATTTATTCTAGGGTAATTTGAGACCCCTCCCCTCTTTATAAGGGGAATTATAACTCCTCTCCCCTTTAAGAGGGGGGGTTTCCATACCAATTTCCTCATAACTCGAGAACTAATCAAGCAAATGGAACCAAATTTGGCATGTGAAGGTTTTCGAGGGCAAGAAAATTTTCTATGTTGAATTAGGACCCCTCCTCACTTTAAGAGGGGGGGCTCCTGTACAAATGAAATACCAATTTCCTCATAACTCGAGAACTAATCAAGCAAATGGAACCAAATTTGGCATGTGTGTGTTTTTGAAGACAAAATTTTTTTCTATGATGAATTGGGACCCCTCCCCACTTTAAGAGGGGGGGGCTCCTATACAAACGAAATACAAATTTCCTTATAACTCGAGAGCTAATCCAGCAAATGGAACCAAATTTGGCATGTAGGTGTTTTTGGAGGCAAGAATGTTTTCTATGATGAATAAGAACCTCTCCCCACTTTAGGAGGGGGGGCTCCTATACAAATGAAATACAAATTTCCTCATAACTCGAGAACTAATCAAGCAAATAGAACCAAATTTGGCATGTGGGTGTTTTCGGTGACAAGAATTTATTCTATGGTAAATTGAGACCCCTCCCTCTTTATAAGAGGAATTGTAACTCCTCTCTCCTTTAAGAGGGGGGGCTGCCATACAAATTTCCTCATAACTCGAGAACTAATCAAGCAAATGGAACCAACTTTGGCATGTGAAGGTTTTCGAGGGCAAGAAAATTTTCTACGGTGAATTAGGACCCCTCCCCACTCTAAGAGGGGGGGCTCCTGTACAAATGAAATACAAATTTCCTCCTAACTCGAGAACTAATCAAGCAAATAGAACAACATTTGGCATGTGGGTGTTTTTTTTGGTGACAAGAATTTATTCTATGGTGAATTGAGACCCCTCCCCTCTTTATAAGAGGAATTATAACTCCTCTCCCCTTTAAGAGAGGGGACCTCCATACAAATTTCCTCATAACTCGAGAACTAATCAAGCAAATGCAACCAAATTTGGCATGTGAAGGTTTTCGAGAGCAAGAAAATTTTCTATGGTGAATTAGGACCCCTCCCCACTTTAAGAGGAGGGGCTCCTGTACAAATGAAATACAAATTTCCTCATAACTCGAGAACTAATTAAGCGAATTGAACCAAATTTGGCATGTGTGTGTTTTTGGAGACAATTTTTTTTTCAATGATGAATTGGGACCCCTCCCCACTTTAGGAGGGGGGGTCCTGTACAAACGAGATACAAATTTCCTCATAACTCGAGAACTAATCCAGCAAATGGAACCAAATTTGGCATGTGAAGGTTTTCGAGGGCAAGAAAATTTTCTACGGTGAATTAGGACCCCTCCCCACTCTAAGAGGGGGGGCTCCTGTACAAATGAAATACAAATTTCCTCCTAACTCGAGAACTAATCAAGCAAATAGAACAACATTTGGCATGTGGGTGTTTTTGGAGGCAACCATTTTTCCCATGATGAATTAGGACTTCTTACCTTTTTAGGAGGGGGGGGGGCTCCCATTCAAACGAAATACAAATTTGCTCATAACTTCAGAACTAATCAAGTAAATGGAACCAAATTTGGCATGTGAGAGTTTTAGATGGCAGAATTTTTTTTCTGTGGTGTATTACGACCCCTTTCCCTTTTAAGAGGGTGGGCTTCCATACAAATGAAATACAAATTTCCTTATAATTTGAATACTAATCAAGCAAATGGAACCAAATTTAGCATGTAGGAGATTTTTGAGTCTTGAATTTATTTTATGATAGTTAGAGACCTCTCACCCCTGTGATAGGGGGATATGGACTCTCATACAAATAAAACAGAAATTTTGGCGAAACTCAAAAACTAATCCAACTCGAGAAATTCGAGACTCTTCCATAAAACATTAATCAATAACAAGACCACAAAAACTATCTATAGTAACACTAGATCATTCAGGACGAGCCGGTCGCGAGTGTTGCCGGTGACCCGCCGTCGGAAGCGCCGCCCACTGGGGGACTTGCAAAACTCGAGAAGTGATAAAGATCATCCGAGATTCATGATTTATGTACAACACAGGTTAATTTGTGGCAATACGAAGTTTGTCGGGTCAGCTAGTTTTCTATATAAATTATTTTCTGCATTTGAAATAATGCATTCAAGAGCCCCGCGGAAGAAAAAATACACTGTCAAAAATGGAGTTTGACTTCGTTTTAGATGGGCTATAGCCCAATTAACAGGAGCCCGATTAAAACGAGGCCCACTTTAAGATAGCCCAACGAACGAAAGTTGACTGTATAGTGATCTGTGGTATGGTAAATGATGTGGTATGGCTCTGTCAATTTCAAGGTTTTTGATGTGCACAATGATGTCTTTGTGATATTCCGCATGTTACCCAACTTGAATGACTCTCTTAAACTCCTTTTCCGCTAAGCGCTGTCAGGGACGTGTTAGACAGTTAGACACTACCGGGAACTTTTTCCAATGATGAGCATGAGGAGCACTTATTCTTTGTAAAGTTTAATTAGTACAAAATACAGAATAAAATTCAGCTCTCCTTCCAGTTTACCGAGTCCGAATTGCACGGCTTTTCGTTTAACTCCTGCCATTAGATACTATTTTGACAGCCACTTCGTCCATTTTGATTTTCGTCGCAGTATGTGAGTGCGCCTTAAGTTGCTTCTTGCTACAAACAGTTTTTAGGTCTTCTTCGGCCTCCGTTTCTGTTACTTATTTATGTTTACCTACCTGAAAAACAATCACTAATCATATTATATTTGAGTTACAGTTACTATGTTATACTTAATTTTCATGATTTCTGCCTAATTTTGATAAAAAAACCAACATTTCCTATACTTCTCCATAGCATCTTATTACCAGTCATCCGAGAGCTCTAAAGAGCTAAAGCCCTATAAAGGTACATTTATAGGGTTTTATGAAAAGCCCTGTTTGCGACATTTCAATTCGAAAAAATTTAATTTCGCAACATGAACGCAATTAATAACAACAATGTTTACCAACTATTTATTGGTTCAGGTGTCAAACGTTATATTGCGATTTGCGATAAACACAAAAGAAACTGAGATGCATGAGAGAGTAAGGGTATTGTGTTCAGTAAATTTATTGTCGCGCAAAATTCAGCTGTTACGGAGATGCACACTATGCGCTACGAAGTAACGACATCTGTTGTATTCAACAGGGAAACATTGATAGTTTCAAGCATACTCTCACGCATGGCGCATGCTGAAACACTTGCGCCAACTTCTGTTATTTATTATCAGACGTTAGAGGCAGTGTCCTATTCTTGGTAGTGACTACCTCGGTCGGTTATAATTTTTTGAGCTCTTGGACTCTAGCACTGTTGGATCCTTGACTTCTGGGGTTTTGGGGCTTTGGGCTTTTTCGGACTCTGACTCTTGCCTTATGGAGTCTTGGTATCTTGGAATCTTGAAGTCTTCAACTTTTGAAATCTCAGACTTTTTAATTCTTGGAATCTTGGACTCTTGAACTCTTGGTTTATGATGTTTCGGACTATTGAATTCTTGGACTCTAGGACTTTTGGACTCTTGGACTCGGGACTCTTGGAATCTAGGACTCTTGGCTAGGGCTTACGAGGTTTTGGACTCTTGGACTTTTGGATTGTTGATCTCCTGGATTCTTGGACTTTTGGGCTCCTGATCACAGTGGAAAATGTACCAAATAAGAGTAAAATATTGGACTCCTGGACCTTTGGACATATGGATTTTTGGACTCTGGGATCTTGAATTCTTGTGCTATTGGCTTCTGGGGTCTTGGACTCTTGAACTTTTGGATTCACGGAATCTTGGACTGTTAGACACTAGGTATTTTTGACTCTAGGATTCTTGGACTCTTGGACTTTTGGAATCTTGGAGTGTTGGACTCTTGGACTTTGAGACTCTTGGACTCTGAAACTCTTGGGTTATGAGACTCTTGGATTTCTGGACTCTTGAAGAGGTTTGACTCTTGAACTCTTGGATTATTGGTGTCCTGGACTCTTGGATTTTTGGACTCCTGGACTTTTACATTCTTGTACTCTTGAACCCTTGAATTCTCGCGGACCTATTCAAAAGGACCTAAGTAACAATGAGAGATTCTCTTTGTGCCTCTTCTCTTTCACCTCCCACGGCAATGCAAATGCATTTTAAAGCTCCAGCTTTGCATAAATCGGTTACTAGCGTCACTATCTAGTTAAGCGTGAGGAAATTTTTTGTTAGAATGCATTTATGTCGCTGTAATAATCAGAAGAGAGGGACGCCAAAGAGATTCTCTCAATGTTACTTAGGTCCTTTTGAAAAGTTACGCGAGAATTCTTCGACTTTTGGACTCTTAGCTACAGAGGACTGGGGTCTTGAACTCTTGGAATGTTGGGCTCTTGGATTCTTGGACTCTTGGACTTTTGGAATCTTGGACTGTTGGACTGTTGGGCTTTGAGATTCTTGGACTTTGAGACTCTTGGTCTTTGAAACCCATGGACTCGCGGGTTGTGAGCCTTTTGGATTCCTGGACTCTTGAAGAGGTCTTCAGAGGTTTGACTCTTGGACTCTAGGATTATTGACCTCCTGGACTATTGATCACCTGATCTCTTGGATTTTTGGACTCCTGTACTTTTAAATTCTTGTACTCTTGAACCCTTGAATTCTTCGACTCTTGGACTCTTAGCATCAGGAGACTGGGGTCTTGAACTGTTGGACTGGCTCTTGGAGTCTTAGAATGTTGTCTTTTGGAGTCTCGAAATTTTGGGCTCCTGGACTCTTGGACACGTGAATCATTGGACTCTTGAACTCTTGGAGTCTTTGACTCTTGAACTCTTATCTCATTAGATTTTGGTCTCTTGCGCTCTTGGATTATTGAATTATTGGTCCACTGGACTCTTGGACTCTTGTACTCTTGACCCCTTGGTTTCTTTGATTTTTGGACACTTGGATTCATAGACCCTTGGCTTCAGAGGTTGGGTTTATTCCAGTCTTGTACTCGCAAACTTTTGAACTTTTGGGCTCTTGGACCAGGGATGATTCGATCAAGCAAAGCAAAGCCTAGGTGCTACGTTCTGTATCTTTTGTATTTACGGTGCTAGTACAATACAGTACAATACCCGAGCAGGAGCGAAGAGCAAAATAATATAAAAACTATATCAAACTGTGTTATAATGATATATTTTGTTATTGAATAGATATGGAGATACATTGATAACACATTTTGTTATTGAGTAGATATTTAAAACAGTGGTTGTAAGATGAGTTTAATAACTGATTTTGTTATCATATCTTATTTTGGCCTTAAGGTAACTCATTAACGATTAAGTGAAAGTTACTTAGTTTCTAAAGAATCCAAGACTCTTGGATTTTTAGGCTCTTTGACTCTTTAACTCTTAGACTCTTGGATTATTAAATTCTTGGATTTTTGGACTGTTGGATTATTGATCTCTTGGACACTTGGCCTGTTGGATTCCCGCACTTTTGGACTCTTGAACTCTGAGACTCTTGGATTCCAAGACTCTTGAAGAGGTCTTAAGAGGTTTTTAACTTTTGGACTCTTGGACTATTGATCACCTGGACTCTTGGACTTTTGGACTCCTGGACTTTTGGATACTCCTACTCTTGAACCCTTGGATTCTTCGACTTTTGGACTCTTGATTTTCAGACTGTTGGCTTCAGGGGTCTGGGGGTTCGAGAACACTTGGACTGTTGGGCTTAAGGAGTCCTAGATTTTTGTCTTTTGGAGTCTCGAACTTTTGGACTATTGGATTCGTGAACCCTTGGATTTTTGAACTCTTATCTCATGAGATTTTGGACTCTCGCGCTCTTGGATTATTGAATTATTAGATTCCTGGACTCTTGAACTCTTGTACTCTTAACCCCTTGATCTCTTGAATTCTTAGGCCCTTGCCTTCAGAGGTTGGGTTTATTCCAGTCTTGTACTTGTAATCTTTTGGACTTTTGGGCTCTTGGACCAGGGATGATTCGATCACTTTGGCTCTTTGTCTCAGCCGAGTAAAACATTTGTAGAACTTATTAACTACATTTTTGCCAAATAAAGTTTTTCTGTATCTTTTGTATTCACGGTGCTACAATACTAGTAACTCATTAGCGATTAAGTGAAAGTTCACTTAGTTACTAAAGAGTCCAAGACTCTTGGACTTTTAGGCTCTTGGACTCTTAGATTCTTGAACTTCTCAACTCTTGATCTCGTGAATGCTTGAACTCTCGGACTCTTGGATTATTGAACTCTTGGACTCCTGGACTGCGGGATTAATTGTCTCTTGGACTCTTGGACAGTTGGATTTCTGGACTCTTGAACTTTTAGACTCTTGGACTCTTGTCTACTGGAGTCTCGCGGTATTGGAATCTTGAACTCTTGAATTCTTGCACACCTGGACTGTTGGATTAGTAGACTCTTATAATCTTGAAGTATTGGTTTGGATTTATATCCCTACTAGCACGGTTGTTACAAAGTAGTTGTAGCAACCGAATTATGACTAATTTCAATTGTAATCCGGTTGCGTCAACTAAATGGACCTAAAGTGTGCTACTTGGGATTGGACTCCAACATCACAACTATCGGTACTCATTGGATAAAATTTATTACAGATTTTTTTATCGATACTCAAGTGATAGACAATCACCATAGTTATTACTGTCAATCGTTTGAAGAGTTTACTCCTACCTTCAAAGAAAACATTTGTGACTCGTATAGGGTATATTGCTGCTTCGTCGTAATTGCCTATTCCCGTCTTATCGTAAACAAATTATTAAACATAGCAGCGTTTTTTATGACACACAATGCATAATTAGTTATTCACTAATATTTTAGTTTCTCGATCAATCAAAGTGAGCTGAGATCTATTTTAATGCCTTTTTTCATTAAAGAATTCCAAGCAGCCCAATTTCCTAGCTTTTCTCGTGCGACGCAAAAGAAAATGTCGACTAATCGTTTCAATTTCCGTCATTCTTAAAGAGAAAATAACTCACGCAACGCATTGTCGTTATTCTGCAGCCGGGAAAACTTGCATGATGAGCAGAAACTTTTGTAGAATAACATTTGTCATGCCGTCCTATGCAAATACATGTGCGCTAATTTCGTAAACATTGTTTTGATTCTTAGTTCGAACGATGAAAAATTTTGAAGGACGGATATTGAAACGGTATGACGAATTTAAGAAATAAAGTCAAATGCGTAGATTCAATAAAATGTTTCAATAATCGCTTTTTAGTGAATTCAAAGTGCATGGACCAGAAGGTAAGTGTGTTTGAGTCAAATCAGCACAAGAACTTTTGAAGTATTCATTAAATCCAACCAAGAAATGATGAAAATTAGAGTGGCTTTACTTAATACGAGGGGAATTAGAAATACATCCTATATATGTATGTGAACAATAAGCCTGCAGTCCGCACAAAATTGGAGCTTCCCTTTGCCAAATGATAGTTTACCCAAGCAAAAGCAACATTTTACAACCAAAAAATACATCCGTCAACTGCAATCGGATTCAGACGGACGGACCGGGCGGTTCTGATTGAAAACGGTTCCACTGGGAAATGGTGTCAACTTGCTGTTGCTTGCTTGCTACCCACCCCCGGAGGGGCCCACCCCGGCAGAACTTTGCCATTGAATCCACATCGCGACGTAGAATTACATTACCGCAAACGGTAATTGAGACCGAGTCAATTCGGCTTCTGCGCCACTTCTGGGAATCTGCTCGTCATCTGAACCGCCAGGAATGCTCATGCGGGTGCGGTGCTGAAAGTTTTTCCTCCCGTGGCGGCGGCGGGGTGGTGGCAACGGTTGTCATCGCTGTTTCGACGGAATCGCAGAAGCAAGAAGGAAGCATAAAAAAAATCAAAACTTTACCGTGATGTCCTAATTTGATCGGCGAAGTCAGAATAAAGTTGTAATTTTTTAAGGAAAAGTTTGAGAGTCAATCCTGATGGTGGTATCTAGTTGAGCGTTGTGCTTGGCGTCACAATTGAAATTCAAAATTTATTCCGGTGGGCGGAAGCATCGCTAGGATTGGTGTAATATAAAGCGTGTCGAATTTCGTCGTTCGCCGATGAAATGTTAGATCAGACACTTTACCTTCAAACTTTAGCATAACACTGTAAACTGTTTCCATGATGTTCGCCTCCAGTGAAGCAACGTATTTTGTTCGAGGATTCGATTTCAGTCTGACGGACTGATATTCGTTCGATTAAACTTGTTATAAATGATCAATAGGGAAACAATTTCAAGAAATGCGTTCCGCCTTCTAAACACTGCTCGCCACAAAAACCGCCCTGAATTTCGAATGAACATCACGTTTTCGAACTCTTTCCCGGTAAAGCTAGCACTTTTTTATCGGCTTTACCATAACCTCAAACCGGAGGTTGGCTGGTGAATTCGTTAAAACTAAACTCTCTGTCAAGCATAGCAATACTTTGGTGGATAACCCTCGCCAACCTTCCGCATCTTTTGATGAAGTGTTTACGAGTTAAAGCTCTCGGAACCACCAGTCAGTGCCGGTATACCGATTTTGCGCGAGAGATGAAACTTTTGCTCCTGGCAGCCGGTACGAATATGTTTACCTTTCAAAAATGTTTTACTTTTTTCCGATGAACAGCCGACATCGTTCCAATCTGGGGCTGTAACTTCAAACCGTGTCGTACCGTACCGCACCCGCACCGAACATATTGGTAACCTGTAGATAAAAGAAGAGTAGGTATTTTGATCCTGTGTTAACGCAGCAAATTCCATCATCGATGAACCATCAGGATTGACACTGACGGTTGGCAGAAGCACGTATCTATTTCAATCTAAATTTGTACGGTGTGTCGTACCTAGACACACAACTACGATGAGGCCGTGTAAAAGCAAACAGAGGCGACGATCAGTCAGCGATTTCGACCAGCAGCTTCTCGGACGCGATGCGACCGAGAAACGAGACTCTACTGTGGTCGATTTTGTGAACACTGACGGCTGCACAGTGGTCCAAAAGGGCGAAAAGTGGAACTTTTTTCCTAGTGTTTCTTGTTTTCATTTTATCATTTATGGTGTTCAGCACTTATGTTCGTATGAATATCCCCCTTTTTATGAAACTGACAAAAGTTAGTCATCGCTTACTATAATGAAAGTCAAAAAAATAACTTTTTTGTGTTAGGAAATATAGACATAGTTTCTTCGGCAAAATTGTAAATATTATAAAAATAAGCAACTTTGCTGAAGAAATGAAATTTATATCTTTATCGAGTGCTGAACTGTAGGGTATATTCTTCAAAACTTCTTAAAAAATTGGTTTTTCATACTTAGCTTTTGTTAGTTGCATTTTACAAGAATACAATGTTCTAGACAATTATCGATGCTCTTAAAATACACGTTTTTGCAGAAGACCGCAAATCTCTTGGACCTTTACTTGATGAGTTATCGCATCGGATTTAAAAAATCAGTGCTTCATATTAAAGCTTAAGTCGAGTGCTATAAACTTGTATGAGTTCCGCTTGTCCCCAACAACCCAAATGAGAGTACGGCAAGCATATGTTTTATGCGTTTCGCGTTCGCTGCAGGTTCGAAACACGTTCATTTTTTTGTGTTGGTAGATGCATGTTGCGCAGTAGTTTGCATTTGCAGGGTTTTACGCTGTAGGAGTTTTTACATTTGTACGGTTTTATACGGAAAACTCGAAGCAACACTCAAGCGCCGCGGTGTGATCATGTTGAAAAACACGCGTTTTTGAAAAATGTGTGGTTTTTGATTGGACGATGGAATTAACGCGAGTGTCTCGTCTGTTAGTCTATGGTTTAGCTAAATACATACGCTAGAAACCGATTCCTGCAAAGCCGACGCTTTAAAGTGCATTTACGTCGCTATAGCAAGCAAAAAGAAGACGCACCAAGAGAATCTCTCATTGTTACTTAGGTTCTTTTGAAAAGTTACGGGAGAAATATCCGACTGGACATAGTATATTCGATGGAGACGCACGTGTGGGAGATAAGAATAACATAATGAGTAATTATAAATAAATATACATGAATTCCATTAACAAGCATAGGATAATAATAATCCTGTTCCATTGGTATGTTCTGACAATGCTGTCAATGCATGCCAATGCAAAATATAGTCCAATACGGCAACTGCTCGTCAATTGGAAAATATGCTGCCGAGTGATACTATATAAGCAGAAGCCCGCCGAACAGATGCTCATTCTTGTGACGGATTTCGGAGAGGAAGGATCTCACCCTCATGGACCAGCAGCAGGAGCAGAAGCGGCAGCAAAACCAGTGGCCCCTTTGAGGGTAAGACCACTGCTCAACCGAAGGAGGCAGAACCACACCGGCGGCGCGGTACTCTGGAGTGGACATCAGCAAATCTGTCTCGGAGCACGACAGCACGGTCTGCAGTGAATTTCATTTCAAATTTATGATGCCATCCAAAACAACGAAAGACTTATCGTTTACCTCGTAAGACCCAGTTGAAATGAAATAACATTGGAATCACCTCACAGAGCTTTCCACAAAATTGGAAAGCAAATCCCCGAAAACAGTAAAAACAAAAAACAAAACAAAATGGACTACCCGCCACGTTTATTACTGTGAGAGGCTCCATATTAACTTGCTTGATCGACCAACCGATTTGCTCAGGTTTTTCCTTCGCAGGTCACATTTCGCTACATACTTGTTGAGTGATTGCCGCACCACCACCTTCGCCACCGCGCCGCACCGGTCGGATGTCGATACCGCCACCGTACAGTACACCCGGACATATCGGGCACAGGATGTTGCTCATAAATAATGGAAAGGAAGGGATTTCCAGCACGATGAAAGATTACGACGAATGTCGAGCGGCTTCCCCACCATGCCATGTTTCCCCCGGAGAGCACCATTTGGTGCGTGTAAAACGTATACCGAAGGTAGGTACTTCCTTACCAGACCGGCTCAGCTCAAGCGAAGTGATCAACATATTTCCCTTCATAATGGATTGAATCGTTTTCGTCGGAGCGAGTGGATATATTGAAACATCATCGTCGGGGTGGGTTTTCAATATTCATACACCGCAGAAGGATAATACTTTTTTTTCGCGAGCCCTTTCGCAATCCGTTCCGCTCCGGTACAACTGCTGGCGATGATGGCCACTTGATGGTGAGCGATTCCTACGTCGGAATCTGAATTATGCATTGATTCTTTGTTCTTTCCCGGTAAGCCGCCCCGGTAGAACCGACCGGTCAGCTCCAGCCGGCAGGTATCCGAAAAACAGGAAGAAAAGAAATGGTAAAATTATACATCGTTGAGATTTATTATGATTCGAAGCTAGATTATTCCATCGATTGGTGAAACAGACTAAAGGTAAGTAGCAAAGTAGGCTTTTCAAAAAAAAAGCAAGGTATGTAATATTGATTGATTTGAAGGCAAATGGCAGCGCAGTACGGAAATAAGGCTTTAGTGAAGATAGAAATTATCTCGCTTAATATGACGTGAAAAAGTTTCAAAAGCCCTGACGGAAGGCAAGCACGCTTGCGGGCAGCACTCCAGGGAGCAATGGCCTCGCTAGCCGGGGAGGTTAGCAACCGACTGCAAATGGACTTTTTGTGTTTTTCACTGCCGCTGGCTGGTCTATTAGCATCGGAATTATGGTATTTGCGAAAGTTTTGTTTCTTTGTTTGTTGTTTGTTGGTGGTTGAATTTTCACCGCGAACTGTGAGGATGAGTAGGCATTTATTATCTCAAGGTGAGCCGGGCAGAAGTCATGATTGTGAATTTGTGTCTTTTCTGTGGTTTGGAAACATACCAGTTGCTTGTGTTTTCAAAGTCAAAGTAAAATATTATAACCTTAAAAATATATATCTTTCAGAGTACCAAAATACATCCAGAAAAGTAAAAATGGCAAGTAAAACTGTTGTCAGAAAAGTGCTGATGTAGCAACAAACCGTAAACATCGGTTACTTGAAAACTTGAACAGAATAGATTCCGTAGACTCAACCCACTCGGTGACGCAGATCGTTTGTGGTTGACCCTTCGCCTCAACTGATCGTTTGTAGATCGTTTGAATGAAACCCGATGTGTGGATTTGTCCCAAGGAGTTCATTTGTGAACCCAATTCTAGTCTGGTTTTCGGCGCTCGTCGTCTGATCTTCGCGTGTAACGGTACATTTCAAGTGATTACTGACGATGTTGGAAAAAATTCTTCAGTTCGTGGCGTGGTTTGGTGAAAGTAGCAGCTATTGTGAAAGAGTGCGCGAATCAATGCAGAGTGCAATATTGGAGTCAATTATATCAGCAAGCAGTGAAGCGTGCGCCAATATTTCATTTCTTTCTGCTTAAAGAGTGCTACGGTGCTGGTGCTTGGCATAAAAGTTTCTAATTTTCGCGAGTCTTACATGGAAAAAAGTAATGTGGTGAAATGGTGACAGTAAAGTTGTTATGTAGCCAGCCAGCCAGAAGCCAGTGGAAATGGGGAAAGTGTCGCGGTTGATCGAACGAAAAAAATCGTTTTATGCTAATGGCGCCGGCCGCTGAAATTTGGCTTGCGGCTGCGTTGTGTACGTGTTGCGATCTTGCGATGCCCAAGTGCCTAAATAGTGTGCGTGTGCGCGTCGTTGGAAAGCGTTTTTGGCTATCGGCAAAGCACACGCGAATGTGCAAACTGCAAAGCATCGACGAAAAGCATTTGTTTTGTTTTCGGTAAGCGACAATGATGTTTTTTTGCTATGTTGTATTTGATTATATGGAAGAATAATCTAAAGTAATATTTTATGTAAAATTCAAAACCTATACCTATAAAAATGAATTTTTGTCTGTCTGTCCGTATGTTCCGGACTCGGAAACTATTGAACCGATCGGCGTGAAAATTTGCATGTAGGGGTTTTTGGGGCCGGGGAAGGTTCTCCACATCATAAAGGGGGGAGGGACAATGAAACAAATGAAATACAAATTTCCTCATAATGCGAGATCTAATCAAGCAAATGGAACAAAATTTGGCATGTGGGGGTTTTTGAAAGTAATTTTTTTTCTATGGTGAATTAGGACCCCTCCTTCTTTAGGAGGGGGGGAGGCTCTTACAAATGAATTACAAATTTCTTCAAGTAAATGGAATCAAATCTGGCATGTGGGGGCTTTGGAAGCAATAATTTTTTTCATGGCGAATTAGGACCCCTCCCCTATTTAGGAGGGGGGCTCCTATGCAGATGAAATACAAATTATAACTCGGGAAGTATTCAAGCAAATGGAATCAAATTTGCCACATGGGGGTTTTGAGAGGCAGGAATCTTTACTATGGTGAATTATGTCCCCCTCCCCTTTAAGAGAGGAGACTCCCATATAAATGAAATACAATAAAACGCGAGAACTAATCCAGCAAAAGGAACCAAATTTGGCATGTGTGGGTTTTGGAGGCAAGAATTTTTTCTATGGTGTACTGAGACCCATCCTCCTAGGAGGGACTAAAACATTAGTCAATAACAAGACCACCAAAAACTACCTATAGTAATACTAGATAATGCAGGCCGCGAGTGTTGCCGGCGACCGGTTAAAACTTATTATATTTCAGTTTAATAGCATTTTATATAAATTGATGTATGTGTTGTAGTTTAGTTTTGTAATTATAGTTGTTTTTTCTTTTTTCTTCGTTGTATTTAGTTTTTACCTTTGTTATACAAAGGTTTAGAAATTGGTCGAAAAACACGAAATTGATCCGGAAAAGGTCCGGAGGGCCGAGTCACAAAAACCAAACGATAGGGTTCGACGAACTGAGCAATGTCTGTGTGTATGTGTGTGCGCTCTGAATTTTCTATAGTCAGTTACTCGGAGATGGCTGAACCGATTCGATCGCTATTTTTTTTTGTTTGAAATTGTTTCTTGGGCTGACTTTGTTTAAAAGTTATAAGCGATCATGTGAAAACTACGTGACACGATTTTCTTCGGAACCACGCAACTAATTTCATCGGTCTTAGTACCAAACGAAAGCTATTACTATTACTAAACATTTTACCATGTTTTATTGAGAACGGACAAGTAGTTTAAAAGTTAGCCATAAAAAAACCTGTTTTGGCTAAGTACAAATGATCGCCTGCTTCTCAGAGATGGCTGAACCGATCTATGCGCTATTAGTTTTATTTGAAAAATATGACATCCGGATAGATCACTATTTAATCGTTTTTTTATTGGACTTTAATTTAAAAGTTATGAGCAATCATGTGCAACACATTCAAATTAACAATAATTTATAATAATTTTAACTGGTTTCAATTATTTTAGTATCAAACTAGAGGTTTTGACACGGCCAATACATCTGCTAAATTTCACAAGAATTGGTTTTGCCAGTCAAAAGATATTTAAAAATGATATGATATGAACCAGCGGGATCAAACCTCAAAAACGCGATAATTTATTCTAGCATAAATACGTGTGAACTTTCAACGCGTGTTTGTTTGCAGCTGTTTACTAATAAAGTATTCCATATTTTCTTACACTATTAGGGTGACCGTGAATCCGCCTAATCGGGTGACACAAACTTCATTCCAATCAAAAATAATATTTGAGCTGGAAATGCTCATATCAAATGACAAGTAAAATGGTATAGCAAAGGTTTCTTTTACCATAAGGTGGATTAAATCGGGTTTTGTTTATACTTACTCATCTTCTTTATGTTCATTAATGGTATTGGTATTCCTTTAGAACTGGTTCTTTTAGCAGCTTCGCTGAACGGCATAGTTTTTCTTACAGATTTTCTGTATCAAAGGATCGGAGCATACCGTAAGTCTGTTAAAAATATCTTGATTTGGGACTTCCCTATTGAGCATTAAAAACACCTTTACAACCTCCATGGTCTACTAACACTCTAAAAAGTTATATTTCTCTGAATAATCGATGATGCCCAGCACGGTTTCATGCTCAAACAGTCCACCCGCACCAACTTGGTTCGTAGACATCCTTTATAGCTCACTCACTGCAGAAACATCTTCAAGTTGATGCAATCTACACCGACTTATCGGCAGCTTTTGATAAAATCAATTACCAGATTGCATTAACAAAACTCCAGCAACTTGGAATAAGTGATAATACGTTGTGCTGGTTCGAGTCCTACCTCACAGGACGCTCAATATCCGTCAAAATAGGTAGCGTTATATCATCACCCTTCTCTGTCACATCTGGCGTACCGCAAGGTAGTCATCTGGGGCCGTATATCTCTTTGCTTTACCTGAACGATATCAATTTTACACTGAATTGTATGAAATTATCATTTGCGGATGATTTCAAACTCGTTGCAATTATCAGAAAAAACCCGAATTAATCCACCTAGCGGCGTGACCTAGCCTTTCTACTGCCACAATAATCATTATTTAATTTCTCAGGAACATCTATAATTAACTTGACTATATTTTTAAATATGCGTTCCGTACTCCTCAAAATCCTTATTTGCCAGTAAAATTCACAACGCATTGCGTAGAATAATTATATTTTCTTTCCTTGGGTGCGTAAATACTTGTAAGCGTCATTTATGTTACTTAATGAACACCTTATTTAGTTTTATAATATTTACGTGATTTATCGAGAAATAATGTAAACACAAAAAATAATTTTTACAGACTTGAATGAATATATATAGAAAATTAGAAATTAACCCTCTAACGGGTCTACAGACGGCCTTAACTTTCGGGCTTCAGAGCCATATATGAAACTTGTTTTGAATTGACAATATGAATCATGTGTTCATAGCAGATTTTTTGACATTTTGATATTAATACCATGCGTTCAAAAGCTAGCATCTTTGAACAACAAGAGTTCAGAAAAATTATTATTATACTTCGCTTTTGAAAAAAAAGGATATCGAGAACAAAATGATTAATATCAAAATTTTACTATTAGTTTGCTTGGCTTCAATTTTGCAATATATCTGAATTAGAAAAAATAACTAAATAGAGCATTAGATATGAAAAAGAGAAATTGAACGTTTTCTTAGCTGGCGCTCCTTCAGATAATTATTTTTGCATGAAAATCAAAACTTAAGCTTCTTTTGAATGTACCTTCATGAAAAGATAGTCATTAGCTTGATCGCATCGTTTTTACAATGTTAGAGGGTTAGGAAAACAAAATGAGGTCGAAAAATAGTGCAAAAGCTGCGCCATTAACATGCTTGAGAATGGGAAATATGATCGATATGATTCCCAGTGCTTGTCTTTTTTTGATTTATTTATTAAAACATGATACATGACATAAGACATCTGTCCTTTAAAATGTCACTAACGAATACAAATCTTTCAAAATTACTACCGTGCAACGTGTACTTCCAAATTTTTATATAACATTTCTAAGCTCTAGTATCTATTGATTGAAAAGAGCATCTATTGATCAAACAGAATTTGTTTGAAATTTGTATAAATTTATTAGGAAAAATCGACTCACTAGTATTTTTAATCCTATACACTACTATACCTACATGCTTAAATTAACTGCTTTTCTTCGCTTTTTGCTTTTCTTGTACAATTGTGAGTAACAGCAAGTGAACAAAATGACAATTGAAATCTGAAATTAAAGAAAAGAAAAAGCTTTTCGATTGAATCCCACTATTTAATATTTATTTGCAACAGATACGTAGTTCGCCTACGACGTGCAGGTGTCTTATTTCAAAGCGTATACGTATCTGTCGCGAATAAATAATAAATAGTGAAATTTAGTCGGTAAAAGTTTTTTCTTTTCTTTCATTTCAAATTTCGTATTCCACTAAAAGGCTTCAAAAACTTCAGACAATTGACATGTTTCTCACTTTTCTTGAATTTCAATGCAAATTTAAAAATTGCAAATTGTCATCACATACACACACATACATACGTACATACATACATACATACATACATACATACATACATACACACATACATCACCCACATTGAATACAATCAACATTTGTTTTGATTTCACACGTTTTAACGGTTTAATATACGGTGCCTAAGTGTGCTTACGGTGCTTAAGTTTAAATAACTTTTGAATGAATCGTCCGATTTTAAATAATTCGGTTTCGTTTGATAGATCTCAGCAGTAATTTTCAAATAATAATAAAATGTGTTATGCTTTTCATTGAATTAATGCTTACATGTTACAAAAATATGCTTTAAATACTATTTTTTCACATTTCTTCATGTAACTTTCAAACTACAAGGCCAATCGTTATGAAATTTGAAAGTTAAGGGTTTGCAAGGCTCCTCTTTTATATGCAATCAATTTTGTTCAAATCGGTTAAGGGACCTATGAGATAATGAAGTCCCATATTTTTCGTATTTTTATACATAACTTTTGAACTAAAAGCCCAATCAAAATGAAATTCAATAGCAACCTATGGGACACCTAGACCTTTCATTTGACACTAAGAACATTAAAATCGGTCCAGCCATCTCCGAGAAAAGTGAGTGAGATTAAAAGCGTCACACACACACACACACACACACACACACACACACACACACACACACACACACACACACACACACACACACACACACACACACACACACACACACACACACACACACACACACACACACACACACGCACACATACATACACACACAGAAAATGCTCAGTTTTCGAGACTGAGTCGAATGGTATATGACATTCGGCCCGCAGGACCTTCTTTCCATTTCCGGTTTTCCAAGTGATTTCTATACCTTTATACTATCTATTTATATAGTAGAAAGGCAAAACACAGATGCAGATTGCTTACAAATGCAACTGGATAATTTCACTGACTAGTGTACAACGAATAGAATGATCCTAAATACCGCCAAGTGCTTTTGTATTTCTTTTACGCAAAAGATCAATTTTGTGCCATGATTATAAAGTATCTCAAACATCTTTGAAAAATGAAACGTGCTTAAATCCATATCCAGTGCTTAAAAACGTTATATTGTTCATTCGTTCGGTCGATATTCGAATATGCAGATGTAGTCTGGGCGCCGTACTATTAAAACAGCATTCAACGGATTGAGTCTATCCAACGAAAATTTGTCCGCTTCGTCTTACGACTCCTCCCTTGGAACGACCCTTTGAATCTTCCAACCTATGAACACCGCTGTAATCTAATTGGGCTTGATTTTTTGGCTGTGCGGCGAGAGGTTGGCAAGGTAATCTTTATTTCAGACATCTTAACCTTTCAAATTGACAGTTCAGATTTACTTCGGCTCCTGAACATCAACATCCGTCGTCGCCATCTCCGATCACACCATTTTCTCAATCTTCCCGCGTCATGCACCAATTATGGTCAAAACGAACCTCTCTGGCATGTGTCGTGTGTTCAAGCGTTGTTATAATGTATTCAATTTCCATTTGTCTCGTTCTATTCTTGAACAAGTTTTTTTTACGTGCTTTAAAATTAGTTACGTCTTTGTACTTGTGTAGTGTTAGCCGTTAGCATATAGATAGTTTTTAATACATGTAATAATTTTAAGTTTCCAGTGTGCAGTTAGTAATAAGTTGTATCATTTGGTAATCTGTTGATGCAAAAAATGAAGGTTTTGTGCCTGCTGAAGAAGGAGTTGTTGAAGCCAATCCACTTCCGCGGGTTTTTCCCTTCTTGAAGAATAAATAATAAATAATAAAGAATACTGAAATACTGCACACTTTCTTGCTCTAGGTTCCCGAAACCTTTTTATGTCCTTATTTCGACAATCTTGAGGTTCTTCCGACAATGTACCAATCGGAAGAACGGAAGCCTCTACGATTACTGCCCCATGGATTAAATTGCGGTGTGCGCTGGCGAGTTACACATTTTACCGGTTATATATTTTGACGATCACTAGTTTTTCGCGAAAAAAAAACAATTATAACTAAAGCATTGAAAGGTTTAATTCAAAGAATATGCGAAATGGTTGCCTTCATGGTAAGTTTTCTCAGATGTTCCACAGTGTTCCGCCCTAAGTTGTACATGGTGGGATACAGCATAAATTGATTCACAAAAAAAAAACAAGTGAGATTAGCTGCTCATAGGTGCTGTCCCCCGAGATACACGCCCTTAAAGATTACATGTAAAAATTAAAAAACTAGTGATAGCTTCTGAAGGGAAAAAAGATAGAGCTTTACTACCTTGGACGAAAATGTGCAATTTAATGTGATCAACAATTTCTAAGAACACTTGAAAAGCGTACGAAGCGTTCTTAAAGTGCTAGATAAAAAAACTGTTTTTAAGGGTGTCCCTAAGAGTTTGGCTCTATAACTTCTTTCATGTAAGACATAGATATCTTCAGAAATCAACAAAGTTTTTTAAAAATAGTGTAGCTACAAATTTTCTGTAGATAGCAATCATTTCTGACTTAAAATAGAGAAAATATTTTAATGTCCAAATATTTCTTTTACCGCTAGAAAGTACTTTTTGAATGAAGAAACTTTTCTGAAGCAACTATTATGCTATGTTTTAAGGTTTCGATGCTATTACTTATGTCTCCCTTTTTTTGAAACCGTCCCATTGTGCGCCGTCGGAAGTAACCCCCAGTAGAAATCACCTCTGTCTAGGTTTATTTGTTTTCCTAGGTCTACTGACCTCCATTATTTTGCTTCAGTTGGGTCCGCACGAGCGACAGCGAGTAAGGAGATGATCAGCCCTGCGAAATGGTACTTTCCACGAAAAGGTTTTTTGTGAAATAGTAGGGTAGATGATCCATTAGTTGCGCCACTAAGCACTATATAACTTCATTTTGCTTGTTGATTGAGGTATATGCTTCAATTAATGCTTGTGGGATATAAATTTATCAAATACAAGGTATTTGTCACAAGGCAAGACAATTGCTTTCGTTGTACGAGAAGCTTTATAAAGAAAAAATGAATTTTCCGATTCAATTATATTGTACCAACAGTTGCGCTAATGTTTCCTTAGTTAAGTTTGATGTTCCTTTAATTGTGGTATTCCATATACATTGCTAGGTTGCTAAGTGAAAAAACATCGTAGCAAAACTATAGATGAGCGCCTATAGTTGTGCGCTCCAACTGCGCGTTGGATTTTGGAAAATTGGCATTTTAGCAAATAATGCTTTAATTTTAAATGGTGTAGTCTAACTACCAATACTTCTAAAAACCTGTTTTATATAATGAATGTAATTGTTTTATCTAAAATGCTACGGTGACGAAAATATGCATTAATAATGAATAGTAGCGCAACTATTGGTACTACCACAACTATTGGATCAACTACCCTAGATATCTAAAAGCTATTCGCTTTATTTTATCCGGTTATGCAATGGCGGAGTTGTTTTCTACTTTACTGTGAGGAAAAATTACAAATTTGTATATTAAACTATCCATGTTTTCATAGTTACGTAACTGCTAAAATGAATCATCTAAGGTTGAGCTCCTCAGATACTTGCAAAACTCGAGATTGTGACTAAGGTCATCCGAGATTCACGATTTATGTACAACATAGTTTAATTTGTGGCAATACGAAGTTTGCCGGGTCAGCTAAAATTTAGAAAGAATAAGTTATGTAATAAGGTACCCTGGGGCAAGCGGGACCGAAAAAATGCGTAGTAAGGGTTTATTCCACTGTGTAATCTAACGCGTATGATTATTTTGAAAACATTGCAGCACAGAAACTCTTCAGTGGTATCACTTAGAGGGTTTAATTACAAGCCTATCGCTTCACATGAAATGAATCTAAGGAAAGCTTTCAAAACCATGTGGATAGGTCCCACTTACCTCGTTTACCGGGGCAAATGAGACTTATATTCTAACTGAAACACATTACTAGCTCCAGGGTTGCTGCGATCAGCAGCGTCAGTTTGACCGGAAAACCGTACTCATGCATTATCTACCATAGCTGTTCGCGCTCGACTGTATCGTATGTTGCCCTGAAATTCACGAAAACATGATGCGTGAGCACGTTGTGCTCCCGACCTATCAGAAGGATTTGTCGAACAACGAAAATTTGATCCGCAGTAGCACGGGGCCCCATAAAGCCCACCTGGTACTGCCTGGTAGGGGAATTCTCTTGCTATTAGGGAAAGACGGCGTAAGAAAATAATCTGGGAAAGCACCTTGTAGTCGGCGTTGACCAGCGTAATGCCGCGGTAATTACAGCAATCTAGCCGATCACCCTTTTTGTAGATGCGACAAATCACACCTTCCACCCATCCCTCCGGTAACCCGGTAATTTTTCCTCCTCCCAAATCCTTGAAATTATCCACAGAAGTACCATTGCTGGTGGCCATTTTTGTAGGGTAATGCCGGGAGTCGGTCGTCTGCCGATTCCGCGCCGGATCTCTTCGAGCTCCAGCACTTCACTGCACTGTTCGTATAGGTGTAGCCTACGGAACTTTTTTGAGAAAGCTTAACTTTAAATTTGTATGGGAATGTGCGTCAATGGAGGCGCATTGTACATTGTGATTATCCAGAACATTTGAGTAACAGAATAAAAAAAAAAGATATTGTTTGAAAAATGACGATTACATTATGGAATAAACGTTCCTAAGTGTTATTAAACTTTTCTTCTACCGAACATTCGTTAATTGCGGTACAATTGCGATTTGCGTGCAGTACTTATATGTAATTACGTTAGAAGAGGTTTAGTCAGTAATCGCGTTGAATATGAAAAATTTAAAAACGAAGTATAGAATGAGGTGTATTCTCTGGATAAGGAGGGTGTTGTTCTGCACGATGATGTTATTCAACAAATTGCAATGGGTAAAGCAAGAAATAGAGGATTATATGGTTTCAAGGTGTGTGAGCGTAAAGTTTAATCTCGTTTCTTCCAAATATACCTATTCTTTGATTTTACATGTGTAGGCGAGTGCAGGTGCAGGTTAGATATATTATTCTAGGAAGAAGCACGACAGTGTTGAGAACCCAATTTAGACCCCCTCAAGCATTCATCCTTAGGCACGGGTTGCGTTACATCGAGGATTGGTGATCTCCTCCGCAATTTGCTCAGATTGTAGCATGCTGCTTACTACATTGGGATCAGAAAAGCAAAATCATACCTTGCTCATTAACGAACATCAATCCACCTTGGCTCGTTCGTTAACATGTTCTCTGATCAGTTGTCAAGCGCTTACGTGTGACAGCCGTTAGTGCGAACTTAGATTGGCCTTGAACAAAACAAATCTTCCATTAATCTTTTGGTGTGATTCAGATTTTACACTCAAAAGAATCTGTCCTTGAAAAATCATTAGCAGGGGACATCGCATAACGTAACAAACACAAAATGCTGGTAACATGAATGTGTTGAAACAAGCGAACAAAGAGGTGTCTATGCTCTAAAAGGTTCCTATTCTTTCGTTTATTTATGAATGGTTTAATCTTTTTACAACCACATATACCAATTTTCACATAAACACGGCAGCGTACATCACTTCTAGATACATTCCTTCAAAAAAATAAAACGATACGAATAAAACACCATCCTCCTCCTTCGCGAGCTTTGACTTCCTTTTGTTCTTCGTTTATTTAGTTGCGAAGTTGTTTTCTTTACTACGACAGGCAAATCATCTAACTAAACAAACCAAGAGAAAACCACCTTAAGTACATAAATGATACCGTTGAATGAATTGACGTTCTCACAATGGCAACTTTCTTCGATGTCGTTATCTCGATTCGAGCCCGACACCTTCTCCTGGTCCGGACCGACATAGATACGTTACAGCGGACTAGCCGAAGCGCGAACCATGGCGCAAAATATTACTGCCTCCCGTCGTGAATTTTTCTCGTGAAAGACAACAAACAACGAAAGTCCGCCAGGCCACCTTTCGGTGCGTTCCATCACCCCACCCCCCAGCAGCCTAGCCAAATCTCTGATGATTGTCAATTTGACAATAATTGTTGCGACAATAAATTTTCCTAAATTGAGTGTCGCCTTGGTCGCGTCCGCCGTCGGTACGCACCCGCGGCCCGACTGAAGCAGTTGGGAAGAAGCAGTTTTAACATTTCAACATTGCCGAATTTTCACGCGATTCCAACGCGGCTTGAAAAACGGCGCTGCCTGAGGTGCGGAAAACAACACGCACGCGAAGGGAGAGCGATCTGGTTGATATAATGACAAAAGACGACGACGACGACGACCGACGACGCAGAGAAGAGCAAAATCTTGGTCATTAGAGTGCGAACACGTCCGAATGTGTAATTAAAAAAGAATCGGCCCACAAATTTGGATCGCCTGCCTGCCAGCGGCGCTGCTGCCTGGCACGGGGCCTCGAGGGAACATGTCTTTTACGATGTTTCCGGAAAGTTAAGCGTCGGATGCAGACGCGATTGCGAAAGGCCAGCCAAACTAAACACACGGCCCGGTGTGGTGTGCGGGGGGAGGGCGGGTGACGACGGAAAATGATGACCCCGTTTCGTTTTTTTCCGATCTTCGTTTTGTGCGTTAGTCATTTGATGAGTTCGTTGTAAATTAATGACAATTGATGGGACAATCCGATTTTCCTGACACTGCTGCTTCAGTTCTGCACCGGTGATTTACGTCGCATTTGACTAGCGCATGGTTTGACTTATCAATCGAATACTAACTTTTGTGTTAAATTGTTTGTTTAAAGTGTTGAATTAGTTTACTTTAGGTAAATGAAAAATTCCTCATAACGGAAAACCACATCAGCACACGCTCCAATCCAACTGCAAAACGAAAGCCAGTGTACAACTCTCAAGGTCCCCAAACTAATTCAGGTCGGGTGCATTGTGGATAAAAAGTGGAACGCCTAAATGTAACATAGCCTGCACAACAGCCTTTCGCCTCAGTAAATATGAGTTTATGCCTGGCATAGTACATGTAAATTTACATGGTGCATCTGTGAAGAGTGTGCTATCCGTACGTATTCGTGTCATTCATCCTGATTCCAGGCTCAAACAGTGGAGAGGAAAAAAACCCACTGACTGACGTCTGATTCTCGCGAGCACCGTGTTATGCACACCACAAAGCCGACGTTTATTTTGTTCAAGCCGGCAGCGTAAAAAAAAAAGAATATCAGAGCAACCTAAACAACGAAAAAAAAACCTTCCGGAAATTTGCATGTTGCACTGCGCGCCCCTCAATTGGTTTGTTCGTCCGGTTGAAACTTGTCTGATAGACCTACCGACTACCGATAGAAATTTGTCCAACTTTAACAGAACAAACTATATCGAATGAATTAAAGCACCCACCGGGTTAGGTAGATTGCGTTTCAATGTACGATACAACAATAAACTATTTCTGTCCGTAAAATGCTTTAATTTCATGTGTCTGCAGTTTTCACAGAGCTGCTTTTGACCATCTACTGATCAGAGAGAAACAACTTTCATTTTGATTTTTCTCAGTCGCTTACTTTACTTTAGTGGTTTGTTCGATTTTATCGACGTTTTTCGACGAAATAATTATAAACATTTAATTACCAGTTTAGTTGATCCGGACGTTTCGAGTTACTACTGGTCTTCATTCATCACCTGCGGACAACTTTTTTCATCCATCCTACTTGGTTTATCTTTCTTGGTCTATTAAATATTTATTTAAATATTTATATATTTATAATTTCACCGAAAATGTCGATCAAATCGAACGAATATTGAGGTGGCGGAGATTGTCTCGCCAGTTGGAGTCCCAGTCCCAATTGGAGTCCCAATCTCGCTGCTTCCCGTTTAAATGGCCCAAAGGTTTCTTCTACTACTTTACGATTCATTGCGATGAAATCGACATCATCCGCAAAACCAGGAAGCTTGTGAGATTTCGTGATGAGCGTCCCGTTTCTTGCCACGTTTGCACTTCGTATTGCACCTTACAAGGCAATGTTGAATAAGCAGAGGTTAGAGAGTGCATTTTCTTGCTTCAGTCAATCCAACGTCACGAAAGAGACTGAGGTCTCATCCGCACTTTCTGACGTATGATTTTGATCCATTCAGCGTCGCACGAATCAGCGTAATTGGCTTTGTCGAAAACCCATGTTCTAGCATTCTCTAGCATTAGTTCATTTCGTTTGACTGAATCGTACGCCGCCCTAAAGTCCACGTACAGATGATGAGTTTGCAAGTTGTACTCCTGAAAATGTTCTTTTTTGAAAATAGGTCAAATGATGCCGTTCAACCATTCCTCCGGCATTTGCTGTTCCTTCCAGATCCTGACAATGATTTGGTGACTTGTTTTGTACAGCCGCTCGCTCCCCGCTTTAAGAAATTCAGTCGGGATGCCGTCCTTCCCAGCAGCTTTATCATTTTGATTGCCTTCCTAACCTCCTCTTGTATTGGTGGCTCCACAGCTAGGCCATCACTCACAATTCTTATCCAGTTTCCGGTGATCTCTGTGTTAAACACTCTATTCAATAACATCTGGAAGTGCTCAGTGAGCAGGATGCCCATCACAGGCATGGTCGTGGCTGACGAATCTCTCACGTGCTCCTCGTATTCGCGGTTTTTAGACGCTGGATTCTTTTTTCCGCAGCCGTAGTCTCTCTATACCTTTATCTGTTCTGACGTGTAGCCGCAGCGAACATGTGACTCCTGGTCTGATTCTTCTCGACGGGCACCCGGAATTAAACCAGCATTAAACCTGTTACCGGTCAATTTTCAAAATGTACCGTACCAACCAATGGCGTCAAAGTTTTGTTTTCTTTAGTGTTTAAGAGTAGTTTGTAAGCGTAGTTCGTAAGATCCATTTCGTAATTTAATTTGCATTGTTTAGGTGGCTCTTCTAATTGTTGTTAGTTTGCTTTTGTTTTGTATATTTATCATTGTATTTTTTGTTTAACCTAGAGTAAGTGTACTAATCCCACAAAACTTTCAACCGGTAATTAGGCATCGAAAAATTTGCGTGAAAAAAAAATATTATTGTGAACGTTACCATTTAGTGATGTAAGGAGACACTGTCTGAATGCGGACTTAGGCACCTAAACGAGACCTTCGGCGTCCACCCCGGAACATCCAAACCAGGTGTTGGGGCTTAGCACGGAGGCTCTAAAGGCTCTGTAAGACATCCTAAGTCCGGGAGAGCCTTACGCACCAAATGGTAACATCCTTAAAAAAATCTTATTGCAACGGAAAGACCGCAACGATAAAAGACGGCAAAAAGTCCGCACTAATTCCATAACCCCTAATAGTTCCCGTTCAAGCAGCAAAAATTATACCTACCAGTTATTTGCGTCAACTGCACGAAAGTTCTGTATCCGGAGGTGTTGAGAGAGGGAGAGAGGATACCGGAGGAAAAGAGGAGAATTGGTTGGGGATGATTGCTTGATGAAGAGATAAGCCCGAGACAGTTGATCGATAGAAGTTATCGAGCGCGGAGGGGTAAAACTAGAACTCCCCGTTGTGAGACTGGAACGAAAAAGCGTGTTTTGAGCGTCGTGAGCGAGCGTCGCGCGGCACTGTAGGGTCAAGTTCGACTAGACAAAAAGTGTCGAAGGTGAAGTGTACCGTTAATCGACCGGCGTGATCCGGTTCCCGAAGTGTCCGCTGCCATTGTCCGACGACAAAACGAGATTGGCAAAGCGCGGTGATTACTCCAGAGCCACGGTGTGGGCCATTGTGAGAGTTGGTCATAGACGAATAGGCGCATCGAGTGTACCACGTGGGTAGAGAATATCGCTGCAACGCCAAGGTCTGTCATCGCTTGCCTGTTGCCGCCATCCCTGCGAAGCCATAGGAGATCACCCCCGTTCCAGCAGAACCCGTAAAGTAGCACTGTCATCGTAGCATGTTCGTCCCCCCTCTCTCCACTCATCGTCATCATCAATGGGCCCCAACTAGTGACATCGAGCGCCAATAGTACGGTAATAAAGTTTTCATGCATGGAATTTCCTATTCTTTTGATATAAGTAAGAGCCACTAGTCCTTTTCATTTCTTTCTTTGACGTTTTGAATGGTCCGCTGCGTTTCTGGTAAGTTGTCGGGTTGTACGAGTCCTCCGAAGGCCGGTTGCCGACCCTGAGATTAAGTTATATTGAGCTAGCTGGGTTGAGTGTTAAAACCAACACTTATAAACCAGCTGTTATGCTGTCTTCCGCGCTACGTCTTCTGCGATTTGTTGATCAAGCTTTCTGGCGTATTCCGCTGTCAACCGCTGCACAATGGGTGAAACCGATGGAAAAAACGGAACTTGTTGTTGCCGCTGTTTTTCAGAGGTAACAAGTGATTTTTCTTATGTCAAAAATCACGAGAAATCGATTGGTGGTGGTCTCAATGCGCGGAAATGACGCCAATTTTACCCCATTCACCCCTATTTTTTGATAGTTTTGAAAGAATCATGGAAAAACTCTCTCTAATTTGGGATTCTATGGTAAGGAAAAGAAGAAGAATGTTAGGATAAAGGTATATGATCAAATTTATTTTAATATCAACATAATCTAGAAGTCCGTTTTGCCCCATTTTATTCAAGGTTTTTGTACTACAGGCAAAATGCCAATTCGATACTTTTACCAGAGTTTTTTAAGAAGGCATCCCGTCTGTTGGGAAGGTTGAAGAAGTCAAAAGATCGAACGACGATCAAACTTTTCACAAAAATGTCGTGTAAAGAAATGGGGGAATATTTGCAGCGAGGGCATTTTAACGTTTTGCTTCTTTGCCTTTTGCATACATCAGCACTTCAAGTGCCTCCCGTAGGCTTCAATAAGAAACTTCACGAATTAATAAATGAGTTACGTTCTAACCACTGAACAGTAAAGATCCCACATGGTGACTCGGTCCTAATGACGAGTGAATTTGTTTTGTTTCGATCATGCATTGAGCCGCTATTCTGCCCATTCTCCCCGTACTCGACACTCGACAATGACTGAGTCGAGTCAAGTTGCACGACATGACTTTCAAAATAGTGCCCATAATTATTCGATATTCTATATTCTATATACCAACACGGCAAATTTACGCAAACCGTTCTGCACTGTGTAGTGGCGTTACTTGAGAAATCACTCACATATCAGGAGGTGGCACTTTGTGCTTTCCTTGATATTGAAGGAGCATTCGATTACACGTCTTTCGTTTCAATTATTACGGCTCTCTTTCAAAATGGAATCGACAACACTACAATGAGCTAGATTCAAGCAATGCTTTCAAGCAGAGAAATCTCAGCATCATTGGGAGATACGTCGGTCACAATCAGAGGATGTCCTCAAGGAGTTCTCTCCCCCTTGCTTTGCACCCTGGTAGCCAGCGCAGGCCTTAACAAAATATCGCAGCTTGGTTATGAGACTATTGCTTAGGCCGTCGATAGAACTTATCGTTGACGCAGTGCTGTCAAGTTGTTTGTTAGGAACTCTAAACACCACCATGTTATGATGCTTACAAGTCGGGCTTAATATAAACCCCTTAAAAACAGTCTTTATATCATTCACTAAGTGAAGAAAACACACCATTACTTCCTCTATACTGATTGGTGCAGGCTGAGCCAGGGGCGGACTGGAAGCCAAAGGGCCCACAGGCCCTTTGAGATTAAGGGCCCCAGTCTGCAATATTCTCGTGACACTAAATTAACACAAAAAACGGCATCTACTCAAAAGACATCAGCATTACAAGGACAGTAAATCGAATAATTATGGGCTCTATTTTGTAAGTCATGTTGTGCAACTCAACTCAGTCACTGTCGAATGTCGAGTACGGCGAGATGCACGATCGAAACAAAACAAACTTACTCGGCATTAGGACCGAGTCACCAGCTTTTAGCGTGTGCGTCATATTAGCGGTTCACGGTATTTTAGTTTGCACGCATTTTTTTTCAACCGAACGAAGATTAGTTCGCTACTTTGAGATTTAGTTTTTTTTAGCCACCACCACAGATGTTATTCTATCGACAATATCCATTTCATCGGCAAAGCAGACGAATTAACTAGATTTGCTGAAGTCCCCTGCGAGGTTAGAAGGGCCATAATTTTACAGTCGATGGTATCATACGCAACTTTGAAATCAATGAAATAATTGTGCATTGAATTCTGTATTCATGTGACTTTTTGGAGGATCTGCCGCAGCGTGAATATTTGATTCTTTACTGACCGTCCTTCAGCGAACCCGAAAGAGCACTTTCCACATTCTGATGAGTGCCACTGTGCATCTTTGTCGCTAATGCAGCATTTTCCTCATCTACCATCCATTTATATTTCTGCAGATTCTATGTTATAGGGTTAATTACATACAAAATTGCAAGTATTTATGACTAATTTATACCATTATAAGAGTACAATAAATCCTATATTGTTACTTGGATGTAAACTGTGAAAATTTTCCTTGGTCTAGAGCTCGGCAGTATCGGTTGGCGTGGCAGGCATTAAGATCCCTCCCCTGGAATGATCCTTCAAATCTTCCACCGTATGAGGAACGATGCAAACTGTTGAACATCAATACCTTGCTCAAAAGAAGAGAGGTTTGTCGAGCTATCTTCGCTGCCAAGCTACTGAAAGGAGAAATCGACGCTCCAGAAATTCTATCCCAGCTGAACATCAATATAGCGCCAAGAAATCTCCGGACCCGTGACTTTTTCCGACCTGTATTTCACCATACTGTGTATGGTAGCAACGAACCGATCCAGGCCATGTGCCGCGTTTTTAACCGTGTGTACCATCTCTTTGATTTCACGCTTTCAATTGACCAGTTCAAACAAATAATTTATAATTGTGATATTTTAGGTTAAACTATGAAAGTGTAAATGTGTAAATGTATTGTAATGCTTTTAATTATGTTGTATGACTATTATGTATGTAAAATTCTAAGTGTAAAAGATGATGAGTTTTTATGCCAATTTGAGAATGGTTATAATGCTCTCAACTCAAATTGGCTTTTCCCATTTGCCTCAATAAGAAAATCAGTCAGTTGAGGATAAGTAAATAAATAAACAAATAAACAAATATAAAAGTACCTGTTCCATTGTCAGCTGAACCGTGATGGAGCTACCGTAGGTTTACCTTCTGGGAAAAGCATTTCTTATTCAGCCACCGGATACCAGTTGGACACTGTTTAATCCGCGGTTCTTTGCTAAAATAGAAGCTCGACTTGGCAGGATTGGAGAACTATCAAATTTATTTGTTTATTTATTTGGGATAATTCATCTGACGTTGAATTTGTCTACTTGAATAAAACTTGAGTTAAATAAAATCAAAACTGCGTAGCTTGTGCGCAAACAAGTGCGTTGGTTCACCGAAATTGAACAGTTCCTCCACCTTCGAGAAAGTTCTAATGCATTCTCGCATTTAGCAATGCTCACAATGAGCCAGTTCAGTTTGCACCATTCACTAAACAAATCGAGCAACTCTTGCAGGCGGTGGCAGTCGTCAATGTTTTGTACTGGAGCAAACAATTTCAGGTCGTCAGCGTACATTAATTTGCAGCCAATACCAAGCGATAAAGTGACATCGTTGAAGAACAGTAAGAAAAGCAAAGGTCCCATGTTGCTACCTTGGGGATCTCCAGACTTATTAGTGAACACCGATGAAATACTGGAGCCGAGTTTTACACGCAATATTCTACCGCTGAGATATGAGTACACCCATTTGACCATTTGTTGAGAAGCACAAAGCCGAGATAGTTTTCGTAACAGTATTGTATGGTCAATTCAATCAAATGCCGCTTTTAAATCTGTATAAATAACATCGACTTGTTTCTTGTCTTCCATTTGCGAAATACACATTGATGTAAATTCTAACAGATTAGTACAGACAGACCGACCAGGCATGAAACCGTGCTAAGCCGTTGAAATATAGTTCTTAGTGCGGGACAGTATCACTCCACTTACAATTATTTCAAATAATTAAGATGCCGTAGAGAGACTAGTGATTCCACGGTAATTCCTCACATTATGACGATCGCCAGATTTAAATACCGAGAACATAAACGACTGTTTCCAAATGTCAGGAAATACGCCTTGCACGAATGACTTATTGAAAATATTGAAAACTCAACAAAACCGAACTGAACTGAAAACTGAACAAATATCAAATAGTTGATTGAACCGATGCCGCATTACATTCGTCCGACTAGTACATTATCTACAAGACTGACTTTTCTTAAGTGCTTTCATCCGGCTATGCTACCGCAGGTTTACTTGCTTCTCTTCATCATCTTTACAATTTGTCTCTATCTACTGGCATTTTTCCGACGCTATGGAAAACGGCGTTAATGTTTCCGGTTCATGAGAAAGGCGATAAAAAGGACATCGATAATTATCGAGGTGTCGCCGCTTTGTGTGCAGCATCCAAGCTATTCGAAAAAGTAATTTTGGAACCAGTGTTCTACCATTGTAAGCAATTCATCGACGATTCTCAACATGGATTCATGCCACGACGATCAACCACGACGAATCCTCTTTTCATATACTACTTATGCTACGGATACCATGTCGAACCGTTTCCAAACGGATGCAATTTACACCGACCTTTCTGCTGCTTTTGATAAGTCTTGAAATTGCGATTGCCAAACTTGACAGAATGGGACTTGGCGGCACCCTACTGCTTTGGCTGAAGTCCTATTTGGCTGATCGGCATGTGGCTGTTAAATCGGAGAATTATTATCCAGCGAGTTTATTACTACGTCCGGTATTCCACAAGGCAGTCATCTAGGTCCGCTTATCTTCGTGCTATACTTCAACGATGTAAACTTTTCGCTACGAGGATCCAGGATCTTAAGATCTATAACGAGGTTAAAAAAGTGGAAGACGCCAAGTTTCTGCAATAGCAACTGGAGAACTTTTCTAGGTGGTGTACCGAAAATAGAATGGTGCTTAACATTAGCAAATGTTCAGTTGTGTCGTTCTCCAGGAAAAAACGGCAAATCATTTTTAACTATCATCTAAGCGGTGAACTGATTAAAAGAGAGTCCTGCATCCAGGATCTGGGAGTCCTTCTTGACTTCTTGACCTACAAGCAGCACATCAGCTACATCGTTGCTAAAGCATCCCGCAGTCTTGGCCTAATAATTAAAACTGCGAAAAGCTTCACCGATATACATTACTTGAAGAACTTGTACAGCGCGCTTGTCCGTTCGACACTGGAATATTGGTCGGCGGTCTGGAATCCCCATTATCTCAACGGCGTCAATCAGTTAGAAAAAATACAATGCAAATTCATTCGATTGCCTCTCCGTCGCCTGCCTTGGAACAATCCGCACCAGCTACCAAGATGCGAAGCGCGCCTGATGCTAATTGGACTGGACACCCTAGTAACCAGGAGAAATCTGTACCGAGCAATGCTTGTAGCTGTTATCCTGATGGCGAGAGCCGATTGTCCATGGCTTCTCAATCATATTAGTCTACGAGCTCAACCACGATCTCTTCGTAGCAGAATGTTCCTCCAAGTACCGTTTCGAAGGACAAATTATGCAGCAAACGGGGCCCTCGTCGGGCTACAACGAGTTTTCAGCCCAGTGTCAACTGGGTTCCACTTTTACCTAAATCGTAGGGATTCGTACGAACTTTTTAAATATTTTACGTACTAGTTAAACCAAATTATCATTCGGACCGGACAACTATATGTCTGTTGGTATAAATAATAAATGTTGAAATAATTGTAGAATTATTCTCATTAAGGGGTCATCCATAAAGTACGTCACGCTTATAGGGAGGTGGGGGGTTGACCTAATCGTGACCATTTGTGTCGTAGAAGGAAGGAGGATATGAAGTTATGTGACGTCACATGAAAAAAAATTCAAATGGAAAATTTATTCGAGGAATTATAATTTAGCTTTCATTTTAAGATATAACTATTGACGGCTTCTATAAAATTAACGTACTTTTGTATTTTAAAACGAATAGTTAAATTTTTTGAATGATAACTTTTTTTAACATATATGTGTGAGCAGGACTCATTTATTCTTCTAGTATGAACTCTCCATTAAGAATATGTTCCACAGAATATGTTGTACACCACTGAAGAGCTCGTTGAGTACCATCCTGCCTAAAAGATTTTTGCAACCGCAAATAGCAGTCGCACAAACTTCTGAGGGGCTACGGGGTGCTACCAGAGACCAATGGAAAGGTTTTCCCTTTGACGTTCGTACTGAACTTTATCGATGAACATAAACTCATACTGAAGTCCATGGCTGGTTTTAAGATTCTTCCGTGTAACCTATATTGTCTCTTACTCAAAAGCTCCCTAAAGGATAGAGTTTGTGCCACTTGCGGATTAAATTTCGCATCGCATTCGCAAGATAATGTTGAGTGATTGCAAAAAATACATAAAATGACAGAATCCATCCGAAAAGTTCTTCCAATGAATGCGTGTTGCTGCAAGACGTTAGTAGAAAGTCCTGATTCTTTCAACAAGATCAGACGAATTTGAGTGGATGGTTGTAAATGACGAGAATTTGCGTGACGTACTAAATGGATGTCGATGTCGTCTAACCGGACGTTTGTTTACTAATTGTTAGCCTTTTTCTTCTCAAGTAAACTCTCGTTCACCTAACAAAATTAGTTTTTCGGAGAATCACAAATTTTGTCTCTCTTGACAGCCGTTAATAATATTCACATAGATCGTTTGAATTCATATTCTAAGTCCATGTATACAAACTACAGACAGACGTCAAAAATTGAGGTTGGATCCGACCAAGCAACACTCTATTTTATCATTATTGTTATTATTATTATTATTTGGCTTTAATCGTAATAGATATCGAAGTATTTTTTTGCTAACCAACAATCGCAACTTTCCAACTCGATTGGTGAGGGAAAATTACTTTGACCCCACTCGCTAAGTAATTGAAAGTAAACACCATTTGAAAAAGGGTTTTGTTGTGTACTTAAATCGTGCTCAGCTTTGCTAACAATAGTCGAGTAAACAAATTATCGGAACCGTTGTTGTGCTTCGTCCCCCGCGAACTGTTTATCTCGTAGCACTATCAGAAATTCCGTCGCATAATGCCATTAGGAAAAATAAAAGACCAACCAAACATTTTTCGCAAACATCAGCACCGAAAAAAAACCGACCTCCCCAAGAAGGCCATTGCATTTGCATATAAAGTACAGCTCCGCCGAGCGAGGGGCAACCCAACGGAGTGTGGGGCCACATTTTCCGCTGCCGATGCTCTCTAAATTAGGTCATGAAAAATAATGTTACGTTAAGGCTTAATTGATGTTATGACGAGAACGAGAACCGAGAGCGAGAGATGCTGCGTTCCATACTGCTGTTCGAGTTGAACCGTTCCCCGTCGGTTGGCTGCGAGTCACGAGGAAAATTCGCTCGGAAAATGGGAAAATCGGAGTGCGCGCGCCTGTGTAGCGCTTGCTGGCTCTCGCACGAACGCGAATTTGTTCGCTCAGGAGCTGCAACCATGGACCAACTCTCCGCCGTGGCCAGAAGTAGCAGCAGAAGCCACTCGGTTCGACGTCTCCGTTGCCGATGCGCTCTCTAGTCGTGCGGTGTTGTAGAACGGTATCGTGCTCCTTGCTTCAGTTTGTTTGAACATCAGCAGCAACAGCAGCAGCAGCAGCAGCATCATCATCATTATCCCTAAGGGCCACCAGCCAACCAGCCATTAGACACCATCGGAGACGGGAGTGTTCAGTGCCGTGGAACGAGAAGTGTAGCTATTTTTTGATCTAAATTTGTGGGACAGTGTAAATTTTGAAGGTCCCCCGAAACTACGAATCTGTGCAGGTGGTTGATGGCATCAGCATCCACCAGCTGGACCTGTATGGACGAGTAGGAGAAAACCGAAGTTACCGACCCCGAAGCTAGGCCACTAGTGTGCTAGCGAGTGTAAATGGAAAATTAGGGTTAGCCCAATGCCTGCAAATGCTCAAATACTTGTACATAAGTGTATGAATATGTCAAACATGAAGTGTTTTATCCTACCATTAGCTAGTCACTAAATAGTTGTATTAATCGGTGAATTGCGGAAAATTTCCCGGCGGAGGTGCCAAGTTACCTGCGAGTGAGTTACCCATTAGTTAGTTTACTTTGCTCAAAACAACCTAATCCACACACCACTTCCGGTTAGTGAATCGAAACTACGTCGAGTGAAAAAAGTGCAATCAATTTCTGCTGTACACAGAAAAAAAAGTCAAATAGAAACGGCAAGACAAGAAGCTTCGAAAGTAAAATAAAGATTGACTTCGGGCAAGCAAAGTTGAATCGTGAGGATTTTCCGACGGAGCTCGGTGCTACCTGGATTACAACACCACCGCTGCTGTACGGTGAGCTGTGCTCTGTGCCGATTCGAAGGAACGCCCCGCAGGCCACGGTTGCCGTCGGGCACGGAAAGGAAGTAAGTAACTCATACAGGAAAAGGTGATCATCATCGTTCTTCCTCTTTTGCTGCGTGGAGGATGATGGTTAAAATCGACTTTTTTTTGTCCCTGATGTGAACAGCAACAGTGTCTTTCTTCTGTTTTTTTTTGCCGCACGGAATGTAACGTAGGAAAATCGATTTTTTATGTGTGCAGCTTCATGCTGGATGATGAAAAAATAGAGCCCCTTCTCCTGCGACGCTTTTCAGCAAGTACCGTTCGACGGTACGATGGATTTATGGGTCACGAACACTACTTCGGCCACGAGCAACCGTGGTAGACGTTAAGTGCGATAAGATTCGTGGCAAATGCTTGAGCCTCGTAGCACAGGTGTGTGGCGCGGAGCAGGGCAGTCGAGGGGGGTGGGTAGTTTTCGTCGTCGGTTGTTGACAGAAGCATTGACGTCACGGGCCTCTTAGTATTTTGGTATTGTTATGCGCTCTTTAAACCACGCACGATCATAGATTGCTGCGATTTGATAGGCACCTACAACTGCCAAGCAGCATAACAAATCAAGTGCCATTTTGACAGTGATTTTTCGTAGTTACGGATAGCCAGGTTGAATTGTTGCTCTCCGTGGTTCACTCCGGTCCAAACAATGATGAGGAATTTTCGACCGGTGACGAATGGTTCTATTTTTAAATCGTCACATTTCCGAAAACGAAAAAAAAAACGAAAGGATTGTCACACGAGATTGAGACAACTACAAGGACAGTTTCATATTTTCACAATGTTCCAATGTTCCGACGCCACTGGGGATGAGGTGTGGTGTCGGTTCAGGTTTACGCCAGGACACCGACGCCACCGCGAATTGTTTTCGCACCGTGTAATAAAAATATATATGCGCCTTCATAATGCTGGCCATACTCCGGACTCCGGGTGGTGTTGGTGGTGGTGGGAAAAAGAAAAGCAAAAAAAAATGAAACCTTTGTCGGAGTGATGGCATACAGCGTTGCCTGGTTGCCGTGGTGATCATTACCGATTACTGCACGGCAACGGTTGCGGGAAAGGCCACCATGCTTTTCATCTTCTGCTGGAAATGCTTCTGTTATTAGAGTGGGCCGTTTTCCGTGTGCCGCTGCCGAGTGTTGGATCATGCAGCGTAACAACAGCAGCAGTCATTTTTTCCAGTCGCGGTTCTGTCGGAATGCTGGCACCAACGACCGACCGCAAACAATACATCTACGGTGGAATGGACACCGTGTGTGGTAACGGATATTGTTGGGTTGGCTTTTTTCTTTGTCCCTTTTTCATCCCCGAACCAGGTGGCTTCGTGCGCACATTTGCACTGTCCCGCATTGTGCGGGATGAAACCGAAATCAATAGGGGCGCTCGGGCAGAAAAAATCTGCACTTGTACTGTATTATCCGTGTACCTACGTCGATGGTTGCTCAAAATAGTGCGGACAGTCTTAAAGCACTGATCGGTTTGGATATTTTACTAAATTTTTATAAAGTTGTTTATCCATTCAAGATACGATTGAGACTGTTTGCTATTTTTAATTTTTTTTTTTCATTGAAATACAATAAAATTGCAATAATATAAGAAAAACATTGTTATTTCAACAAGTACACAGTGAAACTCAGTGAAGTAAAATTCAGAAGGTAAATGAAGTTGCCTAACCTACAGTCTAGTTTACCATAACAGTTCCTGCGAATCGTCAATTGCAATTGTAAAAGTAGCGGTCTTCCCTATTCAAAAGCATTATAGTATAGTTCAGAAAATAGAGAACAAGAGTGTAATATGCCCCACTTGAAAATAAATTAATATATTTCAATCGTGCTCCCCACAGTTAGTTTTTAAGATGAAAATTGCAACAAATTCAGTTTATATTGTAAAATATATGTGGTAGGAATTATAAACGGCGTCTAAATTTTAGATGCGGGGCAACACATATGTCCCAGCGGCAGTATAACACGCTTCGTACGGTGTTTTGAATATTTCCAAAATCGAGTGACGCGCTTACTCTTTTTTTATATAGAGGAAAATTATTTTAGAAGTTCACAAAATATCGTTTTTTCACATATAGTAAACATAATTTTGGCATTTTGCTCCACGTAGATTGAGAAACTTCTTTTTTTAGATGCAGAAACTAAACATTTCACTAGGGCCCAAGTCCATTTTGTATACAAACCGAGTGTTGCTTATTGGACCAGCATACAAAAAAGGACCCGCACTCGGTTTGCTTACAAGTTGGACTTGGGTTCTATTGACATGTTAGTCGTCATTTCCAGCATCCTAGGTACCTCAATGTTTCACAATCTTTCAATCAACGGATTTTAAAAAGGATTTGGCACTCCAAGTGATATCACCCCCTGGTTAAGGTCTTCAACCAGTATTTTCGAAATAAAGCCGCAATGCCGCGTTTCTTTAGTGGTAATAGCCGAGCGATTCTGGTTGAAGTTAGGCTTAGCATCACATAAGCAAGAATAACGCCAAGATCGTTGACTTGTTAACCCTTTTGAGTGCTTAACCTCCAATGTTATATTCGAAAATAACCGAGCCAGTAATGCGATAGAATGTCATGACCTGATACTTTGAAATATTAACGATCAGTCAGTTCTTGCGACCCCAATTGATAAAAATATCAAGTAGCTTTTGTAGATTATTGACGTGAGGTGATGTAGATTACAATCATCTTCAATTGAACGTACAACTAGATACTATTTGACATCGTTTGCGTACACTAACTTACAACCGTCACCCAGAAGCAAATCTATGTTATAGAAGTACAGCGTGAAAAGCAGTGGGCTAATATTGCTGCTTTGTGGTACGCTCGATCTGTTTGAAAAAATGTGTGGATAAACAGTAATTGAGCTGTACACGTAGTGTTCGACCGCATAAGTAGGAGCTTAAACACTCAGTAATGTTTTGTGATGCACCAAGTAAGAGAAAATTTTCGTAAAAGTATTCGATGGTCAATACGGGCAAACGCTGCCTTCAAATCGGTGTACACAAGGCGTAACAATCAATAGGAAGTTCTACATTGACAATGGTTTGAAGACCTACTTACTTAATTGGCCTAACGTCTTATGACAAGACCTGCGCAGTATAATTTCTCCATCTGTTTCGGTCCATGGCAACTGATCTCCAGTTCCGCGGGCACCCAGTGCTCGCCAGATCTCGCTCCACCTGGTCTTGCCACCTCGCTCGCTGTGCCCCTCTTCGTCTTGTTCCTACCGGATTTGATGCGAAAACCATTTTTGCAGGATAGTTGTCCGGCATTCTAGCAACATGTCCTGCCCAACGTATCCGTCCAGCTTTAACCACTTTCTGAATACTTGGTTCGCCGTAGAGACGCGCGAGCTCGTGGTTCATTCTTCGCCTCCATACACCGTTCTCTTGCACTCCGCCAAAGATGGTTCTTAGCACCCGCCGTTCGAAAACTCCGAGTGCTCGTAGGTCCTCTTCTAGCAATGTCCACGTTTCGTGCCCGTAGAGGACAACCGGTCTAATTAGCGTTTTGTACAATGTGCACTTTGTACGGGGGCTCAGATTGTTCGACCGCAAGTGTTTGTGGAGTCCGTAGTAGGCCCGACTTCCGCTGATAATACGTCTTTTAATCTCACGGCTGGTATTGCTGTCCTCTGTTGCCAGCGAGCCAAGGTATACGAACTCGTCGACTACCTCGAACTCATCCCCGTCGATTATCACGGTGCTGCCCAAGCGAGCCCTGTCGCGCTCGGTCCCGCCCGCCAGCATATACTTCGTTTTAGACGTATTTATCTGCAATCTAATCTTCTCTGCTTCGCGTTTCAGTCTGGTGTACTGATCTTCCACCGCCTCAAATGTTCTGCCGACAGCATCCACGTCGTCAGCAAAGCAGATAAATTGACTGGATTTATTGAAAATCGTGCCCCGCATTTCGATCGCCGCTCGCCTTATAACACCTTCAAGCGCAATGTTGAATAGCAGGCAGGAAAGACCATCTCCTTGTCCCTGCGAGATTCGAATGGGTCCGACAATCCACCCGAGATTTTCACACAGCACTGGATCCCATCCATCGTAGCCATGATAAGTCTAGTAAGCTTACCCGGAAAGCCGTTTTCGTCCAAAATTTTCCATAGCTCTTGTCGGTTTACGCTATCATATGCGGCTTTGAAATCGATGAACAGGTGGTGCGTGGGGACTCGGAATTCGCGGCACTTCTGGAGGATCTGCCGCAGGGTGAAGATTTGGTCTGTTGTAGACCGACCCTCCATGAAGCCGGCCTGGTAGCTTCCCACAAATCTATTGGCTATTGGCGATAGTCGATGAAAGAGGACTTGGGACAGCACTTTGTAGGCGGCATTCAGGATAGTGATGGCTCGGTAGTTCTCACAATCCAGCTTATCACCTTTCTTGTAGATAGGGCAGATAACCCCGTCTTTCCACTCCTCCGGTAGTCGTTCCGTATCCCAAATCTTGACAATCAATTGATGCAGACAGCCGGCCAACTTGTCCGGGCCCATTTTAATAAGTTCCGCTCCAATGCCATCCTTTCCCGCTGCTTTGTTGTTCTTCAGCCGCTGGATGGCTTCTTTAACTTCCCTTATCGATGGGGGTGGCACATCTTCGTCGCTTGCTGCACCAATGTGGTCACTTCCTCCGCTATCATGGTCTTCCGCCTGCACGCCATTCAGGTGTTCATCGTAGTGCTGCTTCCACCTTTCGATCACCGCACGGTCATCAGTCAAGATACCTCCATCTTTATCTCTGCACATTTCGGCCCGCGGCACGAAGCCTTTGCGAGATCCGTTGAGTTTCTGATAGAACTTCCGTGTGTCGTGAAAGCGGTACAGCTGTTCGAGTTCTTCGCACTCCTTCTCCTCTTGGTGGCGCTTCTTTTCCTTGAAGAGTCGGGTTTGCTGCCTCCGCTTCTGTTTGTATCGCTCCACATTCTGACGGGTGGCTCTACGCAGCATTTGTACCCGCGCTGCGTTCTTCTCATCCAATATCTGCTGGCATTCCTCGTCAAACCATTCGTTACGTCGATTCGGTGCCACACTGCCTAGGACGTTCTCCGCTACGCTGTTAATGGCTGTTTTCACGGCATTCCAACAGTCTTCAAGAGGGGCTTCATCCAGCTCTCCCTCTTCCGACAGCGCGGTTTCGAGAGATAACGCGTAGTTTTCGGCGACCTCTGGTTGCTTCAGTCGCGCTAGATTATACCGTGGCGGGCGGCGGTATCGTATGTTGTTCACAACAGATAGTTTTTGACGTATCCTTACCATCACCAGATAGTGATCCGAATCAATGTTAGCGCCCGGATAGGTTCTGACGTCGATAATGTCTGAAAAGTGCCGACCATCTATCAGAACGTGGTCGATTTGTGATTCTGTCTGGTTGGGAGATCTCCAGGTGTACCGATGGTAGAGGTTATGCTGGAAGAAGGTACTTCGTATGGCCATGTTCTTGGAGGCGGCGAAGTCGACAAGTCTTAGGCCGTTTTCGTTCGTTTGCGGGTGAGCGCTGAACCGTCCAATCACCGGTTTGAATTCCTCCTCCTGACCAACCTGAGCATTACAGTCCCCGATGATAATTTTGACATCATGTCTTGGGCAGCGGTCGTATTCACGCTCCAACTGCGCGTAGAATTCGTCTTTGTCATCATCGGTACTTCCGAGGTGAGGGCTGTGCACGTTAATTATGCTTATATTGAAGAATCGGCCCTTGATTCTTAATCTGCACATTCGGGGGTTGATCGGCCACCATCCGATCACCCGCTTCTGCATTTCGCCCATCACTATAAAAGCTGTGCCCAGCTCGTGTGTATTGCCGCAGCTCTGGTAGATGGTATGACCATCTCTATACGTACGTACCATCGTTCCTTTCCAGCATACCTCCTGCAGCGCTACGATGTCGAACTTACGGCTCTTCACTTCTTTAGAAAGCACGTGGGTACTTCCGAGGAAATTTAGAGACCGACAGTTCCATGTTCCTAATTTCCAATCGTTAGTCCGTTTTCGTCGCCTGGGTCTTTGCCGATTGTTCCGATTAGAGTTATTATTATTACTTCCGGAGTCCATTGCTTTGGTTTTTTTTAGTGGTTCAGGCTTGCACAGCCCGCAACCAACCCCACAGTATCGCCGGAGGGCCAACGTAGCTCGAAGGAGCCCTCCCCCCCTGTCAGCATACGACCTTGGTTTCCACCGGGATTGGTTACCCGATCTCCACCCGAGGTTGCTCGTATCCCGGCTGGTACCACGAGGAGGTTGGGGTAGGAGTTGCTAGGTAAGAAACTGTGAACCACTGTGGGGTCTATTTTATGCCCAGTGCACAAGGCACCGATGGTACGCATTACCTAGCCATTTACCAGCCGTTTTGAAGACCTGCTAACTTCTTTACGCTTTAAAATTGTATGGCAAAAGTCAATTTTGCCTTCTAGTATTATTATCTGCTTTGTACCATGAGGCAAAGTTACACTAGCAGCAGTTCAACTTTATACCATATCCATAGCCATATCAAGAATGGCGTGCAGCATTATCGAATCTTAACCCGTTGGATTACTTTGCAAGGAACAATATGCTTAGTAAGGCTGGCAGTACTAAAGGGCTGAATTTAGATATATTCAAAACAAGATTGAAGAGATCTGGAACAATATATCACAAGTTATCGTACGTGCCCGGTAACTTCAACAAGATTTTTTACAGATTTTAACAAGAAAAAAAGTTTCTGGTTTTAATTTTTCTGCATGTGATAGCTGTCTTATGATACGCTATGCTAGGATTTCACGTTAATTTTGAATTTTAATTTGAGCTTGAAAAAACTAACGGGAGGCAATTGGTCTTGAGAGGGCATATTGTACCTTGTTTCCCTTCTTTATTTAAAACGATCGTTTGCCAGCAAAAGGCGATTTTTATTTTGGTTTGTTTTGTCAATGAGAAAGTGGGTATTTTGACAACGGGTATTTGACAAAAATGACTCTTTTTATTTGTTTATTGTTCTTTCGGTGACACGTCAACACCCGAAAGTTGTGCACATCATTTACTTGCTTAAGTAACAATTTGGGTTTTATTACACTCTTATAATGGTGTTTAAGACCAAAATTGGTCATGAAAACCGGCATAAGAGTACAATCAAACTCACATTGTTGCATAGGTAATCAAGTAGTGATTGTGGCCTAATCGGCTTTATTTTTAACCCTATTGTCTCAGTAATATGACGAAAAAAAATTCACGTCATTTGAAACAATCTGATACAATACGCAATAATGCCGAATACCAAAAAATCGCATTACGTATTTGAGCTTTGTACGTACCCGATCAACTGAAAATATCAAGTTTATGACAAAATGACATTTATATGACTAGTTTTTATAACAAAATCTTCTTTGCACCATAAAAAAATATTAATATTAATGCCTGACCGCATTTCAGTCAAAGACTAAAAACGCGAGTTTGGTCAATTTCATACGAACGGAGCCTTTCTCCGAAAACCCGCGCTGAGAAACGCGGCTAACACGCTGACGGACGAACAACGTCACACGCAGTATCTTGCAAATCGTAAGGGCCTGCATCGTGTCGTTGTCCTGAAAGTAAAAACAAGTTAGATTAAAACTTCTCGGTCGGTGGTTTCTACAGTACACGGAGGAAGAGGCAAAATTTGTGTCTAAAAATAGACCCAACCAGATACGTCGCTACATTAATAAGGGGGGTCGCACAGTCTCCTTTAGTCCAGCGCCTCTATGGTACAAAGGTACACGGGTACCAGCGAGCCACACGCCCTGGCGGGTTTTGTGGGTTCAAATCCGGTTATAATCTCTGATTATAGCTTGGTTCGACCCAAGCACCTTCCAGCATTGGACAAAAGATAGGAGTCACAACGATAACTTGTTAAGCGTAGCTACCTATTATCTCCCCCCTTTCTTTCCACTCTTTCCCCTCCATTCCCAAAAATTTTTAATTACTTTTCCCTACCGTCCCTGCATCAATTGTAGAACCATCATTTCAACAAAAAATATATTTTTCAAAGATGTAAATAGGCGCCTCAATACTGGCATCGGCATACGAACAATAGGTGTATGACGTTAGGCATACGGACATTAGGCATAAAGGATGTTAGGCATATTATGCCTATAATGAACGTAATAATTTATAAATCTTCGTGTTCCTTCGTTGAGCCAGTTCGAGCTTGAGAGAATGCAATGAGAACAGGGTCGCCCATTCAATGTTTATTCATTTGACATTACGTCGTTTGTCATAAAGACATTGGCATAAACATAAGGAACCATTTCGAAGAAAAATACTTGGCATAACGACCTTTCAGTATATTTTCTTAAAAATGTTTTGCGCGACTAATGGAGCATCTACCCTATTCAAATTTCCATTTCTGTTTCGTGTTAGTAGCGATAACTCCACTCGTACACTCATTTTTCGAGTTTTTTAGGCTGCAGAGACGCAGAAAATTGGATGAATATTTTGTTTGCCCCCGAATTTTTTAAGCCAATTTCCAAGGGAGGAGGGAGGTGACAAAAACTTTAAAAATAATTTGCAATGGCCTATCATATATGTGTGAGGCACATAAATATTATTTGTATTGCCATGAATAACATTTATGGGTCCATTAAAGGTATGTACCAAAGCACATACTTTTCTACTATAGGATATGAAACATAATTTTTGATGGTAGTTCACACATAAATATAATTTCTAAGTCATATACCTTTTATGGGCTGCCTCATAATGAATAAGAAATTTCTTTTGATACCGTCATCCGGGGCAAGACTGTGCCAAAAAAGCATATATTTTTGTTCTTTAGCTCAGTATACACACAATTTAGGAACTAAGTTGATTTCAAACCTGTCAAGATATACTAAATTGTTCAATTAACAACAACCTTAGAGATGGTTTAGTTACAATGAAACCTAATTTTACTGGAAGTGCATGAAGTTTGGCACAATCTCACCTCTTCTAGTGGGTGACATTGTGCCAAAAACATAAAGTTAGGCCAAAAACCTAAACAGTGAACATTAGCATGTTTGTAAACAATACACATAAATATCAGTATGAAGTAGTTCATGTGGGGTTGTCCATGAACTAAGTGGACTATTAGGGGCAGGGGGTCGGCCAAAAATAACGCATCATACAAAAAGTATGAACGAAAATAACCCGGAGAGGTCTGAAGTTCGTAGTCAATGGGCAGCCTTTATATAGCCAATAGCGTTTCTAGGGTCAACAAGGGGTAGATATATGAAGGAGTGTATCCTAAGGGGGCATACCTATTTGATCATTTAACAAAAGTAACCATTACTTCGTTCGAGAACCCGCGGCCGCAGAACATGTGGCCTATCCCACCCTCCTCCCCTCTTCTTAAAACTGGCAGTTTATACACGGTATAATATATTCGTCTTATATTAGTGTTTATTCAAAATATCTGAAATTTCCAGAGAAAAAGTAAAAATTAGTTTAAATTATTTAGCAGACCTAAGGACTGTATCGAAAAGTAATTAGCAACTTTTAAAGTGATTTTACTCACTTTTACTTTTATGCTCGTGCAAGCAAAAGTTAGTTTAAATATCTAAAAAAACTTGTGTAATCGATTTGTATCGATTATTTTTTTACTTTTTGCTATACCTCGGATTGAACTTGAAATCAGAAAAAAAATTCTGCACACTTGGTGCACTGAAAACGGTGTTTTCTATCAACCAAATCGCAAAACGGTTTAAAGTACACCGCACAAGTGTAGAAATATCATCGATAATTAAGGAAGAGTTATCCTTGAAGGATCTGACTTGGTCCGGAAGAAAACCTGGTTCCAGTTAGCCTCCGGTAGATTCTGAAGTAATAACTCTTATTAAACGACACCGTTTGGTAACATCGTCTTATTTGGCTAAAATACTTAAAACAAGCACTGCGATAATTCAGTGAATCAAGGTCAGGAACTCCGTAAAGACATACAAGAATCATTGGGTATCTAAGAAATCCGGAGAGCAATAATCTCGAGCCTAAATAAGGGCACGGTAACTATAAACGGATAATAGACAACGGCAACAAGTGCATCTATATGGAAGACGAAACTTACGTCAAACAGGATTCAAAATCGCTTCCAGGGCCGAAGTTCTTCACGAAATCGGCGGACGAGGTGGTGGACGATACCGACAGTACGATTGCGCTGGAAAAGTTTGGACAGAAGGTTTTAGTATGGTACGCTATTTGTACGTATGGTCTGCGATGCGTATTTTCTTCACAAAGTGTGCAATAAATGCTCAAATTTACAAAGATGAATAATTGTAAAAAATATTGTGGCCCCTCTACAAACAGTATCAGTCTACCCCTCTCTTTTGGCCGTATTTGGCATCTGTACATTGCGCTAAACCTGTACTACAGTGCCTTTCAGACAATAATATCCAATTCGTTTAGAAAAACATCAATCCACCAAATTGTCCAGAGCTCTGACCAATTGAACGTTACTGGTCGATTGTGAAGAGGATCTGCAGGAGGGAAGGAACCTTTTCCCAAAGCATGAAAAAATGCAAGAAAAATTGAACAGCAGCATCCTGGAAATGCACAAAAGCTAGTGTGCAGAATTTGCTGGGAGGACTTTCATCAAAAGTGCGCTCATTCTTTACAACCTAATATTATGACTAATGTAAGCCATGTGCTTGTTTTAAGTCGTACTGATCTTCAATAAACTGAAAGCAAATATTGAAATAATAATCGTATTTAATTTTTATTCATGGATATATGTTGCTAAAGACTTTTCGATACAGTCCTTATGATGCTGTTTGCTCCAAAATGGATGATGCAATCTAATCTGTCAAAATATTGTGTTCAATAGTAAAGAATGTAAGTGTGCTGGTGTATACTGACGTATTTTTGTTGTGTATGTGAAATCTACAAATTGGATCGTTCACTATAGTTTGGCACAATCTCTCCCCCGTGAAGCTCGAAAAGTACAAAGTTTCGAAAAATATTATTTTCGTAATCAATACTTATCCAACGCATAATAACCTTTCAATACATTGTAAATGATTAGTTTATATACCTTCAAGATAGCAAGTTGATGCGATTTCTTGTTTGGGTTGGTTTATGCGGGACATTTTTTACAAGCGTTATTTCCGCGTATTTTTGATCGCGAACTTTGAAACCCTGTTTAGGCTAAATAGTTTGCTAATATTATCTGTGTTCCATTCTATGTTATGAATAAATATGTTATGTTCATCATCATTTTGGATTTAGGTAACCAGTTTCTATAGATATAATAAATTTTCACAAATAAACATTTTTGGTTTTTGGCACAATCTCACCCCGGATGGCGGTATTTATATTTAAGCAAATAAATATAATGTTTTAAGTATCATGAAAAGTATGTTTTCAGGTCCTATAATTGTTAGGTTTAAAATTTTAGGAAATAAGTGTAGGAAATACTGTTTTTTCCTATAGCGCTCTCAGCGGTCGGATTTCGAATATTATGACTGCAGTTTGTTTTGAAATATTTCCTCTTTCAGTTCTAAAACATTTCCGTGAGCAACATAGGGCATGGGAAGGTATTTTCGGCCCATTAAGCGATTGCATCTATTTTTTCGGTCTATGGCCTAGTTCTAGTGGAAGAACAGGTAATTTTGACGTTCTTTTAATTAAACATAGTAGATTAATTACAGTCTTGAGAAAATAGCTATAACATATTGCAATTGTATGTCGGCAAAGTATTTTTATTGGCGAAAGACAAGGCAAATTGGCTGAATTTAGAAATCTGCTGAAAACACCCTCCCGTACCCTATACTGAGAAAATTTTTCGAATAGTTTCTATGTGTACCACATATAGATTTTTGCAATGTGCCCTGTTAATGATCTTTATGTGCCAAACAGTTATCACTTATGTGCACGCGAAAAATTTGCACATACGATTCATATGCGTATAATTTTTATGTGTGCTTATGGAAGGATTGTGCTTATATGCGGCACATGATAATCATATAGAAATTTACTATTATTTATGTGCAGAATATTTTGAGTGTACTATCGATCGGCAGGATCGTAGCAAGCGTCGTAGTCGAACTAAGCACTGCAAGCTGCATTTGATGATGTTGGGAACGATACCTTAGCTGTCGAATCATAATTGATATCGCCAAGAAATTCAATGCCAACTAAAGCACCGTCAGAAGGATTTGCCTGCGAGAAGCATTTCGATCATTTCGGACTAGTAAGCAAGCAAACAAGACACTGCAGCCACCTAAAATAAATGCCCGGAAGTTGTATAATGAGTTTTTTTTATAAAATACAAAGATTCACAAAACAGTTTATCATCTGGCCATGGACCATGGATTCAAAAGAATTCAAAGGTGTAAGCAGGAGTGCCCGAAAAACGCATACTTCCGTAAATTAAAGCTTACAATGGTCCTGTAAATTTTTGGCCTGATTTAGTAATTTGCCACTACAACGGACAAGTACTACAGTGGTATCGAGACAACGGGGTTGATTTCTTTGAAAACGACATAAATCCATCCAACTGACCTCAATCCCGCTCAATTGAGAAATATTGGGCAATTGACAAACAGAAGTTGAAGAAGCGTAGAAATGAGGCTCGGGTTTCAAAAACCAGAGGCAGAGTTTTCAAAATATGATAAGTGCTGAAGGAATTTTCTCGCTATTTTTCCGTTCAAATTCAATAAAACACCTTCATTTTGAGTACTATGTTTATTTGATTCCGAGATAGATCCGGTTTTTTGCGTCCAAATATTAATTGACTCAAGCTCTAGAGAAAAGTACTTTATTTTGCCTTCGAATCCAAAAAACTTTCATTAGCTTTATTTCATTTCTAGTCTCAAGAAGGATTTCGAAAGAAATCAATTTCTATAGTACTATTTTTCAAAACACCATTTTATATTTTAGGTGTATTTGTTTTAGATGTAATGAATTGTGAAGCTTGGAAACTGTCCGTCATGTCAGGCGCTTAAATACATTCCTTGCGAAATGAAACGGAAAGCATTGAATCTCCTGAAAATCTTCTTCGATAATTAGTAGGTAGGAGGGTGAACCCTACCTGAGTAACAATCAGTTACGTTGCGCTTTTATTGCAGTTTTTATGCCCAATTTCTCATTACTCATAAGACTATAAGAGAGCAACCCTAATTATTACTTGGGATCCAATCTTTTTTAAAAAGCGACCGAAATGTTTTGGCAGAAATCCAAATGATCTGCGCTTTATTTCGTAAACTTTTTTTCTAAAATCTGTGAATTATCAATTGTATGACTTAAAGTATCAAACCGATATGCAGGAAACACTCTAATCTGTTATTTTCTAAGACATGAAGGTTCGACACATAAAGCATGCTACTAAGAAAAAGAGAAAAAGTATAATAATCAAGTAGTATTTGAGTAACGACTAATAAATTATTGTTAGTTAACAAGTTACAGACGGCACTGCGGTCACCGATTTAACCTCCGATCACCGGCCAACCGTTCAACGAGACGAAGCTGTGACGGATGACGGGCCCGAGGAGCACGCATATCTTACGCATGTTTCTAAAAATGTACGGCACGACATTACAGTTTCGCTCTAATGACGCCGTAATGTAGAGCGTCCCATTAAAAATGCTCCAACGGCTGTGCCGTGCCGTGCCATGCCATGCCGGTTGTGGTAATGCCGAAAATCATGCCAAGAAAAAAAGACAGCTCAGCTAGAAATCTCGACAATGGAAAACTAGCGGGGCCCGCTGGCGCTGCCGCCGCGCGTCTTCGCAGACTGGAGGAAAAAGCAAGCACCTCAAGTAAAGCCAGCCGCGGCTGTGTGTGATTGAAATCTTTCCACCCACGGCGGTAAATGGAAGTCCAAGTCCCCATTACCCCCCTTCCGGACAAGCGAGGTAGTGGCGGATTTTGTTTTCAACCATAAGTCCATCGCCAAGATCATCAATCATCGGACGGCGCATTGTGAAGGACACCGGGCGGCGTTCCGTTCGCATGTGTGAGCGTGATACCTGTTTGTACCGAAGTCGGCAGGAGCCGCCAGTGATCATTCCTATACAACAGTAATGGAAAAATAAATGTCGGTCAGCAAAGCTTCAAAGAAAAAAAAAAACGATTTTCCGCGCTGGGATTCGACTTCAGACGAAAAAACAACTGATGGACAGTTGGGATACTAAACCGTGATTTGTACTCATGTTTCCTTTGGTAGTTGGAGAATGGAAGTCATTCAAAATCATAACATCGATTACTTATTTAGGTAGCCGTGTTATTTAACAAAAAAACAGAATCGACTTTGGAAAACAAGCTTGACAAGAATAATACGAGTTTTTACCACATTCGCGTCCCAAGAATAGTTATAACGTTTTGTAAGTTCATTACACTGGTACAATAAACTTTTTAAAGCCATTTTAGATTGTGCAATTGGAGCTCGAAAAAATCGCTGCGTAAAATTGTCATTGTGTCGTCGGAACTGTGGCATGTTGCGCCGTGTTGTTGAAATGATTTTCAACGATGCAGAAATGGCTTTTCAACGGGAAAATTTGCTAGAAAACGTTTGTTCTACGATGCAGACGATAATAAGCGATATCCGAGAAAATAAAAAAACAGATTGTCAAACACCGTTCTGTACTATATGTAGATAGGATACCTCCTACCTTTGGAATTGACAGTCTTTTCAAGACAGGATAAGCTCACATTCTTCAGGCTAAAACAATTTCGGGTTCTAGAAGATTTTTGCTTAGCAGCCTGTACATGAATTATAACGTTATAAAACGTCATCAGAGGCAATCATGCACGAAAAAACTGATAATTTACGCCACACTCAATTAGGCGGTTCGATAGAAAGGAGTTTCGCATGTGTGCAGCATCAAGGTACAGCCAACCTTATTGCTGCCAATGGATGCAACACCGGCAAACTGACTGGTTATTGGACGCGGGAGGCTCTTGCATAGTTCAATATTACCTAAAATTAGGCTTTAAGTCTTTTTGTCAATCTTTCCTTTTCTTTAGAAAAATCAACATTTGAACGACTGAAGAAAGATGGTACAACAAAGATTACTTCCACCGCTTGGTGGATTAAATTGGTTATTTTCTATTAAATAGACATACATTCTTCATTCGTTAGGTGAATTTAGCTCAGTTTTTCCTGTATTGCTTGACTTTGCATCATCGCCACCACTACCACTAAACCGAGTGTCAAAACAAAATCATCAAACCCTTACCACCCGTCTGGTTCCACCCAAAGAAAAAATCATTCTTCCAAAGCAGATAAAGCCAGTCCGTGGTAAAGAGAAAGAAAGAAGCATTGAGCATTACAGCTGATGAGAATGGATGGGAAAACAAGAAAATAAATTAATTACCGGCGAAAAGTGGGGTTAAATATAACTCAATTTGTAATCATCGGGGGTAATAGGAGACGGAACGACTAAGTACACCACGGGCACGTCCGGGCGTTTGTGGAAAAGAGACAAATGCACTGTGAAAATAACACGAAAAAAAACAGCCATTTCGCTGCATCTCCATAGCCCGTTAGAACGATCTCGGTTTGCCAGAAGCAAAAGCGAGCGAGCGAGTGAGCAAGAAACGGATTTATTGTTTTGTTTTTGCATCGAACAAAATTCGTTCCGAACAAAAACAGTTGAAAATCTCCAGAACCCCTTCGGGGAGAGGAAAATAAGGGAACCAGTCCAGCTGGGAAACTATTTTCAATGATGATTAATCGAGGCTGGGTCATGATAAATTACAACTGTTTATCTTCGACCACGCTGAACCCTGTGTCCCATTGTCCATGCTGGCAGTAATTTTCATCGAACCCGTCGTCCCCGTCGGAAACACGAGACGTTGGTTGGTGGTGTCTCACATGTGTCTGCTCCGTTCACTATACTGCCTGCAGCCGGCATCTTCGAATGTCGTGTTTTGGTTGGCAAACGGCGGCGTAACCTTGAAACATGCATGGCCTCACCGCCTTACGACGGCGGGGAGGCATTTCTCCGTGAGATTGTTTGGCTGCTGTAGCACGAACCGTTATGCTGTGTTCGATTTAGCAGCCGTGACAGCTGGCCGAATAATCGTGACGGCCGCTGCAGCTGTGTCTAAGCAATGAATACATTGTTAAATAGCCGGTGCCGGAACTGCAGGACCACCACCAACCATCGACGGACATTGTGCCGATGGATGAAAACAGCCGACTTCCAGGGTTGACAGATGCAGGGACATCCGGTGGCGCACGCGGGATGTGAGAAAAATATTCGCATTATGTTAGAGTCAGTGTATGACGTTTATGAGACCAATTTTAAATTGGGGTTAGTAAATGCAACTCTGTATTCCTGTTGATTTTTTTGCTATTATAAACCTAGATGCCTTTTTACTGCTCACGAATATATGAAATAAAAAAACTTCATATACCTACCGATAATGGTAGATCACGCAGTTTTCCCAAGAAATGGATGCCGGATATGCCGAGCGTATTTTTTGCAGTTTATAATCGCAGTTATTTATCCAGCTGCTGATGTTTGCCGAATCAGACAGTTTTGCTGTTTAAGATTAGTTCCTAAAAAAGAGAATTTTTTATCCTATAACCACTGTTTTCTGTATTAAGCAATATTTTTTAATAACAAATACGTCAATTTTTGATGGTAAACTTGAAATAAAATTAATTCGCCGTTTGACACATATCTGACAAACTGATAGATTGGCAGAGAAACAAAATTAAGAGAGTGGCCATAGTAACGCAGTAGCTTCATCATTAAACCAGATCCTGTCTTTGATGACTGTTTTGTTGGAATTTCCATCATAAAAGAGTGTCGTCGGTTTACTCCTGATTTATTACGTTACTTCGCAATTCTCTTAATTGAATCTACCAAGACTGACACGTGGGGATGGGAACTATCATTAAAAATCGTTACTGATAACTATCAGTAGTTTCCAGTATGTTACTGATAACTATCAGTAATTTTACCTATCAAAGCATTGCAGCAAAAAATAGGAAATTATCTTCACGATAAGTTTACTTTGTAATTTACTAAGCGGGCTATGGGGGTTCGCAACAACTACGGACCAGGTTTTTACCATCCAGCAGATATATTGGGAGCACATCGTGAACACGCATCACACGATACAGTGGATCGGGACCAGCAATGGCACATAACCGACGTACACGGTTTCCCAGATAAACTGGCGCCACTGATCAGAGCTGCGCATATGAAAGGAAGAGGCTCCAAGGTAACAAACGCGTGCCTCTCACGGACGGTAATCCTTGACGGCGACGAACTAGAAATGGTAGATTAATTCGTGTATTTGGGACTGTTGGTGACCGCGGACAACATTAGTAAGAAAATCCAGCGACGCATTCAAGCGGAAAATTGAGTTTATTTTGCCCGTCGCAAAACGCTACGATCAAGAAGCACACGCTACCGTACGAAGCTAACAATACACAAAACTTTTATTAGGTCAGTAGTTCTTTATAGGCTTCAAGTCATGAGGTTTCTCACGAAGGATATACGCGACCTTGACGTGCTCGAACGAAAGGTACTGTGAATATTTGGCGGAGTACAAACTGAAAGCGAAGAGTGGCGGAGACGTATGGATCACGAGCTACAGGCATTGTTTGGAGAGAATCCCATCGTACATTTGGCGAAAATGAGTGGTGGACCGGACACGTAGTAAGGATGCCGGACGACAGTGCGACGAAAACAGTTGTCTTCAACCGCCCCACCGACACCAGGAACAGGGGGCTCAACGTGCAAGATGGCACGACCAGGTCGAAAGTGATTTATGACTTTTGAGACGACTGGGAAATTGACGACGAGTGGCCCAAATTCGAATTGAATGGAGACGACTGCTTGAATCATCACGAACTACCACGGCTTTGGGCTACTGACGATGACAACGATATATTGTGTCATCCACGTTTATCGTACGCAACTACCGACCAATAAGTTCAATCTAATTTTTCTAACGGGACAACATAACTATATCAGTAAATATCAATAACAGCGAAATCTTACTGATATTTAGTGATATTAATGCTTATTGATAACTATCAGTAGTTTTTTTCCATGTGTGGACTCGTCACTGCGACCAGTATAGTTGATTCTACTAAGATTCGAACCCACGACCACTCGCTTGTCAAAGCAGACTCGGCAACCTTCCGGCTGCGGAGCCCCCCAACTATCAGTAGTTAATGATAGTTTTCCCATCCCTACTGACATGGTCAGAGGAATTTTCTCCCTCTTTTCTATCTTTCTGAGAGAGTTCCCCATTTTGTCCTAGATGAGGAAGCTAAGTAACTCCATAGCTCGCATCATCAAACCTACGATCAGCAGAGCTGTCATCAAAGACTGTCGCTGGTTCAATGATGACAAGTACTCGCGAGCTACTGCGTTACGTTGGCCATTCTCTAATTAAGTTTCCTAAATATTTAATACCTCTAAAGCCCCGAGCCCAGAAAATCTATATACCCTTAAAGCAGCGTTTCCCAAAAATCCAGTGAATCGCCAGGGGTTCACCAAAACTTTAGCTTGCAGCAAAATAGTATACGGAATTTCGTTAGGGAGTTTGTGAACCAAAATAGCTAAAGGAATCCCAAGGTATACCGAGATAAAGTTAACGGTTCACAAAGGGTTGTACAAAATACAACAGCGCGAATAGCGGAGGGTTAAGGCACTACTGACCTAAAGAACCTAGTGGATGAATGAAAATATCTAGGTTTGGAGTGACACCAGCCTGCTTCTGACCCTATAATTGTCCATGTCCACTAGTGCCAAAAGCAAGTTGTTATCACTATAAAACCAGCTATCTTTAATGATCCAGTCATTAATATCATTGACATCAACCAATTGGTGTGTGAGTCGGGGAGAACGTCCCAGAGAAGCATTGCAATTAGAGAAACTATTGTAAGAGATTGGCAACGCAACTCACCTAAACCCACGTAAGTGGGTCTCAAACGCTTCCGGATCGGTTGCTTGAAAACTTGCCGAGTATCTATAATTGAACTTTCTAACGCCACTACTGACTGTCTTTTTTAAATTCGTCGTACCGTTTTTAAGTACGTCCATCAAAATTTTTCTTCGTCCTAATCAAAAATCCCAACAATGTTTGCGAAATAAGCACGCGTGTATTTACTTAGGACGGTACGACAAATGTAATTCTGCGAAAATTTCTACTGGTCAGGCAAGGTTTTCCCAGCAGAATAGCGACAATCAGCGCCGTAGCGTGCAGTTGGTTGGACTGGTCCCCGCCTAAAAGAGCCTGCACTTTGGTAAAACATTAGCAATAACAAATGCATTAAGAAACTGGACTGATTTTAGCGATTTTTCATGCCACGTTATCAGTTGATTTCCATGCAACAGCCATGGCGAAAACCCGAAAACAGTCAAACAACTACGTTCGATACCTCGTTCGTACTGCCAGCTTCACCCTGTAGCAAAGAAGTTGGACATGGTGAAGCACTTCGTATCTGCTGAGCCAATTTTGGCGTTTCCAACATCCTCCAGAGAACGGCTGTAGGAGCTGGCGAAAAACATCTTTTCGGCGAAGCACGATATCGTAATGGGCAACGAAAATCACTTGACACTGGACGGCAACAACTGGCAGAGGACCGACTACTTTACGTCACTCACTAAGAGGGTAAGCGATCACGTCAAGTATATCGTCCGCCCAAGCTCCCGAAGAAGATCCTTCTGTGACTGACGATCAGCGCGAAGAGGATGTTAAAGCCGCTGTTCAGTCTTATGCTGGTTTTCATGACCAATTTTGGACTCAAATGCCATCATAAGAGTGTGATAAAACCCAAATTGTTACTTGGGAACTCTCTGAACGTGTTCCAAATGCGACCAATAGAGAGATTTTGGGCGAAGCTCAAACGGGGCATTTACTCCTCCAACAATGTTGCGATCAAAACGGAGAAAGAGTTGAACTGATTGAGGAAACGAGGGGACGCCAAATTGGGTTTTCGCTAAGGGCGCCAAAACGCCATGCTACGGCGACATCTGGCGACAATGTATTGCGTGAGTTATTTTAATTCTATGAATGACGGAAACTGAAACGATTTGTCACACTTTTTCTTCGTCGCACAAAAAAAAAGGTAGAAAATTTGGTTGCTGCTGGGACATTTAAACTTATTTTGCATTGTGCGTCATGAAAAACGTGGATATTTGTAATCATTTATGTTGGATAGAACGGCAACAGGCAATTACCACGGAGTAGCACCAGACCCTAGCTCTATAATAAAAACGAACGACCTCAATGATATCGTGTGTATTGTTCTTGTGCGTGTGATTGGTCGCACCTGCCAGTAAGGAGTTTGTTAACGAGCACGCAAATCAATTTGAATATTCATCAAAACCACCTCACATTTTATAAGGAAATTCACCAACGAGAGAATAGCGTGTTTTCTATTGAAAAGATTCTTTATCCAACTAGTACAATTGCGAATAACAGATCATTTAGGCAAGTGCCTCGGCTGTTCTTTACCTTTTCACATCTCGTTGCAGTTTCGTTAGCTCATTGATGTTTTCAGTATTTGTTTGATTATAAAGTCAAAATTAGCAAGCAAGGCGAAAAGTTTTGAATTCATGTTTGTTCAAAACAATAGACAACGCTTATATCTTTAATCTGTGCTCGAAAATATTTATGGCTTTGAACTGTTTCTAGCATACAGCTATCAATTCAGTTTCTAACTCTAATATTTTTCAATCGGGCGTAGCTTCGAAGAGTTTGGAGGGTTTTTGTCTTTCACTACGACTTGTACGTTGTTAGCAATATACCATTTTTGAGCCATTTTCACGTAGTTACAGGAAGCGAAGTCCGGCCACAACAGCACGGAGTGTTTTTCAAAAAAAGATGCAATTATTGTTTTTTCTATGAATATCTTGGCTGACAGTGCCAGTTGGCACAAGTAGTAATAACTGTCAGTAAAGTAAATGGTCACAAAAATAAGATGCTCGCATAAATTTTAATTGAAGTGCATTTCGTGGAAAGTGTATCCATAACATTTGTCGCAAATTAGTTCCAATTTGCACGATATCCTGAAGCATTTCATGCCAAATCTTCTTCAAACGTTGCTTGAAAGTATCCACGGTCAATCCGACGGTGCTCCCTAGTTTGCCTAGCATGTAAACCCCCATGCATAGAAGTCGTAAGGATTCAAATCAGGCGAAGAGGTAGGCCACTCTTCTGAAGAAAGTAAATCTGGAAAATTGTCCTCACACCAAGCCTGTGCAGCTTTCGCCTGGTGAGACGGTGCAGAATCTTGTTGGAAGCAGCATGGGGCATTCTTACAGTGTTTTTTGACGATGGGAAGCAAATGATTCTTCAAAACATTATGGATGTAATATCACCCTAAAAATATTCTGTAACCTTTGAACAGCCAGTTTGTCCCCGAGGAATATCGGAAAGGAGTGCTATATCAAATCATTTTGTTGGTTGTGGTGATGTGGGCACTAGAGAGTTAAAATTATTTAAACGCAACAATTTTTTGTTTTTGTTTTTCATAGTTTATTTCGTTTTAACCAGTTGTAGGTAATATTTCTCTTAGAGTTTAAAAGTAATGAAAAAGTTCACTCAACAGTAGCACAGTTTTCCAGACAAAGTCTCGAATTGGACGCCATTTCCAGATCCAAACTATAGTGACTGCTTTCCATCTCGGCTAATAATGATTAATTTGAATTTTTAATTAGTTCACAAGCGAGTACGGCACGAAGTCTAAAAGATTATCATCAAGAGGATGTTTTGCTGATGCCAGGCATCAACCGGAGGGAGAGCAGCGCTGGAAACGAATAAAAAAGAATAACGAATCCATCCAGGTTGGATGGCGGCAAAAGTGGATATGCTCGAAGGCCAAAAAGTACGCCTTTTGGAAAGGTGAAACGACGTCGTCCGTCCATCCGTCCGTCCGTGTGCTCTGCATGCGCAAAAAAAACGAAAAGAACTCGGCGGCAGCAGCGTATCGATCGGGCAGGATTGCAATTCGAGCGAACCGGGAACGAGGTGAAAACTGTCTTTCTCGAATTTGTGACATGGTGGAAAGTTTACACACAGAAAAAAGAAAGAACACCAGAAGAGCACAGGCAAAGTTTTCTCAGTGTATGTGTATGTGTGGGTGCTCGAAGGTATGTGTTTGAGGGAAAGCTTTTTTTCCTTGACGACTCGAACGGAAATCTTCTGACAAGTGATCAAATCTTGTCACTGCGTATCCTTCCGGGTTTTTTCGCTTGCTGCGTTTCGTTACTCTGACGGTTTTTAGTACATGAAAAAAAAATAGCAGGCAGAAAGTAAATCAGGCCATTCGTGATTCTAGAAAGGGATTTGAAGAATTGCTTCAAAGATGCTGTCAACGCGATAATCCAGCTGTAAAATAACGAATTTTTACTGTTATACATCAAGCATAACCAACGGGAAGATGAAAAGCAAGATACCAAGTCAATAGCAAGATTTTTTTTTAAATTTTCTATCACGTAGGGACGTTCGACTTCGGTGCGAGTAAATTTGATTTGCTGTCCGTCTGCCCCTCCAGGCATCTGTGGTCATGTCATGTTGGAAACTTTTTCATGCTCCTTCTTTGGATGGTTGTTAAAAAGTTGCTTCCGGGTTGGCGTCAGCTCTGTTTGTAACGGGGACTATTTGGCCTCGAGGAGAATTATGTAAATACAATTAATTAGAAGGTGGTTTAGCTTGCTACGTTCTCCACTGTGCCCGGTGGGGGTGGGTGAAAACCGCACTCTTCTAAAGCGCCACACACGAACACAATCGCAGGCATGCAAACAATCTGTTGGCAACCGTTTGGCAGTGTTTGCCTGCACGTGTGTGTCTGTGTGAGTCAACTAAATGAAGTGATTCAAATAATACCTCAAAGGCAAACATTCGTTGCTGGTGGCATCAGATACAGATATGTGAGCCGTCTGTGGTCAATCGAGAATCAAAAGCTTCGCAAGCGAAGGAAAGGATGCCCAGTCGTCAGATGGGGATTGGGGGACTTCTGCAATTGATTGTGTTCAGTCAGCATTTGAGCTGCTTTTCGAAAGGTGTGGCGTTACTGCAAGGATACAAGAAACCACAAATAGACAAATGGAGATCGTCTTTATCATGCCGCACGCATAAACGCAAACACAGTCCCACTCGTTCGGTAATTTAAATAAACGTTCGTTTGTTTCCGAGGTCGAAACAGTTCCTAAGGATCTCTGTTATCATCGTGCATGGGTCGGTAATGGTCGAGCGATAATAATAGCTGTTGTTACGAGGGCCGTACCGTCGTCATCCGTTGTGAAGATTGAACAAAGCTGCTTCCGTAAGTCCGTATGGGAGCTTACAAATGATGATGGCTGCCGTTTGATTACAACCGGTAGGAGACTTCCGTCGTCGATGGTTAATACTTTATGACCTTCGTGTTCAATTCTGCTTGATGAATTATGTACAAACTCGTTTCTGAGAGATTGTATCCTGTGCCGATGCTACCGGCAATATGATTTCGGTTCTGGGTTGTGTAGATTTGCTGTAATAAGATTAAATACGGTGCTGTGATTAGACACAGGTTGCTCTCGGAACAGCAGCCCGTAACAGTTTCGTTGCTGATTGAAATTGTGTTGTCTTCTTCGCCGAGAAAAGGCTATAATTTTATTGCAACAGTACCTAGGCTTTTCAATTTTCAATCTGAAACTTCCAAGAATGTGAGTTAGGGAATTCTTTGAGATAGTTTTCACAACCTACTATTAGGTTTGTAATTGTCGGCTGCAAACGAGGGGGAGAGTGCTGCCAACCATTCGGATTTGTATGGTTCTTCAGACTTAATGTGTAAACTAGAAAACTTTTCCAAGTTATTAACAATTTGTTGTCAGTTCAAGAATGCTTCTGTAGAAATTAAACAGATTTTTTCTCCTAAATTTTGCAATCTAGATATTCGAAGAGAAAATTTCCATTTGCATTTGCGTTGCAGATCTGCAAAAAAAGTGTGAACTTTGTTGGATGGACTCCGATTCCTATAAAGAGAAAAATGCTGCGGCTGGTCAAGAGCACATTTGTGACCGCGTCTTTTGCGATCTGCAAAAAAGTTCTCACTCAACAATTTTGGCGAATGAACCCCAAATGAAATGATTGTTGATGATTCTCGCCTCTCACTAATCACTCTCTATTCACTACTCACTACTCACCTTTTACTTCTCCTTACTCACCTTTCACTACTGACATTTCACTGCATACTTCTCACTTTTCAGTTCACACTTCTCATTACTCTTTTCTCACTTCTTACCCCTGTTATTCCTAAACTCGAGTCGCTTTTCGTGGTACGATTGAAACTATACGTGAGCCCGTTCACTCACGTGGGCGGGCAATCATTTTTGGGCCGTATTTGGTAAAATTCGAAAGCAGCGTGGCGAAACACCTAGGTGTGCCTTTACATCTGCCATAAAATCAGAGTTATTCACCTTAGCTTAGCTTTGGCTTTGGCTTAGATTTGGATCTGAACTTACACTTGCATTTAAAATTGGATTTGAAATTGAACTTGGACTTAGATCTGAACTTTGACTTCGATTTGGATCCGAACTTGGACTTGTGTTTGGGATTGGACCTGGATTTGAATTAGATCTTCGATCTGAACTGAGATTTGCCACTGGAGTAATTCTCGCTGAAACGGCGTCACTACTGACACGAGGTCTTCAAATATTGGAATTTTTGCGCTTAATTGGTTGAAAATGGTTAAAAAATAAGACTTATACTTTTGATACCGCGAAATAGTAGACCCTTCGTTCGCCAAGAGGCGTTACAGTTTCAAAAAAAGTTGAATTTTGAGTAAACCTTGAGATCTATAACATGTGATTTTTCATAAATTTGCCATGAAACAACTAACGAATGGCCTGGTACTGTAAAGTAGACGAACAGGGCTTATAAATGGAGTAAAAATTTTTTGACGGCCATCTTGGATTTGGTCGCCATATTAGATTTTATCAAAAAATCGCCATTTTCACCGTGAGCCCCCCAACCGATTTTCATTTTTAGACCACCATTGGAAAGCTGAGCAGAAATGCTACAAGAAACATTAATAAAATTAGGTGAGCAATGGCATTAACTGAATAAAACAACCAGTTATTTGTAGTAAAGTTTACAATTTTCATATAATTATTGTGATGTTTCCAAAATTTGCTATGAAACGAACTACAAACGACACGGTTTTGTAAAAAGGAGAGATAGGGTTAATAAACGAAGTGAAAAAAAATCGACGGCCATCTTGGATTTGGCCACCATCTTGGATTTAGCCGCCAAGTTGGATTTTATAAAAAAAAAATCGGCATTTTCGTCATGATCCCCCCAACCGATTTTAATTTTAATACCACCATCGGAAAGCTGAAAAAAATGCTATAAGAAACATTCATCAAGTTTCATGTGTAGTGACATTAAATAAACGAAACAATTAATTATCTGTATCAAGGTTTACAACTCTCATATGATTGAATATCTTGCTACAGAAAATTAATTGTTTTATTTAAACTTGATAAACGTTTCTTATAGCATTTTTTCTCAACTTTCCGATGGTGGTCTTGAAATTAAATTCGGTTGGGGGAATCATGGCGAAAACGGAAATTTTCTGATAAAATCTAGTATGGCGACCAAATCCAAGATGGCCGCCAAATTTTTTTTTTTACTCTATTTGAAAGCCCTGTTCTTCTTCTTTACAAAACCGGGCTATTTGTTAGTTGTTTCATGACAAATTTATGAAATATGACATGAACTTGTTTTACGGCTAGGGTTAGGGTTAGGGCCTGTAGTAGGGCTAGAGCTAGAACTAGGGTTAGGGCAAGGGCTAAGGCTAGGACTGGGGCTGGAGCTAGATCTAGGGCTAGAGCTGAGGTTAGAATTAGGGCTAGGGTTTGGGTTAGAACTAGGGCTACGTTTTTTTTGGTTTATAGGAAAAGAGATCACTGCGACCAGCATTTAGATCTATTGTGGTAAGGGCTAGGGTTAAGGCTAGGGCTGAGGCTGAGGCTGGCACTAGGTCTAGAGCTAGGGCTATGACTACGGCTATAACTAGGGCTAGAGGCTGAGGCTAGAATGTAAACTTCAATTTAAATGTGAACTTACGACTTGGACTTTGACCTGAAATTGGATTTAAACTTGGACTTGGACCTCAAATTGGATTTGAACTTCTTGGACTTGGATCTCAGGGACAAAGTCCCTTATTAATGAGGACAACGTGCTGCTTAAAGCACAAGTACTGATACCTGATACCTGAATCTGAACTTTGATTTAAACGGCTGCCACAGAAGGGAATAATTCCGGAGTTACCTTCGGGGGACACGGATGTTAACTTGGCTTAGAAGAGAGCTGCAATAAGCATCTCCGTTTAGTAGTCCGAAAACAAAACGTCTTTGCAATAATTTCCGTCTCGCAGCTAACGAATGCAGGTCGATCAGTTTGCAGTGTTCCCCATAGGCTGGCATAGATTTATAGGATCGTCCCAGGACAGAAAATGCAGAGCGTATCAGGAATTTTTTTACTACTTTTTACTTTTTTACTTTTTAGCTCGTTAACAAAAACTACAAATATCAACGGTTCTAGATGACTGCCTTGTGGTACACCGGATGGCATCTCGAAATAAGCCGAATTAGTACCATTGATGGTGACAACAGCAAAGAGCTGGAACTAGGGCTAAGACTTCAACTAGGGCTTGGGTTAGGGCTAGAACTAGGGCTAGGGCTAGAACTAGAGGCTATGGCTAGGGCTGAATCTTAAGTTGGCCTTGGGTTTGGATCTGAACTTCGACTTGAATTTGAACTAGGATCTGGACTTTGAACTTTGTATTGAACTTGGACTTGGATCTGAAGTTGGACTACGATCTGAACTTGGACTACGATCTGACCTTGGGCTAAGATTTAAACTCGGACTTGCCCTTGGATCTGTTGAGTTGGACCTGAAATTGGATTTGAACTTGGGCTTAGGATTGGGCTTGAACTTGGACTTGCACCAAGATATGTACTTGTATGTTTGGACTAGGATTTTAATTTGATCTTGGATTTGAAATTGGATTTGCCCTTAGATCTGTGCCTGGGTTTTGACCTGGATTTGTACTTGGAGGTGGATGTGAACTTGGGCTTGGAATTAGACCTGAAAGTAGACTTAGACTTGGACTTGAATTTGAACTTGGATTTGGATATTGGATTTTGTTTTGAATTTGGCTTAGGACCTGAACTTTGATTTCTATTGAACTTGGACTAGGACCTGATTTTTTACTAGGATATGAACTCGGACTAGGATCTGAACTTGAACTACGATTTGACTAGCATCTGAACTCGGACTAGGATCTGAACTTGGACTTGCCCTTGGATTAATGACTGGGCTTGGACTTGGATTTGTGCTTGGAGTTGAATATGTACTTGGGCTTAGAGTTGGACCTGAAATTGGAATTGAACTGGGACTTGGACTTGAAATTGGATTTGAACTTGGAATCTGAACTTTGATTTGTATTGAAGTGGATTAGGATCTGAACTTGGACTACGATCTGAACTTAGACTTGCCCTTGGATCTGTGACTAGGACTTGAACTGGACTTGGACTTGGAGTTGAATGTGAACTTGGGATTGGCGCTGGAGCTGAAATTGAATTTGTATTTGGACTTGGACATGAAATTGGATTTGAGCTTGAACTTCAAGTTGGAATTGAATTTGGACTAGGATCTCAGCTTTGATTTGTATTGAACTTGGACTAGGACCTGAACTTTAACTAGCATCTAAACTTAGAATAGAATCTGAGCATAGACTACAATCTGACCTTGGACCTATGCTTGGACTACGATCTGACCTTGGACTAGGATCTGAACTTTCCATGGATCTGTCACTGGGTTTGGCCTTGGATTTGTACTTGAAGTTGAATGTGAGCTTACGGGAATTGGATTACGGGATTGAAATTCGATTTGCAATTGAATTTGGACTAGGATCTGATCTTTGATTTGTATTGAACTTGGACTAGGACCTGAATTTTTACTAGGATCTGAACTTGGATTAGAATCTGAACTTGGACTACGATCTGACCATAGACTAGGATCTGACCTCGGACTAGGATCTGAACTTGAACTTGCCCTTGGATTTATGACAGGGCTTGGACTTGTAACTTACGCTTGTAATTGGACCTGAAATTGGATTCAAACTTTAGGTTGGATTTGGAATTGAATTTGGACTACAATCTGAACTTTGATTTGTATTGAACTTGGATTAGGATCTGAACTTGGACTACGATCAGTACATGGAGTTGAACGTGAACTTGGGCTTGGCGTTGGAGCTGAAATTGAATTTGTACTTGGTTTTGGATCTGAAATTGGATTTGAACTTGGACTTTGATTTGAATTTGGACTAGGATCTAAAGCTGGACTAGGACTTGAAATGGAACTAGGTCTGGGGACTGAAACTAGGGCTAAGGTTAGGGCCAAATTTTGTATGTTCAATTCTTACCGAGGGAAGACCTTTATATGATAATGTTTTCCATATCCGAAGGCCCCCTTCTTTTTGGTAGGACACTTACAACCAGTATCCGAAAAAATGGCAGCCCTGAATGAAGGCGAATTTGAAACGCATTCAGCGCACAGTTTTACCCCCGGCAGTATTCTTTTATCTGCCAGCCCATGGACATGACTACTGAACTGCTGGTAGTGTTTGTCTTTCTCAGGTTTCTGCCCTTCAAAACAGTTCATTCATGAATGTTCGACTAACCTGTCAGTCAAGTAAGTCAGTTTCTTGCACTTGACTGATATTTTAGATCTCAAAGTTTAGTTTTTTGTTAACTGTCTGCCTTTTAAAATCAGCCAAAACCTGGCTGACGGAAATTAATTAAACCTTCGGAGCAATGTTTACGTTTATTGTAATTTAGTTTGCCGTTGTCGGCAGTTCAAAATAAATGATTGATTCACATTTGATTTCATTCACTATTGTCGAGCAGTATGTTGCATCAATTCATGAGCAGTATATTGCACAAATTGAGTTGTGATTTCACTGCACTGCGTACAACTAACAATCAACCTTAAAAGTAAACAATTTAAAATAACAAATTTGGAAAATTCAGAACAATACATCTCATAGAATGTACCTCAGCACCAAGTAGTTTCAGTGGCAGTCAGTAGATTGTGGCAATCAATCTTGGACGAACTAATTTTAGCAGCAAAAACAGCTAGCGATTTTCCTTCTAGCGGAATTCACAAGGCATTCGGGATTCGGCAAGAGGTTAGGGTTGATCCATCATAGGTTTACAAGGGCGTACCATACAATGTTCAGTGGTTCAGCGAAATGTTTCCGATGCGACGGATCCAATTCATGAGATACAGGGACCAAATAATAGCGGAAGATTCATGGTAGGACGTAACTAACGCCTAGTACACGACCGGAGGCAGAGAGGGTTATCGAACTCCTGAGTTATCTTAAACCTAAACCCAAATTGCCGATCAGCTTTGTCGACCACTGTTGCCTGTTGCTTGCTGTCTGAACGTAGGCTTCGAGCTTAGGTACACTCCCCAGCTAGCATTTTTATATGTATATCCAAGTAAAAATTTAGCATTGCGTATTGATATACATGCTAATTAATCGTATTTGATGCGCAAAATTGGCATATCCCTACTATTTTGGTCAGTTATTATCATTATATACGATTGAAAATCAACTCGGGCACACTTTATTGAGCATTAGTTACGATTCCGAATTTGTTAAGATATATTAACGATAATTTTCGTACATTGATGTACGATTTGGTGCTGGTTGGGTCCTAAGTCTTTTACAACTTCTGTCCGCTCCAAGATTTGATCTCTAAATTGATAGTTAAAGCTGAAATCTTCCCGGTTCTTTTTGCGGTGAAACTGTTTACTTCACACACACATTCAGAACCAGTGTAGCGAAGCCCACGCTCGTGAGGTCTAATTTTCTCACACACGCATACTCATTCTAACGAACATGGCGGCATAAGCATCCTTTCAAAGTTCGCGCTCTAATTTTTTCATGCACTGCAACGAGTTTTTGCGACTGTGTGTTTACCTAACAGCTACAGTCGTTCGTCGTTGCAGCCCGATCTGCTGATACCGATTACTCGCGACGGCTCGAACTCCCGCCCGTGAGTAGAATCGAGGGCGAAGATGAACAGCGTGCTATCAGCCTCACAGGCAGCCGGATTCCCCACGAATTTTTTGACTCGGCAATAAGCTGTGTAGGAAGACGATGTGAGGAAGAGCGTGCGCGAGTGTGTGAGTAGCAGAATGTCTGCACACAGCACCGGCGGTTGTTTCTTTTAAGCCTGCTTGTGCGGTGTAAGCGTTGAATGCTATGTTTCTCATACTTTTTCGCGTGTGTGTGAGTAGGCATGGTTGACTTCTCGCATTGTCAAGAACGTGGCGTCAGCGAGCTTTTCGATGATGTTGTAAATTTTGAAACATTCAGCGTAAACCAGTTACCGTTGCATAAATTCGCAGCATCGTTGAAAAACAAGCTAAAACAAGATAGACCCAGAGTTGCTGCCTTGTAGAACTCCGGGTGTGTGTTATATGTGAATCAACTCGTAGAATGTGTTCAATCCATTAAGATATAAATGTATTAGAAGCGTTCAAAACCAGATCACTATTTAGATTTTGATTTTACATCTTGACCGTCCCGTAATACGTAGTCCTACGGCCAAACGAAATAATTTGGAAGCATGCTTGGCTTGGTTTAGAAGGTATTGGATCAAGTCGGCTAATTTCATGTATCGTCTCGATACATAAATATTTTTTACAAACACGTTTTGACAGTTCTTTTGAATTTAAAGGAGTCATCTTCGCTTATCTATGTTTACTCTAATATGTATAGTGATAATTTTGTACCACGGACATTGCTGTGCTTGCTCTGATCGCTTTGACAGCTGCACTTGAGTAGTAGGCCTCTGACGCTGTGCATGACGGGCAATAATTCGATACTATTTCTAACATAGTAAAAGAGAATCCTAGCTTAAACCGAATATCTAACTCGTCGATGATACTACAGCCGACGGCGTTCATTTTCTTTTCTTCATTTCATTGCTATGTGAGGGTTTGTTCACATTTTTGACAATGTTTGAGAGAAGTTATGCCGCTATTTTTGAGTTAGAGTTTTCCCTACTGCTGTCCCTAATTTACTTCAAACCCGCAGTCGCTCAGTGACATCTAGACGAAAGAAATAAAGTGGGATTGGTTTATGGTTTGATTGATTTAACATCATTTTAATACGTTTTAAGTTTCAAAATGAAGGTTAAGTTAAAAACTGTGCTCTTGACGGAGGGCGCCTATGATGGGTTTTGAACTTGCGATTTTCCTGAATAAGACTTGAAAAGAATAAGACTTCGTGCTTGTGTCACGATTGGGCTGGAACTTGTTAAATTGGCTTTTTTTTTCATTCAGACGTATTGTGATATTAAGACATTAATCAATCAACAGCAGAAAATATCAGTAATTCATACCGGATTATTTTTCGGTGTGTCTCAGTTGGACACAATTTGTAATCAATCCTATCCAATGTGTAATTCCTCTGTACTACATTCCGACTAAAAATACCCCACTAAGAATGCGTTTCTTTTCCTTTGTTTTTTTTTGCAGCTCACTTTCAGACAATAGAACAGCTGTCAACTGCGTCAACCCAATTCATCAAGCGTGCGACGGCCAATGGTTAAGCAAAATGGCGCAAAGAATTAAACTCAAGTCCAAATAGAAGGCCGATCAGCCAGCACCACTGCTCGGCGGTGATTCGTCCGTCCGTCTGTGGACCTAATCGTGACCCAGGGCGACGGCGGCGGCGGACCGATCCGTTCCGTTCCGTTCCACCACGAGGAAGGAGGGGACCATAAAAGTAAATTGAATAATTAAAAAACAAAACGAGAGAAAAAATTACGCACCTCTCGTGTCGTACCTCCGACCCGCGCACCTTTCGAATAATCGTTAAAATTGTCACAGCCGCCACGGAAGGCGTGAAAATCTTCACCGTCGGTGACGACGGCACGAAAGGCGGACACAAAAGTTATGGGCATTTGACACCGCGTGAAGAATTGCGTTGAAAGGAAGAACCGCAGAGAGACAAACATTCCGCAACCGAGCTCGGGGGAACGGCGAAATTCGGAGGAGACCGAAATTAGAGCCGGTAATAAAATACGGTGGAGGGAAGCCAAGCCAAGAACCGAAACCGAGTAAACGCAAGTGAAAATGTGTCATTAAATTAAGCTGTTTGCTACTCGGAATATCGGTCTTTGTCGTGCTCGGTAACGCGGTCGAGGGGCTCACCGATGGATGGGGCAGAACTCTAGTGAGCTGCGTGGAACGTTCCGGGAAAGATAACCCCGAAAAGTGCAGCAAGCAAAAATGTAGCTAGCGGCCGTTCGATTGCTGTGAAGTGCAGTAGTGTTGGAAGCTCTTCGAAGGTTGTGCAATATTTTACTACGATCTATCCGTTCTTTACTGAAACGCACGGCATCCGTGCCGGTATATCTATATTTCTGTGGTAGTTTCCGGAAACGAATATAGTCAGTAGTAACTCACAGTTAGAGGAAAAGTTAAATAGTTGTTATTCTGTAGCTTTAGTGTAACGGTGTCAGCAAAGCATGTGAATCAATATTTTCTATCCAGTTTTTACTCATCATGTGTACTCTGTAGAAAGCCAACACAGACATCTACTGAATCTCACGGGGTTGTGATCGGAAGAATCGAGAAAGAAAAAAAAGAAAAAAAAGGGAAAGTGTGCAAATCTCATACCACTTTCTCTTCAATGTAAAGTTTTATCAAAAGAAAAAAAGAAGAAAATAGCATAACAGAAGTGAAAAATTACCGTCCTGTATAGAAGAAAAGTTTTATCCGTAGTACTACTTAGAAACTAAGCAAAGAAACAGACAAACAAACAAAAATCGTGAGTAAACGTGCCAAATTACGAACCACAAATGCAGTAGTAGACGCGAGGGACACAGAGATACGCAGACTGTCTCTATCTCTCACTCACTCACTCACTCACTCGAATCGTCAGCTGAACAACGATACGTAATCCGACCGGACTCGGAGCCTGTGACCGGAGGTGGGCGCGGCAGCATCCGAAACAGTGATTAATCTTATTAATAACCGCTACAACAGAAAAAATTTATTGAATAATCCCCATCATAAATAATATTTTTCTGCGCTGCCCTTCTTCGTCATCTTTTCCGTTTGTACGTTCGTTCGTTCGTGCTTCGTCAGTTGAGCTCCCCCCCCCCACCTGCGCATAGACACGGGAGAAGATAGTGTGCGTTTCGCGCGTGGAAAATTAATTGAATAAACAGAACAGTTCCCAAAAGGTTCGCGCAACACCGAAGAAGAAAAACCTCCAATAAATATCAATTTGACCTGCGGAAGCAGCTCCTGTTTGGCAGTCGCAGTAGGCCGTGCAACAAAGGAAAAAAAACAAACAAGAAAAAAAATCTGAACACGGCCGCCCCCGGAAGGAAGTTTGTGATTAGTGGGATTACTTCATGATAAGTGGCCCATTTGGTTAGTGAAAAAAAAAAAGAAAAGAGAAGACGGAAAGGGGTGCAACAGCCAGTAAATTAAAACAGTGCTAATGAGAGTGCGGTGAAGTGCGTCGGTGCAACTTGACGTAGGCAGTCACATCCATTCAGGAACGGATTTTGCTGATTGTAGGAAGCGAAAAAGAGAGAAAAAAAAAAATCCTTCGGGGGATCGGGGCTAAGTGCGCGAGTGTCATAATCGTAAATGCCGTCAAAGTCGGTGCTGAAAGAAGCGGTAACCGGTTCCGATTGACAGGCGCGTGCGGTTTTTGGTTTGGCTGTTCGTGTACGTGCGGGTGTTTATGATGACTACAAGTGCGTAAGTGCGGCAAAAAGCGAGCGAAAAATAGACCCAACAACTACTGACAACAACTACCGAGTGTGAATACCTTGTCAGTGACTCACGGTAGTGAAACGGAACGACCGAACGAGTCGAGGTACAGAGAAAACTTTCAATCCACAGTGCCAAAAAGGTAAGTTTTTGTACCAGGTTCTCCCTTTCGGTGCGTCCTCATTGTTTTGTTGCTTGATAGGTCAAGTGGAGACGCAAGGTATTTCAGTTGGCTGGTGTCCGGTCTCCGGAATTGCTTTTTCAAACATAGGATGAATTTAAGCTCGAGTGGTACTTGGGATGCTATACTATGGAAATTGGTTCGAGTGTGGGTTTAGGAAAGTTGCACTTTGTAGAAGTTTCTACCGGTAAATTAGCGCGGAGCCATGGAAATTTGCCCCCGCCGGAAAATGCTTGTTTCATACCGCACTCCGGTGAAGAGAGAAGTTTGTAAGAATTTTCCAACCACTTTTCGTATGTGCAGTCTGCTGCTGGAGAGTACTTAATCAGTACGAAACAATGTTTTACCATTTTCCGGAGAGCTATTATTTCATTTAGTTGGGAAAGTTTAGCAACAAATCAAATTGTTTCTTTTGGGAAACTTGTCCGGCGGACAGCCAAGGGCTGTTTAGTTATTAAAAATTTAACCTTGTGCTGCTTTTCTTCCCTGCAATGGCATTACTCTATATAATGCAGAACTGACTAGATTAGCTAGCTATAAATGTAAAACTCAACCCTCCTCAATGCTAGAGAGTGAACGTTTAGGGATCTATCAAATGTCGAAAATAGTAAAACGTGGCTATAACGCCCCTCAACTGAATATTGCAAATGAAGATGAAAAAAAGGAAAGACTCAGGTTTTCGAACATTTCAAGAGAGTATTTGAGAAAAGTTCTACTACTGATAATAATATTGCTGCTCTAAACCTTGTAACAAAATATCTGCCAAAGAATGTCAAAGAAGAACTTGTGAAAATGGTGAATGAGGAGGAGCTTCGTTTAACAATAAGTAATGTCACAAGGAAAAAATCTTCAGGCCAGGATGGGCTAACAACCTATGAATTTTACGATCACCATTTCAATCATTAAAGATGAAATGTTGAAGCTTTACAATGGACTAATAACCAACGCTTACCCAGTTCAAGATAATTTTACTAAGGGAATCATTATTTTGATCCCTCAAACCGGAAACAAGAAAAATATAAATAATAACCGCCCAATCAGTCTTTTGAACCCTGAATTTGAAAATCCTGAATCTCCAACCTAGATCATATTAGAACCCTAGCGGCCAGACCTTAGCAATCCAGGCGGGTTAAGTTCGCACTCTTCAGCTTAGATTTGGAAAACGCTTTCGATTCAGTGAACCACGAAAGACTATGGCAAATTTGGGAAAAATTTCAGTTACCGCAAAGATTAATATCTCTTACAATAAAGCTTCATCTCAAGTACTAGCGAACGGGTTTTTAACCAACTCTTTTGCAATTCAACGTGGATAAGACAAGGTTATCCATTATCGATGCACGCCTTTTTTACTGTACATAGAACCCTTAATTAGATTAATCAACGAAAATACTCTTGGGATTGCAGTAGGAGAAGACTTCATTAAAGTATTCGCGTACGCGGATGATATAACGCTATTGCTAAGGAGTGATAAAGAATTCGACGAAGTAATGAAAATTATTTCCGATTTCGAAGGTGCAGCCAATGTTCGTCTTAACCTTTGTAAATCCGGTTTTATGCGATTCAATAATTGCCAGATAGGACCACAAAAGATTAGTGAAAACAATGAACTCAAAATCCTTGGTTTAATAGTAAAACATAATTGGAAAGACATGGTAACTACTAACTATATATAATTACTATAATTACATAATTACTATAACTATAATTACATGGATCGCGACAGCTCAATATCTTGGACAGAGTGTTAATACTAAATAAGGCTTGTTCGCGACAAAATCTGGACACCTCAAATTTGCAATAAAACAAATTTGCTAGAAGTTTAATCCATGAAACAATTTTATATCATTTCTGTGTGTATCGTTAATAATTATCAAACAAATTAACATTATTTATTTAGTCTGCATGAAAAATTGGCGAACTTTGGAGATTACCCTTGCCATGAGGGTCAGTGCAGACTTATTGGCAACCAATTTAGCAGCGTTTGTCCAAGATTTTCAAAATTGATCTATAGTTGTTGCTTGTTGTTTGTGCTGGGACAGCTCGCTTTTCACCAAAGCCCAATACCGCTCGATGGGGCGTAACTCTGGACAGTTAGGTGGATTCGCCTCCTTCGGTACAATATGGACTCCATTAGCATCATACCATTCCAAAACATCTTTGGCCTAGTGACAGGATGCCAAATCAGGCCAAAACAGCGAGGGTACATAATGACTGTGTAGGAACGGTAACAATCGACCACAGCTGCATATGGCCTGCCATACTAAATATTTTTTTTTGGGGAACTTGGCTTTCTTCTTTGCCCTAAACTGCTCTGCGACGCCATTCCATTCCATGGCAGTGTAAAAATACATACCAGGAAGCTGTTTAAAGTCTTCTAGGACATACGGTTCATCGTCCATTATAACGCATGGAAACTTCGTTAAATATTCGCGATAAAGCTTACGAGCGCGTGTTTTGGTCGTCGTATTTTGCTTATCATTACGGTTTGGCACAGTCCTCACCTTGAAAGATTTCATGCCTTGTCGTTGCTTAGAAGTGTGCACGAATGTTGACGACATTTTTATTTTACGAGCAATGGTACGTACAGAAAGATCTGGTCTCCTCCGTAATATTTGTTTTAGCTTCGCATCCTTGTGGTGGTTCCTCAGATCCGTTTTTGTTCCACTTCCCTTCTTCCTAGCTGTTGTCAAGCGAGTATCGAACGATTTTAAAACACTGTGAACAGTGCTTAGAGGAAATCCAAGCTTTTTGGCAAGTTTTCTTAACGAGTGATCCGGATTTTCATTGCGGCCGCACACAATTGCTTTTCGCACCTGCTCTTCTTTCGACGCCATTTTACGCTGAGCGCTTGTAATATAAACAAGTGTTATATTTTCAGAAAGAACAGACATACGTCTGCCACTCTGCAAAATATTTCACTCATTGTTAATGTATTTCCGAAGCTGTGTGTGCTTAGGGGTGTCTAGATTTTGTCGCGAACAAGCCCTATGATTCAAGGTTCTTCTATGTTCAAGTTTTATATACATTCCGAAGCTTGTTCCGGACATATCTTCGGAACCGTACAACGCATCCAAATTCTGTTCAGTAGAATTCTTCTAGCCCACAAAACTTTCCGTTTGTTAGTTATTGGTCAAACCGGTCCAGGCATTTCCAAAAAGCAGTTGTTTATTGCTATATTTTCCCTACTGAGACTGTTATGCGTTTATTTGTAACTTGTGACTGACATAGTTTGATATTTTTTTCAAAATTCTGGGAACAACCATAGCATTACTGTTTGAAATATTGAAAGAATGAACAATTTATAGATGATTCCCAGGCTTACTTCAAAAGTGGTGAAAAATCACAAGGGACTGTTATGCGTTTATGGGATATTTGTACAACAATTTAAAAAAATCTTCAGTCCAGTTAAAGTGACTGTTCGGATGACCGACGAAGAATTTTTAAAATCAACTCACCAATGATCAAGGTGGCCAATTTGTCAACTCATAGAAATCAACGGTGTTTTCAGTTTGTTGAACCAATAACATATTCTACGATAGAATTGTTTCCCTTTCGCAGTTAACCTCGATTCCCATTACAACAGACAACAAGCTTTTTGCAGCCTGTTTCTCACTCGTTGGTACTATAGTTCAAGTTCTTCGCTACCGAGTTCCGTCCGGGGAAGAAACAGATTGCTTGATTTACGACAACAAGCGCGCGTTACACCACCGGCACCGGTGGTCGAGCCTAATGGACCCTATCGGCAGCATCGACCAAAGCCGTAATATCTCCCTTCGGGACAAAAAAAAGTCTTGGCTAGAAACAAAAACAACAAGACCAAACCGAACAGTGTCCCTTTCCATTCATATTCATAATAAAATCCACATAAATCAATGACAAAATCGCTGCCCATCGTGCCCCCACCCGCTCGCTTTTGGGAGGCAAGGCTTGACGAAAAAAAAAGCAATATTTATGTAAACGACGTCAAAATTTATGTCTTCCCGTAGAACGATGGTTCTGCGGGTGTTCGTACGGTGCTGTTTTTATGTGCACCTTTTTTTTTCTTTCACCCTCGGCGAGGACAACGTCGTCGGTCCGTCGGCCCGTTAGCCCGAAAGGTGTGATGCATGGTAGTAGCCAAAGTAGCCACAGCAGCTGAATCACACAAATTTATGGAATGTCCTACGCTGTTACTCGTTACTGAAATAACGATGGTTCCTGCCTGCAAGGAGGGAGAGAATCCTCTTTCCGGTGTACAAATCCGGTCCATTTTTTGTTTGTTGAAGATTTGGAGAAATTGCGCTACCGAGCGTAAAGCACAGTGGCCAGATTGGAGCAGAAAGGTGGTGTGCACGCGAGGAGAGAGAGAGGGTTTTTGCTGGGTTTTCTGAAATTGGAAAAATGTTATTTACGTATGTGGTGGCCCCTTCTGCCCGCTCTTCTCGTCTCCTGTTTTCTCAGTGACCATTACCTACTCATTGGGATGTGAAGTAATACGCGCTAGGGTGGTTCAGAGGAGAAGATACATCCTTACAGGGTGGTTTGCCGTTGATGAGGAACACCCTAGCAGTGAACTGACTTGGCTTGGTTTTCGTTTCCCTACACAGGCCCATTCAATAGGTGATGATATATTGGCTGTGACGGGGTGGTTGTTTTTATGTTTGCTTCTTCTGCAGTTCGAATAGCTTTTCTTCATCGATGAACACTGGTGAATGGTGTGAATGAGAATTTCCCCCGCTGAGTTCGATTTCGGACGCGGCCGATTGTTCCCACGAAAAACACCTGCACGCTGCTGCCAGATGACGTTATTACGACACTTTAATTAATGTCTTAAATTACACTAAAAATTGACTCATCAGACAACGACGAACGGCAGACAGTAAAGTTATCGTTGTGAAATATTAAACAACTTTTCAAGAGCTGCACACATTAGTCGAGCAATTACTGACGCTTCGTTAATTATGAACTGCGATTTTTCTTGCACGCCCCATAAAAATTATAACCAAACTCATCAATTGTGGTATTTTTGCCATGCGCTCGAAATAAATTCCGATAACTGCATCGCTCGAATGAACACCAGAAAGGTTTGTTTTTATTAGACCCTCCCCACCCACGGGCAACGGACGACACGGCAGACCCAATCCGTAGACCCATCGAATCGCACACAAATTATTCCCACAAATTCACAGAGCAGAACAGAGCTGTGTCAGTTGTCAGAGTCAGAGCAGCCGTTTTGAGTCACCTCTGGCTGGTAACATGCTGCCCGAAATGTAATTGTTTCGAAAAACTTTTCTTGCACAGTACGAGTCAGCTGCGGGGAAATCCTTTTTTTCCTATATAATTAAAATTATAATGAAGTTAATGCACTTGTTTTTAATAGTACATCTTACAGTAGTGCAGTACACGGTCTAGTGCAGTGCACCGTACTCACGGGTGTTTGTTGCTGCCACCGTCCTCGTCGTTCGTCGCCGGGTGTCGTAACAAAGCTCGTCCGCATAGAAACGCTCAAAGACTGTTTGGTATCATCATTAGTGCGATCTAGGTTGTTGCTGGTTTACAGGAGGGATGTTCTTTTTCCCCAAATCCGTACCGCTCTCGGATACATCTGCCTGGTGATGAGCATTGTAACTTTGAAGCACCCCTGGGGCCTCGCAAGCGCCATTATCCTGCACGACTCGTCAACGTCGTCGTCGTCGTCGTCGTCGTCGTCATCTTCGTTGTCGTTGTTTAATACTTGACGATGTGCTGATTAATTTCACTGTACTGTGACTTTGACTGTGTGCTGCCTTGAGTTGCACGGTACGACAACCGCAGGGCTTCATCAGGCGCAGCAGCATCGCGTCCCTCCCAATGCGCGCTCGCTTTCGGGAACTCTAACGAGGTTGGACTGCAGATGGCAGCGTCTCTTCGCGTATGTAATGCGGAAGACTGTTACGCCTCGGGGCATCTCACGTTGATGTCACACAGTCGGACTCCGGCGCGGCTTGCTTCCCAACCCGACCACACGGTACATGTACGGCACGGTTACAACTCGTGTGACTGATTGGCCATCATTAAGTGGAGCGCAATTATGCGACGCTCCCTTTCTTCTTTGCTGTTTTATTTCGGGATGCAGGATTGATGCGATTGTCGGTGATGCGTGGATTAGTTCAATTTTGTTTACACACGAGAGACACACCATTGTGTTAGTGGCGACGGTGATTGGCTAACGGAAAGACTGGGGGTATTAAATCCTTGAAAAAACCATTTTACTTTGAAAGCTTGGAAACGGTTATAATGATAAGTCGAATGCTATTTTTATTTGCATCACTTCAATTGGATATTTTCCACTAAATCAGCATTTGACACATTCTTTGTAATGGTAGACCTAACTTTTGAATCAATTTTCGCGTCCCATCATTTTTTTCTTAATTAATTTATTTCTTTATTTAACCATTTGAATTTACAACGCTAGTTTGTATACACTATATACAATACTGGTAGTAAAGAATTTGTACACCTACCCGTTAACATACATTGAGAAGCTATTTTATTTTTATCGGCTGTCAGTCTTAATAAATCAGAACAGATTTTGTACTTTCTCCGACGTTTCGACTTTATTTTGTAGTCTTTATCAAGGATTTAATACTGTCTGAGAAAATTATGATTAAATGTAAATCTGTAATGTTTTGCCTTTTTACTATATGAAAATATAGTATAAAGGTATAGGAATCACTCGGAAAACTGAAAATGTAAAACAGGCCCATCGGATCGAATTTCATATACCATTCGACTCAGTTTCGAAAACTGAGCATTTTCTGTGTGTGTGTGTGTGTGTGTGTGTGTGTGTGTGTGTGTGTGTGTGTGTGTGTGTGTGTGTGTGTGTGTGTGTGTGTGTGTGTGTGTGTGTGTGTGTGTGTGTGTGTGTGTGTGTGTGTGTGTGTGTGTGTGTGTGTGTGTGTGTGTGTGTGTGTGTGTGTGTGTGTGTGTGTGTGTGTGAGAGCGTTTTTTTACGTGAAACATGCTGTGGTGTTTCTACCGTCTCTCTGCATTCCGGGCAGAATGGTGTCGCTGTGTGCACGAACTGGTGCAGGTATTGCCTGAAGCAACCGTGACCCGAGAGAAACTGCGTCAAGTGAAACCCGACTTCTCCATGTTTCCTGTTCAACCAGGTTGACAGAACCGGTATGAGTCGGTGCGTCCATCTACCATTCTCAGCCGTTTGCTCAGCGACTCTTCTCTCGCCAGCTTCCGGGTTCCTCTGGTGTTTCTTCGTCCGTAGCAGTCGTTATCTTCCACGAGCATGATGCTGATGGGGATCATTCCAGCGATAACACATACTGCCTCCGACGATATTGTTCTATACGCACTGGCAACTTTTACGGCCATGGGTCGGAAGGTACTATTCAGTATCACGCGATTCCGCTTCGATCGTAGTGCTGCGATCCAGGCTGGACCTCCATACCGCAGTATCGATGGTGGCACACCAGCCAGCAGTCTCTGCTTGCTACTACTCGGCTCGTAACAATTCGGCATGATTCTGGCTATCGCATTGATAGCCTTCGCCGCCTTCTCGCAAGCATAGTCGACGTGGCAGTTGAAGTTCAACCGGTCGTCTATCATTACTCCCAGATGCTTGACCGCGCGCGTTGAAGTAATAATGTGCTCTCCGACGGTGACGACAGCATGTTGTACGGCTTGACAGTTGCTAACCAGCAGAACCTCCGTTTTATGGTGGGAGATTTGTAGCTTTACACCATGCATCCAGTTCTTGATACTTCTAATCGCCTCTGTCACCAGCATTTCTACCTCCTCCAGTGACTCGCCTGTCACCGATAGCACGATGTCATCGGCAAAGCCGACGATCACCGCACCTCTAGGCAGATTCAAAGACAGTACACCGTTGTACATCTCGTTCCAGAGCGTTGGGCCAAGGATGGAGCCTTGTGGAACCACAGACGTAATGTTCATCGTCTTGCGCCCCTCGGCGGTCTCGTAGACAAGCGTCCGATTCCTGAAGTAACTCCTCAGTATTCTGCATAGATATCCCGGGACATGCATTCTATGCAGCGATTCGGCAATGGCCTCCCAACTGGCGCTGTTAAAGGCGTTTTTTACGTTGATTGTGACAACGGCGCACAAACAATCTCCTCTTCGCCTCTGTTTGGACGACTTCTCGGCCGAATTGCAGCCACCGTGGACTTTCCTTTCCGGAACTCAAACTGCATGTTTGACAAACCGTGTTCATCTTTTGTATACCTCGGAAGCCTATTCAGGATTATTCTCTCCAGGAGTTTTCCGTATGTATCCAGTAGACATACCGGCCAGTATGACGCTGGATCCCCCGCAGGCTTTCCTGGCTTCGGCCAAGAATTTAAAGCAAATGGAGCCAAAAGTCTGATTGCATTCCAATTTTTGTCGTCGGGAACTTAAAGGTCAAGCAAAATAGTCGTCTGTGACTTGCAGCAGGAACCAGAAAGGTTCCCAACTAAGTTTGGTGAAAGAAAGTTGATCAAGATTAACGGGATAACTGCTTTAACTTTGCACATATGGGATAATTTAGAGATGTAAACTCGTTGAACTGTAAAAAATCTGCTTATCACTATAGAATGCAGCATAATAATAAAACACTTTATTTTTTTGCCCCTTTACATTTCGAAAATTTTTGAAGAGGGGGAGGGGGGACATAAACTTTTTTTTTCAAATTTGTATAAGCCTAAATACAGTCTATCTAATTGATATACTGTCATACTCGATGTTTCATCACAAAAACGACATTAACTAGGCATGTTTTTCACATATATTGCAAAAAACTTCAAAATACAAAACAGGGGTAGAATGCATCACAGCCGGATCGAACAGTCACAAAATATTTTTAATTTGCAGTACATCTTTTGTTTCGGATTATTTATTAAAAATGTAGCAATATTTTGTCTTGTATAGGGCTTAGAATTTGCCTTAAACCTAATTGCACATTGTTTAACTTACAATATTTCATCACAACCAGTTGGAGAAAAGTAGATGATTAAATTTTATTGCCAATTATTATACTTAGTTCGGTTTTCTTCAAATTAAGCAATTAAGCACTAACGTATAGTATAGTGCTCTCAGGCAATAAGGGTCTCGAAACTTTTTGACAACTTGTATGATGAAGACAAGAATTTGATACGCTTTATTGATTACGTGGCTATAATGCATCTGAAATGTTAGCTTGGCATCCAAAAAAACTCCCATATCCTTCACAAGATACTCCCGCTGAATTGGTTGACTGTTTATCAGGTAATGCTCAATTGGAGATTTCCGTTTGATGAAACTAACTACCGAACACTTTGCGACACTGATGTTAAGCCTGTTGTTGACTCACCAACCCATAAAAAATATTTATGAGCTCTGGCAGGTCTTTGCAATCAGCAGCTGAATGAATAACCTTAAATAGCTTAAGATCATCAGCATATACAATTTTACACCCTGAAGGAAGTGCAGAACAATAATCGTTAAAGTACAATGAGAAAAGGAGCGGTCCATGGTTGCTTCCTTGTGGGACGTCAGATGTGCTTTGAAAACTCTGAGACTCAGTATGACCAAGCTTTACAGAAAGATGCCGGTCTGACCGGAAAGAGTCGAGCCAGTGAACAAACGGCTCCGATGCACCTAAGCGCTGCACTTTTGCGAAAAGTATAGAATGGTCAACGCGATCAAAAGCTGCTTTGATGTCGGTATACACTGTGTCAATTTGAGCACCATGTTCTATGTACTGGAAACAGAAAGAACACGTGTGGGGCGTTTCGTTACGCTGAGTAGGGACAGAAGCGTTCAGACCTGCTGATTGGATCACATTAGCAACAGCTTCTTTAATCAGAGGCAGACACTGTGGCACATTTCTGAAACGCATCATATTGATCATTTTTTCCGATCGATCTTCGGTTGCGAGAATAAAATTATTCATCTCATTAACATTCTGTAGCAACATGTTGCATTTTTGTTGAAGCTCATTCAGATTGACTTGCTTTTTACGGCAGCCAAAACACAAATATTTGAGGGCAATGTTGTCCTTCATAGCTGATACACCAGCGGAGTTTGAACCGCTACATTCTGCTTGGTAGATATTTTCACAACCACCGAAGCACTATACACGATCAGCATCAGAAGCAATTCGATGTGAGCACACACTGCATAGCACCGACGACGTCATAATACAATCGGTGTGTATCAGCACCGCTGCCGTTAGCCCGATCGGGCTATTGTGCACTTAAAAAAATCAGCACGTCAAGTTTACGTGGAAACATAGGTAATTCTCATCCATGACACTTTTCTTGTAACATTCACGTGAATTGTTGGTAACTCGCCCTCATACTAACCAGTTTACGTGCGATCCCGGTAAGTTTTATCAACTTTCCCATTAACTAGTACATGAAGCTCACGTAAGTTGCTGTATAGAAGTTTTTATGATTTTTGACGTGGATGTGACGTGTCGATTTTTTTGAGTGTGTAGAACTAGACACTCACTGCACACGATCGATTTTGTCTTTTGCGGGAAGCAGAACTTTGATTACGAATATATCCACGGCGCAAACAGTAATCCGAGAACAACGCTTATCTTTGTAAACAGCAGTTCAAAACGCGTCAGCGCGTATAAATAGCGCTAATAATCAACAACTATTACACTATAAAAAATGTGTCCGTCTTGATGATAACTACCAATAGTATTATCAAAAAGTTGAATTATGTTCCGAAGGCGTGTCGTGAATTAAATCGGGTTTTTACATATCTTTCCACAGTGACTAAAAACTCTGAATAGAAATGGAAAAAACTACGTTAAACGCTCAAGTTTTCATTGGTAATTTGTGACGGAAAAATGAGGCGAATAATCAAGCTAATGAAGAGTTGTTCCGTGACCGGCCGACAGCAGCAGATATAGAAAAAGTGCCTTGAAAGTAGTGACAAACATATTATGCTGACGACGACCAAATTGCTCGTCTATATTTACACTCGACTTTTGTGGTTCATGATGTTCTGCCCCGGGAGCTCCCAAAACCTTGCTTTCGAAGAGGTCTTAAAAGTGTCGCCAATTAAATAAAAAATGTTGTTTGGTGGCGGAATCTAATAGAATGGACGAAGAAATAAATGCCGGTGAGATCGTTTTATAACTTCACTTATTGTCTGTTTGCTTTTCTTTCATTCATATATTTTATTATTCTTAAATTTTGATTCTGTGGAGTAACTAATTAAAACGATTCTATATATATTCTGGATGTGGGTAGATAGTGTTTTATTTACTTTCAGAGAGCGAAATAAGGCTCTATAACCTTGGCCTATTGCAGCTTGGCTTGTGGTTAATGCCATAAGTTCATCCCTGAGGGTCCGAAGTAGCAATTAAGAGCGACCAAAGGCGCTATAACCTAGGTTTTTACCAAGGGCAAGTAAGTAAATGTACTTGTCCCATCCCCGAGGGTCCGGAGTATTAATTACCCTTTACTAGCCAAATACTCCCAACGAAAATCAAAACTTAATCAACTTAATTATTAATCAGAAGCGGTTGGTACGAGACGTCCCCGTTTCTTCTACCCCTGTAGATTCAGAAATGTATCTATGTATGAATAAAAATAATAAACTTATTCACACAAGATTCATTTCAATGAATCGTCTCTGCGGCAATACTTCACAGTTGGCCTGGCCGATTTAAGATTTGCTAGATATCTCGGATATTTCGCAAATGTCAATACTGACAAGAAAATAATTTGAAATATTTCTGATTAGAAATAATTACAATTATTTCCAGGAATCCTTTATTGTGGCTGTGATGGTATTAATAAGAATAAGAATAAGAATAAGAATAAGAATAAGTAATTTGTGACGGAAAAATGAGGCATTCCGTCAAGCTTTAAATTTTCACAGAACATCTACTGCATCTGTTGGCACTATTAATCATGACATCATATATGACTCACTGCCGTGTAGACAAACCGTAACCGCCAAACGTGGCATGCGACAAATATTTTAACCTGCATTCGAGATCTTAATCACTCAGAGTCGTTTGACATTTTAGCACAAAATTTTCTCCACAACATTGTATTAACGTACCAGCGCACCCCACCGAAAGCAATCCGAACTACTAAGGCTATAAATATGAAAAAAAAAACAGTAAAGGACAATTTCATCTCTTTTCCACCAACTTATTTCGGAATTTTTCCCAAGCCGTCGTTAATTGCAATGATTGCACACAGCAAAACAGCACAGCCAACTACTTCAACTTGGTAGGCGGCAAACCAAAAACTTCAAAGTTCAAACGTCAAATTTTCACCAACTATACCGACCAAACGGAGTTTTCCCCCATGGCAGTGCTACCTCTCGCCACTGCCGACCGATTCCGTTTGCGATTATGCCAGTTTAATTCGTTGGAAAATACCGAAGTTAATGAACCGATTAGGCTAATCGGAAATTCATTTCTGACCCCGGAGTTGCGCCAACGACGTTGGAGTGACACTTGGAAAACTTTTCATCCGACGAGTAACCAATTAGGGAGTCGAACCTTTCCACAATTGGCCCACTTTGGAAAGCTGAAGATCAGAAGCCGAACGGAGCAGGTGCCGGACGAGGTGAGGGTGAGAGGAAAAGTTTGTAATTAGACAGACATCCGATTGCTCCGCCCCGGTCGTCCTCTCATTCGTCCGATTCGATGCTTCCCCCACAATACTCGTAAACGGACCGGAACATCATTAATTAACGCAAAGAGTTCTAATGTTCTGTGCGGCACCCCGCGCTGCCCCCAACCAAATCTGAACACTGAACTAGTCCATTTAACACACTGGAATCCGGGCCAAACGAAGCGCTAGTTCTGCGATGCGAAATGTCAATTCGCAGTTACAGTGTCGGACTCTTTCCGTTTCTGTTTTTTGTTTTTTGCTGTCAGGCCAGGCAGCTTCGATTGTGCAAAATGATTAATCGAAGCGCGAACGTTGCGCCGGATGGGGTCCCGCACGAGGGACATCATTTTTCACGCCACTAATGGACAGGCTTTTGGCTTTCAATTTCAATCACTTTTTCGGCCAGACATGACGGAGTCTCGTAGCTTTCATCATTTAAATATCGGCCGTCCGGAGCCCAAACCGACCGTCCGAAGCGCTATCTGTCGCTCGCTGATCAATAATTGAACATCGTTGGCTCCAAGAGCAGAGCCCGGAGCGGCTCCTGGCAGTGAGTGCAGCCACCGAGCAGACAGTTAGTGTGCCGCTACGCTAGTGGTCGTTGGTATTTTTATGGCCCGTCTTCTTCCGGTAAAAGCGTGCCTATGAATAAATAAATAAATTCCAGATTCGTCGGTTGTGCGAAAGGAGCGACCAGTGGGACGGGGAAGAAAGCAGCGAGTGGCCTGGCAGGATGTTGTTCAATAAGCAAATGGTGGCAGCGTACCCGAAAATAAAATATAAAAAAGCGCCAAAGAAGCACGATCCATTTACAAGGTCTCTGATTAAATGGAATGACACGATTTGTTGTTTACTTGGAACGATGCCCGAATGATGTTCGGGTGTGTAAGAAAAATATAGTTGTATCTTGGGATGCTAGAAGGAGGGACGGATTGGGCTGTAGGGCAACGGATTAACAGCCATTCAGTAAATATTTGTTTTTGCGAACTGTCATTGATGCTGATCGGAGGGTTGCCACGACGATCGTTTTTGCGTTGTTTTGCAATGTTTTTGTAGTTATGTTGAGTCTTTTGGAAATAGTCTTTCATTGCTGATTTTGATACGTATCAAACCATGCATTGATTACGGGGATAGGTTAGATTTATTTGCGTTTATAATTTTGTTGTGCTGAGTGAGTTGTATTTCTTTAAAAGGGCTGAAGGCCCTTTGCACTGCTCTACGGTTGATTTCGATGATATCGACGTCAACCGCAAAGCCAAGAAGCATGTGAGATTTCGTGATGATAGTTCCATTCCTTTCCACGTTAGCACTTCATATTGCACCTTCCAAGGCGATGTTGAATATCAGGTTAGAGAGTGCATCCCCTTGTTTCAGTCCATCCAACGTCACGAAAGCGGCTGAGGTCTTACCCGCTATTCTAACATATGATTTGAACCCATCCAACGTCGCACGAATCGTAACTAGTTTCGTTGGAAAACAAAATTTTTTTATGCGAATCCATTTTGCCATATTCTAGTACACCCAATTCTTTTTTTACACGGGGGATGCGTCCCGTGTAAAACAAAACCGTGCAAAAATAAACCGTGTTATTTCGAGAAACCGTGTAAAAAAAATTCGTGTTATTTCGAGAAACCGTGCAAAAAAAGTCGTGCAAAAAAAATCCACGTAAAAGAATCCGTGCAAAAAAAGAAGTTGTTGGCGAAATTTTAGAAAAACCGTGTTATTTCGAGAAACCGTGCAAAAAAAGTCGTGCAAAAAAAAATCCGTGTAAAAAAAATTCGTGCAAAAAAAGAATTGGGTGTATTTTGTTTTAGCTCGCAAACAACAATTCTTCAAAGCAAAGTGTTTTGCAGAAAGAAAGTTATTATCAATCGGTTTTCCCGTCAGAGGAAGCAACTAAAATGATTTTGCTAGAAATTGAGATTGACTAATTGAATATTTTTAATTTGTTAAAACAACCAGTTTTCGAAAATTGCAAAATTTCAGTGGCGCGCTGATTTTATCATATCAATATGCACGATAAAATTAAATGCGCACATGCTGCAAACCAACGAAATTGCTTAAAATTTGTTAAATAGTCTATGGGATACTTTATTATGGTCGCTTTTACTTTGCTGCTCACGAATGTATTTTCAAGTTGATAAAGCTGGCGAACTTACCTATTTAGCTTTTGCCAGAGCGAAAAGCGAAAAGCTTTTTTAAATTATGGCAATGGCTGTCAAGCAGCGAAAGCCGGTTTATTGCTGCTTTCAGTTACCCCGTTTTACGGTACTAATTCAACACCCAAAACCATTCGTTTAAAATGAAATTGCAACCATAGACAAACAGACATAACTCTTGTAAGAAAAATCAACAAAAATTACCGTACCTCACATTTAACCTGAACACTTGCACCATCTATGAACGACATTCCTAAATATCAGGCAGCAACATGGGTATCCCTCGAAGTAGCAAATATTTTTTATGGGGAATTCTCCTTCTTTTGTCAAAAAGCGCCACTTTGACCAAAACGGAGACATTCCCAACTAAGCCCAAATTTGAAATGACGGTTTAATCGGTACGAAGAATGGAAAACGAGTGTTATAACTGTTTGTCTGTGTTGCAACTAAACTAAAAGAGATAGACGTTTTATGCCAAACACCGAATTGTAGAAGCTTCAAATTGGTGAATAACAGCAATCAGTCTTATCGAACATTTTCAGGAGAAAAGACGCTAAATCTCATGAACTAGGAGGTTTAAGATTAATTTTCAGTACAAAATAGCCTCAGCTTTTGAATGAAAGTAAGTTTAACTAGCTAGCATAGTTTTTGAACTAGAGCTAATTTAAGGTAAACAGAACCAAAAACTAAAAATGTTCAATAACTCTGTAACGATTGAGATTTGGCCATATGCGTAGAAGGATTTTTTTCGCCAAACATGATCCTCTATCACCCCCTAAAATATCTGCACTAAGCTACCTAACACCCTATATGTTCCAGATGATGTTGAACGTAGCAAAGGTGGAGCCACGAAAGTGGTAAAATGAGAGAATTAAGAAAAAACAAGCGATACTCGGGTCAGTTGCTAATTTTTACTGATTGATCGAGCGTCGGTGCGCAAATCCCAGATAGACGTAATGTGTGACATTACAAGTAGTACGGAAGAATCGGAAAAATACAGGCATTTTCACTTCTTTCAAATACTACTGATTGTTATATTTGATCTGTAAAAGTACTGTTACGTAATAAACACATATCTGTCTGATTTTTGTGTTCAGGATGGCAACCATAATACATGAAATCACTTTCTAGATGAAAATTCGAAAGAAAAAAAATTTGTGGGAACAAATATCGATACTATTTTATACCCAGCGAGACATTTTCGTTCAAAACGAAGTATTTCAGTCTTAGGTGTTCAACCAAGTAAATTGTAGGACTGCTACAGCAATAATTCACCAAAACCTATTGTAGGGAAACAATCCCTGAAGCTTACGAAAAGAAAAGACCAATTCCGGAAGTATTTTTTCACCTCAGTAAAGCCGTTCCGGTGAAAATAAAATGCAAAAATGCCATTCTTCCACAAACAATGCTCACCCTCCCTCGCCTTGTCTCGCTCGGTGGCGCGCACAATTTGCGTCCGGCGTGGCACACGACCGACAGATGACGCGCAGCAAGCAACATTGTCTCATTACAACATTTTTCTCATTTACAGCCAGTCGGACTGAAAAGCCCCTTAGGCCAGTGGCAGTGGCAGTGATTCTTGATTTTCATATCAAAAAGTAATTAACTCAAATGCCTATTTACTTTTGCTAGGTGTTTGTACGGGAAGGAAAGTATTTTTCAGCGCCAATCCACTGGGCAACAAATCTAGCGATGTTGCCACCACCACCAACGGACGTGTCATTTGTCGTTGCTCGCAGAACAGGCAAAAAACAGGCTTTCTGTTTAAACAGTCGACACCGAGGATTCAACCATTACTGTTGCGAAACATAATTAAGGTTTTTTCTTTGTTCCACAACGAACAAAATTAAGAGATTTAAATTCTCCGTTTAAAGTTTAAATTGCGTGAAAATGTGATTAAAAATGTTCATTTAATGTGTATGACAGCTACTTTGGCAACGTTTCATCAATCATTAAAAAAGATCGCACATGCGTACAACTTCACTGCAAACATCGGAGGGCACTTTTATAAAATAAACTAACGAAATTGCAAAAAATCAGCAGATGAAACTTGTACCGGAATTTCCGGTCTACTTCCGGTTGCGATGATGAGGCAAAAATCTGATTCCCTGCGAAGCTTCGCTGCAACGGACATGGGATTCATCAGTTTTTCTTGTGTTTCCCTTCATATCCTCACATCTTGTCTTTGAGTTGGATTCCATCCGATGTCAATCCTCGGATCCATTCTCCAACAATTCTGACTGGCCAGTTGCAGCCTCAGCCGTAGCCGACGACGACGACGACGTCAAAGACAAGTCAAGAGCAAAGAATCCAACTGAAATGTAACATAATTAAATTTTTATCATCAAATTACGTTAAATTTGTTTGCTTGCTTCGACATTCTTCGGCGGCGGCGGCACAACTTTGCCCTCGTCCGACTGGAGGCGAGCCAACTTTCGGCACGCTACTCTGCCAACAAACGACGTCGTTCCTCGCACTACTACTTGCTGGCTGGGTAGACAAACACAAAGCAAGAGCGCGCAAGTGGCTCTGGGTTGGCCAGCAGCCGGCATCGTCGCTGAGCAGCGTCCAAATGGCAGCGCTTTGTGACGGCGACCGGCCGTGCGGTATCGTGAAATGTAATTGAATTATCTTTCAGTTTTCATCAGATGGTCATGATTTGTCATCGTTTATGGCAATCCCGAGCCGACGGCTCGAATGGAATCCAGCCACATAGCGGAAACACCACAAACTTTACGCCGCTGAGATTTATATAACGTCAAATGAATGTTCGTTCGGTTCGGATAACAAAGAATCTTATTCTGAGTTCTAATCTAATCGGTTGACATCAGTTGCAGCAGCAGCAGCAGCATCTTTTTAGTGTGCTGACTTTAATATGATTCGTTCGATGAATTATAATTTCGATTTTCTCCGCTTCGAAAATGAACACAGGAAGGTAATTTCCACCTGGCTGCGTAGGAAGCCAATTTATCAAACAATCAGAAAGCTGATAATTAGGTGCAGAGGCAGAGGATGGATGAGCACATTTTTGATCCCCAAGCGTCGGGTTTCCGCGGCTACTGGAAGGCCTCACTGCTCACAAAATGAGCAGTGCCGATGCCGGCAGCAGGCACTGGTAATTATGGGCCAAACGGAAAATTTTGCTCCCGTGAACCCACCACGGTAGATACTTAATTCGACGGCTCATTAATTATGGCACAATTTTGGGTCGCAGCAGCACAACACAACGGAGTGGTTTATCGATTTTTAAACAAAGATGGACATCGTTCTTTGGTTGACACTTCTTGCTGTTTTTTAACAAACTTGTTGATAAATGGTATGTGTTAGAAATCCTTGCTTGAGGAAGAATTCATTCTAAGTTAGTACCGTCATCCGGGGCGAGATTGTGCCAAAAAAGCATATGTTTTAGTTCTTTAGCTCAGTATACACACAATTTAGGAACTAAGTTGATTTCAATCCTGTCAATATGTACTAAATTGTTCAATTAACAACTACCGTAGAGATGGTTTAGTTACAATGAAACCTAATTTTACTGGAAGTCCATGAACTTTGGCACAATCTCACCCCTTCTAGGGGGTGACATTGTGCCAAAAACTTAAAGTTAAGCTAAAAACCTAAACAGTGAACGTTAGCATGTTTATAAACAATACATACAAATATCAGTATACAGTAGTTCATATGGGGCCGTCCATGAACTAAGTGGACTATCAAAGGGGCAGGGGGTCGGCCAAAAACAACGCATCATACAAAAAGTATGAACGAAAATAATCCGAGGAGGTCTGAAATAACTAAAACTGAGTTCGTAGTCAATGGACAGCCTTTATATAGCCAGTAGTGTTTATAGGGTTAACAAGGGGGAGATATATGAAGGGGTGTATTCTACGGGGGCATACCTATTTGATCATGTAACAAAAGTAACCATTACTTCGTTCGAGAACCCGCGGCCACAGAACATGTAGCCCCTCCCAACCCCCTCCCCCGTCCTTAAAACTGGCAGTTTATACACTGTATAATATATTCGTCTTATATTAGAGTGTTTATTCAAAGCATCTGAAATTTCCAGAGAAAAAGTAAAAATTAGTTTAAATTATTTAGCAGAGCTATGCTCCAAAATTGATGATGCAATCTAATCTTTCAAAATATTGTGCTCAATAGTAAAGAATGTGAGTGTACTGGTGTATACTGACGTATTTTTGTTGTGAATGTGAAATCCACAAATTGGATCGATCATTATGGCTTGGCACAATCTCACCCCCGTGAAGCCCGAAAAGTACAAAGTTTCGAAAAATATTATTTTCGTAATCAAAACTTATCCAACGCATAATAACCTTTCAATACATTGTAAATGATTAGTTTATATACCATCAAAATAGCAAGTTGATGCGATTTCTTGTTTGGTTTGGTTTATGGGGGACATTTTTTACAAGCGTTATTTCCGAGTATTTTTGATCGCGAACTTTGAAACCCTGTTTAGGCTAAATAGTTTGCTAATATTATCTGTGTTCCATTCTAAGTTATGAATAAATCTGTTATTTTCGTCATCATTTTGAATTTAGGTGACCTGTTTCTATAGATATAATAAATTTTCACAAATAAATATTTTTGGTTTTTGGCCCAATCTCACCCCGGATGGCGGTACGAAATACGAATTGTACACAAATAACCAAGCGTCCCCATAAATGGGAATACGAAGGGGTTGCTTTGTACTTGCTAAAATTACTATTCTGATTACTGATTACTGGTAATTAATGCATTTGTGGCGCAAACAGTGGTTGGAACACACTCATGAACACACACTATTCGGCTGTTGGGCCGATAATGCATCAATCGGTATTTGATGTTTTCACTAATATAGCCTCATCATGAACATCGGAATTCGTTCAAAAATTAAATATTGGACATAGAACGTGGTCGATTTAGCGGGTATAGAATGACCGGAGACACCCGAAAGTGTGCAAAATAGTATCACCATGAAAAGAGAACAGTTTAAAGTAGGTGTTCGCTACCATACGGCAATTCCCCACCAGAACCCATCATCCACTACGATGATCATCATCATCAATAGATCCATCATCGTTTCGCTGAGAGACTGATCCGTTATCACATAAGGATCGTCACTCACCCTTAATCGGTCACTCGATGAGCGCACTACCTGCGAGCCTCGGGCAGCTGCATCAGTACCGATCAGTTCAATCGCTATCGCCTCAAGATAAGTCACGCAACGCTCCTGAGCTACGTAGCCAGTCGAGAAGATAATTTTGTCATCTGATAATTATATAAACCTATAGTTCCATAATTTTAGTGAATACCTTACCAATAAATAATTAAAATTAAAGTATAAAGTGCACATCGAGTGTTTGCCTTAAATAAAAAATTTCGCTAGTGAATAAACTCTTCGTATATTTGTTAAGGACAAACCGTTTTTATCATTACGCGGCTTGCGACAAAGAGTTAGTGTCCGCACGGCAAATGCAAAGAAGATCCTCCCGGTAAATTTACACCGCTGTTCTCCCGTGTGCGAACAGTAGGGTTAGTTGCTTTAGAAGTAGAAGAACGTGTTATTTCGTATTTTTGCGATGCATAGGATATTCGTATATTCAGCGATGCTAATAAGCGTGAATGTATGCGGCTCATCAGTTAAAAACGAATTAAACCATGCGTTTCTCTGTTTTCTAACGATAATATTCCTAGCGGATGCTCGGCATATATATTTATATTGCGAATTATCCAACCTATGGACGCAAATAAACTTTCAACGTAGGTCTACGTCTTAAGGAAAGGTAAAGGGGTAATATCCAACTCTAACTGGTTAGGTACGACGCAGGTCTAACGAGCTGCTCGTCACATGTTCGAATATGGACTGGGAGAGATTGTAAGAATCAACAGGATTGCAGCACTAGCACCGCAATTATCCTGTACTCTATCTTACTATCACGGTTGTTACAAAGCAGTTGTGGCCACCCATATATGTCAAATTCGGGTCATAAATAAGTCTATGTAATCAAAAATGCTAAACATGAGCTGTCTTACTACGAGTTGATTGATTTTTTTATATCATAAAAAAGATCGTAAAAAATTGATGTTAAGTAAGAGGGTCCATCATTATCATAAGTCCAAACCCAAGTGCAAGTCCAAGTTCAAGTCCAATTCCAACTCCAAATCCGAGACCAAGTCCAAATTCGAGTCTAAGTCCAAGTCCAAACCCATGCCCAAGGCCAAGCACAAGCCAAAGTCCAAAACCAAGTCCAAGTCCATGTTCAAGTCCAAATCCGGGTCCAAATCCAAATCCGGGTCCAAATCCAAATCCGGGTCTGCGTCCAAGTCCAAGTTCAAATCCGAGTTCAAGTCCAAAACCGAGTCCAAGCCCTTGCCCATACCCAAGCACAAGCCAAAGCCCAAGTCCGAAACCAAGTTTGAGTCCAAATCCGAGTCCAAGTCCAAATTCGAGTCCACGTCCTAGTCCAAATCCAAATCCGAGACGAAGTCCAAGTCGAAATCCGAGACCAATTCCAAGTCCAAATCCGAGTCCAAATCCGCGACCAAGTCGAAATCCGAGTCCACGTCAATGTCCAAATCTAAATCCGAGACCAAGTCCAAGTCCAAATCCGAGGCCACGTTCAAGTCCAAATCCAAGTCCAAATCCGAGTCTACGTCCAAGTCCAAGTGCAAAACTGAGTCCAAGCCCTTGTCCACACCCATGCCCATGCCCATACCCAAACACAAGCTAAAGCCCAAATCCAAGATCTCAATGACGAAGTTACAGAAGGTAGTCCCAGCAACTGATCTCCAAACAATCAAACGAGAAATCGGGTTCCTGAAAACCAACAAAAACGCTGGCAAGAACCATTTACCGCCAGAGCTTCATAAACATGGTCGAGAAATGCTGGAAACGGCATTTGAGAGAAAGAGAAGCTACCGAAAGAATGGGTGAAAGAAGTGTTTGTCTCATCTTCAAAAAGAGTGAACGGCTCGACTGCTGCAATTGCAACTATCTCGGCATAACGCTAGTAAACGCCGCTTACAAGGTACCTCTTCCAGATCCTGTTACGCCGACTGTCCCAGATAGCGCAAGGCTTCTTAAAGAATTACCAATGGAGGCTCGCGAAACTACGGATCAAATTTTTACTATCCGACAGATCTTGCAGAAATGTCGGGAGTATAACGTGTCCATGCATCACATTTTTATACATTTCAAAACAGCATACGATAAGTCGATCGAAACCAGCTATGACAGATAATGCACGAACCAGACTTGTTGTAAATTTCCGCTGCTACCAATCCAGGTACGCACCGCAACGGATGCTTGCAATAGAAGCAAGCAGTGCCGCTGCTACGTATTTCGGCACGGTCCCGAAGAAAGCAAGAACCCGAACCCGGAGCTTTGTCTTCGGCTAAGCACGGATTAGCACGGTGCGAATCCTCACATGATTTCGTACTTTGCATTTTTTTCTTTCTTTCTTATACGTTCATATTCGGTGTACGTGACAGAGCTGTTAGCACACTCGAGCTCCGCGCTGTAGTTCGATGCCAGCTAGTAAGCTGGCACGGTTTCGCTCGCAAAGCAAAAGAACGAAAATTACTTCTTGGTGGGATACGGTAAAAACTTATGAATGACAGCGGGTGTTTTCCAGTGCATGTATTCGGTTGACGTTCTTGCCTAGGTGCCGCCCAGAACGGTCCGAACACACATCGCTCCGAGCCAAGTAGAAAAATTTGGCACTGACGTGCGGTTTCATGTTCGTTTCTGATACGAGTTGAAACAGTGCGTGTTACTTACGATCGGAACAGCATGCTTGAGCACCGCTACCGGTGCGGTGCGTGTATTCACAAGTGATCGTGCAATGAACACGATTTTCCGGATAAATTGACGCGACTGAACACAACAGTCCCAAGTCGTACCCAAGGCACATCGAAGAGTGCTGGGCTATTATGAAGCAGGCACTACGGATGCATCCTAAGGAGGTTAAATCTGAGAAAGACATGAAGAAAAAGTGAGTTTCCGTAGAAGTTATAGCCAGGTGTTGTACAGAACTTTATGAGTGGAATTAAGCGTAAGATGCGAGCATCATAACCATATGTATTAAAGTTGAATGAAATAAATATGCCAAAAGCTTACTAGTGGATTATATTTTATTGTCTGAAAGTTTGGAAATCCTGAGACAGGCAAGCGATGACTGGCCAGCCGAGCCGTTCTCGTGTATTTCTACGGAAGAAGAAATACGATCAAATTTACTTCGCCACCGAATCACTCTAGAGCTACTTTTCTGCGTAGAACGTTTTAGTAGTTGTAAACTCTTGGTCCGCTTGCGCTGGGCAGCTCGCGCGCTCCGATTCGTAAAGAACATCCGTAGCAAAGCTACAAACGTCCAACGTGAGTTGGGACCACTCTCCTACAAAGGACTGCAGCAAGCAGTATATCACCTCATTAGGAAGGCGCCGAATGACTTCTTTCTGGAAGAATTGAAACTCCTTTCAAGTAGCGAAAATGACCCAACGGCACTTCCTAGACAAAGTAAAATATTCGCAATGAGTGCATTTGTAAATGAACAGCAAATGATGCGAATGCGTGGAAGGTGGTGGATTATTCCTGTCCGTTCACTGTTGCGGCAGGCACATACGCTTAATGCGGATTCATGCTTGATGGCCTTACCGAAACTTCATGGTACGACGTGGTATACCAAGCCAAGGCAGATAATAAGCTATCGTGGCAAAAATTTTGGGGCAGCCAATAAGGAACTAGATGCGGCTGTCCAAAAATTGGACCAGGAGAAAATCGTTCGAGAAATAGTGAGTATTTACATAAAGTAGCGCTTTCTCCACCCGGCATCTGCCCCACATGGGCGGGTCTTGGGAAAGGTTGATCCAGACCGTCAAGTGTAATCTGCAGCAGATCGAACTGCGGCGCAATTTTAGCGACGAGACCTGTCGATTAACAGATGTTAATCGAAATCGAAATCGAGGGAACCACTAACTCGTGTCCATTGATTTACGTACCGGCAGAAGACCCGGATGCTCCCGTTCTGATGCCAAACCAACTATTCTTGGACTCACCCAACGAATCTAAGTCGGTTGGACAATAGCGTTGAAGCGCCCGTGGTGCGCTTCCTAGACGAAAGAGTCGAAAGAAATATTGTTAATATTGAAAATACTAAATGTAAGTTAGAAAAAAAAACTTAGAAGAGCAACTATAATTTGTAATAGCTAATTATTACTCTCGCAACTATCGTACAGGAAGTTTTTTCGCCTTTATACACGATCAAAAACTCAAAAACAGATTTTCATTCGTTGATTGTAAATCAACAAGTGCATATTTGAAAATTAATAGTTTTCTTTAATGGATTCAATGCGTAAAACATGTTTCAATTAATTGAAGCACAAATATACACATTCACCTTCCTGTAATACACAGTCCTAGTTAAGTCCAACAAAAAATAACAAAACATATATCTTTCGTGAAGTGAACGCAAACTCAAATACAAACATCAAACACAAATTGAAACAAAACAGTATTCAAAGCACGACTTGGGTTCGCTTGAATCGAAAGAACAAAAATTTAAATCATCCCATCGAGAAAGGCAAACCCTCGAATTGACTCGAACTTTGGTTCGAGCTGACGATTTGACAGCTGTTCCTGTTCATCTTAAAAGCAGCTACCGTCCTCTCCCTTTCATTCTTCCCTTGCTTCCGTGTAGGAGAAACACGACACACAGAGCAAGTTCTCTGGCAGTTATCGGTTGACTGGCCACCACCTGAGCCAAAAAAACAACATCAACACCAGCAACTGGTTCCCTAATCAGGCATTCCGCACCAGTCTTCCAGTGTTGGATTTCGTTGTGGTCCGTTGTGCGACCGTTGCGTTAGTTTGTTCGGTTGGATGGCTCCAGTCCAGTGGAAATCGAAATTGAAAATGTTCGGAAAATCACTATTCGAAAGCGACCGGGGGGCCAGTGGATGGGGATTTAGTTTAGGATTCAGTAAAAGAAAAGAAGGAAAATCGATTGGAAAAAGTTAACTTGGGTGGGGATAAAGCGTAAAGCTACGGCAACATTGGCATTGCTTCGGTTCGGTTGGTAAACGAATGGGTGGTGGTTTCCAGAAACAGAAGATGAAGTTGGCCGTTGCTATCGGATGAGGTGATTCTTCAAATTTACTCTTGAATGGCGGTGATAATGAAAATCAAGTAAATTGATTTTTCTTCGGCTTGACACCGCCTTCGATGGAGCGAGCGAATACGGCACCTGTTTAAGAGATTCAATTGTTTTCCCGGTGCTTCTGTAGTGAGCACCAGAGTTTTCTTATTTTTATCAGCATGTTACTTGCGTGCTATAATGATTGGAATGGAATTCGGATTACATTTTCAGTTACAGGAAATTCACTTATTATCGCTGTTTTGGTTCAGTGAATTCAACTTGTTTACAGTGAGTTCAGAGAATTTTCAAAAACTGAACCGTATTTTTTCCTTTTTCATCTCACTTGAAGCGTTTTGCCCAACTGTCATATTGCAAACACAAGCAACTCGCGTGAAATGTCGCATTGTGGGAAATATAATTTCTCAGCAAGAAAGCAACCTTCCGAATTTTTAATCCACTGTGTATTTTACCGTAAATGATGCTGAAGTGAATTAAAAATTTCCTAAAGTACATGTTTCTGTTAGACTGGTTGGTTTACTTCGTATAATGAGTACTTACGTTTAATGTTTTCTAACTAATGTAAAATAGCGTTCGACAATTGTTTTAGCTCGATCTCCTTTAGACCAAACTGCTGTTTGCTGTAAGTGGATTGATTTAAAGGTTACGTATCAAATTCATTTGTACGCGTAACTATTTACCTAGTCTCGATACTTGCAATTAATTTCTACCGATATATCCGAAATCAACGGCCACGATAAGTATATATGATTAACTAGAGCAAATAGGTGCATCAGTTATACAGTTAAGAGCAATACTGATAATAATTACCACGTTTTCCGAGGTTCTAAAGCATCAAATAATACAATTTTTCTATGAATATGGTATCCAAATAATCCACTAATAATCTAATGATTCACTGTTAATATCGCGCCATGAATAAATGTATAACTTTAATGGTAATAGATGTATAAACTCTAAAGATGAATATTTTGCTTAATAAACTACTAATAAATTTCTGAGCTTAGCTAATGATTTACACTGGGCACAGTTGCAATCTGCTCACGGAAATGACGATCCTCCTTTGTCTTTCGCTGACGTCTGTGTCTATCGACGAGGGCAAAGTATATTGAAATTTAAGGTAGTTTGATGTAGGTTATTCGAGCTCTAGTTTCGACACGCATCGTTTGGGCGTCTCCTGCGATCTATTCCCTCGGTGCACAGTAGTTCAAAAGAGCGAAAAGTGGAACTTTTTTCCTAGTGTCTTCCCGGAAAAAATAACCATAACACGATGATAAAAATTATTGTAACAGTAGAATACAAAATACAGTAAAAATTCTAGCATAAAAATGACGGGTTGTTAAGTATCTTAACAATAAAAAAATCTAGTTTTTCGCGAACAAAAACTTTCATTTACAATAAAATTTATCGTCTTTTTATGGTGATTCTTTTAGGCGAAAAAACAAAATATAATTAAAAAAGGCAGCAAATTTATGATGAAATATGGTCAATTCTATAGCATAAAATAAGAAACAAAAATATGAATACAATTTAAATTTGGGGCACTTTTACAATAAATTTACCATAAGTTTCAATGTTCACAATAAAAACTTCTGTTAATGCATTGTTTCTACTACAAAATTTAATGTACATTTTTTTCGGGTTTTGTTTTCTTTTATCATTTATGGTCTTCAGCACTTTTATTCGTATGAATATCCCCCTTAATATAAAGCTGTCAAAAGTTAGTCATTGCTCACTATAATGAAAATAAAAAAATATCTTTTTTGTGTTAGGAAATATAGACATAGTTTCTTCAGCAAAATTGTAAATATTGTAAAAATAAGCAACTTTGCTGGAGAAATAAAATTTGTATCTTAAACGACTGCTGAACTATAGGGCATATTCTTTAAAACTTAAAAATTGGATTTTCATACTTGGCTTTTCTTAGTTGCCTTTTATAAGAATACAATGTTCTAGGCAATTATCGAAGCTCTCAAAATACACTTTTTTGCAGAAGACCGCATATCTCTTGGACCTTTACTTGTTGAGTTATTGCATATTAAAGCTTTAAATTTCCATTGTTTCCCATGGGTTAAAATGGGGCAAGTGGATTTATGAAATCAGTGCTTCATCTTAAAGCTTAAGTCGTGTACTGTAAGCTTGTATGGGTTCCGCTTGTCCCCAACTACCCAAATGAGAGTACGGCAAGCATACGTTTTATGTGTTTTGCGTTCGCTAAAGGCACGATACATGTCCATTTTTTGTGTTCGTAGATAGACACATAGTTTCGTTGGCAAAGTTATAGATAATATAAAGATAAACAATTTTGCTAAAGAAATGACATTTCTATCTCTATTGAGCGCAGAGCTATAGAGCATTTTCTTTGGATATTCTTTAGTCATTAAACCAATGCACTGTGGTCCAGAAAGCCAAATTAGGTGGAATAAATTGTTTACTCAGCAGTCGTTGATTTTAGACTATTTACGCGTTAGCAACAAAATCTTGATTTAGGATATCGCTTATTTTGGCATGAGCTATTTTAGGGTGACCCTTAAATTCCCCAAATTCCAGAAATTATCTTCTAAACGAAACAAGATCGAGCGATATTTACTTCAGCAATTTTATAGCTTGAAGTATTTTGAGTAATATTGCAGAACGCAAAATCCCTCTATCTCGAACCGTTTCCATATTAGGGCGATTTTCCTGAATCAAGTTAGGGTGACTCTGCTATTTCGCGATTTTTCTCCATAACTTTTTTATTTTGCATTTCTCGCAAAACACTTCTTCAGATGACTTTTGAGACTCAATAAGACGCAACTTTTGGTGAAAAAAGAAACTGGCTATCTACTTTACTTCTACACTTATATATTAAATTTAGTGTTAAAAATAGGCCATTTTCAAATGTCAATCTTAGAAAGATGCAAGCAAAACTAAAATCGGTTAATTGCGTTTGAAAGAACGTGATTTTCTGTGCATAATATCAAAAAATTGGAGCAGGGACTTTTGTCTATCTCAAATAAATCAACTTTGAATATGTGTGGTAAAACCACATATTTAAGTATATAAAAGTAAACGAGTTACGCCATAACTCCGGAAGGCCTTGACTGTTCTTGATTAAACTTGGCGTACATGTTTCTTGACATGAGTAAATCAGCACAGGGGGTTGACAAAAGCGGGGTGGTCGCTAGAAAAGGGAGGGGAGGTACAAATAAGTAAAAGTGGCTGCGATCATCTTGCATAAAGGGGCGTACCAGCCACAGGCTGAAAGCCTCTCAAATAAAGAATAACAATAATAATAATATCTTGCATTTGGACCGTTAGAAGTTGTACAAGTGGCTGGGAGATAAGATGAAGAGGGTCACAACTACGGGAGTAAAATAATATAGGGAAGTCTTTGTTTCTCTTTCATTATCTTCGGAGAGACGTACAAGCTGCTGTAGACAAAAGGGCCGTTGTCCGAGGAGAGCTAATCAGGGGGAGGGGTAGATATGTCTAAATGAGGAAAAAAGCTTTGTTTTTTGTATTATGAGAATTTGCAAACTGAAACGTAGTGTTGTGAAGCCCGTATTCGTGTGGTCCTATTTTCTTTCACAATTTTCTTCTAACGAACACACATGCATGAGCATTTCTTTCGGATTTCTTTTCTGACAAGTTTTTGCCATAGTGTATTTAGTTATCACCTCCCAGTTGGCCTCGAGGTATGATGCTGGCCTAATAAGCCAGTCGTCACATGTTCGAATCCCGACTGGGAGAGGCTGTTAGAGTCAATACGATCGTAGCAACTGGCCCTGCAATTGGCCTGCACTCTAACAGCTGGCTGCGAAGTCTGTCGTATAAAAAACAGAAGGTAAAGTTTCGATAACGGAATGTAGCACCTAGGCTTTGCTATGCTTTGCTATTTAGTTATCAGCCACGGTCGTTGCTTACGCTCGTCATTGCAACCCAGCAGTTGATACCTATCATCGCCCGCACACTTACCCGCGTGTATAAGCGAGGGTGTAAAATGAAGAAGAAAAGAAGTAATGTAAAATCCGTATCCATACATCCTAGTGTGCCGCTCGTGCTTACGACCCATGGACAGCTCGTGAGCTTTGGATTCGCGGGCGGGATATGTAGAAAGTTGCTATGAGGCTGTACACTCGCGAGTGTGTAGGTAGCAGAATGTATGCACACAGTACCAGCAGTTGTTTGTCGTAGGCTTGCGTCAGTGGACTAAGCTTTCACACTCGCTCACCTTATCGAAAATAGATGTACAAGTGGCTGAAAGACAAAAGGGTGGTGGCCTCTGATGAAAGGGGAGGTGCCAATCACGGAAATCTCCGTCGGGGGTAGAAAACTATTTAAACTTCTCATTCGGTAGTTCCACTCCATGATACTATGAAACACGTATGATTTCATTACTTTGTCTACCATTCCCTCTGTTTATTGGAAAGTCTGCCGTTTTTAATGTCTAACCTCATAATGAAGTTCAAGTCAAGAAACATGAGGTTAAGTTTATAGATTCTCTTTTAGATTTGGACCACTCACACAACTTATAACGGTCTAAATGCAAGATAATTACAGTCACTTTTACTCATTTGTACCTCCTTTTTTAAGCGACCACCCCACTATTGTCAACCCCCTGTGCTGATTTACTTATGTCAAGTTTAATCAAGAACAGTAAAGGCCTTCCGTAGTTATGGCGCAACTCGTTTATTTTTATATACTTAAATATGTTAAAACCACACATATTCAAAGTTGATTTATTTGAGATAGACAAAAATTCACTTGGCTAACTTTTGACAGTTTTAGATTAAGGGGGATATTCATACGAACAAAAGTGCTGAAGACCATAAATGATAAAATGAAAGCAAAAGACACTAGGAAAAAAGTTCCACTTTTCGCCCTTTTGGACCACTGTGCCCCGGTGTGAGGCGAATTTCATTTATTTCAGCTTGCTTTGACTAGAGAATAATTGCATCGGCATCATTTGCTTGGAAGAGGGGAACGACACAGGAACGGGGGCTGGCTGTTTCAGTCACTTTGAATCAACAGCTCTCTGCGTTTAATCTTGCTATACCGGATTTTCTACCGCTTAGAAGGAAGACGAAGAAAAAATACTTGGAAAAAGCAGTAAGGGGGAAAATCCCTGAATAGAAAATTCTTGATCCAACCGGCTGACATCAGCGAAACAGTGTGTGTGTGCGTGTGCGAGACTCTAATCGCTGGCACAGTGGTTGGCAATTTTGGTTGTGCGAACAGATTTAGCCGATAGGGTCGTAAATTTTGGTCCATTTTGGGCAGAAGTTTATCCACTGTGCCCACAGCTAAGACGCAGAGTGAAGAAAAAAGGACGATGCGGCAATTGTGATAGGATTAGACTGTGCCGTTCCACCAAGCGACGGGCCTGAAAAAATAAGCGCTTGTTTCAAACAAAACTAATTATGCGAATCTGTACGATAGCGTCGTCGGGTGGTGGCCGGTGGAGGCAAAAATAGAGCTGATGGATACACTTTCTTGGCTCCGGCAAAGGCGTGTGAATATTTTAGCAATTAATGAATTACTGATTCGCTCCGCTTGTTGGGTTGAATCGAAACTACTTGAAAAGTTAATAATAGCTCGGGTGGGGTTGAATCGATCGCGTAAAAAGCCGAATCGTAACAAGACTGTGAAAGTTTGGAAAGTTTTGTTCTTGTTAATTCAATTACTGATGCACAATTGTCATGCTGAGGTTGTTTCGTGCGGTTTTGCGTTCCGTGCTATAATCCTTTCGGTAAACTCCCTTCCCAAATCAAGTGACGGCGACGTTCGTGCAGGAATGCCGATTCGTCATGCACCGGCGAACTTTTCGGTATGGTGAGACCGGCTAAACAACCGCAAAAAGCAGGCCAACGTCGAGGCAGGCAGACGACGACGACGACGACGACGACGACGACGATGGTCGTCCCAGTGGGATAACGCTTCGGAAAGGCGCAAAGAAGAAAAATCGAGACACGACACGCAAATTTCGGCCCCAAACGGACATCGACAGGTGTACCGGTTAGATGGGAGTCTAATCCCGAATGCTGTCGCAGACACACAGACTAGACTTGTACGAGTCATTTGGTGAAAATCACATTACACACCGCTAGTGTTCAGGTTTTCGTTTTTTCTGCACTGCCATACTAGCGTGATTCGTCGTCGTCATCGGGTAACAAGTCTCCTGAGATCAACTTCGGCGCCAGACTGCTAGTAGGGCATTTTTGATGTTGTTTTTGTTTACGCAATTTTTGGTAAAGTTGGCAACGCAATGAAATTTTTTAGAGTGAAAAAAGAATTGACCCCAAATGACTGCTCGGTGGTACTAGCCACTGCATTTATTTATACTGAATGAAAAATTCAAGTTCGTTGAGAAAAATAGCCAGACAAGTTGTTATTAATCGTCATTGCTTGCACTCATAGACAGGTTTTGGCAGCAGTTTTCTGCCCCACTTAGAGGCATGATCGTTTAAATTGACAGATGTTTGAATTATTAACGATCCACAGCTTGGATGGAATTCATTACATTTCGACTCACGCATGCATTATTCATATAGGCTTGCGATTTTTTTTATTCTTTTCCTTAAATATTTAAATCTTCTTTAAAAATCCAACATAAATGGCATTTCCGACGAAAGCAAAGTTCCCTGCCGTTGGATTGGGCCTTGGCAACGTAACCATTTCTCGTGGCTCTATATCCCTAGAAGGAATGCACACGGAAAGAGCAAAACCTCCAAAATAATTACCCACAAGCAATAAAAAAAAGTCCCGATTCTGCATTGCTTCCTTGTAAATTCCGATGCCATTGTGTGTGCCGTTCAGTTTGCCGTTTGCCAGCAAGAGGCAGTCAGAGCAGAGATACTGCCTGCCGGACAAAGCGGCCGACCGGACGGACGGACCGAAGGGGGGACTTGAGGAGTGTTCCTCCGCTTGTGTGATGCGCACTTGGTTGTAACCAGGAAAGTGAAAAATTGTTATAGTCATAAGCCGACACTCGTCTTGGCTTCAGCACCAACCAAGCAGCATTCGTAGATCTTCGGAAGCAGAAATTGTGTGCTGGTCTGGTCTGGTAGGACACCGGTTTTCGAACCGAAGAGGGCCGACGGTTGGCAAGGCAAGTGGGTGCAAGTGGGCAAGCGGTTGCTATTTAAAACAATTTTTATAATTAAATTTAACTTTATTTTGAGGAATTCTGCTTCGTGCGCTTCGTAACTCGTATTGTGGGAATGAATACTTTCGGCATAATTGTACCCCGACCGAACGCTGTCTGCGTCGCGTTGCGTTGCTGGGACACTGACTGAGGGAAAACTTTGGTTCTTATTTTCCGATTTGTCGGCGTTATCGTTCGTTACTGCTCAAGACAGTACAAAGTATCATTACTTATGCCATCGCCAAGTGGAGTATTTATTTTTGCTGTAGGGCAACAGCATTAACAGCGGTGAACGTGCGAAGATTAGTGAAACGCAAAATAATAACAAGTGATTACCATCACCATCAGAACCACCACCACCTGCCTGGCTGACTGGCTGGCGGCTGGCTTTCGGACGGAGTGCTGAGTGCTGAGACAGCAAACCGCGGGAGCTTTAGGGCTGTCTCCGAGATTTATCATTTTATAATCCCTTTGTTTGTCGAGAAATAATTTGATACTAACAGGTTTCTTTTATCTCTCTCTCTCTGTTTAACTGCAGGTAAATATCTACTGTCCCTGACAGTAGCAAGGAAAGTACTTTGGAGAGATATAATTGGGATTTGCTCTCTGGCAATGAGTACTATTGAACCGCAGTAAGTAAGAATATTGTCACTAGCTTTTATTTTATGGGAGTTCTATTTAATTAAGCTTTTGTATTATATTTTCAATCTTTAGTGTTAAAGACAAAAGATAATCTACTTCTTAAGTTTGTTGACTACAAATTCTCCAACTTCCACCGCATCAAAAAAACACACTTGATGGTGGTAAACCACTAGACTTGTCAGAGTGAAAGATGGCAACGAACTGCCTGTTTCTATCGTACTAACCGAATAGATAACAATTTATCTTCTCTACAACAGAAACAAAGAGCAGTCATACAAAAATAATATCACCGCTGACGAGTGTGTGGTGCGTGTGTTGAATGATAGAATTGGGAGAATAAAATAAAACTAGGTTTTGGACTACCTAAAAGAAGGGTGCGCCGATAGTTTAAAGGCAAAACACTTTGCCGACAACCGACAGATTGTGGGTTCGAGTCGCAGTGTTTGATCTATCATACCGAACTTTTCTAGTTCATCAAATTAATCATTCTTCGTATCAGACACTTACTCGCTTTCCAAACAAAAAAGCAAAGCAAAGCCGTGAGCCTAAGCCGTCATTAAACATTACCCTTCTTTATCGACAGACTTCGCAGCCGGCTGTTAGAGTACAGGAAAATTACGGGGCCTATGTAACGATCCTACTGACTTTACCTAGCAAGCACCGCCTAGCTAAGATTCGGACATACGACGACTGGCTTGTTAGTTTTAAGTCCATTTTAAGGTCTGCTTTGAGATAAGTAATTCTCGCTGAAACGGGGCCACTACTGACAGGAGGTCTTCAAATATTGGAACTTTTGCGCCTAATTCGTTGAAAATGGTAAAAAAAATAAGAATTACACCTCGAAATAGGGAACCCCTCGTTCGCCAAGGGGCCTAACAGTTTCAAAAAAAGTTGAATTTTGAGCAAACCTTGAGATCTATATCATGTGATAATTCATAAATATGCCATGAAACAACTAACAAATGGTCCGGTTCTGTAAAGAATAAGAACAGGGCCTTCAAACGGAGTAAAAAATTTTTGACGGTCATCTTGGATTTGGTCGCCATATTGGATTTTATCAAAAAATCGCCGTTTTCACCATGAGCCCCTAAACCGATTTTCATTTTAAGATCACCATTGGAAAGCTGAGAAAAAATGCTACAGAAACATTCATAAAATTAGCTTTCCGATGGTGGTCTTGAAATTAAAATCGGTTGGGGGATCATGCCGAAAACGGCGATTTTTTGATAAAATCCAACATGGCGACAAAATCCAAGATGACCGCCAATTTTTTTTTCGCTTCGTTTATAAGCCCTATCTCTCCTCTTTACAAAACCGTGTCGTTTGTAGTTTGTTTCATAGCAAATTTTGTGAACATCACAATGATTATATGAAAATTGTGAACCTTGCTACAAATAGGTTAGTTTGCCAATTGTTACCCACCACCCAATTGTTGCGCACTTCTCGGTTTTTGAATAATATCTGAGAATATCTATATTATCGCAGTACACCAAATAATCAAAGTTTTGAGATTACTTTCGATGCCTTTCAAAATACCCGCATTCATAATGTTAGATTAAATAAATAACTATACGTTCCTATTTTTGTGTTCTAATGCATAGTGTTTAATAATTGGGAAAAAATTAAGATTTTGTCCATTTCTTGCACACCATCCGCAAATGCCACTAAGCTAGGCTACTTTACCGTTCTTACTTGATCCTGCTCTTCTTGAAATTTCATCACTATTTGGATGTATGATTAAAACAATACCATTAATTATCGATTTCTCTGGAGAATCAATCCGCAAAGGCCTGATGATATTACCGGCCTGATGATATTACCGCCCTGAAAAAATTTTCGCATCCGTAATCCACAGTCGATTAGCGAAGGAAGTTTGTTATGAAAAATTCTTGTGAGATGTAAATTATAACGCAAAAACAAAGCTTCAGCTTCTATTAAAGGAAGAGAAGAAAGTTATGGTGTGGCTAAAACAACTTAAAAGTCGAGGTTTCCCTTATACGCTAAAAAATGTAAAAAAAATCTCAACCAACAACGTATACTGCGTTTAAAATTGAAAAATTCCCCCCACCTTGTAAATTGGCTTGAAAAATCGGTGGGCAAAAAAAATGAATTAATCTATACTAAACCTATAAAAATGGATTTCTGTCTGTCTGTCTGTCGGGATGTTCCTTATAGAATCGAAAACTACTGAACCAATCGGCGTGAAAATTTGCATGTAGAGTTTTTGGGGCCCGGGAAGGTTCTTATGGTGGTTAGAGACCCCTCCCCCACTAAGAGGGGGGGCTCCCATGCAAATGAAACACAAATTTCTGCATAACTCGAGAACTAATCAAGCATATGGAACCAAATTTGGCATGTGAAGGTTTTTGGGGGCCAGATTTTTTTCTATGGTAAATTAAGACCCCTCCCCATTTTAGTAGGGGGAGCTCCTATACAAATGAAATACAAAGGGTCTAGCCGGTTTTCCATACAAAAAATGCCCCCGAACCTAATTATATTATGCAATGATTCAAACAAAGTACTCGTCTTGAGGAGCATTTTGGCAAATTTTCAGATCATTAGACGCCATCTTGAATCAGTAATGGCGGCTAGAGTGAACTTCATTTTCTGCAGTTTACTCCGAAACCAATTATCATAAAAATTTGAAAAAAAATCACAGATGTTATACTCACTGCAGGACACATTTCCATTGTTTTTTGGAAATTTTCCGGTGTGAATATCACAGTAAAAAAAATCGAAAAAGTTTTCATGAGCATTTTTTCAGTGTTCCAAATATGGCGCCGCTTATGATACATCCCACATAAGGTTTTTCGCGAAATGGTATTCTGCGAAACTCTATATTCCGCGTTATGGTCAACCGAGAATTGGTGTTCTGCAAAATGGTATTCGGCGAAATGGTTTGTAATGATGGCGAATATTTAAATGCTATCCGCTTTATTTTATCAGGCTAAGCAATGGGGGAGTTGTTTTCTACTTTACTGTGAGGAAAATTTGTATATTAAAACACCCATGAACTCCCCAGACTCTTGCAAAACTCGAGATTATGACAAAGGTCATCCGAGATTCACGATTTATGTACAACGCAGTTAAATTTGTGGCAATACGAAGTTTGTCGGGTCAGCTAGTATTCAGCATAAATAAAGTCCCTAACGACGCAAATAAACAATTTAGCAGTAACAATTTAACAAGCTATTGCGTATGTACAAATACCCCACAATCCAATTAGTTTATCTCGAAATTAGACAATTACTGGAGTCCGACAATAATGAAATCGCGCATAGCGGAGAAATTCTTTCACCGAAAACAGTCCAAAATCAATGCCAATTAAGCAGGCTCATAAACGAAATTAAATTCACCCATCGATTTATTCAGCAAATTTTGCCGAATGCCTGGCCACCGTGCCGGTCCGGGATGAGAAAGCTCAGCGTAGCGTCAGCGCAGCGCTTTCGAAAATGGGTCATCGGAATCAATAATAAAACCTCGGTCGGCAGTTTGGCGGATTCGGGCAAACGGTGCTTCGGTGGCGGCGGCAGCGGCACAAACGGCGATTCAATCAGTGCGCGCGTCGCATGCTGACACCGTCGTCGCCAGTGCCAGTTCCCGTGCGAAATTGCAGGCATCCCTAATTGCCAATCCTTGCGAAGCCAGTGTATGGCAATAGGCGGAAGCTGAACAACAAGGAACGTAGAAAATTCGACCGCCACACAACAGAGCAGAGCAGAGGGATGGAGAGCGAATAAATACCCAATCATCTCCGGTTATGGCAGTACGCTTGCTGTTGATATTTCGGAAAAAGGTGGTGGGTGTGGGTATTAGGGTGTGCCAGTATTGGGAGTTAAAGTAGAATTTTGATGTATAAAAATCGGGCAAGTAAACAGTGGCACCCTAACTAAGCCTGTGGGAGCTACCTTCTGGTAGGGCAATAACAACCACTAGCAGGGCTGAGTAGAACATAAACAATTTAAAAATATGTTCCCATAATCTCATAAATTAATATTCTATTGATTCAATTATTTTTCCCCTGCTACGTTGCCATCGGTGTTGTTTTTTTTTTATTTTGTTGTTGTGGTTGTCATTGTATATGTTCTTCAAGTTCTGGATTGAACATTCTGTGGTATTTTCGCTTCCTGCTGGCGAGGTGAACTGAAAGTGTCCCCTGAACTTTACCAACCGTCTCGGTACGGCTTTGCTTCACGGCGGAGGAACGGTAGGAAACGACCAAACGGTGCTCGATGAATGAATAATCAAAACCTTCATCAGTTGGGGTGGAAATTTTTTGTTGCATTCAGGGAATGTGGGTTAGCAGCGAATAAAATTCTATGAATTATTTTGAATTTGTATCCTGTTCGAAATAAATAGGAACCCCTTTCTATACTGTTGTTAAGGTTGTTTTTCATTAATTATTGATGTTCACCAGTCATATCTGATTCAATGTAGAAAACATACATTTTTTCTAAAATTTATTATTTTCGGAGCTCAACTAGAACGACCAACATTCCTCACAAGTGACCATAATAGTCCTGCAATCAGCAGTAGATTGTCTCGTCGAACAAATCGACCCACATGACGCTACCGAAAAGGTTCATAAAACTTCTCATGAACAAAAAAAAAACCAACAAATTAAAACACTGACGAAAACAGCTATAAAACAGAACTAAACTTGTTCCTCGAGCTCGGACTTCAATCTGTTCTGTTTTCCCTCGAGTCGCTCCGATTGCCACCATCGCAATCGGCAAGCGAACAGGGATTAGGGCTAAGTGCACTCAAAATGAGCCATTCGGTCCCAAAAGTTCTTATCTCTTCTGACTAGCCGCCGTCACCACCACCACCTGCGAACCAACCAGGTCCTGCTTCCTTCGGAATCAACGTCCCCACAAACTAATAGAAACAGTTGCTAGTGTAGTTGCTGTTGTTGTTGTTGGTCAATAGCAAAACTTTTCCCACCACTTCTAATAACAAAAAAGTCACAAAAAATAGACAATCCCACATTCGGCCGCCCTCCCGGTGCGGTGCGGTGATGAGTCTGGAGAAAAAAACACTTACCAGCACTTACTTATCTCAGAAGTCGCAGTAACACCCGCCAACGGAGCGGTCCATAAGCAGAACAACGCAGCACAAAGCACGAGAAAACTAAGAAAACTTTTTTCCCTCGTTTCCACTCCGCTGGCCAGTGAGGAGGACACACATCCAACTCATCACAGCGAAACATCCATTTGCTTCTAGCCCAAGTCCTGCCAGAAGCTGCATAGCTCGTTACGGCGGCTCTTGTTTCTTGGTAGCACTTCAATTTACTGACTGCACACAGAAGAGAAGGGAACGGGGGAGGCAGTTCATAGTTAAAGTGGACTCTGCACGAGAGCTGTTCAACTTTGCTCTACGTGTTGATACACGGAAAGTGGCAGCGGCAGGTCCACCCGATCTGTGCTTCTGTTGGCCGGCCGGAGCCGGTACCGAGTGTACCGCGTACATGGCCGGGAGGGATTTTCCCAACCAAAGTGGGCCAGCGCATAAAAACTGGTGCAAAACACTCACCGAGTGGCGAGGAAAAGTTCTTAAGGGTTGATTTCCTTTTTAATTTTCATCGCCCAACAACTTTCACTTTGCACATCAAGCTGGATGGATTTGCTGGGCGGGCGTGTGTCGAGACTCACTTTCGCTTGCGTCGGACTGCGACGTCGTCATTTTCAGCGAGCGTTTACTTTGGGAAAGTGCTCTAGCGATGACCGCTACTTACAAATAATAATAAGGAAGATGGTTGGCTAATCGAGAACAAAATGCTTTTCGGTCCGAAAGCCGGTACCGAACCGGACCGGTATGATTAGCAGGAACAGAAGTATAAAGGTCAGAGAAATGTACGAACGTGAACGGAACATAAATTAAACCGTGACGTGGTTCCGCTCCTCAAAGACAACAATAGACACGGACAGTGGTTTTTATGATGACGCGAGCTGACAGCCGAAACCGAACCGATGCGAAAGACAAAATCGTAAATTTTTCCCTCACGTACGAGAAAATCTTCAATCTTTCGTCACAGCTAGCGTTAGCTTTTCTAGTAGTACAAATGCGTGGCCTTGTATAGATCACTCTAATTAACGATTTATTGCGCTAATCGCAACTTGAAGATCCACTGTGCTGCTGAAAATATGTACGTAACAAAACCACAATGAACTCTGTTTTGAAATAATTTTTTGCACACTTTTCCCCCCAAAAAAAAACCCAATGTTATTTTAAAATTTCGAGGACACTTGTAAAGCTGGCATGAATATTTCTTTACACGGTACGAATCTCCCGTGTAAAACAAGAACTGACTGTATAGCAACATAGATTGTATGGTAACTTTTTTACGACGCCCTAAAACAATTTCATCACCCTAAAACCCTGCTCAGAGGATTGATTAGTTTTTAGTGGATTTATTTCCACTGACTGACCGGTTCGCTTGAGAGGAACCGACCTGTTAGACAATAATTCGGAGGAATTTCCCCGTAGGATGTTACATACGGAACATGTCCCTCTCAAATCAAGTCCAAGTTTTATTTACAACCTAATAAACAACTGACTATGACAACTCATAAATAATTGTAAATTTATTTTTTACAACTTACCGCGATATAAAGCGATTGTGCGTACTCCTAGGATAGGTATATTTATATTATTTATATATATTACAGTATATCCATATTTTGTTTGCTTGATCTTCCTTGAAGAAGAAATTATTTTAAGGTTTTATTCAACTGTGTAAGTTAGTATTTTTGACATATTTCTTGAGTATGTCAAATGCCACCGTATGCTACATTGTTGGACTAGTTCCAGCTTGAGCAATAGAACTATCGCTGCTAAAGGTAAATAACATAAATGAAAAATTTCAGCGAAAGTCATTCGAGGTTAGTTTGACGACGTACACACTGTGTTCCTTTAATTGGGTAATACTTCATTCGCTTGTTTGCACATTGGGATTATAGAAGTGGCCAATTTCAAAGTCCAACGTATCCTTGATAGTCAAACTAGCATCACTAACCATATCGTCAATCTGCATTTCTTTTTTTTTTTTCTTTGATAAAAATGAACATTGGATGAGCTGGGGAAAATGATTCGCAAAATGTACCTGAAAATAAGTCTAGAAATGAATATTAAAATGGATCTGCAAATAAATATTAGGAAGCAGATATGAAAATTTATATACATATCCCTTTAAGCACGGAGATTTTAGTTTAATTAAGATATGGCCTGCAGGCACTGATAAAATGTAGGTGATCTTATGTAAAATTTTCCGGAGAATTGCATGGTGCCCACCCCTTTCCTGTTTGTCATCGGGAAGTGCCCCATTTTGCTCATTTTCCCCTATTGTTAACATTTTTTACCCTTTTTGGATTATACCAAGCCAGGCTTTGGGAAAACAAATAATAAAAACCTAATTGTCTGTAAAGAAGAATTGAATAGGGTTGACCCCGTTTAGTTTAGAGCGGGATCATCGCTTCGAGGTTCATAGACGGTCGACGGACGGAAATACACGCAACTTTTTGAAAGTTAAGTTTTTACTAACCTGAATACAACAGATATACCAGAATGTCCAGATTGGCTCAAAAACCATCCAAATATTGATCTAAGAAATTCTTAGAAAATCCCGTAGTTGAATTCACCATTTGCCAGACTTATTCATTATTTTACAATTTATAAATGACCAGTTTTATGGTCCGGTAGTACTCTAAACGGAGGTTCCGTAGTGTGAAGCATGAACGAGTGCTCTACAGTATAATGTATTCATTCTTACTGACCCAAAATGAGATGGCAGCAGCAGATTTCGTTTTATTTCATCTGTTACTTGTGACGTGGAAAAATAATCCCACTGCGATCTGGAATATCTTCGGGAAAAAGGATCCAAAAGTTGCTAATATATTTTTTCATTGAAGGTCAATCTAAGGTGGTTCTTTGAAGACAAGTTGTATAAAAATAGTAAAGATAGAGCCCAAAGTGTAACGGCAAGTACACTCGGCTTTTGTTTGAAGTTTTACGTCAAGAACGAATTGGAGAAGCTTCAAATTGCCAGAGCTTCAAATTGCTAAGTAAATGCAATCAGTTTTATTACACATTTTTAGAATAAATTCGCTAAAAATGTATTGAGAAACACTTATTTCAAAGCTTTTTACTTCTCAAAAGTTACTAAATCTCATGAAGTAGGAGGTTTAAAGGCAATTTTCAGTACGAAATTCTCTCAGCATTGGAATGAAAGTAACCGAATTTGGCTAGTTAGCATATATTTTGTACCAGAGATAATTTAAGGCAAACAAAACCGAAAACTAAAAAAGTTCAATAACTCTGTAACGATTAAGATTCGGCCGAAAGATCATAACCCCGGTGCTGCGGTCAATCGAGAAATACTAGGCTATTATGAAGCAGAATCTTCTGAAACATCCTAAAGTAGTCAAACCAGTTGAAGAAATGAACAAAGTATGGGTAAAAATGCAAACCATGTCGATTTTGAGGTTGTGCAAAATCTTATGGATGGGGTTAAGGCCAAAGTGCGGCCATTCGGATACGGAGGCGAAATTTCATAACATAAAAACGCTAAAACTAAGTTTAATTGTTTCATTTGATGCCCTGAAAGTTTGATGACAACCGGATAAAAACTCGAATTTGGCGAATTAATCTGTGGGTTGTAATTTTATTGGATTTTTTTCTGAATATATTTTCTTGTTTGTCAATTTCTGAACTTTATGTGTTAAAATTTTCAGGATAACATTTTTTGATGTTTCTGAGTTAAGGCTGAAAACTATTCTGAGCATTAGTTTAATTCAAAAAATTTTATATCATGAACCAAACAACGTAGAGCAAACAGCTTCTTTTGAAAATGTTAGTAAATTTTCTAAGCAGATTCACTGATATTCATATTCACCAATGGATCTAAAGGTAGTCCGTTTCTTGCTGCTTTCCAGAAAAAGAAGCAAATAAGAAAAAAGTCAGTCTAAGAAGGAGAAAAAATATAAAAGAGCACAAACTGGAAAACGATATAGAGGGAAACACGAGAGAGCAAAAGAATAAACAACAGACATGAAAAAAAGGAAACGAAAAAAAACGTAAAAGAATGAGAGGGTAAAGGGGACACAAAAGGGACATATAAAGGAAAAAATGAAAAAACTAAACAGGACAAGTTCTAGACCTGAAAAGATGAAGAACAGAAAAGATAAAATGCAAAATCATAAAAAAAATGAGGATAAACTGGGCGGAAAGGGAGACAAAAAGGGGGATAGAAAAGGAGGAAATGAAAAGGAGAAAATACGGGAGCAAAACATGGAGAAACGAGAGCAGAAAATAGTGGGTAAACGGGACGGATAGAAGAAAAAAATTATAAGATGACCGATAACTTTGACCGAAAAAACGATACAAGTCGAAATGGAACAGTACATAACAAAGAACGGGCCAGAAAACGAGAAAAAATGTCAGGAAACGAAAAAAAACGAAACAATGAAACAGATAATGCGGGTTCGACCAAAAAGGAAAACGAGAGAAAAAGGAAAGAGTAAGAACCAAGTAAACTGTACAGTGTACAGGAAAGGAGGAAAAGTGAAACAAAAAGTGGAAACACGGGACTGGAAAAGAGAAAAAATGGAACAGATAAGAGGTAAACAGTGTGAGGGAATAAGATGACAAATATCAATTCTAATTTCAAGTAAAACTTCGTGTCTAATTTCGTGTTTGAACTTCAAGTTCAAACTAATGGCGATTTCAAGTCTAATTTAATTCCAATAGGACACCGCCACTAGTTCCTGATGATAAAGAACAGAAGCTGGCGCTAGTGTTCCGTCATGCGCCATGCGTGAGAGTGATGCTTGAAACTATCAATGTTTCCCTGTTAAATACAACAGATGTCGGAACTTCGTAACGCATATTGTACATATTGGAAACCGCCCAATTTCGCGAGACAATGAATTTACTCAGCGCAGCAACAGTCTCTCATGCCTGAACGGCTGACGCCTAAACCAATAAATAGTTGGTAAACATAGTTTTTATTTATCGCGTTCATGTTGCGAAATTTAATTTCTACGAAACGAAATGTCGCAAACATATTTAGCTCCCGGTTCTCGTACGGTATAAAAGTCACTTTTCCGGGCTCACGGAAGAATGGTAATAAGTTTGTTTTTTTTTATCAAAACTAGGCAGAAGTAATAAAAATTAAGCATAACAGAATAACTGTACCAATTAGTCCAAATGCAAGTCTAATGTAATGTCAACTCCGATTTCAAGTCAATTTTCAACTCCAATTTCTAGTCCAGTTCCAAGTTTAATTTCTAGTACAATTTCAACCTTGATTTCATCCAATTACATCAGAAAGTCCGGCATTTTCTACCTAATCGGCCGAAATTTTAATGATTATACGATAACCCAGGCTCGGGCCAAATCATTCTTTTGAAAGATCGCGTGCCCCACCTGGTCGAAGAAAAAGAATTTCGTCAGAATATTTATTTTCAACATAAATTGGTCAATTCATGATTCAAATAAAAAAAAATTGGAAAATAGCCCCTTATCGATTCAACTTTTAGCCAAAGTTTGGTACAAATCGAAAGCGGACAACCAACAGCCGCTTGTCGTCACATTGATAAATTTTGCTTCAAATGCTCCGCTGCTTATGCGAGACAACGCAATCCAACTTGAAGTCTAAACTCGGTCGCTATTTGCTGTTGGCAAACAAAGTCTTCGAAACCGCTCAAAACACAAACAGAATGGTGAAATTAGGGACCGCTCCCGAACCGAAAACGTAGGCAGCAGTCGAAACAAAGGTCGGTGGAAACCGAAATTCGAAATTAATTCAAATGTTGAAGATTTACTTATTTTCTATTTTTTTATTTTGTTTTGTAGAACGGCAAACGGTTTCGATTCGTGGAAAACTTTTCACCGTACATAATAAATAAAAACTGTACGCGACGAGTCCATATTTAATCACGGGAGGGTGTAGAGAAACTTTTCCGTGCTTTGATGAGATGCACTCTAACCCTATCCGGCCGTACGTCTAGAACCGCACCGCCGCACCGGCTGCCAATCCAAATATCTCATTAAAATGAAAAGCTCTTCTGGTGGTGACAGAAACGAATCGCACATACACAACCGCAGGCGTTCGTTTCACTCATTCCGAATTAGCCGTGTCCCAGTAGCGTTGGCAGCATCGCTGCCAGCTTAGTTTTGCTTTGCTCAAACGTGGTGAATTCAAATCGATTTGTCCTTGGCAACACTGCCACCCACTGATATCAAAGCCAGCCCTGTTAACCCCTCCTTGTGTCAGTTAGTGCAAATTATAAACCATTTCGATCTCTCTGTACCCGACAAAAAAGTCCCGAGCTAGTATTATAGACATTAGAGCAAATAATTAATGAGAATACTATAATTAGAGGCACACATTCTGTGTCTCGCTCTCTATGTACATATATATGTTGCGGTTGAAATTTAATTCAGAGAGAAAATGAAATGATAAACCCATCCCTTTCCCCGGTGGTGATCCCTGCACACCCCAAAACCGACAAAGCCGATGAAAACCCAAATGATGACGCACCCCGACGCAACCCTTTGATTCAAACGTACGATTGTACGATTTCGGGCCAAAACCGTTGCTCACCGTACCTTCCGAACCCATTCCATCACACATACCCAGCTAGCTAGCTAGCTCGCTAGACATCATCCTATCGGCATCATCAAAGAAGGATAAGGGATTCATCAACGTAATTGCACAGCGGAAACTCTCTAATTCTGAGCCTCAATCGATTCGGCGTCTCCACCACACACCTTATACCGCACCGTCCGGTACGTCACGCACAGAGGAAAAGCGGCCCGATGGAGACGACTGGTGTTCCATCCAAACAGAAGCACAGAACAGAAACGAGAAAAATCGATTGAAAAGTTTGTTCTGAAGTGGCAGAATTTATCAAATCTTTGGTGTACGCTTGCATCGAAACAACCCGGCCGGTAGCAATCGTAGTTTTTTTTGTTAAATAACGTTCAGCAATTATCATTAGGCGAACGGTCAATGAATTATAAAAATGTTAATTATTCATAGAATTTGAAATACTGTAGAGTTGTTTAATTGATGAGTAATTTGATTAAAATTCTAGGCGCTTTGTATTCACCGTCGCACAGTCGGACGACTTCAAAAAAAGGCGGACATCAGATTTTGCGTAGAAACTACTAAGTTTTCTGCATTTGTGTCTTCACAAAAGTTACTTGATTTTTGAAGTACTTTTTTGTTATACCAAAAAACATTGCATTTAGGGGGTGCATCAATAAATAATCAATTTAACTTTTTTATTTGAAGCCAGAAATAAACAAATCCCAAGAAAGTTGTACAAAAGGTTTTTTAAGGAGTTTTTATCGAAGAAAGATAACTTCTATCTCTTAAGGGAAAGAAGTTATAGCGCTACAAACTAATGTATACCCTTAATACCAGCTTTTATAATTTTTTCTGGTTAATTCGACTTCTACGCAGTTTTGATGTTCCACGAAGTTTAACATACTATGAAAATACACCTTTTTGCTGAAAGAAGCGCAGCTCTACCTTTCTGGTTTTCAAGCTATTCTAGCTTTTGTCTAATTTTCAATCGGTTTTTAACGGACTTTATTTTAAAAGGACGAAGGTATGCGCAGCCAATCTCAGCCACTTTACGTACTGCAATATAGTGAGTTCCATTTCATATATATGTCATGGTAGATCACGGTGGAAAATTTGAGAAAACTGTAAATAGTATTTAAAACTTCGTGGAATATCAAAACTACGTAGAAGTCGAATTAACCAGAAAAAATTAGAACAACTGGTATTAAGGGGATACATTAGTTTGTAGCGCTATAACTTCTTTCTCTTAAGAGCTAGAAGGTATCTTTCTTCGACAAAAACTCGATAAATAACATTTTGTACAACTTTTTCCCGGGCTTTGTTTGTTATTGGCTTTAAATAAAAAAGTTAAATTAATTATTTATTGGCCCACCCCCTTAATGCATTTTTTTTTATATAACAAAAAAGTACTGCTAATAATCTGAATTTTTGTGTCACCGGTCAATTATGTGCGCAATTTAAAATTGATATTTTTCGATGAATACGATGAAAAAACATTCCCTTTTCTTTACGTAATCAGTATCAGTAAGTCGAAACGTAAAGAAAAGGGAAAGTTTTTTCATCGTATTCACTGAAAAATATCAATTTTAAATTGCACACAAAAAAGGTCTTTAAAAATTAAGAAACTTTTGTGAAGACACAAATGCAGAAAATTTAGTAGTTTCAAAGCAAAAGCTGAGGTCCGCCTTTTTTTTCAAGCCGTCCCACTGTGCGTCGGTCAGTAACATCTTTTATTGGGTGGTACTGAAAACACAAGTACTTGGTACTGGCGTCTACAGTATTGATTTGGTGTGGTGATTCATGCCTCCTATTTGTAGAATTTTACACACAACCTCATTAATCTGGTTGACTGCATTACTCGATCAAATTCCAACGAAAGCTCACTTTTATCAGAAATACACAGTGCTGATAGCTTTAATCAATTCATTCATCTATTAATCAAACCTTCATTATTGGAAATTCCTTGAATGCCAGGAAGTATAGAAAAATAGTTTGTACATAATTCACATTCTGAAATCTTTTCAATTACTCGAAATTGTCAACATTAGTTGTTACAATAGGATGGGATAAGGCCTTTCTTCACTAGTTTAAGGAAAACTGCTTGCATCATGCACATCTGCCCCTTTCCAATGCACAAAACAGCACATATTTTTCGTTATATCTTTCTGATACAATATCGCTTTTGGACTCAAAAGCGAAAAATGAATGCTACCAAAATCGAACCGTGCCAACATGAAGTTTTTGAATTTTTAATCTACTTTCAATATTGATAATACAAATTCGGTAAATTCTATAAACTCTGTATTTTTTATAATTACATAGGTTCATAAGGCCTTGAGGCGAATAGCGTTCCTAGACATAAACAAAAGGTGGGACATCTCCCAAGTAACAATTTTTATTACGTTCCTATGGTGGTTTTCATGACCAATTTCATAAAACCGCTAGTAAAACTATGAGCTGCACCAGACAGGGCTTCAACCAATCCTTTTTTCTACCGTATTCACACCACAGCGCATTCTAATTCACACCGTCCGTTTAGTGGTGAAATACGAACGATATGCATAACGCAACTAGCAGGTTGCTCAGTCATACCACTGTATTGAACAGTAGAACGAATGCGTTGTGAACTTTTTCAACATTTTCTTTTCGATCAAGTTTCCTTTACCGTTTGGAGCAACGAATGACTGCAAAACAGTCGAATGACTGGCAGTCAACACGCTAACGAATAGCAACCACGCTATCGTATGATTCAATACTACAAAAAAACAATTACTACATGTTCATGGAAGAAGTCGGTCGGACTCCGTCCAATACAAACAAACATTTTGCTAGTGTCGGGCCGATTCAAGACGCCAAACTATTACTTTGGGTAGCCGATTTGGAGACAAAAAGAGTTTACACTCTTTAATATGAACGCAAAGCGGGAGAACGACTGTTGGCTTCTCTTAGAGGTGACTTGAATTATAAGGCGGGAGCAACGCAAGCGGCAGATTGACTGCATTCAAAAAACAGTCAAATAATCGTCAGAAAAGCGCAAATTGAATGCGGAAAGCGTACGCATTCACGCAGTCACATTCAACTTGCGATCCTTTTTCAAGCCCTTCCACCAGAACTTCCCGATGACCGTTATAAAACTGCCTTTCGACCAAGGAGCTTACACTTCAGAAGGTTTTTATTAGCAAAGCAAAGCCTAGATGTTACGTTCCGTTATCGAAACTTGACCTTCTGTTTTTATACGACAGACTTCGCAGCCAGCTGTTAGAGTGCAGGACAATGGCAGGGCTAGTTGCTACGATCTCATTGACTCTAACAGCCTCTCCCAGTTGAGATTCGAACATACGACGACTGGCTTATTAGACCAGCGTCATACCTCGAAGCCAACTGGGAGGCAAAGTTTTATTACCTCTTTAAAAATCAGGTTATAAGCTGGAGTAGTCGTATCACGCTCTGCTGAAAGCAGTAATAAAACCGATTAAGCGTTCACTGTTTACAGCAACCGCCATAATTTGATGGACTTTTCGTCACACACCTATAAAGCATAGAGCTTGCTCTGGTGAAAGATAAATCAGTTCGCTAGCTTTGTTACCTTGAAAATACATCCTTGAGCAGAAAAGTTAAAAGTAAAGTCTGATTATCCTGATCGATGTGGTTTTCCAGCGACCATAATGAAATATTCCATAGCAGTCTTCGTTGGTTTGCAGCATATGCGCATTAAATTTTATCGTGCATAATAGGTGCATAAAACCAATGCGGCATCGAAATTTTGCAATTTTCGAAAACTGGTTGCTTTAATCAAATAATATATTCAGTTGGTCAATCTCAATTTTTGGCTGTGACGCACGTCAAATGTGCACTGCGGACATGCGTATTTTTTAAGGGTGGTGTCTTCGGAGAAGTTTATTGATAAACTTCAAGCTCATTTTTCTGCACTATTAGGGTGACCTTGAAATCACCTATTAGGGTGATACGGACTCTTGTTTTTTAAATAATTTCAAAAAAATAACTAAAGCCCTGTATTTATGAATCTAAATCCGTGTATGCTTGATCTAAATAAGTTAAAATATAATTGCAACGTTGTTTTTGTTTATTTGACTGACTGCTTGATAAAATACGCTTTTCTCCATAATCGAAGCGTTGTGTTTCAGTCCTATTCATCTAAGAGTCATTTGCACCCACAGTGGTATCAATATTTTCGTATTTAAACCAAATTTTTCATTTGTTATTCGACCACAAAAATCTCAAGTTTGGTGCCGATTGGACTTCACCTCTATGCTATAATGAATAAAATATAGCTATATAACGATAATCATCTATCTGTCAAATCTATTTTCGGGATTTGAAACAGGAAAATCACTTCAAGTACGCTTTAACTTGATTTGATTGAATGTGATTTTCTTAGTAAATTGCTTCTGACACCGCAAATTTACAAGGAAATGCGATAGGCATTTACAGTTTGATTTTTAATAATTGTCATGGCTTACTGCCTTAGTTTTGACATCGATATAATGCTAATAAAAATAGGCCTGGACCTGTTAGTAATATTTTGCATTTGGACTGTTTTAATACATAAAATCAAGCAAATTCTATTAGCTGAACGGATTTCGAAGCTGTACGGAATTCGACACCGCTTGGTATATTTATTCTTGACAGATACGTATTTCGCCTACAACTTGCAGGCTTCGTTAGTGTCTGTTTTCGAACTTCGTCAGATGTACAATGGGAATCTCTTCAAACAGCGCCTACAGCTCTCGAGATTCATACGTCTTCATTACTCTCTGCTTTCGGTTTGTACTCCACCAAACATCATCTGCAGCACTTTCCGCTTGAACACGACAATGGCGCGTATGTTTTCCGTGAGCAGCGTCCCATTGTCAGCTTTGTACGGCGGCGATTGTAGCTTCTTGACCATAGCGTTTTGCGTCGTCAAGATCCTGGCTAAGAGTTGACTGCCCTAGGTAAAAATTGTGCCTCTCATTTCATTCCCTGCTCATCGGATCACCCCATCAAGAGCAATGTTGAACAGCATGCAGGATAAGCCGCCACCTTGTCTCAACCTTGCTACGTGTCGAAGGGACTCGAGAGTGTCTCCGAGATGCGCACGAAGCGCACACTCGATCCAATGTAACTCTCTGATCAGTCCCGTCAATTTATGCGGAAAACCGTGTTCTTACATTATCTGTCATATATCTGGTGGTTTCGATCAACTGTATCAAATGCTGCTTTAAAAGCAATAAAACCTCTCTTTCCATCCATTCCTCCGGCAGCTTCTCCTCCTCCCAAATCATGGAAATAACCCAGTGTAGATCCATTACCAACATTTCTGGACCATATTTATAAATATTTTTTTGAAACGATGGTTCTACAATTGATGAAGGGACGGTAGGGGAAAGAAATGAAAATTTTTGGTGAAGGAGGGGGAAGAGCGGAAAGGAAGGGGGGGGGGTATTGGTAGCTATGCTTGACAAGTAGTCATTTTGACTCCTACCTTTTGTCCAATACTGGAAGGTGCATGAGTCGAACCAAGCTGTAATCTGAGATTATAACCGGATTCGAACCCACAACACCCTCCAGGGCATGTGGTTCGCTGGTACTTGTACCTTTGAACCATAGAGGCGCTGGACAAAAGGAGACCGCAAAATCCACTTCTCAAGGATAGCTACGCGTGTTGGTTGTGTTATCGACACATATTGTGCCGCTTCCTGCATCAATTGCAGATTACCACCGAGCGAGAAGTTTTAATCTAACTACTATTTACTTTCAGGACGACGACATTGTGCCGGCCCTTACGACTTGCAAGGTACTGCACGTGACGCTGTTCGTCCGTCAGCGTATGTTAGCCGCGTTTCTCGGCGCGGGTTTTCGAGGGAAGGCCCCGTTCCTAGTTAATAGACTAATCTCAAGATTTTAGTCTTGACCTTGGAATGAGGTCATACATATATTTAATATTTTTTTGAAACGATGGTTCTACAATTGATGAAGGGACGGTAGGGGAAAGAAATGAAAATTTTTGGTGAAGGAGGGGGAAGAGCGGAAAGGAAGGGGGGGGGGGGGTATTGGTAGCTATGCTTGACAAGTAGTCATTTTGACTCCTACCTTTTGTCCAATACTGGAAGGTGCATGAGTCGAACCAAGCTGTAATCTGAGATTATAACCGGATTCGAACCCACAACACCCTCCAGGGCATGTGGTTCGCTGGTACTTGTACCTTTGAACCATAGAGGCGCTGGACAAAAGGAGACCGCAAAATCCACTTCTCAAGGATAGCTACGCGTGTTGGTTGTGTTATCGACACATATTGTGCCGCTTCCTGCATCAATTGCAGGAATAATCTGAGTTATAATCTCAGATTACAGCTTGGTTCGACTCATGCACCTTCCAGTATTGGACAAAAGGTAGGAGTCAAAATGACTACTTGTCAAGCATAGCTACCAATACCCCCCCCCCCCTTCCTTTCCGCTCTTCCCCCTCATTCACCAAAAATTTTCATTTCTTTCCCCTACCGTCCCTTCATCAATTGTAGAACCATCGTTTCAAAAAAATATTAAATATATGTATGACCTCATTCCAAGGTCAAGACTAAAATCTTGAGATTAGTCTATTAACTAGGAACGGGGCCTTCCCTCGAAAACCCGCGCCGAGAAACGCGGCTAACATACGCTGACGGACGAACAGCGTCACGTGCAGTACCTTGCAAGTCGTAAGGGCCGGCACAATGTCGTCGTCCTGAAAGTAAATAGTAGTTAGATTAAAACTTCTCGCTCGGTGGTAATCTGCAATTGATGCAGGAAGCGGCACAATATGTGTCGATAACACAACCAACACGCGTAGCTATCCTTGAGAAGTGGATTTTGCGGTCTCCTTTTGTCCAGCGCCTCTATGGTTCAAAGGTACAAGTACCAGCGAACCACATGCCCTGGAGGGTGTTGTGGGTTCGAATCCGGTTATAATCTCAGATTACAGCTTGGTTCGACTCATGCACCTTCCAGTATTGGACAAAAGGTAGGAGTCAAAATGACTACTTGTCAAGCATAGCTACCAATACCCCCCCCCCCTTCCTTTCCGCTCTTCCCCCTCCTTCACCAAAAATTTTCATTTCTTTCCCCTACCGTCCCTTCATCAATTGTAGAACCATCGTTTCAAAAAAATATTAAATATATGTATGACCTCATTCCAAGGTCAAGACTAAAATCTTGAGATTAGTCCATATTTATAAAGCCATGCCGGTAGACGCTCTATACCAGTGGCTTTATTGGTCTTCCGTAACTCGATTTCTCGTTTGAGTTTTATTGCACTCTTGTGATGGTCTTTGTGCCTAATTTTGGTCATGAATATCATCATAAGGTGTAATAAAACCCTCATTGTTATATGGGAGCAGTCGAGAGAAAACAAATATAAACGAGATCGAAAAAGCTTTCTGTCAAACGTGATCCTTTACACTGAGGTAAAAAAAAGTTTTCGGCGTTTGAATTTTCAGTCGAAAAATTGTAAAGTTATTGAGCATAATTGATTTTTAAGTACTTTTTAAGCACATTATTGTATTTCGCAATCGTTAAGAGATAAATGGTTACCATATTTGCTTAGGCCATTGCAAATAATTTCGAAAGTTTTTGTCACCCCTCCCCCCCCCTAGGAAATTGGCTTGGAAAATCGAGGGGCAAAAAAATAATTTGTAGGATATGAGTTGTCTGTGGGTTCTGCAGCCTGAAACACTCGAAAAATGAGTGTACTAGTTGAGTTAATGCCTCTAGCACGAAACAGAAATGAAAATTCGAATAACGGAATTTCCGAAAATCGGCCGAAAAATTTTTCTTTCGTTTTTGTCTTTTTTCGTAGATTTTCGCATAGAAAATAATAACGTATATATTAAAAGCAAGAATAGATTTGGTTTTCAAGTTTGAACTTTAAGTAAAAGGATTTAAGTAAAAATGCCTCAAATCAATATTTTTTGCTCGATTAAAAAAATCTCTTTGTTTTTTTTCGCCCCCCCCCCCTTCAGTGGCCCAACACCGGAAGGACAAAAACTTTATGAATTATTTGTAATGGCCTTATTTAAGTATGTTCTGCAACTTTTAGGACGATCACCTAACGAGGTGAATTCACGGTGACCCGTATAGTACAGAAAGATGCGCTATATTTTATTACTAGTTGAGCCCGAATCTTACGATCCGGAAAATATAAATGTCTGAATAATAACAACTTCTGGCTGTTTGCAACATTTATGTAGTCCGATTAGAGTAAACTGTTGCTTAGAAAATTCTTGATCGTTTCGGTATCATTAACTCATTTTTTTAAATTTTTCGGTCTGATTTAACACCGACGTTGAGCAGGCGAGTCGAGCCGTCGAATCAAGCAATCATGTCAAGCAGTTGGGTCAAGCAGTCGAGTCGACCAGTCAAGTCGAGTAGTTAAAACGAACAGTCTAGTCGAGCAGTTAAATCAAGCTGATCAGTCAAGTAGTCCGGGCGAGCAGTAGAGTCGAGCAGTTAAATCGAGCAGTCCAGTCGAGCAGTTTAATCGAGTAGATAAAGCGTGTAGTCCAGTCGAGCAGTTGAATCGAGTAGTATAGTCGAGCACTTAAGTCGAGCAGTCAAATCGAATGGTTTAGTCAAGCAGTCGGGTTAAGCGGTTAAGTCGAACAGTTGAGTCGAGCAGTCGAGTCGAGCAGTTGAGTCGAGTAGTTTATTCGATCGGTTGAGTCGAGTAGTCCAGTCGAGCAGTTGAGCTGAGTAGTCGAGTCGAGCAGTTAAGTCGAGCTGTCGAATCAAACAGAAGTCAATCAGTTGAGTCGAGCAATCAAATCTATCAGTCTAGTCGAGCAGTTGAATAAAGCTGTTCAGTCAAGCAGTCCAGTTGAGCAGTTGAGTCGAGCCGTCGAGTTGGGCAGTTTAATCGAGCAGTCCAGTTGAGCAGTTGAGTCGGGCACTCGAATCGAACAGTTTAGTGAAGCAGTCTAGTCGAGCAGTCTAGTCAACCAGTTGAGCAAACGAGCAGTCCAGTCGACCAATGAGGTGACTGAGAGTCCAACCTATGGCTACGAAAGCATGACGTCCTGTCCAGGTCAGGGACCTGTTTTTAGTTACCAATAAGCCTCTTTTGACATCCCAGAGACCTGGCTTTCGGTACAGATATAAGCCTCTTATATAGTTTAAACGTCTCCGAAGACACCAATCTTGAAAAATTACGTATTTTTTACCCAATTGCTAATGTCCGCACTTTTTCGAAACTGGACCACTGTGCACTGTCATTACTCTTACCAAGGATCTTCATCCTTCATTAAAGCTAATTTAACTACCGGCCATCGAACAACTCCTGCTTACGTTCGCTTGCATGCTTGCCATCTATGAGCTTCTCATTTGAGTAAAAACGCTTACCGGTGAGCCATCTCTTCAGGTTAGGAAACAAGTAATAGTCGCTGTGGGCCAGGTCTGGTGAATACGGTGGCTGAGGAATCAATTCGAAACCGATTTCATGCAATTTTGCTTGTGCAACTAAGCATGAATGAACAGGCGCATTGTCGTGATGATAAAGCGGTTTTTGCTTCTTCAAATGCGGTTGCTTTCTGGCGATTTCGATTTTCAATCGGTCCAACAATGATGAATAGTATGCTCCGGTTATGGTTTTACCTTTTTCAAGATAGTCCACGAATATTATGCCATGTGCATCCCAAAATACGGAGGCCATAACCTTTCCGGCCCATTGTTGCGTTTTTGGACGCTTCGGAGCACTTTGGCCCGGTAAAACCCACTGTTTTGCCTATTGCGTTGACTCAGGAGTGTAGTAATGGATCCAGGTTTCATCCATGGTTATGAATCGGCACAAAAACTCGGTCGGCTTACGCGAAAATAATTCCAAATTATGCTGGGAAGTCGTCACACGTATTCGTTTTTGGTCCACTGTGAGCAACCGCGGCACCCATCGCGCGCGGAGCTTCTTCATGCCCAAAACTGAATGCACATATTGCCCACGCGTTCCAATGGCATGCCTGCAGCATTAGCTGCCTCTCTCAATTTCACTTTGGGATCATTCAACATCATATCATGGATTTTTTCGTCGTTTTCTGGTGCAGGGACCTCTTTTGGGCGCCCAGATTGTTCAGCATCAACTGTGCGCGTACGGCCACAACGAAACTCGGTAAACCACTTATGAATCGTTACAATCGACGGAGTCCGGGTAATACTTATCCAGCTTAGCCTTGGTGTCGGATATCGTTTTCTTGTAACTTGTAAATGCGTAAACATAAATGGCTGAAGTTTTGACAGGCGTCATTTGAAAGATCAAGCTCAAGTGAATACTAATGCCATCTCTTAGAATTTTCAGGTACTTATCAGACTGGCTAGTATTCCGATCAGTAGAAACACCAAATCTCGTTCCTTAACGTGTTCTACATTCATGACCCATTTTGATAGAAGAAAATATCACCGGGAATACCGTCGGGTTTACGTGGTGTCTCGACAATCCTTCCAATCGCTGCTTCAACAGAACGCATCATCCACTCCCATACTCCACCCATATGGGGAACCCCGGATGGATTGAATTTCCAGCAAGTGCTGACATTAGTAAACTCAACACCGACTCGAGGGTTTTATTTCTATTCTTAATCTGCTTCTGTAATAAAATTGTTGGCACCAGAGAAATCTGTTTCATAAGTTGAAATTTAATTCATCCAAAATGGAAACATTTTTACACTGTGGCATTTCTTATAATTGAATGGTTCAGAAGCAAAAATTGCAAAGCGAAATATAGTCCAACAAGAGCAGCAGCAGCCAGCAGGCTGCTTAAATAAAATGCAAAAACCGAATCATCTACTGATGAGATAGTCCTTTTCACGAGTCCGACACTTGAGCGCTCGAGTAGTTTCTGTCGCCCTTCAATACCTTCATCTGTATTGAAAAACCTGTTACGCCCGTCGGTACAGTTGAAGTGCGGCGGCGACGCAGCAGCAATAATGAAATGATTTTTCATCACGGAGGAGAGCTCTTTTGTATGCAAAGGAAAAAACACACACACACACACACAAACAACCAAACAAACAAACGGTGTTGGTAGGTTTGGTGTCTCAACAACAACAAATCGTAAATTCGCCACCCCACCGCGCCGCGCCGGCCGGCCTCCGGGTCTGGGTCCGTTGCAACTGAACTACCGAACGATTCACAAATATTTAACACTCTCAATTCATCTTCTCCTTTATCCGGCATTTCAGCATCCCACGGCCTTGCTGTGGTCATGGACTGTGGAGGCAGGCGACACCAGACGGGAAAGTATTAGCGGCCAGCTTGGAAACATGACTTTTGCGGTTTTCAATAGTTTGTTTCCCCACGTCCGAGCGATTTTTTTTCAGCGTGGCTGTTCCTTACTGAGTTGATCTGGTCGGTTGGTGGGGAGGCAACAGTTTGGAACCACTTGTGAGTCCTGCAACACTTTTGAGTCTTTGTGGTGTCCATTTTTGGGTGGCAGTTTAGTGGGGTGTATTGTGATTTCAACATTAATGTTCGCACAGCCGTGCGTGAGCTGGTCTAGACGGTTGTGAGCGAAGTGGGCGAAAACAAATATTCTTGGAAACAAGTGGCCACCCTCCGGTATCAGACTGGCCAACTGATGCAATTAATCCGGCTCACTTTCGGATACAGATTTGCAGCTCATTAGTACCGTCTCAAATCTCCGCAGGCCATTAAATATTCGGCTCGCCGTAAACATGCCCATTAATCAGAATTTTATGGCGTTTCTTTCACCCAGTCTAAACCGAACGGAACTTTGCCCGCCGACCTGACCGCGAAAAGTACACACTCCTACGATCTAAGTCAACGATCGGATCCACACTTGTAAAGTCGTGGGAGGCGCGGACTTAGATTCCAGCAGACAGAAACTGATTTATTGGTAGCGCTCGGGTGGGAACAAACATTTATCACATTTTCCCGAATCAAGGTTAGGATCTACTGTGGCCACCATTAAACTATACACACACACATTCAAATTTAGAAGCAATTTAATAGTTTTAATTACCATGCTAATATTGCTGTGTTTAACGCAAAGTTGCAGCTGAAACCAAACATGAAACAGGATTTAGCAAAAAACATTTGAGCTCAATGAAACCCACCTAAATACCAAATGAAAATTAAAGGAACGATAATTCCGCTCTGGTTTCATACCCCGCAGAAATTGGCTTCCATGACGACGCGAACACGGCCAGCATCCGCGGGTTATTAGCTGACCTTTAGCGGTCTCATCCTCTCGCATAATTGGCATCATTAGCGACAGGCCCCTGCTACTAACTACTTACTGACCGTCGACGATGACGACGGCGACGGTTCATCTCCGATCATGTTTCAGTGTATTTTTATTTGTGTGTTGCCCTGCAAACCGACGAGATATATATTTCAATTAGCTGCCATCGGCGCAGCAGTTTTCCCACAGACCGACCAGAAGCGATTTTCCACCGTCCGTGGGTGCTGATGGGTTGTGGAAGACTGAGGATCGGGAAATATTATCCCGTAATGAGGCAGCAATTGCGTCGTTGCTAGTGAAAACCGATGGGTCGTTTGTTTTGTTCATTTCAAACTTTGGGAGGATTCGAGAAGGCAGTAAATAGACAATCCAATCAGCTGCTGTTTCAGAACGATAGAGACTTTGTTAGTTTTACCATAAAAAAATTCTAGTTTATTTAATGCTTTTGCATTTAGTAATGTAGTTTTCTTTCTTTTTTCTCTCTTCCCGCCAGTACATCATCACTGACCGTCATCATCGCTAGCTGCAATTCCTGCCGTCAGCATCATCTTCACCACCGTCACCACCCGCACCACCTTGGATCCGGCATCGCAGAGCCGCATTGTTGGACCGCAAGATGGCCGCAGTGAATTCGGTGAGTTGGGATTTACTTATGCCATTATTGATGGTCCGGCCGCTGTCGGTGGATTGTGTTTTACGTCGATCGTAATAAGCCCCAACGATTCTGGTGCGTTTAATGCGTTCCGTCCGATAATGGCAGTCGCTTTGTTGTGAGGTTGAGGATGAGATTATGATGATTTTTTTTGCGTGATGTTTCGCTTCTGCCGATGAGTTGACGAGTTTGGCCCAGGTTTCGTAATAAGCCTATTAAACGGAGATAATGGACTAATGGGGGATGAGCGTGAACTTTACGATTCAAGCTGGGATGGTGAATTATCCATATCACGGTTGGAAAATGGAAACCTGTTCCATCATCCGTCGGATTATTTTCATTCCAATAATTTCAATTGCATTATGGTTGTTGTTGCTATAACGAATGGTTCTCTATGTGCACTAGCGTGCCCAGACATTAACCAAAGGGGGACAACCGATCTTTCAAAAAAGGAAAATCTAGTAATCGTAGGATGGGGAATAAAAAAAATACCGATCAGACTTTAAATTCCGGACTCTCGGGTACAATTGGATTTAAACTCAAAGTTAAAGTTGAATTATAAATTAGGCTTGGAGCTGGACTAGAATTAGAGTTGAAATTCGACTTGAAATCGAACTTGACCTAGCGTATTAAAATATTTAAAATTGGACTAATTCGGACTTGAACCTTTGTTTCAAACTAGCTGACCCGACACACTTCGTATTGCCACAAATTAAAATGTGGTGTACATAAATCATGAATCTGTTACAATCTCGAGTTTAGCAATTTTCTGAGTAGCTCAACCTTAGATAACTCATTTTGGCAGTTACGTCACTATGAAAGCATGGGTAGCTTAAATATTCACCGTGATTATATAATATTTCGTCGAATTTATCGCCAAAAACCTTTTCATGGAAAGTACTATTTCGATGCTCGGGGTGATCCTCTCCTTACTCGTCGTCGTTCGGACCCAACTGAAGGACAATAATAGAGGTCAGTAGACCTAGGAAAACAAATAAACTTAGACAAAGGTGGTTTCTGCGGGGGGCTGCAGATAGTTTTTGGTTGTTCTCGAGTGAAGAGGAAATTGGTATTTCATTTGTATTGGAGATCCCCCCCCCCCCCTCTTGAAGTGAGGAGGGATCACAATTTCCCTCCTAAAGAGGGGAAGGGTCTCAATTCACTAAATAAAAAAAATTTACCTCCAAAACCACCCACATGCCAAATTTGATTCCATTTGATTGATTAGCTCTCGAGTTATAAGAAAATTTGTATTTCATTTATATAGGAACCCCCCCCCCCCTAAAGTGGGGAGGGGTCCCAATTCACCATAAAAAAATTCTTGCCTCCAAAAACCCCACATGCCAAATTTGGTTCCATTTCCTTGATTAGTTCTCGAATTATGACAAAATTTCTATTTCATTTGGGGGGGAGAAGCCCCCCCTCATAAAAGGGGTCCTAATTCACCATAGGAAAAATTATTCCCTCCAAAAACCTTCACATGCCACATTTGGTTCAATTTGTTTGATTAGTTCTCGAATTATGAGAAAATTTGTATTTCATTGCTTGATTAGTTCTCTAGTTAGGCAGAAATTTGTGTTTCATTTGTATGGTAGCACCCTCTCCTACTGGGAGTAGGGGTCTCTAACCATCATAAGAACCTTCCCCGGCCCCAAAAATCCCTTTCTTTTCTATTTTAACGTAGGACCACGTCTTACCGCAGGGAACCTGGAATTGGACTTAAAATTTCATTTGAAATTGTGCTCGAAACTGAACTTAAAATTGTAAATGAAATTGGACGTACATATATTGGATTTAAATTGGTCCTGAGAATTGACTTGGAATTCCATTTGAAATAAGATTTAAAATAGGAATTCAAATTTTAGTTGAAATTACAGTTGAAATCAGAGTTCAAATTTGAAATTATATTAGACTTCGAATTGAGCTTAAAATTGAACTTGACAGTGGACATTAAGTTCGACTCTACCTTGGACAAGGACACGAAATTAAACAAGAAGTTTTATTTGGAATTGGGATAGACATATTTCGTTTCACTCTCTCACATGTTGTACCTGATTGCTGCACCATTTTTTTCTTTTATAGTCCCGTTTTTCCACTGTTTTCGTTTTTCTTGTACCGTTTTTTTGGTTATTACTCTTCCTTAGCTTCCGTTTCCTTCTGATTTTCCCTTGTTTTTCTTTTTATTGTTCCGTTTTTATTCATTTCTTGTTCCATTTTTTCCTTTTTCAGTCCTGTTTTTCCTTTCATTTTCTGTATTTTTTTCCATTATCTTTTCTTTCTCTTTCATTTTGCTTTTCGTCTCTTTTAAACTCTCCTCCTTCATGTTTTTCATCCTCATCTATTCTGTTTTTCCTCTTTTAAATGTCCTGTTTTCTCTTCTTTGCTTTCACACTTATTCTGTTTTGCCCCTAGTTTCCCTTTGCTCTCCGGCTTTCCTTTCATAAGTCCCGTTTTTCGTCTTTTTCTCTTTAGTTTGTTGTCTGTTTTTCTTTTCTTCTTTTTCTGTTTCATTTTTCCATCCCTATTCCCATTTTGTTCCACCTTTATTATTTTATATCCCGTTTTACGTTTCTCTTATTACCGTTGTCCTTGTTTCCTCTGTGGGTTTCTCATCCCAGCTAGCACCAACTCGTATATCAATGTACGAAAACTATCGTAAATATCTCCTAACAAACTCGAAATCGTAACTAAAGCTGGATAAAGTGGGATCAAGTTGATTTTCTGTCGTATATAATGATAATGACTGACATACATACGATTTTCAGCACAAAATCGTAGAGTAGTACGGAGCGACTCGCGCTTAATCGGATATTATCGTATATAAATACTTATAAAGTCGTCACGCTCAGAATTATTCGTAATCACGTATATCGCCTCCAAAATAGCACGGATATGCCAATTTTGCGCATGAAATACGATTTATTTAACATGGATATCTGTACGTAATGCTGATTTTCACCTTTTTTATACGTATGAAAATGCTAGCTGGGATGTTTTATGTTCCGTTCTCATTTTCTTGTCCCGTTTTCACTCCTTTTGCTCTCCGTTTTCCCATCTTTTCTGTTATGTTTTTATTCTGTTCCGTTTTTCCTCTATTGTCTTCTTTTCCCTCCTATTTTCCTCGTTTTTCCTTGTTTTGTTTGCTGTTTCCTCTTTCCCTTCTTTTCCTTTCCAGTTTTTCACCGTTTTTAGTCCTTATTTTCCTCTTTACTCTTCCATTTTTCGTCTTTTTTTTCATTTTCCGGTCCATTTTTCTTCTTCTTCCAGTCTCCTTTTCTGTGTTCTGTCCCGTTAACTTCTTTTCTATTTTGACGTTGGACTACGCCTTACCGTAGGGTGTTATTCCATAGATTAGATTCTAGTTTCGGTCACGAAAATATGAAAGATTTTGAACGCCAATAGCTCTGCCAATTATGAATAAATGGTTTAGATATCGTCATCCGGGGCAAGATTGTACCAAAAAAAGTATATATTTTTGTTCTTTAGCTCAGTATACACATAATTTAGGAACTAAGTTGATTTCAAACCTGTCAATATATACTAAATTGTTCAATTAACAACTACCGTAGAGATTTAGTTACAATGAAACCTAATTTTACTGGAAGTGCTTGAGCTTTGGCACAATCTCACCCCTTCTAGGGGGTGACATTGTGCCACAAACATAAAGTTAGGCTAAAAACCTAAACAGTGAACAATTATAAACAATACACATAAATATCAGTATAAAGTAGTTCACATGGGGCCGTCCATGAACTAAGTGGACTATTAGGGGCAGGGGGTCAGCCAAAAACAACGCATCATACAAACAGTATGAACGAAAATAACCCGGAGAGGTCTGAAATAACTAAAAATGAGTTTGTAGTCAATGGACAGCCTTTATATAGACAGTAGCGTTTCTAGGGTTAACAAGGGGGAGATATATGAAGGGGTGTATCCTAAGGGGGCATACCTATTTGATCATTTAACAACTATTGGTTACTATTACTTAGTTCGAGAACCCGCGGCCATTTATTTAGCAGACCTATTATGCGGGTTGCTCCAAAATGGATGATGTAATCTAATCTGTCAAAATATTGTGGTCAATAGTAAAGAATGTGAGTGTGCTGGTGTATACTGACGTATTTTTGTTGTGTATGTGAAATCCACAAATTGGATCGATCGTTATGGCTTGGCACAATCTCACCCCCGTGAGGCTCGAAAAGTACAAAGTTTAGAAAAATATTACTTTCGTAATCAAACCTTATCCAACGCATAATAACCTATCAATACATTGAAAATGATTAGTTTATATACCTTCAAGATAGCAAGTTGATGCGATTTCTTGTTTGAGTTGGTTTATGCGGGATATTTTTTACTGTTTAGGCTAAATAGTTTGCTAATATTATCTGTGTTCCATTCTAAGTTATGAATAAATATGTTATGTTCATCAACATTTTGAATTTAGGTCATCAGTTTCTATAGATATAATAAATTTTCACAAATAAACATTTTTGGTTTTTGGCACAATCTCACCCCCGTGGCATAATCTCACCCCGGATGGCGGTACCGGTCGACTCATAATAAATGTAGCCATTATGTGGTTTCTATTATAAGTTCAATTTCATTCACGAATAAGTGAAATTAACGAATAGTTTCAAGGTTAAATATCACCATATATTTTCTTCGTGAACGCCTTGCTTCATAAGCAGTGGCGACAGGTAATTTACACCAACTGTTTAATATTTTTTGAAAAGATGGTTCTACAATTGATGAAGGGACGGTACGGGAAAGTAATGAAGAACGTTTTTTTGGTAATGGAGGGGAAAGAGGGTAATAGGTAGCTACGCTTAACAAGTTTTCGTTGTGACTCCTATCTTTTGTCTAATGCTGAAAGGTGCGTGAATCAAACCAAGCTATATAATCTGAGATTATAACCGGATTCGACCCCGCAACACCCGCCAGGGCATGTGGCTCGCTGGTACCCGTGTGCCTATGAACCATAGAGGTGCTGGACAAAAGGAGACTGCACAACCCCCCTTATTAATGTAGCGACATGGGTTGGGCTATTTTTAGACACAAATTGTGCCTTTTCCTCCACCTACTGTAGAAACCACCGACCGAGAAGCTTAATCTAACTTTGTGTTTACTGGCGGGACGACGACACTATGCAGGCTCTTACAAGGTACTGCGTGTGAACGCTGTTTGTCTGTCAGCGTGTTAGCCGCGATTCTCAGCGCGGGGTTTCAGGGGAAGGCTCCGTTCCTGTTGCTTTGCAAATCGAGCAATTCCTACTGGGATTTGGCTGAAGTTTTCCTGGGCGCTGCCGCGCACGCCCTCACTTTAGTGACGGCCGCGGGAGCCCGTTTTGCCCACGGTTGGCAATTCAAGCAAGGCCACATACGCGTAACCACGGAAGCCTATTTTACAGACCACACCGATTTCTAACTCACATTTAAACAACCCTGGCAGGTGCGAATAGAATTTTTCTATTTAACGATTAGCCCGTTTTTGATCACTTTCGCGCAGTCGTCAGCGTGTCCCCCCGCTAGCACGGAAATTTGCCAGGAAAAGTGATCGTATCGATTACCGGTACCGTTGACTTTTTTCTTCGTAGCTCCCTTTTTTGCGTCCGAACACGTTCCAAGTTCAACTTCTAGAGTGCCAATCGCGATGATTTTTTTGACGTTCCGTTGTAAGCGATCTGCGTTACGCGCAGTGGTGCGCGTAATAGATTTTGACAAAGTGTTTGTCGCTTACAAGTAGTGATGTCAATGAATCTGAATCTGATCGGTTCTAGGATCTTGATCGCTAAAAGCGATTTTTTCCATCCCTGTCCTAGACCAGGCTTTGCTTGATTGCCGATTTGATAAATAAAAATCTATCTGACATTGCAACGTGGGCTGATGAAAACTCACTAGTTTTAAACGCCAGCAAAACGCAAGCAATTTTTATCACACGTTCGAGACGTAGTCATGAAAAACCTCAAATTTTCATTAATGGGAATCGTATCGAATACAAGAAAAGTGTGATAAGTTTAGGAGTAATTATTCAAGATTATTTTGAATGAGACGCGTTTATTTTAAAACAGTGTAAAACAGGAAAAGTATACGCCTCACTAAAAACACTGCGTTTTAAAGCCGATTTTCTGAATTCAGCAACAAAGTTAATATTATTTAAAAGCCTGATTTATCCGCACTTGGTTTTCAGTGACTTTGTTTTCATGCAGGCTAAAACTCAATCTTTGAACCATATGAAGGTTGCGTTAAATTGCTATATCAGATATATTTTCAATTTGAGCCGTTTCTCAAGTGTATCGCATTATCAATCTGCACTAGTCGGTTGTTCTTTTTTGAATTTTATCAAATATCGTACTACTATACTTCTACACAACATTATTTATAAAAAACTCCACCATATCTACAACAAAAGTTTATTGCTCTAAGAACACAAAGAGGCAGAAAATTTAAAATTAAGCGTTGTAGTACTTCATACTACCGGAACTCCATATTTGTAAGAGGTATTATATTATGGAATTCGATTCGCAATGATTTACAAAATAAAATGTCAAATATAGGATTTAAGACGGGATGTGTAGAGTATTTTAACAATTTGGTGTAAACGCTTGATCCATGTTCTTTGTTGTTTGTTTCCTGTTTTTATAATATACTTCTTCCTGCTAAGATTTAGTAACGAGAACACAAAAGACTAAAGTCTTATGTTCAAATGTAATTATAATAAATAATCGACTCATCTGTTCTCCGTGAACTCATCCTGTATTATGAGGGTGAATTTGAAATGATATAAGTGCTAGGTAGAGATGGTCGGGTAGCGGAAAATTTACCCGAAAACCGCTCCTGTACCCGTACCCGACGGGTACGGGTCGGGTTCGGGTCGGGTACGGGTTCTCAATTTTTGGTTTTGAAACCGGGTACGGGTCGGGTCGGGTATCTATTGACCTCATTTAACACTAGAGATTGTCGGGTATCCGGACCCGTACCCGTGCCCGACGGGTTGCGGTCGGGTTCGGGTATCAAAACAGATAAACTTGCGGGTTCGGGTCGGGCACGGGCTTTTATTTTTTTTCCTAATCGGGTACGGGTCGGGTTCGGGTATTCAAATTTTCATACCCTACCATCTCTAGTGCTAGGCAGAGATAACGTCCTACCTAAAAGGAAAAAGCATCACAGCGTTTCTGAGTTTTTGATCCTTTAGATTTGATTTAAGAAGGGAAAACCTATCCATCTGTCTTGCTATATATACATAAGAGTCAATGCATGTAGGTGATCGTTGGCAGCTGCTGCTTCTTGTATGTATATAACTGATTTATCGGTTCCCTAAGGTTTCCGAAACCTAGGGGCTACCCTAAGTTTTGAATCCGAACGAACGACAGCGAGTAAGGACAGCATACGCCCTTTATGTCCCTGTCATACCAAATATTCTATTCATTTGCCTAAAATTAGAAAAAACGGACCATTTCGCAAAATAAGCCATTCGACGAAATAACCTTTTCTCTTTTCGGTTCATCATTTCAAATTTCAAAATGGATATTCGTCAACTATCGTTAACCAGTATAAGCTTTAAGGGGTTCGAATTTAGCTTTACCATAGTAACCGGTAGGCAGCAAATTTTCTTCCGCGTCAGAAAACTGCAAGCGTACTCCAAGAGTGGCAACCGTAATTGCAATGCAGGTGATAAACCACCGTTCAAATGTGGTTTAATCGACAATCATTAACAGTGATTGAAGGAGAAATAATATTCACACTTATTTAGTTGCACTTAGAGAGGTAAGCATTCTAAACGAAATTACCGGTCGTGACGATGTTCACAAGTCTCGCGACGTGTGCAATTACTCTCAGTCTTCTTTTTAGATTGCTAAGATAGTCAGTCTAATGAGGACTGCATTCATTTAACAGCATTGATTTATCTCTAATGATGCTTCAGAGTGGTTCTTAACTTTGCCGAGTGTGAGTCACTCACTTTTAATTGCTATCCTACCGATTTCGGTTGTTTGATTGCATCCTTCCGATTGACTACAGAATATTTTAATGGCACGTCTCGAAAGTTTTTAATGTTAGCATAAGACTTTTACGTCCTATGGCACCCATTCCGATCACCCGGAAATAAAACTAAAACATTACTGCTTGGCAGATTTCAACCTGTAGGCATTTTTAGTGCCTACAGTAAACGCAGGCGAGATTCAAGTACCTCTAGGAAGGAATACAGCACTCACATAAAGAACTTTACGATCGATGTTTCTGGTTTCATCCGAAGGTCCACCATGACAACCAAGTCGTTGACAGTTAGGTTAACTGCTCGGAAAAATATGTCAATGAATTTTATTGCGAATTGAGAGGCAGAAAAAAGGACAACTCAGTCGGCAGTGCCAAGGGGACGAGACAAACACACTATCTGCGGAGAGGCACACTATGGATATGGACGCAGGGATGGGGAAAGTATTTTAATAATTTGTTTACATGTCGGCTGCTCCACACTGCTTGCGCGTCGTCTCCGGGCGTCCTTTCCGCGTGTGCTACGACGTACGGACGAGTCGATGTGGAAATTGGCTTGTTGTGCTTTCCTATGTGAGCTCTCCCTTCATTTTGGGTGGCTGGTTGGGTTGTTGGATGGGTGGTTTGTTGAATTAACCGTTAGAATAAACGGCGTTCACCAGTGACGACGACGACGACGGTGCTGGTCTAGTTTCATGATGAGGTAATGATTTTTTGGCAAAGGTTTCCGAGAAAAAAATGTAACGGGTTGACGATGCACGATGCAAAATGATTCATCGGTTAAGTATGCAGGGCTGCCATCGGCCATCGTCTTCGAGCTGTCAGTTTTTGCAACTGACACGGGTTTCTGCACATTATTACAGGAATTAGAATTTATAACGAACGAATTCCAAAGAAACCAAACTTCAAAGTTATCAATATTCGACTAACAATAAGGTTAGACTTTAAAATGGCGACAGGATCGAGATAATGGTTGGAGGATTGGCAATGGTGCGTGCTGGCTCTTGAGGTCGATGCTGGAAACTCCGTCCTGACGGACGACGGACAAAAAAGGGCGAGCGATTGAAAACTTTATTAATAACAAGAATCAGCATGTGGCCGCCGGTCGTCTTGCCATTCATTCAAAAACCGGAAGCCGTTTTGACTCACGACGCAAACTGGAGAGACTGGGGAGAAGACAAAACCCAGCCAGGATGTTGCAGGCACCAACTTTCATTAGCGCATGCTGGTTGAGAAAATTTCTTGCCGACTTCGGTGTGTTCCGGTGTTGATTAAATGCTTGTTAGAAAACTGCGTGATGGGGGCCGAGGGATGGCTTAATGTGGGGGGGGAGGTTCAGCGAGGGCGAGCTGATTATAAGCGTCTACGGGTTGGGGTAGGAAAGACGAACAAAGTTCCAAATTGTCGTTTTCTGGTTTTGCTGGAAATTTATTGATTGAACTTTGAGGTTGAATTGGATTTCTTTCCCGTCGTTCGATGGTTGCTCGAGTTCGGTTCGCTTCTCTTCAGCTTGGCTCGGATATTTCTTTTTCAAACTTCCCCACAAAAGACTATTATAATCACGGAAAGATGCTGCGAAAGTTGTCAAGAGAAATGGATTGCAAAATTCAACAGAAGTTTCCATTTTCTGTTTTCTTTGAAACACATAATTGCAAATCTCCCTCTGGATTGAAGTCACATTTTACTGATCGGGAGAAACGCGTTCATTGGATTATTGTTTGATCATTCTAGCGGCTTTATAAATATGTTATAATTGTAACTTTTATGCAGAACTATGGATCTTTTTGTACGATGTCCAACATTGGAATGCTTAGAGAGGTGGGTTCCAACTATTTAAAACATGCTTGAGGTTGGAAACTCGTCCATCTCTGGGCACGCCAGCAGTGATGCCCAATCATGTGTACGTCATCCTGTTTCAAACAACGCTGAACAGAATGTGAGGCTCAATCATCAATGAAACCTTACCTAGTTTTCCAATAAACAGAGTGGTTCTAGCACGATAGCCTGTCGGTCGGGTTCTCGTTCGTGTTGGCCTTGAGCGCCCGGTCGGTCGGCCGGCCGGCCGATCAAAGTACTGCCGCTGACGCACGTACAAAGTCTCTCGATACCTACAGCTCGGAAGATATTTGCCTGCGGTAATTGCCTATCCACAGAAACTTTTTCTCCACTGAGTAAACTGAGCGGCGAGCGAGCGTTCGGTGGGAAAACAAGTCCTGGCAAGCCCGAACTTCGAAACCGTAATTGTTTGCCGCGCCAATCAGAGGATTGGGAAAAGCGGCAGAAGATAACAGAAGCCATCGGCTCAACTGGACCGTTCCGTTCCGACAGAAATCAAGTGAAAAACAAGTTCATTCCCTTCCATTTCGGGATTCGGTTACGGTGGATGAATCTTCGAGCACGGCTCCGCCATCTCACTTTCCCGGAGAAAGCAAGTCAAAACAACAAAACGATCGATGAAAAAAGTTTCCGAAATGTTTTTCTTGTTTGTTGGCATTTATTACGTAGCCCCGAGAGAATAAGAGAAAAAAGCTGTTTCTTTTTGAGATGAAGTAAAAACTTTTAGCCCGGCGTTCAGCGTCAGCATTTCGAGTCGCAGTGGAAATGGAATCACTTAGCCGGAAAACTGGAAATTACTTCACCGTTGCTGTCGTTTGACGAAAACTTATTGGGCAAGTGGAAGAAAATGGAGACGAAATAGTTTTAAAGCCGCCTCCCTCATTCGAAAAAAATAGTTTGTCAATTTAAACTCGCAATCGCCTATCACCTTAAATTTATTTACTCGTTCCGGCCTTCCTCGTCATCGCTTCCGACAATATCTCATTTGTTTAAATTTGCATAATTTCCCTCGCCGTTTCTTTTTTTTCTTTTTCACCCCGAGCTGATGGCAATTGAACCGCTCGCTTCATGCTTTCCACACCTTCGGCACCTCGCTTCAGCTGATGCTGATGCGCTCGGCCCGGTGGACTTGGCCGTGGGTGCTTTGGTTGGCAATGCAATGCAATCGGACAGTGGCACAGTAACTATACCAAAAAAAAAAGTTCATCATTTCGTTCCCCTAGCGGCGTGATGTAGCATTTCTCGATTGAATAAATAGCCTATTTGCGAAATGAACCGCACGTTTTTCCGACAGGTTTAAATAATCGTTGTCTAAACAATTAAACCAGCTCAAAAAATGAACGCACACAATAAACTAGTTTGAAAATTCTTAATTGAATTTCAATTAATTTTGAAAAGTAATCGTTTTTTACATGTTGGCCGATGATTGTATTTAGATCTGACGGTTTGCACAAAATGAGGTTCGACAGAGTATAGCACAGTAGTCCAGAAGTGCGAAAAGTGGAACTTTTTTCTACTTCCATAATGAAAATAAGAAAATAACTTTTTTGTTTTAGGAAATATAGACATAGTTTCTTCGGTAAAGTTGTAAATATTGTAAAAACAAGCAACTTTGCTGAAGAAATAAAATTTCTATCTTTATCAAGTGCTGAACTATTTGGCGTATTCTTTAAAACTTCTTTAAAAATTGGTTTTTCATACTTAGTTTTTCTTAATTGCATTTTACAATAATACAATGTTCTAGCCAATTATTGAAGCACTCAAAACACACGTTTCTGCAGAAGACCGCAAATCTCTTGCACCTGTATTTGCTGAGTTATCGCATATTCAAGCTTTAAACTTTCATAGCTTTACGAGCCCATGGGGTAAAATGGGGCAAGTGGATTGATGAAATCAGCGCTTCATCGTAAAGCTTAAGTCGAGTACTATAAACTCGTAAGGGTTCCGCTTGTCTCCAACCACTCAAATGAGAGTACGGCAAGCATACGTTTTATGTGTTTCGCGTTCGCTAAAGGCTCGATACACGTCCATTTTTTATGTGTTCGTAGAAAGAAACATGGTTTCTTCGGCAAAGTTACAGAAAATATAAAGGTAAACAACTTTGCTAAAGAAATGACATTTCTATCTGTATCGAATGCAGTGATATAGAGCGTTTTCTTAGGAAACTCTTTAAAAATACATTTTCCATATTTATCGTATGTTGGTTGCATTTTACAAGAGTATATGGTTCTAGGCGATTATTGAAGGACTCAAAACACATATTTTTGCAGAAGATTGCAAATCTTTAGGACATTTCCTCACAAAGTTATCGCTTATTTAAGCTTTATTTTTCCTTAACTTCACAAGCCAAAAGCGATAACTTTGTAAGGAAAGGTCCTAGAGTTTTGCAACTTTTTGCAAAAACGTGTATTTTGAGTCTTTCAATAATCGCCTAGAACCATATATTCTTGTAAAGTGCAACCAACATAAGCTAAGTATTAAAAACTAATTGTTAAGGAATTCCCAAAGAAAATGCCCCATAGCTCTGCACTCGATAGAGATAGGAATGTCATTTCTTTAGCAAAGTTGTTTGTCTTCATATTTTCCATAACTTAGCCGAAGAAACCATGTGTCTATCTACGAACACAAAAAGCTGGACGCGTATCGAGCCTTTGGCGAACGCGAAACACATAACACGTATGCTTGCCGTACTCTCATTTGAGTGGTTGGAGACAAGCGGAACCCTTACAAGTTTATAATACTCGACTTAAGCTTTAAGATGAAGCACTGAGTTCATAAATCCACTTGCCCCATTTTACCCCATAGGTTCGTGAAGCTACGGAAATTTAAAACTTGAATATATGATAACTTAGAAAGTAAAAGTCCCAGAGATATGCGGAGATATTTTACAAGAACAATATGTTCTTGTAAAATGCAACTAACAAAAACTAAGAATGAAAAACCAATGTTTAAAGAAATTTTAAAGAATATGCCTAATAGTCCAGCTCTTGATGAAAATAGCAATTTTGTTTTTTTAGCAAAGTAGCTTGTTTTTACAAGTTACAACTTTGCCGAAGAAACTATGTCTATATTTCCTAACACAAAAAAGTTATTTTTTTATTTTCATTATAGTAAGCAATGACTAACTTTTAACTGTTTTAGATTAAGGGGGATATTCATACGAACAAAAATGCTGAAAACCATAAATGATAAACTGAAGGCGAAAGACAATAGGAAAAAAGTTTCGCTTTTGGAACTTTTGTACCAGTTTGCATAGTGAACGGGCGACAAGTTAAGTGCTATTAACTAGAATATTAGTAAGTAACCATGTAAATTTGAAAATTGAAAATTCGATCTTTAAAATACTGCAGAAACTCGTTCAATGCACGGCAGTGATCGCATATCTTTTTAACTTTCCGGAAACTGAGGCAAAAAGTAACATTAAATATGCAATTTTATCGATGATGTTTGAACACGGCTTGTTCGAAGCGAGCGAAAATGCAATGGGAAATGGCGTCAACAAAATAAAACAGAGTCAAGCACACTGCAACAGACACACACACTGGAAAAGGATATAAACCTTCAACCGCACTATAGACAGACAGACGGACGGACGGACAGACAGTGTTCGGAAACCAAAGCACCCGCACACACGGACACAATCATTTATGAATTTTGTTTTAATTCGCGTGCTTGTTATGTATTTCTATAAATTAAATTTCCCTTCTTCGGCTCCGGTCCCTACGCGCGGACTGCTCAGCACGTTCCCACCGGAGGGTGATTGTTTGCGAAACTTCGAACGTTAATTGAATTCCCTCGTCGAACGCATACGTTACGAAAGGGATGAAAAAAAAAAGTTTTGTTCGATTTCATAAAACGGTGGGTAATGGTCGGTTGGTGAACAGCAAATTTTGTGTTCAGAACAATTTATGGCAGGAGTTTTTTTTCTATTGCCATTTAAGGAAATATGTCTTCGTATTAAAATACAATCAGTTTGCTTGAAATTATTAAGCACAATTAATTAATTTGCTTCTGCTTAGAAAAAAAAATTCGGACCTTTCAACGATTCTGACTTTTTGACATTTGGAACCTTTTAACCACAGAACGGAGTACAACTACGGGCAGTCTACCTAAGCTAAGCTAAGCTTTGGAACCTTTTAACCACCGACAAATAGACATAACACTTAGAAGAAAAATCAACAAAAATCATCGTACCTCACATTTTGCTTGAACACTAGCACCACAGACTAACAGACGTAACACTTCAAACAAATTTTCTAACAAAACATCGTTTCAATGACACCCCTAAAACTTGGAAAAACACTAGCATCACCTGGTGCAGTCTGCGCGCTACGCAAAGCAGCTTGCTATAAATTTATTACTGCGACAACAGCGCCAACGCAAGCGAGCGACGTTCTCGCGCAGCGACTGTTTGAGTCTTGGCTTAAGTGAACATTTGAAATGATCGTTTTTATTGGCGTTGGAATGGGGCTTCAGTGTTACGTCTGTTATTCTGTGCTAAGACCATCTATGACCGACACTCCCAAATAGATACCCCTTGAACTAGCAAGCATTTTTTCGTTCGTTAAAAAGCGCCAACTTGACCAAAACGGAAACATTCCTAACTAAGCCCAAATTAGAAATGATCGGGGTCAATTCCGGTGTAGCGGTTAGCATTTCCGCCACTCACGCCGAGGACCCAGGTTTATAATCCAACCCCACAGAAAGTCACGAATGACCCAAGCTGTTAAAGTGACTATAATAAAAAAAAAATTGAAATAAAGGTTTAATTGGTGGTACGAAGAATGGAAAACGAGTGTTATGTCTGTTTGTCTGTGTTTTCACCTTTTGGTTTTTTGACTGCTCAATAGAATTTCTGATTTTTCGATATTTCTACTCTCGACTTTTCGACTTTCCGATTTATCAACTTTCGATCGTTTACCTTCATGACTTTCCAATGTTTGACTTTTCCACTCTTTTACTTACCCACTTTTCGATAATTCACTGGTCGGTTTTTCGATTTTTAAACCTATCGTATTTTCGACTTTTCAAGTTTTCGACTAATGTTTGACTTTTAAAATTTTATTATACCGTAAATTTTTGGATTTTTCAACTTTTAGGGGGTTTGACTTTTTGACTTCGGTTTCGTGTCTTCCCGACTTTTCGACTTTTCGATTTTTTGGATTTTTGGTTTTTCAACTGACTTAACAACTTTTTCACAACTTGTCAACTTTCCGACTTTTAACTTTTCAACTCTTCGACATTTGACTTGTCGGTATTTAGACTATTCTACTTTTCAATTTTTTGAATATTTGGGCTTTTCACCTTTAAATTTTTCGGCTTCCCACTTTAAAACTGTACCACTTTTCGGATTTTTGAATATTTGGCTGCTAGACTCTTCCGATTTTTCGACTGTGCGGCATTTCGACATTTTGATTTTTTTAACTTTTCGATTAACTTTACTTTCCTGTTCGGCTTTTCAACTTTTCGACTTTTCGGGTTTACAACTTTACAACAGGCGAACCAGTCGCAAGTTAAAACAAAGAATCATAATAAAAAAAAGTAAACTTTACATTTTCAGGTTTTCAACTTCTGACTTTACAACCTTTCCATTGTTTTTTGGCCATTCCACTTTTCGATTTTTCAACTTTTCAGCTTTTCGAGCTTCTGACTTTCAATCCTAAAGCCTAAATTACAACTTTTCCGTTTTTCGAATTTCTCGCTTTTCGGCTTTTGACTTTCCGATTTTTAAATTTTTCGACTATTTGACTTACCAACTTATCGAGCTTACAACTTTTAAAATTTTCGACTTTTCAATTTTGGACTCTACAACTATTCCATTTTTTGGGCTTTTGACTTTTCAACTTTTCGTCTTATGATTCCTTTTTGATTTTTCAACTTTTCCTGATTTAAAATTTCGACTCTTTGGCTTTTCGGCTTATCCTTAGCTTTTCGGGTGGGTTTCAAATGTCTGACTTTTAAAATTTTCTATTTAGGCCATTACAAATCTTATTTATATAAGAGGCTTATGTCTGTACCGAAAACCAGGTCTCTGACAGAACGTCATAAAAGGCTTTTCGGTAATTAAAAACAGGCCCCTGACAGGACATCATGTTTTCGTAGCAATGAGTTCTATTCTCAGTCACCTCACTGGTCGACTGCTGGACTGCTCGACTGCTCAACTGGTTGACTAGACTGCTCGACTAGACTGGTCGATTAGACTGCTCGATTTGATTGATCGCCTGGACTGCTTAACTGAACTGCTCGACTGAACTGTTCGATTCGACTGCTCGATTCAACTGCTTGATTGGACAGATCGACTTGACTGGTTGACTGAACAGCTCGATTTAACTGCTCGAGTAGACTACTCGACTTAACTACTCGATTCAACCACTTGACATATTTGCTTGACTTACTACTCGACCGGACTGCTCGACTTTACTGCACGATTGAACTGCTCCACTGGACTGTTCGATTCGACTGCTCGACTGGACAGCATGATTCATCTGCACGACTAGACTGCTTAACTGTTCGATTCGAGGCTCGACTCAACTGCTCGAATGAACTGCTTGACTTAACTACTCGATTGGAATACTCGAATCGGCTGCTCGACTCAACTGCTCAACCCGATTGTTCGACTAGACTGCTCGATTTGAGTGCTCGACTCTACTGACAGCTTGATTCAACAGCTCGACTAGACTGCTCGTCTCAACCACTCAACTCGACTGCTCGATTCAACTGCTTGGCTTAACTGTTTGATTCGACAGCTCGACTTAACTGCTCGAATCAACTACTCGACTGGACTACAGCACTCGTACGCTAATTGTACGTCCTCTAACTGCACCGTCTTTTAATTGCACGTTCGCTAGTTGCACGATCGTGCAACTAAAAAACAGTAATCTGTCAAACGAATGCAAACTCTCTATCTCTGCATTACGTAGATACATTACAAATAAATTCATGCAAATTTGGCTAAACTTTGACTAATTGAACACATATTCATTAAGCTTTTAGTTCGTTTGTAAAAATTTAGATGTTCTTCCCAAAATTTAGCGTACGTGTTAATGCATGTGAAGAGTTCTTTACAGTGATAACGCATCACGTTTTACAATAAATATTGGCAACTATCGTGCAATTAAAAAACGAAATTCGCTAATCGCATCGCCTCATTCGTGCAATTAGCGAACGAGTGCTGTACTTGACTTAACTGCTCGACTGGAATGTATCCGCAGTTTTCTGAATGCTGAACAGACATTTCTCGGGTACTTTTTCATTTAGACGTATCTGCAAATGAGAGATTCTCTTCGTGTCTTCTCTCTTCCGCTTTTTACGACGATACTAATGCATTGAAAACAAAATTTTCAAAACATTTGGCTAGCTAGTGACTCCAGCAACCGATTCATGCAAAGCTGATGTGTCAAAATGCATTAGTATCGCCGTAAACGGCGGAAGAGAGGAGACACGAAGAGAGTCTCTCATTTGCAGATACGTCGCAATGAAAAAGTACCCGAGATTTATATTTTCCGGATCGTAAGATTCGGGCTCAACTAGTATTTTATAAAGGTTTTGTCCTTTCGGTGTTGGGCCCTGAGGGAAGCGATTTTTTTAATCGAGCAAAAAAAATATTGGGTTGAGCATTTTTATTATAAGTTTAAACTTGAAAACCAAGTCTATTCTTGCTTTTAATATAAGCGTTACTATTTTCCATGCAGAAATCAACGAAAAAAATACAAAAACGACAGAAATTATTTTTAGCTGCTCACCAGTCATTGGCCTCGTGTGCAGGGTTGCCACATGCACAGATTATTCTGTGTTTAACAGATATTTGAAAGAAATAGCCTGTACAGAATCTGTATGCACAGAATACAGATTTTCGCCAATTACACAGATTAAACAGATTTCTGAGCTTTTACATGAGAGTGAAAGAGACGGAAATAGTCATCAAAATGACTCTCCATCTCTTTCACTCTCATTGTTTTACATTGGACAGATTTTTGCACAGATATTTTTCCTCGCTGTACAGATAGCCAGATTTTTCCAACAAAAACACAGAATTATATGTGGCATCCCTGCTCGTGAGCCGGCTGTACAGAAAGATGTTACGAGGTTGTCTCGTATGCTTAAGTCAATGGAGACAGAGTAAGCGTTGAATACTATCCCAAGCAGTAATTCAAGTTTTATTGCATTCCTTAAGGGGTTTCGAGGTATGACGCTGCCCTAATAAACCAGTCGTCGTATGTTCGAATCTCGGCTGGGAGAGGCTGTTAGAGTCAATAGGATCGTATTGGCCCTGCAATTGTCCTGTACTCTAACAGCTGGCTGCGAAGTCTGTCGTATAAAAACAGAAGGTCAAGTTTCGATAACGGAATGTAGCACCATGATCAATTTCAGAAAACCGCTGATAAAACTAGGACCTCCACTGGAACCTTCTGATGATCGCTATAAAACTTACTTCCGATCAAGAGGCCCACTTTTTAGAAGGATTTTAAAAACCTCTTGAAGTATCAGGCAATTGAAGAAGTCAGGTAACGCTCTGCTAAAAGCCCCAATAAAACCGATTATGCTTTTTGTTACTCGACGGTAACGGCCATAATCCAATGAACCTTTTAGCTTTGTTCGACGAAGCTATAAAGCTTAAAGCTTGCTGCGTAAAGTGCTAGATCACCTAAACAGATTTATTTATTAATGTTATTTATTAAAATATATAGCAGTGAGCAGAAAAGGTAAAGTTTTACTGTCAGATCATCCCGGCGGTTTTATTTACAGCGACCTCAATAAAATATGTGAAAGAATAAATAAGAAATTTTCAACAGTTTCTTTAGGCTGTGAACCATTTCGCGAAATTTTTAACTTTTTTTGGTAAAATTTGACAGTTCGATAGTTATTTCATCCTCTGTCGAAAATAACCCTACCCTGAAGCATGGTTATTTTTGACAGTTCAATGTTCAATGGTTATTCTGAGAGCCAATGAAATATGAGCTTTGATGTGTTTCACTGATTTTACCTTGGATTTTTTTTTTGCCAATGCATGGATGCTCATCGTATAACAAATTTGTTTATTCAACCCGGATTAAAATGAGATGAATTTTATCTATCAAATAGGAGCAAATAAACATCAAAAATTCATCCAGTTCCAACCCGGACTGAATAAACAAATTTGCCGTTAAAGAAACATATCTTTATCCACACCTTTTATGCTCTCACTGAGCAAAACAACTATTAATCTGTCAAAATTTGAAATGGTTCGCTTTCTGAATTGATTTTAACCACTCGAGAAGGAATAACCATCGAGTTATCAAATTTTAACTAAAAAGTTAAAAAGTTCGCGAAATGGTTCACAACTTTAGTTGTGCATCATATGCGCATTAAAGTTTATCGTGCATATTGAAGTTGACAAACAACTTTTTAGATCAGCTTTGATTGGTGCGCCGTACTGTATTGCTACGCCCCACTTACAGTAAGCTTGCGAGAGATGTTTCGCAGTCAATTAGTTTTATTGTGCTAATATAAGCAACCACAATAAATTTACTTCAAGACCAGTTTTATTGTGGTTTTATAGCTAGCTAAAGGTAGTTTTTGACTTGCACCGTCTTGATATTGCGCAACACCATGATAAAACCAGAGGTAATGATTCATATCGAAATAAAACTTCAATAAAATTTAAATAAAACCAAGCGGCTTAACGAATTGTTACTTGAGATGCTTCTCATACTCCCACGCGTCAGTATAGGCATTGTTTGCTTCTCAATCGATTTTCAACATGGAAAAGTTCGACTGTCGAAGGTTTGAATTTCTATTTTCGACTCTCAGAAGTCAAATCTCCAGTGTAGAATTCAAATGTCAAATTTCTAATTTGTAATTACAAATATCAAATGTGAAATGACAAAAGTCTTCCTCCCCGTGACCGTCACCTCCCTCGGCATATGACTAATTTTCATTTGTCCACATGTAGCATATTTTGCGTCAATTAAAATCTTCTGCATACTAACTTGCTACGAATCATCTCCATTAACGATCGACCGAAAATTTCTCACCTGCCGGCAGTTTTAAAATCCAGCCCCACCGTAGCATCCGTAGCCGAAACGATCCACCCGAAATAAAATAATCAACAGTGGGGAACGCCGGCTCCAACCGTCCTGGTGTTTCGGTTACCGCTGTCCGCTCGTTACGAACGGAAGTAAAACGGAATATTTTAGAATACAAAATCAGCATACAAATTAGTTCGCTTCGGCCGGTGCAGCCGGTAGACGGGTGACTTTCGCCTTTGTCCAAGACCGCCCGCCCGATGATGGTCCCGCCCGGCTCGATCCCGAGAGAACGGAATGTCGGAGAATGTCTCTGTCTTTTGGGTTTCCGATATTTACAATTCAAAACTGTCCTCATTGTCAACCGAGTGGGTGCCGAGTGGGAGTGGGGGACGGGGCGCTGCAGTCAAGTTCGTAAAGATTACATAACCCCGCCGGGGTCGTTCGTGATGTGGTGGAAAATGCAAACGAACTGGTATGATATTACGTTACGAAGCAAAACTACACGAGAGATAACAATAATAATAATGCTAATGGTAATACACGTGACTTGGAAGCCTCTTCCACTAGAATCAACGAGTCGTGAAGTGCTTGACAGGAAGATGGAAAAAGCTTTGGCCGCAGTTTGCGAAAACCATCGCCGGAAGTCGGGTCTTACAAGGCGGACAATATTAGAATCAGATACGAGCGAACATAAATCCTTCATACTCCTGCCGTTGCAGAACTTTGTGCGTTGCTCGTGAAATCGAGAAACAAGATTGGAGCTAGGAAAACGCACCCGGAAGCTGTAAATATTCCTGCTGATTCTGCTGAGCGGGTAAACGGGATTTGCACCGAGTCAGTGGTTTCCGTAAAAGCTTTCATGTAGCATGATGCTTGCCTTTTCTGTTCGCGGAACCGGAAGACAGACAAAACTAGCACAACTTAACTCTATCTCTCTCTCTCTCTCTGTCGGTTCAGTTTGATAGTGTAACCTTCGGTAGTGGGAAATTGGTGAGTTTTGATAGCACTAGCTGCTTTTAAATCGTCCATCGAAACTGTGAAACCGCATCAGGCTTCCACCGGCAAGAGTCTTCCGGTTCGCAAATAACCGAAACAGCTTGTTTCGTTTCGTTTGGCTGTTTGGCTGCTACAATTAGGATGCCAAGCTGTCACACTTTTGCCTGCCGTCGATTTCTCGTCGTGAAGAAAATGGAGCCAACTCGCGTCTTGAACCGCAAAAGTAAGGCAGAGATAATAATTCATTATTTAAGGTTCCATTAATCCCTGTCGTTCGTTCAGGTAGCAGCACATCGCGACGCAGCTGACACATTCCATTAGACTGGTCGATGGACCCATCAGAGGATGAAAACAGAGCAAGGCGGAGGAAGAGGGTTATACATCTAGTACGTAAACTCTCATCGACATTGACTTGGTTACCGTGGTAACCGAACAGCGCGTCGGTGTTGTTTTAATAACAACGCACCTGACTGCCGAAATCAGGACCATTTCGAGCGAACGTGTAGGTATTTATTATCATAATTTTATTTAGTCGGAGATTGTTATTTGATGGAATCTTCACGCTGGCAATTTACGAGCATTGGTTCTTGATTTCGTTCTGGCGAGGAGGTTTTCTTGCGACAAAATGTTCACCATGTGCCGTAAAAATAACATCATATTTAGAAGCCTTTTTCCACAATCAATCATGGAAAGTGTAACATTGCAACTTAAGGCCCAGGCACAATGCATACGGATTTTACTACATGGAAAAACTGTCAAATTGCCGCAACGTAGTAAAATCCGTATGCATTGTGTCTGGGCCTTTACGCAACACAGTGGGACTTTTCTCGCTTTTCCTGACGTGTTTGAGCTTAGGTGTCTTCGGAGAAGTTTCTTAAAAAAGTATTCTGCATCTGTTGTAATTTTCATACAATTAGATATTAAGGGGATAACAAATTTTAAAAAATTAACATTTTATAGGAACTAGATAGCATGTTCATGTGTTCGGCAAAGTTGTAGAACTTTGAATTTTATGAAACTTTGCCGAAGATACTAAGTATCTGCATCATATGGTTTGCGAGATATAATTGACTTGCTGTCGTGACCCCCTTAAAATCAGTTTATTAAAGTTTTTGTACACAAAACCTCATCGAACAGGTTTGACATGTTCTACAACCTTTTTGACACTATCAAAATACGTAACTTTCTAGAAGTTGGAAATATCGTATGTGGCTTTATTTGCTTTAAAAATTGATTTGAAATATAAATTTTACCGTTTTTACAGGTAATTTTTCCGTAAATAGGCACCTACTGATAACTAAAGTTAGCATCGCTTGAACCGCCTTAGAATATAGTATAAGTGTGCCAAAAATCACGAATGGCGCACAATTGGGCTTGCGACTTTGTCTAGATTTTCGGATTGTGATTTTTAACCATTAGCGTTTGATTTTCAAATCACGTTTTGAAAATTTATACTAACGGCGTTCGGTTTTCAGTCTTCAACTCTCAACTTCTACCTACCCCGACAGTCGCCTTTGCAACTTTAATATTCGGCATTTGTGCTTGGATTCCGGACTTTTTGAGTTTTCAGCTTTTCAATTTTTCGACTGTCTGAAATCTAGACGTTTAACTTGTGAATTTGACTTTGGAGATTTGACTTTGGAAAATCGATCTTTAACTTTCAATTTTCACCTTTCAGCTTCCAATGTTCAGTTTTCAAGGTTCATAATACATATTTCATGTAAAGTATGAAATCAAACCAAACCAACAAACGGGTGCGTGATGTAGGCATACGAAATTTAGGCATACGGACATTAGGCATAATGAACGTTAGGCATAATGGACGATAGGCGTAATGGATGATATCACGCGGGGCAGTCCCCTTGCAGTAATTACATCTGCCTAGGTTTATTCGCTTTCCTAGTTCTACCGACTGTTGTTAGTTTTTCCTAGTCCTCGCATCGACTCATTGAGATGGTACCGAATGGCCGAATAACAAATAGCCGACATCCCAATGGCCGAATTTCCGGGTTGGTCATGGCGACTAGTGAGGTTTCCTTCAACATTTCGGGACCAAGTACTACGAAATTTCAGCACGCAGACCGAAACTAGAAGCATCGAGCAGAAAGGAGGACATATAGGTGTCGTTCGAACCCACTTCGTGGATGAAAATCTTCCACAAGCGCCAAGTCAGGTAAGCCATACCTGTCGAATGGTCGAGCAGGCCACAGAGTAGCGGAATGTCAGCAATTTAAAGTCTACAGGGTGTGTCGCAACTGTTCCGACAAATGGTCGTGTTGATCCACGTTTCACGGTTGCGGTGTCAACGGATGTCGTCAGAAACATTACAGTCTTTTGCACTTTTCAACGACTTCCGAGCGAACGGATGTTTTTTCTAGCCACGTAACTTTCGGGAACTTGCAGAGGACACTTTTCCGTGTTCTTTCTGTCATTCTGGATGGCCTCAGGATGACGAATTCAGAACTAACTACGCCTTTATTGACACTTTGTCATCCTATACTCCCCTGAATGAATCAGTCTCGAGATCGACTGGTATAAGTGGAAGTGCTAGCGCTAAAGTGGACCGGAAACGAGACACGGTTTGAGCCGAATTCCCAATACGTACGGCTCGACATCCCCGCAAATGTAACAATTCCTGCTACACTCTGTCCAATGTGCGTAAGCTTAGCCTCTTGTTCTTCCCATGCAAAGCTTGAATTACCGGGATCAGGCGAATCGTTTCCCTCATTTGCGTGGTCTCCCACTCGAAGATTACGAGTCAATCGAACTCAATTTCTCATAGGTCTAGATAAGCTCAGACTATGCGTTCCTCTGCAGCTGCGAGAAGCGGCACCATCACATCCCATCAGTATCAAATGTCGATTGGGTTGGAGTATCTATGGGTACATTCCAAACCACTCGGTACATTCCAACTTTCTCGAGAGCTATCCAATGGTGGTTGGACGTTTGGAGTCACTAGAGCGTCGCTTTCAACGAGATCCAGAGTTGCAAAACTATGGATATGAGCAGATTATGCACTACGAATGGAAAGGTTAAGCACACCGTGCGAGCCAGGCCTAATTGACCTCTGTAGAAGCCAGCCCCTTGGTATGGTTACTAGCTCAAATAAGCCCGGAAAAGTTCAGCTAATCTTTGATGCTGCGGCCAAGGTGGGTGACGTGTCTTTCAATTCGAAAACCCTTAAGGGTCCAAATCTTCTCACTTCGCTTCCGATGGTTCTATACCAATTTTGCTAACATCCGGTGGCGGTGAGTGGCGACGTAATGGAAAGTTTCCATCAGGAAAAAATACGTCCTTCTGATTGCCAATCGCAGCGCTTCGTGTTCCGTGACCGTTCAACAGACCTTCCTCGAGTTTACGTCATGGCCGTCGCTACCTTCGGGTCGACCTGTTTTCCAGCGTCAAAAACCTCGGAAATACGGATGAATTCGCCAGTGAATATACGGAAGCCGCAGCAGTCATCAAAAACAAGCACTACGTTGATGACTACTTGGACAGCTTTAAGAAGACCGAGGAGGCGATTCAAGTCGTGAACGAAGTCAAGTTGGTACACTCCAAAGGGGGCTTCACTCTTAGCGATTCCTGTCAAATGAGCCTAAAGTTCTACGTGAAGTCGACAAAGTAGCAGAGGGAGAATCAAAAAACCGACACGAAAGCAAAACTGAGCTGGTGTTGGGAATGAAATGAAATGATCCCAGATATGCACCTGTGCTTTCGGTATGCAGGACGATTTGCTGAGTATTCTGAAAAATAATTACATTCCTACCAAACGGGAAGTTGCCAGGGTGGTCAAGAGTCTGTTCGACCCGCTCGGTCTTAGCGTTTTCTTCCCGAGCGCTAGTAAAGTGTTGATCCAGGAGCTCTGGACGTCAGGTATAGAATGGGACCTAGAAATTCTCTTCAGCAATTCGACCAACTCCGTATTCCGAGATGCTATTTCCACTCTTAGAATGTCCTTGATCGACTACAAAATCACCTGTTCGTGGGTGCCAGCGAAACCGCCTACACTACTGTAGTCTTCTTCCGCTTTAAAACCGTTCGCGGTTTCGAGGTGGCACTCCTCGGGGCGAAGACCAAGATTGCGCCGTTGAAGACACTCTCGATCCCTCGACTTGAACATAAAGCGGCGGTTCTGGGCATCCGCTAGATGGAAATCGTTCAGAACTATCACACGTAGGTACACGACCAATCAGCGCTACTTTTGGAGCGACGCAATCACTGTACTTGGGAATCACCACTACCACAAATTTGTTACCGTGACTTACACAACAATTGGAATGGAGGTGGGACCCTTCTGCACTGAACGTCGGAGGTCAGGAAACCAAATAGATCAACAACTGATTTAGAGGACCGGTCTTCCTCTACGAGTCTTAACAACGGTGGCCTAAACAGCGGACTGTTGCACCGACTGTAGAAGACCTTTTTCCTATTCATCTCCACGTCGCACACTTGGCTTCTAACATGGTATTTGCAAGATTTGATCGGTGGACCGCGGCGTCGATAACTTCCGCTGGCGTAGAACCAAGAACAGTTTCGAACTGAGTCACCTCACCAGCGACGAACTCCGATGGGCTGAATAAGCGTTGCTGAAGATCACTCAAAGTGAGTGCTTAGCTGACTAAATCAGCATCCACGTCAAAACTCAAGGGTCGTCTACCGTGAGCAAATCAAACACCATCTACACAAAATGTCCATTCCTGGACAAGTAGGGTATCCTACGCAGTTGAGGCCGAATCGGGGCAGCTCCGTACACACCGACCGAAGCTTACTTACTTACTTAAACGGCTTGCCGTCCTCAGACAACGCCTGTTGAGCAAGGTTTCTCCATATAACTCGGTTGTGGGCTACCGATTTCCAATTCCTTGGACACCGAGTACTCTTCGCCGGATCGCTGCGCCCCTGGTCGTCTTGTCCCTACCGGATTTGAGGCGAACACCATCTTTGCAGGGTAGTTGGCAGGCATTCTTGCAACAAGCCCCGTCCATACTATCCGTCCAACTTTAGCCACCTTTTGGAGACTGAGTTCGCCAAAGCGCTGTGCGAGTTCATGGTTCAGCCTCCGCCTCCATACCAGGCTTCATTCTCGGTTTTTTGCTCAGTAGATGCTCAATTGACTACAGCGCCTCATCTAAACAGAATTCGAAAAAGTAGTGTAAAGGGTGATTGTAGAACTTATTATTATCTACACTATTGTTGAAGAAAGTATGGTTTTATCTTTGTATTTACGGCGCTATGCGATGTTGGTAGCCAAATGAGAGCTCTTTTTGCTACCAACGGGGTAGCAGCCACATAGCGCCGTAAATACAAAAGATAGAACTATACTTTCTTCAACAATAATGTAGATAATAATTAGCTCTACAATCACCCTTTACAATACTTTTTCGAATTCTGTTTAGTTGAGCTGCTGTAGTCAAATGAGCATCTACTGAGTAAAAAACCGAGAATGAAGCCTGCTCCATACTCCGTCCTACTGTACGCCGCCGACGATACATCGAGCATTGTCCATGTTTCATGTCCGTAGAGGACAACCGACCGACCGAAGCTAAGTTTCCCATGATCTTGCACAATCAACATCTAATTACTTTCCTTCTTGTTAATTAGCATCATTGTCGTTTCTATCTTCATCCTGCCAAAACTATCTTCAACGGGATTCGGAAGTACTTCGAAATCTCAAAAACGCTGGGTTACCCTTACCAGTAACCAGTTAGAGGCTCAAATGGGCGGCTCAAACAAACCACTCTTGGAAAAGTTCATGTCGGCAAACACCAGCTGGAAATTCATCCTACCAGCGGTGCCGCACATGGGAGGGGCATGGGAGAGGCTCGTGCGATCGGTAAAGGTGGAGCTATTGGAGCAATCCGGTATTGTCCACGCAAAACGGATGATGAAAACTTAGAGCCCATCATTCTGGAAGCGGAGGAAATGATCAACTCCAGACCGCTTACGGTTGTCCCGTCAGAGTCCGTGTATAGACCTACGAGTATAGACTTACGTTCTATACTTCGCAGTGGCTGGAAGTAAAGCCAGGGCAATCGTCGGTGATTTCTGGGGCGGATGGCTCAAAGAGTACCTACCTGTAATCACGCGAAGATGCAAATGGTTCCAGGACGTGAAGGATCTGGCGGAAGGCAACTTGGTACTTGTGGTTGAGGGAACTTCGAGGATCCAGTGGATACCAGGACGAGTCGAACCAGTGTAGGACGGTAGAGTAAGGCAGGCGCGGTAATGCTGTCGGTATTTAGCTGTCAACAAAGAGATACATTGATATCCAGGAACGTCAGAAAGAGTCGAAACGTCAAAAGCTACGAGGAAATGTGAAAAATAATGCCATAAATGTATCGACTGACAGTCTAAAATTCGCTTTTCTGATTATTTTACTGAATTTGCTTCTTATAAATGCAAATTATTCCTAAAACTAAATACTAAAATAAGTTAACGAGCAGTTATAACTTACCATAAACTATCGGTAATCGGTAAAAAGCGATAAAAAGTTGAATTCATCACTAGCAATAAAATCCATGTATAGGTAGAAAGTTGCTGTTGTTCAAAGAGCTGGTCGACATAACCCAACACATACATTATGCCTACCATACATTATGCTTTCCGCATATTATGCCTATCGTCCATTATACTTACCGTCCATTATGCCTATTGCCCATTATGCCTAATGTATTTATGCTTAATGTCAATTAACCCTAACATCTGCACGCCTATCGCACGTATGCCTAATGGGATACACCCCAAACAGTTCACCCAATATCTGACAGTAAAAAGCTGCTGCGGCCTTTTATTAAAATCTCCGTTTATCCACGCTATCCTGATTCCGAACGCCTCAAAAGGTAATTGTTAATTAAAAACGAGTCTCCTTGAACGCTCACAACGCTGGCGCAGCTCTGCATCTGACAAACCACAATGAAAAACATGGCCTCTACCTTTGCACAACGATGCATGGCAGCCAATGGCGAATCGCTGGAGTTGAACGTTCTGACCGTTATTTCTTTCAAGCGATTGACAAGCTTTTGTCCGGCTGCTTGCAACTGGCGTTGCCTTTGAACCTGTTTGTCCGCTGCTGCATTGTTGTTGTTGTTGTTTCCGGACTGGTGGAGTGGTTTATGATATTAAAAACCATCACCAGCCGCATATCTCAAAACCGGGACAGAGCGAGCGTAAGAGATTAAACAGCATACCCTCTTTCCTCCTGTTGCTTGGAATTTCTAACGCACGACAGTCTTTGTTCAAGAACCGCCGTTCGCGTCAACAATATTTTAATTATAAACCACCGCCTGTGCATCTCCAAACATTACCAGGTCGTCGGGTCACGGCGACGCACGCGGTGTTGGCCATTTAATTATAAGCTTCTAGCATAACTGGCCCTTTACGGTCCACCGACCGTGTGTGCGATATGTGTGCATCAGTGTGAGAATGTTTACAATGCATAAATGCACACACGGCCGCCATGTTTCACGAGGACCAGGTCAACTACATAATTTTAACAAGCAAACAGAGCCATCCAGGCGAAAATCACTCCCGGGTTCCCTTGGACAGACTGCTTGCATACGTGCACCTACAGGCATATATGTTATGTACAAACAACGTTGCACAGCATAAAACAATGTGATCTCGGGCGCTGGGTGATGATCTCTGTCTCTCTCGTACTGCACGCCTGGATGCGAATGCGTTTGGGTTGGGTAAACTTTCGCCGATTCGAAACTGAAACCGCAATTTACAGTTTGGTGAGCTTTATTGACCAGGTCATATTTTTATATTAAACAAAATTCCAGAAATAGAGCGAAAAATAACGACCCATCCTCGGAATGGGTAGTTCAATTCTAGCGTGTACCTACGCAAAGTGAGCGTTCTCACGCTTTGAATAAGAGCAGACAACAGGCCAGTAGGCTGGGCAGCGTGAGGCAAATTAAGAACAGAACAGGATGTTTCATTTCTATTGGCTGACTCACTCGTCCTAAGCTTTTCCCTGCGCTGAGCGTCCTCTTCGTTTGGAGGAAAAACTAGCACTAGTTTGTGGTGTTTTTTTATTGCATTTCAGTTCGATGGATGTTCTCTTCGAGCAGAATGAGTGAATGAAAAATGCTGAAGGTTGTTTCTCGATGCCGGCAGTCCCGTTGCTCGATTGATATTGATTATTGATCATCGTTTTGCATATTTTCTTGATTGGAACGAAATAAAACCAATAGATAAGTTTAAAGTTTGTTTGTTCTGTTATCATTCGCAGGTTTGTGAAGAATAAAAGAGCTTGTCAGTGCTAAAACACATGCTTTGACACAGAGACCCAATTTTGCGCATCAGTGATAGTGACACACTCGTATTCGTTTGTTGATTTTTGATTCCGTGCGTTTGTCAAAAGGACACACAAAAAATACAAATAACGAGGCCTGATGAAAATGGAAGTTTTCGCTCTGTTCTGCAACTCCCAAGGAACAATTCTAAAGCCACTTGGTTTTACTTGAATTTTATAATGGTTTTATTGCGGTATTAATCATTACCTATGGTTTTATTGTGGTATTGCGCAATACCAAGAGGATACGAGTCGAAACACAATAAAATCTCTTTTTTTTCGCCCCCCCCCCCTCTCCAGTGGCCCAACACCGGAAAGACAAAAACTTTATAAAATATTTGTAAAGGTCTCCTCTTCTGTTGGGTACCCTTACCACTGCGTCCATTATTTTGAACTATTGTGGTATGCCCCGTTTTATCATTATACTATACGCTTTAAACTTACCTATCACTTATTGAGGAAGTGACAGGCTGGTAGCTGGATCGAGACATGTGCCAATCAGCCACCAAAAATATGATGTCTTTACAAAAGTTATAGAACATACTAAAATAAGTAACTTTGTCGAAAATAGTAACTATCTATCTCTTATGGTTGTCGAAATATAATGATTTGTATGTAAAAAGCACTTAAAAAGCACTAATAACTGTAACTTTTCAGGGTACAATCAGATACCTACATACAACTGATACTGACGATGATACTGATACTGTTACTGATACTACTATTACAGGTTTTTTGTTGTACTTTTATGTGTGAGTTATTTGATCTGCCACCAATGCCACCAATCTGGCCTTGAGAAAAAAATGTTAGAGCTCAAAGAAATACTATTCTCCATTGAAAAAGCTTAATATCTCGGAAAATTTAGAATATAACGTATAATGATGTTTCACTAAAACGTGGATTTTAGTAAGACAAATAACTTTCTAGAACACTATGAACACGTAAAATTTGACCAGAATAAGTCAGGGACAAAAAAAACTGTTTTTAGGGGTTTGTCCACAAATAATGCTTCATAGCTAATTTATATGAAGAGATACAGCTATGACGTCTTTGACAAAGTTGTTTGTATTGGCATTTATTACATTTTTGCTGAACACATCAAACCTGTATCTTGAATATGTGAAAAAATAAATTTCGTGTTTCTCTTTTAAGGGGTTTAATCACATAGAGGTTTCTGTCAAATGAAGGGTTTTTTTTAAATATTGCTAAAGACAACATATGCGAAAAATCTTGCGTTTCGGGGTAATCTCACGCGATTACCTATTTAGCTGTTTGAACCACAGTGCAGTCTGGCCCATAAAGGGTTAAAACGGCTGAAACACTCATTTGGTTGTTCATATGACGTCAAAAGAATTATTTAATAACTTAAAAGGAAAAAACAAAAATGTTATTTTTGGGGCTGATAAATCGGAAAAAAGCTGATATAATCGGGAGTAGATATCATTTGTGTGGGAGCCCCCCCTCTTAAAGGGGAGAGGAATCATAATTTCCTTCCTAAAGACGGGAGGGTTCTCAATTCACCGTAGAAGAAATTCTTCCATTTGCTTGATTAGTTCTAGAGTTATAAGGAAATTTGTATTTCGTTTGTATGGGAGCCCCCACCCCTCCTAAAAAGGTAAGAAGTCCTAATTCATCATGGAAAAAATGGTTGCCTCAAAAAACACCCACATGCCAAATATGGTTCTATTTGCCTGATCAGTTCTCGAATTATGAGGAAATTTGTATTTCATTTGTGTAGAAGCCCCCCCCCCCCTCTTAAAGTGGGGAGGGGTCCTAATTCACCATAGACAATATTTTTGCCTCCAAAAACCTCCACATGCCAAATTTGGTTCCATTTGCTTGATTAGTTCTCGAGTTATGAGGAAATTTGTATTTCGTTTGTATAGGAGCCCCCCCTCCTAAAGTGGGGAGGGGTCCCAATTCATCATAGAAAATTTTCTTGCCCTCGAAAACGTTCACATGCCAAATTTGGTTCCATTTGCTTGATTAGTTCTTGAGTTATGAGGAAATTTGTACGGAAGCCCCCCCTCTTAAAGGGGAGAGGAGTTATAATTCCCCTTATAAAGAGGGGAGGGGTCTCAATTTACCATAAAATAAATTCTTGTCGCCGAAAACACCCACATGCCAAATTTTGTTCTATTTGCTTGATTAGTTCTCGAGTTATGCAGAAATTTGTGTTTCATTTGTATGGGAGCCCCCCCCCCCCTCTTAGTGGGAAGAGGGGTCTTGGGTCCTGGCCCCAAAAACCTTTACATCCAAATTTCCACGCCGATTGGTTCAGTAGTTTTCGATTCTATAAGGAACATACGGACAGACAGACAGACAGTAATCCTCTTTTATAGGTATAGAAAACGGAAACACCCTGACCAAACATGTTTATTGCTGCTATTCTGAAGAATACTAAAGAATACTGCTATATTCTAGTGTTCTGTATTAGCTCGCAAACAAAAATTCATCAAAGCAAAGTGTTTTGTAGAAAAAAAGTTATTATCAATCGGTTTTCCTGTCACAGGAAGCAACCAAAATGATTTGGCTAGAAATTGAGATTGACTAACTGAATATATTTATTTTGTTAAAACAATCAGTTTTCGAAAATTGCAAAATTTCAATGGCGCGTTAGTTTTATCCACCTATCATATCAATATGCACGATAAAATTAAATGCGCACATGCTGCAAACGAACGAAATGGCCTAAAATATACTAAATATTATGTGGGATATTTTATTATGGTCGCTATACCTAAACCAAATCGATCAGAATTATCTGGCAGTAAAACTTTAACTTTGCTGCTCACGGATGTATTGTTGATAACGTTAATAAAGCTGGCGAACTTATTTAGCTTTTATCCAGAGCGAAAAGCGACAAGCTTTATTCAATTATGGCGATGGCTGCAAGCAAAAGCCTAACTGGTTTTATTGCTACTTTCAGCAGAGCGTGATACGACTATTTGAGCTTATAACCTGATTCTTATAGAGGTTATGAAAACATTCGGACGAGTGGACCACTTGGTAAGAAAGCTGTTTTATAGCGGTCATCAGAAAGTTCTGGTGGAGCTCAAAGTTTTATTAGCGGTTTTATGAAATTGGTCTCGAAAACCACTATACTAACGTAATAAAATTTGGAATTGTTACTTGGGCTGTGGCTGAGTGTGAAGATCGGGTCCGAGTTTTCGGCTCGTTCTGCCCCAACTCTGGCGTACCGCAGGGGAGTAACCTTGGACCACTGCTTTTCTCTTTTTTTTTGTAAATTAGCTGTCGGTGCTCCTACCAGCTGGCTCCCGATTGTCTTATGCCGATGATGTAAAAATCTTAAAGGTAATTAAAATGGACTCCGTGCTCGAGTAATGTGCTTGACAACAGCATCGTAAAGTGCTTCGCTATCTCCTTTCACCATAAAAATAAGCCTGTAGCTTTCAGCTACAACATGACGGAACATCTGTTACAACGCGTCTATCACACTCCCTCAATGATACCACGACGGGTTTCCATCTCTCGCAGTCTATGTCGTGTTCACTCTCTAAAGGCCGCCGGTACAAGTTAAACGGAGGAGGTCATACAATTTTTACAAATGTTTGAAAAAAAAACAGAATGCTGTAACCAAAACACAACAAAGCAATAAACGAGACTAAATTCCACCGCCAATTTCAAAACAACTTTCAGTGACAAGTTTCCGGCAACCACAGCAAACACTATGCGATAATGTAATATGTCATAAACTGTTTACTTCGGTGAATTGCTTTGCTGCATTGAAGTATAAGCCTGCCAAATGGATGTGTTGTGTACCCACTGGGGAGCTATTTACAATCGTGTGCGAACTGTTTACTATCGACTAAAAGAGACAATCGATTTTAGTAATGCTGTGCAAATAAATTGACGTTTCTCCCACCATTTGCAATAAATTTCAGCTGCGTTCGCCTGAAATGAACTGACACAGGCGGAAATTTGATTTATTGCTTTTGGGCCAACATGGCATGACTTGCGGTAGGGCAGCCCCACCTACCGTCACATACGTGATTTAGGATTCTTACACATAATTTTAGTGACAGAATCTTTAGCTAGTACTAGAGCTGTACCAGTGTTTTTTTTAAATTGGTTGTTAGAGCAACCCTACGGACGTCATACCAATAATTTCATATTTACCGATACCGATAACTCTCGGTCCGGTCGGTTTCGATTGACTAAAACACTGCGTCGGCATTCGGTCGAAACAATTGTCGAACAAATCTGCCGTTTCGTCTGTCTATGACACACTGCTGCTGCCAATTGTTCCCTTGGCAACCATTTTGTGCGTTTGGTTCACGGCTCTGGCAGCAGCAGCGGCGGCCCGAAATTCGACAATGACGAATGAATCATGTATAAATCTTCCGTCGGTGGTCGTAAAGTATGGCACACGGAGGATAGTGCAATAAAATCATGAAAATCGAGAAAGATTCTGAAATTTCGTCATCTGGGAGAACCTAAAGTGCGGGCGCAATCGTTTTGTTTTTTTTTTTGTTTTGTGTTCATTATTTTGTCTTGTCGATCCAAGGCAACACTTGACTCGTCGCACAGGGATGAAGTTGAATGGAATCGAATTGATAGACTGCAGTAAACCGTTATTGTTTCCATCTAACCGATTGCTACCGAATTACGAAACTAACTGGCTGCAACTTAGTATTTTGGCTTCTTTTTTAAACCGACTATGAAAGCTACACGGATCGTTTCGACCCTGCCGCATTCCTTGATGCTGCTGTGAGCCGCCAGTCGAGCCGCACGTCTCGGGCGCAGACAAAAAATAGACCACGTCGTGACGATTTGCACCGAACCATCCCCGGCATCTCTGGGACAGACCATCAGACATAGCACACCGTGACCGTGCCGCACCGTGAAGATTCGCTCGATTCGTGTACGTGTGAGACGAAGATCGATTCGTGGACCGTTTGTTGTTGCTTTGCTGGCAGTGTAAATTATTTTAGTTTTAATTTCTACAATGGGAACCGAATGAGACGGACGGACAACGAAAGGAGTGGACAAAAATTCGAAACATTCACCGTTTGACCCGAACGTTGGGCTTCGGTTCGGTACACTTTGCTCCCCAGGGTCGGGCCGGGCGGCACTCACATTGTTTGACACGGGTCGGTTCAAGGCTCGAATCGGCGGCGGAGTGGAGTTTAATTAAATCTTGTTCCATTCCGAGATTGAATTCTAACGTTGCATTCCCCCGTATGCAAGGTTATTTCAGGAACGGTGTAAAATTGAATTTTCGCTCAACTATTCGGGGCTCCGGTTGAGTTGGTTAGAAAGAGAACTAGGTGATTCGTCCGTCGGTTGAACAGCAATTCATTTCGTTCGTTGGAGAAAGTTATTGCTGCATTGCTTAGAACGTTGGTCGTCAAATGAAACGAGCATTCGTTAAATCAACGACTGCGAATCTGTTGGTACTTGAGAAATATGTGCTACAAATAGTTGAAAAAGTTTCATTATTATGTTGCCCAAATTGTTTCAAATGGTTACAGTAATAAAAAAGCGTTGACACATCGCACCCGGCAACATCTTTCTTAAAACAAGTGAATTTCACGACAGTGAAAAGCCAGATTATTCTAAGATCGAAACCTATTGAGCGAGTAAAGTAAAAAGTAAAAAATAAAAAGTAAAAAGTAAAAAGTAAAAAGTAAAAAGTAAAAAGTAAAAAGTAAAAAGTAAAAAGTAAAAAGTAAAAAGTAAAAAGTAAAAAGTAAAAAGTAAAAAGTAAAAAGTAAAAAGTAAAAAGTAAAAAGTAAAAAGTAAAAAGTAAAAAGTAAAAAGTAAAAAGTAAAAAGTAAAAAGTAAAAAGTAAAAAGTAAAAAGTAAAAAGTAAAAAGTAAAAAGTAAAAAGTAAAAAGTAAAAAGTAAAAAGTAAAAAGTAAAAAGTAAAAAGTAAAAAGTAAAAAGTAAAAAGCAAAAAGTAAAAAGTAAAATATAAAAAGTAAAAAATAAAAAATAAAAAATAAAAAGTAAAAAGTAAAAAATAAAAAGTAAGAAGTAAAAAATAAAAAATAAAAATGCCGTATGCTCGCACCTTACGCTTTACTCCACTGAAAAAGTTTTGTACAACCTGGCTGCAGCTTCATCTGTACGGAAACCCACTTTTTCCTCATGTCATGTCTGATTTGACTTCTTTGGGATCTTTCCGTAATGTCTGCTTGATAATAGCCTAGTATTTTTCGATGGGCCTTAGTTCCGATGCGTTCGGCGGTTCATGTCCTTGCCCTTGGGTACGAAAGTAACCCCGTTGGCTTAGTACCACTTCGGGACATCTTTTGAACAGTGGCACGATGGTAGATCCGACCAGAAGATCATAGGGCCCTCATGTTGCTTCCTTCAACAGAGGAAGCAGACGCTTCTGTAGACACTCCTTGAGGTAGATCTGTCCGTTTACAGTCCCGGTAGTCACGAACGGTGCACTCCGTTTGCCATATGAGCAGGTCGCTTGCCAAATGATGTATTTCTTGGCAAACTTTGATAGTTTCTGCATCCGGATTACCTACGAATGGCCGAAACACAAATGGCCGAATCACAAAAGACTGAAACACGAATGGCCGGACGTCATATTCGGCCGAAAATAATCACAGTATCTGCACAAATGTCGGGTATATGCTGTCCTTGCTCGCTGCCGCTCGTTCGGACTTAACTAAGGGATAATCCATACTGGTCAGTAAACCTAGGAAAATGCAAGCACCTAAATAGTAGTGTTTTCTGCGGCGAGGGGGGGGGCTGCCCCCTCACAGAGCTGCGAGTGGAACAAAAAGCAATAGAGGGGAAAATTTTAAAGGTTTTTCAGTGGGATGTTTCAAATCCGCGGAGGGAAATAGGTGAAAAAATTTATTCAAGGTCTCACAAAATGAGCAATAAAATTTTTGTTGATTTTGGCATTTTGGTCTTTCGTGATTCGTCCACTCGTGATTCGTCCATTCGTGATTCGGCCTTTCGCGATTCGGCCTTTCGTGATTCGGCCTTCTGTGACTGTTGTTGGAATTCGGCCTTTTGGATTTCGGCCATTCGTGATTCGGCCAGTTGTGTTTCGGCCATTCGGTACCAGGTCCTGCATCCTTACTTCCTCCGAAACATTAAACTTGTGCTGGGCGGTGAAGTACAGTAACCCCGGAAGCTGCCGGAAGTCCGCCTTGACGTAAGTCTCATCATTCATGATGAGAGAGTTGAGGTTTTTCTAGGTGCTTGCGCAAAATAAATCCGCGACGTTGCTTTTCGGGTAACGCCATTTTTTTTCAATTTTCGAAAAACTGACCGCGATAAAAATAGAGTGTACACTCCAATATAACTCCAAACAACTTCTACTCAAATTTTCAAGAGAAAATGCCCAATGGGTAATTTTCTACAGCGTTTTTTCCGTAGTGCAATTTGATGTGGGTCACCCTTTAGTAATTTTTAATTGTAAATTATGAAAATTATATCAATGTTTACAGCTTTTCCATGTTGTCATTAAATAGAATAGAAGGGTTAAAGTCAATTAATTATAATGGAATTATGGTTATTATTCAATTGAAACTAGGTGGATGAATGTGAAAATGTGGCATAGTAATGGTCAAAATGACCCCAGAAATCGTTTTCGATGTAAGTTGTTTATATGATGGAAAATCACTCAGAGGTCAAAAAATTTTGTTTTTGACTTTTGTCGCGAAATTTTAATTTTTGGCCCATAGTGAAATGGATGGAAAGTGTAGTGTGTCCCATCGACAAAGAGGCGATCGGCTGGTGTGCTCCCAAGTAACATTTTGGGTTTCATTACACTCTTATGATGGCATTCAAGACCAAAATTAGTCAGGAAGACCGCCATAAGAGTACAGTAAAACTTACATTGTAGCTTGGGCTGTAATTAGTGCGGCATTTAGAGCTAGTTCGTATTCTGTTCCTCGCCAGAAAAAGAAGCAAAAAAAAGAAAAATCAGACAAAAGGGGGAAAATGAGGGTAAGGGAGCACGATGATACGGAGAGAAAAAGAATAAAAACTGGTATGAAAAAATGAAAAATGAAAGAAAAAACTTGACAAAACGGGAGGGAAAACAGGACGTACAAACATACAAAAAGTGGAAAAGAAAAAAACGCGGGAGAAAAAGATGGAAAACGAAGCTAAAAAGACGAGCGCGGAATGATTTGATCATGATCCTGATGATCTAAGTCTGGCGCCTGTCTGGAGGACAGATATCGTGAAGACCTAAAGCAACTATTTCGGGCTAACAGGACGCGTAAGTTTTATGAGAAAGTGTAGCAATCTCGTAAGGGACACACACCGAATATGTGTAGCGAGCAGAAGGTGGTCGATAGGAGGAAGTAATTCTTCGATGAGCATCCCAACGGCGATCTAACAGAAGGAGACGTAACGGACGATAACTTAGGTGTACCTATAGACGATAACAGCGTCCCGCTTCGTGACCTTGAAGAGAACCGGAGAGAAATCGGTCAGCTGAAGAATAATAGAGCTACCGGAAAGAACCAACTCCCTACAAAAATGGTCAAAAACCGGTAGTAACGACTGGATAATTTCAAGAAACTGGGAGGAGGAATCACTGGAGGATTGGATGGAAGGTGTGGTTTGTCCTATTTACAAAAGGGCGGTCGGTTATTTAGGTTGCTGTAATAAGCGCGACATTACGCTGGTTAACGCCGCCTACAAGTTACAAGTCGTCTTACCCCAATAGCAAGAGAATAGGTAGGGCAGTACTAGGTGTGCTTTATGTGGACCCTTGCGACTGCGGATCAAATTTTTACTCTTCATCAAATTCTCTAGAAATGTCGGCAGTACAACGTGCCCACACATTATATTTACGTGGATTTCAGGGCAGCATACGATACAGTCGAGAGCGAACAGCTAAGGCAGATAATGCATGAGTTCGGTTTTTCGGACCAATTGATGCGGTTGAGTGCCACGTGCGTGTTTCGGGGGCACTCTCGAGTCCTTTTGAGTCGCGTAGACGGTTGTGGCAAGCGGATCGACTGTCCTGTATGTCATGCAATATCGCTATTGAAGGTGGGATCCGGCAAACTGGCATCGACAGGAGAGCAAGGATCTTCAGCAACCGTAGCCAACTCCAAGCCTTCGTCGATGACCTCGACATCATTACTAGAAACCTTCAGTCGCCGAAGGCAATCTACACCAGACTAAAAAAGGAGACTAGGAGGATAGGGTTACAAATCAATGCGGCGAAAACCAAATTTATGGTAGAAATAGGCTCCAGAAAATACAACATTTCCCTTCCGTGGACAGTGACTATTAACGGTGATGAACTGGAAGTGGTTGATGAGTTCGTATATTTGAGATCTCGGATCCCCGCCGACAACAATACGAGTAAGGAGATTCAACGACGCATTCAAGCTAGAAGACGAGCCTACCGACGAAAGTTTGGAGAACACAGTGGGCCGGCTGCATCGCAAGGATGCCGGACGACTGTGCAGTTAATTCCGTTCTCTCCAGGAGTCCCACCGGTACCAGGAATACAGAGATCCAACGTGCTACATGGCTCGACCAGATTGAAGCCGGTTTGCGTGTGTCGAAACGCTCAAGGAATTGGCGACGAGAACTGCAGGACCGAGTACAGAGGAAGCGAATCCTTGATAGCAAGAGTCACCCCGGCTCTCTGCTGGTAGAAGAAATAAGACCATCGTTGACATGATCCGACACTGGAGCAGAAAACGAAAACCAAGAAGTCTTACTTACGACATTTACTTCATCATCCAGTCAGTAACGAAAGAAGTACCTCACGAAGCAGGAAGAGCATCGCAGTCTCCGGAATTTCTGCAGTACAACAAGGAATATACATACTATATAACAAGTCCCACGCACGATTTCGGAAACGTGGAAAAGAGGATAATCGAGATAATTGGTAACCTAAACGATGCCGCAGCTTCAACAAGCACCCTGATGGACGTCGCTATCGCTGCTTCCGTTGCAATCGTTTCTCACATAGAACCCATGTTGCGTTGGATAAAAATTGTAATGGATGTGGTCAGTGCCGGCACTTTATTGTAACGTGCCGAAAACGAGGAGTGAACAACCTACAACGAGACGCCTGTCAGATCATTCCTCTCGGTTTGACTGACGAAGAGGGAAACCATTGAAAATCTTCGAAAAATTAGGACAATAACAAGAACTATTGAATAAAAACAATGTCCTAATTCTTTTTGGTTAACTATTTCAGCAAATTAATACACTATCACTTATCAAGTCCGATAACGGTCCTAATTAACTTCCCAGCTAGCATCAAATCGTATATCAATGTGTAAAAATTATCGTTCAGAATCGTAAATAAAGCACAAAGCTTGGGCCAAGAGGTTTCCCAATGAAATTTCAACGTCATACAACTCTACCCCCAGGCAACACCATTATCGATCCCGTTAATATGAGCAAGCATTCCGATCGAAAGTTAATCACCATCTTCTCAATCATCTTGATTGATTTTTAATGGACACTTAATAGACGAAGGTGAAGAAATTAACGGGAAAGCAAATCTTCCGAAACTTCCCCCCCCGGGTTTTCGTCTGGTCCGTGAAAGACACGCGATGTAAAAATACTATCCGCGGCGCTACCGTCCTGTGGCGTTATCCGGGAAAACCGCCATTGCCGTAGGTCGTAGCAGTCCCGGGTGTCGGGTGACCCCAGCGTACGGTTCCGAGCGGGGGAAAAGCGAAGCGTAAATATACACAGCATGACAAACCCCACTGTTTAGAGCGTTTGGTTTGGAGTAAGTAAACAAATAGGAAAAGCGCGTAAAATGAGACACCGTTCCGTTCCGTTCTGCAGAACGACCGTAAGTGACTGATGAACGATGGAGAGTGAACGATTTTCAACAGCCGGGCCGGGAGGATGGAAAACAAAAATACATTCAAATTCAGGAGGAAAACAGTGCGTGGCTGGACGACGACGTGGAAAGTCGGAAAGAAAATAAGCAAAACAGTTTGCGCTGACTACCGTGTGTGTGTGTGTGTGTGTGCACCTATATATTCGCGGAAAATGGGAATGAAATTTCGAGGGAAGTGTGTGGAACGAGACAAATGCATCCATGATTGATATTTCTGAGCTTCGCTCATGTTTGACTCACGTCACGGTCTTATGTAAATTCCGCACCGGTTTCGTATTTCCTTCTACTTCATCCGCATTTAGTTGTGACTTTGTGCTGTAATACGACCTATAATTCGTCATTAACTGGAAGCTTTTCCGAATAAGGTTGAGTTTGTTGGGAAAATTGGTTTCAGATGTGTGCAATCTGCATTGAAAAGCTGTCGGTTTGTGTGGTGGTTTTTTCCTTGTATGTAAATATTCTCTTAATGTTGATACGTAAACAAACAACCAGATGCTTCGAAGTAAACTGATGTTTGTTTTTTCTCTCACTGAAACGCAACTGTTGAATGTGAAAATTGTAATTATGCTAATGCATTTTGAATACAATGCAGTTTCCCGGAACTTTATTGCATGAACATTAGGGCACTACCCGTGCAAGGGTGCTATAAATGCCGCAAATATTTAAGCCAAGCATGTTCCGCAGATTACTGACAAGCGATTTACAATTTTTATAATTCCATTCGTAGATAATGTCCCAGTCTATTGCACTAGAAAGATGGAAAAAAGCTCTTCCTAGGATACTGGAACCTTCGACGAAACTTTTCCCTGGAAACAAAGTTTGCACTCGAGAAAGCAGCAGACTAAAATGCCGGTCATTTACGGCAATTTTAATCACAAAAGAACATTTTTCAAACAACCAACCGAAACAACTTCGACGATCAGAAATCGAGCAAAATGTTTAGTCCAACTTTTGCGCACAATCTGCTTCGGCTTAATAAAGAAAAAGTTGGGTGTTCTTTCCAGAACTTGCGCCTCTTTCGACTGAGACCGTCTTAGCCTTAGCTGAATGATTTTAATTTTGAATCAACACAAACTTTAATCCAGACGACGTTGAGGAATAAATCCTTTCCGGTTAGCTCCCGCATTGCTGTAGAAATAATAAATAAAAAAAATAAAGCCCCGGAAAAGCCGGATACCTCACTCCAGCATTGCATTGTTGTTTCTCAACGTTGTCGGTCTTCTATCGCGACGGGTACGCCATTTGTCACTCACTAAACCTTGGAAGGCGGCGGCAGCAGCAGCAAGAGAACCGGCGCCGAAATTATGATTGTCTACGGCATTGCACTCCGAGAGTCTTCGGAAGCCAAGCCAAGACAAACACGAGAAAAATTCGCCTTCGCCTTGTCACTCGCCTGTGCTGATGGAAAAATTGCTATTTGTCGAGCACTTTTGAATCGGGAAAAAGTTTTCGGGTGATTGCGTTAGGATGGATTCCTCCGGGAGGGTACGGCTACGGAGTAATGCGAATCCGTAACTATGTCAAGTGGCCGTTTGCATTCGAGTCGAGTTAACTTATCAAAATTTGATACACTTCAATTTCACAATCCTAAATCATCGTGAATTATTGAGCTAATATCAGCTAACTTTGTTCCACCACGCTGAGTGCGAAACTAATTTACCGGAAACTAACTCGAAAGTATCTATAAAACAGGAAAAATCAATTTTCTTTTTTTTTCCTACCGGCCACATTGAACGGTCCCACGGCTCTGCCGTCAATCTCCGATGTAGTCATCAACTTCACCTGGACAAAACAGCTTAACGCCACAATTGCTACGCTGCTGCGGTTGACCGCCATCAATTTCAGCTTCCGTGGCCGGGGGAAAAGCAATTCCAGTTATGGCCGTTTACACTCCCCCCCCCCTACCCGTCGTGCGCAGCAGCAGTTTCGGCGGTTCTAAATCGACATTCGCGCCAACCGAACGACCCATAAGTCTGTCAGCCAGTGGTTAATATTTCAAATCCCACTTATTCAATCCCTCCCGCCCGCTCTAATACTCTAGTCACTCACTCACTAGTCGACGGGGTTTTCTTCACCTTGCTGCGGTTTTTCTGGACGACTATTTTCCCACACTGAACGAGACGAACACACACACGCACGCACAGACACAACACGTGCACAAAAATTGATTTATGAACGCGAGCAGGTGTACTTGTCAGCCGACTATTCGATTGGCCCCCGAAGATTATGATGTGTTTATTGCGCCCCGGCGATTTCGAATCCTTCACGGGCATGGGGAGCAGTTCCCACCCGCCAAGCTGGGCGAAGAAAACGCATTCGGTTTTAGCGATGTGTGTGGAACATCACAACCAGCGGGGCTGGGGTGTGGGAACTTTGTGGCGATTACGTGATTGGCATTTGTAGCACGCTCAAAGTGGTCATTTTCTCAATTGAGTAGGCACTCCGACCTTTGGCCTATCGGCATCGAAAAACGTTCGTCGAAAGAGCGCTAACCGCAACAGCAACAGCAGCAACGTTGCCGTTGGTGGTGACGCCATTTTCGATGGAAGGAGAAATATGGTCCAATTAATTTCGGCACTTGGCGGGAGGTCCCGACGATGGACGATGCCATCATTGCAGAAATAATTGAAATCGATCAACAGGTGCTACGGCGCAGTGGTTGTGGAGGTGGAAACCGCTGCTGGTAGATTGATTGGCAGTTTAACTGAATTCGGAATCAAAACTCAGAAAAAAACTTTATCGAGTACTAGCCGAGTACTTTCCGTCGACAAACTGTGAAATGTACTGTTCATAGATGATAAAATTATAAGTTTTGTGTCTTCGGATTCCAGATGTCAAAATTGGTTAACATTTGCCGTAATTTTGCCGAAGAGATGAGCCCAAACGATGTTCTGTGGAGATCAACAGACCGAAGTGGGGTTTTTAACATCTGAAGTTCCTCAAGGCTCAGTGCTCGGACCGCTGATTTTTTGTTGTTACGTCAATGATTTACCATCCGTACTCAGGTATAGCTCAATACAAATGTATGCGGATGACGTTCAGCTGTTTATCCGCCGCCTTGGTCCTTGTACCCATTAATTAATTAGGATGATGCACGAAGATCTAGCAAGAATCATGGAGTTATTCGTCAACCAATCGAAGAGCACAGCAATATTTGTGAAGGGTCGTCATAGAAATACGTATCAAAACATAAATCAGTATAGATGTCGTCCGTTTGAGCACGATCCGCTAAGCTTTCCACAATATATGATGCGAGACACATGAGATTTGTAGTGGTTGATCTGCCTGCGATGAATCCACGTTGGTCATCCCTTAGGTATTGTTTGCAGTGTGACAGCAGCGGAGTCATGATTACAAGCTCGAATAACTTCGAAGTGGCACACAGTGGTGAGATTCCTCGGCAGTTATTGATGTCTTTCCGATCCCCTTTTTGCCTTTCTACTATATGAAAATATAGTATAAAGGTATATGAATCACTCGGAAAACCGAAAATCGAAAGAACCCGTTAGCCTTTCAAAATCTTAACTTATAAATTTCATGACGAATGGAGTTGTGGTTTGAAAGTAAGATAAAGAAATTTGAAAAAAAAAGTATTGAAAACATATTTTTGTTACATATGAACATTAATTCAATAAGAAAGATTCTACAATTTATTACTAATATTTGAAAATTACTCTTGAGATCTATCAAATGATACCGAGTTGTTGAAAATCGGACGATTTATTCAAAAGGTTTTCAAACTTAATCATTTAAGTACCTTATATTAAACCGTTCAAAACGTGTAAAGCCAAAATATCAAGGGTCGACTGTAATCGGTGTATATAAGTGTACTAGCTGACCCGACAAACTTCGTATTGCCATTAATTAAGCTGTATTGTACATAAACCGTGAATCTCGAATGACCTTTGTCATAATCTCGAGTTTTGCAAGATTCTGAGGAGTTCATGGGTGTTATAATATACAAATTTTCCTCACAGTAAAGTAGAAAACAACTCCCCCCATCGCTTAGCCTGTTAAAATAAAACGGATAGCATTTAAATATTCGCCATTATTACAAACCATTTCGCCGAATACCATTTTGCGGAACATCAATTCTCGGTTGACCATAACGCGAATATAGAGTTTCGCAGAATACCATTTCGTGAAAAACCTTACACGAGATGTACCATTGCACGGCAAATCTTTTCGTAGAAAGTACCATTTCGCAGGGATGACCCAACTGAAGGAAAGTAACAGAGGTCAGTAGACCTAGAAAAATAAATAAACCTAGATAGAGGTGATCTCTACGGGGGCTGCCCCCCGCAGTGGCCGGCGCTTCTGTCGGTAGGTCGCCGGCAACACTTGCGGTCTGTGGCCGCCTCGCGCTAAATTATCTAATGTTACTATTGATAGTTTTTGGTGGTCTTGTTAATGATTAATGTTTTATGAAAGAGTCTAAAATTTCTCGAGTTCGATTAGTTTTTGAGTTACGCAAAAATTTCGGTTTTATTTGTATGAGAGTCCTTATTCCTATAGTTCCATTTGATTAATTAGTTCTCGAGCTATGAGGAAATTTGTATTTCATTTGTGTAGGAGCCCCCCTTCCTAAAGCGTGGAGAGTTTTCAATTCACCATAGAAAACATTCTTGTCTCCAAAAACACCCACATGTCAAATTTTGTTCCATTTGCTTGATTAGTTCTCGAGTTATGAGGAAATTAGTATTTCATTTGTGTGGGAGTCCCCCCTTCTAAAAAGGTAAGGGGTCTCAATTCATCATAGAAAAAATTCATGCCAAATATGGTTCCATTTGATTAATTAGGTTTCGAGTTATGAGAAAATTTGTATTTAATTTGTATAGGAGCCCCCCCTCCTAAAGTGGGTAGGGGTCTCAATTCACCATAGAAGAAAAATTTGCCTGCAAAAACACCCACATGCAAAATTTTGTTCCTTTTGCTTGATTAGTTCTGGAGTTATGCAGAAATTTGTGTTTCATTTGTATGGGAGCCCCTCTCTTAGTGGGGGGAGGGGTTTCTAACCATCATAAGAACCTTACCTGGCCCCAAAAACCCCTATTACAAATTTTCACGCCGATCGGTTCAGTAGTTTTCGATTCCATAAGGAACATAGAGCAGACAGAAATCCATTTTTATAGGTATAGATTTGTATGGGAGCCCCCCCCCCCCCTCTTAGTGGGGGGAGGGGTCTTTTGCCATCGAGGGAACCTTCCCTAGCCCCTAAAACCGCTACATGAAAATTTTCACGCCGATCGGTTCAGTAGTTTTCGATTCAATAAGGAACATAGGGACAGACAGACAGACAGAAATCCATTGTTATAGGTATAGATATGTATATAAGTGCAATGTATGTATGTATGTATGTATGTATGGATGTATGTATCCATGTATTTGCAATTTTGGAACTTTGTAATTTTGAAATATCAAGAAGAGTGAGAAATATTTCATTTGTCATTTTATTCACTTGCTGTTACTCGCAATCGGACTATACAAGCAGAAGCAAAGAAAAGCAGTCGATTTAAGCATATAGGAATAGTGGTGTATAGGGTTGAAAATGAATGAAATGAATGAATGAATGAAAATAAATTTATACAAATTTCAAACAAATTTTGCGCATGTGGGACCGACTATCGAAGGCAAGCGCTGAAAAACGATAATGTTTCCCAACGTCAAGCATGCTTATGGCGCTGCTTTTGCAGTATTTCTTTTATCTCTTCTCGTTTCCTTAACCCTCTAACAGGCATCAACGTAAAAACGATGAGATGAAGTTCATGAAAATACATACAAAAGAAGCTCAAGTTTTGTGCAAAACTAATTATCTGAAGAAGTGCCAGCTGAGGAAAAGTCCAATTTCTCTGTTTCGTTTTTTATATCTAATGCTCTACCCAGCTATGTTTTCATCTAAGATATATTACATAATTGAAGTCAAGCATTTGAATCACTTATAGAAAATTTTTGAGGTCAATCTTTTTGTTCTAGATATCCTTTTTTCCAAACGTGAAAAAGGAAATATTCGCGCAATAATTATTTTTGTAATTATGCAGAATTCTTGTTTTTGATAGAGATATTTGTACACACAGTTTTCATACGAACATTTCACATTTTATATGAACACATTTTTCATATTGTCAATTCAAAACAAGCTTCTTATGTAGCTCTGAAGCTCCAAAAGTTAAGGTCATCTACAGATCTTTTGTGTTTTTGGGATATGAAATGGGGAAGGCAAATGAGGAGCGTCCAATATAGCTCTAGTTATCCCAAGCCCCTACCTAGCGCCTCCACGTGGCCATACCCGGTAATGCTCTATTGAGTAGCCAAGCTAGGATGTGCGATACTGGGTCGTTCCCGGCTGCCTGATCTGAAAATCGAGGTTTTGGGCAGACGGCGGAGCCATATGACCTTGTTAATAGACTTCGCAGCCGGCTGTTAGAGTACAGGAAGATTACGGGGCCAGCGTAATGATCCTACTGACTCTATCTAGCAAGCACCGCCTAGCCGAGATTCGAACATACGACGACTAGCTTGGTCCAGCAGCATTTGGTCAATACGAGTGTTAATACTGCACATGGATATTGGATACCAGAAGAAAAAATTAAATTAATTATTAGAAGCATTTATGGAAACTAAAAGGACGCAACTCTATTCCATTCGAAGGACTGCTGGTGAGATTGTTCTATTTTTACCCATATATACCACATTTCATAAATAAACTAGAATCGGGAAGAGGGAGGAACCATCAGAGCACTTGTTTGAAGCGGTGGGCCTAGGGAGAGTGAAACAGTCAACTTTCTAGGTATAATCTTGGCCCGATTAACAACACATCGTGGATAATGAGCGGGCTCTTCTCCCCACCTGCTGGAGTAATTCTGCATTAAAACGGTTTATTCAACGATTGACTCATGCGACTTAGCCCTTGGAAGGAGATTCTCTAAATCCCTGGTACGTGTAAGTGATGTTGCTTATCGACCAATTCCCTTTTGACCCTTCATACAAGAGTTGGGAAGCATAACCAATTGTTGAATATGTTCAACTCTTTTTGACATGATAGGCTCATTGCTATGAACGGATGTTCTGCTAAGGCAGGTGGTAGTACCATATATTCATTCATATTCATATTCTACAGATCTTTTGTGTTTACATACATGTTTAAATCACTTAAATATAAAAAAGCAGGTGTTGATAAAGTAAATTAAATGACACTTGAATTGACACTTGAAATGAATTTTACTATTAAATAAGGATTTTGAGGACTAAGGAACTGATGTTTGAAAATAGAGTCAACTTAATTATAGATGTTCCTGAGAAAATAAAAAATTGTTGCAGTAGAAAGGCTAGGTCACACCGCTAGGTGGATTAATTTGGGTTTTTATAAACAGGAAACATATCGGCAGTTTTACATACGCACGGAAATACCTCACTTAAGACGGACAGGCTAAGCATCAGCCGAAGCGGGATAAGTAGGCCAGCGATATGCTTCTTTAAAAACGCAGACGGGATACCATCTGGGCCGGCTTTACTGCCCATGGATGCATAGTTGACGTAAAAACCAAAACGACCAAAATGTACTTTTTCGGTCCTACGCACTCTTAACTATGTTGTTCACATGCCCAATAGTCGAACAACATATGTTTGTTCGAAAATATTCGAGAAATTTAGGAAAATTGAGCTACTCTGCTATTGGTTTCACGTAATGCTAATGGTTGACGTAATTCCCCGCATGATCAATCAGCATAGCAACCTATTTGTTTTTGTAGCTCTTCGCCAAGTTATGTGAACAATCGTTCAAAAAAACAGTCTGTTTATTCGCATAAACTGGCGTTCGCATTTTTAAAACACAAAAAATGACGAATGAATCATAAAACCGCATCAGTCCTGTTTTGATTAATAAACTCTACTAAATTGACAGATTATTCGATTGAAATAGTTTATAGCAAAGATTATATGGCTTTAAACGTTTTTCACGATAAAAATGCGTTTTCTCAACAATCATGGTGCTGGTCGTTACGTCGACTATGCATCCATGGGCAGTTTAGTCGAAGATTTTAACGTTGAGGCAGCTCTAGAGATCATTGTTTCGTCGATGTTGACAGTACCCAGCGTAATCGCAGTCATTAACGGAACATTGTTGGCAGCATGAGTAACTTGGTCGTCTGGGATCACTTCATCGCAAAACGTTCGTCCGAATTTATCAGCAAATAGTTGACTGATATACTGCGGATCCGAAGCAACCTCTCCATTCAGGGTCATGGTTGAAGGAAGACCCGATTCTTCACGCTGATCGCTAACAGAATGTTTTCGATTTCACCTTCGAGATTACGCTGAATTCTCTGCAGGTGTCGTCTAAAGCATTTCCGTCTGCTTTTTTTTTTGAATGCAGCGTTCAATCTTATGTAATGCTCACGCAGCGAAAGGGTGCGAAACTTGGAGTATGTCCTAAGCGCAGCCCTTTTTACCGTCTTCAGAATGCGAAGCTCGCGAGTCAACCAACGTTTACTGTTTGGCGAAGGTACTTTCTTAGGTACATGACGATCGATTGCGTGCCCAATTATGACCGAAAGTGGTGTCTTGCTAGTGCAACCAGAGGCGACAGAGCGGGCGAAATCGCTGGGGCAACATCCTGTACACTGACGAAGCACAAATCCAGACTGCGATTGTTCTCGTTGGTCACGAGCTAAAACAATCGAGAAACCGTAATGCTCTGTGGTGTGCAGCGAAGTGATCGGGATCCGGATGGAGAAAACCAAATCGATTGCGGTAGCCAAATCGATCACTGACATAACCGACCGGGAGTGAACATCGATTAGAGCATCGTCGCGTACTCGATCAGGCGGAATGTAAATTCCACACGGGAAAAGTTTGCTGTTTGCGGGCTCGATACATATTCATCCCTCCGGCGTTTTGATAGTAGATGAGCACGTCGTCATTGGCAATACGGCCCGCACAGATTGGGTTCGACTGCATGTTGGCCGAACTGAAAAATGGCGCATCAAGTCCCGGAAGCTCGTTACATGAATTGCAAAAGTACTCGCCTGAGGTTACGGATTGGAAGACAACCAACCACAGGACCGGGATGACTGCGAAGAGCGCAGGCTGCGATTAGCTCGACAGAGTTAGGAGAACCGGGAGCTTCCACATTACTGTCCACAGTGCGGCCCGGTTGCAGAGTAGGGGGAAAAAAAGATTGTGCGCTCGAGCCGCACCTGCCTCAAATCAATATTTCTGGTCTATATATCGATCGTTTTTAGTTCATCATACATTTACTCTCTTTCGAAAAAATTAAAGCAGCCAGACCGTGTATATACACGTCGTCCGTACTTGGGAAGTAGAGAAATTGTGGAGAAAATCACTCAACTTACTAAATTCAATTTGAATTACGTTTTTGAAAGCGAACGGAGCCCGTTTTAATATCTTCAAGCGCACATTTGTCTAGTCGTGCACTGATGATGATCAAACAGATGTCTCTACCAGTAAAACCCCTCGTGTACTGAAAATAACAAATGATAAGACATGGCATGTCAAGTGAAAAGCTCTCATTAGCGCGCACTTAAAAATGGATAAATTTCTTCATTAGAGTCGATGCGTAGAAGATTTTCCGTATGGTTTGTAGCCAAAATGTTGATTAGGAGTAAGCGTCTGATGCGAAGAATTGATTGGATGAACTGAAAAAAATTCGATCGGGTTGTGGGTTATGCTCGCACCCACGCTCTTTCGGTTGGTAATTTTGTTTTATTCTTCCAATTCTATTTTTTTCGTATCCTTGTCGTTGTTGTTAATGTTACTGCTACTGCTGTTGTTGTTGTTGCCTTATACTCGACAAATTAAGTGACAAAATTAAATTAAAATTTTCTAATCTTTTTCGTTATTGATCTCTCGGCACAAGTGAAATCCGCCCTCGAAGGGAAGCTCGACTTCCCATTTGATGAGGTCCAAAACTGTTACAAACGTGCTTGACTGTAACTCAATCAGAGAAAGAGAGAAAGCTTTGCTTTTGGTAGGTGTACGAAAAATGTTAAGCAAAGACAATCCACTTTGTTATCGGTACGCTCGATAAAGACGTAGCTCCCTCTAGCTAGGAAACGGAAAGAGCGTGCAATGAAACGGTAGGAAGAGGATACGCACCACTTCCCGGACAAATTAAGAGCTAACGTTCGGTGGACGATTCCTATCCTACCTAGCATATCGCTTTTCCTCCGATCAACCGGAACCGGGAGGCAGGTGAAAAATTGCTTCGGTCACACGCACGACCGCACACACGACACACACACGCACGCACACACGGTTTCTGGCCCAGCATCCATTCATCGCATCGGTGCCGGCTGTTGTGCTCGCACACGGGACGGGAATATCGATCGATCCACAGGCTCGGATAGGACTTGGGTGGGGTGAAATCAAACGGATTGACGTTCGCACCACCAGCGCGCTTGCTGCTCCCGGTATCCCGTGGAGTATTTGGCGCGAAAGATTTTTCGTTCGAACGACGCTCGTGCGGGGGTCACGACATGGCGGTTCATCTCCGCTTCAGCGGAAGCTTTGCTTTTCCTCGAACGCTAGGGTGGAGCGAAATTAGGAACGGAAGCAAAAAAATGGAACCGCTCTAGGTTTATGTCGTGTCCTGTCGGTCGGGTGACACACGATAGTTTGGCCAGGTCTAGGCGTGTTTGTATGAATCGAGTGGTTGTTGAGTGTTTTGATGCGAATTTTCAATTAGATGATGATCAAGCTCGAGACTTCCGAACGAGCCAAAGATGGTGTGAGTTGTTCCGAGTGGTGGGCCTGTTGAGTTTGCTTTCCTTCCACTCGAGCTTTCTTTTCACCGAATGCCGGATGTTTGACGAACAAGTTTCCGGGTAAACATTTACGAAAGGCAATTAATTTGCATTCTGGAATATTGCCCGACAGCATCTTCAATTGAGTAACGTATGAAAATAAAATTGAATGTTTGAAAGTAAATTTTCACTGGAAATCTTGAAACGTTCCAAACAGGTTGTTTAGAAAACTGTGTCCAGATTTCTGAAATGATTACTTTGCGGCAGCTTTTGATGGAATGATCCACGTCATAATCAGTTCGGCTACCTTTTTCGGCTACTGCACCTCAATTTTCACTCCCGTAAAAACGGTAACCCTTTTCAAATCTTTAATTTGGTATCTTTTCTTGTTCTCTTTCCTGCAGGTACGTATCACGTGTGACGTAGGCCTCCTTTCTGACAAAACAAACCGTTGTCAACTGCTCGATGCTGAGGGATGTGAGGATAGGGATTAAAAGGCCCGATTCCGGTCGGATTCACGCGCGGGTCCTCACCTCAGAAGCAAATAAGAGGAACCGAGCACAAACAGGTGGCAACCGGACACAATAGACTCGTGGTAGTGACGGGAGGTAAAACATTTTATTTTCAACATTTTTTTTTGTTCGTGCGGGGTTTATTTATTCTGCCCGGCCAAGATTATCCCTTGTTCGGGTTCAGTTCAGTGTGGCTCCGGATGAAAAGGAAAAAACGCAACGGGGTGGATCGGTTTCCGACAGGCTCGAGCGGTAACAATCCCAAAGGGGCCATTACGACAATGGGAAAAGTTGTACCCAGCAGGATGGAGGTTTATTTTCGATACTATAATGAAGTAGCATATCATATTGATTAGCCTTCCGATGCGGGTGTGGCGAAGTTCCGTCAGGAATGGGCACCTTTTTTCGGTTTCATTGAATCAGATAAACGAGATTTTTTTTGTAAGAAAGTCCAGTTACTAATATTGTAATAAAATTTTGCATAAGTAGTTTCTAGATTACGTTTAACTTCCACTAGCAGCATAGCTCGTACCACTCGAAAGACACTAATAAAATTAGAGCCATCATCAGCGTGGCCTAATTCTGCTCATTCGCACTCGTTCCGTACCTCCTATTCGTTCGGCGGCGCCACCTTGTCATTCGCTGTGGTTGCGTCCCCGCTGTTGGCTACAACAAATCGCATCGATAACAGCAGGAATCTTATATTTTACGAGCTGCTTCCGAAAACTGAGTTTTACGATCGTTGATTTATTTTTGTTTTCCTTTCTTTTTTGACTCACATATTTGTTTTTTTTTCTTTCTTGCTCTCTCTCGGCCATAGTACTAAAAACGGTGAGGATGGTGTTGTGTAACGAAAATTGATTGACCATTTTTCCGACAGAATTCCGCGGGAGTTCTTTTTTTTTGTGGTAGTGGGAGGAAAGATACCCTCTTGTTGTTATTTTCAAGAGCTGACTTTCTGCCGGAGCGTCTGAATTGAAGATAAATCAGACTGGTTATTACCGAACTAATATCCTCGTTTTGTTTAGAGGGTGTAAATCGGCGTGTTTGTTTCGATTGAGCGCGACGTTATGACGTTGATTTATGAGCCCGTGTTTATTTTTTTCCGGTGCAATTTAGTGTCTCAGTGGCACTTAAGAATTGCATGGTTAGTTTGGAAATTACTTGGAAAATTGAAAAATCATTCAGCCAGTGGAATGCAAAGATCGTATCTAGGCGAAGGAATAGTATTTTTTTACGGTTTGAAGTGACAGGAAGGCGGAAGGAAACCATTAGCAGGAGAGCACCATAATGAAAGACTGATATCAATCACTGCCGGCGATTCGACGGGAGTTTTTTTCTTACTGTTGGCAAAAGTATCTATGTAACACTTGCGTCTGGCAAAAAGTAAAAAGTAAAAAGTAAAAAGTAAAAAGTAAAAAGTAAAAAGTAAAAAGTAAAAAGTAAAAAGTAAAAAGTAAAAAGTAAAAAGTAAAAAGTAAAAAGTAAAAAGTAAAAAGTAAAAAGTAAAAAGTAAAAAGTAAAAAGTAAAAAGTAAAAAGTAAAAAGTAAAAAGTAAAAAGTAGAAAGTAAAGAGTAAAGAGTAAAGAGTAAAAAGTAAAAAGTAAAGAGTAAATATTAAAAAGTAATAAGGCCATTACAAATATTTTATAAAGTTTTTGTCCTTCTGGTGTTCGGCCACTGAAGGGGGGGGGGTGAAAAAAAAACAAATTGAATTTTTTAATCGTGCAAAAAAAACATGGATTTTAAAATTTCATTTAAGGTTTAAACGTGAAAACCGAATCTATTCTTGCTTATAATATATACGTTATTATTTTCTATGCAAAAATATACGAAAAAAGACAAAAACGAAGGAAAATTTTTTTGGACGATTTTCGGAAATTCCATTGTTCGAATTTCCGTTTCTGTTTCGTGCTAGAAGCGTTAATTCAACTCGGAGACTCATTTTTCGAGTTTTTCAGACTGTAGAGCCCGCAGACAATTGATTTTATAAAAAGAAATTTGACTCATATCCTACAAATTATTTTTTTGCCCCCCGATTTTTCAAGCCAATTTCCAAGGGGGGGGGGGGGGTGACAAAAACTTTAAATATGATTTGCAATGGCCTAAGTAAAAGTTAAAAAGTAATAAATGGAAATTAAAAATAAAATGTAAAAAAGGAAAGAAAAAGAAAAAAAACAAAAATTAGAATATAAAAAGTAAAAAGTCAGAAGAAAACAAGTGAATGTAAGAAATGAAAAATAAAAAATGAAATATAAAAATTCAAAACTTAACTTTCAAGTCTAAAATTGAAAAATTGAAAGAACAAAAAAATAATTCAAAAGTATAAATAAATAAAAACAGAAAATAAATGAAAATTTGATTTTTTTGAAAGTTTAAAATTCACAACTTCAAATTTAAAAGCCGAAAATCTCAAGCCAAAAGTCAAATCAAAATTCAAAAGTTAAAAATGGAAAGTCAAAAGTCAAAAATTAAAAATCAAAAGTTAAAAGCCAAAAGTCGAAAATCGAAAGACAAAAGTCTGACATCAAAAGTGAAAAAAGCAGAAAGTTGAAAAGTCAAAAATCTAAATATTAAAGGTCGATTAAAATTGAGTGCCGAAAAGTTGAAAAACAAGTGAAAACGTTATATAGCCAAAAAGTGAACAGGTCGCAAGGACACAGTCGAAAAAATGATAGCTCGATAAGATGTAAAGCCGAAAAGTCAAATAGTTCTCGTTCCAACGAAGACGCCGGCACGAGTATTTCTCTCGGATTCGCGTTCAAGCACTGAGACGAGTTTTTGCGGGTGTGAATTTAGCTATTCGTCACGGTCGTCGCTCTCGATCGTCATTGCAACCCGAGCAGGTGACACCGGTTGCTCGCGAGGACTCGCACTCTTACCCACATTATACACGCGTCGGCGTAAGATGTAGAAGTAAGGCGAAATCTGTATCCAGTGTTCCGCACCTGATCGCGGGCTGTGCAGAAAGACGCTACGAGGCTGTGCGTTTGCGAATGTGTATGTAGCAGAATATATGCACACAGCCCCAGCGGTTGGCTTTAGTACGCTTACGTCAGAGTAAGCGTTGGATGCTATCCCAAGCAGCAATTCAAGTTTTCTAGCATTCCTCAACTAGGCCTGCCCAGTTAGCTCCGGGGTACGATGCTGGTCTAATAAGCCAGTCGTCGTAGGTTCGAATCTCAACTGGGCGGTGCCGCTATTGAGTCAATATGATCTTCACACTAGTTCCGTAGTTTTCCTGTATTCTAAAAACTGGACAAGAAAATATAATAAAATCTTCAATTGTTTCGTGGTCCTTAAAAAACCGATTGTTTGATTATCATAACTCCAGCTTGCAATAAACTTGCACTAACGCACTTAACGTAATTTTCTTTTCGGTAAGTTGGAGTACCGATAACCGCAAACCGGGCACGGCTTGTTGCAACGAACCGACCGGAAAGCCACAGCAGCTATGCGATCGACGAACCCGTTCGCGTATAGTCATGAGTCATGATAAAATGCCGGTCCAGGTGGCCAGCTGCAAGCGACGTGGGATAATTCTGGTCTTTTTGTTGACGAGAGCAGCACTTCCGCAGTTAATTATTCCATCACGGCAGCCAGCTCCAGCTTCAATAATTTCCTTTCCTCAGCAGCCGATGAATACGACTGTCCGGGAACTGCAGACGTGCACGACTCGAGCGTGACTTTCGCTTGCCCTTGATGCTTTCTCTTTTGTCGCGTCCAGACATGCCAGTAAGATGTTGGCAGTAGCTCAGATAGCGTTTGAATAATGCTGTTCGCTGGCTTACCTCGTGTGATGTACCAGAGCAAGCTACAAGAATCGGTCTTGCCTATTTTTCATGGTCCGTCATTCCATCATCTACGTTGAAGAAAATGGAGCATTTCAATTTCAATCTGAACAAAAGAGCAAAGTTACCAGTGAGCCGTTCACCTTTTGCTGCCAAAGAAAAATTATGCTACGTATTACTGTAGCATTGGTGATGGATAGATTTGTGTTGCTAAAGAAAACCTAGTGAAAAGCACTTTGTTTCAATTTTCCTAAGTTACATCAATTGCCGAAAACCGTTGTTTCAAGAACGAACAAATTCTTATATAAAGATGCAAAAGATGTTACTAAAACTATTTCAATCCATAGTTTTCAATGCATTTTGATGCTTGACCGAACACATTTACTTGGAGCTGGAATATTTGTTGACTGCTTTGGTACCTTCCGAGACGGTCAACTCAACCGGCAGCAACAAGCGAACAGAAGCGCGTGAGGTGATCGGTTAAAAATTATTTAATATGTGCTTCATATTCGCGTTCGCTTAGAATCAATCGAATTAAATTGAATATCAGTGAGCGAACATCCCTAAAATCTTCATGAACATATGTTTTGTTCTTAAAAGTACGGTTTTTCGACGTGATATGTTGGAAATTTAAGACTTCTTTTCCGTGTTCTTGGGCAGCAACAAAACAACTTGGATGTTCGGAAAGACACTTTCCTGAGCAGTGGTGACACCGAACAGAAATTTGTTCAACTCTTCGTCGTTGCAGATGGCCTGCTGCTGACAATTCTGGTCGTCTTGTTGTCACGAGCAGCATACTTCGTGCCAATTCCAGAAATTCAGCAGCCAGATATTCCATCACGGCAGCGAAACGAGTGCTCCAGCGCCAACACACGCCCAGCATACTTTCCTTTCCTCAGCAGCCGATGAATACGTCTGACCGGGAACTGCAGGCGTGCACGGCTCGAGCGTGACTTTCGCTTGCCCTTGATGCTTTCTCCTTTGTCGCGTCAAGACATCCCAGTAAGATGTTGGCAGTAGTTCGCTGGCTTACCTCGTGTTATGTACCAGAGCAAGCGACAAGAATCGGTTCTGCCTATTTTTCGTGGTCTGTCATTCCATCATCTACGTTGAAGAAAATGGAGCATTTCAATTTCAGCCTGAACAAAAGAGCAAAGTTACCAGTGAGCCGTTCACCTTTTGTTGCAAAAGAAAAATTACGCTATGTATTACTGTAGCATTGGTGTCAGATAGATTTGTGTGGCTAAAGAAAACCTAGTGAAAAGCACTAAGTTTCAATTTTCCTAAGTTACATCAATTACCGAAAACCATTTTCGAAAATTAACGTTCCAATTTACATAAACGTAGTGTACGCAGGTAAAAGAAAGGTATTCGAAAATTTCTTTGATTAATACCAAAGCGATTCTCTTCTATTTTGTTTCCTTTGTAACTGATTTCGGCTCATCCATCTCCATCTCAGCCATCAATTATGTTTTATTGTCTGAATTAAAATGGTAATCCTGTGTGCCGACCGGTTGATAAACCGACTACAAACGATCGTATACTTCTAGAAGTCTCAACCGCTTACGAAAGCAGCGTTCAGACTTAAGTCCCTCTACTTCGGAAACAGCACTCTACCGCCCAACCCGTTCGCACCCTTTCCCTGGGAAGATAAACTTTCAACAGCCGTCTGTCATCGAACTAATCCCTCCCTGAGTGTTGGTCTGACAAAGCGAGAATTATCCACTCCCAACCGGGGGCCACCCTCCAACCAAAGCTGATGGAAGACACACTTTGAGCTCCGTCACTTTTTTATTTGGCGAAGAAAAGCTTCCCCCTTCCTTTCCCGCCCCGCGCCCCCACGACAAAAACACACAACATCAGCACGATTGTTTATTATTCTCCCCGTCCCAGCGATTACGATGCGTTCGTTCTCGTTACAAACACAAATGCAAAGACAAACACCACACCTATTCTCCCGGCCCGACCACCGACACAATCCAAACAAATATGTCAAAAGTGGCAAACACTTGCACCAATCTTTCCCCTCCCCCGGCCACTCCCGCTCCAGAGCGCGATCACCGAAACATGTGTTCCTTTCACCAGGCCTAGCAGATTTGAACCAGTCGCAACACGGGACTATGTACATTATTAATATCGAATGCGAAAAGAATGATGTTTATTATGATATCCACTTAACCTGAAGACGGGATGTGGGTGGGCACGACTGCTGCAGCACGCTCGCTCGGTGTCACGTTTAGTAAGCAAACGCCCCCGACGGCGCCCACGACGTCCGTCCGTCCGTCCGTCGTGTCAAACGTGATCGAAAGACTCAATTTTGGAAAAAGAATTAACTTGATGCGAACCGTTTTGCTGTACTGACAGCTGACACACACGCAGAATTGCATTCCCGTCGGGGATGACCTCCAGGCGGTTCGCTAGCGGTCATATTCTCCACGACACAATGACAATACATCCCGCGTAATGTCCGCGATGGCCGCCGATCGTATATTTCGCCACTTAGGCGAGTGGCTCATTTGGAAAGTACAATATTTCACCGCACTAATTTCCTCTCCACCCCACTTTAATATGGACTCGGTAATAGAGGTGACAGTTTTGCGCGGGGTTTTGTGCTTTGTCCACCCGTGTGTTATGGAATCGTTTTAATTGCCTCCATTTTTCCGCCTGTCACATAAAACACACTCACTTTTCCAAAACATTGTCTGACCTCGAAGCATCAGGAGAGCTGAGCAGGTACGGGCGCCAACGTTTTTGTTCTTGGCTTTCCCGATTCCGTAAACTCGTAGTATCAGAGCTATTTCGGTTCGGTGTGTAAGAAAGTTGAAAAATTCCATGTTAATAAATTAGTCTAAACAAAATATCCATTAATTTCCAGGTTTATATCGAATGTGAGTGAGTGACGAGGAGAGGAGGAGTTTTTACAGCGCTCCGCGCGAGTCAACCGTCGTGCGTGGTACGGATTTGTCCGCCGGTCTGGTCGACCGTTGCACAGTGGTCCAAAAGGGCGAAAAGTGGAACTTTTTTCCTAGTGTCTTTTGTTTTCATTTTATCATTAATGGTCTTCACCACTTTTATTCGTATGAATATCCCCCTTAACCCTTTATAAGGCCGTGGCAATTATTTTGCCACCAACGAAAAATATTTGTTTTACGTCTATAATGACATCAATATAATTATAGAAGCAAAATAAAAAATTTTTGTTGGTGGCAATATAGTTGCCACTGCCTTATAAAGGGTTGATCTAAAACTGTCAAAAGTTAATCATCGCTTACTATAATGAAAATAACTTTTTTGTCTTAGAAAATATAGACATAATTTCTTCAACAAAGTTGTAAATATCGTAAAAACAAGCAACTTTGCTGAAGAAATAAAATTTCCATCTTTATCGAGTACTGAACTATTGGGCATATTCTTTAAAACTTCTTTAAAAATTGGTTGTTCATACTGCTTTTCTTAGCTGCATTTTACAAGAACATAATGTTCTAGGCAAGTATCGAAGCTCTCAGAATACACGTTTTTGCAGAAGACCGCATATCACTTGGACCTTTACTTACTGAGTTATTGCATAGTCAAGCTTTGAATTTCCATAGTTTCACGAGCCCATGGGGTAAAATGGGGCAAGTGGATTTATGAAATCAGTGCTTCATCTTAAAGCTTAAGTCGAGTACTATAAACTTGTATGGGTTCCGCTTGTCCCCAACCACCCAAATGAGAGTACGGCAAGCATACGTTTTTGTGTTTCGCGTTCGCTAAAGGCTCGATACACGTCCATTTTTTGTGTTCGTAGAGTAGATAGACACATGGTTTCTTCGGCAAAGTTATAGAAACTATAACAGGTTTACCTAAAGGTAAACAATTTTGCTAAAGAAATGACATTCCTATCTCTATCGAGTGCAGAGCTATAGAGCACTTTCTTTAAAAATTCGTTAAAAATAAGTTTTTCTCATATTTAGCGTATGTTGGTTGCATTTTATAAGAGTTAATGTTCTAGGCCAGCGGTTCCCAAATGGGGGTTCGCGAACCCCCAGGGGTACGCCAAAACTTTAGTTCGCTTCAGAATAGTATAGGGAAATCCGTCAGGGGGTACGCGAACCGAAAAAAGGTTGGGAACCGCTGTTCTAGGCGATTACTGAAAGATTCAAAACACATGTTTTTGCAGAAGGTTGCAAGTCTCTGGGACCCTTCCTCATAAAGTTATCGCTTATTTAATCTGTGTTTTTTCTTAACTTCACGTGCCAAAAGCGATAACTTTATAAGGAAAGGACCTAGTGATTTGCAATTTTCTGCAAAAATGTGTATTTTGAGTCTTTAATTAATCGCCTAGAACCATATATATCTGTAAAATGCAACCAACATAAGCTAAGTATGAAAAACTAATTTTTAAAGAATTTCCTAGGAAAATGCTCTATAGCTATGCCCTTGATAGTGATAGAAATGTCATTTCTTTAACAAAATTGTTTGCCTTTATATTTTCCATAACTTTGCCGAAGAAACCATGTGTCTATCTACTAACACAACAAAACGGACGTGTATCGAGCTTTTAGTGAACGCGAAACACATAAAACGTATGCTTACTGTACTCGCATTTGGGTGGTTGGACAAGCGAAACCCATGCAAGTTTATAGTACTCGAATTAAGCTTTAAGATGAAGCACTGATTTCATAAATCCACTTGCCCTATTTTACCCCATAGGCTCGTGAAACTACGGAAATTTAAGGCTTGAATATATGATAACTTAGAAAGTAAAAGTCCCAGAGATTAGCAGTCTTCTGCAAAAACGTGTGTTTTGAGGGCTTCGATAATTGCCTAGAACGTTGTATTCTTGTAAAATGCAACTAACTAAGAATATGCCCTATAGTTCAGTACTCGATAAAGATAGAAATTTTATTTCTTCAACAAAGTTGATTGTTTTTACAATATTTACAACTTTGTCGAAGAAACTATGTCTATATTTCCTAACACAAAAAAGTTTTTTTTTATTTTCATTATAATAAGCTATGGCTAACCTTTAACAGTTTTAGAAAAGTGCTAAAGACCATAAATAATAAAATGAAAGCAAATGACACTAGGAAAAAAAGTTCCGCTTTTCGCCCTTTTGGACCACTGTGCGTTGGCCGTTGTTGTTCTGTTACCGCGTCCAACGCAACACCGTCCGTCCGCACCGGTGCGCAAGCATTATTATTTTAGTTTATGACTCACAGACATAAAGGTTTCTTTGTTGGAACCTGACTGGAGAGGCACAGAATGTGCGAAGATCGCTCTAAGAGCGACCAGGACATAATTTTGCGTGTCCAACAACACGGTGCGCCGCAATTTCTGCGTTTCTACGCTGCGCCGCATCAGAAAGAAATTTATGCCCACCGAGCTGTTCGAAGTTAGTTTAGTTTTTCCGACGGTGACGGCAACGACGACGAGGATCGAGGAATTCTGGTGGCGCACCAAGGTGATAATATGGGCTGGTTATTCTTTGACAATTAATGCCTAAGACGCAGGTGTCTTGGATTTTTTAGCTTGTTTCCATAGCGATGTTGTGCCCATCTGCCACCCCTCCCGGGAAAAGGTAAACTACTGCTGACAGGTCCGTAAATCAGTGAGAAACTCAGCTATTTTTGATTCACCATGCGTCTCCATTAAAGTTGTTGAATTCAGTGTTTGAGAATTAAATTTAATATAGTGATGTACTGGGAACATATTATGATCAAATAAAGAAACGACGAACCTTCCTACTGAATTTTGTCACTAGACTTTCATCAATTCGTTGAATTTCAATACAACATGGTGTTCGCAAAGCATTTTTAGAGCAAAGAGTAATTGACATACAGACGACAATGATTTTTATCACCTACACTACAGTTCCTGCGAAACAATCAAATTTCACTTTCAGGCGATAGCTTCTCCACCGCTCCGATTCACACTGATCGTGTTTCCGTTTGTCGCAACAACGGCATACAACACCTGCTTCGAGGAAACGGTTCCCGCTGGCAGCGAAGAACAGAACGCAGTCGAACCGTCACCGACGAAACACCTTGCTCGAACAGTCAAACGTGATCCATTTATTTTCCATAACCCGCCGACCCGCCGTTCCAGCATCAGCAGTGCGACAGACAGCCAATCCTGCCTGCGGTAGGCGACGAAGTGCAACTAAACTAGCTCCTGCCAGCCTCGGCCTCGGGCAATAAAGTGGATTTACGTCTTCACCGGGCTAAACTGGTGCTTCCACCAATCAAAGGCTGACAGAATCGATTCTTCGCTTAGCTGGGTTTTTCTCCGGTGCCGCACTCTCACGAAAAATCATTCAATCCACAATCTTCCCACTTTCCGTGCAGTTTGATAGTCTTTTTTTTGTTTTTGTTTCGATGCAACTTTCCAACGCCATTTTTCACACCCGAAATCAGACCCGCAAGTCACCGCGTGCATCGGTGACAGGATGAAAAAGCATCCAATGCGCAATGCATACGTGGTGCGGAAAAGAGTCCTCACCATCCGACAATTGGAATTGGAGCATTTGTTTTCTGTTTGACTGTTCAATTCGACGCCTTCTTCCGTGGGTTCCGGCAGTCGGTCGGTCGGTGGCGAGTTTGACCGAGGAAGAAATCGTTTGTGTCTGTCTGTTTGCTTACTTATCGATTGGCTTTCTTCCGGAATGAGCGGCGTGGTGGAGGTTCCAGTTTTCCGCACGGTAAGGAAGGAAAGAAGTGTCAGCAATCAAGACAGCTTAACCGGGTGACATTCGGATGCAGTTTTTGTTTGCATCCTATGCTACCGAGCGTGGGAAATGAAAAAAAAAACTTCGACGTGCGAAATTGATCATTTTTGTGCGGGATTTTCGGGAAGATCTTAACTTTAAGTAAAAGTTTTTCATCAAGTGAAACAGAATGGCAGTTTTTGCCCAACACATAATAAATTCAAACTTGATCATAATAAATCTAACATTTGGTCATGATAAATTTAAACGCAGATTACAATTTTCTGCATTGCGGAATATAATTGGGAACGGATTACGGAAATGAATGATCCTTTTGTTTTGGTTTGCGTCAGGTTTATACTTCAAGAAAAAGTAAATTCACTCCAGAAGCTGGAAAATCGTGAAAAACCAACATTTCACTTTTTTGTGTCCAGAAATACTATCATTGACATTCTCAGACCCAGCCTTCGCTAGAATCGAGGTGCTTTGCGTTACGGGCTAAGAAACACCTATAAAACTGCATTATCAATAAAAGCAATTCACCATATAAGCAGTTCAAAAGGATAGTTGATTCCGGTTTAAAACAACGCACAATGGGCAAAAACTAGCTCGTAATCTCAAGAATTAGAAGCCGCTGGTTTGGAATCTTACAAGATACCTACTCTTATGTAAAAAAAAAAATGCAGGAAATCGATTGGTGATGGTTTCATCCTGCGCAGACTTCGGAAAGTGGTCCATTTTGCCCTATTTTACCCAAAAATCATGTTAAAAGCTAATTAAACAGTATAAAAACTTATTTGCCGCCCGTGAAACGAACTCAAATAGCTTCCAAATTTTGTTAAAACATCAGAAGAATCAAATTCCATCCATTCTATACTGTGCGAAATGCAGGTATAGTCCATTTTGCCCAAATCACATTCATATACATAGATAACCTAATTAAAGCGATTAAAACTAACTCAAAGGTAAAAACAGTGTTCAAAAAATGTGTAGTTTATCATACTGAATAACTTTGGAGAACAGTTGAAAGCAATAAATTAATTGGATGCGGAGTTATTGAGCAGAATTGATTTTTATGTGTACTTTATAAATAAATCATTATATCTCGCAACTAGCAAAAGATAAATAGTTACTGTATTCAACAAAGTTGCTTATTTCAGTGTGTTCTATAATCTTTCTGAAGAAAAAAATTTTTTTGAACGTATTCAAAAAAACAAAAATTTGTATCACCCTGATAGATGAACCTTGACAGTTTAAAAAAATGCGCTGAATTTTATTGGTAAACTTCTTCAAAGACACCATCGTTGAAAAATTACGATTTTTTTACGCAATAGCAATTGAACGTGTTTTTGCAGATCTAGGAGAAAATCAGGCAAAGTGAACCGATTGTGAATTCATCACTGTACTAAATCGATGACAATCAACTCTCCTGATGTCTTTCGAGTAAATTAGTACTATTCGAGGTCATTTCCCTGTTTTTGAATTAGTTTTAAGCGCTCTAATTAGGTTTTATTATGTATTTGAAGTGTGTGTGTGTGTGTGTGTGTATGTGTGTGTGTATGTGTGTGTGTGTGTGTGTGTGTGTGTGTGTGTGTGTGTGTGTGTGTGTGTGTGTGTGTGTGTGTGTGTGTGTGTGTGTGTGTGTGTGTGTGTGTGTGTGTGTGTGTGTGTGTGTGTGTGTGTGTGTGTGTGTGTGTGTGTGTGTGTGTGTGTGTGTGTGTGTGTGTGTGTGTGTTTAGGGTGAATTGGGCAAAATGGACTATATTTGCATTTCGCACAGTATGGAATGGATGGGATTTGATTCTTCTGATGTTTTGACAAAATTTGGAAGCTATTTTAGTTAGTTTCACGGGCGGAAAATAAGTTTCTATACTGTTTAATTAGCTTTTAACATGATTTTTTTACATTTTTTACATAGGAATAGGTATCTTGTAAGATTCCAAACCAGCGGCTTCTAATTCTTGGGATTACGAGCTCGTTTTTGCCCATTGTGCAACGTTTTACAGCTTCCTGAAAATTTGACAGCAACTTTTAGACAAAATTTTGTGACATTCTTCCGCAACATGGATTTATCTTAACAATGCTGCCTTAAAACCCTGTTAAAACCATGCATTCTTAAAAAAGAAGTCATACTCCTGCGAAAGAACATTCTAGCAAAAACAACTAAACTGTCAAATGGAAACTACAGTTTGGAGAAAATTGAAAAAAAGTTGAACAAAAATTAAGCAAAAATTCACGAAATATGTTGAACGCCCCTTTTCTGAACCTATTTCACTGTAATAAATCCCACCGTCACTTAAGGAAGAACCGTCCAAACATTTCCGAGTCTTTCCCCTGTTACCCCCTCATTTATCAACCACTTCAGTTCTGATTACCTTATATCAAGGAACAATTTTACCAATTTTACCTGATTACCTTACATCAAGGAATATGTTGTGAAAGGTTGATAAAGAACGGTCAAGGCGTTTCGGAGTTATCGTCCCCCCCCCCACTATTAGTCCCATTCCCCTTTGTCAACCCCCTGATTCTCTGATGTCAAGGAACATGTGTGCCAAGTTTGATAAAGAACGGTCAACGGGTTTCGGAGTTATGCCATCCCCTCCCCCTATTAGAGATCCTCCCCCCTATCAGGAAACGTCCCACCCTCGTTTTTGTTAACCCCCCAGTGCTGATTCCATTATTTCAAGGAACATGTGTGCCAAGTTTAATGAATAACCGTCCAAGCATTTCGGAGTTATGGCCTCCCCCCTCCCCCTTTTGTCAACCCCCCAGTGTTGATTCTCTTATATCTAAGAACATGTGTGCCGAATTTGGTGGAGATCGGTCAAGGCGCTCTGGAGTTATGGTGGAACATATAAACATACAAACTTTTATATACACTCAAGTCGCTTTTTACGCGAAGGATACGTCCCGCGTAAATCAAAACCGCGTAAAAAACCGCATAAATTCCGAAATTTGCATAAAAAACCGCGTAAATTCCGAAATTCGCGTAAAAAAACCACGTAAATTCCGAAATTCGCATTAAAAAAAACCAAAATTTCGCGTAAAAGAAACTGTGGATTTCAACACTACGCGAAAATATAGACGTTTTGAGCACATCCGCGTAAATTCCGAAAATCGCGTAAATTCCGAAATTCGCGTAAAAAACCGCGTAAATTCCGAAAATCGCGTAAAAACCGCGTAAATTCCAAAAATCGCGTAAAAAACCGCGTAAATTCCGATATTCGCGTAAATTCCGAAAATCGCGTAAAAAACCACGTAAATTCCGAAATTCGCGTAAAAAAAACCGCATAAATTCCGAAATTCGCGTAAAAATAGTCGCGTAAAAAGCGACTTCAATGTATATAGAAGAAGAAGATAGAAGATAAATGTTGGAACAAAAGAGTGAGTGATTTCGCTTTGTTCGACAAGGCTATAAAGCATAAAATTTGTTGCTTGGCAAAGAAGCTAAATCTACCAGCCGGATTCATTAACTTGGAAATATGTTGCTGTGAGAAAAAAAGTTTTACAAATAGTTTTACTGTCATCCTGATCGATTTGGTTTATAGTGACCATAATAGAATATTCGATAGAATAAATAATAAATTTTCAGCAGTTTGCGTAGTTGTGCAGCATATGCGCGTCAAATTTTATCGTGTACTAGCTGACCCGACAAACTTCGTATTGCCACAAATTAACCTGTGTTATACATAAATCATGAATCTCGGATGATCTTTGTCACAATCTCGAATTTTGCAAGCCCCCCAGTGGGCGGCGCTTCCGACGGCGGGTCACCGGCAACACTCGCGACCGTCTCGTCCTGAATGATCTAGTGTTACTATAGATAGTTTTTGTGGTCTTGTATTGACTAATGTTTTATGGAGTCTCGAATTTCTCGAGTTCGATTAGTTTTTAAGTTTCGCAAAAATTTCTGTTTTATTTGTATGAGAGTCCATATCCCTCTACCACAGGGGTGAAAGGTCTCTAACTATCGTAAAATAAATTCAAGACTCCAAAATCTCCCACATGCCAATTTTGGTTCCATTTGCTTGATTAGTTCTCAAGTTATAAAGAAATTTAAATTTCATTTGTATGGGAGCTCCCCTCTTAAAAGGGGAAGGGGTCGTAATTCACCATAGAAAAAATTTCTGCCATCTAAAACTCCCACATGCCAAATTTGGTTCCATTTGATTGATTAGTTCTCGAGATAAGAGGAAATTGGCATTTCATTTGTATGGAAGCCCACCCTCTTAAAGGGGAGATGGGTCATAACTCGCTTTCTAAAGAAGAGAGGGGTCTCAATTCACCATAGAAAAAAATCTTGCGTCCAAAACCACTTACATGTCAAATTTGGTTCCATTTGCTTGATTAGTTCTCGAGTTATGAGGAAATTTGTTTTTCATTTGTATAGGAGCCCCCCCCCCCCCTCTTAAAGTGGGGAAATCCATAGAAAATATTCTTGCCTACAAAAACACCCACATGATAAATTTGGTTCCATTTACTTGATTAGTTCTAGAGTTATGAGGAAATTTGTATTTCGTTTGTATGAGAGCCCCCCCTCTTAAAAAGGTAAGAGGTCCTAATTCATCATAGAAAAAATGGTTGCCTCCATAAACACCCACATGCCAAATATGGTTCCATTTGCTTGATTAGTTCTCGAATTATGAGGAAATTTGTATTTCATTTGTGTAGAAGCACCCCCTCTTAAAGTTGGGAGGGGTCCTAATTCACCATAGAAAATATTTTTGCCTCCAGAAACCTCCACATGCCAAATTGGTTCTATTTGCTTGATTAGTTCTCGAGTTATGAGGAAATTTGAATTTCATTTGTATAGGAGCCCCCCCTCCTAAAGTGGGTAGGGGTCCCAATTCATCCTAGAAAAAATTTTTGTTTCCAAAAACACCCACGTGCTAAATTTGGTTCCACTTGCTTGATTAGTTCTCGAGTTATGAGGAAATTTGTATTTCGTTTGTATAGGAGCCCCTCCTCTTAAAGTTGGGAGGGGTCCTAATTCACCATAGAAAATATTCTTGCCCTCGAAAACTTTCACATGCCAAATTTGGTTTCATTTGCTTGATTAGCTCTCGAGTTATGAGGAAATTTGTATTTCATTTGTATAGGAGCCCCCCCTCCTAAAGTGAGGAGGAGTCCCAGTTCATCATAGAAAAAAATTTTGTCTCCAAAAACACCCACGTGTCAAATTTGGTTCCATTTGCTTAATTACTTCTCGAGTTATGAGGAAAATTGTGTTTCTTTGGTACAGGAGCCCCCACGCTTAAAGTGGGTAGGGGTCCTAATTTACTACAGAAAATATTCTTGCCCTCGAAAACCTTCACATGCCAAATTTGGTTCCATTTGCTTGATTAGTTCTCGAGTTATGAGGAAATTTGTATGGAAGCCCCCCCTTTTAAAGAGGAGAGGAGTTATAATTCCCCTTATAAAGAGGGGAGGGGTCTCAATTTACCATAGAATAAATTCTTGTCACCGAAAACACCCACATGCCAAATTTTGTTCTATTTGCTTGATTAGTTGTCGAGTTATGCAGAAATTTGTGTTTTATTTGTATGGGAGCCCCCCCTCTTAGTGGGGGGAGGGGTTTCTAACCATCACTTAAACCTTTCCTGGCCCCAAAAAACCTCTACATACATATTTTCATGCCGATTGGTTCAGTAGTTTTCGATTCTATAAGGAACATACGGACAGACACAGACAGACAGCAGACAGAAATCCTTCTTTATAGGTATAGATATTGTTATGACAGGTAAAGGAACACGCGATGAAAATTTTTGTTTGCAATTTTTGTTTTAACAAAATAAATATATTTAATAAATTGTTTGCGTTAAATTGTATTATAGTAAATACTCAAGCAACAATGAGAGTTTTGCAGTACTTTTATGCCGGTTTTTGATGACCAAACTTGGTCTTAAATGCCAGCATAAGAGTTTAAATAAACCCAAATTGTTACTTGGGTAGGGAAATATGGCCACGCAAAAGTAAATTTCAGTGTTGAACTTAAATTCTCTAATTTGCTTGTAATTCTGGTACTATAACGGTACTGTCTTCTTAATGTCGCCCAATATAATTGTTCAAACTATCTCCAGTTTAAAAGTCTGAACCGAACATTTTTCTGGACCGAACAAAACAGATTTTGTGTCTCCCAAAATAGTACCACAGCAGCGCTTGTTTCAAATCATACACACTCGAGTTGTAACAAGCTTGTTAGTTGTCGTTTGCTTTTCGAACAGTTCGGTTCGAGTAGTTTTGAAATGGTTCACTGCTTTACCGAGTGCACAATACTCCTTCACAATTTCAAATTCACCAGCAGCCACCACTAGAGGAACTACTATATTTGCCTATCGAATAGCATCAAACATCGAAGCCCTATGCCATTACTTTGTTTGAGCCGTTCTCGTGCAGATCCGCTTATGGCTCGTAACGTCATCGTGAAGCATCCCGGAACGGTACAGTAGCCGAAAAGTCTCACTTGCAAAACCACAAAATGTTCATATCCTTTCACACATCTACACGATACACCCAGTCGGTACAGCATGCAAAGCTCGATCCCGCAAGCCACAGAGCATATTTCACTTTCGTACGAGTTTATGTTCCGAACAGAACAAAAAAAAATCGAAACGTGCAAAAAACAGCTCGTAAAATTTTCGTCACGTAACAAATTGACCTTCATGGTGGTGGTGTTTCTCGAATATTCCCTCACGACAAGGTCCTACTGTCGGGCTAAAGCACACCACATCGATCGGATGTGGGCTCCCGGCCGCAAGTGCAAGTTGGAGTAGTCCAAAAAAAAAATGGGAACCCAACAATATCGTTTAATGAAGCGGAAACAACAGCGTTTCTTCAGCTGAAATATCCAACCCATCGCACTGCTCTTTTGGATAGATAATAAGTAATAATTTAATCTTCGTAAATCTAAACCGAACATTTCGTTGAATTTGGTTCGGCGCTGATTACGGTTTCGAACAACCCACGAATTTTCTTCGGAACCAATCTAACGGCACACTGACTGGTGCTACTGATCGAACTGATGATGCTGGTAATGGGCTACCATCGGAAAATAAAAGAACGAGAAAAGGATTTGGTTCAGACTATCGTGCTTTGATCCTGAACCGCGTAACTTTTTTACGATCCCGGCATCGGTCATATGTTTTCGTTTAACCCATTAAACTGACGGTTTTTTCCTCCTGCGCTGCAAGTGCGCTCACCGAAGAAAGAGGAGCACATTTTATTTTTATTGCAATAGTTTCGAATTACAGTTCGATTCCCTGCATCCCGTCCCGGAGGTTATCTTTCCTTCTTTCACCCGTCCGTCTGTGTTATCGTTTAACAATAATGTGCAGCACGTTGGCGGAATCACTTGCGAACCCTGTTCCGGACTCATCCGGCAGCGCTCGTTGGCCAGTCTGGCCGTCCGTAGCCGTGGCCGCTGTAGTTTCGATTTTATTGCCAATATTGAACTAAAGTGACTTTCAAAACACTCTCTTTATGTCGTCAATGGTTGGGAAAAAGTGCCATAAAAACACACGGGAATCGGTCGGTCGTTAAAGTCAACGGCTCGGTTCCTGCCACCCCCCTTGCCTAGACGGCGGGGCGGCCATTATGCACTGCAGCCAAGTGCACGAAATACACATATGTATTCAATCCTTGTCAAGCGCATCCCCGCCGAAGTGAAGGCGCTGTTTGGTGTTGGGAAAAATGGTAATGGCAGTAACGTGACGAGACTCGAGAGCTACAGATTACTGCGTTCCACTGGAACTGGCCAGCTGTTTATCAGTTCTCATCTCAATCGCTCGGGAAGTCTCTACATTATCGTTGTCTGCATGTTTGAATTTGTCGGCTTCTCCGATGCTGCTTTTTTGGACCAAAGTTTCGGTTGGCAAATTCAAACGATGGTCGGGATGTACGGGTTCCATATATGAGATGGATGAATTGCTAATGCATTAGCATAAAACACGGCCAGAGGAAGAAGACAAAATGTTGTTTTTCAGCCATCTTTCTTTGACGTACGACTAAAGTCTTACGGCAAGGTTTGGTATAGGGTGTCATTCCAAAATACTCTTCCCGAAAAGTGGTTTTGAACGCTATTAGTTTAGCGGTTTCTTGATCGATTTTCAATATTCATACACCAAACGATCGGAAAATCTTCTTAGAATTGACCCAAATGAAGAAAACTATGGATTCTTGATGTTGAACTGTTGAAAAATTGAAAATAATGAACTTATGTGTAACCAGAATTCTCGCTTCGTGATTGGTTTTTGGAAATGACGTCATCAAAGTGGTAAATTTTCAATAGATTTGCAAGATATTTACACCAATGAATCGGAAAATCAAATTGGAAAATATAGAAAACTATTGATTTTCAATGCGTATCATTGATAAATTGAAAATAACTCTTATTCGGTCTAACTTGTCGCCTCGTGATTGGTTGAAATAATTTCCAATTATTTTCGCACAAGGCTTGTTACAATTCAGGAATCAGCGAGAGAGTCGATGGAAAATTCCATTTAATTATACTATAACAAAGTTACAAGAGAACTAAATGGAATCCTATCCTTTCTCGTTGATTGCTGAACAGGAGCGGTGCCGCACATATTTTAATTTCAATAAACGTCAAATTGAAACATTGTCTGCCGTGAACAAGTGATAGCGATTAAAATCAAGTTAACACCAAATGAAACACTAATTTACCGCAAAATGTGCAACAATACAACAAAAATGACGAGCCACGAAAAATGGGCTGGTCTTCAAAGATATACTTCGAATTCGAATAAAACAGGGCCTGCTGTTTGGCATAGTTATCAGTTTCTGTAAAGCCAGCAGACCGGTCGGTATGTGCTCTCGGCGTCGGCGTCAGTGCAACCGCCAAGATGGTTAGACAAGTACACTGCCAAAAGAAGAAGAACAAGAAGGTACGCAAAGCTGCTGGCTTCCCGATGTGTTCAGTACAGTCAACGATCGCCTTGCTCGCTCGCGGCATTCAAGCAACTGTTGTTGTGTTAATGTTTCAAGTTTGAGTTATGATAATAATTGTAACAATTGGTCCTTTTAAGGTTCATAACATAATAATTGAAGATTTAATAGAATTTTCTCAGTCCGTTTCCAATATTTTATAAAGCGTTGTAAGCTATCCGCCAGAGGTTTGACAAAGCATATCACCAAGACAGAAAAGAAGCGAAGGCGTGTAAAGTGTATCCGCTGAGATGTCGCGGTTGGCTCGTTATTACCGTTTTGATTCAAACTTAGAACAGTCTCAAACTTCGAACACTTCAGAATAAAATGCTCGTTAGTATCGCTAATATTATAAAATATTATGTTTATTGTACACCACCGTGTTCGTTAGAATGTCCTCTATCCGGTGAGGTATGACATTGAACTGTAGGACTCTTTGTAAGAAATCAGCAGGCGCCGGAAAAAAGTGAGAACACAGATTTTAACTTCGTTCGCATACTCTTAGCGTTTCATGCAAAAGTACCTGGTTTTTCGTTTGCATTATTTTACCAAGTTTAGAACATTTACCTTCCCACTGCGCGATTATTAGGTAAGTGCAAGATATATATGTACTAAAGCATAGTTAAAATACAATATTTCATGCATTATTTCAAAGATATTAGATAAATAAAAAGTGTTCGAAGTTTGAATCACGTTTTGAGGTGTGATTCAAACTTCGAACACCCACGAATAATATCCGGTTTTTCCGGGTTTTCCTTCGGGAAAATTAATTGTCTGCATTGATAAAGCTGTAGGAAGTAAACTTCCTTTAGATGTGGTTCATGGAGTTCGTAAATATTAGCAATTGACTTCAGAAATAAGGATTGAAACTAATTATTGTGTGAAAAATTTAAATCATACTGTTAGGTGGATTTAAAAGGACAGTGTTTAGAAAAAGGATGTAATTTCACTTATTTAAGTTGAATGACACTAAAAACATTAATACTTTTCAAAGTAATACAAGTATTCGATGTCTGAGACTGAAATATTCGAGCTTTGAATGTCGACCATGAAAGTGTTCGAAGTTTGAATCAAAACCGAACAGAAGTTTTTTAGTGTTTTTCATTATAAAATAACATTTTATCCTCATTTTTAAAATTTTCCCATGAAAATAAATAAATTGTCATGCTATTAAACCATTCATGGGGGTAGAATAAAGACGTTTTCGAACATTTTACTTTGAAGAAAGTTTCAGCATGGCTTAAGTGTTCGAAGTTTGAATCAAAACGGTATAAGCTTTTACCGATCACCTCTCGCGAAGTTCAAACTTCTGTTCGCTCAACTCGCCAGCTCAGGTAGAATACCAAAGTATAGTCAATACCAGCTCTAAGTAAATGTGTTCGGTCAGGTGTTCTATTGCCATCCAATAATTGGCCATTTTCAAGGCCAAATATGTAAATGAAGATGTGAATGTGATTGAATTTTCTCACCATCTCATTTGGCCTTAAGTGATGAAGATGTGAAATTGTCTGAAATAGCACAATTTTCTTTATAGGAAATTAGCTGAATGTAAACAGCTATCACGATTTTACATATTTAGTATTTAGTCTACATATTTGTAGCATAAAACGCTCCTATTAAAGCTACTATGTTACGGAATTGATGTGGAAGTATATTTTTCTATTTTCTATCTATATATATAAAAGTGAGTGTGAGTATGTTTGTATGTCTGTTTGTATGTTCCACCATAACACCAGAACGCCTTGACCGATCTCCACCAAACTTGGCATACATGTTCGTTGATGTAAGAGAATCAGCACTGGGGGGTTGACAAAAGAGGGGGGGGGGTTCATAACAGGGGGGGGAACCCTAAACTCCGAAACGACTTGACCGTTTTTCATCAAACTTGGCTCACATGTTCCTTGACATAAGAGAATCAGCACTGGGGGGTCAACAAAAAGTTGGGTGGGAGGTTCCCTAATAGGTGGGGGAGGGTCCCTAATAGGGGGGGAGGCCATAACTCCGAAACGGCTTGACCGTTCTTCATCAAACTTGGCATACATGTTCCTTGACATAAGAGAATGAGCACTGGGTGGTCAACAAAAAGGGGGGAGGTTCCGTAATATGTGGGGGAGGGTCCCTAATAGGGGGAGGCCATTACTCTGAAACGCCTTGACCATTCTTCATCGCATGTTCCTTGACATAAGAGAATCAGCAGGGGGACCGACGACGGTTAGACGGTTCTCCCATAAGGACAGGATAAAAGGAGGAGCTGATGACCGAAGGTTGCTGACGAGAAGGTAAACTTTATGTGGCATGCTGCAGAGTGGGCTCAGCCAATAATTTGTGCATACTTGCTCCTGGTGGTGACACTAAAAATATTGCTTACAAACAAGTTTTGTCTTGAAGTGAGATGAAAGGAATGACTGGTTTGTTGTATCCATGGAAGAAACACTGTTGCATCTTCTACTTTTTTCATTAGGATAGCATGTAATACTAAACTAATAAATAAATAAAAAGCTGTGTTTAGAAAAGTACGAAAACAAAACTATTCATTTCCTATGGGTGGGGTGGCCATTGTTAAAAGCGGAAGGTGCAAATAGGAAAAATGGCTTTGTTTTTCTTTCTTTATAGAATTTTATAGGGATTTCCGTAAAGAAAACAGGTGTGCAGGTGGCCGGGTAAACAAAAAAAGGGGAGCTGACAAATGGGGAGGAACGTGCGAAAGAGAAACAAGTGTTGTATTTTTGCATTATAAGCATTTCGGTTACAATAATCGATGTACATGTGGCTGTGAGACAAAGGCTCCCCGAGTAAGACGGGCACTCAACTAGTATGTAATATATTAAGTGCTGGCACGGTATATTCATGCGGTCTCTCGACTCGACGACTTTGTTGATACGGATATAAAATGTCTAAAATGTATATTGATTTCCAGTCTAGAAAACTACTAAATTACTTTATTCGGTAATATTATTGCTACTTTCGATTGTTTATTGAATGAACCTCATTAGAGTGGTCTGTGCATTGCATCCATTTATTGTTTCTTATTGCCATTCCTATTTACAAATCGACCATAGAATGGAGAATGCAATGTACTGTTTTCCTCCTTTTCTTCCGTAAAGTACCTTTCCAAGTTTTCGGTTTGCAAATTTCGAGATAACTTTAATGATAACTGACGCTTTAAAATGTTTAGCAAGTGAGAAAAATATGCAACTCTTCGGACAATTCAGTGGCCCTGAAAAGGGCCGTTTATTGAGATGATACGTTTTAGAACTTTCCACGGAAAATCTCCTGGAACTATCAGCAAGTCTATTTGCCTTTTTCTTAGATTGGCCTCGTTTGCCACGCCTTTTTTTTTTTTACAAGTTGGGAAATCTGCCGAGCACCTTAGAAGATACGGTACTATCAGACACCTGAGAAGATAACTCAGAGAGTGGGGTTTAGGTATCCCGACCCCCCTAATGGGGCGTGAGGATCCCGACCCACTAAAACCCTACTCGAGTCTCCAGCCTCAATCCCCCCTGGCACCACCTTATCGGTATTACTTCAGGGAGGGGCTATTGTGCTTAATGCACTCGCTTAGATTACTACTGGACTATGGTAGTTAGGCTGTTTATTCGCCGTTGATCGGCTCTCCAGTGGTTTTGTAGCTCGAGTACAATCTGGGTAGCAGCCGCATTGACCGCTCCCCAGATGTCCGAGCTGGAACACATCTTTTGGACTAAGTTATCAGGGGTAGTGTCCTGTCCGCTCACTGCCATCATGCTGCTTCTCGCGCCCGCGAAACGAGGGCATATGAAGAAAGCATGTTCTGCCGTTTCCTCAACATCCACGCATTCGGGACACTCGGGGGACTCTGCATGCCCAAATTTGTGCAGATACTGTCTAAAACAACCATGCCCTGACAGAATCTGTGTCAGGTGGAAGTTGACTTCGCCATGACGCCTGTTGACCCATCCGGATAGTTCCGGGATAAGTCTATGTGTCCACCGGCCTTTTGTGGAATCAGACCATGCCCGCTGCCATGTGATCATCGAGGCCGATCTTGTGGTACTCCGTATGCCTCTAGTTCCACGTTGGTTGAAGCACTCTACGTCCTCGCTGATGATGATACCAATAGGCATCATACCCGCTAAGACGCAGATTGCGTCATGTGAAACTGTGCGGTACGCACTCGCCACTCTTAAGCACATGAGACGATAGGTGCTTTCCAGCTTGGCTAGATAGCTTTTGGTACCTAACGCCGATGACCACACCGGCCCGCCATACCTGAGTATGGACTGGACCACGTTGGCTAAAAGCCTTCGCTTGCTGCCATATACCGCAGCGCTATTAGACATCATACGAGACAATGCCGAAATAGCTGTGGAAGCCTTCTTGCAGGCATAGTCGACGTGGCTCCCGAACTTGAGCTTGTCGTCGACCATGACTCCCAGAAGTTTTAAGGACCGCGTTGACGAAATAGTGCAGTCCCCGACGCTGATCTTTGCTTGCTGTACCGACTTGCGGTTGTTCACCATGATAACCTCCGTTTTATGATGCGCTAGCTCCAGTTTCCTGGATCGCATCAAATCTTCAACAATGCTTATAGAGTGGGCAGCCGTCAACTCAACCTCTCTGATAGATTCACTATAGACTTCCAAGGTGATATCGTCCGCAAAGCCAACTATCACCACCCCTACCGGGAACTTTAGCTTCAACACCTTGTCATACATGACGTTCCACAACACCGGGCCCAGTATGGAACCTTGCGGGACCCCTGCGGTGATAGGAACGCACTTCTGACCCTCCTCCGCCGTTTGCCACGCCTAGACATGTTGAAATGTAGTTTGTACTTTGAGGTAATAAAGACAACGTCAAACTGAGATTCGGCTGCGAATGGCAGAAATTTGAAAAATGGGACGGACTTCTAAGGTATACTTTGCTCCAATAAAACACGGACTACTACTCGTCCGGGTTGTCCGTATTTTGTAAGGAAAGCAAATGTAAAGGTTCTGAAAACGACTTTGTTTTCAGGACCAACACATAATGATTGAAGACTAAATTGGATTTTCCTTCACTTCTCTTCTGTCCGTTTCAAAAAGGCAGGTAAAACTGCTCTTTTGCTGAATCGAAACAAGCCACTGTGTTTGTTCGCTAAGTTCACCAAAACAAACTTTGGGTTAATTTCGGGTAAGTTTGAAGAGCCGTGGTTCCTTTTAACACTCTCCTGTGTAAAGGTTCATGAGCCGTTCACTCATCCCTATGTTAAACCGTAAGATAGTATGCAAGATCCATGCAGTTCTACAGAAATTTCACAAAATAAATAATTTTGACATTGCGTGATTCCCTATCACAGACGTCGGCCATTGGTTTGCTCAAAATGCAAAATTTGAATTTTTCTCAAAGTGTAACGTGAAACTGTAAAACCATCATGAATGATTGGTCGAATGTTTTGGACGCTGATTGCTTCCCCCAGGGTACTTGATTTCGCGAATACTGTTGAAATCATTTAAAAGCACAAGTCCGTCTGTAAGGTGGTCAGTATAAATGTTGAAAATCTTGCTATGCATGCATCTGATATTGCATCAGATTGTGTGTTCACGATGGCAGATTTCCTGGCTTTTCCAGAAACATGGCAACAGACCGATAGCAAGTAGCTGATTTTGTCTGCGTTTCAAAAGCCAAACGTGACAACATTAATGCTGCAGTTGTTGTTGCTAATTACCAAAGCAGCAGAGGAACAAATAGGTACGGTCATTCCGCATTCCATTAACAAAATCTTCGAATCCGTTGATTTCGAGTTGGGTTTGTCTGACGGATACGGTAACATCTGCGCGGCGGAGATTTCCACGGCAAAGCGACAAATGTTGTTGTTTCGCCAGGTATCCAAAAAACTCCATGTTTTATTTTCTTTTGCTTTCATGTCTTATACTAATAATATATTTTACTCTCCTTAGAAACAACGATCAAACAGATGGAATTTTTCGTGACGCGGGATTTGTTCATGTACGTCACAGAAACAATGCCAGTTGTAGTTACAGGCAACTTTAACATTGATTTGTTAAAGCCCGTAAACTTAAAATTTGTGAACTTCATGAAGAAATTCCTGCGACTGGTGCTGTGCTCGAATTCCACGCATTCTATCTCCCTCGGCGGACCTTCATCGATCTCACGTTTGCCCGGAACATCAAACTAGAGTGTACAAGTTACAACGCATCCCTATTCAATCATCGATCAGTTCTGTCGATAGTAGAATAATTCACATCACCATCAATAAACGATCCTTTTTTGTGCCACCAAATTATTTCAGAAAAGTCAGTAAGATAGTCAAAATCATGCAACAAAGGGATTTACGTAGTCGTGTCTTGTGCACAACCCCTCTGATTTTTCTGCGTTTCATTTACCAAGCTTAAAAGTTTCAAGACTCGTTTCCAAACTTCTACTAACAAACCAATATAAAGGTTTTCCCTATGCGTCGATTAGTTTCCAAGTAAAAGATAAATAAAGTTTGAAAATCGTATTCTTACAGGAGTGGCATTTTATTACGTCAAGTTTGTGCCGCGCCACACTGGAATACTTATTTGTAGGTATCAGTGTTTCTATGTTAAACTACAGTATAAAATTGTAAACATAAAATTTTCTAGAAACTGCTTAATATGTTCAACTTACACTTTATTTTCACACAATGCTCGTCAATCCAAAGAAACCGTTCATAATAACTAGAAATCAGTAGATCCTATATTATTATGTAACAGCACATAACATGCATCATTTTCCGTATTTGAAAATTACATCACTTTCTGCGTACATTCTTCGGTGTGTTACTCACAAGCGCTGAAATATTTTTCTGTTGTCGAAATTGCGTAAATTTACTTTGTTCGGTATCTGGATTCCATCACAGTTTTCCCCGCCGTCACCTGATCGCTACCGACGTCGTCGTCGTCGTCGTTGTCGTCGTAGTCATCTTCGTCACCGTCATCGACGGACGGACCCCACGCACCAAAGTTCCGCACCGCCTCAAGCGGACGCGTGGTGATCCATTTCGCTTCGTAGTCGCTCGGATTGAGAAGAACCGGGTGTAAAATTCCGCTAGTCAGCCGTGTCTGTTCCTGAGAACCAACCTGACGAGGCTGCATTAAAATATCGCATTGCCTTGCTCTCGTTCCAGGCAATCTCCCCGCTCTCTCCCCGGTCGGTGCTCAATTACCGCCGCTGGCCATCAAGAAACAAACAACCAAGCTCGTCGGGTTTTCTTAAAAAGTAGACAAGCGCCTGTTGCTCAAATTTCATTCATATTATCGCTCAGTTACAGTGAGTCAGTCATCCGTTCCTGAGCCAGAGGTTGTAACCAGAGTGGCACGACACGCCGGAATCCATCAATGGAGCGAAGTCCGTCTCTGGTGGAACGTCTTTTTGCCGCTTTTGATCCTCCCGCTGTGCGGCAACGAGAAACAGCGCTCGTTTAGAAAATTTCCCGCCCACTTTGGCCGTAGTACTCGAGCCGCCCTGCCGCCTCACTGCGTCAAACTGTCTTTCCCGGTGCACAAAATATAACATATTTAACTGCAGGCCGCTTTTTATGACTCGAATGTGATTACTCTGCTATATATGTACGTTCAGTTCGTACGTTGCTAGGTGCTGCCACAGAACTGGTTCAGATTAAATGGAAAGCTAGGCGTCCCCAGCCGGCCCTTGCCGTACGCTCGTGGATTTCGCATTCGTTTGATCCGTTTTATCTTTCTTGTTTTTTTCCCTAAGCTGACTTGCCAACATTTCCCAACTAGTGCAGCGCTACTATAGAAACTTTGTATGTAATGAGAGCTGCTTGCATCACCAGGGAGATGTTCATTCTGCGAAATCCAATGTCGTTGAAGAAATGGAACGCAAAAATCTATAAGTATTTTTATTATGCCCTTATATGTACTTTGCTATCCTGTGCAAAAACCAGGTCATAACACGCTTTGGTCAGCATCAAATATTTATCGTACAACCTTAATACCCCCCTTGAATAATGTTTATACCTTTCTAAGCCCAATTCTATATCCCATCCAGTGGACTTTGCACCCGAGATCTAATCGTTCTGCCGTTGGTTCCGCTTCCGCAAAGCTCGTACTTCCCTATCCCGGGCTTTTGTCATTTTGCCTATCTGATCGGTTTCTCCGCAACCCCTCCAACCAACGAACGGCCCAAACAGTAATCAAATTTAAATATTTTTACGACCACTTTTCGCTGTCGTTTCGAAATCCTCTTCTCGCGTCAAAAAAAAATGAAAAAAATCGTTTTCCATCTCTACAGTTTTGCTAGCCATCGTCTTCCATACTTGTTTTTTTTTTTTTTTGAGCCCTAGATCAGAATCTGTACCATCCAGCTTCCAGCTGCTGCCGAAAAAGGACATCGAGCGCCAAGAATGGAGTCGCTATTGCTTGAAATTGGATTTCGGGTAACAATCACACATGTGTTGGTGTGTCTGTGCGTGTGTGTGTTTGAGTAAGTGTGAGACCTTGCGTGTGCTTGCGCTTCTTTCTCTGACAGATGGAATGAAGAGCATGCTAATGCGAGGAGCGTCGTCTCTGCCGATCTTCCGACAGCTACAGCAGCAGGCCCAGTTGGTGTTTGGCTGGTTGGCAGTTTTATTTTTTATTTATTCCCTTCTTCATTGCTTTTATTGTTATTGGAAATCGTTTGGGAGTGCCCAAGCCGCGTTCCACCCATCCAATCCGGTCGCCGTCGTCGTAGTCCTCGTTGTTGTTGTTGTCGTCGTAGCGTGTAGTGCAGGATGGGGAGAGCCCCCGAGGGAAGTGCCCGTGGAAAGCGCCGTCGTTCGCGACAGAAGTGACGCCGGCTTTGCGCACGAAGGGACCCCCATGTTTATGGTGCAGGCGTTCGGGGGGTAAACAAATTGATTCGGGGACTATTTGGGACTGAAATTGGATCAATTTGCAAGTGAGTATTATTGGGATAATCGGTCGGGAGAAGGATGCATTTTTATGACGCAACGAGGACACGCGAAAGTTTACTGTGGAATGGATTTTTTATTGTGCGTCACCGGCTTTTTGGCTGCAGCTGTCGTACGATTCACGGCTTCGTAACAGCTGGTGCTGGTCAAATGGTTCTATAAATTGAGCTAAAAGCATTGACAGAATTTTAAAAAAATTTAGAATAGAATTGATGGACTTTATGTGTGAGTGTTAGCTTTCTCACGTAAAAGCCAGCATCAACTCAACTAGCACCGTTGTCGGACATTGTTCCTTATTTAATGTTACTAAATTATAGAAAGAAAAAGACGCTTACAATGTTTTTCCCGGTTTTGGCAACACGCCATTTTGGCAACATTACACGGTAATCAAAGTAGTCGCCTTTTGCCAGCGGCTTTCGAATGGCAATTTCATCAACGCGGAACAATCGTCAAATGTTTCCCATCACGGGCGTACATTGTCCGATGTGCAATAAAAACAAAAAAGGCCATTTCAAATAATTTATTCGTGCGTTTTAAGAATTTAATTGATTAACTACCGTACATTTCGGCGAACATATTTTCAGTCAACGAATAGCTCAGTTTTTCGTTGACAAGTAAGAAATGCCGAAAAGGAGAGTCGGTTGTCCAATTTTTTCGCTCCTATAATTTTCGAATAAATTTTTCTTTTAATTGTTTAAAAGCTGTTTCCATTATTGTCCTTGATGTACGGCTATATCGATTATCATGCGCAATTGGATGCTGGATGTTTGTACTGTGAGCAGTGCTGGAAAAAATCACTATATCGAAACTCAAAGTGATTGATTTTGAGTTAATACAATATCAAAACTCTTTTTTCTAGAAGAAATAGCAATACATAGCTGATAAGCAACACGGATTCATTCCCAAGCGCTCAGCGTCTACCAATCTACTGACGCTCACTACGTACATAACGGATTGCTTTGACGACCGATCCCAGACGGACGTTATCTACACTGACCTCACCACCGCCTTCGACAAGCTAAATCATCAAATCGCCGTTGCAAAACTAGACAAACTGGGCATTGGAGGGCCGCTGCTTCAGTGGTTTAAATCGTATCTGTTGAACCGTCCTATTAACGTGCCTATCAATGGCTTCACCGCACCGGCTTTCACCGCTTTTTCTGGAGTCCCACAAGGCAGCCATCTCGGGCTGTTGGTCTTTCTTATTTATTTCAACGACGTCAACTTAATGCTCAAAGGTTCTCGGCTTGTGTTCGCCGACGATCTGAAACTGTTTTCGAAAGTTAACGATCTATCGGACACTCTTGCACTCCAAGAGCAACTGTTGATATTCGCTGGATGGTGCAAACACAATCGCTTAGTACTAAACCCCGACAAATGTGAAGTGATAACGTTCTCGAGAAAGCTGAACCCAATAATATGCGATTACCGATTATCAAACGTATCCTTACGCCGCCGTGTAGATTGCGTCAAGGATCTTGGAGTACTGCTGGACTCTAAATTGACTTTCAAACAGCATGTTTCATTCGTTGACGACAAATCCTGCAGAAACCTGGGATTCATCATGCGTATCGCCAAAAACTTCAACGATATTTATTGTTTGAAATTACTCTTCTGTGCGTTGGTTCGCTCCTACCTTGAATATTGCGCACCCGTATGGAGCCCGTATTACCAGAACGGTGTCAGTCGAATAGGGTCAGTGCAACGGAGGTTCATCCGCATTGCCCTCCGTAGGTTATCGTGGAATGATCCTCTCCGGTTGCCAAGCTACGCACAGCGCTGCAGATTAATCAACTTGGACACCCTGCAAACACGTCGGGACGTAACTAGAGCCGTCTTCGTATCAGATGTTCTGACATCCCGGATTGGCTGTCCTTGGATTCTAGGAGGACTAGACATTTTAACTCGGTCTCGCTTAACGCGGAACAATTCCTTCTTACATATACCTCACCGGCGAACTAATTACTGTACTTTCGGTACTATAACCAGCTTACAACGGAACTTCAACCGTTTTGTGTCCTACTTCGACTTTGACGTCAGCCGCAACGCACTGAAAACCCGATTTAGAACTCTTGCTATTAGTTTTTAAGTAGTCAGTAGGATAGAAAAATCTGTTGACTTTTAATTAATAAACAAACAAATAAACAAACAAATATGAATATGAATATATGAACATGAATATCATTGGAATAAAAATTCATTGATAAACCAAACTGCTGAATTTCGATGTTGCTGTATATTTGTTTTGAAAAATTCATAATGCGTTACAAAAAAGTCAGAGCTAAATATCATTTTCAGTTCCATGGCAGTGAATATGAATATCAGTTTCAGCGTCCTGCACTGAATATTCATATTCTAGTGGATTGGGACGCAACAGATTGCAGAAGGCTTTGTGATGACAAATTACTTTAAAGTTGAGATAATTGTTTGTGCGATTTGCGTTGAAATCAAACGTGTATGGTGAAAACAACGCTTAGTGAAAATATCAACACCTTGAGATGTAACTGACATTTTTGATATTGAGTATCATTTTTATTTTCGAAATCGTTGACATTGATATTTGATATTCAGTTTTAGAGATGGAATAATGATTATCTGTTCCAATAATATCGTGACTGGATATTGAAATCTATTTTCATGCTGATAAATATCAGCTATATAGGGAGCGAGTTGATATTCAATTTTATGAGTATCAACTGATAATTTTAAGCGCTGACTGTGAGTATGTTGTATATGTGAGTTGTGTACTGCGAGGATGATTTGGTGAAAGTCAGTAGGTTACGGTGGGCCGAACACATCGTAAGGATGCCGGACGACAGTATGACGAAAACAGTTCTCTTCAATAACCCCACCGACAGCAGGACCAGGGAGCTTAACGCGTAAGATGGCTCGACAGGTTATCCAGGAAGTTTGACAGCGACCAGTAACAATTGGCATCACTGCCAACAGCACCCCCGAAATAACAATTTGAGTTTTATTGCACTCTTATAACGGCATTTATGATCAATTTTGGTCACGAAAACCATCATAAGAGTGTAATAAAATCGTCAATATTACTTGGCTCAGCATCCACTTTTACTCAAAAATTACACCCTTCGAATAATTCATCCAATTTTTTGAAACGTAACTCAACCACGTCCTTCTTGCATTCGTCGTTATAGTTGTTCAGAAATTCCTGGACATTTTTCAGTGATCTTATTAACTACTTCACCTGCTTTAGTCAGGATCATTTTTACCCTGTAATAATCACTCCCGAGACATCTAGTGGAACGACTTAACAAAAATGACTGTCCAAATTATCAACCACTGATTGTGGAAACTTATCAAATAGCTAATCGCAAAGTGGCACGCAAAAAAAAATCTACCGGATTTTCTTGCTTGCTTTGAAAACTTGCTCAGTTCAATTTTGTACAAACTCACAAAAACTTACGGCAGTAATATAGTACTTGCAGTACGTCATTCATATCAAGGCAATGCGCTTTCGATCATTTTACATCTAATCAATATGAAATCACTCCACGGATACAGAATGGCTACCTATCCGGCTCCTTTGTGCTTGATGATAATCGTCCGAAGGCAGAAACAGAATCCAATGTGGCAATTACTTATTCCAATTAATCGTTGCAGATAGCCGTAGATACTCGAATGTAGCTAGAAAAATTCACTTCGGTTATTTTTTTTGACGTAGAACTACGTCTTACGGCAAAGTTTGAGATAGGGTGTCATTCGAAACCATTATCTCGTTTTATCGTGATTTAAAAATATGAAGACGACTGAACCTAGACCAATCTGATATCTGTACTTGAGAAGTAATCAAGAAAAAATGACAAAGCCTCCTCGTCTGAAAAAGATTTCATAATACCGTGTTATGGACAAGGCCACTTTTAGAGACAAAAAAAAGACACTTGCAATGTTTTCAATCAATATTTTGTCGACATATTGCCTGAACTTTCTGAAAGTCTATCAAGAAATTTCCAAAATCAAACGAGGGTCTCCACATTACCAAATAGTTTACCAAACTCTATAATTTTGTTTCCGGCAACGAGTAATGAAATCAAGAACTACATTAGTGAACTAGAAAACTCAAGTGCAGCTGGCATCGACAATATTCCAACGAGATTAATCAAACAGAATGCGATTATAATTCCAAAATTAACACGGAGTTACGAAACTGTTCGCTCCATGATGGATATTTTCCGGAAAGTCCTAAAGTTGCAAAGGTAACTCCTGTGTTCAAAAAAAAGTTCTAAAAGTGAACTTGGTAATTATAGACCAATTTCGGTTCTCCCTGTGTTATCTAAACCATTTGAAAAACTTATGCATAACCGGCTTTCAAATTTTCTATCAAGATTTAAGGTCATTAATAAAAACCAATATGGTTTTCAACGTCGTACTCCAACACAACTAGTGCAAGCGTAAATCTCATCAATATGATTCAGCTACATATAGACCAACGAAAAATATGTTCTGCAATTTTTATAGATATTTCGAAAGCGTTTGATTGGGTATCACATGAAATTCTCAGTAAATTACAAAAATATGGTATTCGGGGCAGTGCTAATAGTTTACTTTAATCATACTTATCAATAGAAGGCAAGTGGTAATGATCGACGTGCCCCACAGGGATCAATATTAGGATCACTGTTTTTCATTATTTACATAAATAATATGTTTGATCTTCTATTGAAGGGCGAGCTTCAGTTGTATGCAGATGAGGCAGTCGCTGTATATGATGCAGATATGATATGTTGGTTTTTCAGTAATGGTTTGACAGTGAATGCCACGAAAACCAAGTACATTATTTTCTCCAGTACGGATAGGTTCAAAGATACAAATAATTAACTATGGTTAAAAAAATTAAAAATTGGAAAGAGTTCCATCAACTTCTATTTAGGTCTGACAATTCAGCAGAATTTAAAGTGGAACAAGCATATCGATAATATCCACAAAAAATTAAGTAAATTCTTGGGACTATTAGGACGTTCCAGCTATATGATATACCTTTGCAAGAAAGAAAAAACTTATTTTACGCACATGTTAATAGTGCTGTCCGATTACTTCTCGATTAATCGAACTAATCGATTATCCGCTAAAATAATCGATTAATTTTTAATCGATTGCTTTATGTTCCGATTATTAGCTAATCGATTAACTGGCCGATCTATTATGCCGGATTATCTAAAATTTTATTTTTTGACAATTTCTAATAAATTTAATTATTACAGTGGCAGGCGCTTACCTTCTAAATTAACCACACGCAATCAGTCAGTTGGTTGGTTTCGAGGTACGATGCTGATCTAAGAAACCAATAGTCGTATGTTCAAATCTCAGCTAGGCAGTGCTCCTAGATGGAGTCAGTAGGATTGTTGCAATAGCCCCGTAACTGTCTTGTACTCTAATATCTGGCTGTAAAGTCTGTCGATAAAGATGGGTCAAATGTTGGAAAGGATGTTTAACCCCAAGGCTTTGCTTTTAATCATCCAGTTTGCACGCAGTAGGCCGGTTTAAATACCACGCTGAAGCCTAAAAACCAAACTAAACTTTATCTAGATATTAACCGTGCCACCGTCAAAAGATAATTCGAAATTTGTCAGTCTGTCAGACACGGAATTTTGTAAGGAATTTTTAGAAAACTGGGTGATACCGTTCGTCTTTTTCTATACAAAAACCAAAAAATGCGGTCTCCTCGATTTCTATGCAACTAGCCTAAGTCTGACTTACTTACTTACTTATTCAGCCGAGAGCCGGGGTGGCTCTTGCCGTATCAAGAATTCCTCTCCATTGTACTCGGTCCTGGGCTACTCGTCGCCAATTCGTTGCGCGTCTCGACACACGCAAGTCGGCTTCAACCTGGTCGAGTCATCTAGCACGTTGAGCCCATCTATTCCTGGTGCCGGTGGGGTTCTTGAAAAGAACGGATTTCACTACACAGTCGTCCGGCATCCATGCGACGTGGCCGGCCCACCGTAGTCTCCCAACTTTCGCCAGGTGTACGATGGGAATCTCTCCAAGCAGTTCCTGTAGCTCGAGATTCCAGTTCATCGCCGTCAATAGTCACTGTCCGTGGGAGGCAAACGTTGCTTTCTCTGGAGCCTCTTCCTACCATATATTTGGTTTTCAACGCATTAATTTGTAACCCTATCCTCCTAGCCTTCGTTTTTAGTCTGGCGTAGATTGCCTCCGCTGTCCCGCGGTTTCTAGTAATGATGTCGAGGTCGTCTGCAAAGGCTAGGAGCTGGCTACTCTTGCTGAAGATCGTTCCTCTCGTTTCGATGCCCGCTCGCCGGATCACACCTCCAATAGCGATATTGAATAACATATAGGATAGTTCATCCCGTTGCCGTAACCCTCTGCGCTATTCGAACGGGCTTGAGAGTGTCCCCGAAACGCGCACGTAGCACATCACTCGTTCTAGAGTAGATTTGATCAGCCGCGTCAGTTTGTCCGGAAAACCGTACTCGTGCATTATCTGCCATAGCTGTTCGCGTTCAACGGTATCGTATGCTGCTCTGAAATCCACGAAAATATGATGCGTGGGCACGTTGTACTCTCGACATTTCTGAAGGATTTGTCGAAGAGTAAAAATTTGATCCGTAGTAGCACGGGCCCCAATAAAGCCCGCCTGATACTGCCCTACGAATTCTCTTGCTATTGCAGATAGACGACGCAACAAAATCTGGGAGAGCACCTTGTAGGCGGCGTTGACCAGCGTAATGCCGCGGTAGTTACAGCAGTCTAGCCGGTCGCCCTTTTTGTAGATGGGACAGACTATACCTTCCATCCACTCCTCCGGTAGTTTCTCTTCTTCCTAAATCCTTGAAATTAGCCAGTGAAGTGCCGTTACTAGTGGACCAGTTTTGAAAAGTTCTGCCGGGAGTCGGTCCTTTCCGGCGGCTCTGTTATTCTTTAGCAGACCGATTTCTCGTCGGATCTCTTCGAGATCGGGAGCCGGTACACTGTTGTCGTTTGAAGGTACTCCGAGGTTAACTTCCATTGCGTCTCCTGCTGCTATATTGCCGTTGAGGTGTTCATCGAAGAACAGCTTCCACCTGTCGACCACCTCGCGCTCGTTTGTGATTAGATCCCCTCCCTCGTCCCTACACATGTCAGGATTCGGTGTGTGGGCCTTGCGAGTTTGGTTCACCTTCTCGTAAAACTTGCGGGTATCATTAGCCCGGAATAGTTGTTCAAGCTCCTCACGATCTCTGTCCTCCTTCTGGCGCTTTTTCCTTCTCAGGATCGTGGTCAACTCATTCCTTGCTCGTCGATACTTGGCCAAATTCTCTCTCGTGGATATGCTCAGATAGTTTTCCCCTATCTTCTATGACCCTCCATTACCTAATTTTCCGCTCATTCCCCTGCACGTCTTGTCCCACTCTTTTAAAATACTATAAACACCTTTGTTTTACCACTTTCTTCTACATTTCGTTACAAAAAAAAATTAAAATTAAAATGTCAAGACAACAAATTCAGAATCCTCCGTAGCGTTGTACACGATGCAGACTTGGGCATAGGCTGGCGTGTTTCGCTGATTAGATGTTAAGACACTGCCTTAAAAAGTACTTGCTGACTTTGAGTATACGGTTAAAATGGATCGAAGACCGGAAACAAATTAAAAAATTGTATTCGGCATCATCGGGAGCCACCTGAAGCAATGGATACGGGGAGTCGTCGAAAAGGCTTTCATGAGTAACGACAGCATAGTACCATAAGTTAATGTTCAATCAACTGTGATCCTGTGGTTGAAGTTTAACGTAAATTGGGTACTATCGATTAAAGACCAGAACTGGAGTTACGAGCAGAGTTGTACCGAAAACCACCGGACGAAATTGGTTTTGGAAACGACGTCCAAACGTCCAAACCAATCGTGTAGGACTCTATCAACAGTTGATGAACGTCAATTTTACTGAGACGCGAGTATAATATTTGCTTAACTGAAAATTATAAGTGAAACAATAATATAATGCAATGGAAAAATTGTATTCTTTGTACTGTGCAAAATAATTTGAGGTAAATTTTATATAACTATTATATTACAAGTAATTAAAAAGTACTACTTAGCTTATTTTAGCGGGTGTAAACCAATTGATGAGTCTAAGTGGATTGAAACTTGCTTGTAGTTAACTTACACTTGCAAAATTTTTAAAGATATATGGAAGATACATCGAGTTCAAACATCAAAATTCAATTCCTAACGCAATTCAGTTAGAGTGCCAAGTCGAATTGTGCTGCCCTTGAAACTTTCAAGCTTTCACCGGTACGATTGATTTTATGCACATTTTGTTTGGTTTACCGTTCAAGGCGCGAGTCACGCTGAAAGTGTGTAAATGTTGAACAAAAACTTGCCAACCAGCAGCGCCGCATAGGCCGTACTTCCGAACGATCGATGCTGCGTCGAGCGTCTGCTGCCCGCTGCATTCGATCTGAGCCCGTGCTTCGGCAAGTGTAAACCGACCGGATTAAAGGATCCTCTGCTGTGTAACCATTCACAATTGCTTGCTTGCTGCGTCGTCGGTCGTTCTGCGAGGTTGTTTCAACTGCGCTATCGCTGATGTACCTATTTATCACCCGTGGCACGTAGCGTAAACTTTTCTACACAGCATCCATGCGCTATGCTGCTGTTGGCGGAGGTAAAAGCGTCCACCTTTTCTTCTACACGTGCTTAGGACAATGTGCCATCAGCCGTTGCTCCTAATGATCGTTTATTCAGATAACTTTTCCGGTACGAGGAACGTGTGCACCGCCCAAAGGACGGTAGTACAAGGCCTTTCTGCCCTGTTCCCAAAGGGGAAAAGAAAAAGCACGTCCCTGGCTCGTTGGTTGCTGGTTGCCAACTTTCTATCGACGTCAGTGCACTGGAAATTTCCCGTTTCCAGCCTTTCACCAACCAACTGAACCGGTTCAACCTGCTGCGAAACAACTCTGTCAAATGCCGAAGCTTCTGCCAAGGCTTCCGCTAACAATGTAGATTATAAGAAAACATGGCGCTACCAACGAAAACAAAGTTTTGTTTGTCTCGATTCTATCAAACTGAAAAGTTTTCCCTTCGTTTGAAAAAGAGGAAGAAGCCGAAAAAAACACAACCAGTGATGACGCCGTTGTTCATCAAAGATCCGCCTGCCGTCCGTCCTGCTGGTCCGCACCGGAACGGGGACACAAAAGGATTAAAGTTGGCAAAGTTTACCCGAGCGACGGATGGTGGAATAATTGTGCTAATGGATTGATGCATTTGTGTTGACGTCGTCGGTTATGCTAGTGCGAGCATGCGGGTGAAGGGTTGTAGGTTAATTACGTGATTGAACTCCCACTCCCGCTCTCCGGGTTCGATTGTTGTGATTGAAGATTTGCCACCACCTTCTTTGGCAGATGGAGCAAGAATGGTCCGATGTTTCCACAAACGGGCGGCGCCGTAAATCACGCCTAATCATTGTCGTTTGCTGCACTGCATGCTGCTCGGTAAAAAAATCTTGAATCGTACATTTACAACCATCGTCAGAGACATGGGTAGGTACGTGGGTGTTTATCTAGTTCCAACTGCTTTGTTATAATGTTGAAAAAAAAAGAAACGACGATAAGTTTATCCTTTCTGAGCCATTTTTACAGAGATTGGTTCTCCCGCTGAGGAACGGCAACTGTTAGCAATGGTACTAGAAAGCTCGAAAGCTCGAAAGCTGGAAGCTGCATTTCCGCTAGTACAATACTACCATAATTGAAATCCCTCGGGCTAAAAAAGGATGGCCGTAATTATATTCGATTTGAACAAAAGACCATCCATTTAATAGCCTTCATCGGGTGCAAGTCACGTTCCGGATTTGAGCCGTCAGCTGAGCAGAACCGGGATGCAAAAGTCAGGCAACCAGAGCAGGTCGGGTGGCGCGGGGTTTTCGGAACTATAAAGCTAGCTCATTTTCCAGTGCTCACGGCTAAAGCAGCCCGGACGAGACGCACTCACCTGTCTATTGTTATCTTGTTTCAATTATTACCGGTGCTCGCATCCGTTAGTGCACAGTACCTAGACATTGGGACACCATTTCGAAGCTTTCGTAGTTGCTCTCTAGGGAAACAAAAAGCAGCAACGAACATAGCTTTGCAATTATGATGGCTGAAGTAACTATGCTCTGCCCGAGGCAGAGCTGACAACCTCCCTGCGATATTACGAAATTATCATTTTGCATTCAATAAATGAACATGAACTTCAATTATAACATGGAAGCAAAACTGAAAAAACTTGAATCGATAATTTAAATGCTGAAATGATTCAATTGCTAGCTAATAATGTTTAGTAACTTACATTTGAAATATAATTTTTGTTTGAAAAGTTTTACAACTACGTTGCTCCCATCGGTAGCAATAGACGAGAGCATTCAATCGTTTCAGCAATCGCGTCACGCACGTCAGCATGATTTATGTTCCACCCCCATCCAACCCAACCTGGCTCTCGTCAGTCAGCTTGTCAAAATAACATTCGCGTTACTCACATACACCCACCCAGGAAATGAGGGAGAAAAAAAATGAAAATAATCACGTACGCGTTCCGCAATCGGAATAAAAAATCGAAATCAATTATGGGTTTCCAGCGCGGCGCGCTGAGATTGCCACTTTCCCACTTACATACGGACTCCCGGGACGGGGTGCGCACGGTACTCAGGCGCCCGGAAGTCGTGACATTGAAGCCACGAATCGATAATCAAAATCTTCAGCGAAAGAAAAGAAGAGGACCCCCAAAGAAAAGTCGGCGATAAGAATTCGTTGTTACAACTTTGCTCAAATGCCTGCTGTCAAACGAACGAGCTGCCACAGCAGAATGGGAAGATGAATCTGGGATTTATGATAATCAAAAACGGTACCGAAGCACCTGGGAAAGCCGGGCCAAGCCGGGAGGGAGGCCGATCGGCGTGCCAATTCCCCAAACAATTTTTATTGTAACGAGTTTGGGGAGTTTTTTCTCTTTCTTACACGCCAACGCCGCCGCCGCCGCCGCACACTCTCGCTAACTTTCTATGTTTTCTGCGTACCGCTCAAATGGCTGCCAATTCTGACGGAATCGGTGCGTGGCTAATCTTTCGGCTGTTGTTGGGACATTTTTATCACGCACTGATGTGACAGGTGAAGCAGCTAGCGAGGATTTCAACTTGCGTCCGTATAGGTTTATCTTTTTTAACACGAGAGATGAAAGTTCATAACATTTTCATAGAACTTCGCTCGGCGAGGGGTCGTAACAAATCTAATTTTCAATGTATCCGGCATATATCTCTAGGGTTTATGCTTACGGTGGAGCCATTGTTTCAACCCTGCTTCTTATCAGAGGCCATTGCTCGAACTTGTTTCCTAAATACGGCCCATTAGCCTTTGTACCAGCTGTTTTCCCATTTTTTGGCCTCCACAATCAATCAGGATTCCTCAATCAACCTTAGCTCCGTGGTATTTACCACGAATTTCACTCCTTGAGATCCACCGTGACGCCATTGTCGTTGTACAACTTCTTAACAGTGGTGTCAGATCGACGGGTTTATCCGTAGTTCTACGGATTTTGAAATTTTCTACGTATCTACGGATGAAGTGCTCGTATTTCCGGATTTTCATAAAATTTTCGCAAAAGGGGACAAGATTTCTTTCTGTGGTTCCCTCTGTCTGACAGTAATATTATGAAAAATGAGTTAATTGCAGTGATGCTTCGCCTCTACAATTATCTTAATTAGTTTCGGGTTATAGAAGGTGTTAGCTCTGCTGACCCGAGTAGGAGCGAATAGCAAAATAATATCAAAATGTGTTATTGGAAATCGAATAACTCATTTCAAAACTTGGTCTTGTTTTGGCTGACATAGTTGGTAAAATAACAAAAAATAATGTCAAAATTTTACTCCTTTAAGGCTAAAAGAATAACTGCTTGTGTTATTTGAATAACAAAGCAATAACATGACTGTATTCAGAGCTTAAAATGACATATTTTAGTATTATTAAGGTATTGAATAACAAATGCAGTATTATATGAGATATTAAAAAATCCTTTTATAAAACATTTATAATCTAAAATTTCTTTAATCAATAAAAAAATTGTATGAAATATATCGAATGTCATTTTAAGGCCAAAATAAGATATGATAACAAAATCAGTTATTATACTCATCTTACAACCACTGTTTTAAATATCTACTTAATAACAAAATGTGTTATCAATGTATCTCCATATCTGTATTGAATATTGAATGAACAAAACATATCATTATAACACAGTTTGTTATTGTTTTTGTATTATTTTGCTCTTCGCTCCTGCTCGGGGAGTTTTCAAAGACCGATGAAGCATGGCTGAGTACTTTCACTTTAAAAATAGACTATTTTTGATAATCAGTATGACCAGTATACAACCGAAGTCACCAATTCGAAGCACACCACTTGCGGAAACTACACAAATAAATACGGTGTTTAAAGTTCTCGATGTCTGTTATCCGTAATTCCTTTACTATTGTCAAGTATCCTTTATTATCAAGTAGCTAGCGCCATTGTCTCATTTGTATTAATTAGCTTTACTCTTTTAACTCTCTGTCAAACAACAAACACCGACAAAAGGCGAACAAAAGATGACTAAAATACTAAAGAAAGACAATGAAGATACGGTAAAAATACGTAGAATGATGCGATGAAAAGATAACAAAAAATATGTTGAAGGGATGGCGAAAACATGATAAAAATTTGACTAAAAACGATAAAAATATGATGGAAATAACATAAAAATGCGATAAAAATCAACGAAAACACATCAACAAAAAATAACGAAATTAAGACGAAACGAAAATCAATGACAAAAAGTCGTTTGAAAAGCATTAAATAGACGACAAAACTGTTAAAACAAACAACGACAAGAGAAAGACGACAAAATGTCGACAAAAAGACTTGAAAAAAAATTCCAAAAACAAACTAAAAGTCACCGAAAAATGCGACGCCGAAACAAAAAAACAACAACAACAACAACAAGGAGATGACCAAAAGACGATGAAAAGTCGTCGAAAGCACGACAATAAGAAAATAAAATAAAACGATGAAAGAACGACGAAAAGACTGAAAATAGATGACAAAAAGACGGCGAGGAAAAACAGTGAAAAGACGACGATAAGATACCAAAAAATGGTGACAAGTAAGACGTTTATTTTATCAATAAACGAATGACAACCAAAAAAAGACGAAAAAACACTAAAAATGCCAACGAAAAGGCAAAAATAAAGAAAAGTGTATAAATAGATGCAGCAAATGTAATGGCAAAAAAGATTATAAATGATTTTTTTTGTATTTTTATAACGGTAGTTTTTACGATTAACATAAGGAGCGGTAAAAGAAAATAAAAGCTGTTGATAGTATCCAACACAATGTACAATGGGCAAAAACGAGCTCGCAATCCCAAGAATTAGAAGCCGCTGGTTTGGAATGTTACAAGATACCTATTTATTCTTGTGTAAAAAAAGTGCAGGAAATTGGATTGGTGATGGTTTCATCCTGCGCAGACTTCGGGAAGTGGTCCATTTTGCCCCTATTTTTCCCAAAAATCATAATAAAAGCTAATTAAACAGTATAAAAACTCATTTGCCGATAGTGAAATGAACTCAAATAGCTTCCAAATGTTGTCAAAACATCAGAAGAAACAAATCTCATTCATTCCATACTGTGCAGAAAGCAAGAATAGTCTATTTTGCCCAATTAACCCCTAAATACATAGTAAAACCACAGACAAACAGACGTAACTTTTGGAAGAAAAATCAACAAAAATTGTCGTACCTCACATTTAGCCTGATCACTAGCACCATCTATGATCGACATTCCCAAATATCAAATAGCAACGTGGGTATCCCTCGAAGTACCAAGTATTTTTTATGGGGAATTCCCCATCTTTCGTCTGAGAGCGCCACTTTGACCAAAACGGAGACATTCCCAACTAAGCCCAAACTTGAAATAACAGTTTACGACGCGGTACGAAGAATGGAAAACGAATGTTACGTCTGTTTGTCTGTGGTAAAACCTAATTAAAATGAATAAAACTAATTCAAAGACAGGGGAATAAACTCGAATAGCACCAGAACATTTGAAAGACATCACAATCGGGACATCCATTCAGGAACAAATTTTTCGGGAATTCTTGGATAAAATTTCAAATTTAAATCACCTAACATGCTAGCGACAGCACCACTATAGTTTCCTAACTAAATGATTCTTTTGATTTGCACACTGACAACCTTTGGCTCCTCTGGCGCTAGTATATATGGACTTCATGCGTTATGCTAGCGCCAGAAGCTAGTTGTTGTGAGTTTAGTGTAGAATTTTATGCGCCTTTAGCGACCCTTTCATTATAGTTTCCCAAGTAATTTGACATAAGTTTTATCCAAGTGGGGACCTTTCGCTTGGATGTCTGTTCTCTGTGGTCTCAGTACGCCATAGAAAAAAATCTTACCTTTAAAAATCCCCACAGGCCAAATTTGGTTCCATTTACTTGACTAGTTTTCGAGTCTTGAGGAAATTTGTGTTTCATTTGTATAGGAGCCCCTCTCTTACGCCCTCCTTAAAATTGCTATTTTACCCCATAAAATTGCTGGTCATTTTATCTATCCAACGACATATAAATTGATCAGTTTCATGCAGTAGTTTAGTAGTTATTAGCATTCGAAATCTTTCATTCAAACGTCAGACTTCTATCTTCGTTTTCACAAAGTGCTACCCAGTCCCAGTAAAGTCAACAAAGACGTAGTCCTACGTCAAAAACTTTTTCTTCAGAAAAATTGTAGAACACACTAAAATTAGTAACTTTGCTGAATATTGTAACTATATACCTTTTACTAGCTAATATAACGATTTGCTTACACTTAATTCAATTCAAATTCAATTCAAATCAATTCTGCACAATAACTTTGCATCACATTTATTTATTGCTTTCAACTGTTATCCAAAGTTATTCAGTATAATAAAATACACATTTTTTTCTGAAGACTGTTTATGCCTTTGAGTTAGTTTTAATCGCTTTAATTATGTTATTTATGTATATGGGGGTGAATTGGGCAAAATGGACTATTCTTGCATTTCGCACAGTATGGAATGGAAGGGATTTGTTTCTTCTGATGTTTTGACTACGTTTGCAAGCTATTTGAGTTCATTTCACTAGCGGCAAATAAGTTTTTATACTGTTTAATTAGCTTTTATCATGATTTTTGGGGATAATAGGGCAAAATTGACCACTTCCCAGAGTCTGCGCAGGATGAAACCATCATCAATCGTTATACTGGAAATACTTCAATTTGTATAATTGAGTAGCCAAGCTAGGAGGTGCGGGGTCGTACGGTTTTCAGTTCCTAACCTTACAAATATAGTTTTAGGCAACCATTCAAGTATTATATGATGTACACAAATATTTTTGGCAAACTAATCTATTTTTAGAGAGCGAAATAAGACACTATATCCTTAGCCAATTGCAGCCTGGCTTCTGGTCTAAATTCCCTTAGTTCATCCCTGAGGGCCCGGAGTATCACTTAACCTTTATTAGCAAAGATACTCCCAACGACTGTAAATAAATCATTATCTATGAGAATGAGAGGCGTTTGGTACGGGAGGTCCACGCTTTTTTTCTTTCCCTTGATTTCAAGGAGTTTAATGGAATTAGGTATTTTCTCTGGTTCCACTTGATTCCTTGGAATTCTCTCTGCGGTACATGCTGCGCAGTTGGCCTGGCCGTTGACAAGAAAAATGATTGATTCAAGTAATAGTCATTTTCCAGGATGCCTTCAAGAATTGGCTGCGTTAGTGTGAGATTAGATTAGATTAGATTATGCTAAACGAAAACCGAAAATAAAAAGTCATTCTGCAAAATAGTCAATCCCATGCGTTTTTCGTCATTAATGCCATTTTGAAATCCAACATGGCAGACTACTATTTTTCATTTTGCTGGAAACCCTTTGCAATATAGACTTTTTCAAATCAGAGCTAACTGTCAGTAGTCGAAAATCGATGTTTGACAACATTTTGAAATCCAAGATGGTGGATTATTCAGCAATTTGCAAGAAAACCTCTGAAACATGGAGTCTAAGCGGGAGTGACTGTAGGAAGTAGAAAATTGATGTTTGAGACCATTTTGGAATCCAAGATGACGAGCTATTATCTAAAATTTTGCATGAAAACCCTTGCAATAAAACTTTAGAATGCGGATAGCTGCTAGAAGTCGAAGATAGATGTTTGACGCCGTTTTAAAATTCAAGATGGCGGACTATTACACTCAAGTCGCTTTTTCTGCGAAGGATACGTCCCGCGTAAATCAAAACCGCATAAATTCCAAAAATCTCGTTTGACGCCATTTTGAAATCCAAGAGGCGGACTATTATTTAGCATTTTTCATGAAAACCCCTGCAATAAGACTTTTTTAGAATGCGGGTAGATGCTAGAAGCCGGAAATCGATGTTTGGCGCCATTTTGAAATCCAAGATTGCGGACTATTATTAAGCATTTTGCATGAAAACCCTTTTTAGAATGACGGATGACGACAAGAAAACAAAAATTGATATTTGATTGAACTTGACTGTTCGACTTGATTGCTTGACACGACTGCTCGGTTAAACTGTTTGACTCGACTGTTCGACTCGATTACTCGACTCGACTGCTTCACTGACAACAGTCCAGTCGAGCAGTCGAGTCAAACAGTTGAGTCGTGTATTCGAGTTGAGCAATTGAGTCTCACAGTCGTGTCAGGCAGTTTGATATATAGATTATTCGAGTCGTGTCGAGTGGTTGAGTCGAGCAGTTGAGTCGAAGTCGAGTTAAACAGTTGAATCGAGCAGTCGAGTTGAGCGTTAGAGTCGAGCTCGAATCTACCCGGAGTCGAACAGTCCTGTCGAGCAGTCGAGTCAAAACATCAATTTTCGACTTTTAGCCGTCACGCTCATTCTAAAAATGTCTATATAGGAGTTTTCGTGCAAAATGCGAAATAATAGTCCACCATCTTGGATTTCAAAATGGCATCAAACCTCGTTTTTCCACTTCTAGCAGCCACCCGCATTCTAAAAAAGTCTATATAGCAGGAATTTTTATGCAAAATGCTAAACAATAGTGCGCCATCTTGGATTTCTAGATAGCATCAGTACGAACATTTGGCCACAAATTTTGGTGGATTCATGTTCGAATAACATAGTCGGCTGTGTGTGAGCCGCGAGCTTGCAAAAGAGAATGTTGGGCTCGGTGCTTGACCTGAAAGACCCGCCAACATATTGTTCATCTGTATGTTGGCCAGACCTGAATTCACCAGCAGTTTTATACTTTTTCTGGATAGTTCATCGAAATACCTTTCACTCGGAATCAAAATTGATAAAATCGGTTCGGTTAAATAAAATGTGGCAACATGTGATTAGATAAACGTTGTTCCCTAGTAGCACAGTTGTTACAACCCAGTTGTGGCAACCGATATACGACTATTTTCAGTCATAAATAAGTGACTACGACCAGAAATGTCACATGTGTGCTGCTTGGGTTCTATATTTAATAAAAATAACAGATGTTAGATTTTCTGGATAAAATTTCTCATATGGAAAAATCGTCATAAGATTTGCGTGAAAATTTTATTTTTGTACATTTTCATTTACGAGTGCATCACGTGTTATTCCTAACGGCGTTTTTGTTTCAGTGTTTGAGAAGCTTTGAGAATTGCGGGGTTTTTTGTTCAAAATCGGCCGTTGAAAATTTTTCTCTGAACTTACAATATTTCTGTGATGGATTTTCGACCGTTTTGAAGTAAAGTAATCGTGCAATGGCGTGTCGAGTTCCGCCAGCCAAATCCGGCCAAAACAGCACGGAAAAGCACACCTCCATTTGCGATGTTTTCTACAGTTTCGCGTGTTAATTATTTTCCAATTTAATTTCATAATTTAAAGGTGCCATTATGCAAGTTTTGGCTACTTGTACCTACTTGGACTTGAACAGTGCATTTCTCAAGAGTTACCAAGTTAAGGTTCAAAAGATTTGTATATAGACGTGTAACCAGGAATGACAGCAATACAATAAAAGTGCATATGTCGATTGAATCAACTGCTATTCTGAAATAATCATACACCACTTGTACCAGTTATATACCATTCCGAGATTCGCATCACACCACAGACGGTCGGTCCTTCAAGTGAACCCATTACCTCCGGAAGAGAATACCCTCGACGGCCATTAGCATCAGCATCCATTTTGTGTGCCCACATGTACTGTACTGTACATGGTAGGACTCAGCTGCCCCCACCCACAACAGGATCATAAATCATCAACTGTCCGAACAATTGTGTGTGCGCAGTGTGCTGTAGTTCCTCCGTTGCAGTCGCGTTTGAAAGCACTGACAAAAGGCCAGAGAGCAGGGAAAAAAACGAAACACAGAGTTAACCGGAATATGATAATAAATGGCCATTCATTCCGAGTGTAGAGAGAGAGCGAGGAAAAAAGGGAACCAAAGTATCAGTAAACGATTATTGCTACTGAAAATATACAAAAAGAACGATGGGGGGTATGTTTCGCTAATGCCGGCTAATGAAGCAAAGCTTGGTGCTTCCATTAAGCAAAGAAAAAATCCGATAAAATTTTTCTACGTTGTGTAAGTGATTTCCGTTAACAATTTTTCCGACTTTACCGACTCATTCGTAATTTGCATATCTTTTCTATTCGCCGTCGCAGATCGTTTGAATCTTTCTGAATTGCAAATGAGACATGCTAGGTATAGGTAGAACTGTAACAACACCTGCAAAATTTCAGCCATCCCGGTCGATTCGGAACTTTCTACGGTGTGTAACGTTTCCTTTCCGCTTCTGGAAAATCAAAATCAGTTTTCCTCTGCTGTACGCTCGCTGGCCGGGCCTCACACTAATTTAGCTGATTGAAACTCTCGCATCCATCCTCATTTGCAAGAGCAACTTTAAACCAGCTAGCTGGTTGGTTGGTTCCGGTTCAATCGACGGACGACTAGCGGCAGCTTTAATGTGTATGTGTGCGTATTTGATGGTACACGTGCGTTCGAGCGAAGAGAAACTTTTGCTGCATCAAACTCGAAGTGATGGTGAAGCTTCGGAAAATTAGTAATTCACTGACTGGCCGGCGAGCGGTGGATGTGGGGTTGGGGGTTGGTAGGAATTAAAAACATTTTCATAATAGTTTTTCCAATGGTGAAATTCAAGCTTACTTTGATGAGAAGAAACACTTGCATATTTTGCGGTACTTTGTTTCGAATAACATAGTAACCATTGCTTTTACCGGGAAAAATGAGATGTGCAACAATTAAGGCAAAATTTGATAAGCCGGTTGTGAACTTTGAGTTGTGCAATTAAAAGATATTTTCTAATATTTTCGCTCGAATCGTCTGTAAGAAAAGATGGTATATTTTGGTAGCCATAGTTTTCATCAGACCTGATTAGGATACAGAACATTACAGTTGCTGAAACAAACCGTTAAATAAGATGATTATTCCCACTAATATTTCAAATTTGTTAGAGGTGGCGCAACTCTGCATAATTTGTGCAATGCAGAGTCCCCAGGTTGCTTCCTTGGGGAACCAAATTTAGATTCTCATTTAAACGCAAATAATTTCCGGTGTGAAATTCAAAAATAGATTTACTAATGAGAAGTTGATTTATATTTTGTTGCGTACCGAATGTGTTCAAGTTACGAACAAAAGTTCGGTCTTGTTCCCAAAGCCCACAAAACTACAAACCTCTCACAGAGGTTAGTGAGGGAAAATTGTGTACAAGACCTCGCATAATGTCGTTGTGTGCCCTTCGTCGATTCTTCGCTCGTTGATGATGTTGATGTGTTGACGAAGAAGACGATAGCTGATGGCTGTGGGCCGTGATAATTTAATAAATCGGACTCGTACGCAAGGCTGGTGATGTACCTGGTGGCTGCTCCGGTCCGGAGGCCGAGAAGGCGACGACAAAGTTGACAACAGGTGTCGTAATCGAATTAATGGAAACTCTCCCCTTCACTGCCGAAGGTGACTGCACGCAGAGCAGCGTCCGGGAATGGTGAGCGATTTAATCATTCCTATCGCGGTTGATTCTTTATTAAATTTTTTATTACATTTTTATTCAGGCTTCCCTTGTCGGGCAAAACTGCTCGTTAGGGGGACTCTCGGCGAGTGTGCTTCATGGACACGGCAAGCACCCGGTTCGTCGGTGGTTTATTGTGAGTAGCAGATTGATGATCAGTGATTTAATTCCTGCTTCTTCGAAGCTTGCGAAGGCTTTGCTGTTCCTAACGGTTTCTACTCGAGATGATGACCTTAATTCAGAGAAAATTAAATCACTGTTTTGCATTTATATTAGGATTTTGATTCGAATATAATAAGCAGTCCAGTCCGGCAGGATGGCTGATGGGGTGGATGACGCAGGTGTATTTTACAGGCCTTCTTTTTCCAGTGCATAAAACCACACGGAGACGATAGAATCGTAGTAAGCTGTATTTAGTGTGGTAGTGCTTTGGTGAGCGAAAAGTCGGGAAAAAAAGCTGGAAGCTGATAAGCAGTGTCACGCTGTTACAGGCATGCACGTTATTCGACCGAGCTGTAAAAATTAAGTGTGTCACGTGCCACCCGTTCTGAATCTCGACAGTCATCAATTTCACGACTACTCTTCCGGCTGCCACCGCAAGGTACGTGTATATGCGTACAAGTTTTGAGTACGTACGTGTATGTGTGTGTGTGTGTGGGTGTACATGTGTTTTTGCTGTCAGTTTCAAAAGCATTCAACGGCGGTAGGTTTGATGGTCAGCGGTGCTGACGACGAGGTGGCATTAGGGATGCTACGAGAGCTCGTAAATTGCTCTGACAGAGTAACAGTCACTTTGTACACCGAGAAACTGATGCGTACGTGACATATTTGCACGGGAAGCTTTTATGGGGATCAGGTCTGGCTGTTGTTTTTGAGGCTTTTGCCGGCGTTAAGATTGCTCCAGTGACAAACATTTTGATGTATGACCCATTTCTAACCGAATCAGAAAAGATCGCTAACCAGTAGGCGAAAATTTGGGTTCGAAATTCTTCCTACAGCGGCGAAATAACAGAGAAGCAACTTTCTGAATTATTTGGTGATTTCCATAATAGTAAAACTAAATGGAAACGAAATTCTTTTACTCATAACACATGAATTGCCTAAGGTTTAGGATGAGAACGTCACTCTATATCTAGGCACTCTAGTTCCCACGTATCTTCCATGACGTCAGAAGCGCGATTTTCCTCTTTGCAAATTCTGTACATTTTGGCAAGAATACGTATTTTAAACAAATGAATACTATATCCCTCTAGGGACGGCCCACTTTTCGCGATTTTCGGAAAATTGTTACTATGAAACAACTAATTTTCCTAGAACGTATTCAACTATTGAAATACCGTGGACCCCCGTTCGTTTGACCCTTTTTAATCTGAACACTTTTTAATTTGAACCCCGTTGGTTTGCACGACGTGCAAATTAAAAATGGTTCAAATGTCATTCTCAATATGACATCATTTGCTTATGCAACAATGCACATAAACACGATTTGTTGGTACTGACCTAGCGTGTTTAATCTGTTTCACATTCCGTTTTCCCAACGATTATGATAGAAATCCGGTAGGAGAATAAAATATTCGCTGCTTCAACTGCGAACTAAATCAAACCACCAAAATAAAATAACAAACAGCAGGGCGGCCAGTTTATACAAGTTTCAGCATATTTGGGGTTGCCAGTTGTTCAAATTAAAAACTAACCCCGTTAGTTTGCATGAGGAATCGTTCAAACGAACGGGGGTCCACTGTACGAAGTGTAACCAGCGCTGTAGTGTGCAGTTGGCCAGACTGGCCCTAGCCAAGGGCGCTAGCTCTAGGGAGCGTTAAAAACGACCTGAATGTTAGTAAGGCACTCTCGAGTGTAGCGAAGCATTGGATATAGGGAATTGTACGTATCATGTATGGCAGTCTAATTCTAAAACATAATAAACTTTGAATGAAACACTGATTTAAAAAACGTGGGGGTGCCGCATCGGGTATTCGCCAAGGCCAAAACAATGTCACCCCAACAAACATTTTTGTTGAATAACAGCTTATCAAGCGCTTGTTACCCGGTAATTAGCTGGACAATGGTGGAATAAACTACTATTCAAAAAAAAGTTTGTTAGGACGCTTCGACCAAAAACATTCCATCGAGAAGACTGACATCTCTTCCTCGCGCCCATACAAATGACAAATAATAGAAACAACAGCGTAGCCTTCCCAACAAAAGTTGAAGCTGTGTACATGTATCGGTGGTAAAAGATGAGTGCGATCGTAGCAATACATTGCATACGTGTTTGTGTACAGCCATATTCCAATATACACACATCAGTATGTGGTAACTGGTAATTCATCTTTAACTTGGCAGAGAGCAAGCATTGCTGTTACTGTCTCTCGACTTTTGGCAGAGTTACCAGTCTACTTGGTGGAATGTTTTTGCTTCGACGCTCTGGAACCAGGTCTAGAATCTGATCCAAAACCTGATAAAAATACGGTCCAACTTTAGAATCTGGTTCAAAAGCAGGTCCAAAATCTGGTTGCTGGTTTAAAATCTGGTCAAAACTGTGTTCCAAAATCTGAACTAATTTACAAATCTGGTCCCAGTCTCCCAGCCCGAAAGTTTCAGTCCTAGTGTCCCAATTTCCCAGCCAACGTCTCCCAGTCACAGTCCACGTCTTCCAGTCCCAGTCTACATCTCCTAGTACCCATCCAAGTCTCCCAGACTCAGTTCACCCACTTTCCCAGTCCCAATCGCAGTGCCACTCCCAGTGCCAGTCTCAGTCCCAAACCCAGTCCCAATACCAATGTTCCAGTGCCCCTGTGTCCCAGTCAATGTTGCAAATCGAGCGAATAGTCAACCATGCCTACACACACGCAAAAGAGTATGGTAAACATAGCATTCAACACTTACGCCGCACACGCAGACGTAAAAGAAACAGCCGTCAGTGCTGTGTGCAGATATTTTGCTACCTACACACTCGTGCACGCACATCGTCTACCTGAATAGCTTATTGACGAGTCAAAAAATTCGTGGGGAATCAGATGCCCGTGAGGCTGGTGGTGCTTTAGGATACAAATTTTGCATAACTTTTTCTTCTTCTTCTTCTTCGTCTTCGTCTTCGCCCTCGATTCTACTCACGGGCGGGAGTTCAAGCCGTTGTGAGTAATCAATATCAGTAGATCGGGCTGCAACGACGAACGACGAGCGATGACTGTAGCTGTTAGCTAAACACACAGTGCAAAAACTCGTTGCAGTGCATGAAGAAATAAGAGCGGGAGTTTTAAAGGGATACTTATGTCGGCGTGTTCATTAGAATGAGTACGCATGTGTGAGAAAATTAGACCACACGAGTGTGGGCTTCGCAACTCTGGTCCTAGCCCAAGTGTGCCAGTGTTTCAGTATCAGTTTGCCAGTCCCAATATCTCGGTCCCAGAGTCCCAGTTCTAATATCCTAATGCCCAGTCCACGTATCCCAGTCCCAGTGTCCTACTCAAAATATCCCAGTTCCAATCCCAGTCCCATTGCCAATCTCAGTCCCAGTCCCAATGTTCCAGTGTTCCAAAGTCCCGGTACCCAGTTCAAGTGTGCCAGTATTTCATTACTAGTGTGCCCATGTACCAGTCCCAATGTTCCAGTGACTGAGTCCCACTGTCCCAAAATATAAAAATATGGTGCAACTTTCGTGCAATCTGGTTCGAAAGCAGATCCAAAAACTGATTGCTGATTTAAAATCTGGTCAAAACTGTGTTCCAAAATCTGAACTAATTTGCAAATCAAGTCCAAACTTTGATCCAAAAACTGATATAAAATGTGTTTCAGAATCTGGTCCAGTCTCAAAATATGATCCCACATCTGATCAAAACTGTGGTCCTAAATATTATCGAAAACCTGGTCCAAATTTGATAAAAATTTGATCCACAGTTTGGCCTAGAATCTGATGGAGGTCCAACATCCGGTTCAGGTCCAGAATATGGTCGAATTCTAATTAAAAATGTAGTCCAAAAGTTGGTTCAAAATCTAATTTAAATCTGTTAAAAAATTTGTTATAAAATCTGGAATAAAATTTGATCAAAAATGTAGTCAATGCAGGACCACAATAGGGTCCAGGTCTAGAACCTGGTTCAAATCCTGATCCAAAATCTGGGTGGTGGTTTATTAAAATCTGATCAAAAATTTGGCCCAAAATCTGGTTCCAGTTCCAGAATCTGGACCCAAATTTGAAGCAAAGTCTGGTCCAAAATCTGATGAAAAATGTGGCCCAGAATCGGGGCAAAGTCCACAACCTGTCCCAGGCCTACGGGTGCGTGACGAATTTTTGCAGTAAATGACATGTTTACTGGATCCGGACCTTATTTTGGACCTGGAAAATTTTTTCCAGGTCCAAAATATGGTCCGGATCCAAAATCTAGTTCAAAATCTGATCCAAAACCTGGTTTAAAATCTGATCAAAAATGTGGTTCAAAATCTAATCAAACATGTAGTCCAAAATCTAGTTTATTTTCAGGCCCAGTTTGAGAATCTAGTCCAAAATTTGATACGAAATCTGGACCAAAATCTGATTAACAATGTGGTCCTAAATATTATCCTAGACCTGGTCCAAATTTGATAAAAATCTGGCCCAGAATCTGTTGGTCCAGGTCCAACATATGGTTCCAGTCTTGACTCTGGTACAAAATCTAATTAAAAATATTGTCCAAAATTTTGTCCAGAAGCTAGTTCAAATCTGTTCCGAAATTGTTACAAAATCTGATGAAAAATGTGGTCCTCAATCTAAAAGCAAAGTCGTGGGCTTAAACCGTCATTAGACATTACCCTTCTTCATCGACAGACTTCGCAGCCGGCTGTTTAGAGTACGGGAAAATTACGGGGCCAAATTTGATGCAAAAACTAGTTCAAAAGCCGATAAAAAATGCTGTCTACAATCGGGCAAGGTCCACAAACTGGTGCTGGTCTAGACTTTAGTCCGAAATTTGATAAATAATGTGGTCCAAAATATCATTCAAAATCTGATTCAAGATCTTGTTCAGGTCCAGTATCTGATCCAAAATCTGTTCAAAAATGAGGTCCAAAAAGTGGTCAAAATGGTGTCCAAAATCTTGTTCAAATTCTGGTCCACATCTGACAAAAATGTTGTCCAAAATTTAGTCTAGAATCTAGTCCAAATCTGTTCTAAAATCTGAAACAAAAGTTGATAAAAATGCTGTTCGCAATCTGTTCCAAAATCTGGTTGCTGGTATAAAATCTGATCAAAAATGTGAATCAAAATCTGATCAAACATATAGTCCAAAATCTAGTTTTTAATCTGGCCCAGTATGAGAATCTGGTCCAAAATTTGACTGAAAATCTGAACCAAAATCTGATAAAAATGTGCTGTTGAATCTGGTCTTCGTCTAGTATGTGGTTCAAAATCTGGTCCCACATCTGTTCCGAAATCAAAAATGTGGTCCAAAATATTATCCAAAACCAGGTCCAAATTAGATAACAATGTGGTCCAAAATCTGGCCCAGAATCTGATGGAGGTCCATCATCTAGTTCAAGTTAAGAGTCTGATGCAAAATATGGCCAAAATCTAATGAAAAATTTAGTTCATAATCTAGCTCAAATCAGTTCGAAAATTTAGTACAAAATCTGGAAAAAAAAATTAATAGAAAAAAGTGGTCTGCAATCTAGTTCAGGTACAAAATACGGTTCACGTTCAGAACGGTGCACCGAAATTTGGATGGTGGATTAAAAACTGATGATTAACAATGTAGCTCAAAATCTGATTTATATTTCCGTCCAGTTTTAGAGTCTGGACCCGAATTTGATTGAAGTTTTTGGAGCGTCTTGGTAGAATACGAAACCTGGAAATTAAATAATTTAATTTCAGAATTTAAAGCTAAATCTGGTCCAGAATCAGAGTAAGGTCCGCAACTAGTCTTGGCCTAGAATCTAATCCAAAATTTTATAAAAAATGTAGTTCAAAATATCAACCAAAATCTGGTCCAAATCTGATAAAAATATTGTCCAAAATCTGGTCCAAAGGTAATAAAAATATTGTCCAAGATTTGGTCCAGAATTTGACGCAAGTCCAGAATATGATCCAGACCAGGTTTAGAATCTGGGTCCAAAATCTAATCCAATCCTGGTCAAACATCTGATCAAAAATGTGGTTCCAAATTTGGTTTGGAATCTAGTCCAAATCTGTTCTATAATCTGAAACAAAAGTTGATCAAAAATGCGATTCGCAATGTAGTCCTGGTCCGGAATCTGGTTAAGTTTTGAACCAAAATCTGGTGGCTGGTGTCAAAACTGAATAAAAAACTGTGGTCCAAAATCTGCTCCAGGTCCACAATCTGACATAAAATCTGATCAAAAATGTGGTCCAGAAACTAGTCCATATTTGTTCTAAAATTTGTTACAAAATTTGGCACATAATCTGATAAAAATGTGGTCCAGGATTTCGTGTAGGTTCAGAATCTGGTTGGTGGTTTAAAATCTTATCGGAAAGAACACGGATTTAGGAAACGAAGGAGCGCTAAATCTAGTCTTCACCAAGGGCGCCACAATGCCACGCTACGGCTATGCTTATATATACGACTTATATCCCAGGTTTTTGGCCACTACTCGCCGAATTGACCACATTGACTTCGCTGGATTCTTTTTAATCATTCTTTTTCGATCCTGTTCCGTTCAGCGGTAATGAAACGGCACTTGCTTTAGGATAGCTTATCACTTTCCTAAGCCTTCTTTATATAGTACACTGTTTTTTCCGACACGTTTACCCGACGAACTATCTCCTTTTAGGATTGCCAAGTGGCCGGTTTTTAGCCGGCCCGACCAGTTTTTCACTTGCAAAGCCGGTGGCCGGTCAATCCTGCAAAAGGCCGGTTTTCCGTCATCGGATTGGTACATTTTGCCCGATTTGTTAAATTTTCTGATAAATTTATTAGCAATCCTGAGCAGTGGATCATTGAAGATAACCAGTTTTGCAGTAACAATACTTTACTTCTGGCGGTAAAATACATTAAATTGTCCACAAGCACCAGAAGCAAGTAATTGTTACTCTGAAACCAGCTAGGGTTCTTTTCTAATTCCCGTCGTAATAAGTAAAGCCATTCTAATTTTCATCACTTGTTGGATGGATTTAATGAATACTCCAAAAGTTCTTGTGCTGATTTGACTAAAACACACTTACCTTCCGATCCGTGAACTTTGAAATCACTGAAAAGCGACTATTAAAGCATATTATTGAAAATACGCAACTGACTTTATTTCTAAAATTCGTCGTACCGTTTTAAAATCCGTCCATCAAATTTTTTCATCGTCCGAACTAAAAATCACAACAATGTTTACGAAGCTAACGCGCATGTTTGTGTGTTGGACGGCGTGACAAATGTTATTCTACAAAATTTCTGCAGGTCAGGCAAGTTTTCCTGGCTGTAGAATAACGACAATGCCTTGCGTGAGTTATTTTCATTTATGAATGACGGAAATTAAAACGATTAGTCGACATTGTCTTCTTCGTCGCACGAAAAACGTAGGAAATTTGGCTGTCATAAAAATGCTGATATTTTTAATAATTTGTGTTGGATAGGGCGGGAATAGGCAATTACGACGAAGCAGCAACTATCTTCAAAAATCCATTCAATGTTCGTTGTGATTACGACTGTGATATCCTACCGTTCACTATCTCCACAACTGACTGTTCATCACATTTATACGGGAAATTGTTAACCGACTTCCGGCGACTAACCAAATAATATGTCATTAACGCAAATTACACACTCCAGGCATTCCTCTAATAATATGCTTCCATATCTGGTCCAAATGTGGTCCAAAATCTGATCTACAATCTGACGCAGCTCCGAGATCTTGTTCAGATTCAGAATCTGATTAAAAATGAGGTCCAAAATTTGACATAAATTGTGGTCCAATATTTGGTCCAAATCTAATAAAAATGTGGTCCAAAATTTGGTCCAGAAGCTGATGCAGGTCCAGAATTTGGCCCGGACCAGGTCTAGGAGCAGGGTCCAAAATCAACTCCAAAGTCCGATCCAAAACCTGATCAAAAATGTGGTTCAAAATTTGGTCCAGAATCTAGTACAAATTTGTTCCAAAATTTGAAACAAAAGTTGGCAAAAATGGTCCAAAATCTGATTCAGAATCTAGTCCAAATCTGTTCCAGAATTTGTCACAAAATTTGGAACAAAATCTAATAAAAAAATGTGGTCCAGAATTTAGCGCAGGTTCAGAATCTGATAGGTGGTTTAAAATCTTATCTAAAATAATAAAATATTTGACGTGGTTATCGACTGTATTCAATAATTCTTTAGACTTGGGTTTTATCGGCTCATCAGTCAGAAAAAACAAACGAAATTTAGCTTTGCCCTAACGTTTCAACATTATATTATGTCTTTTTCAAAGAGATAGCTATTCGTTTTGTCGTATTATTGTTTATATAGGTATCGTCATTGTGCGTCAAATGTATCGTCATGCATATAAATAAAAATGCATGCATGGCGATACATTTGACGCACAATGACGATACCTATATAAACAATAATACGACAAAACGAATAGCTATCTCTTTGAAAAAGACATAATATAATGTTGAAACGTTAGGGCAAAGCTAAATTTCGTTTGTTTTTTCTGACTGATGAGCCGATAAAACCCAAGTCTAAAGTAAAATAATAAACTTGGAGGGAACACGGATTTAAGAGAGTGCTACATAGGGTCTTCGCTAAGGGCGCCACAATGTCACGGTACGGCTCTGAGTGTAACCACCGATGAAAAAACGTTTTTTTGCTATGATAATCTAGATTCACTATAACGGAGATAACTGGAATGTATGACCAAAACGCCTAAATGTTCTTCTAACGTTTGATGCAACTACGTTACTGATGCCTGTCTTCACTGCGATCTGACGTACCTGGTTTACTCTGCGCTGGTGTTTTAACCAGGGCACTGACATATGCTCGCACCTCACGCACGTTTAGATGCACATGTGGTCGCGTTAAGTCAGACCGAGCCAAGTAACAAAAATCTAATTTTGAGAAAAACGAAGTCAAAGTTTGCTACTCTGTGTTGTTTAAAGCTATCAACGGTTTGAAATCATTTCAAATCTCTGGCTATTTGTAACATTTATGTAATCCGATTATAGAATAAAATGTAGTTTAGGAAGTTCTTGGTCGTTTAACTCTTTTTTTTTTTTAATTTTGCGACATGGCCCCGTCTGATTTGACACCGGCCATGTATTAGTTGTGTAGAGCATGTGTAGAGCATTTTGGGAGCACTGGAGGAAAATGGTGGCAGCAGCAGCATCAGATGAGAAACCGCTCAAACTGTTTGTCGTGGCTCAGTGACTTAGTGAATGAATGAATAATCTGGACGGATAGAAGAAACGTCGTATTCGTTTCCGACATGCTTTCAAACATGGCGGTTTGAAAACTCGTCTGTGCTTCTTCCGTTGAGGTGCATCCATAGTTTTTACTTTTGACACAATATTTCTGAAGGTATAGGTGAGTTTTCCTTAATAATGAAAGGTAATTTCGGCCCGCGTTCAGCCACAATCCTTATTGGTTCCTGTTTGGTTGGGTTGTATTCATCGACACGCAAGCGCAACAACCCTTGTCGATATTGGCGTGTATAACACACGATTGCTGGTGGTTGCGGTTTTACGGTAATGGTGGTTATCAGCCTTCACAAACATGCGATTTCTGTTTTATGATTGACATTCGTGGCCTTCCTGTTGCCCTTCCACCGAACCTGGCGTGGCGTCTACTATATCCGGAGACAAATCGTCTAAAATAATAGTTAGTGGAACTCAACTTGCTGGATTTTATTTTAGACCTCGTTCCAGACACCATTCTTTCCGAAAAAAATATAATAAAATGTCGGTCGTCATTTGAATCGAAAACGATGCGATGATTTGTGTTTATTGCCTATCATTACTTCCACCAGCCCCCCGTCCTGGGGGTGAATCTCGAAGGCTGCCCGGCTCTGGGGTAGCAACTTTTTTTTTCTCCCTCGTCCCTCTAATGGCATACGGTTCTTCTTTTACGGTTCGTTAGCATGGCTTTTATTCCGGATCGCTGATTTTCCTGGAATTTGCCTAGAATTTTGCAATCCGAAATGGAAATGTCATAATTCACGACCGGTAATAAATTTGTTCTACACGTTCCGTATATTTTTATCGCCTCCGACCGGAATCGGGCCTAATGATGACCGACGACTTTACCGCTTTGGATTTTACTGTTGTAACGGCTATGAGAAGAAATAAAATAAACCGATGTTTCGATTTATTCGGTGATTTGTACCCGGCAGCAGCTCGTCTCCTCAGTTGGAGAAATTTTCACCATTCTTCAGCCAACGTCCGAGAACTAAATTGCCAAGGACGACTTTGGCGTGTAATAAAAATTAAAGGTTTATAAAATATGTTAACTGTTATTTTGATTATTCTGAAGCGAAGTAATGTTCTAACCTCACATTTACGTCCTTTTTCCTTCAGGTGCAGAACAGCATCCGCCTCCCGCTGGCCGGCCTGGCACCGCCACGCGTTCTGATGTGTAGCGCTTCGATGGGTGCCGAAGGTTCAGTCACCCTGCAGCTGCGGGAAGCCGTGCAGGCACCGGACGCAGCCGGAACTTCGCTCTCCGAACACGGTGGTCTCACCATCGGTTATCCGGATCCGGAGATGCTAGCCGATATGCTCGGTTCGTTTCAGAGCGCGTCGGCAGCCGGGCTCGAGCAGTCCAGTGCAAGTGCAGCCGTCACCGCCGCCACCTTTGATCTCATTCAGGAAAACAGTAGTAGCAACTGCAGCAGTCGCCAGTCTGGGCTGGACCCGACCGAACAGCAACAGCAGCAGCAGCAGCAACAGCACACGATTGCTAGTGCTCTGCTGGCGAAAGCGTCGTCACCCACCGGTTGTAGTAATAGTAGTAACAGTGGCAGCAGCAGTAGTAGCAGCAACGGCAGCGGCGGCAGTAGCAGCAGCAACGGTGGCCTAACGCTGGGAACTCTGAAACCCGAACTGGGTAAGTTGAAATCGAATGAAACTTTGTTTTTACCAAATCATTGATAACTGTCAGATAGCGGTTAAATTGACAATCAGTTTCAACGTCCGTAACGAGAAGAATTTAAAATAAAACAAACATTTTGTTTATGTTTACAAAGAAAACAGATTTTTGTTTGAGTGAAGTCGACGATAAAAGGATTTTACTTGTTTTTCGACTACTTGTTTTGATCAACATGTTGCTTTTATTTTGTTCGTTCTCATGAATAATCAATTTTTGCCAAAAGTAAACAATTTTCACTTAAATTAGTTTCCGAAAAAATAAGTACAAAATTGCTTTCACTTTCACAAACTTTGGCTTCAAACAGTATCATAGCACAAGCACATAAAGAGTGAACGCAAAAACATAAAATCAAGCTCCACCTGAGCAAGTCTATAAATATGAAGACGCGCCCTTTAAGAACTAACCCACACCATTGTGTAGGTGAAAGATTTTCTTAAATTCATGTGACCTTACTTACTTTTACTTTTTCGGCGACAATCCGCTTATCGAATCCATGCCGAATTCAGGAGTCGTCTCCACATTACTCGGTCTTGGGCTGCCTGCTTGGTCTTCATGTGACCTACAAAGTGCAAAAGTTGAGCAACGTTAGCTTTTACAAGTTGTACTCCATGCATTCAAAAATTACTTAACCTGATCTAGGAAAAATAATTGTTATCATAACAGCACAGACTTTTCTGTCAAAAACTGCCAAAAACGAGCCGCACTTTTTGGAATCAAAACCACTAACATCCGATCACCTGCCGCTTGCCTTTACTCGCCTGCAGCCCAACATAAAATCCTGCTGAAACAAACAGGAAACCGAGTAAAACTGGGGCGAAGCTTGATGGGACGGAGGCTGATGGAACGGACGTTGCACAGTGGTCCAAAAGGGCGAAATGTGGAACTTTTTTCCTAGTGTCTTTTGTTTTCATTTTATCATTTATGGTCTTCAGCACTTTTGTTCGTATGAATATCCCCCTTAATCTAAAACTGCCAATAGTTAGTCATCGCTAACTATAATGAAAATAAAAAAATAACTTTTTTGTGTTACGAAATACAGATATAGTTTCTTCAGCAAAGTTGTAATTATTGTAAAAACAAGCAACTTTACTGAAGAAAGAAAACTTCTATCTTTATCGAGTACTGAACTATAGGGCATATTCTTTAAAACTTCTTTAAAAATTGGTTTTTCATGCTTAGCTTTTCTCAGTTGCATTTTTCAAGAATACAATGTTCTAGGCAATTATCAAAGTTCTCAAAACACACGTTTTTGCAGAAGACCGCAAATCTCTTGGACCTTTACTTGCTGAATTATCGCACATTTAAGTCTTAAAATTCCATAGATTCACTAGCCCATGGAGTAAAATGGAGCAAGCGGATTATTGAAATCAGCGCTTCATGTTGAAGCTTAGGACGAGTACTATAAACTTGTATGGGTTCGGCTTGTCCCCAACCACCCAAACGAGAGTACGGCAAGCATGCGTTTTATAAGTTTTGCGTTCGCTAAAGGCTCGATAACGTCCATTTTTTTGTGTTAGTAAATAGACACATGGTTTCCTAGAGATTCGCAACTTTCTGCAAAAATATGTGGTTTAAGTCTTTCAATATAATTGCCTAGAACCACATACTCTTGTAAAATGCAACCAACATACGCTAAACATGAAAAACTATTTTTTAAGAATTTCTGAAGAAAATGCTCTATAGCTTTGCGCTCGATAGAGATAGAAATGTCATTTCTTTAGCAAAATTATTTATCTTTATATTTTCCATAACTTTGCCGAAGAAACCATGTGTCTATCTATAAACACACAAAAAATGAACGTATATCGAGCCTTTAGCGATCGCGAAACACAAAACGTATGCTTGCCGTACTCTCATTTGGGTGGTTGGGAACAAGCGGAACCCATACAAGTTTATAGTACTCGACTTAAGCTTCAAGATGAAGTACTAATTTCATAAATACGCTTGCCTCATTTTACCCATGGGCTCGTGAATCTATGGAAATTTAAGACTTGAATATGCGATAATTCAGCAAGTAAAGGTCCAAAAGATTTGCGGTCTTCTGCAAAAACATGTATTTTGAGAGCTTCGATAATTGCCTAGAACATTGTATTCTTGTAAAATGCAACTGAGAAAAGTTAGGTATGAAAAACCAATTTTTAAAGAAGTTTTAAAGAATACGCCCTATAGTTCAGCACTCGATTAAGATAGAAGTTTTCTTCCTTCAGCAAAGTTGCTTGTTTTTACAATATTTACAACTTTGCTGAATAAACTATATCTGTATTTCGTAACACAAAAAAGTAATTTTTTTATTTTCATTATAGTTAGCGATGACTAACTATTATTAGTTTTAGGTTAACTGCCAGGCCGGAGTATGATGGAACACAGAATGATGCGGCAGAGAATAGTGAGACAAAGAAAGGTGGGACGGAGAATAGTGCGGCGGAGAATGGTGAGATGGAAAATAATAAGACGAAGGCTGTTGGGACGGAGACTGGAAGGCTGGAGAATGATGATAGGATGGAGACTAGTGTGACGCAAAATGGTCAGAAAATGGTGGGAAGAAGTATAATGGGTCGGAGAATGGTAGGATAGAGACTGGTGTGGCGGAGAATAGTGGGACAAAGAATGGTAAATCAAAGAATGGTAAAACAAAGAATGGTGTGACGGAAAATGATGGGACGGAGAATGGTGGGACGGAGACTGGCGGATCGGAGAATGGTAGGATGGACGCTGGGTGGACGGAAAATGGTTGGATAGAAAACGATTGGAAAGAGAATAGTGGGACGGAGAATGGTGGGACAGAGAATGGTTCGACAAAGAATGGTAGAACGGAGAATGATAGGATGGAGAATAGTGGAACAGAGAATGATGGCACGGAGAATGGTGAGTCGAAAAACGATGGGACAAAGGCCGTTGGGATGGAGATTGGTGGGACGAAGACTGGATGGTCGGAGAATAATGGTAGGATGGAGGTTGATGGGACGGAAAATGGTTGGACGGAAAATGTTGTAAAGAGAATACTGGAACGGAAAATGGTGGGACAGAGAATGATGCGGCGGAGAATGGTGGGACAAAGAATGATACGGAGAATGATAGGATGAAGAGTAGTGGGACAGAGAATGATGCGGCGGAGAATAGTGGGACAGAGAATTGTGAGACGAAAAATATTGAGACGAGATTGATGGGACGGAGATTGGAACTTCGGAGAATGGCAGGATGGTGGCTGGTGGGACGGAAAATGATTGGACAGAAAATGGTGGGTCGTAGAATGGTAGGATAGAGGCTGGGTGATGATGAATGATGTGACAGAGATTGGTGATACTAGCACTGGCACTAGGAATGAAATGGACTGGACTTTATTAATTGATCGCTGCTTTTCGTTCATGGTATTCATTAGCTTATTTGGATCATGAATTACTCATTCTATGATTCTCACAGGAACGTACCGTTTACCTTTTTGTACGATTATTTTGTCTATTTTGTCTTGAATTCGAAGCTGCTATATCCCATTTTTCTTCCAGTGATTTTATGTTGCCTCTATTTTAATTTTATTTATTTACTAGCTGACCCGACAAACTTCGTATTGCCTCAAATTAAACTGTGTTGTACATAAATCGTGAATCACGGATGACCTTTGTCACAATTTCGAGTTATGCAAGTTTGTGAGGAGTTCATGGGTAGTTTAATATACAAATTTTCCTCACAGTAAAGTAGGAAACTGCTCCCCCCATTACTTAGCCTGATAAAATAAACCGGATAGCATTTAAATATTCGCCATGATTACATAACATTTCGCCGAATACCAGTTTGCGGAACAGCACTTCGCGGTTGAGCATAACGCGGAATATAGAGTTTCGCGGAATACCATTTCGCGAAAACCCTTACGCGGGATGTACCATTTCAAGGAAAATGTTTTTGTAGAAATTATCATTTCGCAGGGGTTATTCTCTCCTTACTCGCTGTCACCCATTCGGACCCAACTGAAAGAAAGTAATAGAAGTCAGTAAACCTAGAAAAGTAAATAAGTCTAATTGATAGCTTTTGGAGGTCTTGTTATTGACTAATGTTTTATGCAAGAGGCTAAAATATCTCGAGTTCAATTAGTTTTTAAGTTACGCAAAAATTTCTGTTTTATTTGTATGAGAGTCCTTATCCCCCTACCACAGGGGTAAGGGGACTCAAACCAGCATAAAAAAAATTCCTGCCTCTAAAAGCCCCGCATGCCAAATTTGCATTTGGTTGATTAGTTCTCTAGTTATGAGGAAAGTTGTACATATTTCATCTGTATGGGAGCGTCCTCTCTTTTAGGGGGGAGGGGTCATGATTTCCCTTCTGAAGAAAGGAGGGGTCTCAATGCACCATAGAAAAAATTCTTGCCTCCTAAAACACCCACATGCCAAATTTTGTTCCATTTGGTTGATTAGTTCTCAAGTTATGTAGAAATTTGTAATTCATTTGTATGGGAATCCCCCCCTCTTAACGGGGGAGAGGTCTCTTACCATCATAAGAACCTTCTCCGGCCCCGAAAACCTCTACATGAAAATTTTCACACCGATCGGTTCAATCGTTTTCGATTCTATAAGGAACATAGGGACAGACAGACAGAAATTTATGTTTCATTTGTATGGCAGCTCCCCCTTTCAGTAGGGGGAGAGGTATGTAACCATCATAAGAATCTTCCGCAGCCCCAAAAACCCCTACGCATATCGGCTAAATAGTTTTCGATTCTATAAGGAACATACGGGCAGACAGACAGAAATCTATTTTTAAAGATATTGATTTGTATGGCAGCCCCCCTCTTAGTGGGGGAAGAGGTCTTTTACCATCATAAGAACCTTCTCCGGCCCCAAAAACCCTTACATGCAAATTTTCACACCGATCGGTTAAGTTGTTTTCGATTCTAAAATGAAACATTTGGGCAGACAGACAGAAATCCAGTTTTATAGATATAGATTTCTATGTTCTCTTAGTGGGGGGAGGGGTCTCTAACCATCATAAGAATCTTTCCTGGCCCCAAAAACCCCTACATGCAAATTTTCACGCCGATCGGTTCAGTAGTTTTCGATTCTATAAGGAACACACGGACAGACAGACCGACAGAAATCCATTTTTATAGGTATAGATATTAAAGGAGGTTGTTGCAGTTGCAATTGATTTTCAGCTCAAAAAGTAACATGTATTCGTAGTCGTTACGTTGATCTTGGGAAGCTCGTTTGAGATATATCTAATTGTTCTCAAGGGGGGCACATTATACTACATTACGTTAGTGTCCAAACAGAGTAGGACAAGGCATGAAGTGGGAAGAGCAGAAAATTAGGTAAGGCAGGATCATTGAAGCAACGCTTAAGAAATTGAATACCGCTCCTTTTTAACCATGATTAAGGATCATTAATTTTCCATCCATTAATCTTTCCACTTCACGCCTTGTCCCGTTCTGTTTGAACACTAGCAACACCTATGTTTTATTACTTTCTTCTACCGTCCCCTCCTGTAAAAAATACCGTTAATAAAGAATTAATTATATGCTTGACCTCATTAAAGGTTGATAGTATGGATGCTGTTGGGACGGAGGCTGATATGTAACCGACGCTGCTGATACGAAAATTGATGGAGATTGGTGGGGTAGAGAATAGTAGGATGAACAATGGTGAGACGGAGACTGGTGGGGCGAAGAATGGTAGAATGAAGAATGGTGCGACAGAGAATGGTGGGACGACGAATGATGGGGCGAAGGCTGTTGAGACGAAGATCGGTGGAACGGAAAATGGTGAGATAGAGGCTGATGAACGGAGGCTGCTGCGACAGAGAATAGTGGGACGGAGATTAGTGGGACAGAGAATGGAAGGACGCAGAACGAGGGGGCGAAGAGTAATAGAATGGATAGGATAGGACGGAGATTGGAGTGACGGAGAATGGTAAAACGGAGACTGCTGAATTAGAGGTTTGGCGGATGGGAGCTGGTGGGACCGAAACTGGTAGGACGGAGTCTGGTGAGATGGAGAATGGTGGAACAAAGAATGTCGAATGACAAAGCCGTTGAGACGGAGATTAGTGGGAAGGAAGACGTGTGAGACGGCGAGTGATGGGATGGAGGCTACTAGAACAAAGAATAGTGAGAAGGAGAATAGTGGGACAGAGAATCGTGGGGCGAAGAATAGTGGAAAAGAGAGTAGTGGGAGGAAAAATTGTGAGACGGAAAATGATGGAACGAAGGCTGTTGGAGCATAGATTGGTGGAACGGAGACTGGCGGGTTAGAGAGTGGTAGGTTGGAGGCTTGCGGGACGGAATCTAGCTTTGAACCTCAACTTCGAGTCGAAAATAACGCATAGATCAAGGATAGAGCTAACACATTCCAGACAAGCCGCTCCCATGTTGTATTAATGGAGTAAAACATTGTTGCAGCAGCGACTGTACAATATTACTTTGTACTTTTTACGGTTAACACGCATGCCGTTATCACGGCACAAGTCTAGCATACGATTAATATCTTCCTGTTGTTCAACACAATCGACAGGAGTAGCAATCACTTGAAATTTTTTAATAATTATAAACATTAGAGGACCAACCATACTGCCTTGAGGTATACCAGACGATACGTTACATATTGGGCCCTACTCTTACAGCCATTTCACCTAAATTTTTTAGGTGGAACAGAGAATGGTGGAACGCAGAACAGTGAGACGGAGAATGGTAGGATTGATAGGGTAGGACGGAGATTGGTGTGACGGAGAATGGTGAAACGGAGACTAGTGAGTCGGAGGTTAGTCGGATGGGAGCTACTAGGACGGAAACTGGTAGGACGGAGCTGCCAGGAAGCCAGAGACGGGTGCCCGAGGGCCCTATTTGGACTCCATTTGTTTTATATGCATTTTTTATCGTTTAGAACTATAATACATTAAATGTATTGTAATTCCTAATTTTAACATATGCATATAAAGCAATTGGAGACAAAATAGGGCCCCCGGGATCTCCCCTTCTGGCAACGTGGCTGGCACGAAATCTGGTGAGATGGAGAATGATGGAACGGAGGATGGTGGGGCAGAGGCAGTTGCCACGGAGATTGGTGGGATCGAAAATTGTGAGACGGCGACTGGTGGAATGGAGGCTACTGAGACAGAGAATAGTGGGACGGAAAATGATGGGACGGAGGCTGTTGGGACAGAGACTGGTGGGTCAGAGAATGGCAAGATGATAACAGAAATAAACGGAAATTTCTAACAGGGAAAAACCAGAAATTAAAATGTTTAAGCTAGTGAAACCCAGCACGTTTTTCAATTTATTTACTTTAATGTTTCCGGTGTAGAATTGTATTGTAGAAGTTATAGAAAGATTCAATTTTCTTCAACTTTTAAACTATCTGGCTTATTTGCTGCTAAATTTTATCTACTTATAATTTATTTTTATCAATTAATTCTATGATTCTATTATTTCGAACAATTGTGACCAGAATTATATTTAATCAGGCAGCATAGTTCTATATTCAATAAGTGTTTAGTGTTTCCATATCGAAACTAACAACGAGAATACAGGTTTAAACGAATCAATATATTAAGCCAAAGTCTGATGTCGAATACATGCCAAACAGGGGAATTTCGTAATTAGAACCTAACGTATTAAAGTAGGTTTGTTCGACACCACCATCGGAAGCTTAGCCGGTGTAAGTTCGATACGAGCCGACAAAAGGAACAATAGGAAATAGCGTTCCATAAGTAGGATTAAAGCTAAGCCCTTCGGTGCTGGGAAATAGGAAAACAGTCCTGTCGATGACAGGTGGTGAGCGTTTCTTCATCCCACGAAAGCAGCGTCGCACCTTCGGTTGTATAGTTCTGAGCTAAGCTGTGTGTGTGTTTGTGTGCGAACACCATTACACGAGCAACGTCTTGAAGCATCCTGTCTGTGTCGTGGCCTGAGGATTGATCGGTTGTTTATTTATTTATTTATGCATGTAGACGTATGCTCCGTTTTTGAATTCGCAGAATCCTTTCTGTCGGACGAATTTGTCGATGACGTACTGTATCAAAGCGAATAACTTGCTAGTAACGAGAAACATGTTTCCGACCGTTGCCGGTAGGACAACGATATACTTATGGGGTGAGTTATAATCACCAAGTGAAAGAACAGAGGGTTGCTACAAGTAAAATAGTCATCCCGAGAGAAGTGACTGAGGAAAGTTGGGAAAGAAGTCTTCAAAGAAGTTGTGTATTTTAAAACTCAATCAACTTAAACGGGGTTCGCTTTGTAGACTGGGAATTTTATTCCCATTTTCGGCACTGCCACTCTGTTTTACCCATCTCCATCTCGAGTCCCGAGCAGAAAACTGCTGTTTCTACTAAACATCACTAGCATCACGCCAGGGATGTTTGTACGTAAGCAGGTACTACTGCTCTGTTGTCGATGGTTGCTATTTCAAGATCCTTCGGGGAATGCGGTCGGATCTTTGCTGAAGGAAATGAACTTTTGTTCGAATTTGTGTTGGCAATCGTTTTGAATAGAGTTTTAAGTAGCGGTGGATTGAAATTGATAATTTTCTAACATTTATTGTAATTGAGTAGTTAAACATTGTTCAATTAAGAAATTCCAACTATTAAAGTTCATGTCAAACTGCATTTTACTTTAGTTTCAAACAAATTAAATACCATTTGATAGACCAAAAATAAAAACACTTTCAACCTCAGCAAAAAAAAATTAGCTTCCAAAGCGGAAAATATAACTATCGGAATTACGTCGTTCAACCCGCCTGGTTGGATGGCGCTTTGGGAAATCCCAAATGAGCTCGATATCCATCAATTGAACGAATGTTGTCGGTCTACCGGATATTCCAGAGCACCGCTTTCGGTTCGTTTGTTCCGATAGTGCCGTGCGCTTCGTATGTTCGTTCGTAACGTGAGCCCGGCGAGGACGACTGCCGGCGCTAGAACACGCCAGATAGTGTAGTGCTGCACTGTAAATGCAACTGCACCCCACAAAACTATCACCGGGATAAAATGCAATAGTTTATGCTCGGTGATCCGACCATGGTCCCGTTCTTGGATTTTCTCGAATAGTGCTCCTCCTCCTCCACCTCGTCCTTCTCTTCCCTCTGTTGCCGCCGCACCTGAACGAGAGAACGGGCTCTTTGCAAAACCGGACTTAGAAATCCGTGCACCATGCTGGTTAGAAGTATAGTTACGATCGGATTGTATTGTTTCGATTTTAATGGCAGAGAGGGCAGAATGGCAGGATGGTCGACGTTCAGTTTATGTGCAATGCATGCATTTATTTCTATATGTTTAAATCCGTGCAGCAATTCAGAATTAAAATGTGTAGAAGGGGCGCTCCATGGATGAAACGCACACATACACAGAAATACCTACCAACTTGGGGCTTCCGGAAACTGTTGCTCCAATGGAGCGCAGTTACATGTATTGTTGGTAAACCTTAGCATTTTTATACCGGGGACTTCCTCTCCCAATGAATGCTGGCACGAATTGTTCGTATACAGTTTGTTTATTTACCGTTTGAATGGATGTTCGGCTTTGTTTGGCTAAGCTGATTTGAAAACTTGCCGTTCGGCAGCACTCTAGTGTAATATTGGAATTACCTTAATATGCGAAGCAAAAAAAAGCCGATTTCCATTATTGGAGTGACGCTTGATTTGGCAAACACAGCACAGTAACAAAACAACGCAGTAAAACTATAATTAAATTGGATGTGTGAAATAAACGTTGTGAATTTGAATATCGATACAAAGCTATTATTGTTATTGGGAAGTTGACCGATGGCGCCGGTCTATTACTGATGGTCTTTGTAGCGAACTGATATGCAGGAACCGTTTTTGCCTCAGAACCTCTGGTTCAGTTCGGCCGAACAATCACTCTTACACTTTCTTTGGAAGTGCTCTACTAATTATATTATTAAAAACAAAACTATTGCACTGACTTGACTCTATTTCAGGACTGATTAAATTATTTCCGCACCGGTTTCCTTTGATCGTCTTGCGTTGCCATAGGAGATTGAAAAACAAAATGCCTACATCGAATTCGAATTAATGGAGTCGCATGGTTATTGTTAAACGAAAATATACTTTTCTACTTCTGATAAAATATAGTCTCCGAGCAGGACATATAAAGAACAATACTATATTGGAGAATTTTACACAGAAAGGAGACTCTTTCCGATTAAATCTCTGCAATTCTATTTCTACCAATTAGTGCGGAATGAACGACCCCGTTGAAGGGATGAATTTTTCACCTTGTTTTTCGTTTTATGGCACTATTGGAGCAGTATGCAAATATGTACTACTCACTAAACTTGAATGGAAGTGAAAAACAAAGAAATTCCCCCAACGCTCACATATTATAACCAACTAAATAGGTAGATGGTGACGTTCAAGTGTGAGTATTGAAACCCTTTCCATCGGGAATCTACCCACATAATAGTCTGAGAGTCTGGTTGTGTAGCGGGCATCGGTCAAACTTGTACAGACCCAGTCTTTCCGGCCTGTATTTGCTTGGGCTCCCTACGAATGCGAAGCGGTTGGTATTATGCTTTCGTTTGAAATGAATGGAAACATTTATTCGATTCAAATATTTGAATAATGTTTGCTTTCCGGCTCGTAATAAGTTCCAGCAGGGTGATTTTGGAATTTTCGGAAACATGAATTTATTTGAAGAACAATTCAAGAAAGAGTTACGTATAAGTCTATCTCAATCATTAGTACACATTTCCGCTAGGTTTAGGCAACCAAGTCTGTGGAAAAAGTTTTGAATGTAGTTTACCTTACATAATAATAAGCATTGGCGTGTTCAAAACATGAAAACATGTACACCCGTTAGACGCTTACTTAGAAAAAGCTATAAGAAAACTATAAAAAATCATTTGATTTCCATTCACCTGCGTTTAAGATTCTTTAGTTGTGAACCAAGAATCGCAAAATCAAAATGTGCATTTATGGAGCTTCTGACAAATTTTTACAAAGCTTCAGGAAAGGTGCAATGGAACAAGATTATGTTAATTTGGATTTTAAGCATTGCTAATGACCGCGCAGTTAGCATCGTAGTACGATGCTGGTCTAGCAAGGCAGTCGTCGTATGTTCGAATTTCAGCTCGGTGGTGCAGATAGAGTCAGTAGAATTTTTGCACTATCCCCGTAACTGTCCTGTACTCTAAGAGCCAGCCCTACTAGCACAGTTGTTACAAATCAGTTATGGCAACCGATTTACGACTAATTTCCAATCTAAGTGTCCCAATCCCAGTGCCTCAATCGCAATGTACCAGTCCCAGTGTCCCAATCTCAGTGTATCAGTCCAAGTTCCAGGTCTAGAGTTCCAGTCCCAGTCTCCGGGTTCCAATATCCCAGTGTGCCGATGTCCCAGTCTCAATGTCCCAGTTTCAATCTCACTCTCAGTCTACGTCTCCTAGTATCAATCCACATCTCCCAGACCCAGTTCACGTTTCCCAGTTCCATTTGCGTTCCCAGTTCCAGTCCCAGTCTCAGTCCTAATCCCTGTCCAAGTGTGCCAGTCCCAGTGTCCCAATTCAAGTGTTCCATTCCTAGTCCCGGGGTCCCAGTTCCAATATACCAGTCACAGTGTTCCAATATGCCAGTGTCCCAATCTCAATTTTCCAGTCCCAGTGACCAAGCCCGAAAGTCCAAGTCCCGGTGTCCCAGTTTGCCAGTGTCCCAATCTCAATGTCCCAGCCTCAATCTCAGTCTCAGTCTACGTCTTCTAGTACCAATCCACGTTTCCCAGATCCAGTTCACGTTTCCCAGTCCCAATCCCAGTTCCAGTTCTAGTCCCAGTCTCAATGTCCCAGCCCCAATCCAATTTCCAGTCCTAGTGTCCCAGTCCTAGCGTCCCAGTCCCAGTGTCCCAGTCTCAATGTTCCAGTCCTAGTCCCAGTGTCCCAGTTTTAATACACCATTCAAAGTGTCCCTGTGTCCCAGTATTCCAATGTTCTAGTTTTAATGTCCCAGTCTCAATGTCCCAATTCCAGTGTCCCAGCCAGAACATCCCAATCCCAGTGTCCCAATTTCCCAGTCAACGTCTGCCAGTCCCAGTAAACGTCTTCCAGTCCCATTCTACGTCTTTTAGTACCAATCCACGGCTCCCAGTCTCAATCCTAGTTCCAGTCTCAGTCCCAGTCCCAATCCAAGTTCCAGTCCTAGTGTCCCAATCCTAGTGTCCCGTCTCAGTGTCCCATTTCCAGTATTCCTGTCCCAATGTGCCAGTGTCCTAGTCTCAATATCCCAGTCCCAGTGTCCCAGCCGGAAAGTTTCAGTCCCAGTCCACGTCTTCCAGTCCCAGTCTACGTCTCTTAGTACCAATTCTAGTCTCCCAGACCCAGTTCACGTTTCCCTGTCCCAATCGCAGTGCCACTCCCACTCCCAGTCCCAGTCTCAGTCCCAAACCCAGTCCCAATCCCAATGTTCCAGTGCCCCTGTGTCCCAGTCAATGTTGCGAATCGAGCGAGTAGTCAACCATGCCTCTGCACACGCGAGCGAGTGAGTGAGAAACATAGCATTCAACACTTACGCCGCACACGCAGGTGTGCAGATATTTTGTTACCTACACACTCGTGCACGCACATCCTCACATCGTCTTCCTTAATAGCTTATTCCCGAGCAGGGATGGAAGATCAGTGATTTTGATAAAATCTGTGAGTTGTCGCCACACGCACAGATCACGATCCGTACAGATCATGGCAAACAGTGAATCTTTAGCATTGGATCACAAGATTTTGTTCTCTAAACAGTCTCAGCAGTCGATCACAGTGTTACATCTTACCTAGCTGCGAGAAAAAAGGTCACACATGTTGTTTGTATTGTGATTCATACGATGCACACAACCAATCGTCTGTATCTGTTATATTTCTCAACGCAATCATGCAATGAGCATGATCTAACATGAGGTTTGTCATAATCTGTACGGATCGCGACAAAGTGTTTGTCGCTTACAGGTAGTGATGTCAATGAATCTGAATCTGATCGCTTCTATGATCTTGATCGCTAGAAGCGATTTTTTTCCATCCCTGTTCCCGAGTCAAAAACGAGTATGGGATTCGCAACATTGGTTCCAGCCCAAGTGTGCCAGTGCACAGTGGGGATTTTTTTGCAAAAAAAGTCCTTTATCTCAATATCTCCAAATACCGCTAGGCTAGGATCAGTCTTTTGATATCAAAAGAATGGTATTTTTATGGGGATTCCAATGGTTTGGTCCTCGTTTACGGTACGCACATGTTTTCAGTAGTTTTGGCCAAACAAAAGGGATTTTACCCTACTTTTCTAGGAGTACAGAGAGGTATTGCTCAATAGCTCTGGAATCCGCTGGGATAAAACCGATCTTTATAAAACCGAACCGAAAGCTAACTTTATATACTTTCCAATGGCAGGGTATTTCATCGCGGCAAAATTAGTCATTTTACCTTAATTTTCTCAGTTAACGTTACCACATTAATGTAGCATGATCTTTATGATCTTATTGTTGGTCAACACTAAAAAATGCAAACAGGTGCTGTTAACTGTTTGAAAGCATATTAAAATAACGTTCTTTTGGTGAAAAAAGATTTAATTTATTCCAGCGGCATCCAGAGATATTCACTTTTATTGGTAATTTAACAGATTAAACTGTGTTGTATATAAATCGTGAATGTCAGATGTCCTTTGTCACAATCTCCAATTCTCGGTTGACCATAACGCGGAATATAGAGTTTCGCAGAATACCATTTCGCAAAAAACTTTACCCGGGATGTACCATTTCACGGAAAATCTTTTCGTAGAAAGTACCATTTCGCAGGCTGACCCAACTGAAGGAAAGTAATAGAGGTCAGTAGTTCTAGGAAAATAAATAAACTTAGATAGAGGTGATCTACGGGGCGCTGCATCACCCCGCAGTGGCCGGCGCTTCCGACGGCAGGTCACCAGCAACACTCGCGGCCTGGGCCGTCTCGCCCTGAATTGTCTAATGTTACTATTGATAGTTTTTGGTGGTCTTGTTATTGATTAATGTTTTATGAAAGAATCTAAAATTTCTCGAGTTCGATTAGTTTTTGAGTTACGCCACAATTTCTGTTTCATTTGTATGAGAGTCCTTATCCCCCTACCATAGGGGTGAGGGGTCTCAAACCATCATAAAAAAAATCCTGCCTCCAAAACCCCCCACATGCCAAATTTGGTTCCATTTGCTTGATTAGTTCTCGAGTTATGAGGAAATTTGTATTTCATTTGTATGGTACCCCCACTCCCCTCTTAAAGGGGAGAGGGGTCATAATTCCCCTTCTAAAGAGGGCAGGGGCTCAATTCACCATAGAAAAAATTCTTGTCTCCAAAACACCCACATGCCAAATTTTGTTCCATTTTTGATTAGTTCTCGAGTTATACAGAAATTTGTGTTTCATTAGTATGGGAGCCCCCACCCCTCTTAGTGGAGGGAGGGGTCTCTAACCTTCCCTGGCCCCAAAAACCCCTATATGCAAATTTTCGCGCCGATCGGTTCAGTAGTTTTCAATTCTATAAAGAACATACCGACACACAGACAGACAGAAATCCATTTTTATATATAAGATCTTTGATAAAACTAGGGTAAAATACCGTTTATTGGGCCAAAACATCAAGACGCAACCATGTGTCGTAAACATATACCATGTTCTGGGATTTCTCTTGATGATAGCTTATTTATGGCGAAAAAAGATCAATTTTATCTCAGCGGAATCCGGAAATATGGACTTTTACATCTCTTCATGTCGAGAAAAGTAGGGTAAAATGCCCTTCTTTTGGCAAAAACTGCTGGAAACAGATGCGTGCCGTGAACAAGCATCACACCATTGGAATCTTTATAAAAATATCTTTCTTTTGTCATCAAAAGATTGTTTCTAGCCCAGCGGCATTTTAAGATATAGAGATAATGGACTTTTTTTCTAAAAAATCCCCAATGTGCAGTGTTTCATTACCAGTTTGCCAGTCCCAATATCTCGGTTCCAGAGTCCCAAAGTCCCAGTTCTAATATCGTAATGCCCCAGCCCGCGTGTCCCAGTCCTAGTGTCCCACTCAAAGTATCCCAGTTACAATCCCAGTCCCAGTCCCATTGCCAATCTCAGTTCCAGTCCCAATATTCCAGTATTCCAATGTCCCAGTGTTTCAGTACCAGTGTTTCAGTGCTAGTGTGCCCGTATCCCAGTCCCAATGTTCCAGTGACTCCGACTGTCCCAGTGATCCAGTGCCCATGTTTCTTAGTATCACAGTTTTCCAGTTCAAATATGACAGTACCAGTGTCCCAGTGTTCAAGTGTACCAGTATCCCAGTCTCAACATCCCAGTCCCAATGTCGCAATATCCCATTCCGCGTCTCCAGTCCCAGTCCACGTCTCCCAGTTCCAGTTCCAGTTTCAGTTCCATTGCCAGTCCTAGTCCCAGTTCCAGTGTGACAGTGAGCGAGTACTAGTGTTTTAGTACTAGTGCGCTAGTGTTCCAGTCCCACTGTCCCAGTCACAGTCCCAATGTCACAATCCACGTCTCCCAGTCCCAGTGCCCCACTTAGTGCCTCACTCCAAGAGTCCCAGTCTCAGTACCCAGCACCAGCGCCGTTGCTAAAGGCCTAGTAACAAAAAAGCAGGTAAAAAGTTAGATGTGTAAAAGCGTTAGAATGGTGCAAGAATCGAATATTGCTAAGTTGAAATTGTCACAAGGTTCAAACGTAAGAAATTCGCAATAAATGGTTCAAATTCAAAATGGCGGATAGTCATTGATGTTTTTATGCATAAATTGACTGTCATTGGGTTGACTGCCAAAAATCGATTTAAAATTTTAAAATCCGAGATGGGGAATGGTTTTTCAGTTTTGGCATGAAAACCGCTGACTCTTCTGGAAAGGTTCAAACGATGATCGTAAGGCAATGTTTGACGCCATTTCGAAATCCGAAGTGTCTGCAATGAAACCTCAAAATATGGACTTTTTACCAATGGGGATTGCTGCTGTTCGTAGCTGGATGGAGGACGGTTTTTCAGATTTTGCGTCAAACACTGATTTTCGATTTCAAACAGCAACTTCGATTCTAAAAATTGTTCATGTTGTTATTTTCATGCAAAATATAAAACACTAGAAGACCCGGCAAACTTCGTACTGCCACAAATTGGGCTAAATATACGATATGTAAACTTCAGATGAACTCCTGCTGCGTTTTAGAAAAAGGGATATTTTCTAGGTATAAGTCAAGTTTTTCGTTGTCTAAGGAGTTCTGCGTTTGGTTTATTAAACGCTGGGATTTCAGAGAATGTCCAAATTTAACAACTGTATTAAGTCATTAGTAAGAAATGCATATCGGTGTAAAAGTTGGTTTGCCTATCTCCGCAATATCAACAGTCGTGTTTGTGGTAGTTGCATTGAGTCTTGTTTTATAAACTCTGCTGATTAAAAATAGTAATACTGGATGTTAATATATTTGTTGTAAAATTTGGTACGACGGCTAATATCGTCTGCTGCAACTTTGGAATTTCTCGATAATTTAAGGGCCGATTATTCCACAAAATCAATTGATCGCTGTATTGTTCCTTTGGTAATTCACGCACTAAAACAATTTAACATAAAAGCGTCATTTTATAAACCTTTTTACACTTTTAAAGAGTCTAATACGAAATGAAATCGACTGAAAGTTAAATACGATTGTTTTTTGTTTTGATTATAGTCACTTTAACCAGCTTGGGTCATTCGTGACTTCTGCGGGGTTGGGATTTGAACCCGGGTCCTCGGCGTGAAAGGCGTGAATGCTAACCACTACGCCGGGACTGATCCCTTAAATACGATGTATAATAGTTGCTTCGTTCACTTTTTTTTAAATTCTAAATCATATGCTCTTACTGTTGATTTATTAGCTTGATATTCAGTTAAACCGAATATGCTCATAATCCGTTAACATATGCAAAATATATTCTTCATTTGACGATTGGGAAGTGGCAATTGAGTGAATTTAGTGCTTAAACCTTTTGTTAACCTGCATCTTCTGGCTACGCATCCGATGTAAAAAGGAATAAAAATGATTCCTGTTTGTTTCATAAATTTGATAAATGAATGAACGAATAAATGAAATTAACGAATTTTATTGCTGACACTTTAGGCTTGAGTTTAGGTTGATTAATAAGTTAGACCTATTGATTGGTTATTTTCTGAAATATTTAATAGCATTGTTAGATGTGGCGATTCCAATGAAGGTAACCACGTGTTTGTTTGAACACGACTACGGTGCTGCAAAAAATCGTACGATGATCATAGCAGCCAACGACATGGCGCATGCAATGCGTTGCGGGTTTTAAAGGAAAACTAATTTTTCTAGTTTTCCTATCTTCCGAGTAAATTTTTCAACTTTTCTCGCCGGAAAAACATAGCGGAATACCGACGAATTTCTTGTATGGTTGTAGATAAAGTCAATAGATTCTAGTAGCTTACGTAAACAGCATTGAACGTGAAACTTTCCGAGCGTAGGTCATGTGAAGAATTGAAATGATGTTTTTCATCTATACAATTGCTTCCCTTTTAGTGTGACTTCTCCCACAAACTAGAACTGCGAATATCAAAACTCATTTCTATAGTCTATAAATTTTCCACCATTACGATGAAGCAAAGTAGCTCTCTCTCTCTCTCTCTTTCTGTATAGTAGGATTTTATTTGGTTTTTTTTTCTCCCCTTTCACAAACCATCCATTGCGGGCGCTTTCACAATCCTAACTAACGCAAGTAGTTAGTGCCCGAGCGGCTGCGATAATAAAATACACTGATGGGCAGAATAATATCAATAAATTTATGTTCCACTGGCACGACCGCCATTCATTCGGTCAGTGGAGAGCAGAGTTGCCTCTTCCGGTGGTGGACCTTTGCAGGAATCATACAAGGCTCTTGCCGGAGCCTATACTATCGACCGCAATCTGCACGGCAAGTACACGCTAAATTCAGAATAGACTTTCAGAATAGTAATTAAGAAATAACACAAGAGAACGCGACAATTTTCCGTACCCACATTCAGGCAAATAATTAATTAAAACATGTTTGACTTATTGGTCACAGTGTAATATGCAGCTTCTACGACGATCGACCGGACCGGATGCACATCGCACTGGGAAGACTGGAGAAAATGGCTCGTTACGATTGTTACTGTTGGCCGCCACCCGGAGGCTACTCGAATCGAGGGCTTGCTATCGACTGCAACTTACGGTGCCACAAGTCGACACAATACAGCTCTGAAACTAATTAAGACCTACGTTTATAACCGTGTGCACTTCATTATACACACATTGGGGGAGCGGTTTAACGAGGCAGGGTACGGATAGGGAGGTTCTAATTTATGGCTAAGCGCCACGTTGAGACACGTTGGAAGCATGTTTCTCCGAACCATCGGTTAGGAAGCGCTCGGGTTTTGATTTGTTGACACGTAATTATTATCCAACGTGCTTTCCTAAGCTCGAAATTGTTAGTCCACCACTCCGCAGGGGGACCTTTTCGAAGATAGGCTCAACGTTTTCAAATTAAATTACCACCAAATCCCTACGCTCCGCAAAAGGTGTTTCGACCGTGTCCTCTTCCTCGGTGTAGCACCACCACCGAGAGACTTGCGAGACCAATCGTAATCCTCTACCAATTTTCCGCTTCAATATGTTTGTTCCCATTTCTTGGAAAACTTCCAGTGGTTTGCTGGCCAGAATGGCTCGGCTCGGCTCGGACACAGTCAGGTCTCAGCTCTCGGGCCAGGTCAGGTCAGGCTATAGCCAGCCAGGATTAAAGAAATCACTCACTACTAATAATGAAAAGTGGCATTTTCCAATAGAACCTGATCCACAACGAGATCAAAGCCAGCAGCCAGAGCCAACCGAGCGCTCCCGGACAAGAGGAGAACCAAATGCACCCGGATGTGGAATGTTGTTGGTGGGAAGAAGGTATATCGGAAAGGAGCTTGTGCTCTACACTCACTGGGATGGGAAGAGAAAATCCTTTTTCGGTTTTTGCTATGAATTCGGAAGATTTTCTCCATCGGGGCGTTTTTTTTGTGTGTGTGCTAGAACGGTGATTGTTTGTGTTAAAATCACAAAAAAAAACGTAACGTAAAGAATTGATTTCGACAATTTCTCAACTAGCTACTTGCTAATATTTTGATGAGTGTGACTTTAATTTTTTTTTTTTTGTTTTTTTTTTCAAAACAAAAACGACTTCTGTCGCACCGAATGAGCTGAACGGTGAACGCACCGCTGCTCAGGTTCGGTAATCGGTAACTCGGCTATAGGATAGGACAGATTGCTTCCACAGAAGCTACGATGCATCGTGCATTTACGTGCCGGAATTAAGGCCGAAAAGCTGCAGACCTTTCTGGATTACCGGATGCTATCCAGTCGGTTTTACCATTTCCCGCTGGTTAAAGTTGAGATGATCGGAAAAGGGTGATCAGAAAAGGGAATCGTAGAAGTGGGTTATACAATTTGCAACAAGTCGGAAAGCTAATGTTGGATTGATAGTACAACGTAAAACTGGAACCAATGAACGATGTCTGTTGTATGTTGATTGAAAAAAATATATTCAAATATTCTTTCTTTTGTGCTCATAGGGACAACATCGGAAGGATGCTTTGATCTTAAGTTAATTTTATACTATTTGATTGCATTCAAAGATACATGATGCACATAAATTTGAATTGGAAACCTGGAAATGATGACCTTCTAAACCATTTACTATCTTTCTGGGTCAAAACATTCTGTTATTGAAATATTTTACTGTGAAATTACTGTCTACTTTGAGTGGTTGCCAATAATTGAAATAACAGATTTTTCCCAATCTATTTTTTTCCCTTTCAGCATCCAAAGAAACGCTGAATGGTTGCCTCCCCTCAACGGTCTCCGTCGGTGCGAGCAGCACCGGTAGCAGTAGTAATAGCACCAGCAATAGCAGTAGTAGCGGAAATAGTGGCGTTAGTTCCAATTCCAAGTCCACGGTGGCCGCTGCTTCAGTCGCAACCGTCAACAGTGCCAACAGTAATAACAGTACAATGATCGTATCCGGTGCACCCGGAGGACACAGCAGCAGGAGTGACAGCACGAGTAGCTGCAGTAGCACCAGTAGCAGTAGTAGCAGCAGCAGCGGCAGCAGTAGTAGTAGTAGCAGCAGCAGCGGCAGTAACAGCAGTAGTAACGGTAGCAGTGGGTCATCCACACTGGCCGTAACGGTGAACGGGCTACCAACGGTGGTGAAAAAACCACGGCCCAAAACCGTTTCACCGACGCGGCATGGCCCGCAGCAATGTCAGGTGAGCAAAAACAGAAATGCTTTCTTAACAAATGTTAGTAAGTTCCAAAAACCGAAACTGAACAAAGCACCAGCCAATTTCAGGTCAGTTCGAGTCGAAAGTTTCATAAATTTGCACCTTCTTTCCTTCCTGTCCACCAAACTTACCAGGTAGATGTTCAATTTGGCGGAAGATTATTCAACAATTTATTGCTTTATCTGTTCTCAGCGCCTATCCTAGTGCTGCACCGATAGATTCGGGGCCGCCTGTACTTGGATTAAAAAATCGCCCCCTGGGGGACGCTTCTCGATCCGAATCGTTAATGTACTGCCTGGAACATAACCACTCTACACTCCATTTTCGCTTCCCGTTCCTCGAACCCATCGAGAAAGACGCTAGCGCTAGCCTGCAGTCAAGAGATTTTAAAATGATTTCCAGAGTGGAAACGTTCACTTTATAAATACTTCCTTCTGCTATTTATCGATTGGTGTGCCAACCCCGACCATCAGCGTTCCGACCAGCAAGCAGCAAAAGCTTTGAAGGCCGCGGCGTACTTGCCTTTATTGGCGCTCGTTGCCGGCTGCCAGGAGATGGGGGTGAGCCCTAAGGATTTTGTAATTTTCTTCCTCTCCTTTTCCGCGCTGTGATCTCGCTGCGCTGGCTGGCGAGATCTTCAAACAGCGTCTAACTTCGACAAAGAGCGCGGTTCGAAACAGCAAAATGATGCAAATATTTATGTTTGTATATGTTCGTATAAATAAATTTATCTGAAATAAATACTCGGCAGTTGGCTGGAAGGAGAACGATTCCGAAAACGAAAACGGCGGGAGGAAATATTGATATCACGTCGTCGTCGTCAACGTCGTCATGAACAACCATCTTGATAAACCAACCAGCAGCAGCCGGCAGTCAGTTCCACTGACGCCAGTGATGCATGAAGAGCTGGTAGTCGTCGAGTTTGCGCAAGAAAGGGTTGCGGGAATTGAATTTTCCATGTCAATATCAAATGAAACGATGGCGATGGATGAGGCTGACGTGCTGCTCTGGCTCTGGCTAGACTGACTTTGAAGTCAGAAATCAACGATCATAAATTGATTTAAAACGTTACTCGCTTCAGTAGAAGGATTTATCCCATATGGATGAAGGGAAGTAAAGGTGGTTGGGGGATTTGTTTGAATTTTACTACTTTTCATTGGATATTACAAAACCGTGTAACATGAATCGTAAACTTTAAACTATAAAAACTAAAAACTTAAAAACGAAAAACTAAAAAACTAGAAACTAAGAAACTTAAAACTGAACTAGCTTAGCTTAGCTTAGTCTGATTGCACATATCAATGTTTGCACTCAGTGATTGACCCGAGTCAGTGAAGTTGCACAATGAAACAAATGAATGTGGTTGGAAAGGACCGATTATTCTCACTTTGCAAAATTCAGGAACTCGGTATATAAAGGGTCAACTAACTGCGCCTGCCACGTCTTTGCAATCAGGTGGAATTGAGGAAGAAAAGTTAGTGGCATCTTTGTTGTTTTAGGGACCGTATAACCCTCTGCATCCCCACAAAGATTCTGTAATATCTCAGGCTTCGTCGCTCCCTGAACTGCAATCATCAAAAGACAAAAGTCGATTCATAGCAGCCTTTCCGTGATAAATGTGTCGTCTGTGTTTGGGAAGTCGAAAAATTATGGAAAAAACAATTCCAGTAGAAAACATCCAATAGCCTTTTAAATAGAATTTCATTTAAAAAAATCAGAGGGGTTGTGTACAAGACACGACCGCATAGGTGACGCAGGACTACGTAAGTCTCTTTGTAATGATAGTAGCATGTATCCACGCATGTAATAATACGATTCTTCATGTACATCATACTACATGCAGCATTTGTTGAGACTAACTGCAGGTTGAGAAAATACGATTATTTTTAAATGAATGTTAATAGCGCTAGCGTCTCAAATCTTCAACATCAAACACTATTTACATATACCGTGGACCCCCGTTCGTTTGACCATTTTTAATCTGAACACTTTTTAATTTGAACCCCGCTGGTTTGCACGACGTGCAAATTAAAAATGGTTCAAATGTCATTCTCAACATGACATCATTTGTTTATGCAGACAATGCACATAAATACGACTTGGTTGTACTGACCTAGCGTGTTTAATCGGTTTCACATATCGTTTTAACGATTAAGATAGATATCCGATCGGAAAATTCAATATTCGCACTTGCAACACTTGCCAACTAAAACAAACCACCAAAACAATAACAAAGAGCAGGGCGGCCAGTTTACACAGGTTTCAGCATATTTCGGGTTACCAGTTGTTCAATGTATTTTGATAACATCAAAAAATTGTTATGTTAAAATGACTTGACTGTGCTGCAGGTTGAGAAATTCAATTTTTTGCAAATAGATAATTTTTTTACATGTTTTTACTCATTTTCATGATTGAACGCTACTGTATAAGTTAAAGTCGTTTGGAAAAAGTTTTGTACCTTACTGCCTTATACTGAGCTGACGATCAAATAAACATTGACATCACTACGGATGCCTTCTACCTTGTCTTGTCCATCATTTTCGATAGAAATTAATCTAAATGTAATACTTGACTATGTAACTATGTAAAACATGAAACGTTCAGAACTATTCTCGAATAAGAGAGTCGCTGATTTTCCTCGCGTGGAGTACTGCCGCGTTACGTCACATGCACAAATATCCCTTCAGCCCTGTTTCCGAGCAAGACAACACTTCCGAACAAATTCTTGCAATACATATATGGATGCAATCTGGCAAAAGAAAAGAGTGGTCGCTCACTTTTATATGAAGTTTCACTTTCAGGACATCGAATTGGGCTAGAATTAGTGTGTAATCGTAATATCGGTTGAATGAAAGGGGTAGTTTTACCCTTTCAGTCACAAAATTGTTTACGTGCAGGACATCAAATTGGACTAGGTTTAATGTTTAAACGATAACACAGGTTGAATAAGAGGGGTGGTTTGGCACTCTGGCGTACTTCCCAAGCACAGATATCAAATTGAACTAGGTTTAATAGCTTTCGTAAGAAATTTTGTTGGGAGGGGTCAGTCCCGGCGTATTGGTTAGCATCCACGCCACTCACGCCGAGGACCCGGGTTCAAATCCCAACCCCGCAGAAGTCACGAATGACCCAAGCTGTTAAAGTAACTATAATCTAACAAAAAAAAATATTTTGTTGGAACGAGGAGACTTTGTCACTCTTTCTGGCGTACTTCCCCAGCATAGATATCAAATTGGTCTAGGTTCGATCGTCGCAAAGAATCTTCGACCTGTTGGTACGGGGAGATTGTGTACCTTTTTTCTAAAAATACGTTTAAACTATGATGGTGTCTTTTGCAACCAATCACGAAGCGAGGATTGCCAGTTGGACAATGCTTCATTATTTTCAATTTTTCAATAGTGCGTACTTTGAAATCAATAGGTTTCAATATTGGAAGAATTTCCGATCGGTTAGCGCAAAAATATTTAAAATCGATCGGGAAACCGCTAAGCTATTAGCGCTCAAAACTTATCATTTCTAGTGACGCTCGCATTTTTCGATTTTTTGGAATTACTCCCTATATCAGCTACCTTCCTGAAAGACGTAGTCCTACGTCAAAATCTAAATAATAATTGTTCAAGCGTACATTTATCCACACTGGTAACAGCAATGCTAAGCAAAACCTAGTCCTGCATCCCGTTTTCGAAAATTGATCTATTTTTGCTCAACATACTTCACAGCCAGCTGGTGGAGTACAGGACAATTGCGGGGCTAGTGCTACGTTCCTATTGAGCCTAACAGCCTCCCATCCGAGATTCGAACATATTTATGTACGACGACTAGCTTGTTAGGTCAGCCTCTTAACTCCATGGGAAAATGAGAGGTTAAGCACTGGCAAAGATCTTCAAAACCCAGCAGTCGTCGCAATTCAATTAAAATTGTTATGTCGACTGTAGAATTTAATATTTTCTGTTTTCTTGGCTATCAGTCTATTTGTAATCTTTCCAACGTTTCGACTGTGTATTTTAGGTTTCTTCAGGGATATGCATGGGTGTGTGTTATGGTTAGTCTATACCTATAAAAATTGATTTCTGTCTGTCTGGCTGTCGGTATGTTCCTTATAGAATCGATAACTACTGAACCGATCGGCGTGAAAATTTGCATGTTGGGGTTTCTGGGGCCGGCGAAAGTTGTTATGATGGTTAGAGAACCCTCCCCCGACTAAGAGGGGGGGCACCCATACAAATTGAATACAAATTTCTACATAACTAGAGAACTAATCAGGCAAATGGGATCAAATTTGGTATGTGGGTGTTTTTGGAGGTAATAATTTGGAGGGGAATTATGACCCCTACCCCCTTTAAGAGGGGGGCTCCCATACAACATACAAATGAAATACAAGTTTCCTCTTATCTCGAGAACTAAACAAGCGAATGGAACTAAATTTGGCATGGTGGGGTTTTTGGAGGCCAAATTTTTTTTGTGCTGAATTAGGATCCCTCGCCAGTTTAAAAGGGGGGGAGGACTTCCATACAAATGAAATACAAACTTATTCATAACTTGAAAACTAATCAAGCAAATGGAACCAAATTTGGCACGCGGTGGCTTTAGCAGGCAAAAAAATTTTCTTTGATAAATTATGACCCCTCCTCCTTTTTAGACGGGGCTCACATACAAAAGAAATACAAATTTCCTCACAACGCGAGAACTAGTTAAGCAAGTGGAACCATGCGGCATTTGGGGGTTTTTGAAGGCAAGAATTTTTTCTGTGGTGAATTATGACCCCTCCTCCGTTTAAGAGGACTCTCATACACATAAAACAAATTTTTTTTGCGTAACTCAAAAACTAATCGAACTCGAAATTTTTTTGAATCTTCCATAAAACATTAGTCAATAAGGCTATTATAAATATTTTATAGAGTTTTTGTCCTCCCAGTGTTGGGCAATTGAAAGGAAAGAGAATAATTCTCTTGCAGAACTTTTCAAGAGGACCGAAGTAACAATGAGAGAGTCTCTTTTTGCCTCTTCTCTTCCGCTTACTACGGCGATGTGAATCCTCTTTAAAACATCAGCTTTGCATGAATGCGTTGTTAGCGCCACTATTTAGCTAAATGTTAAGAAAATTTTCGTTGTAATGCATTTATGATGCCGAAATAATCGAAAGAGAGGAACGTCAAAGAGAGTCTCTCAATGTTATTTAGGTCCTTTTGAAAAGTTACGCGAGTATCGAGCAAAAAGAATGCATTTTTACCTAAAGTTTACACGTGAAAACCAAATCTGTTCTTGTTTTTCTTATATATGTTATTGTTTACGATGCAAAAACTTACGAAAAGAACGAAAAAATGGCGATTTTTACAAATTCTATTGTTTGAATTTCCATTTCTGTTTGGTCTTAGACGCGTTAACACACCGTACACTCATTTTTTGAGTTTTTTGGGCTGTGGAGCTCACAGACCATTGATTTTGTTAAAAAAAATCGACTTGGCATCCCACAAATTATTTTTTGCTTTTCGATTTTTCAAGCCAATTTCAAAAACTTTAAAAATAATATGCAATGGTCTAATAAGAGCAACGAAAATTAGCCTCCCCGCAGAAATCATTTCTGTCCAGGTTTATTTATTTTCCTAGATCTACTGACCTCTATTACTTTCCTTCAGCTGGGTCCCAACAAGCGACAGCGAGTAAGAAGACCCCTGCGAAATGGTACTTTCTACGAAAAAGTTGTCCATGAAATGGTACATTCCGCTTAAGGTGTTTCGCGAAATGGTATTCGGCGAAATGTTATACAATCACGGCGAATATTGCTATCCGCTTTCTGGCTAAGCAATGGGGTAGTTGCTTTCTACTTTACTGTGAGGAAAAATTGCAAATTTGTATATTAAACTACCGATGTTTTCATAGTTACGTAACTGTCAAAATGAATCATCTAAGGTCGAGCTCCTCAGAAACTTGCAAAACTCGAAATTGTGACAAAGATTTATGACCAACACAGGTTAATTTGTGGCAATACGAAGTTTGTCGGGCCAGCTAGACTCATATATAAAAATGGATTTCTGTCTGTCGTTACGTTCCGTATAGAATCGAAAACTACTGAACCGATCGGCGTGAAAATTTGCCTGTAGGGGTTTTTGGGGCCAGGGAAGGTTTTTATGATGGTTAGAGACCCCTCCCCCCACTAAGAGGGGGGGCTCCCATACAAATGAAAAACAAAGTTCCTCATAACTCGAGAACTAATCAAACAAATGGAACCAAATTTGGCATGTGGGGGATTTTGGGGGCATGGATTTATTTTATGATGGTTTGAGACCCCTCACCCCTGTGGTAGGGAAGGGGGAGGGACTCTCATACAAATAAAACCGAAATGTTTGCGTAACTCAAAAACTAATCGAAATCGAGAAATTTTAGACTCTTCCATAAAACATTAGTCAATAACAAGGCCACCAAAAAGAGAAAATCCTTACAGTATAACCTGGAATTCCGGAATTTTTAACCTAATTGCGATAAATAAATTAATTTAAAAAAAATAGATCCACAATCCTACGATTACTTGATTTTTTCAGGCCAAAGCATACAGAGTGCTCCACCTTTTATGTCGGTATGTAAACGCTGTATAACTTTCACATTTACCAACCGATTTCTTTCATTAGATATGTTTTGGAAACGCCATTTCAGTACAATTTTCGCCATGTATCGCTTCACACCGAAAGAACGCGCTGAAATAGTGACACTTTACATCGAAAATAGTCGTTCCATTGTGTTAACTCAACCTGCATATCGGAAAAAATATCGCGGCAATTTTAACCTCTCTTCAACCTGGCGGTGTTAATAAGCAAAATTGCCGCATTTGGGGAACGGAGAATCCTCACGAGATTCACGAAATGCCCTTGCATGACCGGAAAATAACTGTGTGGGCCGGGATTTGCGCCGAAACCATTATTGGTCCATATTTTTTCAAAGAAAATGAAACTCTCGATGCGCGAAAAAGGTCTAGAAGGTTACTGGTTTCAACAGAACGGTGCACCATGCCACACTGCGAATTCAACAATTCAATTTCTGCAACGAAAATTTCCGGGGCGTCTGGTGTCAAAAATCCCCAGATCACCTGATTTAACCCGCAATTATACTTCTTTAATAGTTTGAACGTAAATTCTCAATTACTCACGGTTATAATTGGGATTCTATGTTCAAGTTACTAAGGTACAACCATCAAGATACAGATATTTCTCCTTAAAGTATAGTCGTGCCTTCACGCTACTTATCATAGATAACTCAAAAATATTTTCACAAGAATCAACTGTCATTATCCGGTCAGCGCGTGAATTGTCAAAGCCTCCAAGCATTTCTAATAGTCATTCGTTAGTAAATATAAAAAAAGAACCGGAGCGCAATCAAGTAAATTTCAATACTTCCCCCTTAAGTGCGCCTTATGCATTATAATTAGTTCCTCATCCGATGCCTATCTCGACTATCGCATTCGCTCTCGGGGTAAGATCCCAGCCTCCAGTAGTACCATAGAAAATTATTTTCATAAAACAAAAAAAAATGCGAACGAACGTACCTCGGAGAAACTCTACGGATGTCTCATTATCGTTTTCACTTCTCCACTCCATGTCATGTCTGAGTGGTTGAAAGTGGGAGGAAAACCGGTGAGGAAACTGCCTATAGCTTGTCTGCCTTTTCTCGGCCTGTGCTCGGTGTGCGCAGTGCAGATGCTTCCCTGTGCTGTGGAAGCGATATAATGACGTGTCCTTCCGAGGTAATTGGAAATTTTATAGACATCTTTACGTCATAAAAAGGCTTTTTCTTGCACCTCCAAGCGAAAATTTGCCCGCTCAAAACGTGTTGATCTGTTCGATCTTGCAAGGAATATTCTACACAGTTTGGTTGAAATGATTTTGTTTTAATTATATGAGTTAAAGTTCAATCATTAAACAACGTTGAAATGTTTATCAAGTTAAATACCGTATAAAAACTTAAAAATTAATTACCATGTGCACATTGTCTCATAGATAGTTACAGTTTCCGAGATGAGAAGGAGGTATCTGCCCGGTTTAAATCCATCCTAGTCTGCAGTTTGTCTTGATTGCTCCCATACAGACGGGCTGCAAAACTGCAAGACTAACGATGGCCGCTGAAGTTAAATACGTGTACGCCGGACATGTCCAGCCAACCGACACGATCATATCGGTGGCAACAGTCGACAGCTGGCGGTGGTCAGTCGCTGCACCCTGGTTGGCCAGCGGTCCACACAAACTAATGAGAGTAATCTTGTACTAGAATTAAAATTTAATGACTACTAATATTCAGGTTTATTTGCGCCGTCGCGTCGCTGCTGTCGTCGGTCGCTCTCCTACCGGGTCCAGGCTCAGGCCAAGGGCACTAATGAATCCTTTTTGGTGCGTCCATCCATGGTTGCACCTAGTGGAAAGCGACTCGGGGACGTACAGAGCAGCACACTGGAGCGGTCCGATGATGCGGTTTAGAGTGTCAAGTTCTATTTGGCGTTCAAGGCCGAGGGAACGGTGCCGAGGGAAGGGCACGAGCACTGGGGAAAATTTATTCGGGCAGTAAACTCTATCGGACTGCAGCGGTTAATTTAATGACAATCTTCATCTGCCAGTTTATGATGGCTGATTATCTCATTGTGTACTTTAACGAATTCATTTTTTTAAACATTTTAAATTCTAGATTGAATTTTGGGTTTCTGTATTCTAAATGTGGCATCTCGAAGTTAAGTTAAGAACCATACCGCAAAGAGAATTCTTTAAACAGTTTTGATTAACGAAGCCTAACAACAACAAACGCCCGCTACACTGTATTTCTAGACCTACCATTGGCTACCATTGGCAATTCATTAGCAAGTTTCTCTAGAAATAACCACCACCTTCTGCTGGTAACCCTAGTATTTGCAATCAAGTTGGCACAAGCATCAGTGAAAACCACTCTTCCTATCCATCAGAGACTGCCTGCCGCAGATCAATCGGAAGCTGGTGGAGCAAACACTGACGACCACGAGGTGGGTAGGCTGATAAATGATTACGGAGGGAAACTCCCCGGGCAACGCGCAGAAACTTTCTTGCTTGGTATAGATAGGTCGGTACATACTTTAAAAATAGTCGACTAACTGACGCGATGCCAGTTCAGGCATGGAAGCCTCGCAACCATCATCGTTATGGTAACGAATACGACGCTAACGATGGGGAATAGCCTGCACAGCTGCAGCAGTGGTTGTTTATTAAAATCCACAGACTACTGATTCTGATTCTGAGTTGAATTATTTCATCACGTGCCCGCTCAAAAGGTGGAAATTTACAGCCGCCGCTTGAAGAAAAAAGCCGCTGAAATACTCCACCCATATCGGTTCCCGATGATAGCTCGCATGGAGGATTTTCTCATTGGTCGCATTCGATCGTACATGGATGGAATTGTAATTGGAATTTATTGCCAATTGAGGTCATGGAACGGATTTTCACCAATCGAATCAAACGAACATTTCGAGTTTATTTTTAGTGACTGGATCAAACAACGGTCATTTGTTGTAATGAATTCGATTTAATCGAAATGGGAGAGGTTTTATTTAATAACAGCTTTTTTTATGGAGGTTAGGAAAATGACCTGTACCCTCACATCGAGAAGACCTGCCAGGCTTGTGACATACAAATGAAGGACCGCTCGAAGCTGGAAGCTGTTTTACGAGCGTAGTAAACATGTGCGATTCAGACGGTCCGAAGTTCGTTCATGGGCCATTAGGCCTAATGGATGCTTCATTATCCGGTTGACTCGTTTTCTCCCGGACCTTGAGTATGGTTCATTATAGGGCATTTTGATTCGTAACTTTATCAGTCTCCCGATGGTAGACTTTTACGCTTTGTAATATAATTTAACCCTACACGCTTGGTTGGGTGGGAAGCCGCTGACCTTGGTCGAAATGAGTGATTTTCGGCAGAAAACATTTGCGGAAGTGAACTGTGTGATTTTCGTAATTCAATGAAAGCATTCAAAGCAACAGATAATTAGTGTGCACTAAGCAGCGTCTAAAATGCAATGCAATTATGCAAAAAGTTACCGTTTGATTAATCTATTATGCAACAGTTTTAAATGATTATAGATATTTGCGGAAGAGCATTAACCGATAGATCCTGATGCAGAACAAAAACCGACGGTCCTTGTATTTTAAGTTGAAATTCTACTTGAAACTTTAAATAAAAAATCAGAGGGGCTGTGTACAAGACACGACCGCATATATAGATGACGCAGGACTACGTAAGACTCTTTGTAGTGATAGTAGCATGTATTCATGCTTGTAATCATTCGATTCTTCGTGTATACATGCTATATGCAACATATATACATGCTACATGCGTTGTATGTAACATTTATTAAAGTAGTAACATTGCATACGTTCAATTCTCAAAAGATTGTGCATTTGAAAACTATTTAACAAAATCAAGAACACAAACTATTACTTTCCTGCTACCTTACTGAAATTAACCATTTTACCAATTCAATCTTATTTTATCAACAGCACATCTTTTCACTACACTTCTAATGAAACGGCAAGCATGCGTACTCATACAGAGTCGTATTATAACCGAACACTACAGCTGTGGTACCTTTTTCCAACACAGATATCAAATTCGCCGAGGTTTAATCGTCTCGCAGTAAAGAATTTGCGATCTGTAGGGACAACGAACTTGTGTAATTTTTTCTGGCACACTTCCCTAACACAGACATCAGATTGGACTAGGTTTAATCGCGTTCGTAAGAAATCTGTTGGCACGAGGGGGCTTTGTCACTCTCTATGGCGTACTTCCCAAGCAAGGACATCAAAATGGTCTAGGTTGAACCGCGGTGTTAAGAAATTTTGTTGAAATGAGAAAACTTTGTCACTTGTTTTGGCTTACTTCCCAAGCACAGATATCAAATTGGTATAGGTTTTGATCATCGTAAAGAATCTTCCAACCAATCACGAAACGAGAATTCTGGTAAAACATAGGTTCATTATTATCAATTTTGCAAAAATTCAACGTCAAGAATCCATACTTTTCTTCATTTGGGTCAATTCTTAGAAGATTTTCCGATCGATTGGTGTAAGAATATTGAAAATCGGTTTGAAAACCGCTGAGCTATTAGCGCTCAAAACCTTTCATTTTTCGTAACGCTCGCATTTTTTGATTTTTTGGAATGACACCCTATCTCAAAACTTGCCGTAAGACGTAGTCCTACGTCAAAAGTATCCTGGAGTTCCCGGTAACGAAGGAATTATAAAATCCATGCGCTCTAGTGGCATTACTGGAGCGCTAACTCCGATCAAGACAAATCCACATTTAGTATGGATGTGCAGTGCTTGCAAAAACCTTATATCTTAAGTGCGCTTTGCAAGCACTTTGGTATCCGTCAATAAGGCGAGTGAGTCTATAGTCGAATTCATGAAAAATGAAGTCGGCGACGGTTTTCTGGCTGATATTAGGAAAGAGATTCGTTTGAATTTCAAAACGTTGATAAATTCTGTCCCACGCACACCAACGTCCATCTATCATACCCTGCTTCCATCTTCGTCTAGAGCTAAACGACTGTGTGAAAATGACGACGATGATGATGTTTTTTTTTTCGTCGTCCACCAAATGCTGCATGTGGCATCGGCGAACCTGGTTCCTGAAGCTGCTGAACAGGACTCGAATAAATTCTGGCTGTACTTATCAGGCATCTTACCGGAAATTCCAGACACTAAGGTTTCCGAATTAGCAATGTCCAGGTTGAAAACTACCAATCTGCGGGTAGGCAAACTCGTCCCACGTGGTAGAGACACAGGATCACTCACATTTGTGTCATATAAAATCGGAATGCCGTCCGAACTCAAACTTGTCGCACTTTCAAGTGACACTTGACCCCGTGGAATTCGTTTTCGTGAATTCGAAGCTACAGGTAATAAGAAGCAGGTTTTTTGGAAACCAATGATGTCGACCCTCGAACCAACCGTTGTACCCGAGACGCCGAAAGCACCATCCAACTTTCAGAGGCCGCCCAGTAGTATTGACTACCTCTGGCCCAATAAACACTACTGTACCTGTTTGCTGCGCCACCTCTCGCTTCTTCGTGCCTGGTCCCTTGTCTCGACCCACCACACCGCAATCACCTGATGATTTGTCAAGATCAAGCTGTGTGATCGCACCGTTGACTGTTTACTACCAAAACGTAGGCGGGATGCATATGAAAATAAATTACTTTTTCCTAACGACTGCTTTTTGTGACTATGACGTTATCGTGCTGACCGAAACGGGGCTTCAGAGTGATGTGAAAAATGCTTAACTGTCATCCAACTTCAACATCTTCCATTGTGACCGGAGCTCCGCAACCAGCCAGTTACAAAGAGGAGGAGGAACGCTCATCGCTGTAAAGAAAGCTATCTCATGTACCTCCGTACGTCTAGACGACTGCGACTCGCTTGAGCAAGTCGTTATCAAACTTTCCCTCCCGACCAAATCTGTCTACGTATGTGGAATCTACCTGAGACCCAACAGTGAACCGGATAGATACATCGCACATTCCAACTGTGTACAGCAAATCGTGTGTAAAGCAACCTCCAACGATTCAGTGTTAGTAGTCGGTGACTATAATCTACCTCGCTTGACATGGTCCTACGATCTCGATGTAGATTCTTATATAGCGTCAAATGCCTCCTCTGAACACGAGCTTGTTTTCACCGAATATATGATTGCTAGTGGATTACAGCAAAATGCAACGTACGTAACACGAACGGATTCTAGGATTCTAGACTTGGCTTTTGTAAGTAACAGCGGAGAAGTCGAACTGGTCGAAGCACCATTCTCGATTTTACCTTCTGACCGTCACCATAAGCCGTTCGTTCTTCCCTTAACTGTACAATGTCCATCGTAGAATCTATATAGAATATTGGCAGATCGAGATCTTGACTTTAGCCGCTGTAACTATGAAGTTATCGCTGAACTAGGCTTATTGAGTTGAGATTAACTTCTTTACGGTGCAGATACCTATCAACTCTAGCTTAGAGAAGCGCTGTCAAGTGGACAGCATTTACGTGGATTTTGCTAAAGCATTCGATAAGGTGCCCCACGAATTAACACCGAAAAAGTTGGAAATGCTTGGTTTTCCTCTCTGGCTCATCTCGTGGTTGCAATCATACCTATCGGACAGATCTGTTATCGTGAAACTAGGATCTGTCGAGTCAGGCAGTTTTTCAACTCCATCTGGTGTGCCGCAAGGTAGTCATCTTGGCCCCTTAATTTTCATTTTATTCGTAAACGATTTGAGTAACCGATTGAACTCTCAGCATCTCATGTACGCTGACGACTTGAAAATATACCGAACCATCAAGTACAAGTCTGGACACCTTATCATGCAAGCCAGATCGCTCGCATCGAAAGGGTTCAACGCTGTTTCGTTCGTTTTGCGCTTAGACGACTGCCCTGGAATGAACCACAGAGATTGCCGCCTTACAAACAGCGATGCCTACTGTTAAGGCAGCCTTTGCACCAGCGACGCATATACCTAACATAGCGACCGAGTCCAAGACGGCCATTTTATAGCATGTTTTTCGGCTAATGGATGTCCTAAAATGAAAATCGACTTGCGGGGCTCATAGCGAAAATGGCGATTCTTCGATAAAATGCAATATGGTGACCAAATCCAAGATGTTCGCCAAAAGTTTTTTTTGCTCTATTTAAAAGCCCTATTCTTCTTTTTTACAGAAATTGTACAGGATATAGTTCTCAAGGTTTGCTAAAAATTAACCTTTTTTTAACTATCGGGTTCCGTGGCGAACGAAGGGTCCGCTGACTGTTTCGAGGTATTAAAAATGTAATTATCATTTTTCAATCATTTTAACGCTTTATAAGGCAGTGGTAACTATATTGTCACCAACGAAAAATATTTGTTTTGCTTCTATAATAATATCGATATACAATAAAACTGACCCTTGACGCGCTGTAGGGCTTTTAAACTAATCAGTAATTGAACAGCGGTCACGTTTACTTCTGAATGTGGGTAACGGGTGGCAACTAAAATTTTAGAGTTTTTTCGCCGCCTTTATACTTAACAACAAACGAGCTCAGAGAGAAATGAGAGTATGTATGTGTTAGCTCTCTTTCTCCTATTTTTGTCAATATTTTTTGTTTTATTTGTGCTTACCCAGTTTTGCTTGAAATGGCATCGAAACAAGAAGTATGTCGGGAGCGCGTTGATACACTTCTACGAACTGCAACAGAAATCTCGGCAAAAAATATACAGTGCAACATTTTAAAAGCCAATATGTTGCGACTTCGACTGTTTACCATATCCTAAGATGTCCAACAACTATTCGCAAGCAAGGTAGTGGAAGACCAGCCAAAATTATGGACGTAGAAGGTTATCGTTCTCTTTCTCGTGCCTTCAACAACAAGCCCTCTGGCCTGGTTATTAATTAAGATGTGCACCAGACAAATGTTTGAAGAAAATTTGGACCCGAAAAATCTGTCTCAGTGCGCCGGATCGAAGATTTCTTCGGGATTTTGAGTTCCTTGGTGTACAAAAAGAACTGGAGAGCCACGAATTGCGAACAGTTCACCGAACAGCCGATTACGGACCGTTTTCAAATGTACACCAATTTTTTTCAACAATAGATAATGTATCTTTAATTTAGGCAAATCAGATTTTCTTTAGGTATCTTTGTCTTTTTTTGACAGCTTGAGAAAAAAAAATTCCAAAATTTTAGTTGCCACCCGTTATGTGTCAAAATACTTTTCTGATTTCAAGTGGGACTCGGGTTAAAAATTTACCAAATGTGATTGATGCGTTGTTCAGAAAATGCTTTTATTCCGTTTAATAATAAGGCCAGTACGGGGATCTCTGATAATTAATAGATGAACGTCTCTGGAGTTCATCCCTATTTATCACAGCTGTCATAAATATCTCCGAAAAATGTCAACTTGACTGGGTAGGCCGGGTGCTTAGGGTTATTAAGGGGATGTAAGCGGGATACCAGACCCGGTTTGGATACCGAAGGAGAATTCTACAGTGATTATGGGCAATAATAGAGGTACTAAGGTAGCAGATGGGAAATTAGGTCAATTGTTTTACTATATTACATTTAATTTACAATAATAATATTTCTAGCGGTCGGTTTTTTGGGCTTTGGTGCCGGATTCCCATTATAAATACTGCGCACTAGCTCTGTGCCCTCGAGAGTTGGCAGGCGGGTACGACCCTATGTTTTAAAGCTTCTGTCGACTACCGCGAATGCGTAGGTCGTCTTGCGCTCAATTTGCTATGCCTATCCTGGGACACTGCATAAATGCCGGGGGGATGAAAGATGAAATTTATTCCATGGGTCGAGCCCCGATTAGTTGATAACCACTGATGTTCGAAGATTTGTCTTCCTTTTGGTTCATTGGTGGTTGTTTGTGATGGAAAATTGATGGTGGGTGCGCGGTTGAGGACAACCGGTCGGGGCTGACGAGATTTCCACTTCTTCACTATACTACATTTAACAAGTAAGGTAGTACAAAATGTCCTCTGATCATCGATTGATTAAAGATTGTAGATTGGGCCACTGCCTTATAAAAAGTTAAACCAATAAAGTAGATACAGAAGTTCCAATATTTGAAGACCTCGTGTCAGTAGTGGCCCCATTTCAACGAGAATCACTCACAAGATGAAACCATTACCTACCCATTGTGTGTGTTTTTCGTTCTCGCAAAGGAACATTTCTCCCCACGAAAAGTAAAAATTCGAAAAATACCTTAAAGATTATTAAAATTTTTAATTACCTATGATAAAGAAACGTGCGTTTCCCAACGAGATCGTGTTCGTCTCCAGCTATTTCTGACAATCCTCCAGGGTGAAACTTTTCAAACCCTATTCTAGCAAACGCCACGAAACGCGTAAATTTCAACCTGCCAGCGCTGGAATTAATTTAATTTGTTGGATTTGTAGAACACTTCGTTCGGTTGTTTACCGCCATTGCCATTAGCAACGGTTTGTCCGTATCCTGTGCTATTCCCGCACCGCCAATTCTACGCAGGTAATTTATTCCCATCAAATTGAACGCCATTCCTTGAATTCCTTCGTGCACTCCTCTTGCTTCGGTAGCGAATTTTTAAGCCATCAACATACACACACATACAGTCACACCAACAGAGATACCTTTAGACGTACGCACATTGTATTCACGGATCGTTAATTCCGGCCGTCCAATAACGGCGGCACCTTTGCGGCCTTGGTTGAATTGTTCATCATTTTAATGGACACATTATGGTGGTGCGCTTCGGTACGCGGATACCCAACGTGATGACGACGATGATGACGACGACGACGACGAGACAGGCAGGGTGGCCTCCCTGGGAAAGGATAATGTAATTCTTGACTTCCGCCCGTGTTGTCTGTATCGGGACGCGGTGGAGCGGTTGCTGGAGCGAAGAAACCCGGAGGCGGCACAGTGAAATTTCGCCTGTGCGCCTAATGGGGTACTCCAACGATAATAATAGAGGCTGTAATTTCGCTCCGGAAATAATTGCGTGGATGCAAGCAGTTGAATAATGTGTACAACAATTTCCGTCTTTCGCATCTGGAGTGATTGATGGTAGATGTTGAATTGTGATTCTATAAAAAACTGATAATTATATTAACATTCCTTTGCTCACTCCGACATGCCTACGTTTGGCCCGATTTATAACTTTGTCAATTTTCTTTTCGGATTTTTTTTACAGGTGTGCAGTAAAGTGTTCGGAAATGCATCCGCCCTTGCTAAGCACAAGCTGACGCACAGCGACGAACGGAAGTACGTATGCATAACGTGCTCGAAAGCGTTTAAAAGACAGGATCATCTGTAAGTACGCCCATAGTCTGCATCCATTGCGAGCAATGGCCACCCGCGGTGGCCGGGCAGGACAAACACCTTTGATTAATTGGAATTTTTGTCATTCTCCGCAGCAACGGACACATGCTGACACACCGGAACAAGAAACCGTACGAGTGCAAAGCCGAGGGGTGCGGAAAGTCCTACTGCGATGCTCGTTCGTTGCGGAGGCACACCGAGAATCACCACAGTGCCGTCGGTATGGCATCAGGACCATCGACGCCCCTGACTGTGGCGGCTGCTAGTCCGACGGGCGGAGCGGCACTGCAGTCGGTCATTGCAACGATGGCTTTGACTACAACCACTACGACGACGACGGCAGCCATGACCACTGGGCCCCTTAGTGGGCTCAGCCTTTCGCCGGCAACCGCCAGTGGTAAGATAGAATTCCACACTCAACCTATCCGTTACCTCCGCCCAAATCTAGCCCGAACAATCCGCTTCAGAACCTCACAACATATTACGTGCCATATTCCTTTCACCATTTTTTCTTTCCTACAACATCCTGCCCGCCGTGGTTGTTACTCTTTCACTCCAATCAACTCCGTCCGCACGGGACAATGCCATTAAGAAAAGCTTTCCACATGTATGAGCTACCTTTGGCAAATCCTGCCTCCAACAATTCCAATAAACTGTCGAAAGCAATCACATTTTTCTTCGTCTCGAAGCGATGTGTTCCGGAGACGTAGTTTTCCGCATATTTTGCCACTTCATCTGCACACTACGAGCTCGCTGACGGCCGGGCATATTCCGTCACGTCGACAAACTTTGTCGCCTCCGACAAAAGGACAGAAAATTCCTTGCCCCCCGTTTCCTTCGACCTACCTGTCTTTGTTTGCTCAACTTCACCGCACCGTGCATGTGCTGTGGGTATGGATTATTCATGCTACCTTCATCCATCATGCAGGGAAGAAAAATTTCTCTTCCTGTTATCGCCGCACCGTCGTCGAAAGCCTCGACTCGTTTTTCTTTCACAGTCCTACGGTTTGTTGGTTGGTTAGTTCGATGGTTCACTGCCACTGCTAGTCAGGTGTGTCAGCCTCCGCCCTCTCCCTCCCCATCACTGGGTATAACCAAAACTAACAGGACGTAGTGCCAATGGTGATGGTGACATTTTTCCATTTCTAACCACTTTTTTTCGTTTTTATTTTCTTCACTTTGCCCTCTTTCGCAATTGACTGGTCTGTTAAAACTAACTCTTCCTCCGAGAAAAGATGAGATGAGATGTTGGAAGGTACAATTTCGTCGGGGTCGTGTACGTGATTTTTGCTTTTCAACGGGAGTCAAATTATGACGTGTCGCTAAAGTATGTGGAAAAGTTGTTTTTTTGTATACATAGTTCTGGCTTTCAGAAGAAAAAAAAACATTTCTGAAGCACTGTCGCAAGATTCGGAATAGTAGTTCGAGAATTTTAAATTAAATTATTTGATTAGTATCATGAAATACCAGACAACGAGACTGAAAATGAAAAGTAGCTATCGTGATTCGTGATCCGGTACGACTATTTAGTAACATCAATGCACTGTGGTCCAGAAAGCCAAATTAGGTGGAATAAATTGTTTCCTCGGTATACGTTGATTTTAGACTATTTATAAGTTAGCAACAAAATCATAATTTGGGATAGCGCTTTTTTGGCATGAGCTATTTTAGAGTGACCCTTAAATTAACCAAGATCCAGAAATTATCTTCAAAAGGAAACAAGATAGAGCGATATTTACTTCAACAATTTTATAGCTTGAAGTGTTTTGAGTAATATTGCAGAAGATATAATCCCTCTATCTCAAACCGTTTCCATATTAGGGCGTTTTTTCTGAATCAAGTTAGGGTGACCCTGCTATTTTGCGGTTTTTCTCCATAACTTTTTTATTTTGCATTTCTCGCAAAATACTTCTTAAGATGACTTTTGAGGCCTAATAAGACACAACTTTTGGTGAAAAAAGAAACTGGCTATCTAATTTAGTTCTACACTTATATCGATTTTGTGTTAAAAATAGGCCGTTTTCAAATGTTAGTATCTTGGAAAGGTGCAAGCAGAATCAAAATCGGTTGATTGAGTTTGAAAGAACGTAGTTTTCTGTACATAATATTAAAAAATTGAAGAGGGGATTTTAGGGATTTTAGTCTATTTATACCTATAAAAATGGATTTCTGTCTGTCTGTCCCTATGTTCCTTATAGAATCGAAAACTACTGAGCCGATCGGCGTGAAAATTTGCATGTAGGGGTTTTTGGGACCAGGGAAGGTTCTCTCGATGGCAAAAGACCCCTCCCCCCACTAAGAGGGGGGGGGCTGCCATACAAATCTATGCCTAAAAAATGGATTTTATCTGTCTGCCCGAATGTTACTCATAGAATTGAAAACTACTGAACCGATCGGCGTGAAAATTTGCATATAGGGGTTTTTGGGGCCAGGGTAGGTTCTTATGATGGTTAGAGACCCCTCCCCCATTAAGAGGGGGGGGGGGGGGCTCCCATACAAATGAAACACAAATTTCTGCATAACTCGAGAACAAATCAAGCAACTGGAACAAAATTTTACATGTGGTTTATTTTTGGAGACAAGAATTTTTTCTATGGTGAATTGAGACCCCTCCCCACTTTAGCAAGAGGGGCTCCTATACAAATGAAATACAAATTTCCTCATAACTCGAAAACTAATTATTCAAATTAAACCATATTTGGCATGTGGGTGTTTTTGGAGGCATGAATTTTTTCTATGATGAATTAGGACTCCTATCCCTTTTAGGAGGGGGGGAGGGCTCGCATTCAAATTAAATACAAATTTCCTCATAACTCGAGAAGTAATCAAGCAAATGGAACCAAATTTGGCAAGTGAATTTTTTTAATGATGTTTTGAGACCCCTCACCCCTGTGGTAGGGGGATAAGGACTCTCATACAAATAAAACATAAATTTTTGCGTAACTCAAAAACTAATCGAACTCGAGAAATTTTAGACTCTTTCATTAAACATTAATCAATCAAGACCACCAAAAACTACATCCCGCGTAAGGTATTCCGCGAAATGGTATTCTGCGAAACTCTATATTCCGCGTTATGGTCAACCGATAATCGGTGTTCCGCAAAATGGTATTCGGCGAAATGGTTTGTAATAATGGCGAATATTTAAATGCTATCCGCTTTATTTTATCAGGCTAAGCAATGGAGGGAGTTGTTTTCTACTTTACTGTGAGGAAAATTTGTATATTAAATCACCCATGAACTCCCCAGAAACTTGCAAAACTCAAGATTGTGACAAAGGTCATCCGAGATTCACGATTTATGTACAACACAGTTTAATTTGTGGCAAAACGAAGTTTGTCGGGTCAGCTAGTCTCAAATAAATCAACTTTGAATATGTGGGGTTTTAAGTATATTAACTTTTAGTTAACGAATTGCGCCATAACTCCGGAACGCCTTGACTGTTCTTCAGAAAACTTGGCGTACATGTTTCTTTACATAAGTAAATTAGCACAGGGGGTTGACAAAGGGGGGAGGACCAAAACGAAAAACAGAACGACAGACAGGAGAAAAAGCAGGGCATAATAAGAACAAAGAACGGAACTGACGAAAACCAGAAATTAGAAAAGGAGTTAACGGTATTGAACACAAAACATGAGACTGGAAAAGAGGAAAAAGGGAAGGAAAAGACTTAACGGAATCGACAAAAACAAGAGGAAAATCTAAACTGATGAGGACAAAAAACGGGACAGACAAAGAAGAGCAAGAGGAAACAGTGGAGAAGAAAAAGGAAACACAACAAAGAAAAAGAGTGAAACCAAAAATAGAGAGAGAGAAAACGAGGAAAATAACCGGGATATGAGAGCAGGAAGATGAGACAATATGGAAACCAGGACGAGATGGGAAAATGGGATGCAAAAACATACGTAACAAAAAACGAAAAGAAAAAACGGTGTTGGATATCAACAGCCCATGCTTCATCCTTGGTTAAATCAAAAACATTCCATCAAGAAGACTGACATCTCTTCCGCGCGCCTATACAAATGACAAGCAACAGAAGCAATAGCGCACTCCTCCCGACAAAAGTTGAAGCTGTGTGTATATGTATTGGTGGGAAAAGATGTTTGCGAGCGTGACAATGCATTGCATACATGTTTGTGTACATCCATATTTTGATTTACACACACTAGTATGTGTTAGTTCAACTTTAACTCGGTAGATAGCATTGCTGTTACTGTCTCTCGACTTTTGGCCGAGTTGCCAGTCTTCTTGATGGAATGTTTTTGGTTAAATTCTGCGATTCACTAAATTTCTACTATCCGCTGCAGCAGCAGATAAACATATTCGATTAACATCGTCGTTATCATCGTAACGGCATCGACCGAAGCCACTTAGGATAAGTGGTCGTGAGCCGTTATCAGCGCAGTTCTATCGGTGACGTATCGATCAATCGATAACTACTGATATTAGCCAAGAGAGCCGTGGAGATCCTCTCAAGGGATGGGAAACCCATCATTGACTGCTGATAATTATCAGTAAGCAATAATACCACTAAGTATCAGTGAACTTCACTGCTACTGATATGTACTGATACAGTTGCATCGTCCCGTTAGAAAAATCAGTTAGATTGAACTCATTGGCCGGTAGCTGTGTACGATGGACGAGGATGACACAATATATCGACGTCATCGTGTGCAACATAGAGCCAAAATGGCTCGTTCTGTTTCAAGCAGCCGTCTCCATTTAACTCGAGCTTGGGCCACTCGTCGCCAATTTCCCAGTCATCTCAGAAGTCGCGAATTCGAACGCACTGTCGTCCAGTATCCTTACAACGTGTCCAGCCCACCGGTGCCTACCGGCTTTCGCTAGATGTAGATGAGAAACTCTTTAAGCAGTGCAAGCCTCTCTCTGCTTTCAGTTTGTACTCTCTTTGTACTCTTTGCTTATGCCGCCGAGAAAAAAGAATAGAATATCTAGTCGGTCAGTGCGATAGAAACAAGCAGCGCGTTGCCGACAGCCGCTCCGGCAAGTCTCGTGTCAAACCACCACCGGGTGTGTTTTTTCGTTTTATTTACTCGTGAGTGCATGTCATAACTTATGTATTACGTATTTGAGGACATTTCATAACTGCAAAGTTATTAGAAATGTATGATCAATAGCATTTGTAATTGTATTGTAATATCTATTGTAAACTTGTTGGCAGGAACAAGATAAGAATTGTGAGCGATGATCAGCTGTGGAGCCACCAACACAGGACAAGGTTAAGAAGACAACCAGTGAGCTCCAAAAAAGTGGAAGGTTGCATCAGCGACCCTGCCGCCTGTTGACGTAGGACTACGCAAAGCTATATGTGTGATATGTTTTCACCTTAGAAATACTTATACATCAATAGATCAAAAAATTGTCTTTGCATTGAAAAAATAGTCGATTTAACTACTTCTCACTTGATGATATATTTCTTTATAATTAAATGTTCTACTGAATTTGTTTTACAATGGGTCCAGTTTCTAAAAATATGTACCAATTTTAAAACCACACTCGAATTGCATAACTGAAAACTGACTTCAAAATTAGGCACAAACGTAAATGAACAATTAATTGTGGGGCACTTGTTGTAGTGAGTCAGACTAGAAGTCTCGGTAGGAATTCGTTCGAATTAACTGATTTCGTTTGAAAAATCACCTGTAGGAGTGAATCTGCTTCAGGACCTTATATATGTGCTTCTTACAACGATTTTTCTTATCATCCTTGGTGATGTTTTACGAGCCATGCGCGACTTTTATCATTAATTTTCGGACCTAACCGGCAAAATTCACGTACTATACGTTTAAACCCTTCGTACACTCTTAAATGAGTGTACAGTACCGCCCCGCTAATCCGACAAATTTATAGCCGGATTAGCGAATTTTGACTCGATAATCCGACAGTCAAACTGAAGTCAGTGTGAGTTTGAAATGTGGTTTTGTTTACATCCATACGTAAACAACTCCGGAAATTTTTGAAAATATTTGTCGTAAGTACGCAATAACTATGTTTTATACTCGGTAATGCTCTATTTCGTCAACAAAATACTTTGAAATTCTTAGTTAGTGTCGAAATAAGCGCAAGCATCAGTCTATTGAGAGTAGCAATGAAAATATTATAGCCATGGCAAGAGTGAACGTATTGTCTATTGAGAGTAGCAATGAAAATATTATAGCCATGGCAAAAGTGAACGTAGTTAGAAGCAACACCATGTACCATTTTCATTTAGTTAGAAAGAGTGCCATTCTGACTTTAACGGAGACGCCAAACGAAGGTAGTGTTCGATTGAAAGAAGTCAAGTACAATACGTTTTAATTCGGAATTTTCCGGAGTAGCGAGATCCGGACTATTGAGTCGTCGGATTATTGGGTGTCGGATTAGCGGGGGGATACTGTACATGTAAATTGGTTGGATTTAGCTTGGTTAAAACTACTCAAAATACACTTAAAGTGTACAAACTCAGATTTTTATTAGTTTTTCAACCAAAAAATTGATGATAGGATCTTAAAAGTGCGTTATTTGTCACAGAGAATGATTCAATTCCAGTGTTTCTATAAGGACTTGGCATGAAAGGAAAAGCTATGGAATTGTGAGCTTAAATATCCAATATTTAGTAAAATAGCAGTAATTAGACAGAAAAGTTACAAAAATGATGGATCTCACTCCCACATATACCTGATAAATGCAATAGAAGTAACAAGTTCATACCCGAAGATGCTCAAACGTGATTGGTTGGAAGCTTATGTAAATTTACTCAAATTGTTTGACTTTATGTAAAAATTCCAGCAGCTAGCTGTAAAGACCCACCTTTTTGTGAAAACCACATAACGGGCACACGCTTTGTGAATCGATTGGTATGTAACCCAGCAAAATCCGTTCGGAATTGAGCGAGCTATTAGCGTTAAAAATCTATCACACCGTGTCACGATTGTTTTTGCTTTCGTGATTTATCACCCTAATAAAGTAAGACGCAGTTCTGCGTCGAAAAGGTAAGGCTGCTGGGAAGAGATACCAGCCAGACTTCTTAAGGTGGGGAGTGAGCGTCTGTACGAACCAATCCACCGGATCATTTTCAAGGTCTGGGAGGAAGAAAAAATGCTGTTGGATGGCCTCATTTGTGCTTTAAAAAAGGACATCGACTCGAGTGTAAAAACTATAGAAGTATTACCCTGCTAAATTCTGCCTATAAGGCGTTCTCCCGTATCCGGTTCTGTAGACTATACTTGTTCCGGGAGTACAACTTGCCGACACCATGTGTTTACGGACTTTAAGGCGGCATACGATTCAGTCAAACGAAATTAGTTGTGGCAGATAATGCTAGAACATGGTTTTCCGACGAAACTAATTATGCCGATAGGTGAAAATCATGAGTCAGAATAGCGGGTGAGACCTCAGTCGCTTTCGTGACGTGGGATGGACTGAAACAAGGGGATGCACTCTCGAACCTGCTACTCAACATTGCCTTGGAAGGTACAATACGAAGAGCAAACGTTGAAAGGGACGGGACCATTATCACGAAATCTCACATGCTTCTTGATCTTACGTGGAGACGTGGAAATCATCGGAATCAACCATAGAGCAGGGGACGAGGCCTTTGGGCCTTTTGAATGGGAAAATGCGAGTTCGGATTTTTTTTTTCCAAGAGTGGACACTGCGACCAGTATCGTTGATCTATTGTGATATCGCCCGGGTGGTTGCTGCATGACCCGCACTGCACTATTGAGTGAGCGATATGCTTATTAAATTTTATGCGTGCTTGTATGTACTAGTGTTTATCCTTCCTTCAAAGCTTGCTCTACGTTACCCCCTCGTTCCCCGCTGCCTATACAATCCCATATTATAGCCGACCCTGGCGAGGACTCATTTGTTCCTTTGACCAGTACACTCAACTATAGGAGGGACTTTTGCACTGTCAAGAGGCTTCAGCGGGTATTATTGAATTCAGCATGAAGGCAGGGTAAATGAGGGGACTGAGAATAAACCCATGCTAAAGTCACTTGACATCGAATGGCTTGATTCTACTAAGATTCTCCAGAAGACAAAGGTAAATAGAAGAAAGAACTGAGACAAAGCTGTTGATAGTGTTTCCAGGGTGAGACAAGACGTGAAGGGAAATGTGTGGAAAATTAGGTAAGGGTGGTTCATTGAGGCAACGCTTATTAAGTTTGTACAACGTTTCTCTTTACCCAAGTTGGGGGATCCTTGGATCGAACCAAGCTATTATCAGAGCCAATTATAACCGGATTTGAATCCAACTTTTCCCCACCCTATGGATCACTGATATCGGTGAAGCTTTGAACCTCAGCGGAATTCAGTCTAGCTCGTCTTATACCTTTATCCCATTTCCATTTAACTGAGCCGAAAAAAAATTATTTCTCCATAAAATAGCTCAAATTGTCAAATTGTCCCAATTTCAGGCGATGCCAGTTCCCCCCATGGAGCGACCACCTGCAGCATCCAGTTCAGTTCGTCGGCATCAACGACGCTGGGATCGGCCAGCAGTGGCGGTACCATTCTGAGCAGTTCAAGCGCAAGCTCTTCCAGCAATTCCAACAACAGCAACCATGGCCACCAGAGCGACTCGAGCGGAACCGGCGGCAGTAGTAAGTCGCTTTCGCCTAGCTCGCCGGCAGGCGGTAGCGGAAACGAAGGCCTAACCCGACAGCAGTTAGATCTGATCACGCAGATTATGCAACAGACGAAACAAGCTAACGCAGCCGCGGCCGCCGCCGGTCAGAAGGTTCATCCTCGACCCCGAACGTGGAATATGCAGGTAAGTTTATATCCAAAGTAAAAGGATGGCAAGTTTTTGGTTGACTTGCACTTTAAATCTGCATAAACTCACTAGTATCATCGATTTGCTCCACAAACTGCCAACGAAGTATCGCAAATTGATGGCAAACAAATGGGACAACTGTCCCGTTGATAACCAACTCCCGCTCGTCGATTTAGAAATGGCAGAAGATGCAAAATAACAGCATATCGACTAGGAAGCAAAGCGCATTGATAAAGTAACTCCTTTTTATAGTCACTATACCCACTCGGATCTAGAGACAACTCCTGCAGCTTTTAGCATAGGGCAATGGGGTTGACAGGGATGAAACTTTGAAATCCGTCCCACAGCACTGCACTGCACTGCACTGCACTGCAGAGATTAGGTTCTGAACTGATATCCGACCGTTACAGCCCCTGCCGATCGTTAGTACATCGAGTGCTTGCTTTCAGCAAACATCACCAACAATGGCCAAATGGTTGGAATGCCAAATGCCAAATGATGTTTTATTCATGAATGCTGCCTGTGCCCACACCGTAACCAATGGACACCGATCCTGGAACGATGGACCAAGTTTGGTAGCCTTTTTTCTGCCGGGTTTTTTTTTCTCTCCCCGTCGCGTCGGTCGTCGTCGCGTGTCGGTGTTATGCTGCCTGTCAGTGCAGTGCTGTGTCTGGGAGTAGTCCTCCGTAAGCAGACCGAAAAGCGAACAGTTGAATTTGCTCGGTTTTAATCGGGTGTTAATGCAGTAAAGGTTTGCTGTTCAATCGTTTAGTTTTTTTTGCTTTCGTACACCCGCAATGAACTCATGCCAAGTCCAGTCGGGGGCTCACTTTGGAGCGAATTAGCATCCATCGCAGCTGGAAACATAAAGCTTTCATGAAGTGAATTAGCATAATTTTAGCACAGTGCGAATGGGTAATGGACACGAAGGCGACGGAATAGTAACTTGATAAAACTTTTCGAAATTTACATTTTCAATTTGATAAGCCACATCGTGCGTCTCTTATTAGCTAACAACTAAGGTACACAATTTTGCGGAGCGGAAAAAATACTCGAGTTGTATTTTGCACAAAAAATGCAGAATTTTTAATGTTGCAACGTCGCTTATTGGTTGATTTCGAACGATTTTCCATATAATTGCATGACTGGCTTGTTTCGAGCATCAAAACTCAGCCTTTCAAATGTTTTGTAAATTTAATCCAAACTCAATTCAAATCAAATCAAAATTTAATTCGAAACTAAATTGCATCCAAATTCACTTCTAATCGAATTCAAATCCCGTCCAAATCCAATCCAACAACAATGCATCTTTAATCCAATCCAATAAAAATCAAACTTAAATCCAAACTAAATCCAATCCAACACCAAATCCTATCCGGGGTCAGTTCCGGCTTAGTGGTTAGCATTCACGCCCCTCACGCCAAGGACCCGGGTTCAAATCCAAACCTCGCAGAAGTCACGAATGGCCTAAAGCTGGTTAAAGTGACTACAATCTAACAAAAAAAATCAAAAATAATCCAATCCAACACCAAATCCAATCCAAATTCAACTCTAATCCAAATCCAGTACATCTACAATCCAATCCAAATCCAACTTAAATCCAATCCAAATCCATCTACAATCCAATCAAAATCCAACTTAAATGCAATTCAATCCAACACCAAATCCAATCCAAATCCAATTCAAATCCAATCCAAATGCAATCCAAATCCAATCCAATTCCATTCAAATCGAATCCAAATCCACCTTCAATCCAACTCAATTCATCTCCAATCAAATCCAATTCAAATCCAACTTAAATCCAATCCAATCCAACACTAAATCCAATCCAAATCCATCCCAAATTTAGTCCAATTCCAATGCAGATTCAACCCGAACTCCCCCAAGGAACATTTTTGCTGTATAGCAGCTTATGAAGCGCTTCTTCCATTGATTTTAGCTATTAATAGTTGAATAAGCTGCTTTTAAACAAAATTGTTTGTTGGGAAATAGGGTAATTTGCCAATGTTCGCACAGCTAAGCCCTGTGTTTTTAGTTTTAACGATACTTTCTAAACAAATAATTACAAATAGACAGAAACATGAAAACTCTGAATCAGATACAAAATATGTTCACATTACGTGACCATTTTTGCGAAATAAATAAGCTTTTCGTGGAAAAATATTCGATTTTTTGACAACGCTTGAATGTCCAATCGTTGAACACTTCTGAAACCGTATTGTCCTATAGTTGGACACTTATTGTCCAATGATTGGACATGCAATATATTGCACCGACCCTAGGGGCGTCTCACTAGATTTATATTAAATATATTCACTGCAAATGCTGCAATCACTGCAAATATCGCTTTGCATCCACGGTTGCAGCCAATAAAAAAATTTTGCAGCAAAAAAATCATTCATTTTTGCAATGAATGCAAATGATGTAAAAAGCTAATGCAAAATTGCGAAGTGAGACACCCCTTGCTCATACATCATTTTTTTGTAGGTGCTTTAATTTTCGCAAATACTTGAATAGCTTTTTTTCCGTAAAGGACTTAAAAAAGTTTTAGTTTAGAAACCTTTTTTCCCTTAAATCCCCTTGGGCATTTTGCGATGTATGGAAGAATTGTAGGCCATATAATTATCTATCTTCAGAAAAAATTTCATCAATTTCTGAGATGGCCTTTTTTCGAAAATCGATTTTTAGTTTTTAAAATGCTTTATTCTCAGTATAGAAATTAATTTTTATTTTTTTCAGTATTTTTTTATGAAAATTCAGAAGAATGAAATTTGTTTTAGGTCCTATAGTTTTCGAGTTATATTTTTTATAATAAAAAAAATAAAGCCCTTTCCAAAAGTTAGTCCAGACCAATTCGAAAAACTAAGTATGCAAAGATGTTTATTTACATGAACTCTTTACACACACAAAGTTTCATTGAATTCTAAGCAGGTCATGCCTACCTCTGGTCGAGTTGGCGTGAAATCCGTCAAGAGTAGGTCCAAAATAAGAGCTTCGGGGTACAGTGGCTTGTCTAGTTTTAAATATCATATTCATTAAATTTTACTGCTCATTGACAGTTGATCAAATGTTGTTCTTACCATATCAATACCTTCCTCGACTCAATGTTAAATTTTCGCCATTTGAAATGCAGCAATTCCCAACCAAAGTCTATCTTGTAATATCGATTTTCTCCAATGAATAGCTTAAACTCAAATAAATTTCTGAATTGTGACAATAAAGCTTGCTTCATTTAGAATTGGAACAAACTTTTGCTCATATTGTGGCGCTCTTGGTGGACGGATTTGAAAGTTCTTGGCGCCCACGTGTCGGAAATTTTGTTAACTTCACCTATGTATTTTTGATATTTCGCAAAACGACTGTATTTTGTAAAAAAACAACATGGAAGCCGAAAGAAGGGAAAAAATTGTGCACAGTTATTTGGAAAATCCATTGTGGTCTGCATCTAGGTTAGCCAAACAGCTGAAATTGCCCAGAAATACCGTATGGTGCATTATTAAACGGTATAAGGAAACATTAACGACGATTCGGAAGCCCCAAGCTAATCATCGGAGTGGAACTGTCGACCGGAAACTGCGTGGTAGGATTTTGAAGACCATCAAGAGGAATCCTAATCTGTCGGACCACGATTTGGCCAGAAAATTCGGTGCCCTGCCCATAGTACCGTGAGGAGAATTCGACTCCGGGCAGGAAGCAAGTCGTATCGAGCTAGCGAACAACCAAACCGAACCTTAAAACAGAGTAGTGTGGCCAAAATCCGTGCTCGAAAGCTATACGACCGGGTGCTAACCAAGTTCGGCGGGTGTCAAGGCTGACTTCGGGCAAATAATAGGTCAAAAATTTTACTTGGCAAGGGCTCGGGGGATGTTCCAAGCAAATTTAAATTTGTTTTTGCCGACAAAAAAAGTGCCTCCTAAAACGAATTTTGCCGTTCATTCGATCCCACCACCATCCCGTGATGTTTTGGCCTGATTTGGCAAGCTGTCATTACAGCAAAGTCGTTCAAGAATGGTTCGAAACCTGTGATGAATAATTTTATCCGTAGTTTTTCCTAAAAGTATGAAGAAAATGCTACATTTGTGTAAGAAAAGATCTTGAATTTAATAATAAATACCTGAAATACACGCAATTGGTTTTGTTCCAAAGCAATCTGAAGCAAGCTTTAATTACCAGCTTCCAAATAATTTTGCCATGCTAAAAAAAGGAGTTACGTCACGCTTCGTTGCATTAAATTCATACAACTGATGTTACTGATGAATCTGTCGAAGCAACGATGATGATGAGCATGCCCATCAAAGAATATCAAATAGGTAAAATGTTCGACAAACCAAGGGCCTGAACGCTCGCACGTTGCCATTGGTTTATCAATTAGTCCGATTTTGAATGCCGTCAATCCACAGCACAGAAGAACCGAGTGCTAAAAAATCGATACCTTTGATAAAAAGTCTGGTCCTTTCAGGATTGGGAATTACGTCCAACCGTCCGTCCGACCGACCGACCGACGTTCTGTGTGCGCTGTATGAATAGCGACGAATATGAAAAATTCAATTTATTACCCCCTTCCGTACGTTTCGGTGGAATAATAAAAGCAAAGCTTTTCGGTTTCCCAGACGCAACGAGAGCGACTTCCCGGTCCGAACCAATCCGGACGCGGCGCGGCGCGGCGAGAACCGAACGAGATAAAAGGTGGTCTCTTCCGGGCCGAATCTCCGAAGCAAAAAGCCGGTCCTCTTATCATTGTCCATTCACTTTGATCTTTATTAATAGCGGCCATAAATCTTGAGCTCACACGAAGCCCTCCGAAGCTAGCAGCCAGAGCGTCCCGAATTGCACCTGCGAAGTGAAAAAGTCCTGTCCCGTGAGTGTCGTCCGTAAAGTGACGTCATTCATTTCTGTCTTAAGATTGGTGATGTTGAAAATTATTTTATGGCTGCTTTCAGTTGCGATGTCGCAAACAGTTCAGATAAATGAGCAGTTTCAATGTCAATGTCTGACTGACACATGGCAATCGTAGTTCTACGTCATACATACTGTCAACACCCGTAAGCCCGGAATGGTAAAAAGTAAGCCTCTCTCGGACGGGTTCAGCCTTTATTCAATCGTAATTTATCCATTCAATCAAAATCCTCTGTCCATGTGCGTCACGCTTGCTTGCTTGCTTGCTATATACAATTTGGTGCGAAACAAAACGGTCCATCAAAGGAAAGCGCTAAGCAGCTGGATTTTGGGATCAGTTAGAGAAAACAAAAGCTCACTTTCGTCCTGTCTGAAACCTCCTGACGGTTGCTGACACGTTAGATTGAAATTGCCTCCGGAATTCGTCGAACACGGTAGCTTAGAGCTCATCGCTCTGATATCGAAATTAAATGAAATAGTTGGACATTTAGAACTTTAGAGCGAACCGACCTTAAACATATTTCGATTGATTCGAGTATATCACCTTTCATCTAACTTTGATTGAATGCGTAATAAGCACTCCACCACACTGTTTTTGCTTCCTGTTAGTTCATACAAAGCGAGAATGATGCTTTCCCTTTCCTTCCATAAAACAGTACAGATTAATTACTACAGCTTTGGGGTAGCCTCAATCACTCCGTCCGTCGAAGGCACATCAGTTGAAGTAACGAACATGAAGATTAATCCTCAGGAAATGGCAGAATTTTATCTTTCCATGTTGACTTTGACTGGCAGCGAGCGGGCGGAGGACCTTTTCATCGTTCCATCGTCCCACGAGAGCAGGCGTGCACAATTAGATCCGACAGATGTTTATGGCAATTTTATTATATTGCCATATCGTGAACAAAACGACGACGAACAGCAGCGGAAGCAGTCAAATATACGACAATTTGATTTGGTATTCGGATCGTAACACCCTTTCCTCGAGCGTCCTCGAGCGGGCTGCCCATTCGCTCTTATCCTGTGTGCATGAATACATGTACATGAATATATTTCCGCCGGCATCGATTCCGGTGGGAAATTTGCCACCGGCTTCCCGCAGCAATTGTTACCACCGAGCACCGAGCTGCTGCTGCCGAGAGTGTCATCTCTGTGGATTGGTTTAATTGTGAACCATAAATTTTTGCCAAATTTAGTTTGAGCGTAGAATATAAAATGTAAATATAAAACGACGCCCTCCGGAGCTCTCCGATGAAGCCTATCTGACAGAGTTGTAAAGTGGCCGAACACTGGGGGGTTTTCAAATTTATGCCATTTAAATTAGTGCGTTATGCTGGGTTTTCTATCATAAAAGTAAAATTTATCTTTCTTGGCGGCCAGCTCTGTTCAGAGTTGTTACGGGTGTTGAAATTTTCGAAAAATACCCATCCTTGCGTAGATACATGATAATGTAGTTTGAACTGCAGTGCATGTATGAGTTTCAAACAACCAAACCGCGCTAGAAGGATAAGTTCTACGGTGCGTGTTCATTGTTTCAGCCCCCCCCCCCCCGCAAGCTTCTAGCATTTTCACCCACCACGAACCCACAGCCGTAAGCTCATTATGTCGTAACATTCCAGTTTCCAACGCTTTACAAAACGTTTACTTTTTGCAACAGCTTTTTCACTCTGTATGTGAGCGTTTTCCCCCCTCGAACGAATGGTGCAAATGAAAAGGCTTTTAATTTAGGTTCGTCCATTTTGCATGCTGGCCTGGCTTCGACCCGAGCCCGGCTTTTTTGCTCGTTCGTTACTTTACATACATACCTACCTACGTATGGACGTTGGAAAATTGATTCACGGTTCGTCCGGCAGATTGAGTTTATTTATTTTGCGAACCCGATTGATCTCCGGAATGTTTTCAGCGTGTCCCGGAGCTTGAACTGATGAATTACATTGGTTCTGTATATTTTTGTATTTTTGTATTGCAATTGTAATACTAACGATAAAGAGTAATCGAACCAAAAGCATATAAAGCGGGATTCGAAATATTCTAAGAATTCAACGCGTGAAAAAACAGTACTTTTTAATTATGCAACAACCAATCGTGGTATTAGTACATGACTTGATGACATAAACTTAAGGATATTTGACATTTTTTCTTGTGACATAAATTATGCATTGTTTGACTATACACGAACGAAGAAAAAATGTCATTAAAGAGATAGCATTTTTATCATTTTTGTGTCGCTTATTTACATTTATATGTACAGTAACATTTTCCACCGTTGTAGTAACGTCCAACACAACAAGTCCTGCAACTTTTTTGCTGTATGGGCATTTACACTGCGACCAGTGTTTTGATCTATTGTGACCACATTTGTTGTGACTGGTTATTGTAAAGACCGGTCAGGTGTTTTTCTGAAATTTCTGAAATTCTGAAATTACTAATCAAGCAAACGGCACCAAATTTGGCCAGGCGGGAGTTTTTGGAGGCATGAATTTATTTTATGAAAGTTCTGGTTAATCATTTTTTTATTAGTTTTATTAGTGGTTTTAAGAAATTGGTTATGAAAACCACTATACGAACGTAATAAAACTTGGAATTGTTACTTGGGATGTACATGTACATTCATTTGAATAAATGAATAGAGCAATAGTCTAAGGTGATTGGCAAATCGTTAATAAAAAGCGAAAATAGAAGAGGGCCAAGAACAGAACCTTGTGGCACTCCAGATAAAATTGGTTGTAAGGAAGATAGCACGTCATTACAAGAAACAGCTTGATAACGTTCAGTAACGTATGACTTATTCAATTTGGCAGCAGTTGCAGAAAAGCAAAACGATGATATTAGTTTATTGACTAGTTTGTTGTGCGAAACTCAATCAAATGCTTTGGCAAAATATACCATTAAAAGAATGGCAATTCTCTTCTTATCTAAAGTCCGTCCTATGTCATTGTGTACCTTCAATAGTGCAGTTTCTGTACTATGGTTTTTCCGAAAACCCGATTGGAAGGGACTGAGAAGATTCATTTCCTGAATGTGGTTTGAAATCTGTGCTTTTACTAATTTTTTAAAGGCTTTAGAAAGAGAGCTTAAAAGGCTGATGGGTCTGAGGTTTGTGTTGTGAGTTAAATTACTCTTCTTTTTAAGAAGTATTATCTTCACAAGCTTCCAGTCTCTTGGATACTTTGAAGTGCAGAGAATTGAATTGAATAAGTGTGTTATAACCGGTAAACCCCAAGACAACATTATTTTAATAAACGCAATTGGAATATTGTCCAGATCATGCGCATTTGACTTAACCGAGAAAATGGCATTGGCGATCTCGTTTTCATCAACACGACGAAAGCCAAAGCTATTTCTATCACTAAAAGGTAATGAAGGGGATTGATCTGAGATAAAATTCAAAATAAAAATTTCATTGACTTCGTACGCCGTATACCTTACAGGTAGCATTTTTCGTTACACCAAGCTTTTTAATATTACTCCAAAACTGTTTGGAGGGAGCATAAATTCGAATTTTTTTTCTCTCATACTCAGTTTGCTTGGATAAATATGAGCACAAGTGTAGTAAATAGGACTGAAAGTTAAATTTAATTTGTAACCTGATACTACGGCAACACCTAGATACAGCCGTGTCGACCCTAATTGCAGAGTCGCGCAGCTGTAGCCAGCGTTCTGCATTATCAACGACTTTGACAACTATCGCGAAATTTCCTGGTTCCTGAACCCAGTGTTGTGTGTCATGCAGTTATCAATTCGATGGTATTTGTCAACTCGCTGATCAACGCCATATAAAAAAGAAGACAGGTTGATGTGATCATCGACTTTAGCAAGGTTTTAAACAAAGCTCCACACTTGTTATAGGAAAGTGAGGAAGGGTCTCGTGCAAAGAGTGTTAAACTGGAAAATTACGATATGTAGGCTAAAAATGCATTGAGTCGTTCAATGGCAGGTGGGACTTCAACCCACACTCTTTTGGTAGGTACCTAAAAGTTTTATGCAAACAAACTACTGCCGCACCCTTATATTAGATAGTCTCATATCTAATTTTGTCCCTCCAGTGTAAATTATTCCATACACGTACGCAGACGCTCTTCTGCCGACGGTAATTATTTTTGTATGATTACCCTTTGCTTCTACCACCGAGAAGATCAACTGTTGTGTGGTAGAAGCGAGTGAGCAGAGGAGACGGTTGCCGACCATCGAAACGGCATGTTCAGTGTATACCACATCGGGTACGTTTTTTTCTGTTTTCCTTGTCTCTGACTCTGTCCCAGTCCAACGTAAACTTTTTTGTAAAGAGAAAAAGTGTTTGGTACGAAGAATGATAAACTGGATCAAACTGGAAAATTTCGATATGAGGTTAAAAATATGTTGGGTAATAATTAGGTTGGTATACGGGAATGAACAGGGAGAGTAAAACAACACTAAGCATTAGACTACCTGATATAACGGGCGGCAGTAGTTTAGTGAGTAAAACATTCGGGTACCAATCGAAAGAGTGTGGGCGCGAATGCCACCAGCCATTGCAAAACCCAATATATTTTTGGTCTATAACGAAATTTTCCAGTCCATCCTATTAATCATTCTTTGCATTAGACACTTCCTTCCTTTCCAAAATAGGTTACCAAATAGAAAAAAAAGATACATTCAAACTACTGAAACTATCGTACCCGTTCGATAACTCCTGCGATAAACCTGCAGCTCATGTACGCCTAGAATCCTTAGACTTGGCATCACTTTTAGCTGACCAGGCTGTTCTCCGGTTTTATGACGGGATCTTCGATGTCATCCATGGGAATATTTCAATTAGACAACGACTTCCTTGTATGCAATACAGTAAACCTTGGTGGACCCCTGAACTGCTACATCATAGAAACCGCGAACGAACAGCCAAAATACGCTTTTTGAAACGTTAAAAATAGCGGTTACTCCACGACATGGAACAGCTCTACTCCAGTTAGCTCAACACAGTATTGCATGAGTACATATTGCGCAACGAAGCAAACGCACATCGTGATTCGTCGACATGGTTTCATGAAAAAAAGCGGTCTACAATCACTAATTTGATGGTATGGCACAGCGGATACAATCATTGCTCTTACCGATCGCTCCGCTTTTACCAGACATTAATTCGCCTTGTACCGAGATACTATCTTGCGTACCCCTAGGTAGTCACCTACGGTCTTTGTTAGTCGTACTTTTCGTTAACGAGCTGTGCACTCGTTTAAGCTGCTCTAAGCTTACGTTCACCGACGAATTGAAGGTATTCCGTGAACTAAAGACCGATCAAGACGATATTGATTCTCCATCACGATGACATCTACGTGAGTCCCTTGCGAAACGATTACACTATCGAGTGGAGCCATCTACGCTGAGGGTTTATTGTAATTTATTGTGATTGCCAGTTATTTCTACAGATGCAGCACAACCACCGATTCTCTTCTTTCGGTTCAAAGGTTTTTTCGAATTGGATCATCTCAAAAGACGAAGTATTTTTTGATTTCGATTTTGAAATAAACGAATGTCTGATCTTAGAAAAAAGGTCCGAACTACAAAATTTGCACTCCCAACACGTTCGGCAGAATCAAAAACTTTCCTACACAAAATCTCGATAACCATCTTTTCCGCTTATCTTTTCAATATTTCTTTGTCCAATGTATAAAATTTTCGAGACTTGCTAAGCTTCTTGTATTGAATGCTAGCTCATAAAGACATTCTCGACGCAATACAGCACCTCATCACTCCCTCAAACCACCAATTCGTTTGTTCGTTTTAAATTCAATCGGCACCGGAATGAATGTGCAAATTTAAAGCTGCTAACCGGGGAGAAACTTTTTCCGAAAATCGCTCGCCCCCCCTCCGCTCCAGCGCGATTTTGTCTTGAATTTTAAACCAACCCTTGCGAAACGCATTTCGAATTCATAAATTCCACCACTCGGAGGAAAATTGAAACTTGAAACTTTTCGATTCCTGCTGCCTTAGGTGTGTGCTTATATCATGTGTGGTGTGGCGCGTGTAGCAAAAAGGCTTCCCAACTAAAGCTGGCAAATATATATTCATGATGGCGCAGCCTTCGTTTCCTCGTTCCGTTCCGTTCCGTTCCAACCCCGTCGAAAGTGTGTCACAAACGGGAAAACAATTCCGCCCGCCCCTCTCGCGCACCTCATAAACGTAGATGAACACAAAAATTCAATCCCACCCTAGTTGCTGTCTGAACGTGGATAAAAGGATTTTGTCGTAAAATATTGGCCCAGAAATTGCCTGGTGTTGAGAATTTTTCGGGAACGATACCAGCGGCAATGACATCTTCAGCACAAACCGCACACCTGCTGATTTCACTGGCAAAATGGTGCACGAAAAAGCAACAATAAATCTCCAGCTTCGGATGACATCAATCTCTGATAAACGATGTAAGTAAACGTGTGGAATCATCTCGATTCGCAGTTTGCGTTGGCGGCAGAAGCACGTGTTGCTCCAATTTTGATTTTTTCCATCCTGCCATCGTTGAGAAGTAATCCTCGAATGATAAATTACCGGTGGTAACGGCTTACCGACATTGCCAACACCCGGACCCGGAGAGAAACTACCGGTGGGGATTTGCTTGTTTCGTTCAAGGTCGCCAACACTATGCGTGAGGAGGTCCGCACTGAAAAATTGATTGATTTTCCTAAAGGATGACTTTCCCAACTGTTACGCAAGCCGAAGTCGATTAATTTCGCAATAATTAATTCACTGTCAATCACCGATTTATTCATTACACGAAAGCGCTCCGAACTCGGTAAAGTCATTAATAGCAGCAGATCCGGTTAGCCTTTTTTGAAACAAAAACTTCAGCAGGATGAGGAAAATCGTTAGGACTAAATTAGGCTGATTTCATTATAAGGCAATGGAACACTGGGTCATTCCGTTCGGATCAAGAGGAGAAAAAAATTAAAACCCAAGACCCGAACCGGAAAGGTATCTGCTCTGTTGGAGTGTTCGGCGGAAGAAAAAAAACGGGTGGGTGTGAAATTCACATTGTCTGCTGTCTGAACGGCACACGCAGACCGGACCGGCGGAGCAACGAAGGAATTAATGGTAACGATTGCGTCGTTCAACTTTGTCCCCAACCTCTGGGAAATCGGCCAAAGGAGACTGCCACGGAATGCGCTATAAACGATAACGAGGTGTCATTTTGGAGAATTGGACAGGAGTGGCCAAACTATGCGAGACTTATTTTTAGAAACGATAATGTTTTGCGTGATTCAGCGAATGTTCGATGCGAGAGCTGCTTGAGCGGTACCATAAACTGGAGTCCGACTGGTCGATTATGGATGCTTTTTAAATCAACACAATGTCATTGTGTGCAAAACCAGTCGATCCGGAGTGAGGATTTCCACGAACTGGCTGAATTTGAGAATCATTCTAATAATTGATCAATTCTATTATAAATATTTTGCATTTAAAATGCGATCAATATCACAAAGGACTAACAAGCCTGACACTTTCGGTTTGATCCGGCTTTAACACGTAACTTTCCGATCACTCAGCCCCACCGTGTATGATTTTCATTATTACTTTCACCGACCCCGCATTCACCATCTTCAAGCACTAATCCCATAAATTTATCATGAGCTCGGAAATGATCCACATCATTACAGAGCGTCTCCCAGCCAGTGTCTAACCTCAGGCAGGCCAGTCGGCAGAAACTTTCCCACAGCGCAATTATCTACGCTCTGGCCGCCACATCAGCAGCCTCCGGGAAGCTGCTCTAGCTAAGCCGTCAAATGATAAAATACGCCGGCTTCCAGAGGGTGACACCGGCTGACCACCGATGGATGCATTGCGTTTTTACCACCCTCTCTTCATTTTCCCATTCCGCTGCCCGTTCGTAGGTTCATCCCCCCCCCCACACACACACACGTACAGCACTAATTTATTTCCCTGTACAAATTGTCGCTTTTCCAACTATAAACGTCGACCGACAAAACCTACAATGGCAACGACAGTCGGTGGCCGGCCTCGGTAATCTTATCGTTAAATACACTTCCCCGCAGCATGCATGGTTTTCCTTCTCTGATAACTGAAGCTTTATATGTAGGCGGTAGAACGAGAGAAGTGCATCTCGATTTGAGAATAAAATTACCAGGAGTAGGGAAGAAGAGTTTAGAAGCAAACAGTACCCTAAAGAGGTGCAGATGTTAAAGCAGATTTACGATTGTGTTGGCATTAAATCGATTGGTTTAATTTTACTACCTACTACACATTTTTGTGACTAGATTTCATCTGAATTCAAGACTAGTGAAGAACTGTGGAAATATTTAAGATGGTAACGCTTAAAGTTTTATTGTAATGCGGCTCGTCAGCTCGTTCTGCCCGACAAAACTGTTTTCATCACTCGTTCATGATTTCGTTTGCACCGACGCATATGCAATACGAATTTAGTTTAGTTACGAAGGTGATGAGCAAACCGTTCAACACGACGTTTGAACGTTGCTTTAGAGATCTCAATGCACAAGCATACCAACAAATTATTCCTGGTGTTGATTCTTGATACTGAATTAGCACCAGGAACAATGTGTTGGTACGAAGGAGATAAAAAGAGAATGTGAAACAGCTTTTACTCGAAAGCGCGGGCGCATTATTGTCTCATTAACTCGTTCATCTTCAGCATTGAACAACTTACGCATATTGCCAGTGGTGCGCGCGCATCGCAGGAGGTGGTTATTCTTGAATTTGGTTCAATAGGTAAATTGAACGAAAAGCTTTCGGTTCGTAGTTAAATTCAGAGACGAGTTTGCTGGTAAAGTAAACCGTCGAATTCCGTTGTTATTTAACCCTTAAATGCGCACGCTGAAAAAATCATTTGAAAAGAAAACTTACTTATCTAAAGGCGGTAAACATAATTTACTTTGGGGATGTTTTTCACTATGTTGTTTTAAAACAACATTGCGCATTTAAGGGTTAAATAATAGTAGTATTCACGTAGCGCTTGCTATGTTGCGTATACGGAGTATTGCGGTGGTTGAACAGGTAAGGCTAAACCCCCACGAGTCGCCACAACATTTTTGATATGAAATGGGGAGAGTTGCCTGGAAGCAGTGTCTTCCTCTAAGATCGAAGCCAAACAACAACGATCGATGGCCTTACCTGGTTTAAGCATATACTGGTACAGCTAACAAGGAAACATCACTATTGGTCACAGGCTTAGAGCTTAACCATATACACTATAGTGTAGTCCTGTCGAACCAGAACTCAACTGCACTGCTCGTATAGGTGTAGCCTATGAAACTTTTTGGAGAAAACTTAACTTGAAATTTATATGCGCATTTGACTTAATGGAGGTGCATGGTACATTTGGAATATCCGGAACGTAACAGATCGAAAAGAAAATGATATTGTTTGAAAAAGGATAATTAGATTATACAACAAGCTTTTCTAAAATCCCTTTTTCGTGTGTTATTAAACTTTTCTCCTCGTTAATTCCGGGAAGCATGTTTGGTGTTCTGAATTGAAACTACAAATGTACTAGAAAAAGCAAAAATTAGTGCAAGATTGTTTATTGCATGTTGCTTATCTTGAAAAATCAAGACAAAATTACGCTGGTGTATTAAATTCATATGGATGTTCATCAATGAAGTCGGTCCGATACCATGAATACCATGATACCATAAAAACTTTCTAGCCTTGGTATCAAAGCATGTCTAGAATTGCCAATACATTGTTCCGCTCAAGATTGTGATGCCATTGAATTTTATTACATACGTTTCGTATGCGATCCTTGAATGGCCGATTAATATATATATATATATATATATATATATATATCTGCGGTTTACAGAACCGAGGTTGAGTCAGGCGGAAGTAAAATGATTTCCAATTTTTTTCTGAGCGATATACGGCTACTCCATCATTTGCTTATAACCGGACCATGAGTTAATTTTTAAAACTCTGCCATCTTCAACTCTCCTTCATCCATTACTTACGTGACTTTTTTAGCGACAATCCACTTATCGAATCCATGCCGAATTCAGGAGTCGTCTCCACATTTCTCGGTCTTGGACTGCCGCTCTCCAGTAGTCCCTAACACCCGCTGCTCTAGCAGCTACGTCAACAGCGCTCATCCAATGGGTACGCGGTCTGTTTTCGCTGGTCTCTCATCCAACATCCTTGCTACGTGACCAGCCCATTTTACCCTGCCGTGGTTTAGTCGCTTCACAATATCCGCATCTTGGTTTACTTGTTAGGTTTCATGCGCCTGCGCCACACTCTTTTGTCTGATATGCCGCCAAGAAATGATCGCGAAAATGATCAAAAACGACAAGAGTTCGTCGGTCGGTTTCTTTCAATTTCCACGGTTTGTGGCCGTAGAGTACCACCGGGAGAATTAGCGTTTTATATGGTACGAGTGTTGTACGGAGTTGCAGGCTACGGGACATCAGCTGGCTACGTAATCCGAAAACGGCCCTGTTGGCAGCCTTTTTACTTAACGAGTCACATCGCTGTCACTTGTCATGAACGTACCAAGGTAAACAAATTCGTCGACCATTTCAAAAGTATATCCAACTATCACCACCGCAGTTCCAACATCCACGGGCCAACATATACTTTGTTTTGAAAGAATTTATGAAAAGCTTTGCGTCGCGCAGCTTCCACTTTAGGACGCGTGTTCTCTGTTTCCACAGCTCTACGGTTAACACCGATGATACCGATGTCATCCGCAAACGCTAGGAGCATATGAGGTTTCTTGAAGATGGTACCGATTCTCTATATGCCTACCCTTCGAATAGCACCTTCCAATACAATGTTGAAAAGCAAATTCAAACCATCTAACGTCACCATCGAATCCGATGTTTCACCCGCTATCCTAATGCTTGATTGGAACCATTAACAATAGAACGTTTCAGCCCTGTCAGTTTTGTTGGAAAACCATGTTCGAGCATAATTTGCCACACCTCATTGCGTTTAACTGAACCGTACACCGCCCTGAAGTCTATAAACAAATGGTGAGTCTGCAAGTTAAATTGCCGGAATTTATCGAGGCGCTACAATGCTAGTAGATCTTTAGTGACTAAGTGAACGTTCATTTAGTCACTAATGAGTTACTAGCATTGTAGCACCGTAAATACAAAAGATACAGCAATACTTTATTCAGAAAAGTTGTAGATAATAAGTAGTTCTTCAATCGTCCCATATATAAGTTTTTCAAATTCTGAATGACTGAGACGGTACTGTCAAATGAATGTGCGCCCGTTCTTTCAAAAGTTCGGTCCCGACTTTCAAAAGTTCAGCAGGGATGTCATCCTTTCCAGCTGCTTTGTCATTTTCAGCAATCTCGCTGATAAGATTATAAACCTCGTACAAAGTTAGTGGATCCACAGCTTGTCCATCATCTTCAGTCGTTCTCCTATTTCTGTTGAGTGCTCCATCTTGTTGACCATTCAACAATGTATCGAAATATTGTTCCCAACGCCTAGCCACCTCCTTCATCCATTGCTTGGCAATTTCGCTGCCCATCAAACCAGATATGCTGGAGTACAGTCTGTCCACAATCATGGGTCACACACAATTGTGGGTCATTTTAGCTCTAGCTGCTGATTCGCGTTTACATATCACCTAATGATTGATCAAATTATTACTGCTACTTATGACTAACAATTTTAGCAATCACTTCGTATAATATTCACGCATTAATCAGCAGAAAAAGCTAAAATGGCCCATAATTGTGTGTGACCCATGATTGTGGACTGACTGTATATTTGCAAATTTCCAATTGCTGTTTTATTCAACATGATACGTAACAAAGAAAAGGTCTTTACCTTGCCTTTTTCGGTTATCCAGCAGCTAAACTATTGTAAACATCTCTGAACCGTATTTAGTTAAATAGAGAGAAGATACCGTCCTGTATCGTAAATGAATAACTTGAACCGCAATTAACGTATTATCAGTATGAGAAAAGTTTAATAATACTTCCAGGTGGACAAAAAAAAGGAGTTTAGAAATGCTTGTACGAGTGCAAAAGGCAGAAACATGTCGAAAATAATTTTCACGCATTCAACTACGAGCAGTTCTGTTAGTGGTAAAGAGGTCGTGCGGTGCCGTCATAGCGAATTGAGAGCGGATGCAACTTCGTTACTTTTGCTTGTCTTGAATGCAGTCTGGCATAATTGGTTTGTGTCTCGCTTAATGCGGACGATTGTACCACGAAAATATGGCGCCCCATCAGGGGCCTGGTTTCGGTTACAGACAAGGCTCTTATATGTGCAGAAGAAGAAGATAGATGGCAGGACACCTGACAAGTGTTCCCTTGCGTGGCACTTAAAAATCGATATTTTTCTGTATTGGAACCGATGCGATGCACTTTAAGATTTTTCAGACGGACACTCTACCTTCCCGTGAGGCGTAGTCTGACGTCAGGAAACAATCTGCTGGGTCTTCGTCCATCTGTGATTCATTTTCATCCACAAAATCAGTATTAATTTTAAGCTTATAAGAAAAACGCATTAAGACTGTTAAGACTTTTCGCGTTTCTTTTAAAAAAGCTATAGATAGAAATTCTTTGTAATATTGTAAGAAACAGAAAGTAAAAGTTGAATTTGGCTTCTCCTTAATCACCAGAAATTCTTTCGAATTGTTCGAATCGGGCGAGACCAGACAGCAAACCCTTCCATAGGTGGCCACATCTCCGAAGTTTGCTACCGTACTGCGGTGCAATGGTACAGCTTCGTCTAAACCCTTTTGGTTACCTTCACCGTCATTAGGTGCGTGTGTCGCAATCTTCTTGTTCCAGCCATTCGAAAGACGTATCAAATCTCCATCCTTTCGAGCTTCAACTAGCCATTACAACAATAAGCTCTTTATCGTCGCCAGAAAAGAAACAGAAAAGAGCTACCGAAAAAAAAGTAGAACCACTCCCCAATTCCGTTCCGTAATTCCCGCTGGCTTTCAGAGTAGCACAGCAAAAGAAAAGAAAAACACGTCAGCGGCACTAACCAGCCAAGCGTATGTTCACTTCCAGCGGAACCACTCGAGCCAGCATTCACCATCAGAGAACTTTCAGCGCCAAGTGGATCCTCTCATCCTCATGCTGGATGCTGCTGGTGAAGAAACCAGAAACACAATTCGACACAACACACTCACGCGGAATAATACCTTGCGCGCGGACGCCCCAAACTGCCGGGTTTGAAAAGGGGAGGAATACACACAGTGTGTAACTCCGGTATTTGCACCGGAAGAAAACAAAAAGTAGCTCTCGCAATCACAGGAGCAGAACTGTTTTTTTTGCCTTCTACCATTTTACTACTGGTACTGGCGAATGCACTGAGTCGAAAAACTCCACCCGAAAGCCCTCTCAGAAGTGGCTCTTAGTGTGTGTTATAACAATCACAATCAGCACTCGGTGCCGTCCGATTCAGGCTCTCAAGATATAGCCGGTTTCATTGTTAACGGTCTAACGGGAAAAAATGTAACTCCATTTTCGTCGTCGTCAAAATATTTGGCCAGAAACCCCGCTATCGGCCTGAGACGGACCGAAAAAAAAGTCAATAAATTTGACCTTTTCCGGTTGAATTCTCAAGATACTTTCCCGCCCATCGGTCGTCCGCCAACTAGCTTTGCACTTTTCCTGCGAGCATTCAGTTACAGATAGCTTGATTAGTGAATCGTAAATTATTCTTACATCCCTTTCTCTTTTACGTTCCTTTCTCCTACCAGCTCCAGCTGAGCCAGCACAAATTGACCCCGACGTCATCGGTGATTGCCAACTCCGTTTCCACAAGCCAAAGCAGTTCTTCGCAAAGCCTCACCAGTACGAGCTCCATCACAACGCAAGCGGCTGTAAGCGTCGACAGCGCGGGTTCTTCCACAGCAGCAGGTGGCGCTGGCGCCGCTCAATCGCAGAACTCATCCGTAGGGCAAGCGCTGAACAAGTCCGACCAGAAGCCCGTCGAGTGCAACCTGTGCCACCGGAAGTTCAAAAACATCCCGGCCCTTAACGGGCACATGCGCCTACATGGAGGCTACTTCAAGAAAGACTCCGAAACGAAAAAATGTGATAAGAAAGAACATACCGGACCGCCGCTGCAAACCGCCAGCGTCGGTGTGCGGGCCCTGATCGAGGAAAAGATCATCAACAAGCGCAGTAAGGACCTGAAGGTATGTACCCGCTATTCATTCAACTTTATCGGTGTTTGGTGTTCTAATCTAGTTGAACTTTTCCCAATTTGGTAACCGTAGAATCTGTTGTTGAAGGGTTCGTTCGTCGTGCCAGCGGCACCGCTGACCGCTCGAAGACTTCTAGAAGCTAGCGAGGCGTTGCTGACCCCCAAGCCTGGAACGGTAGCGATCGTATCAACACAAAATGGAACCACTCAGATTATCAATCCGAAAGCAACTATTATGGCGGCGGCAGGTGGTGCACTCTCGGTCACTACCAACTCCGGAGGGCTTCCTACCGAAGTCAAAGATGCCACATTGATAGAGCTGCTAAAACGAGGAACAAAGGTGGCCGTAAAGCGTACCTGTTCGGATCCTGGTCAACTAGCGATCGCAACACAAACAACGCAATCTTCGATTGCAACGAGTGCAACCACCAGAACCGTCGTGCTGCCGGCAAACCTCAATACGGCGTCGTCAACGACCGGCGGGGCACTGTCGATCGCCAATAGTTTGACAACGACCGCCAGCAGCGATTCAACGCCTCTGTCACTCACAATATCACAAGCGCCTTCCGGCAGTGCGGATGTTTTCACTTTAGCCTACTCGACCGATGCAACCGGCGCTGCTGCCTTCTTTAGTGATAACGATGTGTACAGTGTTAGCGATACGACCATGCTATTGCAGGCCGTAGACTCGATCCAGCTCCTTCAGGATCCCTCGTCATCCGATCAGCTAGACGAAATAGCATCACTTTCCGACTACACAACAATCAACGAGCAAACCTTTACTCCTTCCCGTCAGCTGCAAGCCGTACTGGACTCTCCACTACCTGAAAGTTTAGCTGAATTCAGTGCTCTTCATTCCAAAGATTTCATTCTGTACAGTGGCAGTTCATCGAATGCCGGTAATAACTCTGACCCGACGGGAAGCCAAACCTCTAACTCGCCCCTTCCATCGCCGCTGGCATACCCGACACCGCCGGCTTCCCACGAGCCCGTAACGCAGGCATCTCCCTTCCTGGACGATTCCCGCCACTTCTCCGACGCCAGCTCCTTCTTCGATGACAAACGCAACACTACCAACTTTCTCGATGATGGCTTCTTCAAAGTAGAACCCAAAGACGTTAAACTCAACGATGAAAAAATCCTCGCCCTAAAGAATGAACTGTTGGATGAAAACCACGATCTTTTCCGCAGCAACAAGAACATCCTTGACGAGCACTGTCACGAGCTGTTCAAAAGCGAAGATAGTTTCTTCGTCGAAGAATCAAGCGCCAGTAAACCGACGGATTCCTCCATTAGCACCCCTGGCAATGTGCACTCCCCTTCCAAAATCAATTTGGACTTTCTCGACGAAGCACAAGCATTTATCAACGAAAATCGCAACGCTTCCTCTCCACTGTCGAATGCCTTCTTCTCCGCCACCATGTCCAGTGCGGAAGAAGTCAAGGAAGCACTGGAAGAGGTACTTCCCAGCGACGAAGACGTAGCCATCGCAGAAGCCGACATCGATTTATACTACCTGAATGGGCTTTCCTCGCTGCAATCGCAAATGATGCCCAACTCGGACGATCCGTTGCTGTCCTCTTCGCCGAAAGATTTCGCCCATCGACAGCACCAGAAATTCTTGTTCGAGCAGCAACAACAACAGCAGCAGCAACAACAACTAAGTCAGCAGCAGTTGAGCAACAACAACAATAACAACAACAGCACCTTCTCACCACCGAGTGCCAAAAAGCTTAAAACTGAAGCGGATGCTCCAGCGTTCGCCGCAGCTAGTGATACAAACAAAATTCCACTAACCGTACAAACTGAGCAAATTCCAAAAGACAACCCGAATGACTCCGTATTTCTCAGCCCGAGTAGCATCTCCAGTACCAGCAGCAGCGGCAGCAGCAGTTCCCCGAAATTGCAGCATGCTCTCCTGCGTAAACGGCCCGCCGCCCTGCTGCCGACGGTATCGATCCGGAAGTCACCCATTTACCACTCGAAGTTACGCAAATCCACCACGGCAGTTCCCGTTACGCACTACACTCCACAGCCGATGCTGAATCCAAACCGAACTGCTTCCGGACTGTACTCGACGATCGCTTCCACACTAGCCAGCCAGTCCAGTTCTGTTTCCGATTCGACCGTTGATGACACCTCCGACATTTTCAGTGAACCACCGCTTCCTATACGGCCTCGCATCAATCTAGGCAACGACTATCAGGCAACAATTCCCGACTGCACCGCACCCAGCTACAATCAGTCTAACAATCAGTCCGATCAACACATGTGGGACCCTGTGGTGGTTCAGAACGAAACCCAAATCGCACGCTACGTTGAACTTTCGCGCTCTTCCGCAGTACCGCTAGGATGTCATTCCGAAGAAACGGCTTTAAAGGCACTACTGGAAGCTCAAGGTGAAATCCACATCGCTATTCTGAACCTGATGCAAACTCCTGCGACCGGTTTGCACCGGCGATGGTCACCCAGCGAAATGGAACAGTTTATCCGTGGATTGGAACTGTACGGAAAAGACTTTTTCCGAATAGCCTCCGAGTTGCTGCCGGCCAAGTCTACTGACGACTGCGTTCAATTGTATTACTTTTGGAAAAAACTATGCGTAGATTACAAAACCACTCACCTTCTTCAGCACGGCGACAATTCAATGAAATTCATCAACATGAACGTCAATCCGGACGATTTACTCCTAGATCACGCCGCCTATACCACCAACACTGTCAAATCCAGCGGTCTAGGTCACCATTCGAGTGCCAACAGCAGCAACAGTAGCTCCACGAGCGACGTGCGTCCGCACGTCTGTGAGGTTCCCGACTGTTCAGCGGTAAGATTTTCTCAAAATTTTCCCATTACACTTCCTCCTTCAATCAACCAAATCTTCTTCACAGAGTTTCTCCTCGAAAGCCGCCCTGCACGGTCACATCCGCATTCACTGTATCGGACGTTCGGCGGCACACCTGAACGGCACTACGCAAAATGGTAATTTCTTGAGTACTACCGCTGCTGGTAACCCTATTAACCCTAACCACATACCAACAAAGGATGATTATCCCTGCAAGGTGTGCGGCAAGTAAGATCACCCCAGTCATTGTCCGTAATTAGAACAAAAACAAGTACACGAACAGACAGATTTAGTCAAAAAAAAAAACAAAACAGAAAACCCCCTATTCAGAATCAGTGGTTTTTTCAAGCAACCTGCGCGTTTTGATTTCGTTTTCATTTTCAGTTCAAATCGTTCTGTATTTATGAATCCTTAGTTCGCTAGACAACAAGTATCCTACTATTGTTCTTCTCTAGAAAACTAGAAACAGTAAACTACACATCACTCGACTCGGCTATGTGTTGCTAGCGAGTATATTTGTGTTCGTGTGTTCGTCCGGTCAAGTATTTCCTCTAGTATTTCTTCAGTTTGCGTTCGTGGTTAGAAATCACCGTATATACATTTCATCCGCAGCAGTGTAGCCAGACAGAAATACACAGACGCGTCTTTTCCTATAGCTCTTCTCATGTCTCCTCTAGTTTCCTTCTAGTCAGTGTTCGTTTCGTTTTGTACAGACAGTAGCGAAGCACGTACTCGACTGCCATAAAAACTCAACGCTGCCATCTATCCAGTTGCAACAACAACAAACAACAACCACAACAGCAAAAAAGTGATGAACCGAAATAGTTTCACACTTGTTTAGGACAATTTTAACACCTACAGTCAGTGCCGCTTCTTATTATGTCAGTGTGTGTTTGTGTGATGCGTCCCCTTATTTCCTAGTGCCTCTTAAATAGCGCATTCTAGTTGCGAACCGCGCGGGGACACCGTCAAAACCGATGAGATGAAGCGAACCGTTTTAGTATCGTTTTGATGGAACTCTTTCTTAAGAAAAAAGAAACTTTTTGTGCCCTCCAAAGGCGTTGTCGTGCAGAATCGTCGGTTCATCTACGGTTTCAACGGTGTCTCCGCTGAGTACTAATTTACTAACACATACAAACAGTCCAACATGTGACCTTCGAGGAGATGAGATATTCGTCGGTTAAATTTATTGTTTTTTGTTTTCTTTCAAAATTAGTATCGAAATATTATCCTTAATACTGTTCAACTGTTTATACAACTTACTTTACTTTTCTAGGAACTGGAGATGTAGTTATTTACTTCGCAGGTGAGACTAGAACCCACAACACTCTGATTGCTAATCGGAGTGTGTTTATAGTTGCATCACCCACTAGGATGGTTGTACAAATTAAATTTACAAGCATTGATTCAAGCCATAGAAAATCAGGGAAGGGTGATATTTGTGAATCGTTCGTGACCTTAATTTTGCGGACAAATAATATTGAGGAAGATCTTACGTCTCCGATTTGGAAGCTTCAATACTACGCATTTCAAACGTCTCGTCGTAAAAGACAGCATTTCTGCTCACCACTCACTCATCCGTCGTGTGGTTTGCTGTGCTGTGATAGCGACAAACTTGAAAAAGGAAAGAAGCAGCAAAATATCTGGCTGCTGTCCACCATTGTGCAAGGTATTGTCATTCGTCGGCTGATGTGCCGTGGAGACACCAAATCAACGCTATCGACTTCAATTTAAAATAACTAGCCCTTTTCAGGGCCATCAAAATTTTAGTTGAAATTTTATAATGACCTCGACCTAGCCGCAGGCAAAATCGAAGCGAAAAGAGTGTGCCACCTTTTCGCTTCGATTTTGCTCTTTTGATTTCTGCAAGCAGAAATTGAAAATCTCATGGTCGTGATGATCTTGAGGATTCTTCCAAGTTCGTTCGACCGGATCGTCGGATGTGGACTTGACTCTGGAACTTGTCAAGCAAAAAATCTTGGGTAAGACCGCGAAATGGCATGACTCCGCGAGGGATTCGGCGATGAAAATCAGACAGGGTAGAAATAAATCGCTGGCCTCCCACTACTGCAAGAATGTGGGCCACATGCAGGATTTGTGCGCTTCAACCAGATGGAACCGAAATCGAAAAAACCGGGAAATCTATCATCGCCCGAAAAAGAGGTAAATTACAATTCCGTTTCATTTGTATTTCTGGCCGACCAACACGAGGATCGAAGCGCGGACAAGCCGTGGATCGTGGACTGAGGAGGACCGAGGACTGAGGACCGAGAATTTTTCACGAAAGCGAGGTGAAACATGGCACACTTGCCGATAGGAAGCGAGCTATCGTCGAAGTAGAAGGCCCCGGGCGTGATCCGATGCTACAACGACCAGGGCATCAAGCAAACCGAGATGACCGTGAGCAGAACGCTCTACACACCTACGCTGGCTATGAACCTTTGGTCTGTTCCGTCGCTGATGCAGAAAAATGCAACTGTTATTTTTGACATCAACGGTTGCCGAATGATGCTTGTCAACCATAACAACGCTCAAACAGGGCCTCTTCTACCTGAAGCAACCGAAGGTGGTCATCCTGCTGGCCGTTGAGAGCCACAAGAAGGGGTTTCAAGCAGGAGCGGCACCAAAAATTCGGCCACCGAGACCTGAACGCGATTTCCCGAATAGAGAGAGATGATTTAGTCACCTGCGAGTGTTGTTGGAAAGGTAAGCTCGACCACTGAAGCACCATTGGACCTGGTGAATAAGAACGTGTACCGGAAACGGGGTAGCAGAACGACGAAACCGTTATCTGACCGAGATGAGCCGGTGTCTACTATTCGATTCCGGACTGGACCAGTGCTATTGGACGACTATAATATAACACGACAATATATCTTCAAAGTATATCATCATCAATTTCCGTAACAGTCACGCCATATGAACTGTGGAATGGCCTCAAACCTGATGGACTCAAACCTAATTCCTACATCCCGGAAGCTGGCGTTCCCAGGATCACGAGGCGTATCGTTTCCTCGACAAAACCTTCCGGAAGGTCTACATTATCAGGGATGCTTCATTTGTAGAAGGCGACTACGATGAGCTTACCGAAAGCGTTCAAGAGGAGAACATGATTGAATTCTACTCCAAATTAAAGCTAACCACAACAGAACAAGAGGAAAGCGTGGACGGCGGAGCGACGGGACCGTTGTTGTGAACCAATCCGATGACGACGATACCCAGAAATCCAGTTAGAGGACGACGTTCGAAGAGATCCACCAAGGCAGTCCAGCCACAATGCTATGGACAAGTCACGGGTGTCACCAGCAACAACACCAACAAGCCAGGTAACTATTCCGAAGCAATCCAGTGCTCGAAAGCAGAAGCTTGACAGAACGGGATCCTCAGTCATCCCGTCAACTGCTTGCTGCGGGACAACCAAACGCGGGAGCTAGTGTCTCTACCAACCCTAGCGTGCAAACAATCGGTACGGGCCTGGAACTAGAAGCTTGACAAAACATTCAAGAAGATAGACTTCAAGCATGCCGACTCGGATCCTTGCCTGTACATGTGGACGACATGGCCGTATGCTGTCACACACCAGAAGAATTCGAGATGATCCCGAAGGCGCTGGTGAAGAAGTTCAAATTTTCAAGCCAGCGAGAGTTACGACTATTTCTCGGGAATCGGATCGAAAAGTAAGACGGACACTAAATACGGGTTGATTCAACAAGATCGTGAAGCGGTTCGGACACGTGAATACCAAAACGTTCAAAATCCAATCGACCCTGTCTACGTCAAGCGAAAGAAGGAAGAAGAACTGCCAACTACCAACGAGTCGTATCAAATCTTGCTGGGTAATTCGCTGTGCGTCGGGGTCAACACCCAGCTAGATATCTGTCTTGGCACATCACGGCTGGGGAGAAGGGTATCCTCACCTCGCGCTTGGTGATGAATAGAGAAAAATGTTAAAAATGGAACCAATGCAATCGACCCAGATGGTATTCTACTCGTATTGAATTATAGGCGAAGAAAACACACTGTTACTTCTCCTGTACTGATTGGTGGTAGGCTGAGCTTCAGTAATGAAATCCAACATCTCGGAATAATTCTGAACAAAAAACTAAACTTAGCTGCCCACAGTGATCTACGCACGATCATGGATCTCCTAACCGGACACAGTTCCCCTCTTTATCATTTAAAGAGTATCGGATGATACCGACACATTATACCTCTAAACTTGAAACGAGGCTCTTGCTTTATCTAGGCATAACTTCTACAGAAGTTTCTTTCATATTCCATACCAAGCATAGAACCCAAACCCCAAAAGGTCATTGATTTTATAAACCATGAGTACAAAATTGGGGCACAGCATAACAACTATCTAGCTCAACTTCATCAATGAGTAAGAGTAGTCCGTGAACTGTGTTCAGCAATCGAAGTCTGCTCTAAAGTCGATCATTAAGACTGCCACAGTGGCCTTTTAACCCACCGCCCTTATCTATACCTATAAAAATGGATTTCTGTCTGTCGGTATGTTCCTTATTGAATCGAAAACTGTATCGCCGATCGGCGTGAAAATTTGCGTGTAGGGGTTCTTGGGTTGTAAGGGGAAGGTTCTTATGATGGTTAGGGATCCCACCCCCACTAAGAAGGGGGGGGGGCTCCAATACAAATGAAACACAAATTTCTACATAACTAGAGAACTAATCAAGCAAACGGAACCAAATTTGGCATGTGGGTGTTTTTGGAGGCAAGAATTTTGCACTTGCATTCAGTTGGGTCCGAACGAGCGACAGCGACACCCTGCGAAATGGTACTTTCCACGAAAAAGTTTTCCGTGAAATGGTACATTCCGCTTAAGGTTTTTCGCGAAATGGTATTCGGCGAAATGTTGTACAATCACGTCGAATATTGCTATCTGCTTTCTGGCTAAGCAATGAGGGGAGTTGTTATCTACTTCACTGTGAGGAAAAATTGCAAATTTGTATATTAAACTACCCATCCCAGGTAACTTTACTTTACTTTATTTATTTACTTCCTTGTGATTTCATCTGGCCTTCACAGGCCTCAATGAAATTTGGGGGGTGGGGAAAAGCCCACCCGAGGTCGACCCTCAGGTGCGCGTAAAAACCCCACCATCTTTTGACACCATTACAATAGTTTTACAATTACAAAACTGTCTTACGAGCTGTATACATTTATAGTAGCTTATATAAAAAATCTGTTTACCATTAATACATATTTAACTCAAAAAACACATTACAACATTCGCTTAAGTCGATTCTTAAAAGTAACACTGGATAAATTAAAGTCAAATAGTTCACACGCGTAAAGACGTCACACATCGCCCTAATGGGTTTGTTTTGGCCATAATCGGTTCGGTGAAATGCAAGGCGCAGAAAATTTCGTAATCTTAGTGTTCTGAAAGGCACATTTATATTGATTTGTGAAAGTATATGTAGATGCTCCACATTTCACCACCTAAAAGTTTTCCTACGAAAACAGCTCTTGCGATATTTCGCCTTTTTTCAAGTGTGTCAATTCCCAATAGTCGACAACGGTCAACATAGGTTGGCAGATGGTTAGGATCACGCCACGGAAGAAAGCTGAGAGCGTAACGTAGAAACCTAGCTTGTACTGCTTCAATGCGGTTGGTCCAAATTTCAGTTTACGGACTCCAAATTACAGCTGATGTCTCCAAAGTGGAGCTGGCTAGTGAAAAGTACAACGAACGTAAGCAAAACAGGTCAGTGAACTCTCTAGCAATCCTCATTATGAAGCCAAGGTTTCTGTTAGCGTTTGCTATGATGTGTGAATAGTGATGCATAAAGGAGAGTTGTGAGTCTAGTAATACGCCCAAGTCTTTAATTACTGTTACTCTTCCCAGTATTTCTCCAGATGCAGTGTAGTTCCATAATAATGGGTTGTTCTCACGTGTGAAAGTAATTACAGAACATACTAAGAGCCAGTGAATTGTGCAAGCACCAGTTACAAAAAGAGTTCAAGAGCCGTTGCAGCCTAATACAGTCCATTACAGTTCGTATGACGAAGAATAATTTCAGATCGTCAGCATAGATGAGTTTACAGTTTGGCGGGATAATGAAGCAGACGTCATTGAAAAATACGGAAAATAGCAGCGGTCCCAGGTTGCTTCCTTAAGGAACACCTGACTAAGGGAGCTGTTAGACTCAATGTTTCCTAATTTAACACAGAGTGAACGACCAACTATGTATGATTTAAGCCATTCAGTAAAATGTATTGTGGCTCCGAGACATTCGATTTTTGCTAACAGGATAGAGTGATCCTGACGCGGTCAAACGCTGCTTTTAGGTCGGTATAGATAGTGTCCACTTGCACGCCTTTTTCCATATTTCGAATGCAGTTTGACGTAAACTGAAGCAAGTTTGTCGTTGTCTACCAGGGTAAAAACCATGCTGATCCGTGGAGATATAAGGGTTGAACTCCCGGAGTAGGACATTCCCAATTAAAATCTCAAATAGTTTCGATCCGGCGGAGAGACCAAAAGGCATTAACATAAGCAGAAAATCAGCTTATCTGGCATTTATACTGCACGTTGTTCTATTAGCTTTTTGACTGCATAGGTGTTGTAAATTGGCATCTAAAATTCTATTCAAATTCTTCGAAATTCTATATCTCAAAATGCCGCTAGGCTAGAATCAATCTTTTGATGACAAAAGAAAGATATTTTCATACGGCTCCCCTTCCTCTTCATTTGGCCAAAACTACTAGAAACAGGCGCGTGCCATAAACAAGGACCACACCATTGGAATCCCCATAAAAATACTCTTCTTTTGATATCAAAAGATTGCGCAATCTTCTGAAGGACATCAACGAAGAACTCGTGTGCCCAACCATCGTTTACGAGGACAACTAATCGTGCATCTAAATGGTGGAAGCCGCATTTCTGGAAAGGAGCTCCAAACACATCGACACGAAATATGCATTTACCAGAGAGCCAGGAACGGATCATCGGCCTGCAATATCTACTGACCACCGAGATGGAAGTCGGCCTAATGACCAAACCTTCAGAGCGGGTGAAGCTGGGTGAAACAACCAGATCGAAGCCAATCATAATAATCTTTATATGCTGAAGAGAATATCTTTTCTTTCACTATTTAGTAACTATTTAAACCACTTGAGTTTTCCTTCCAGAATAAGTAATGAGCCAGACTGATTTATTCCGTATAGAAATGATAAGCACGATAGCCGCATCTCTACACTCTTAAATGAGTTTGCACGTAAATTGGTTGGATTTAGCAAAAACTTGGTTAAAACTACTCAAAATGCCCTTAACCTTTCGCTACTCGCGTACTAAAACCTAACAGAATTCACTCGTATACTAATGCCATGGTGAAAAACTTATGAAACTTTTTCCACCATTTGAAAGCTCTTGGTCTGAGTATCAACTTTACTGAAAACAGCAATTTTGTTTGTTGTTGGAATCCCGAGATATTCCGAGCTAAAGTTAACGGTTCACAGACGTTGTACAAAATACAACAGCGCGAGTAACGGAGGGTTAAAGTGCACAAACTCAGAATTTGAGTAGTTTTTCAACCAAAAGTTTGGTATTAGGTACTTGAAAGTCCGTTATTTGTCACAGAGAATAATTCAATTATCGGTAGCAAGTAGACAAAATTGGTTGAATTTTTTACACAAAATTTGAGTTTGTGCACTTTAAGTGCACTTTGCGTAGTTTCAACTAAGTTTTAACTAAATCTGACCTATTTACAAGTAGAATCATTTACGAGTGGAGGACTTGGTGCCATCAAGTAGCGGTCTAACGCTTAAGGGGACATCATCACGGCGACGTTTCTTTGAAGGCTCGTCGATGGGCAATCTTGAACTTAACGATGTAGCGGAGTTTTCCTGAACTTACTTATGTTGGCGCATTTGCACGATCAGCCTGGTCACAGAAGCCCCATGAATTGTGTGTACATTTTTGTGTGTTTATTTTTAATAAGCTGGAATTTCAAAATGATGAAAGGCTAAGCTTCCATTAAAGTACTTTGAAATCTGATAAAGTTACTTTTTTCTAAATTACACTCTTAGTAAAGACTCACAATTGAATATAAGTAAGATAATAAGTCGATTTAATTTTTATATTTTGTCGTCATTTACCGAAAAATATCTCACGTTCTCTCGAAGCACTCTACTTCTGACGATACAACTTCTGATTAATCCATTATTTTCATCTTCTCTTTTTGATGAAACACTAACCGATCTCGCCTTAGGGTATTTAATAAGGTAAAAAGTCGCAGCGCTCACATGAAATCTCACAGGCCTCAGGATGCGAGCGATCAACTGCAACACCAGCTGCAACTACACCAGCAGCAGTTACAACAACAACAGCAGCAGCAACAACAACAACAGCAACATCAACAACTTCAACCGCAGTGCTCAACATAAGCAAAATCCCAGCTGACGGTCGACAACCGAACTGGTTGTCGACGGTCACAGCAACCGATAAAAGACAAAACGAGCTGAATTTCGAGACAATCTTTAAACCGGTAAAACACGCAACTGTGTTGTTACAAAACAAAATAAAAATAAATAACCGAAAGCCACCTCGAATAGTAACCAACAAAACAAAAAAAACACTTTTTAAGCAAAAGTAAAACCTGAGCAAATCACTGTAACGGAGGTTGTAAAACAAACAAACGCAAATAATATGAGAAAAATCCCACAGAAGCAAAACAAGGAACAAACTGAACACTCAAACTCACACTCATTCACACGCAAACATAAATACATATAAAAACACTCACCTACATCAAGGAACACAGAAATGCGAAAGCGAATCGTCAAATTATCTTTAAACATATTATACACATTGAGGTAAAACTTCCAATTAATCTTAAATATATATATTGATATATTATCTACTTAAATGTAAGCTAAAAGAAAACTGTTTTTGTATACTTTTTGTTGTTAAACTTTCTATACACTTCAAAGACGTAACATGTACTTGTACATAGAAAAAAAACAATTGTTGATGAGAAATTGTGTATTCTTTTAAAACTCTTTTAGCGAAAAGTAAACGAAGAAATAAAAATAAATCAAACAGTCGATAACAAATCAAAAGAAAAAACTGGGCGTGGCCTTTTAACTGAGATGTAAGAAGTCAAAACAAAAGTTTTAGCGAAGCTATTTCTCTTCACCGCCAACAGTATAGACACGCCCTCAACCCGCCCCTGAAAGATGTTTAAAGCGTGTGTGATTGCAACTCCTTTTCTCTTTCTATCATAAACAAAAAACAAACAATTACACACGCTCATTACCAAACAATAACAGCAACAACAACAAACAACAAAACAACTATGAAGCAATGCCAACTTAGTTTCCTACGTAGTCGTCCTACAGTTCTCTAAACAACAAAAAATCTTACAACTCACAACTCTATATAGATGACTTTTTATCTTTCCAGTATTATGTAGAGAAAAAAGAAACAGAATGAAACCTACATTACAAAAAACAATAACGACTTTCCGGTCGAGAAAGTTCATAAATTGTAGTAATAATTCAAACTGATTATGAAAAAGTACATTCTTTCACGAACATACACACCATACGACACTCTCTCTCACACACACAAACTCATTCAAACGTAGAACAATGTTTAATCCAAAAACTATCGAGGAAAAGTAAATGACGAAGATAAAAAAAACCATGGTTGTATCTAGAACTTAAGTGTTGATCGATGTCCCTAATTCTATATATTATTATGAACAGAAAGGAAACTACAAGAAGCCCTAGCAAGGAGGCAAAGAAAAATCCAATACAGAAAAATAAGAACAAAAAGCGACAAAAAGATATATATTATAATATATTTATTACCTAAGAAAAGATATATTGCGTGAACACTTCTCACGGTAGTCGGCAAAACGAGGCAAAACCGGGCCACCGGGTCGGGCCATTTTAACCTGCAGCAAAGGCAAAGAAAAGTGACTGGATTTTCTTTCTTCGGGGAATTATTTTAACGATTTTCACAAAACGGCTGACGATATACAGTGAAACAAAATATCGGCTCAAAATCCAAACGGCAATAAAGAAAGAAAGAAAAAACAAAAATTAAAGAAGAGGAAATCTAAACTCGCTCGCTCAAAATCGTGAAAGCGCCAAACCAAACCAAACCAAAAAAAAAATAGGTAATGGAAGAAAAAACGCGTTGTGATTCTCACACCTGCTCACGTCACGGTGCAGCTTTTCTATTGATTGTGATACTAGTTTTTCTGTTTTTGTTTTTCGAATCGGAAAGTAAACGAATAGTGAAGAAGTGATGATGATGACGCGTGAACGTTGAAAGCTCAAGCTCAAGTAGGGTTTTTTTTCTCGGTCATTCGAGCGGTGTTAGTTGAATTTAATTGTAATCGGATCTATGTACCTATATATTTACAGAGAAAAAAAATCTAAATAGTGCAGACAACCAAACGTGACAAACCCAATTGGTGCAGAGATGAAAGTACTGAATACTGAATACTTTCCCTACCAGTGTTTGTTACTTTTGTTTGGCTGCGTGACAGAATTACTAGGCATTACCGGCGGGGTTGAAGTGGTTAGTCGATTGCACCTGAAGATGGGGAACCTGATGCTTTTTACTTTCACCATCATAGGCACAAAGAACGCCAAAGAATTACCGAATTTATCGTTGCTGAGAATTTCAATATAGATTTTTACTTTAGCGTCGTGAATTTTTGATGAAATTTGAGTTCTGAACAAGGCTAGCTACCTATAGATCAGTATTCAGAGTTGTTTTGTCAATAGTCAAAATGAATGATTCCGACCCCATAAAAAGCCGATGTTCAAAACCACTTTGTGGAGATATAAACCTTGTTAATGATGTAAACTAACTTAATTTATTGTGAAAATTCGTAGGGAATATTTCGAAAATGTGTGCAAGTTTTACAACACCATTTCAATGTTTTTCTAAAACAAAAATTAGAATTTGCGACGCTTTTTACATCGCTAATTTTGAATTTTTCTAATGTAACCTTTGGGAATGCGTGAGTTTTGGGAATGGGTTAAATTCACAAGTTCCGCGAGTTGGATTCACAAAGATTCTGGGCTCTATTTTGACAGTCACCATCACCTTCCCTTACAAGCCCTATTTGATTGATTTGACAGTCACGCAGATGAGAGGAGCCACCTAGGTAACTCCCATAATCGCAAAATGTGCTCTCTCCCAAAAAACGTAGGTGAGGTGAGATTTCTGCCCAATTAAAATCCATCACTATATTTTCACTTTTTCGCCGTCGATTTTTCATTAATTTTTTTCGGCCGTTCCATTCGTCACATCACTCGTGAAACTTAACTTGAGGCACAGAAAACTTTAATTAGTTACAATTAGAAACAGTTATTTAGTAAGATATTAAAATGATTTTGCCCAAACTGTTCACTTAATTTGATAAGAAAAACTTTATACTTCGTTTCGATTGCAATTCCGAATTCGCGACCGTCGTTGTTGTACGTTGCCAAGGGAACGGACGTTTATATGGAGTGATGCCAACGTAAACATTTGAGCATGAAATTGGCCAATTATTTTGGCTATGAAGTATTCCACCACGCACACATATAAAGATTTTTTGACATTAGCTGAGGCCCTCGCTGAGACTGTTTGCAGTAGGAGTAATATCAACAACATCAAATTCCAAAATCCCGGATCCTCTCCTCCACTCTTTGCTCCCCTCTCACTCCTACATAAGCGATCCTCAGCAAATGTCATTCTCGTTGGTGACGAAACCGCAAATTACTTCATTAAATTAAAGGTCGTAGAGTGTCGATAATCTATACCTATAAAGAAGGATTTCTGTCTGTCTGTCTGTCTGTCTGTCTGTCTGTCTGTCTGTCTGTCTGTCCTGTGTTCCTTATAGAATCAAAAACTACTGAACCAATCGGCGTGAAAATTTGCATGTAGAGGTTTTTGGGGCCAGGAAAGGTTTTAGTGATGGTTAGAGACCCCTCCCCCCACTAAGAAGGGGGGCTCCCATACAAATGAAACACAAATTTCTGCATAACTCGAGAACTAATCAAGCAAATAGAACCAAATTTGGCATGTGGGTGTTTTCGGTGACAAGAATTTATTCTAGGGTAATTTGAGACCCCTCCCCTCTTTATAAGGGGAATTATAACTCCTCTCCCCTTTAAGAGGGGGGGTTTCCATACAAATTTCCTCATAACTCGAGAACTAATCAAGCAAATGGAACCAAATTTGGCATGTGAAGGTTTTCGAGGGCAAGAAAATTTTCTATGTTGAATTAGGACCCCTCCTCACTTTAAGAGGGGGGGCTCCTGTACAAATGAAATACCAATTTCCTCATAACTCGAGAACTAATCAAGCAAATGGAACCAAATTTGGCATGTGTGTGTTTTTGAAGACAAAATTTTTTTCTATGATGAACTGGGACCCCTCCCCACTTTAAGAGGGGGGGGGGCTCCTATACAAACGAAATACAAATTTCCTTATAACTCGAGAGCTAATCCAGCAAATGGAACCAAATTTGGCATGTAGGTGTTTTTGGAGGCAAGAATGTTTTCTATGATGAATAAGAACCTCTCCCCACTTTAGGAGGGGGGGGTCCTATACAAATGAAATACAAATTTCCTCATAACTCGAGAACTAATCAAGCAAATAGAACCAAATTTGGCATGTGGGTGTTTTCGATGACAAGAATTTATTCTATGGTAAATTGAGACCCCTCCCTCTTTATAAGGGGAATTGTAACTCCTCTCCCCTTTAAGAGGGGGGGCTTCCATACAAATTTCCTCATAACTTTGGCATGTGAAGGTTTTCGAGGGCAAGAAAATTTTCTACGGTGAATTAGGACCCCTCCCCACTCTAAGAGGGGGGGCTCCTGTACAAATGAAATACAAATTTCCTCATAACTCGAGAACTAATCAAGCAAATGCAACCAAATTTGGCATGTGAAGGTTTTCGAGGGCAAGAAAATTTTCTATGGTGAATTAGGACCCCTCCCCACTTTAAGAGGAGGGGCTCCTGTACAAATGAAATACAAATTTCCTCATAACTCGAGAACTAATCAAGCGAATTGAACCAAATTTGGCATGTGTGTGTTTTTGGAGACAATTTTTTTTTTCAATGATGAATTGGGACCTCTTCCCACATTAGGAGGGGGGGCTCCAATACAAATGAAATACAAATTTTCCCATAACTCGAGAACTAATCAAGCAAATAGAACCAAATTCGGCATGTGGAGGTTTTTGGAGGCAAAAATATTTTCTACGGTGAATTACGATCCTTCCACACTTCAAGAGGGGGGGCTTCTACACAAATGAAATACAAATTTCCTCATAATTCGAGAACTAATCAAGCAAATCGAGCCATATTTGGCATGTGGGTGTTTTTGGAGGCAACCATTTTTCCCATGATGAATTAGGACTTCTTACCTTTTTAGGAGGGGGGGGGGCTCCCATTCAAACGAGATACAAATTTGCTCATAACTTTAGAACTAATCAAGCAAATGGAACCAAATTTGGCATGTGAGAGTTTTAGATGGCAGAATTTTTTTTCTGTGGTGTATTACGACCCCTTTCCCTTTTAAGAGGGTGGGCTCCCATACAAATGAAATGCAAATTTCCTTATAATTTGAGTACTAATCAAGCAAATGGAACCAAATTTAGCATGTAGGAGATTTTTGAGTCTTGAATTTATTTTATGATAGTTAGAGACCTCTCACCCCTGTGGTAGGGGGATATGGACTCTCATACAAATAAAACAGAATCCAACTCGAGAAATTCGAGACTCTTCCATAAAACATTAATCAATAACAAGACCACAAAAACTATCTATAGTAACACTAGATCATTCAGGACGAGCCGGTCGCGAGTGTTGCCGGTGACTCGCCGTCGGAAGCGCCGCCCACTGGGGGGCTTGCAAAACTCGAGAAGTGACAAAGATCATCCGAGATTCATGATTTATGTACAACACAGGTTAATTTGTGGCAATACGAAGTTTGTCGGGTCAGCTAGTATACTTATAAAATTCACTGATAATAAAATTCACCGTAAACAACATTTTATGTGATAGAATTACTGTCGGATCTAGGTTAACAGCAAAAATAGATACGCGATTTTGCGTTTCATAATTGTTCATAACAGATTATTACCTACTACTAGCAACTCTATTCTCAACAAAACGATAGTGGCAACAAGTACTGAAATCAGTAAAAAGGCAACTGAATTCTGATGACCTTCAAAGTTGCAGCTTCGAAAGCAGCTATTAACAAGCCTGAAGCTTGATAAAATCACCAGATTTAGATGTTTAGGAGCTGAAAAAACTGTTTTTATTTCTAAACCTAAACCATATTTCAGCCACAGGTTGAAATAAAATCAGCTATAAAAGCGTTTGATCAGCCTGAAATTGTTACTTGGGTACACTGTTACCCCTAGTAGTATTCTTTTGTCTGTCAACGCATTAACATGACTGCTGAACTGCTGGCAGTGTTTGTGTTTCTCAGTTTTCTACCCTTCAAAACAATTCATTCATGAATTGCAGTGCTAAATGATTGCTCGACTAACCTTTCAGTCATTTTTATTGCTCTTGAGTAATATTTTAGATCTTAAAGTTTAGTTTTTTAAACTGTTTGTTACAACTTCATTTGCCGTTGTCGGCAGTTCAAAATGAATGTATGATTCACATTTGGTTTCGTTCTCTATTGTCGAGAACGAATGAATATAGAGAACTACACAAACATGAACGCTAGTGATTCGCTCGAATCGGCGGTTTCAGCTTTGCAATGCTGGGTGTACTTTATCTGTACTAGAAGCAGTACTAGAACACTTTTCTCTTCTCCTTTAAACTGACGACTACATTTAGTAGGCAAATATGTACCTCTTCTGTTGGGTACTCTTCCCAGTGCGTCCATAATTTTGAACTACTGTGGTATGCCCCGTTTATTTCTTTTGCTGTACGCTTCAAGGGATTACCTACGAATGGCCGAATCACGAATGGCCGTAATAACAAATGGCATAATATATCTAATAGCCGAATCACGAACGGCCGAATCACAAAAGGCCGAATCACGAATGGCAGAATTATAAAAGGCTGAAACACGAATGACCGAACATCATATTCGGCCGAATATAATCATGGCCTTCAGCCTGCACAAATGTTAGGTATATGCTGTCCTTACTCGTCACCGCTCGTTCGGACTTAACTAAGGGATAATGCCTACTAGTCAGTAAACCTAGGAAAATGCATGTACATGAGCGTGTGTAATGCTGTGATTGTAAATTAACCAGCTTGATATGCAAACTGGTGTTTCGATTATGGATATCTAATCATGTTTTCAAACGTCAGACAGACAAACATAGTTTTTAACTATACTGATGATAAACTAATTGGTCTGAAAGCTTTTGGAAGTGATTTGTCACGTTTTCCTGCTTTTGCTATGAATACAACTTTTACTAATCTCCACGTAGACGGAATAAGATTTAGCATCAGACTTGCCTTACTAATCTCGATAAGAGATGAAATTAGCGCTGATTCTCCGTTTTGAATCTGAGCTGGGAAAATCCCATCTGCACCTGGCCGATTTATAAGATTGAAAGGATCTCACTGCGTTCTCCACCCTAGCCCTAGTGAAGACCAGCCCAGCGACTCTGGTTGTGATCTCTTTTGTCCTCTCAGATCCTGCTGGAAAGTTTCCTACATCTTTTACCACAATCGGAATCAACGCTGGTAACAACGTTGACTGAGGAAAATCCCGGAAAATGAGTCCCCATTATTAAGTCTAGTACTTCAGCAGGTGATTTTGTGAATGAACTGAGTCCGTTTGAATGCTCCTTCGCAAGAGTCTTGTTAAGTGTTGCCACAATTGGAGTACGTGTCAGTTCTTTGCTATATTTGGTTATAGCTATCCAGTCCGAAGTAATATTAGCTCTATTGAACAGTTTTCGCACCATTTTCTGAAGCCGTTCGAGCCTTTTGTTCCACCAGGGAACATTCCTAGTTGAAGTAACCCTTTTAAGTGGACAATTACTATTATAAGCAGAGATTATGTTTCGTTTAAGACCTTTGAAGCCGAAGCAAGTTGTTGACTGACCTAATTCTTGTAGTGAGGCTTTTCGATTCGCGTTCCAGCGCATACTGATCCCAGTTGGTACTGATCCTTGGATCTCGATATACAGCCTGTCACACTAGGCCACCCACCCATTCGAAAATAATGTGCCTGTGATCAGACAGCGATGCTTCGTCCGACACGTGCCAGTTCTGTATTTTCTCCGAAATTACTGGACTGCCCAGGGTCAGGTCCAAGACTTCCTCCCTGATAGCATTTATGAATGTTGGTTCATTGCCTCTATTAGCAATATCGATATTGTTTGACGAGAGAAATTCTATAAGGCACTCACCTCAATTGTTGATGTCAGTACTTCCCCACAGAGTGTGATGAGCGTTGGCATCACAGCCGATGATAAAGTCTTTGTTGACTTCTCTGCAGTATTTTACAAACGCCGCAACCTCTTGAGTGGGAGCCTCAGGACAATCACCAGGAAAATAGGCCGATGCTATGATAATTGCGGTTGGTACCTCAACTCTGATCGCGACGATGTCTCGTTTAATTAACTCTGTAATGGGAAAACAATTAATATTTGCATTAATCAGGACAGCAGCTCTCGGAGAGTCATGCTTGTCATCATAGTATAACTTACATGTTCTTGTTTGAATACCTTGTATTCTTCCTTTGTAGACCCAGAACTCTTGAATCAAGGCCAGGTCCACAGCAACTTTGATAAACCTCCTGGAAAGTATGCCCGATGCAGCTTTCGCAGGATGGAGGTTTATCTGCAGAACCCTAGTGTTCTGCATTTTTGTGAATTTTCCGCTCACTAGCATTTGGGAGAGACGGATTCCCTGGAGGTTTAGACTTCATGGTGGCAGTTTTCTTACTGCCAGTACCCGAACTCGGTTTGAATCGAGAGGGGGCTGACTTCGAGTGGTTTCGCTTTTTTCCACGGATCTTGCAGGAGTTTCCTGGGCCACTTGTGGAGACCACTGTTTTGATTCTACTCGGCCCTGGCACCGCCATACTGTCAAGATCCATGGGCATGGGAGACTTACCCCGATGAGTCTTCTCTTTACCAGAATCACAGTTGGGAGCCATTTGAGAGTTCTGTGGAACCTCCTGTTTGGTTCCAGTAGCCTCATGGATTTCCTGGTTGTCAGGATTCTTGGAGTTTTGAGACTCAGCGCCAGCGAACCCTTGATTCACTTTGACTTCGCTAGTACTGGCCTCAGAGATTTTTGCCTCCATAGGCTGACTTGTGATTTGTCGTTGCCTCGGGGTTGTTTTCCTCAGCAGGGTTTCGCCGAACCGAAAATTTATGATGAAGTTCCTATTCACGAGTTGACGCATAGAAGCTTTAACAATTGTTAGCGACCAATCCGCATGTTTCCCATTCGGATTAAGTTGGCTGCAGAATTCGCCATTTATCAGTAACTAGATTCTCATTCTGGCTCTCTATGAATCTTCTGATTCTCTCGTTATCGAATGACGCGCTTTGTGGGAAGAAAGCATGATAGATTTCTGGACGCGGAATGTTCTTTGCATCCAGAGCAACGAGTCTTGATCCTTCCCATAGTGATAAGCCAGGAACCACTTCCTTTAACCACTCCGAAGTTTCCTGGTCTTTACAAGAAAGAACCAGATACCCGGACTTGTACGAGCAGTTAAAGAACTTAAGTTTAACCTGCTCGTTACGTTGTTGCTCTATGGCTATTAGTAGAGCATCTTGAATCGAATCCAGTTGTGTCGTACTCAGTTCAGTGCTGGGATAATCCTCAGAGAGGATCTCAACTCTGATCTGACCTACGACCTTCCTGTAGGAAACACCAGTAGTGGAGTCCGAGGGAAGCTTGGGGGCTTCTCTCGTAGACCTCACTCTTGTTCCTCTCCTTCGAGCGGGATGGGTGGTTTGCTTTCGCACGACCTGTCCCACTCGCTCTCCAGGGTATAGAATTCGCTTTTGTTTTTTGGGATCGGCTTTTCTCCGCTGCTAGGCAGCTCCAATCCTCATTGCCTTTTACCTGACACAGAAGCAGATTGTGTTAACACTTGCTCCCGTGCCTCCTTTGCAGGAAGCCCAGAGGCAAGCAAACTCTTTAACTTCTTTTTCTGAGCTTTAGTCAGGTTCCGTTTCTACGGAATGTCATTCTCAGCTGGACCTTCCACTTTAGGTCCAGATCTGATTATGACGATTATTCCGTCGCTTTCGTCGTCCGTCGACTCACAACGAGTCGGCGTGTTGAGAATAGACGAGGAACAAGACGGAACCTCTGCTAACGCATCGTTCAATTCCTGACCCTGCCCTATGTTCATCTCCTCCTCCTTCGTTTCCGGCAGAGAGAGCCTGCCGGAGCCCTGTGTTTTATTTATATTAAGACTCTCCATATGAATCCCACGAGTAGCTCGGTAAAAGATGGTCCGGCTGCTGAGTATTTCTAGAACCCCCTCCACCTTTCATCCCTCGGCACGGGTCGCATGACACCTTGAATTAGGGGTTTATCCAAACGTGCATACTCAACACTCTAAACCAAATTTAATACTCACTTACCAATCAAATAAAAGTTTTTCGTCTATTGGCACTAATGCATGACTGCCATGCTTTGATAAATACGCAAAATTACAACAGCCTACTTTGCCATTCGTCGTACCACACTAAAATCCCAATAAAAAATTCCTCCAATTTACATAACTGTTCACTGCTTCAAAGAAAGATAACTATCAGGGAAGGAAAAGAACCGATTTCTCTCTCTCCAACTCCATGTGCAATCGACTTTCCAGCAACGTTCGCTCACTCGCCACACTCTGCGTTGTGATTTACCTTACCGCCGAAGGTTATGAATGTGAAGCAAATCTATACTGTGTACGACTTTAATTAGCTGACTGATCTGCTGCTCAAATTAGTAAGTTTCCTCTTCACTGAGATGATATATGTATATGTTTTTTTATTTCTATCAGTCACCACCAAAAGAGGAAAGTCCATGCGAAGAAACTGTGGCCTAGTAAAATGTGTAGCGAAATCTTATTGTTCACATTTCGGTTGCAATTCCGGGCGATCAGTTTTATTCCGCTGAAAAAGGCAATTCGGAAGTGTCATCCTTTGACCGCAGTCGGTCGATCGGCTAAAAATCCTGCATACGAAAGGCAAGTGAAAAAAACACGATTGGATGCTTTTAAGAAATCCAATAATTCAAAAAAAACAGTAAATATTGAAGAAACTGAAATTACAATGAAGAAAATGAGATAATAGTTGAAACATATCAGTTTTCTAGAAGCAAAAAAGTGTATTTAAAAGAAGTAATCTTAGTAAGCAGATTGATTAAAAATAAAAGAAAAAAACCTTTATTAAAAGTCACAAACGTTGAAAGCCATAATTCAAAGAGAAAAAAAACACAACTCACATTTAAGAGTAATGAACTACGAAAAGTGTTGTACCTTATCTTAAACCGAAAAAAAATAACGAGTAGATTAAAAGAAATCGTAATTAAGTCAAAACTTTACAGTTGCACCTTAGGCTTAAGGTAAAACAGTGAACTACAACTCGGAGAAGAGCCGAACAAAAAAAAACAATAAAATATGCCAAATTGTACATACACAAACAGGCCGGGATTACACGGAAAGAACCGATTCGGAACGGTGGCAATCGCGCGTGAAAATGTGTTTCGAAATGCTTCCCTACCTACTACAGGCTCACCGCCAACCCGAGCAGGAGTAATGAAGTTAGAAGAAATCAAACAAACAAAAAAAAAGACAAAAGACAAGCACACCCTTCCGGACACAGTTGTGCGGCCAGGCAAAAACTTGAAAAGTAATATATAATGACAATCCTGAACGTTTAAAAACACACTGCGGCTGTGCGGTGAAACCTCCATTCAACCGCACGCCTCGTTTTGTACTGTTTGTAAATATTGAAACAAAAAAAAATCACGTGGCAATTTGTCGTGGCCGAGGCCTCAAACTGTCAAAACTAAGAGTAAAAAAAAATCATAAAAAATAAGAAGGAACGAATGAAACAAGTCAATGTGTCTTCATGCTCAATTCTGTCTCACAGCATTTTTTACTGTGCAAAAGGTGAAAAAAAACAAAACAAAACAAAGTGATTATTGTCATAGCAACTGGCAACAACTGAGTAGCTAAACAAAAGCGCCCCTCTTCCTTCTGGTTTGGTAAAATCTGACAGCAACACGATTGCTTTCCTTTGCTACTTTCAACTAAAAGAAGCTTGAAACAGTCTTTGTGTTTATTTTCCATCCTGTTACCCTGCGAGGATAATTAACAATAATTAAAGAGGCTGCATCCAAAGAACACGGCCCTGCGCATCGCGAACAACTAGCATTAGGTCCTGATTTAGCTTTACACGACTAGCTTTAAGTTTCCTAGTTAGAAATTGTTTTTACCCTGTTGAGTGTTTTGTTTTCTTATTCGAGGTCATAAAAAAAACTTTTCACTACGTTGACGTTTGAGACGGTTCAACGGAGCGATCCACCTTAACCCCGTAAGCTTTTTAGTTAAAATGCTTATTTATTTTCGTTACACTCTAATATGATGAAACTGGTTTTCACATAGAATCAACAAGTCTAGTTCAATTATTGTTACGAGTTTTCTAAAAACTTGATTCGTTCGTTAGTTCATAAATTAGTTAGTTTAATGTGCGAAGTGAGTCGGAACGCGGCCCATCCGCTGCTGCTAGTGCGAGTCAAAAACCAAAGCAAACAAAAGGCAACACAAGCAATGTGTAAAACAAAACAAAACCCTCCTTATTCTCTCCTTTATTACCTTAAAAAAAACCTGATTAAATTTTCCTCCAATCATTTCATCATCTACGCACCTCCCCGTCTGCTTTGCTTGGTGAGATTTAAACAAAAATGCCTAACACAAACAATACATAATGTTCGAGATAAGTTTCCGAAGGCTTTGAACTTACAAACAATGCCCCCTTTTTAGCTCCGTAAAACATTGTGTACTTTATTGATTGTTAATCTTAAGTAATTGTGAGTAAAAAAAACCAAAGGATAATTATCACAGAATGCCAAAAAGAAAATAAACAAAAAGGAAAACTAATGGAATTAAAAAACAAACACACAGTTTGCGCTGATTATGAATTACCATTAGAGTATGTTACGTCAACAAAGCAAAGGCAAACATTTAACTTATTTGTATTCGATATCACAAGTGAAATAAGTCAAGTCAAGCCGGCGAGCCGAATGAATGAATGGATGTGGATGTGGAGTCGGACGGACAGCCACAGAAAATGCTCATGACGTTGCGAGGCGGCATAATGCTCTAGAAATTACTTAAAAGATTCAATGTTTTAACTGCTAGTTTTAAACCGGTAACGAATCTGGATGCCACGCGCGAGTTTAAGCAAAGCGGATTTATTTTAAGTCTTACGATGTACCAAACGTGTAGAAGATTGCAAGTTTCCAAAAACACTTCTCAAAGACATACTTCATTGTGCAGAACAAACACAGTAAACAATTTAAAAGAAAGAAGAAGAAAAGAAAAAAAACGCAACCGAAAGAAGCAGAAGCAAAACAAGTACAGATACTATTAAAACAAAAAGCCAAACAAACGAAGAAAAAAAACTATTGTTGTTCAAATTTCACTCTAAGTGAAGCTTCTTTTCTGTTGAGGAAAATAAATTGCCTAAATGTGTAATGTTTGTTGTTTATGGTTATTTTAGCGATCACTGCCATTCGAAAACAAACGGAGAACGGAGAACAAACTTTGAAGAGATTTTCATGACGACACCAGCCGAAATTCGGAAAGTTAAGATGAACCAGTCACGTCGCGCGGATGCCGAACAACGAACAACTTTCAAAGTTTCAACGGACGGAAAAAAAGAACGAACATCAACATTACAGTTTTTATTTCTTCCACACGATCGAATCGATCCACTGTATGTAGTACGAAACCCGCGTATAGACACCGGGCTTCCGCGCCGTTCCGCAGATTCCACCGATCGAGGTAATTCCGACAATGTCGTACCGACAGCTCGGATCTTGCGAGCGTACTTGCAGTGGTCCACCGGAATCGCCTTCGCACGTATCCTTGCCGCCCGTCAGTTCGCCAGCACAGATTTGCGACGGCAGCACGCCCTGTCGGAGCCGCCGGCTAGGGGGGCTGGACAGCAACCGGTTGCACTCGTTCTGATCGACCAGCGGTAGGTCCACCTCGTGCAGTTCTGCCGGTTGATCACCATCTAAGAGAAAAAAAATTGAAATAATCTAAAATCAGTGTGGTTTGATGGAACAAAAGATTTTCAGGAATTTTTTTTAACAATTCTAAAATAAAGTGTAATGAATTAAACTCAGTTCGCTATTTGGCGCTATTTATTCGAACGATGTCGGACAGACGCAAGCAAAAAATTCGTTTGAGTTGGATGATGTCTGACCGACAATTCTAACCGGATTCTAACAAAATTAGAGTAATTTGCATGTCATTGGAGACTTGGGGCCAAATCTCAAAAACGCGATCGCTTGCTATTACGTAAAAAATACGATATTTTTGAGATGCCACTTTGGAAAGGTTAATTATAAAATATAGCAAGCATCAACCGTTTGCGATTGATGGAGCTATCTAAACGTGTACTTGTTGCCACTATCGTTTTGTTGAGAATAGAGCTGCTAGTAGTAGGTAATAATCTGTTATGAACAATTATGAAACATAGAATCCAGTATTTATTTTTGCTGTTGAACTAGATCCGACAGTAATTCTATCACATAAAATGTTGTTAACGGCGAATTTTATAAGTATATTATCGACGCACTACGACCCTTAATTTAATTGCGAAAATAATTGGTCAATTTCATGCTCAAATGTTTACGTTGGCATCACTCCATATAAACGTCCGTTCCCTTGGCAACATACAACAACGACGGTCGCGGATTCGGAATTGCAATCGAAACGAAGTGAAGTTTTTCCTATCAATTCAAGTGAACAATTTGGGCAAAATAATTAATGTCTCTCTAAATAACTGTTCGGATGGTAAATTAAAGTTTTTTGTGCCTCAAGTTAAGTTTCGTGAGTGATTTGACGACTGAAACGGCCGAAAAAATTAATCAAAAACCGACGGCGAAAAAGTGAAACTATACTGATGAATATTAATTGGATACTAATCTCAGTATTTAATGTAATTAATGACCGAAAAAGTAATAGAACCTATAGAATGCAATGTTTAGTGCTTCGAGTTGCAAGATCTTATTACGGCTAGCAGGTTAGTTGAACTAATTTTATATTTTTGTGATGGTTTCCCGAGTCTATGGGAGCATGTTGATACACTGAAGAAGGGAAGGGAAGGGTGATATTCGGTGCCATGCTGACTGCCATAAATGGACTCTGACGACCTTGTCGTTAAAAAGTGACCGAACATGGGAAAACCCACTGTGAACATTATGTTAGGCACCGTCTAGGGAACGATATCTTACACGGAAAGAAATCTATTTTTGCTTCCATCAATAAAAAATGATGTAAACATTGGGCTTGAAATTTTATGAAATCATTACTATAACCCATGATTTCATGACTGTACCGAAAAATATGAAGAACTATAACAAGTATTTTTATGAATATTCTTCATGATTGCTTCAAGCGTTACACGAACTGTCAAATCGGATCTTTGAAATCACAGCAACCAATGAAATTTGTTAGTGATTTAGTAGTATGTGACGTTTTATTAAATGGTCGGTGTTAAGTCAGACCGAACCAAACCACAAAATTCTGATTTCGAGAAAAACGCGATCAAAGTTTGCTGCTCTGTATGCTTTATAGCTATCAATCGTTCGAAATCATATCTGGCTGTTTGCAACATTTATGTGGCCTGATTAGAGTAAAATGTAGATTTGAAAATTCTTGATCGTTTGCTGTCATTAATTCATTTTTGACGTAGGACTACGTCTTTGTTTACTATACTGGGACTGGGTAGCACTTTGTGAAAACGAAAATAGAAGCGTAACGTTTGAATGAAAGATTTCAAATGCTAACAACTACTAAACTACTGAACGAAACTGAACAATTTATATGTCGTTGGATAAATAAAATGACCAGCAATTTTATGGAGGGGTAAGAGAGCAATTTCAAAGGGAGCATAAGAGCGGGGCTCCTATACAAATGAAACCAAATTTCCTTAAAACTCGAGAACTCATCAAGCAAATGGAACCAAATTTGGCATCCCAAGCAACAATGTGAGTTTTATTGTACTCTTATGGTTGCTCCATCAGCGGGATAAGAACCTTAGGTCAACAGCCTACTGTACCGGAACATAAAAAGTTAATGAAAATGGAAGAAGAAATTGGCAACGACCTTTAGCATGAAAACACGGACACGAATCGGAACATCAACTTGCAAGGGAAGCTAGCCGTCTGAAGCTTGAAATCCTGGAGCTGAGCGAGGTCCGATGGCCGGGTACTGGCGAGCACAGGGCATTGTTCGGGCAAGTCTTGCTCTACTCTGGCATACGAGGTGAAAATGCTACTCGAGAAAGAGGAGTTGGATGATGAAGTGGGAACCGCCAAACGAGCGACTAATCGTTGCCAGATTCAGAACACGGGTTAGGAACCTTACAGCAATCCAGTGCTATGCGCCAACAGCTGCTGCCGACCTGCAGGAAAAAAGAGCTTTTACAGCCAGCTGAACAGCGTGGTTGAGAAAATCCCGAAGAGGGACATCCAAATCCACTTGGGCGACTTCAACGCGAAGATTGACTCAAACAACGCGGAGCGTCATGGGACGCCATGGCCTAGGAGAGATGAGCGAAAACGGAGAGCTGTTTACAGAATTCTGTGGTAATAACGACATGGTCATTGGTGGATCGCTCTTTCCCCATAGACCAGTGCATAAAGTCACGTGGGTTTCCCGCGACGGCCGAGCAGAAAACCAAATCGACCACATCTGCATCAGCCGGAAACGCAGCGCTGATATTGCATTCGATCATCATCTTGTTATCGCTGAGAGACGTTTGCGCGTCGCACGTGTCCAACGACGGAAGGAGAAAGTCGGGTGCCGCTACGACATCCGTCGATTGGAGAATTCTGAGGTGAAAAGGGCCTTTGTCGAACAACTTGACTCTCGAGCCTCGGAGTTGCTACCTGGTGGAACCGTCGAAGAACAATGCACCGGCATCAAGAACGCCTTCATCACGACCAGTGATGGAACCCTCGGCAAAGCGCGCAGCGGGTGAATGGAGTGGATTTCGGATGAAACTTGGAGGAAGATCGACGAGCGGAGAGAGGTGAAAGCCGGCATTGAGCGAACGCGGACCAGATCGGCTAAGACAGCTGCCCGTCAACCATACGCCGAACTGGAGAGGGCTGTTAAACATGCTTGTAGGCGGGACAAGAGAGCCTGGACTAACTCCCTAGCCGAACAAGGGGAAACCGCCGCCGCCAATGGTGATATCCGTTTGTTGTACGATATTTCTCGCCGCCTTAGTGGTGCCAGGATGAATACAAAGATGCCGCTAAAGGACAGAGCTGGTCAGCTATTGACTGACCGTACAGAACAGCTTAAGCGATGGACTGAACATTTTGAACAACTCTTCCGCGTTTCAAATGTCAGAGACCAACAAAACCAGCAGCGTATGACGCCTACAGTTATTCGAATTAGTCGCGTCAACTCGGAGGCGCCATCGCTGGATGAAATTGTAGCAGCCATCAAGAGTATGAAATTCAATAGAGCGCCAGGGATAGATCGTATTTCAGCCGAAATGCTCAAAGCTGACCCATCTTTGTCAGCCCAGATGATGCATCAGCTTTTCAGCAATATTTGGGAAACCGAAACTTTTCCGGTCGACTGAATGCAGGGCATATTAGTCAAAGTCCCTAAGAAAGAAGACCTAACTGAATGCGGTAACTGGCGTGACATCACGTTGCTCTGTATTACTCTCTAGTACTCTAAGTACTTTGTAATCCTTACTGAACTTCGCCAGTGACGGACCTTCGCTGATGAACCGTCACGTGTGGCTCCCTTAAAAAGAGTGAACAAGTGATGGTGAAATTGGATCGGGACCCGAGCTGTCTGTCACAAGCCAGGATAAAGGAGGAGTGTTAAGATTTGTCGCTCGGCGTGCGGCTCCGGGTGGCTCCATGGCAAATTTGTGGTGGATCCATCCGGAATCGCACATCGAGTCTCTTCCGCAGCAAATCTTGTAAAACACTTTCACTCCAATGCAGCAAGCAAGCATTCTGAGCAAATTGCAGAGGAGGACCCCAATCCTCGGTGTAACGCGACCCGTGCCTGAGCATGAATGTTTGGGGGGGTCTAATTAAGTCTCCCAAGGTCGAACGGAGCTTTCATGTTACCAAGGCACCCCGGGCAGTAATTTGCTCTCTCTGTTCTAACCTGGTAAAGGACAGTTGACTATTTCTCCCAGCAAATTAAAGCCATCGAGATGGAAACAATCAATGAAACTTCTAATTTGATTATAGATAACAAATCAAGTGAAGGATCAGCGCTCAGGAATGACCCTGACATCGATAAGACCCAAAAGGAAACTGGCTATGTTGATATAATCAGTCAAATCCCAGGATCCAGTGGTGTCAACGGTGCAGGATTAAACCCAATACAGCCCGGTCGTACCACAAATCATATAAAACCACAAAGAAGAAATATTAAATTTGTTTAGGTGAATCTTCACCATGCCAACTTTTGTAAACGCAATAAGCCAAGTAGTACTTGACTTAACACTATGCAGTCCAACGATGACTGATAAAATAAAAAAATTGGCACGTATTGAATGAAGAATCCTTGTCCGATCACAAGCTAATCATATTTGATTACGAAGCTAATCAACAACTTAAGGAAATTATAAGAGACCCCAGGAAAACAACCTGGGATTAGTATAATTTGAAACTGAAGGTTGGAGTCAAAAACTTGAAAGGCTGCTCAAGGACATGTAAAGCACTTGAGGACAACTCAAAACAACTTTCAAACCTGATCCAACAAGCTCATCCCGAAAGCCGTCCTGCAAAGGAACGCTCTACGAATAGAGATGTACCTTGGTGGAACAAACCTTGGGAGAAATTTAGGATGAAAACTCGGAAATTATTTAACCGAGCAAAACGGACACAACAGTGGAAGGAGTATAAACAAACTCTCACTGCCTATACTAGGGAAATATGAATATCAAAGAGGATTCACTGGAGGCACACTTGTGAAAACATTGAATATACTCCAGCAACTGCTAGATTGCAGGAAATCCTCGCTTAAGATCATTCTAATCGGTTAGGCACTTTAAAAAAAGAGTATGACTCTTTTACTAACTCAACTAAAGAAACATTAGAGTTAATGATGAAAACACATTTCCCCTGTTCAATCATTAATACATGTGGAGACCAAAGTGCAACGGCACTGAGAACTGTAAATCTTGAAACCGGGACAGACATTCACGAAATAGCGAATGAAATAACTGGGTTAGATAGAAACAGGAATGATGCTTGTACTTTGGTCAAAGAAATTTTACGAGAAGCAAGGTTGAGTGGGCGATTGACACATTTGAACCCTTCAAATCACCGGGTAGGGATGGAATTTTTCCTGTACTACTACAGAAGGGCAAGGCGTTTTAACACCTATTCTAACAAACCTTTTTCAATGAAGCCTGATACTTAGGTCATATGCCAACAGTATGGCGACAAGTATGGGTCACGTTCATTCCGAAGGCTAATAAGAAGGATAAAACTTCCGCAAAATCCTTCAGGCCGATAAGCTTACCGTCTGTTGTGTTAAAAACAATGAAAAAAATAATTGATGAGCATTTAAAGTCATCAAGGATCCTTTGAACAAATATCAATTCGCATATCAAGAAGGCAAATCTTCAATAATCGCAGTACAAAATGTTGTAAAAAAAACTAGAAAAGTCTTTTGAAGCTAAAGAAATTTCACTAGCTGCCTTCCTAGACAACGAAGGCGCATTTGACAATTCATCTCATAATTCAATGATCACGGCTATGACGAAACGTGGTTTCGATATATCCATTATCCATTGGATTAGCGAAATGTTATCAAAAAGGGAGATTTGTAAAAGGAACGGAACACTTTTAAAACTTTCAGACACTGTCAAATATCTTGGAGTAGGGTATGTTGCTGCTTCGTCGTAATTGCCTATTCCCGTCCTATCCAACACAAATTAGTAAAAATATCAGCGATTTTTATGACAGACAATGCAAAATTAGTTATTCCCTAATATTTTAGTTTGTTGTCTATCATAGGCGATCAATCAAAGTGAGCTGAGATCTATTTGAATGCATTTTTTAATTAAAGAATTCCTAGCAGCCAAATTTCCTACGTTTTTTCGTGCCACGAAGAAGAAAATGTCGACTAATCGTTTCAATTTCCGTCATTCATAATATGAAAATAACTCACGCAACGCATTGTCGTTATTCTGCAGCCGGGAAAACTTGCATAATCTCCAGAAAATTTGCAGAATAACATTTGTCATGCCGTCCTACATAAATACATGCGCGCTAGCTTCGTAAAAATTATTGTTATTTTTAGTTCGGACGATGAAAAATTTTGATAGACGGATTTTAAAACGGTACGACGAATTTAAGATATAAAGTTAGTTGCGTAATTTGAATAAAATGCTTTAATAATCGCTTTTTAGTGAATTCAACGGGAATTAGAAATAAACCCTAGTACCGAATTGGGGCACAAGATTACAACTATCCTGCTCAACTCCATCAATAAGTATGAGTAAACTGTGTCCAGCCATCGGGGCCTGCCACAAAACACGATCATTAAGTCTGTCGCAGTGGCCTTTTAACCCAATGCCCTACTGGCATACAATAAAAAAAATGAATGTGTCCAATTGAAATCAAAATTATCCACATAAATCTACACTGAGATGTTATCAAATCTTTATGCTACAGCTTGCTGAACGTTTTTCAGAACAAACTTGATGAGTTTATCCGGGAAAACAAACATGAACGAAAACGAATGAATTCTGATAAAAACACAAATACGACCGCTAGCGATAAGGGGCCGATTGATTGCTCAGACTAAGCAAATTTCATTGACTTTTTCTATACCCAGAAAACACTTGAAACACACCCAGTCAGTGGACACTCACTGCACTGCACTGTTTGCTTTCGAACTGCTATAGAACGCTTAAATCATCGTTCCAGAAGTGGGAACGTGCTTCCACTGTCCAGCGGAACGCGTGCGATAATTTAACGTCGTGAAAAAATGCTTTAAACTTCCCGCGTCACGTGACTTATTATCAAACGATGATGGCATAAGCTAATTTGTGAAAACGTATTCCATTCACTGATAAATCGTTATCAAACATAAGAAATCCCCCAGCTGACTCGGGATAAACCAAGTCTTCGTGGACACAAACAGAAAACCCATTCTCATACTCACAGTATCCCAGCCGGCCCCAGCCGATCGCAGTCAGATGCTCATCGGGCAATGTTTGAAGCTGCCACAGACAGGCCGGTCGTATGAACCGGCTGAAGGTTATGGTCTGATTCATCCGGATCAGTGCGATATCGTTGTAAGCCTGAACGCCATTGTAGGCCGGATGATGCACTATACTAGCGACAGCCACATCCTGATGCTCGCTATCGTCATCCGTGCTGAGATCGAACTCGCCAAGACGCACCACTAGCGGGGGATCCCTGCAATCAGATCAAAGAAATAATCATGAAGGATATTCACTTAGTTGTAATTATTTGTTACTTACGACATCTGACTATTAGCACAGTGAGCTGCAGTCAGCACGTATCTGGCCGAAATCAGCGATCCGCCACAGAACCACTCGAACGAGTCATTGTTTCTCGGGCGCCCTAGCACGGCCATATGTGGATACGCGCCCTGGTTGGTTATCCATCCACCGACAATGTACGCCATCATCGGAAAACCTTCGCACACCGTAAGACCCACGAGGAGCAACCAAGGCAAGAATGCAGCTGACATCCTGATTTTTTTCTATCTCTCACCGGTAGGTACCGAGGGCAAACACTTGCTGGATGATTTTTGAAATGCTTCAGTACTCGACCAATTACCAACTTGGAATGATTCACGTTTTGGCGCTCGGGCTGCTGCAGGGCGCAAAAGTGTTGTTCGCAAGCCGCTCTAGTCGACGTTCGTTCGTTTCGTCGTCCGTCGCCCCACTTAACCCGCCCGTGGAGCCACCTGTTCCCTCATCCTAGTTAGGCGGGAGATGATACCGCTGCTGCTGCTGCTGCTGCTGTTGTCGTCCGCTCGTGTACTCTACATAAAAATGCAAGAATATATGCTACCGCCGTAAAGCTCTGCAGCGGAAGGCTCCCCGCGATTGGTCGGCCGATTGGATGACCACCGAAGCAAGAATTCGAAGCATTTGTTTGGGTAAACAAGCACGACGGTAGGGGTGGGTCCGGTTTGCTGTTTCTTTTTTCTCTCTCTCTCTATCTCCTCTATCGGCCGATGATGAGTTGCAGAATTTCACAATTAGATTATTAGGAAGTTAAGTTAGGTTGAAACCAAGTCAAGATATAGTAGAGAAATTTGTACCTTACTTTTTTTACCTTCTGTGTGGCAAGGTGACAAATTGACAGCAAAATTATTGTAAATGAATTTGCAAGAAGTATGAATTAATATGTCGTCATAAGTAATGGTTATTAAATAGGCTTCTTTTTCAATTTCTATAAGTTTTTTTCTGTGATAGAAAAATTTGTTTTCTAGATTGAATAATAAGGCCATTGCAAATCAAATTTAAAGTTTTTGTCACCCCCCCCCCCCCCCCCTTGGAAATTGGTTTGAAAAATCGGGGGGCAAAAAATAATTTGTAGGATATGAGTCAAATTTATTTTTATAAAATCAATTGTCTGTGGGCTCCACAGTCTGAAAAACTCGAAAAATGAGTGTACGAGTTGAATTAACGCTTCTAGCACAAAACAGAAATGGAAATTCGAACAATGGAATTTCCGAAAATCGTCCAAAAAAATTTTCCTTCGTTTTTGTCTTTTTTCGTATATTTTTGCATAGAAAATAATAACGTATATATTATAAGCAAGAATAGATTCGATTTTCACGTTTAAACCTTAAATAAAAATTCTTAAAATCCATGTTTTTTTTTGCTCGATTAAAAAATTCACTTTGTTTTTTTTTCGCCCCCCCCCCCTTCAGTGACCGAACACCGGAAGGACAAAAACTTTATAAAATATTTGCTGTTATTTAGGCGTTCTTATTGGATAATGTTAGGCCATTACATTATCCAATAAGAACGCCTAAATAACAGCAAGTATGTTAAATGTTAATTAAATTACAGCTCAGTTATTATTATCAGTTATTAAGTCACGTCCCAAGATATAGAAAGCCTGATGAACAAAATTCATCCAGTTAACTCAGTTTAGGACTGCAGGTAACAGTTGGTAAAAAAGTGTTAAAAGCAGTAATCAAATTTATTATTCAATACAATCTTGAAATTACATTTCAAATTACTTGAAATTATAATTCACTTTACTTTAAATACTTTGACTTTAAATTGCATTTAAATTAGACTTGAAATTGGACACGCAATTGGACTTGAAGTTGGACTTGACATTGGACATCAATTTAGCCTTGAATTTCGACATGGACACGAAATTACATGCAAAATTTTACCTGAAATTTGGATTAACATATTTTGTCTTACACTCTCACTCGTTTTTCTCTCTCCTGGTTCTTTTTTCTCTTTCCAGTTACATTTTTCCACTTTTAGTTCCGTTTTTTCCTTTTTATGTAGGGGAGAGACGTCTACAGTGAGACACTTTTTTTCCAAAAATTTTAATTTTTTTTTGGTGATAGCTACCAACGCGCTCTTCAATCTATTTGAAAGGTATATCCTTCTAGTTACCTGAAAAAAAGTTTCAGCCATTTTGGTTATAAGCTAAATTAGTTACAAAAACAAACGTGGAGGTGTATTTTTGTCTCACTGTTAACCAATAGGTGGGAAGAGTGAGACAACGAGTATTGCGTACTGAGACACCAATTTGAAATCGATTTGAACCATATTTTTGGGTAAGAAAATACATGTTTATTGTGTCGTGTTGTTTATCATGTCTATAAAGCATACATTATTATGGGTATGATTGAAAATTCCGATTATTTTCACACATACATTTATGCTCATTTAGAGGACAAATCCTGGACATCTGACTTTTAACTTACACTTCAGAATTCATTTACAGTCAATTCCTATAGATTGATTTGCTATTGAACACAAAAAAAAATTTTCAAAAAAATTTGCCTGGCAAAAGCTATGTTTCAGTGTTACCCACGACTCTGTGTCTCACCGTTGCCAATAGGAATGTTTTATGAAAAATAGTGAACTAGCGGAGTTAGCAAACAATTCGATTGTCATATTTTTTCAAATATTTACTCTTATTAGTATGTGATGCCATGCAGTAATTTTAATTTTAATTTAATATGCATTTTGTTGTTGAAAATCACTTGAAAATGATTGCAACAAAATTTTTTTCTCGTTTTTCTTTTAATCTGTCCCGTGATTTCTTTTTCATTGTTCCGTTGTTCGTCGTTTCCAGTCACTTTTTTTCTTATTCTCTGTCCTGGTTTTTCCACTTATTTCTCACTCATTTCACTCATAATTTTTTTCACATTTTCCGTCTTTTCTCTTTTTTCGTTTATAGTTTTCGTCTTTTTCTAGCTCTTCTCGTTTTCGTTTTTCGTTGTTGTCTATTTAGTTTCTTTTAGCTGACAAGTTTTTTCTTCTTCTCTATCAGGTATATTGTATTTTCGACTTCTTTTTTTTCCTTTCCAGTTCGGTTTCCTCAGCAGGTCTCAGCAGGTTCACCTCTTTTTTGGTTCATTTTACCTGTTTTTCTTATCTTCTTTTTCTGTCACATCTTGTTCCCATTTGCCATTCTCTTTTTGTCCCATTTTTCTCCTTTTACATACCGTTTGATCTCATTTCTCGTTTCCTCTGTCAGTTTTTTTCCTCTCGCCTTTTCTACTCTGTTTCTCTTGTTTTCTGTTCCGTTTTCCCCTTCTTCTTTCCCTCTTCTTTTTTCCCTCTTTTTCTTTCCCGTTTCCCACCTATTCTGTCAGGTCCCTCTTCACTCTATTTGTCTCGTTTCATCCTTTCTGCCCTCGTTTTTTTCTTTTTTCTACCCGCGTTTCTCGTTTTCTTCTTTTCCTGTCCCGTTTTCACCCGTTTCAATTCTTAAATCCTTGGTTTTGTCTTTGGTGATCCGATTTTCGTCTTTTATCTACGTTTTTCAAGCGCGTTTTTCGTTTTCTGTCTCGTTAGCTCCTTTTCTATTTTTTGTTTGTTTTCATCTTCCGTTCTTCCTGTTATTTATTATTTATTATTTATTTATTCATTATAAATTATATTCATCTGACTAAGTCTTAATGAAACATAAAGCACAAGTCAACAAATTAATATTATATCCAGTCAGTTCTCTGCAATTTTTGCACAAATTTTACGGTAGATTCACCAAACTCGAACAGTCCTTCAGCCTGCGTTATTGTGTCCTGCTTCTCCTCTTTTTCTGTCACGTTCTGTTAGTCGTTTTGTCCCGTTTGTCTTCTGTTTTCGTTTTTTCTCTCAATTTACTTCCTTTCTATTCACGTTTCTCAATTTTCATGCTTCTATGTTTTATGCTTTACTTTTGCTCATGTTCTATCCCGTAGTTTTTGTTCCGTTTTTCTCCTTTTCTGTCCAAGTTTTCTCATTTTTTGTATCGTTTTGCCTTCTCTCCTCTCATTTTTCTTCTTTTCTCTTCAGTTTTTTCTCTCTCTCTTTTTTCGTTCAATCTCCTTTTTTACAACGTTTTCCCATTTTTCTTCACGTTTTTTCTGCAACTTTTTTTCTTTTTGGATCTCGATTTCCCTCCCTTTACGTCACAATTGTTCTTTCGCTTTTCTTTTTTATACTAGTTTTTCTTCTTTTTCTTTACCGCGCTTTTCATCTTTTTCTAACTCGTTTGTCCAGATTAAGGTTAATTTGTGAATCCGCTAATAGTGAAATTGCTATACAGTGTAATTTTGAATTTGGCATGGCTCGATTTTGGCAACACAATATATTTCACTTCCAAAAGTAGGGTATTGTCGTTATCGTCGGGCCACTGTTATGGTCGGGCCATCACGATTTTACAGTTTTAGTAACTCATGATATCTATGATACAACCATTGTAAAACTTCTTACTGTGATAGCTAACTTTTCACAATATTGTGAGTTTCAATCGTGTATTCAAAACACCCGTACTGAATTCAGTGACTAAATCTTACAAAAAAAGTTTTCCAGGCGCAATAAACTTTTCTTCAAGAAATGATTCATGAAATGCAATTATCGAGATAAATTTTGGAAATGTTAAACACTTCATTGTTGTGCTGCACACGAAGGCTATAGAAAAATCTCCTCCAGAAAGGTGTTTGGGAGGGCTAAGGTGAAATACTAGAAAAGCGCTATTTGTAAGGGTCGGGCCACTTGAGTAGTCATGGTTGGTCCACCACAATTTGAAGCGCAGAAGAGCAATAATCGCTAGAGAATGTCAGTCACGTAAAATGTCATGAAATAAAGCAAAATTAATACGATAAAGATTTTTGTTGTTTTTTTTTTCATTGTAGTTATACACTTCGGAGAAGGCGATTGTAGCAATATTCTTTTCATGTCTCTATATAGAATTTCAATACGTATGTCTTAGATTTTCTGCGGTGGCCCAAGCTGTACAACATGGCCCGACTATGACAACATTTTTTGGCATCGCGAAAATGCCTATAACTTTTTTATTTTTCAAGCAATCAGTTCAAAACTTGCCGGAAATATACCTTATTCTTAGACCTTTGCAACGATGTATTTAGATTTCCAAAACTCCTTTTGAAACGAAAGTTATGGGCGACTTTCAAAACGTGGCCCAACTACGACGACACTATTTATCCTATTACCACAAATATTTCCGAAAAATATCGGATTGATTGGGTCGGTCGGAGGCTTAGGGTTAGTAAGGGGATGTAAGCGGATCCGGTTGGATGCCGAAGGACCACTCTACAATGATTACGGGTAATAGTAGAAGTGCTTAGGTAGCAGATGGGAAAATTAGGTCAATTCGTGTCGTGTGTTCAAGTCTCGGCTGGGTGGTGCTGTCCTGTGATCTGATGGCCGGACGCGGGGTCTGTCGATGGGAAGAGGTCGAGTCTTAGAGAGACGTTTAAGCCCACAGCTTTACTACACTAGCTCTTTTTTGTCGTGGGTTTGAAGACGAGTGCGTCTCTATATTTTAAAGCTTCTGTCGACTACCGCGAACGTCTAGGTTGTGCTGAGCTCAATTTACTTTGTATCATGGGACAGTGCATAAATTTTGGGGGAATGAAAGATTAAATTTGCCCTGATAAGTTGATAACCAAGTTTTTGACGACCTGCGGTAAGACGTAGTCCTACGGCAATAGAAAATATTATTGTTCGAAACATTCTATAACCGCAAACTTTTTTTTATGAACACACGTAGGGCATTATTTTCTCATCATTTAAAGTATGTATGCGGAAACTGACTGATATTTAAGAATATTTTTGGAAGTAAAATATTTTGTGTTGCCAAAAACGGATACTTTTGTTGCCAAAATCGAACCATGCAAAATACGAAATCCAACATTATTTTGTCTTACACTCTCACACGTTTTACCTCTCTCCTGTTTTTTTCTCCTTTCCGGTTCCATTTTTCCATTTTTTGTGCCGTTTTCATTAATCTGTACGGTTTTCTTGGTTTTTGCTGTCATTTTTCATCTTTTTCCTTCCATTTTTCTTTTAATCTGTCCCGTGTTTTCTGTTTCATTGCTCCGTTTTTCATCGTTTTTAGTTCCTTTTCTTCTTTCTTTCATTTTTTGATTCGAGTTTTCGTCTTTTTCTAACTCTCCTACTCGTTTTTCGTTTTCGTCTGTTACGTGTTTCCTCTTTTAGATACCCAATTTTTCTTTTTCTTAGTCACGTTTATTCTGTTGTCGGCTCCCTTTTTCTTTTGCTGTCCTTTTTCGTTTTTTATCTCCCATTTTTTGTCTTTTTCTCTACAGTGTCACCTCTTTCTTTGGTCCGTTTTTCCTATTTTACTTATCTTCTTTTTATGTCCCATTTTCCTATACCGTTCCCATTTCCTACTCTCATTTTATCCCATCCTTCGCCTTTTATGTACAGTTTGACTTCGTTTTCCAGCTTCCTTTTTTCCTTTATCAGTTTTTTTTGTCCCACCTTTCCACTATGGGCCAGAAATTAAAATTTCGGGACAAAAATATTTGCGGTCAAACGGCATGTCTCAGCTCAATGTGGTCTTCGGTAACTTTTTGAATAGAAAATTGATGCATATTGTGAAGGGGTCGTCCAATATTTAAGCGCTACTTAAACAACAGTTTAAGTAATAACTTTTTGAGTAAACTTTTTTCACCTTTTTGGTTTCAAGATATTAAAGATAAACCAATTTCAAGTATTTTTTCTGAAGATATCAAACTTCTACCTTTTACCCATTTTCAGCAATAGACCTTAGTTTATAAACGACCCCTCAAATCACATTTCGTCTTGTAACATGGTTATTTCAACAGACAGCTCAATATAATGTTCTAGAAAATATATTGCACATAAAAGAGGAATATTTTTGCTGAAGACTGTTTTGCTTTATATGCAATAATAATTAAGATATAACTGATTTTAGGTTAAAAACCGTCTGATGAAGATGCATTATTTTTTTATTCAAAAAGTTGCCGAAGACCACATTGAGCTGAGACAAGCCGTTTAACCGCAAATATATTTCTCCCGAAATTTTAATTTCTGGCCCATAGTGCGTTCGGCAAACGGTATTCGTCGTCTCTTTTATTCTCTAGTGTTCTCATGGGAGACTGCGAGTTTGACGTTCTAGCTCGCTGTTCATAAGGATGGTTGGGGGGAAAACAAAAGAGGCAAAAATAGCAGTGTAAATCTTCGAACCTATAATTTTTAAAAAAATAATTTTTTTTCGCACTTTTAGGGGGACTAATCAAAATTTGAAATCCGCTAGATGATAGAACTTTTGATTTTAGGAAACTCTTCCAAAGGTTTCATAAACTTAAAACCAAGTTTTCCCACTCAAAACTGTAATGCGCACCAAAACAGGTTCTGGGCCAGTGTGCTGTGCCCGGTTTACTAGATTGCGTTGAGGTTTCGGTTGATCAATTAAGGGCTGAAATTTAATTTTTAGTAGAAGTCTTAGATATTTCAGGGTCGTAAGTCTTGAATTTTGAAAAAAAATTCCAAAAATTTTTTCCCGATTTTGTCAGCTCAAAATTTAACATGGGGCTGACAAAATGGGAATATTACTGTACTAATATAGTGCACAATATGGTTGATGTGTGATTATTTTAGATTCATTTGAGGTATTTTCTTTCATAAATTGCATTTAAATTGAATATGTCAAAGGTAGCCCTACGTATCCAAAGAAGCCCGGCTCGATGGTATGCTAAAAAAATAACTTACATTTTCAGGAGAAACTGTTTGCTCATACAGCGTATTAAAACAGAAATCAAAGCCCTATCCTAAAATGAATATCCGTTGACACAAAACAAAATGTTGAACGCTCAGTCGCATACTAGTCTAATATGGGACCATTAAAAAGTAACAAACATTTCCATACGAAATTAGCGTCACTTCGAGTAAAACGTAACTGCTCCACATAGATTCCTGTTCATCTAACTCCTGGTGACGAATGCCAGAGCATCCGCTTACCACACTCAGTTGGGCACGGGTGGGAATCTGCGAAACATTCCACCACTCAGTAATCAGACCAGGTGTCACCGAAAACATTTACTACCGATCGCCGATAGATTTAATTACCTGTGGTGGGTTTTAATTGTGCCACCCAAGAGATTGCCGGATAAGACTCTCGACCACGTACGCATGTTCGTTGGACCGACGAAGGCGAACGATTAAAACCAAACATGAATGAATCACCGATTCAAACGGGCTGCTCGATCCGGGGGCCGGCTTCGTGTTGCCCATTATGATAAAACTGGTCCACCATGTCCTCTATCTATATGCATCATGCTACAGCTGATTCTTCACAAGAAGCCGAACCGGACAACATATGAATAACTCAAAGCAGCATATGCACGTCATACGAGTGTGACTCATCTCGTGATTGACCCGACTCCGAAGGAGAAGGTCCGTTCTCCGTGATCGATTCCGCCCTGGCTGCAGAGGACACACCAATCATGCGTCGCCGTGAAAAGAAAGAGAGCAAACAACCGGATCATCTTCAGCCGGTAAAAGGCTCCTAATGTATTCTTCTCCAATTCGCGTCCGTTTCACACCGTTCGCGTTCGCACACGAAGCCACGGGGGTTGACGAAGCTCACCTGTTGCAATGTTTTGATTTCTGTTTTAAAGCACCTTCTGTTTCTGTCCGGTTTTCTTCTATTGCGCCAGCCCCAGCCGGTATGACGCTAGCAAACGCGACCGACCATGGCTTTACGCGTCACGCTCCTCGCTCGTTCGTCGTCAATGACGTAGAGAAGAATTTATTATACACGATACACGAATGTGAGAGCTTTAATCTTTGCACGGATCCAGCGCAGCGCGGTGTTTCGAATGGTGAACTTTGTTGGAGAAATGCCTGTGGAATAAAGCCAAAAGGCATTAAGGTGAAGGTCGTCAGAGTCCAGCAACTTTTTTACTGATTTCAGTACTTGTTGCTACTATCGTTTTGTTTATGCTAAGTTTATGCTCAGTTGCTAGTTGTAGGTAATAATCTGTTATGAACAATTATGAAACGTAGAATCGCGTATCTTTTTTTGCTGTTGAACTACATCCGACAGTAAGTCTATCACATAAAATGTTGTTTACGGCGAATTTTATAAGTATATTATCGACACACTACGACCCTCAATTTAATTGCGAAAATAATTGTTCAATTTCGTGCTCAAATGTTTACGTTGGCATCACTCCATATATACGTCCGTTTCCTTGGTAACGTACAACAACGACGCCCGTGGATTCGGAATTGCAATCGAAATGAATTGAAGTTTTTCCTATCAATTCAAGTGAACAGATCGGACAAAATCATTATAATATCTTACTAAATAATTGTTGGGATCGTAAATTCATGTTTTTAGTGCCCTAAGTTAAGTTTCGCGAATAATGTGACGAATGGAACGGCCGAAAAAAATTAATGAAAAATCGACGGCGAAAAAGTGAAAATATAGTGATGAAATCTCAGTATTTAGTGTAATTTATGCCCCAAAAAGTAATAGAACCTATAGAATACAATGTTTAGTGCTTCGAGTTGCAAGATCTGATCATGGCTAGCAGGTTAGTTGAATTATTTTATTTTTTTGTGATGGTTTCCCGAGTCTATGGGAGCATGTTGGTACACTCAAGAAGGGTGATATTCGGTGCCATACTGACTGCCATAAATGGACTCTGACGACCTCCTTAAACCTCCTGCTTCATACAATTTATTAACTTTTTAGAAGCAAAATTTTTTGGAATGATTATTTCTCAAGGCGTGTTCCTTTAAAATTTTCCTAAAAATGTGTAATAAAACTTTCTTTTACTTGCCAACTGGAAGCTCTGGTACCGTTCTACAACTCGCTCTTTTACGTGAAACACCTATCTCATTAGTTTCGTGGCAATTTTATTTTAAACGTATTGTGTTGGGTGTCTGAAAGCTGCACAAATTCATACATCACGCATAGCACACTAGATCACCGCGTGCGACGAACACAATTTGACACGTATGAACAAAGAAACAGACTTCTCGGGTCTCTTTGGGAAATTTCAGCTAATGATTGCAGCATCAAAATGCATTTTCTGAAAGGACTTGCTTTAACTTTATGTTAAAGCTTTTTGCTACTGAAAAATGTATAAATTTCATGAAGCAGGAGGTTTAAGTGCAATTTTTAGTGTCAAATTTGCTCAGCTTTCCAATGAAAACAACAGAATTGAGCATATTTTTCGTACTAGAACTGATTTAAGGAAACAGAACCGAAAACTAGAAAAGTTTAATAACTCTGAGGCGATTAAGTTTGACCATGTCCGTAGATGAATTTTTTCGTCAAATCTGTTCTTCTATGACCCCCTGAAATATTTACACATATTCCTTGACATAAGACAATCAGCACGTTTCTGTTGTATCCAGACAACAGACCTCATAGTCCCCAGACAAATAGTGGCGCTGGTATGCAGGAATAAAATAATCAAAGTGAATTATTGGGCTTTGCAGCAATTTGACGAGTACCGAACAAATTCATATTTGAACATTCATTATCTCGTACACACCGTTACGTTGAAAATACGCTTGTCAAACAAGGAGACGTACAGAACTATCCGAACTATCAGTTTGGGGGTGAATAGAGGCGTAAAATTGCTAAATTGCAAATGTGTGGGTGAGCCGCAGAAAAAATCAGGCCTATAATTTTCGCGTGGGAGTCTAAGGCTGTGAACCCTTTCGCAAAACTTTTAACTTTTTAGTTGAAATTTAACAGTTCAATAGTTATTTCATCTTCTGTCGAAATCAACCCTGCTCTGTCTGAAGCTTGGTTATTTCCACCCCATCGGCAGGCAACCATGTTATCGCCGCCAACATCTCGTGTGTGCGAAAATAAGATAGCATGTCAGCACTGCGTTTCACTCAACTGCCAGCAGTCTGATTTGGGCCCGTTGTCAAATTTTGAGCCCAGGACATGCTGTCGCTGACGTTCACTGCAGCTCGATGTAGAGATGTCGATGGGGTGGTTATTTCTGACAGTTCAATGGTTATTCTGAGAGCCAATGAGACATCCACAGGTGTGGATGAGAGCTTCGATGTGTTTCACTGATTTTTCCTTGGATTTTTTTTTACCAATCTTTGGACAGCCTAAAGGTTTGGCCGGTGATCAACCACTCTCGTTTATTCTACAACTAGCATTGGTTCTAGGTCCTAACATGTAGGGGAGTTTTTCACATCTAGGCGATTTCTCTACGTGAGAATCACTTTTTCCTGTTCTGGCGATAGCCAAATTCCACCCCATATCCTGAGTACCTTGGCCGCCCTCTTTATTTCATCTTCGCGGAGGTCGAAAATCATTTAAAAAAAATTGGTCAAACGAAGAGAGTGCTTCGCTTACCTTGCGCACGCTCCGAGACGTCACCGGTCTGACGCCTATGCAGCTAACTATAAACATGGCCGTGGCACTTTCTGCAAGCTACACGGAAATATTGATTTGTTCGTTTTTCGAGCCTCAAGGCACATCAAAAAGCAGTTTAGTTGAGGTTTTAATTTCATTTTCTTTGCGCGCACTCTTGGAGAAACCGGACCGCGCATTCCAAAAAGTGTTTTTATTATTTTACGCCGTCGTTGGTCGTTTTATTTCCTGACCAACCGACTACTTTTGACTTGCCATGAATTGATCGGAATTCAATCCTCTGGGTACATGCTATTTCCAAAATTCGTTACATAGACAGCAGGGCACATAACGTTAAAGTTGCCTTGTATTCACATAGATATTGCATGAAAATGGTGTTGAATACCGTGACGTTTACGTTAAAATCACATAGCTGTTATTATGTTTAACATTAGCTAGTTATGAAACGAATTACCAATGCACTATTTGGTCGAATTTGAATAGTGACAGCTTACCAAGTCGGGCCTGAAAATAATCCTTGTGCTACTCTTCAAAAGATCATTTCTGATGGTACTTCTTTTGACAAAATTTCCAGGTTAATTGCTCCTGAAACTGGACTAGTTGCGAAAACGTCCCTTTCAAGACCGCAGCTATCAAATAGGTTACCAAACGACTTTTACCCCTTTTTATTTCGTAGTATTTCGAAGAACTCACTTATCATACGAGCTATAAAATTCTAATCCGAAAAAAAAATTGGTCTTGCCGTCCATTACGACGCAATCGTATTTCGTCAGTAAAATGTACAACCCGATACAACTTGTGCTCTGAAATATCTCAAATCAACCTTTTCCTTGTTTTTTGGACATGTTTTCTGGTTTGAGAAACTCCTGCGATTTTCACCGCATTGCTCAACGACAACTTCGGGTTTCGTTGAAAGACAGCTACTACTATCGAAAGAGTTTTAGGATAAGCTGTCTTTGCTATTCTACTGCTTCCAGATTTTATTCTCAATTGGTGGTCAAACGTTCTCCAAATCATTTCACCGTGGATTTGGAATAATTCAGGATTTTCATTGCAAGTGTCCAGGATCAATTTGCAACACGCTTGTTGTAACATCATGGTATAAACAAAAAAGAAAAAATTGCTTCTAAAAGTCCGATTATTATATAAAATTTTTGCAAATTATAGATTCTAATTAAGACTACGGTCCCCATAATTAAACTTTGGACGAATGTTATTCCGTAGAATTTTAAAACTTTGCAATTGGTTTACCTGGCAAAGCTTACTGCTCTTCAAAGATAAATCATACAAATAATAAATTTACAAAGCAAAACATCTACAGAGACGACCATCTATAGATCGGCAGGATCTCACTGGTCATTTTGGTTTGAACTTTATTCGAGAAGCGTTTGATTCGAAACCTTAAAACTATTTACAGCCCTTCCGAATGTTGCAGGGGCAACCCTGGCATCCCTGCTACGATGCTATCTGTCGCTGTATCCAATCGGTATAGGACGAGATCCGAGTGTACACTCCGGGAAAGTTGGACACCCCACAGGTGCGTGGCCCGAACGAGACCAACCCGAGTAGCACGAAGCGGTCCCGGCTGGAGATGGCTTCGTTCATTAACGGTCCACCGGAATCACCCTGGCAGGCATCGCGATTTTCCTGACCCTGGACGCACATCTGATTGCTTGACACAACAATCGGCGTTCGTGAATTAACGCTGTACCGAGCATAGGAGTTAGCACACTGGGTCGTGTCCACGATCGGCAACCGAAGCCACTGCAACGTTGGGCTGGGAGTGTTACTACCTACAAAGAGAGACTGGATCAGCTTTAGTCGACCATTAGATAGTTACAAACTTACGATTACTCGTCGATCCCCAGCCAGCAATGATTCCCGTAGTACCAGTCAGATTTCTAGCATAATCCGAATACTGGTCCATGGGAAGACACAGCGGACTGAGGATGTTGTATGTTTCGGTTGTCTGCTGTAATTTCACCAGCGCAATGTCATTAGCATATTTGGGGCTGTCGTAGTTTTCGTGTGGAATTAAACGTTCAATTGCAAAGTCCTGATAGCGATTGCGGCATCGACTATCGGTCAAGGAGTTACACTCGAGGTCGCCCAACCTCACGCTAACTCTGTAATAAAATCGCATTGTCATTAACCATTAATACTTAAATATTTTAAACGAATCTTACAACTCTAATTCATCGATCAAATTCGTCACACAATGAGCAACGGTGATCACGTGACGATTGGTAATCAAAGAACCCGCACAGCGATACGTCACTCGTCCCGAAGCTGTAAAAGACAGGCAAACATTTACTCACGGATGAAATCGAAACCAAATTGCAACATTCGTTACTCACTTCGATTCCTGTAGGCTAACCGCGCCATCCAGGGGAACTGGCCGGGAATTTCCGCCTCTCCGCCGATGATTCTGGTGTTGACGGAGAGCCCGCACAAGGCGTCATTTACAACCGGTGGTGGTGGAACAGTCGCAAGCAATCGTGCCGTTGTTTCGATCACTGGTGCCTGTGTGGTCGCCACGGTCGCGGATTCTACAGCGTTCAATATTTCCTGGTTAGTTCGGGTGTTGCTGAAAACTGGCCGAGGACGAGCGGTTGTCGTTCTACGGCGAACCGCTGGGGCAATATATGGTTTGCTCGCTCGGCTGACGCTAGCTTCGCTAGCTGGGTATATCACCGGTGGACAATTTTTTAATGTTTTGGGATCTTCGAAGGATGTGATGAAATTGTATCTGTGCTCTTGTTCGGCTTTGCCGAAACCGAACTGACTCTTAGAATAGTGCATGTACTTTAGATTATCACTATCTGAGAAACCGAAACTGGACCGTGAATTTGGTTCCGTATCGTCGGTAAGCCAACTGTCATCCAACGGACAGCATATACTGGGTTCTCTACTCAGCCCGAAGCCACAGGTGAGCCGTTTTAGTTTCGAGTTAAAACTACTATAGCTAGACTTTGGGGTTCGCAGCATCTCCAAAATTTTTGGACATTCTCTCAACGTAACACACCGGCAATTGATGCCGACCGATGACTGGCGGGTAAAGGAGGACGCCGGCTCCGAGTCCGGTTCCTCATGATCGAAATGATGCACAAAATAGTGATCGAGCAGCGTCGTCCCACCGTGATCGTTCTCCTGTTCCTTCCACGGTTCCGACCGAACTGGAATTAGAATAAATCGTATAATTATGCAAAACTTTTACTCTTGGAATCTCCTATACAACGAAATCCGCTTCACGTGCTGATTCGCTGATGTGTGCCACTCCAGTGCCAACAGTTTGGACCAGTCGCAGTCGTCGGCCACTGAACAGGCTGTTACATAAACGTGCTATCGAAGAGAAACCGATCAATGGCAGAGGTTTTACGGTAGATTGTCGTAGTTTATCGGTGTAAAAGTAAAGCAGTTTATGCTTTTCCACCTGCGCAAGTCAAGGTCATTGGCAGGCTAAACGAGTGCAATCGAACAGCAAACGTTTGCCGGTCGGAAATACGATGAAGCGTAACCAGCGAGCAGGCAAGCAACGGAATTATGGCTCGCGGTCATGAGTCACTAGGTCAAATCGTCCGAAGAGCGGCGGCTGTCGGTCAAGTTCGCAGCTGATACTAGCCAAGGACAAGCAAAGCAAAAAGATAGTTTCCTCGTTCAAACGAGTTGTTTGATTATGAATTCCAATAGTTTTTTTATTTTATTTTATAAAGCCCCTACCCCGAGACCCGTCATCGAGACAGAGAGAAAAAAAGCGAAAGAAAATTTGTCGCAGTGTGAAATTTCGGTGCAAAAACAAAAACTAGTCGAAGACGGAGAAAAGCATCGCACGCGCTGATCTGGCATTTTAAGGCTTGCTCTGTCGGTCGTCGCTCGTCGGTGGTCGCACGCAGTTACCTCACAGGGGAAATGCTATACGATCGAAGGACGGTTTATGGGTCAACCGAAATCGTGTGCTTTAATTTTGGGTAACTTTTCTCTGCGTGTGGTGCAGTATCTATGGTAACGGAACGATGGAGGTCTTTTGTTATTGCTTTTGACATATCCGTTTCAAATGTTTATATTTCAATTTAACTGTGTTTCTGCTATAATACTGTAGGTCAATCGTTTTTCGATAGGCCTACGATTCTATGGTTATTATATGGTTTAAATAATTATTTATCTATTCAATCGAGGAGACCCAAATCCTTCTCATGCTTTTTGATTACAAATGAACTTGTAAATAACCACTTGTCCACTCAGTTTTTCACAAGATTAAACAAGCAATGCAAAAATAGGAAACAAAATCCCAAATTTACACGTGCAGCAATATTTACATAACATCGTTACTTTTTCACCTAACAGAATTTCCTTGATTGTATTTTCTTTAATAATATTCATCTGACTTATCAGTCTTGATGCTTTACTTACTTATCCTGGTGCGATGCCCCTAAGGATTGCACCTGCATAATATTGTTCTACCAACAAACTCGGTCCATGGCTGTCCGTCTCCAATTTCTCGTGTGTCCACACTTTCCAGGTCTTGCTCCACTTAGTCTAACCATCTAGCACACTGAGCACCTTTGCGTCTGGTACCAACCGGATTCGAGGCGAACGCCATTTTTGCCGGGTTCTTGTCCGGCATTTTCACAACATGTCCCACCATTGTACCCTTCCAGCTTTAGCAAGTTCCCAGTAAACCATTTGGTTTGTATATATCGATTGCAAATGAGAAATACAACATCATATCTGAACGAAAAAATTATATTTCACGCCAGATAAGAACATATAAGTGCCAAAGTGGAGGCAATATACGTGCGAAAATTTTGACAATTATTTATAATTCTATCTTGCATTTTATACAGCAGTTTTTATAACACGCAACTTAATACTCCTGGATATATGATTAAGATATAACTCAATATTGCAATCATCTGTACTGCTTTATAATTCACAGTCATGAGTTGTATATGAGAACAGGCACGACTGTAAAACAATTTATTGTTTACTTTGTTTTGACATAGGGTAGATGATCCATTAGTTGCGCCACTAAGCACAATATAACTTCATTTTGCTTGTTTATTGAGGTATATGCTTCAATTAATGCTTGTGGGATATTAATTTATCAAATACAAGGCATTTGTCACAAGGCAAGACAATTGCTTTCGTTGTACGAGAAGTTTTATAAAGAAAAAATGAATTTTCCGATTCAATTATATTGTACCAACAGTTGCGCTAATGTTTCCTTAATTAATTTTGGTGTTCCTTTAATTGTGTTATTCCATATACATTGCTAGGTTGCAAAGTGAAAAAACATCGTAGCAAAACTATAGATGAGCGCCTATAGTTGTGCGCTCCAACTGTGCGTTAGATTTTGGAAAATTGGCATTTTAGCAAATAATGCTTTAATTTTAAATGGTGTAGTCTAACTACCAATACTTCTAAAAGCCTGTTTTATATAATGAATGTAATTGTTTTATCTAAAATGCTACGGTGACGAAAATATGCATTAATAATGAATAGTAGCGCAACTATTGGTACTACCACAACTATTGGATCAACTACCCTATTCTGATCATTATACAATTCCAATATAAAATTGACATGAAAACGATTTAATGTGAACTTTCTGCTCCTTTTTTTCAATCGCATTTACACCGCGTATTCAAATTCACACCGTCCGTTTAGTGGTGGAAAACGAACGCTATGCATAACACAACTAGCAGTCATACCTCCGACTGAACAGCAGAACGAATGTGTTTTGAACTTTTTTAACATTTTCGTTTCGATCAAGTTTCCTTTAACCTTTATCGTTTGGAGCAGCGAATGACTGCAAAACAGTCAAATGACTGGCAGTTACCACACTAACAAAAAGCAACCGCGCTTTCGTATGATTCAATACTACAAAAAACCAAGGGGTAGCCGATTTGGAGACAAAAAGAGAAACGAAAAAATACGTCACTTTATGCTTCCAGTCAGTTTGCAGTTTATATTCGTCAATGTGAACGCAAAGCGGAAGAACGACTGTTGGTTTCTCTGGAGAGGCCGCATGGGCAGCAGCGGCGCAAGCGCTAGATTGACTGGATTCGAAAAACAGTCAAATGATCGTCAAAAATACGCGAGGCTGGAGGCAACGTACGACAACTGCACGTCACGGGACATCAAGATCGTCATCGGGGATATGAACGCCCAGGTCGGTAGGGAAGAAATGTATAGACCGGTGGTAGGACCCCATAGCCTGCACACCGACACAAACGATAACGGCCAACGATGTATAAACTTCGCAGCTTCCCGAGGCCTGGTGATCCGAAGCACCTTTTTCCCGCGCAAGGATATCCACAAAGCCACCTGGAGATCACCTGACCAACGTATAATGAACCAAATTGACCACGTTCTCATAGAGGGCCGGTTTTTCTCTAACATCACGAACGTACGCTCCCGTCGGGGTGCGGATATTGATTCTGACCATTATCTAGTAGCAGTACATGTGCGCTCAAAGCTCGCCACGTCAAAGCCAAACATCAGGCAGCTAGATAACCCACAAGCTGCCGAGAACTACGCGCGAGTACTGAATGAAGCACTGCCTTCTTCCGAGGAGTTAGGTGCTTCAAACCTCGAAGACGGTTGGGGCAGAATACGCTCGCCCATCGGAGAGGCCGCTACCGCGGCACTAAGTATTGAGCCTCGGAGTACACAAAATGATTGGTTTGATGGGGAATGTCAACAAGCGGTGGAGGAGAAAAAAAATGCTTGGAAAAATTATCTAAGTATTGCCACTAGAGAGAACCTGGCCAAATACCGACGAGCTAGGAACCAGTTGACCACGATCCTGAGGAGAAAAAAGCGCCAAAAGGAGGACAGAGATCGTGAAGAATTAGAGCAACTATTCCGAGCTAATGACACGCGCAAGTTTTATGAGAAAGTGAACCAAACTCGGAAGGGTTACACACCAAAACCTGACATGTGTAGGGACGAGGGAGGGAATCTAATTACAAACGAGCGCGAGGGGGTCGACAGGTGGAAGCAATTCTTCGATGAACACCTCAATGGCGAAGTCGCAGAAGGAGGTGGAACGGGAATTAACCTAGGAGCGCCCATGGAAGATAGTAATGTCCTAGCACCGAATCTCCAAGAAGTCAAACGAGAAATCGGGCTGCTGAAGACCAATAAAGCCGCTGTGAAGGACCGCCTACCGGCAGAGCTTTATCAACATGGCGGAGAAACGCTAGCAAAGGCTCTACACTGGGTTATTTCGAGGATTTGGGAGGAGGAAAAGCTACCGGAGGAATGGATGGAAGGAGTGGTTTGTCCCATCTACAAAAAGGTTGATCGGCTAGACTGTTGCAACTATCGTGGTATTACGCTGGTAAACGCCGCCTACAAGGTACTCTCCCAGATCCTGTTACGCCGGCTGTCACCGATAGCACAAGGTTTCGTAGGGAATTATCAGGCGGGTTTCATGGGGGCTCGCGCAACTACGGACCAAATTTTTACTATCCGACAGATCTTGCAGAAATGTCGGGAGTACAACGTGACCACGGATCACATCTTTATTGATTTCAAAGCAGCATACGATACAGTCGATCGAGACAAGCTATGGCAGATAATGCACGAATACGGTTTTCCGGACAAACTGACGTGACTGATCAGAGCTACATTGGATCGAGTGATGTGTTTCGTACGCATCTCTGGGACACTTTCGAGTCCCTTCGAGACACGACGAGGGTTGAGACAAGGTGACGGTCTATCTTGCATGCTGTTCAACATCGCTCTTGAGGGGGTGATCCGACGAGCGGGCATCGAAACGAGAGGCACGATTTTTACCAAGAGCAGCCAACTTCTAGGCTTTGCAGATGACTTAGATATCATAGCCAGGAACTTTGCGACGGCGGAGGCAATCTACGCCAGACTGAAAGCGGAGTCTAGGAGAATTGGGCTAAAAATAAATGCGTCGAAGACCAAATACATGAAAGGAAGAGGCTCAAAGGAAACAACTGCGCGTCTCCCACGGACGGTAACCGTTGACGGCGGCGAACTAGAAGTGGTAGAGGAGTTCGTCTATTTGGGATCGCTGGTGACCGCGGACAACAACACTAGTAAGGAGATCCAGCGGCGCATCCAAGCGGAAAAACGGGCCTACTTTGCCCTTCGTAAAACGCTACGATTAGGAAGCATACGCCGCCGTACGAAGCTAACAATGTACAAAACCATTATTAGACCGGTAGTTCTTTATGGACTTGAAGCCGTGATGCTGCTTACGGAGGACATACGCGCTCTTGCCGTGTTTGAGCAGAAAGTGCTGCGGACGATATTTGGCGGAGTACAAACTGAAAGCGGAGAGTGGCGGAGGCGTATGAATCACGAGCTACAGGCACTGCTTGGAGAGACTCCCATCGTACATCTAGCGAAAGTTAGCAGGCTACGGTGGGCAGGACACGTCGTAAGGATGCCGGACGACAGTGCGACGAAAATAGTCCTCTTCTACAACCCCACCGGCACCAGGAACAGGGGGGCCCAACGTGCACGATGGCTCGACCAGGTCGAAAGCGATTTGCGACTTCTGAGACGACTAGGAAATTGGCGACGAGTGGCTCAAGACCGAGTTGAATGGAGACGAGTGCTTGAAACAGCACGAGCCATCCCGGCTCTATGCTGAAGAAGAAGAAGAAGATCGTCAAAAATGTGCAAGTTGAATGCGGAAAGCGTGCGTATTCACGTCACAGTCAACTTACGATCCCTTTTCAAGTCCTGGTCTGTCGTATAAAAACAGAAGTTCAAGTTTCGATGACGAAATGTAGTTTGCTAATTGTCGGCGATTTGATTCAGAGCGTCATAATCTCGTATTTAGAGACGCTAATAGTCAAGTTATTCACTTTACACCAATGTACCGACGTATCCAAATGAGGTTGAAGGCGATGACAATCCTCGATCTAACGAATCGTTAAGTAAAATTTAAAATCGTCACAATATACCAGTTTACAGTCTCTTCCAAGGGCAAAGGTAGCGTCGTTAAAGAATAAAATGAAAAATAGTGAACCTAGGATAGTGCCTTGCGGTACATCAAATTATGAATTGTATGTATTAAAAGTGTTATTATGTAGTATAATGTATTAAAACAGTTTAAAGGCAAAATAACCCCTCCCAGTTGTCTTAAAGTACGACGCTGGTCGGACAAGCCAGTCGTCATATGTTCAACAATCGGCTGTGAGAGGCTGTTAGAGTCAATAGGAACGTAGATATGAGTGGGACTGAAACACAGCGATTATGGAGAAAAGCTTATTTTATCAAACAGTCAGTTGAATAAACAAAGAAAACTTAACAATAAACTTTTACTTTTCTAAATCAAGCATACGCGGATTTAGATTTATAATATTGCAGACTTTGGTTAATTCTAAGCGTGGTGTACGCCTTTTGATTCGAAGTGTACAATTTGTACTCGGTTTTTTATAACTAGGAATAATTTTAGCTTCCCGAGTGAGTCCCAATAATGTTAAAGCAGCATACCGTCAAAAGAAAATGTGACGAAATGCAAATTACAATATGTATCATAATGTTATATTGGCTACTCAAAATTATCTAGTTTTTTAGTGTTCAGATTTCAATACCACATGGTATGCCAAACCCCAGTTGACCTCAAGAAACGACACTAGTCGAACAAACCATCAGTCGTCGCAAGTCCCAATCTCGACTGGAAATGTTAGAATCGCTAGGATCGTAGCACTAGCTTGTATTTTAACGGTGAGTAATTCTTTAACTTTAACGGAACTGAAAGTCAGGCTGTGCAAACGGAATATAGAATATGGTCTTTACTTTGCTTTAATATGAACATCATCGAAATCCGTTTAGAATTAAAAGAGCTGTATGTATTGCTAAAAAAAATTATCGCTAAAAGTAAAACCCATTAATGCCCATTATTGAGTTCAGCAAACCAACACCCTTAAGATAATAAAATATATTTCTTAAGTATCAATTCATATTCAACCGATTCTAGACACTTGACTGGTCGTCCACTAACTGGATGTCTGGACGCGTGCGCTACGACGGAACGGTTCAGTGATTATATTAATTAAACCCGGCAAAGTTGTACGTCGTTCCGACCCTGACAGTGCGTTATTGAATATGGATTACCTACTATTTCGCAAGCAAAATTACCGTCCCCATCGACGACGCACGCTACGGCCAATATTTTCCACAGCAATTCGACTCAAAGGTTTGATTTTTTGCACCTCTCTTCGACATGATACCGGCATGATCGAGCAAAAAAGGCGGAAACTGACTCACGCTTATGCTCCCGCCACGCAGAGATGGATCAATCAAGACGAGTGCGACAAAGACGACGACGACGAAGACGACGGTGGTCTTTAATGGCCAGTGAGCTTGTGTTTCGATTGCACTACTAGCTAGCCGGTGGTAACTGCTTTGGCCGGTTGTCGCACAAAGTTGACCATGACAGCAGGCAGCTGGCAAACTGTGAGAATGCGATCGCTTTTACGGTTTGCTCTTAGAACTTACCACTGCTATAATGACACAGAATCGCAGCAACACCTGCTAGGGTTTTAATCCATGGCACCATCATTGCACGCAATTAACAAATCTCGCTGGGATGTTTCAAAACTCCAACAACCGCCACCTTTGTTTCACTTAACACGATTACTATTGCACATAGATTGGTAAAACAATTTTTCAACTCCGCCCCAACGTTGACACACTCGGGATCATAATTTGATTTCCTTCGATTTGACTCGCTTACACTCACGAAACACTTTAATCCAATGTTCCAAATCGTTGATCACCTGTAATTCCAACCTTCCGAAAGACAATAACATCCACCATCATCGGCTCGAAAGCAGCTGCAACAGGTTGACTCGCGCAGCCACCGACTCCGATCCGGTTGGTTATAAAGTCTCTAGACCTTGCCGGTTTGGAATTGCGAATTTTTCAAAACTTCACTTAACCGCCACCGAACGTTGCTTTTGCTGTTCCGCCACGCTGTCTAGCTAATTGAAGGGGGTGCAACGATTTGTAGCGCGTTCCGATCGCGACTGTTTCCAGCAGAACGGCAGCAGACACAGTTAAAGTGTTTTTGTGTCCATCGTCCACAGCAAGCAGCAGCGCACAGGCACAGCACAAGTGCGGTTCGTCGGGTGAGCCGCCTTCGAAATGCATTGGTAACCGCCAATGCCGCCCGTGTGCGTGGCTACCAAAGCGCGAAGACAAGGCGATGCGATGCAGAATAAATGCCTACTAGCAGACACTCACGAGCAGGCACTTATGCTCTTGAGCGGTATCGGGTAAATGGCGCACTTTTCACACGTGGTTGTCTATGAGCATTATCAGGTACAATTTGCAAAAAAAAAATTAAACAGCTTGCAACTCTCTCCGATGTGAACGAAAATTTCAACGTTTTGCCTTTCTACTATATAAATATATAGTATAAAGGTATAGAAATCACTTGGAAAACCGGAAATGGAAAGAAGGTCCTGCGGGCCGAATGTTATATACCTTTCGACTCAGTTTCGAAAACTGAGCATTTTCTGTGTGTGTGTGTGTGTGTGTGTGTGTGTGTGTGTGTGTGTGTGTGTGTGTGTGTGTGTGTGTGTGTGTGTGTGTGTGTGTGTGTGTGTGTGTGTGTGTGTGTGTGTGTGTGTGTGTGTGTGTGTGTGTGTGTGTGTGTGTGTGTGTGTGTGTGTGTGTGTGTGTGTGTGTGTGTGTGTGTGTGTGTGTGTGTGTGTGTGTGTGTGTGTGTGTGTGTGTGTGTGTGTGTGTGTGTGTGTGTGTGTGTGTGTGTGTGTGTGTGTGTGTGTGTGTGTGTGTGTGTGTGTGTGTGTGTGTGTGTGTGTGTGTGTGTGTGTGTGTGTGTGTGTGTGTGTGTGTGTGTGTGTGTGTGTGTGTGTGTGTGTGTGTGTGTGTGTGTGTGTGTGTGTGTGTGTGTGTGTGTGTGTGTGTGTGTGTGTGTGTGTGTGTGTGTGTGTGTGTGTGTGTGTGTGTGTGTGTGTGTGTGTGTGTGTGTGTGTGTGTGTGTGTGTATGTGTGTGTGTGTGTGTGTGTGTGTGTGTGTGTGTGTGTGTGTGTGTGTGTGTGTGTGTGTGTGTGTGTGTGTGTGTGTGTGTGTGTGTGTGTGTGTGTGTGTGTGTGTGTGTAAGCTGTTACAGTACCAGACAATGGCAGGACTAGTGCTACGATCTTATTAACTCCAACAGCCCCTCCTAGCTCAGATTCGAATATATGACAACTGGCATGTGTCGTACCTCGATGCCATCCGGGAGACCTGCTTTATTATGTTGGGAAATAGTAGTTCGTTACATTTTTTCTCCATTTCCACAAAATATATGGATATTAGAGGCATCTTAGATAGACGCACTCCTTCTCTTGTGAATACGCCTTAAAAATGATCCCAATAAAATAGAATGAAAATTTTGAACCGAAAGCAAACGTTTTTGAGATGTTCTCAGATTATTTTGCATCTTCTGGTAGATTTTAATATCTATGTAGGAACAAACATAAAAATGCCGACCATCGTACCATTACCCTATGGGAGGATAGAGGAATACAAATTTCACAACCGGTAACTCACATGAAGAACTTAAGCTCGGACCTGTGTGCGAGTGTGAGTTCTTCAGAACGACGACGTCGCACGGGTGCACTCCTGGGAAAACCATTTTGGCTCGATTTTCGAGTCCAAAGCCGGTATGTGGAAGTGTGAAGCGCAAGGCGCCAGGCTTTTGAACTATATTAGAATGGATCAGAAACCACCGCCGAGTGAATCAGTCGCTTCAGGAAACGAACGCATTTAGCCGACGGTCATGACGTTGGAGATCCCCGTTCCTCTAGGATATGCGTACCAGTTTTCCTGGGCGACCTCAATTCCGCAGGTGTCACGAACCTCATTTTGATGATTTTGCGTGCGTCAGCTCGTATTGCAATCGTAATGTAAAGGCCAAATCAATTAATTTTAGTAGAACACAATTAACGGCCAGATTGCGCCCAATTCCGTGGGAATCATTGTGAAAAGGTTTGCTCAATCTAATTCGATTGTTTTGCGAGTTTTACGATTTAACAAGCATTCAACGGAATCTCACCCCCAAAACAGCATGCATCTTCCAGCTTATTCAATTCGAATTTCATGTTCAAGGGTGCCATGTTATGTGCCCGGCTAAATTAGTCAGTACCGCAAGATGAAAGAGTATAGCATGCTAATATGTAGGTGAAAAGATGTGTTCAAATTTGAGGTGAAGGCGGCGCAGGCCTTGTCGCGTCTAGCCACTACACACCGACACCGGCTTTTTTTTGCAGCAGCAGAACGCAGGTATTTACAATGCACGCACGGGGCTTTGCAAGCTGTGAGGTAGCCGAGCCGCGTGAGGAGACGTGAGAAAATATGCATCGGCCTACTTTGTCGACCAAATTATTCGATTCCGATGGAGCAGGCGATTTTGATGGTCAAAAATTCAAAAAAAATTAAGATGAAGAAGAACGCGGAAATTTAATAATTTAGACTGGAAGTAAATTTGAACAAGGAAGTTGATGGATGTTGATTTTCCGAATCACAGGCGTGAAATTGACCCGGTCTGTTGATTGGATCCTTGCCTTGGGATCTTTGTTGATGGGGTTTTCCAATTTTATGGGTGCTAAATCAATCTTTGAACGTCATTCTCGTAAAATAATAATTAAATGTTCACTGGTAGCTGGTACATACGTATATGGACATATTAAATTGGCTTTGTATCATCCTCCAGTTGAGCTAAAATCCTATTTCATTCGAAGGGACGGATCCGTTTTTATGATATACCATTTAATAGTTCTCCGAAAAGAAGACAATTACACCTTTTAAAGAATTTAAAACCTGATTCATCTTCTAGACAGGATTGGCTTTAGTTAGCGTAAAATAACAGGAAATATTTCATTCATTTAGTCCGTTCTGATTGGATTGACTCAATTGCAGAAGCATATTTGGTTCGAAAACATTTAACCGGTTAGTGTTTCATCTTATTTTTCTTTGTGAACTGAGATGAACGATAGGGGAACCACCCCAAGTCATGGATACGGATGATGGTAGAATTAATCCAGTCCACATCCGACGTTAATATTGCTAAGAGCAATGAGCATAATTAATCCTAGATTAGTAAGCTCTACTTCCCGTTCCAAATCAAATCATGTCATGTCATCATGTTAAGAATGTGTTCAAAATCAGGCTGAAAGTAGCAGCTTGTAGTAGAGAAAAATGAAAATTGTTCCTTTCAATTGAAATATATCATTTTTATTCTGACAGATACCTATTACACCTCCAGCTTGCAAACTGTAGCCGTATCAGGTTAAACTTTGCATGTTAGATGCGTAAATGCTTTGTGAGCGGCGTTGATCAATCAGCGTCGAAATGATTGCTACCATTTAGCTAATATTCCTATTTGCAGAAGGGACGTAAAATTCTGTGGCAGCTATTAAACAACTCAAAGTACCGTTGCCTATTGCCCACAGGATCTCTAGGAGATCTAATTCTTGCCGTACTGTTGTCGTTTGTAGCCTTGTCGGTTTGTATTCTCCACTGATTCCCGCTTCAACTCTTTCATCTGAATCAAAATCTGTACCCAACAGGTGAAGAAACCGTTAATCATAGAACATTGGCGATTTGGTTTGTTATTTAATGATCAGATGACCGCCAGGTGCCTTTCTAAATATGTCTTCGTTTAGTAAGACTTCATCACACGCATCCATCCGACAATCCCTACGCACACAGCACGTGAAACTATTCTCCCCGCTGAAACAGTCGCCGAAAATGCTACTGATCTTACCTGTGGCTTCTACAACAAGCATTTTTTGATGATCTATTACCAAAATGTCAGGGGACCACGAACTTAAACAAACGAACGAACTTCGGAACTAACGGAAACATGGCTTCGTCCGGACGTCGTGAGGAGCAAAATATCATCCGATTACTGTATCTTCAGGTGCGATCGAAACGACTCTACAAGTCAATTATCGAAAGATGGCGTAATGCTAATCGCCGTTAAAGTTCATAAATGTTGTGCACTTTTTTTGGACGATTCAAGTCAATAAGAACGACCCCGGTAACCAATAAGCATTACTGGGCAATGAGCATTTAAGTCACATTAAATGCTACTTAAAAACTATTTTGGTCAAATATACGGCAACTTTACTGCTAACCTTCTTATATTCTTTTCTATCCTTATTAACCTTCTCACGCTAACAAAATTAATTTCCGCAGCAGGTCTTGTTCAGACTGATGCACTAAGTAACGCCAACGGTCGAATTCTTAATTTGGCTTATGTTAAGATTCTAAACTATTTATGTTAAACTTTTTAGCTCTGCCACTGTCCTACAACTCAATCCGTAGTTCACAGTGCCAAATTTCCGCAACGACACGATGGATGACATTGCTCTTGACTTTAACAATGTGCCAACCGTTAGACGCAAACCTTGCTGGACACCACAGCTTTGTAATTGACGCAATAAGGTCCGAAAAATCCGCAACTGTTACTTTATCGCCAGATCTGAAAAATCAACAGTAATCGTCTACGAATCATTGCAAGTGACTACAATGTTCTACTTATAGCGTCCTAGGAAGAGTACGTGGATAGACTGCAATCAAACTTGAAGCTGAATTCGTCATCATTTTGGGTCACGTCTCACCTGGAAAGATTTCACCTGATACCATCATGCGATGTATGTATTTAAACATCCCAAATTTCTGTTTCACGGATTGGGATGTACTTGAACAATTTAGAGGTAACAAAAGGTCCTAGAGTGAATGGATTGACACCATTCCTCATCAAGAGCTGTGCGGAAGAACTGGCTGCACCGCTTACTTGCTTCTGGCAGTGTAGAGCCGGAGGAACTTGTCTCCACTGTCCTCGATCCTAGGCTACTCGTCACTAATTCATTGAGCATCTCGACTCGCGCAAGTCGGCTTAAACCTAATCGAGCCATCTAGCACGTTAAGCCGCTCTTTTCCTAAGGCCAGCGCGAGGTTCTTAAAGAGAACAGATGTCACTACACAGCCATCCGGCGACTGGCCCATCCTATCCTGTCGACTTTTGCGACTTTATGTGGTTCATACACCTCCGCACACGGGTATGAAATGGGGAAGGCAAATAGAGCTCTAATCCAATTTAGCTGTAGCCATCCCAAGCTCCTACCTAACGCCTCCACGTACCCATACCCCGTAATGCTCTATTGAGTAGTTAAGTTAAGCTAGGAGGTGCGATGCTAAGTGGTTCCCGGCTGGCTGATCTCGAAACCGCGGTTTGGGCATTCGGCATTGCTAATAGGTAAGCTTAATATAAGTTATTTTAATTATTTTTTTCGTTTTAGCTTATGAACCACCTCCTGCTACATAGTGAAAACTTTGGCCAAAACGAGTTTTAATACTGCACATAGATACCAGGAGAAAAAATTAAATTAATTATTAGAAGCACTTATGGAAGGACTGCTGGTGAGGTTGTTCTATTTTTACCCATATATACCACATTTAATCCTAATATCATATTATTAATAGTAGGTATTATTATTAATATCATCTATGTGGAAGGCTGGATGATGGAGTGGACTGCCAACCGGAATTCTTACATTCTCACAAATAAATCATCACATGGGTTAAAGTTGGTGCAGCTAAATTGATTTTTACATGGAAGGATCCCCATGCTGGAAGGCAACTTCTATAACCCCGGAATTGCCTCTGCTTGTGAGTCCGCCCAAACATTTTTGGCCCTTCATACATCTCCGCACACTGTCAGCTTCCCGTCTTAACTCCAACTTTCGTTCAAATACGGCTAGCAAAGGTACAGCACAAACTAACAGATGTAACACTGGAGCATGGATCCATCACCAACCAAATTTACACTCAAGCCGAAACCTAAACGACAGTTCCTGCGCGAGAACGTAGTTCACCTACGCTAGCGCTACTGTCAGATAAAACACGAGTAGATTACAGCGAGCCGCTTTGCGTGGTGATGCTAGTGTTTTTGCGAGACTTAGAATAGTCATTTGTACGACGGTTTGGTTATGATTGACCCGTTCGATAGTGTAATTAAAAATAACAGCATCTTTTTTTCGTCACAAGGATATTACAGAGCAGTTTGAGGGATTTACAGCGTGTTTAAGATACACCAACTAGCGAATACATCCAGCTGGTTTTGAAGTGCGAGACAGTCCTTCAGTTGATCAGCGGTATATGATAATTGTGGTCCTTCAAGCAGGTGGTTCAAAGCAAAGCAAAGCCTAGGTGCTACATTCCGTTATCGAAACTTGACCTTCTGTTTTTATATGACAGCCTTCGCAGCCAGCTGTTAGAGTGCAGGACAATTGCAGGGCCAGTTGCTACGAGATTCGAACATACGACGACTGGCTTATTAGGCCAGCGTCATACCTCGAAGCCAACTGGGAGGCAGGTGGTTCACGTTTATGAAATAGAACATGAATATGAGCGGTCCAAGATGACTGCCCTGCGGAATACCTGAGGTGGCACAGAATGTACTGGATCTGCAATCACCGTTGGTAACCAACAGCTAACGATCAGTTAGATAAGAACAGAAACACCGCAGGAGAATTCGTTCTGGTTATCCGAAATCTTTCGTGTTTACTTACTTTTTTTACTTTTGCGTCGACAATTCGCTTATCGAATCCATATTGAATTCAAGAGCCGTCTTCACAAAACTCGGTCTTGAGCTGCCGCTCTCCAGTCGCACCTAACACCCGCTAGCATCCTCGTCAACAGCGCTCATCCAACGGGTACGGGGTCTGCCTCGAATTCGTCGGCCTTTGTCGGGTTCTCTGCTGCATATTGTTTTCGCTGGTCTCTCATCCGGCATCCGGCCACACTCCTTCGTCTAATATGCCGTCAAGAATTGATCGCAGGATCTTACGCTAGAAAACGCCGATCGCTCTCTTTGAACGTACACGCTTCATGGCCGTAGAGTACCACCGGGAGAATTAGCGTCTTATAGAGCGTGAGTTTTGTACGGAGTTGTAGGCTACGGGACCTCAGCTGGCTACGTAATACGTAGAAGGCCCTGTTGGCAGTCGCAATCCGCCTTTTTACTTCACGGCTCACATCGTTGTCTTGTCACATGTCACTAACGCACCAAGGTAAACAAATTCTTCGACCACTTCAAAAGTAACTCCATCTATTACCACCGCAGTTCCAACACTCGAAGGGCTACCACGCTCTTTACCAGCCACCATATACTTTGTTTTAGTAGAATTTATGACAAACCTTATCCTTGCAGCTTGTTCCTTAAGATGCGTGTACGCTTGTTCCACAGCTCTACGGTTAACACCGAGTCTGCAAGTTGAATTCCCGGAATTTATCGAGAATCTGTCGCAAGGTGAACATTTGATCCGTCGTGGAGCGTCCGTCACTAAAACCGCACTGCGCAATGGTATTCACCAACAAAGGTTTCCTGCACCGGCATCAGTCTGAGAAACAGAATGCGGAAGAGAATTTTGCATGCAGAATTGAGGAGAGTAATGCCTCGATAATTGTTGCATTCGAGTCGATGGCCCTTTTTGTAAATTGGGCATATGAGACCTTGCAACCAGTCCGTAGGTAATTCCTCCTCAGTCCAACTTTCAAAAGGTCGGTGGGAATGCTGTTCTTTCCAGCTGCTTTGCAGTTTTACAGCTCTCTCGTTGCTTTCCTAACCTCGTTCAAAGTTGGTGGACCCACAGCTTGTCCATCATCCTCGATAGTTATCCTGTTTCTGTTGACCGCTCCATCTTGTTCACCATTCAACAATGCATCGAAACCTCCGATCTTTCGGTAATCAGGTTCTCCTCCTTGTCGTTGCACATAACAGGAGTTGGCACGGTCCGGTTCCTGATTTGATCGTATTATAGAGGCGGGCAATTCTCCGCCTCCGGAAGAACGCGATCCCAGCGCTGACGTTTCTTACGACGGTGAAGTCTCTTTTCGGCAGCTCTAGCATCTCGGTATCTCTCTCTGCAGTCACAGTTGCAGTCAATATGTAACTTCTGGCTCGATTCTTCTCATCAGTCACTCATTGGCACTCTACTTTAAACCATTCACTAGAAGTGGCTGCAGCAGTAGTACCCAACACTTCCCCCGCTGTTGTGCTGATCGCGTCGTGGTTGTGCCTCCACTGTTCGTTCAGATTCTCTCCGAAATATTCGCCGATTCGCTTATCAGTCTTCCGAGAGTACTCTGCAGCAACTCCTTCAACCTTCCGCTGAAACCCGCCGAATATTCAGTCGTATCTTCCTCGGTGGTTCCGATTTGAATACGTTGGACAAGCGGGCGCGGATCTTGCCTACTACGAGATAGTTGTCCAAGTCGACGTTTGGTCCCCGGAAAAGGATCGCACGTCTGCAACATCAGAAAAGTGCCGGCCATCAACCAGAATGTTCAAAATGCGTACTACAGATAACCATTTCTCTGGCTGCAGCGAAATTGATTAGCCTCACGCCATTGGTGTTTGTTGCAAGATGGAGGCTTTCTCTACCAATAACGGGACGAAAGAACTCTTCACGTCCAACCTGTACAATTGCATTCCCGATGACTATTGTTATTTCATGTCCTACCGAAAAGATCATAGAACGCCTCTTTTACGACATCGGGTTTGTCGTTCGTCGGTGCGTACACATTTATCAGACTGTAGTTAAAGAATTTTCCCTTAATTTTCAACACGCATAGACGGTCATTGATGGGCCTCCACCTAATGACACGCTTCATTTGTTTTCCATGTAATACGAATTCGACTCAATGCTCTGCTTTATCGCCGCCACTGTAGTAGGGATGTGATGCTCGAATGCCGTGTCCGCAATAGGATCTACTGCGCGGAATTCACGTTCTCCCGTCTTCGGCCACCGCACTTCCTGGATGGCTGCAACCTCGACCTTCATCTTCTGCAGCTCTCTTGCCAGGATACCCGCGCACGTCGGTTCAAGTAGAGTCCTGACATTCCAAGTACCAAGTTTCCAAAAATCGTTGCCCTTTTTCTTTCGCCTGGGTCCATACCGATCATCCGACGTCGATCAACCACGACGAATCTCCTTTCATTTACTACTTATGCTCGGATACTTAGTATCCGATGTGAAGGCGTTTCTAAACGGATGCAATTTACACCGACCTATTTGCTGCTTTTAATACGTTAAATCATGAAATTGCTATTGCCAAACTGGACAGGATGGGACTTGGCGGCACCCTACTGCTCTAGCAAAAGTCCTACTTGGTTGATCAGCACCTGGCTGTTAAAATCGGAGAGTCGGCGTTATCCAGTGATTTTATTGCTACGTCCGGTATTCCACAAGGCAGTCATCTAGGTCGCTCAACTTCGTGCTATACTTCAACGATTTTAAACTTTTCGCTACGAGGAGCCAGGCTTTCCTTTGGTGATGATCTTAAGATGTAACTCGAGAGTAAAAAGTAGAAGACGCCCTGCAACATCAACTGGAGAACTTTTCTAGATGGTGTAACGAAAATAGAATGGTACTTAACATTAGCAAGTGTTCAGTTGTGTCGTTCGTCAAAATATTACTATTCTTATCCCGACACAAAACCCATGCGGGATCCGTTTATTTTCTGGTAGAACTTTAGCGCTTCGACGAAACATGCGCTTTTTCTCCCAGAAGATTTGGGCTCACTGCATCTTCTTCTATCTGTATTTTCACGTTTGTTAGCCCGAGTAGTACCGACAGGCGATCAAAACGTGGACGATCTGTGATACTGTCTGATTTACTTGTGTAGGAGCCTATTGTGAAATACGGCCATGTTCTTGGAAGTAACAAAGTCGATAAATTTTAGGCTCCTTTTCGTTGATCAGCAGGTGTACGCCGAATTCTCCAATCACCGGTTTGTATTATTCCTCCTGACCGCCCTGAGCACTGAAATTTCCGATGACGATCTTTATCGGGGGACCTGTTGCGTAGAACTACGCGTAAAATTCTTCCTTGTCATCATCGGTACTATCTGTAGGAGGGTTCATACGTAGAGTTTAAAATTCTGCTTGGCTGAGATGGCACAATCAAATAGAACAAAATCGAAGAAAAGTGATCATGCCATGCCTGATGATCAGAGTACCTCATTGAAATGGTTCGATATACTTAGTTGTATTTGTAGGTAAATAGCTGATAGCATTTGAAAACAAAACTATTTTTGAGTGCAAATTTACTTTAATAAGTCTGCTTGTTAGCCGTCATACCAATGAAAACTTCAACGCAAGTCACATTATTGGTAGCGAAACAAAAAGGGAAAAACAAGCTAAGCGCAAGCAATCAAACAATCGCACATCAATGTCATATTCAGGCGCGTGTGCAGTGTAGATGACTTCTGCGGACGCCATAACCGGCGAATCATGCCGCGGGCATAATCGCCTCGAAACGCCACTGGTTGTATTGTTTATGGGCAGTTCAAATGCCGATTTGATTTCTTTTCGTCTGCTACGTGCGAATTATTTATTTTCCTGGCCTCGTTTTGGATTTAGGTTGGGCTTGTTGTTAAAGAAAAATTACATCATAAACGAATCATAGCGTTTTTAGCTGGTGGCCCGTGTGGTACAGGCCGCACACGTTGCCCCTGGCAACGTACTTTTCTCACGCGTAGCGCGTACCAAATTGCCACCTCCGCAGCGGCAGCAGTTGACGGCGCAATTGAATCGTTATTCAGCTGTTTAATTAAAACGTTGCACTTGGCGATTGCCTTTCTGAGTAAATTATAAACTGCTGATAGTAACAAAGAGCTCTGACAGACGTGTGTTTTTTTTTTTTTCTTTGTAGTATGTAATAAATGTAGAGTTAAACATGCGTTCACTAGGTTGACCGTGGCAATGGACTTTTGCGGCTTTCAGCGAAGGGTTACAAAAGGAACAAACACCGGTTTAGTTTTGAGGTACACTTTTATATCGTGAAACTGTACACGGAAACACCTCTACGATTTTATTTCGAAATTAATTTTTGCACACTATTATAGTTGTGCTTGCAACTCAACGACAAAGGAATAAAGTATTTTTGCGGCTTCGCCGGTTTTTACGATCTTTTAATGTAATTCAAAATAACTTTTGTTTCCTTTTAGGACGCATCTTCATCAGATTAAAGTATTCGTATGAGTTTGCTTAGTTTATTAAATACTTATGTCTTTTTTCATAATTGAGAACTTTTCTTTTGTATGGCAAATTTAAAATTGCTGCTTATATCTTAACCAACTATCAACTCGATAAATAATTATATAAATTTTAATCTTTTTTTCTCATATGATTAGTGATATCTTTCGTCGTGCTTTTTGATTTGTCTGGATCTTTGAGTGGCAGAATTGAGTGTCGTCACAAGTGGACAATTCTTCTAACCGTTTCGCTTCGAAGAAGCGTTCACCTGTGACAGTGCTAAAGTTAATTTGTTATAATAAATAAATTAATATGTTGCCAGCAACTTACGCAGCTGCCGTTGGGTGGAAAGCGGTTTCGGAATGTTTTAGTAGGAGGATAAGTTACGCTGCAACGCAGATAGGGGAAATTACTCAGTGCCGGTCTTCGAAAAAATGAAGATCAATGTAGAAAATTCTGTTCATGCCGGTCCTAAGGAGTCTCTAGTCTTCCCCAATGACCAGCAGAATGTTGTTATCGTTGCTATGGTTGCTACTGTTGTTGTTGTTATTAACGATGGAAATTGTTGCGGCGTTGGATTCGACATTCACCACTATTGTGTCATGTTGTGCGGTACTACAAATCAGATCATTGGTTGTGGCGATGCCTGCTGTAGCTGCCGGGTCGCCAGGGTAGGCCGCATTGATCGTGGGACCGCATCCGGACAGTTCCTGCTGAACCAGACGACCGAAGTCCGCATCGATTTCGTTCAATCGCTCCAGAAGTTTTTCGCGATAAGATTCCGGCCATTTGCTGGACCATTCGTTAAATAGTTTAACCTAAAAATTCACATACATTAGCTATTATTATCTATTTGCACAGGTGGGCACCGCGGAATTAGTTAAAATTTTGGCTAGAACGCCTAGCACTTTCGCTAAGTTTTAGAAGTGTTAGCGCGTTGATTAGCCTTGGCTAACTTAAAATAGCCGCTGATTTTTGGAAATAATTATGTTTTCTCCTTCCAAAAACGTAGTGAGACTTTTGAGCAAACCTATAGTTTTTGTCAAAGATAATATTAGAATTCATTTTAATTATGTTCTCTTAGCCTAACAATCGCTCGGTATCACCGTATTTTATCTCGTGTGTTATATTCATTGACAAGATAGCGAAAATTGGGATGATGTACTTCTTATCAAACAATCGATCCCATTAACAAAATGCCAAGAGCTGACAGCATATAGACGTAATAATGCATTTAAAAGAAACACCTGCTTGTTCCCAGTGTTAGCATCGCTCCTCTTCATCGCTATCTATCTTATTCTTACCTATGTTTACTTTTCAAACAAACGCACACTCACCCGGCACTGAAACAGACTCATCGGTTTGTCCTGTCCGCTAATGTTTGCCATCCCGCAGATGATTCCGTTCACGTACACCGTTCCCCGGCCGGGGCTAGCCTTTGCGGTGGTCAGATAGGTTGCCAGCACCGGTACGAAGTCCTCTCGCTGGAAATCGCTCCATTCCGTGAACCACTGCACGATGTACCTGAACTCCCGGTCTACCGTTAAATTGTGGCCACTTCCAAGTGCTCCTCCTCCTCCTCCGCCGCCACCGGATGCCATTGCGTCAACCGTTGACTAGTCGTCGCCTGTATTTGTACCTCTTTCTGCTGTTTACACTGCGCAGAATAAGAACCCGAGAACCAGCCTATCCGGTTTTCGACCTTTCTGTCACCAACGTTGTGCTTTTTTTTATATTATTAGCCTCGCAACGCAGTACTTTCGATGATCAATAACTGTAACTCTTATTCTTCCTCCACCCAACGACGGCTGCCAATAAGTGATGCTATTGCTCTCGAAGATAACCGCGTTGATTGCTACCGATGGTACTTAATTGATTAGAAATACGAAGTACTGGACACTGCCAGACAGCGATGACCGACTTTCGCGTTGCCGTCGTCGACGCAATTGCCACAACCCACGAACGTTTGTCCCGTTTTCGTCTAGAGGTGTGAAACGTAGCACGGCAGCATTATTACCATACTGATTTTTATTATAATTTCTCTACTAGCTTTGTTTTGAAATCACACACTTGAAACTAATGCATATTTTGCATTTTTTATTGTATTACGTTGAATGCATCAAATCGTAAATATATGAGAGCGGATCGAAGTCGGCTACCTTTTCACTTATAGGTGTTGTTTTATTTTTCCTCGGATGCTGCTCTTGTTTTTCTTGTTTGTTCCGACTGTGCCCACAACAACTGTGCTGCGCTGTGATCTGATACGGATATGGCTCTCGATTCTCTCGAGTCTCGATTCGTCGCGAAATGTTATGGGATGCTGCAGCGAGTGGTGAAGTGAAACTGTGATGTGAATGTGAGTGAGAGGTGAGAGCTAATCGCGGACGCACCTGGCTGCGGCTGGCTGAAGTGGAGAGGTTCGCTCTTGCTTTGGCTTCGCGTTTTGTACATTGTAGGGATGTCCGGTATTTTGTTGATGTTTCGATATTCAATCAAACAGGCGTTTCAAAACTTGTGCCTTATTGTTATATCCTCGAATCTAAATCAGTGTAAAGACGTACAAATACGAACATGAACACTACTTTCGGCTGGGCGTTCGGCTCCAATGATACAACCAACATTTTGTTCAATTCTAGTCCCATTTGTTTCGTAAGAGTATGCTAGTCTTAACAGTAGTGATATGATAAGTAATCAGCTCAAAATTAACGTAAAAATAAACAATATGGTGTATAATGCGAACCGTTTGAACATTGAAACGAATAATCGAATCGATGAAGGAACGATCGAAATTCTACAATTTTGGAACACCCCTCTATTTGTATATGTCCGCTCCAAAACTCTCTCACGCCGTTCGTTGGGTTGACGGTTGAGTTGTTGTTTGCTTTTGGGCCGCAGGATGTGCGAGATTTAAGCTGGAATCACACTGACCGTCAGCGAGCATCATCAACAACGGATCGTAACGGAACGTCAGTGATGGTCGCATGCATTTTCAATGTGCGCATTCACACGCGTCCAGAACGTCATATCACGGAACGTCACGGCACTCGCTTGGGCACTCGTGTGAATGCGCCAGCGGGGTGCTATCCCTATCTTAACGAACGGTGTTTGACAGTCGACTTAACGAAGGGCGCTATTGCAGGAAAAGCGCCCGTCTGACAGGTAAATTTGCTGCAAACCTTGTCGAGATGTGCTGAGATGTTGGCAACAAAAACATGGCACCCATCGCAAGCCCCTGGAATGCGCTCATTGAAAATATGTACATGTGACCATCACTGACGTTCCGTTACGATCCGTTGTTGATGATCAAAGTAAATTGATATATACCAGGTACATGACAATGCGAGCTGTCATATACACTTTGCACTAACACATCTACACTAGTTCTGAGATTTCGAGCATTTTGTATGGAAAATTAGTTAATTTTTTAAAAAAATCGTTGGATACGCAAGATTTGTCTATTTTTTTTCTCACAGTTTTTATGTTTATGCTTAGAACATTACTTCTAGTATGTATTTTCATGAATACAATGAAGTGCAACATTCCAAATTGCAAGCGGAAATTTTTTCGTCAAAACGGTATCAAGATGTCTCAAAGAAATGTCGTTATATCGCTTTCCTACAAGTAGTAAAACAAAAAAGATTTTTTTTAAAATGCTCGGACATGATTGTTCAATAAGCAGCATGAGCAACATTGTTATCCGCCCGCGATATTTTTCGTCTGATTTCTGGTAAGCTTTTAAAGTGTTAATTATCTTCTAAGACCGTTTTGTAGCAATCTAAGATTACTTCTTATGGTTTTCTACGTAGTGTTGAGACGGGTAAATTTATGATAAAAAGGTATCATCTTGGAACAATGACTTTAACTTAAGGATTTTCAAGCAGTAGCACAAGCATCTATTCGAATAAAACTATTTTTTAAAAGAAGACATCGAAGGCAGATATTCAAGAGCATCATGCAAGCAAAATGTTGGATGGAACGTGTTTTAATTTAAGCAACCGTATACCGTATTGATCGTGAAGTATTAGAAACATTAATTCATTTTTCAATTGCACATCGAAATAGTTAGTCACCCATGTTCTCAAATTTTTTACGTATAATAAAGAAGGCTACAAGTGCAAATGACTTTAAAATATATTCCTTACATTTCATTGTAAATGTTCAAATATTTCTCTGGAATAATATAGCTGCATTCATTAATTACATATTAATTTAGTTTTAATTTTCATGCAAGTTCCACCATATTTCAGAACTATTTCTTCTTCTTTCTACACACACTAATGCAACCCTCGATGGTCACATACCTGGTATATATCAATTTACTTTGGTTGATGATGTTCGCTGACGGTCAGTGATTCCAGCTTTATTAATTTGACTTATTTGCCAACTAGCATAGATTTTTTATGATAGTAGTTTTACTTTGTCTTTTATGCATCAAGTTTTCTACACTCAAAATATTCTGCACATAACTAATGGTAAATTTCCATATGAAATTCTAGATGATTATCATGTGCCGCATATAAACACAATCCGCCTAGAAATACACATAGAAATTATACGGATATGAATAGTATGTGCAATTATACACATAAAAAATATGCGCATATGAATATTAGGGTAACCAACCTATTTTGGACCCCCTCAGCAGCTGTACATAATTTGGACACTTACAGCAAAATCAAATGGAAGTGTCCAAATTATGTACAGCTGCTGAGGGGGTCCAAAATAGGTTGGTTACCCTATGTGCAAAAGTTTCGCGTACCCATAAATTATAACTGTGTGGCATATAAAGTTCATTGACTAGGCATATTGCAAAAATCTATGTGTGGGACACATAGAAACTATACGAAAAGTTTTCTCAGTGTAGGTTTTAGATGAGTTTTAGAATGGTGGCCGGTTTTGACCTGCATAAAATGTCAAACTCAAGTTATTCACCAGCATGAAATGTCAAAAACGGCTCGGCATCTGTCAAACGGTCAAACTATAAACGTCGGTACACTAGAAATACTCACAGTAAGAGATACGCGGAAACTAAAGCCAACGATTGGGCAGCAGTGTATAAAAACTGCCAGCACTTGCTGCGGAGCAAAATGCTGTAGCAGTGTGACTTGATTGTTTTCAACATGATCCGCTTCTGTTATGTTTACATCAATTTTGCACAATAGAGCGATTTATCTTTCTATTTAATCAGTGTAAAATGTATTGCAAAGCTTTATACACACCGAGTATAATATTCAAGGTGCGTGACAATGGCTTAAGTAGATTTCATAACTATTTCAATACTTGTTAATCAAACATTTAAGCAAAAAATATGCGTGTTCGATTGGCTCCCTTTTGACAACTCTCGCTGCTCGATTGGCTCCCAAGATGGCTGCTTCCGCGTATCTCTCACCTCTGAGTATTTCTACGGTACACTACTAGAGCAGAGATATGCGAAAACTAAGCCAATGATTTGGTGATATCGTGAACTCCCGCTGGTATGACCAGCGCTGCCATAAATACAAATATTTTACTTACCTAATCAGCTCCACACACTTAACAAAAAGCACCGAATTCGGTAAAATTTTACCGAAATCTAAACAGCTGAACGTTCGGTAAAAATTTCGATGGTGCCAAACGACGTTTACAGATCATTAGTAATGTTTGGTGCAATAAAAAATTTTACCGAACGTTCAGCTGTTTAGATTTCGGTAAATTTTACCGAATCGTTTAAGTGTGCAGGCCGTAGTTTTCTGCTGTACGAAGAAGTCGTCTCCTTTCCACTCGGTCCATGACCGCAATTCGCCAGACACGTAGTCTGCGTAGGTGAGCAATGGGTGGTTCCCTAAGCAGCTGATGCAATTCATGGTTCGTTCGCCTCCTCCACGTTACGTCTTCTATCTGCACTCCGCCGTAGATGGTGCGCAACACCATTCGTTCGAAAACACTAAGAGAGTGTTGGTCCTCCACGAGCATGATCCATGCCACATGGCCGTAAAGGACTACCGGTCTAATCAGCGTCTTTTAGATTGTTAACTTCGGTCGCAGCGTCCTACGGAGTCCAAAGTAGGCACGATTTCCTGCCATAATGCGTCTTCGTATTTCTCTGCTGGGGTCGTTGTCTGCGGTAACCAGTGAGCCCAGATACACGAACTCTTCTACCACCTCGATTTCATCACCGTCTAAATGAATCCGGGGAGGAAGGTCAGCATTCACTTCTCTAGAACCTCTTCCTTTCATGTATTTTATTTTCGATACATTAATAACAAGTCCAATCCGTTTGGCTTGAGCTTTCAGTCTGATGTACGTTTCCGCCATGCTCTCAAAGGTACGTGTAATGATGTCAACGTCGTCAGCGAAATCAAGAAGCTGGACGGCCTTCGTGAATATCGTGCCACTCGTGTCTATCCCCACTCTTCTTATCACACCCTCCAAAGCGATGTTGAACAGCAAACATGAAAGCCCATCACCTTGCCGTAACTCTCTTCGAGATTCAAAGTGACTCGAGACTGCCCCTGATACTCGAACAACACAGATTACTCGATCCATCGTCGCCTTGAGCAATCGCGTTAGTTTATCCGGAAATCCGTAGTAGTTTGTAGTGCATAGCTGATCTCGATCGATCGTGTCATACGCCGATTTGAAGTCGATGAATAAATGATGCGACTTGTCGAAGCGCGAAAATCTGATCCGTGGTGGCACGGGCACTGGTGATAATCGACGACATAAAAGTTGGGAGAGTACCTTGTGGGCGGCGTTCAACAGTGTGATTGCGCCCTTGTCGCCCTTTTTGTAGATCGGACACACGATCCCTTCCGTCCACTCCTCCGGTAGTAGCTCCTCCTCCCAAATCTTGACAATGACCCAGTGCAGCGCTTTAGCCAGTGCGTCACCACCGTATTTCAGCAGCTCGCCGGGTAGCTGATTAGCCCCAGCCGCTTTATTGTTCTTCAGCCGACCGATCTCTTCTGCTACCTCCTGAAGATCGGGGGCTGGTATTCTGTAGTTTTATGCACGTGCTCCAAGATCTATGGCCATATCGTCACCTTCATGTTCAGCTACATCGCTGTTAAGGTGCTCGTCATAATACTGCTTCCACCTCTCGATCACCTCACGTTCGTTCGCGAGAAGATTACCGTCTGAGTCTCGACACATATCGGCGTGCGGCACATAGCCTTTGCGCGAACGGTTTAACTTCTCGTAGAACTTCCGTTTATCGTTAGCACGGTACAGTTCTTCCATCGACTCGCGGTCTCGTTCTTCCTGATGACGCTTTTTCCTCCGGAAGACCGAGTTTGCCAGTTTCGTGCTTGTTTATATCGCTCCACATTCGCCCTTGTACGGTGTTGCAGCATTCTCGCACGTGCTGCATTCTTCTCCTGCACTAATTGCGTGCATTCGCAGCTGTACCAATCGTTTTTTTCGGTTCGGGTTCATTGTACCTAGTGCCGCTAGAGCAATACTACCGATGGCGGTCTTAATGCCTTTCCAATCATCTTCAAGAGTTGCTGCGCCAAATTGCTCTTCCATTGGTAGCGCTGCTTCGAGCTGCCGCGCGTATTCCTGGGCAACTCCGGTGTCTCATACCTGCTCAATGAAGTAATTTGCGGTTTCGTCACTAACAAGAATGACATTAGCTGCGGATCGGTTATGCAGGAGTGAGAGGGGAGCGAAGATTGGAGGAGAAGATCCGGGAGTTTGATATTTGATGTTTTTGATATTATTCCTACTACAAACAACCTCAGCGAGGGCCCCAGCTAATGTCAAAAAATCTTTGTGTGCTTGGTGGAATACTTCATGTTGGGTCGCGGCGTACGGCTTCGACGCGTGTTATACACCGTCGAGAGTTTTGAGCCATCATACACCTGCTCCACGTCATCATCAGGCCTCCCTTCGTGAGGGCAGTGCAGATTGATGATACTGTAATTGAAGAAACGACCCTTAATCCTCAACTTGCACATCCTTGCGTTGATCGGTTGCCAACCAATCACACGCTGGCGCATCTTTCCCAGTACTATAAAGCCGGTTCCCAGCTCGTTGGTGGTGCCACAGCTCTGGTAGAAAGTAGCCGCTCGATTTCCGCTTTTTCATACCTTCTGTCCTGTCCAGCAAAGTTCCTGCAGTGCTACGACTTCAAAGTTTCGGGGATGTAATTCATCATATATTATCCTATCGCAACCCGGGAAGCCGAGCGATTTGCAATTCCATGTCCCGAGTTTCCAATCGTAGTCCTTATTTCGTCGCGTGGGTCGACGCCAATTGTTCCGATCCCTATTTTCTTCTTCGTTGTTGGTAACTTATAGTTTTCCAGGGCGGCTTGTTGGGCCTGCCCCTAACCCCCTGTCTCGCCGGAGGACCATCGTGCACAGCACTGTTTAGAGTCCCTGCTGGCATAAGGACGAGTATAACAATCAGCCGCCCCTAACATGGAGAACAGACGCTGTTTGAGCCGCAACTCCTTGGTGAACAGACGCTCGTGTTTGACGAAGCATTTCCTCTATACTGCCATGCTATGGTTACCGCGCCAGTATTCGCGTCGCACCTCCTAACTTCGCTATTGTCAGATTGACAACATTGCCCAGGCTACGCCGCATTTGGTATCATATGACTTGTGGAGGCGTGAGGCGGGAGCTTGTGAGGACCAGAGCTGTGTTTGACGCTCCTTCCAGGTTGTCAACTCACCATTTAAAGTCCAGAAATCAATCCTGTCGGCAAAAACAAATTTAAATTTGCTTGGAACATCCCCCAAGCCGTTGCCAAGTAAATTTTTTGACCTGGCATTTGCCCGAAGTCAGCCTTGACATAGGTTTCATCGTCCATCAGAAGACACACGTCGAACTTGGTAAGCACTCGGTCGTATAGCGTTCGAGCACGGATTTTAGCCACACTATTCTGTTTTATGGTTCGGTTTGGCTGTTTGGTAGCTCGATACCACTTGATTCCTTCCCGGAGTCGAATTCTCCTCACGGTACTATGGACAGCACCGAATTTTCTGGCCCAATTTCGATTCGACAGATTGGGATTCCACTTGATGGTCTGAAAAATCTTACCACGCAGTTTCCGGACGACAGTTCCACTCCGATGATTAGCTTGAGGCTTCCGAATCGTTGTCAATGTTTTCCATACGGTATTTCTGGGCAATTTCAGCTGTTTAGCTTCCCTAGATGCAGACCGCAATGGATTTTCCAAATAACTGTGCACAATTTTTTCCCTTCTTCGGCTTCCATGTTGTTTGTTTACAAAATACAGTCGTTTTGCGGAATGTCAAAAATACATAGGTGAAGCTAACAAAATTACCGACACGTGAGCGACAAGAACTTTCATTTCCGTTCACCAAGAGCGCCACAATATGAGCAAAAGTTTGTTCCAATTCTAAATGAAGCAAGCTTTATTAGGTTTACCTTTCCGTGTTGCTTAGTCGTCTGCCCAAAATCGAAGTTAGCTATTCAATAGAGCATTACCGGGCACGGCCGCGTGAAGGTGCTAGGTACGGGCTTAGGGTAGGGGTTTGCCTTCCCCATTTCATATGCAATTGCTACAACTACAACAACAACAACAACGCTCGTATATATACTGGTTTTTATTGCCATGATCTAGTTTTAACCTAAAACTTAAAACAATTTGATCCTTTTTTTTTCACACACCTTTCACTCGTCCTCAACTTTGCTTAGCTGACAAGATGCATTGTTCTAGTCTACCGTAACTAAACCGAATTAATTTCCTTCCGGCGTAAACAGCCGAAAGCTGTGTGATATAAGAATTGTTTTTTATCTTTTTTTTTGTTAGCTACATACGGTTTTCCCTAAATGTTCGTCTAGCAGTATTTTAGAGCTGCCTTAAACTGGAGCTGTATTTTTCCGGTTTCTTTCCTCAATTTGCATAGGGCTAAGTATATAAAATTTGGATTTCAACCGCTTGCGGTTGTAGATTTTCACTCGATAGTTGATCGTATTTGTTTGTTAAATTGTGTGAGCTTCATTCAATGTAAACGTGGGGGCTGTGATTGTACATGTAAATTTTCTAATAACTACTCTAATGTTCTTTTGTTTGTTTTTGCTATGTTCAAGAGGGTTGAACATTGCTTGTTCTACTTAAGTATCTACAATTTCATTTCTTGAATTGCGCAAAGCCTAACAACCTATTCATAAATTTTTTTTAACTTAATGAAAAGTATTACAGGAACAGTTGCTTATGTTGTACCTTAGTTTTCAACTGATAAAAGAAGGTAGCTGTAAAGCATGATAAAACTTTTTGCACGGCTTTGCGATATAAAACAAAAAAATAAGTTTTGAAATAAACGGAAAGAGCCGCAGAACTCCCTTCCCAATAAAAGTATAGGTTTAAAAGTGTGCAGACGATTAAAAGACCCTCCTCTTTTTGGTTACCATATACCACGCGACGATACTTTTGGGCAGTTTTCGCGACGGTTCCTACACTAGCAAAGTTGCTACGCCAGAAGACTTAACGTGCTGGCGTAAGCCATGGGCTTCACCTTCGGATGGGGCTGCAATTTCAAATAAAACAGCTTACAAATACGAATCTTTTGAATAGGACAAATTAATTGCACTCACCACGGCGGCGTATGTTTTGAACTGAGGGTTCAGATCATTGCCTTTCAGGTTAATAAAAGCACCCAAATTACCCATAGCGTCGCTGAAGTGAAAAAAATGCTGCGGTTATCTCCTTTCTAGGACAATTTTGGGGTTATTAGACTTACCAATAGTTTGGGGCAGAGAACACGGTAATACACTTGCCGTTATGTGCCACCTCGTAGCCCTGGTCTTTGACCTCGTGACTCCGGATGACATAGTCCAATTGATTAAACTCTAAGAATCGTTTGGTTACGTCCGGTCCGAACTGGATGCCCACGCCGCGTTTGGACGGTGCCCGTCCATTCTGCGGCTGCGGATCGGACCACAGCAGTTCACACATTAACCCCTCTTCCGGGGGTTGCCGGTTCCGATCGATGGCTCGGATGTCGTCCAGCGACACTCCGTCCTTGGCGAACAGGCCCCCGTGCATAACGAGAATTTTGCTGTTGATGCAATGCGCCAACGGCAGCCAGTTGTAGACGATCGTGAACATTTCCGACATGGTTTGCGAATACTTGGCTATCACCTCTCCGGTGAAGCCGTACATCTGGTTCATATTCACGCTTTCGTGGTTACCTGGAACCGAATTGCATTCGAAGATTGCTCGTTTGATGACAAGAGGTGAAACTTACCGCGTGACAGGAAGAAATGATCCGGATAAAGCAGTTTAAATCCGAACAGAGTGAATATGCACTCCACCGAAAACGAACCCCGATCGACGAAGTCCCCATTGAACAGGTACGGATTAGTCTCCGAAGGTAGACCATTGATCTCGAAGATGTTGAGCAAATCGTAGTACTGCCCATGAATGTCCCCACAAACGGTAAACTTACTATCACCTGCAACGGTTATGTCTACCAGCGAAGGTTGCTTTTTGAACAAAGCTTCAACATCGCACAGAATCTACGCAAGAAAAACAGACAAGAATAAACATTCAGTTCATGACCCTTCGGTGAATTACAGTCCATCTTACTCGATATGCAAAGTTTTTGTGTAACTTCTTCTCGTTTTTATACCATTCAATCAAATGCTTCATGAACTCTAGCGTTACTTTGCCATCCTCTAGCTTGGGTCCAGCATAGTCTGCTTCAATAGCTGCAAGATTCGGATCGTAACTTAACTATCGACAGATGCCATAAGGAAACCCGAAACTTACTGGCTGACTCTAGATCGCGACACATTTCCATCAAGCTCTTCTCCTGCTTATCGACGGCGATCGCCCGCTCGAAAGCCATTTTCTTCACAATCTTGTTGCATTCGGTGTACTTCAGTTGGGCATCCTTGTCGTTCGGACACCGCTTGGCTACGTACTCCAGATCCTGCAGGGCCAGCTTAAATTTACCGAGGGCCATATGCGCTCCCGCCCGCCGGTAGTAACCCTTCAGGTAGGCCGGATTGCATTTGATCGCTTGGACGGCATCGTTCAGGGCATAACCGAACGCTTCCTGTCGCAGGTAGGCGAAGCTGCGATTGGCATAGTACACCGCATTCGTTCCGTCCACCACGATGGCCTCCGTGTACAGTTGGACGGCATTATCGTAGTCCTTGTCTTAAAAAAAATGGTTGCGGTTAGTACGGGACACCGGAATTTAGATACAATTTCGGAACAGGTTTCAACTGGCTGTCACTGGTCGCTGGTTTTTTTACAAAATAAGAAAGAACTAAACGGATGATTTTACTGTTGTTCAGTTCATATGGTGAAGAGCTACTGAATTTTTATGCCTGCCTTCTAGCTTTAATTTGCATGATTCTACTTCGCACACTAATTTGATTGAACTCTCGTTTGATTTAGTTTACAAAGCATAATTCAATTTATTTCCGCAACGCAGTTTTCAATCAATAGGCCAAGAACAGACCAAGGAAAAATGACTTGCAGCTTGCAGTATGACGTAGGTACAACAGTACATAAAAAAAACATTCCAAAAATCCATGCCTTTGGCTGCTTGCTGCAGTTATTTTTAGTTCAAGGATATTCGAAGCTATTGATAGCCTTTATTTTGCTACCATTTTAACGTGTTTAGCTTCCAGTGTCGAACCGATAGAACTCGTCGAAACGTTCTAGGTTAAGGATTCTCTGCATCAACAACCCATAATCACATGCCTACGCACTTACACATACACGAGCACGCACAAGGTACCTCGCATTAGTTAGTTCGGAACGGACGGCAATGATTCACCTAACAACGGAACAGAGCCGACAAACCCCGTCCGGTAAACTTACTTTTAAAGTGTTCGTTAGCACGATTCTTCAGGTCCTCCGCTTTTGTCTTGTCCGGTTCTGCATTTCCGCTGGATTCCTCTACGGTTGATGTCACTTTTTCTGGTGCTGCAACAACTTCCGACATTGTTTCACACTTTTCTCAGCTGGAGCTTCTTTCCGGTTAACAGAAAAAAAGAATACGACGGTGAATCACGTACACGCACTTCGGAAAAACTTGTTTTTTTTTTGTTCAATGCAAACGAATGATTAGCTACTTTACTTTTCTAATTGACTGAAATTATTTTAAAAAGAAAAAAATTCCAGTGCCGCTGCCGTAATCGCCGATTTCTGTAGTATGATCAATCATTCACAGACAGCTGCGAATCAAGAGAACGGTGGAAGAACGAAGAACAAGGGATGGAACAAAAAAAACAACAAAAGCCAAGACAGCTGTCAAAATGGCATGTGCGGAGCAGGGGTGTCAAATATGAAGATTTTGTTTAAAAACTGGAAACTTTTAAGTTCGTGTGTAGATTTCGATGAAACCCAATCATTTTCAGTATCATTGGATTTATGCAGATATACTGTTCAATTTCTTCAAAAAGTGTAAAGCCTATGTAGCGAATTAATTCCTGAGTTTTTGATAAATATTTTTAGTTTTCAGCGTTTTCAGGCACTATAACAAATTATTCAATACATCTGGCACCTCTGTAGCATCTTCAGAGCCTGCCCAGTGGGCCAATTAGTTGTGGGGAAAACCGTGGAATGAGAGCAATATTATCGGTGACCGATAAGTGCACTTATTTTCAGGGAACAGGGTGGACAAGTCTAGATAGAATTAACAAAAGGGCGAATGTCGCAAATGTAAACAAAATGAGTGAGTTAATTTTTGTTGGGCCAGAATAGGAAAATCAACTCTCACTCGGTTTGTTTACGCTTGCGACATTCGCCCTTTTGTTAGTTCTATCTTCAAGTGGGTTATAAATAAATATCATAAACTGCAGAGTACAGACGGTAGATAAAGTACAGACGCGCAAAGAGCATGGCATAAAACACCAATCGAACCGTCAAATCGGGGCTCCAAATGAGCAAAGTAAACAAACTAGTGACTAAGACTAAGTTTTGTAATCTACCTGAAATGTTAAAACTTAAGCTATTGATTTACTAACAACATTGGATTAGTTACCCTCAATATATCATATAATGCTTAAAAAAATTCATTTGGCTTGCTCAATTTGCAAAATATGCGTCGTAATTCGCGAAGTTCCACGGCACATACCTCGCGATTTACGCAACTTACTGCTGATTATAGGAAGATTGATCCAATTCTGACTGGTTGCCAAAACTGTTTAAATAAAATAAACAAAAAAAAGTGCTGCCGAAGTGGTATTTTTTCTCTTTGCGCGTTTGTAGATTATCTACCGTCTGTACTGCAGAGTGCATCCTTTGAAAGTTGAAACACTTTTCATAGCCGTAGTGAATTTTGAAAGGGGGTCACCAAAACAAAATGAAGAAGAATAACACTCTATTGGCATCTCCGTATCTAGAAATACTCAGAGGTGAGAGATACGCGGAAGCAGCCATCTTGGGAGCCAATTAAGCAGCGAGAATTGTCAAAAGAGAGCCAATCGAACACACATACTGTTTACTTAAATGTTTGATTAACAAGTATTGAAATTGTTATGAAATCTACTTAAGCTGTTGTCACGCACCTTGAATATTATACCCAGACACAGTGTGTAAAGCTTTGCAATGCATTTTACACTGATTAAGTTGAAAGATATATCACTTCATTGTGCAAAATTGATGTAAATAAAACTGAAGCAGATCATGTTGAAAACAATCAAGTCACAGTGCTACAACATTTTGCTCCGCAGTAAGTCATGACAGTTTTTGTACACTGATGCCAAATCGTTGGCTTTAGTTTCCGCGTATCTCTTACTATGAGTATTTCTATCTGTATCAAGCTGCAATGAGTGACAGCGTGAGGATGTCTCGGGTTCAAATATTGACAGCGGGCCCAAATCAGACTGCTGGCAGTTAAGTGAAACGCAGTGATGAATAATGCTTATGGGTCATTCTACGTCAAGTGACCGAGACGTATAATCGACCTAGACGGATTTGAACCAAATTTTGCCAAATTCTTCGTTTTCGGTCAGAAAGTAAAAATCCTAAATTTGATGCCGATCGGTCATTCCCTCGAAGGGAGTACCTTCATTTTTAAGGAAAATACCCGTTTTTGTCAATACCTCTTATTTTCTTTTGCTTATATCTCGGGAAATATTATGTTTAGAAAGACACTATTTCCACATTTTCAAAGGAAAATACTCAAGGAATTTGAAAAAGATATTATTTTTGAGCAGTAGTGCTGCCAAATATTTTTAAACTCAATTTGAAAATTTAATTTACATTTTTCTTTCAATGAAGATAATCTGTTCTCAAAAATACTAACTTCATCGTGTTTCACAGATTTTTTTACATAAGAATCACTCATCGCCCTGAGGTATTCTTTGCCGATCTTGAGGTACCTCGTTTTAAAGCAAGCAATCTCCCGTTTTTTATGTAAAACTAAGAGCAAAATAACTTTTTCTTGGAGCAGTGATTTTCTACGCAACGTAAAAATACTTTTTAAAGCATTTATAGGGTAACCAACGTATTTTGGACCCCACCAGCAGTTGTACATAATTTGGACACTTACAGCAAAATCAAATGGAAGAGTCCAAATTATGTACAGCTGCTGATGGGGTCCAAAACAGGTTGGTAACCCTACAGTATATAACAAATAGCGAATTCATAAATTAACCTGGGTTGGTGCTATCAGGTATCAGCATCTTTGGCTCGAGCAGCACGTTCCTCACCTGGGTTGGTGCTAACTCGAACCCGAAATTTATGAACGATACGGGCAGTTTGACAGATCGACCCGTAAACCGTAATGCTAGACAGTTTTAACCTGCGCTTCAAACTGAATGCTGTCAGTTTAACCGAAATGCAATCTCGGTTAATTCAAGAGCAACATTTCAAATAGGCCGAAGTCAAAACTGACAGTTTCGAGAAAATCGATATTGAAACTTGAGCATCATTTTTTAACTCTTTATTTGATATAAACAGTGTTGCTTAGAGTTGAATGTCACATTATGATGCAAAAACATATTAGTTTAATGTGTAATGCAACAACTAGCAGAAAAAACATTGATTTACTTTGTAATTTGCAAAAATATGCGTTTGGCCGTTTTCGGAGATCATTCGGTAATACGACTTTTTCATAAGGCTGATTTGATTATCAATTGTTGATGGGGCCTTTGACATGAGGCTTTTATTTACTGTCAGTGGTGATATGATTTTGGTATTGGGCCGTTTTTTAGACAGCTTTTCGCGTTTGGCCTTTTTTTATCACGTTGTTTTGAAGAGCAATGGCTAGAAAAGGTTAAAAATTCGTAACTGGGACACCGATCAGCTTTATTATTTCTACTAGAAAAGTTGGGGTTTAATTTCATCGGCAAATCTGCCACCGTTGAACAGGTTTGTGAAGCGGAACGTGTTACCCGTGAGGTGCGGCAGTGCGGCAGTTGCTATTGGTAGTGTGAAGCAGCAGCAGTTCATTCATTTAGCATTTCTAACTCACCACAGCGTGCAAGTGCATCACGCCTTGGCAGGTCAGCGATAGTAAATGTCTCGGGCGCGCAACTAAGGAACTCTGTCCGGTTCCTCTACAGGTGATATATATATACAGCGAAATAGCTTTTTTCATGTAAGCCGAAAAGTATCTTAAATTTTTGTTGCCGCGCAGGCTTAAATACTCTGTGAATGACCGTGTTATTTATGCAGGTAGCATCGTATTGTTTTTTTCGGTCGTCCGTCGAGTCTCTCGCGCAATTGTACGGCGGGGATCATCTTCGCAGCAGCAGCAAGCAGCAGAAATCCCACAACAAAAAATAGGGCCGAATGCAAAACAAAACACAAACTGCGTATAGGCTTTTTCATACAGAATGGCCGAAGCACAAAATGAAAACTTTGTTGCCAGTTTTCACATAAGGCTTTTTCAAATTTGCTTTTTAAGAGTCATAAAGTTTTCAAATCGCTATGATGTTTGGTATTATTATAGATACTTAAAAAAGCTTTAAATATAACCAAAAAATCAGTTTTTTTATATTTTGCACTTGGGCCCTATTGAAATGTTGTTCTTGAATTTATGAACGCTTTGACAGCACTTCGCGTAAAACTGAGTGCTCCTGAGCCCGGTTAATTTATGAATTCGCTAAAAGTTTCTCTTAACAATGCTGCCAACTTTTCAGTTTCCCGTATGATTCTTCTTCTTCTTCAGCATAAAGCCGGGGTGGCTCGGGCTGTTTCAAGCACTCGTCTCCATTCAACTCAGTCTTGGGCCACTCGTCGCCAATTTCCTAGTCGTCTCAGAAGTCGCAAATCGCTTTCGACCTGATCGAGCCATCGTGCACGTTGGGCCCCCCTGTTCCTGGTGCCGGTGGGGTTGTTGAAGAGCACTATTTTCGTCGCACGGTCGTCCGGCATCCTTACGACGTGCCCGGTCCACCGTAGCCTGCTAACTTTCGCTAGATGTACGATGGGAGTCTCTCCAAGCAGTACCTGTAGCTCGTGATTCATACGCCTCCGCCACTCTCCGCTTTCAGTTTGTACTCCGCCAAATATCGTCCGCAGCACTTTCCGCTCAAACACGGCAAGGGCACGTATGTCCTCCCTGACCAGCGTCACGGTTTCAAGTCCATAAAGAACTACCGGTCTAATAAAAAGTTTTGTACATTGTTAGCTTCTGCGGCGGCGTACGCTTCCTGATCGTAGCGTTTTACGAAGGGCAAAGTAGGCCCGATTTCCCGCTTGGATGCGCCGCTGGATCTCCTTACTAGTGTTGTCCGCGGTCACCAGCGATCCCAAATACACGAACTCCTCTACCACTTCTAGTTCGTCGCCGTCAACGGTTACCGTCCGTGGGAGGCGCGCGTTTGTCTCCTTTGAGCCTCTTCCTTTCATGTATTTGGTCTTCGACGCATTTAGCCCAATTCTCCTAGACTCCGCTTTCAATTTGGCGTAGATTGCATCCGCCGTCGCAAAGTTCCTGGCTATGATATCGAAGTCATCTACAAAGCCTAAAAGTTGGCTACCCTTGGTAAAAATCGTGCCTCTCGTTTCGATGCCCGCTCTTCGGATCATCCCCTAAAGAGCAATGTTGAACAGCATGCAGGATAAACCGTCACCTTGTCTCAACCCTCGCAGCGTTTCGAAGGGACTCGAAAGTGTCCCTGAGATGCATACGAAACACATAACTCGATCCAATGTAGCTCTGATCAATCGCGTAAGTTTGTCCGGAAAACCGCATTCGTGCATTATCTGCCATAGCTTATCTCGATCGACTGTATCGTATGCTGCTTTGAAATCAATAAAGATGTAATGCGTGGGCACGTTGTACTCCCGACATTTCTGCAAGATCTGTCGGATAGTAAAAATGTGGTCCGTAGTTGCGCGAGCCCCCATGAAACCCGCCTGATAATTCCCTACGAAACCTTGTGCTATCGGTGACAGCCGGCGTAACAGGATCTGGGAGAGTACCTTGTAGGCGGCGTTTACCAGCGTAATACCACGATAGTTGCAGCAGTCTAGTCGATCACCCTTTTTGTAGATGGGACAAACCACTCCTTCCCTAAATTCCTACGGTAGCTTTTCCTCCTCCCAAATCCTCGAAATAACCCAGTGTAGAGCCTTTGCTAGCGTTTCTCCGCCATGTTCATGAAGCTCTGCTGGTAGGCGGTCCTTCCCAGCGGCTTTATTGGTCTTCAGCAGCCCGATTTCTCGTTCTCTCTTCTCACCGCACTGGAATGCTTATGAGCATGATTGTTTTTCAGCCACTTCCCGTGGTTGAATCATTACAAATTTTTTTTTTTTTTATTTTCGATTGAATATTTTATTGCGTATACTGAAGTAGGGAAAAGCCTTTGGGAGTGCAACTTCTTTGAATGTCGCTTCTCCCGAAGGCATAAAAAACCTACTTATCTTTTCAGTGAATTTACAAATTTATCGTGTTTACAATGAGAAAATATTCCTACTAGCTAACCCAGTGAACATTATGTTCTTTGAAGGGTTGGCCAATGATTTTTTGAAGTATGGCATCTCTGATTCCTTTTATTAACTACTCAAAATATTCTAGGAAAAGTAACGCGTTAAACTATCGCAAAAGTGCTTTTTTAATCTTTGCAAAAATAACTTTATATTAGGTGAATTTTTCAAATCAGCAGGAAGGTTGTTAAACATTAAGGTTCCATCATACGTTATCCTCTTTCTGCCATATTCGGTCCTTATTCGATGTAACGCAAAATTGTTAGATCGCCTAGTATTGTGGGAATGATTTTGTCTTCTAAGTTCTTGATTAGAATGTACACCTCGCAACCTAGTTATTTTAAATATATATACTATTTTTCTGAAATCATGCAATGCTTGTACGGGTAAGATGCTGTTAGCTTTTTCTGTGTAAAGTAGCGTTCTGGAAAAAGTATATGGCAACTTATATACGGATCTTAAAGCTCGAGTTTGGAGAACAACCAGTCTCTGAATGACCGTTTTAGGTGCAGATCCCCATACACTAATTAAATATTGAAGTTTAGAGTGTATATGGGCGTAATAAATGTTCAAGAGAATTTTAGTAGGTACGAAATAAGATAATTTACGGAGCAGACCACAAACCGGAGATAAGCTTTAGTTAGACGATTTATGTGTGAGCGCCAGGATAAAGTTTCATCTAATATTAACCCAAGGTATTTGTATTCAGTAACCTGTAGAAGTGGAGCATGTCCAAGGGTCAGGTGTACATTAGTAGAAGCTGGATTTCTTGGTGATTTAAATACAATCACTTTGGTCTTTTCAATGTTCATAGACAATACGTTTTGCTTGAAATAGTCATCAAGAATTATAAGATCCGACTGTATAGGAACTTGAATAGACGGCACATCCTTACCGGTATAAAAGCATGCTGTGTCATCGGCAAATAATCTTAGTTTACCTTTTAAAGGAAGTTTCCCCATATCATTGATATACAGTAGTATATTTAGTATCAAAATAAGCGGAAAAGACTGCAGAAACAAAATCTGAAATAAAATGCAAATAATGCAATTTTCAAAAGTTTTAGTCGTTTATGTCCCCTTAAAGTGTAGGGTAGTACCTTTCAAACTACTTCAAGGGTGCTTAAGGGTGTTAAAGTGGCTTTACAAACTACTACCAAGTTTTCTTTCGGCTCACAGTACACATACTGTCAGATCATAGAATTTTGCAATTCGGCTGACAGCAAAAATATATGTCAGTTATCTACATTATCGACTGCTTCAGGTGTAAAGATATTCCCACTGTCTGTTCTGCAGATGCCACCCCATCGGCAGACAACCATGTTTAGGATGCCAATATGATAGCGTGAGCAGAAATGAGATAGCACTTCGTCGCTACGTTTCACTCGACTGCCTCGACAGTGTTTTGGGCCCGCTGTCAAATTTTGAGCCCGTTACATTCAGTCGCTGTCACTTACTGCAGCTCGATATACAGATGTCAATAGGGTGGCAGGATGCAGATGGGGCGGATCATACGGTGAGTGCTCATGGACCCGAAGATGGCGGGTTCAATTCTCGAAAAAAGACATGCATTTTTAATTAGCTTACTTATACGAATCAAAGTTATTCGAAATTAAAAATATCGCGTTCCGTAATGTTCACAGCAAAATAAAAATGACGCGTTCCATTTTTATACTTAGCTTAGCTTAGCTTAGCTTAGACTGATTGCACATATCAATGGTTGCACTCAGTGATTGACCCGAACCAGTGAAATTGCACAATGAATCAAGTGAATGAGGTTGGGAGTGACCGATCATCCTCACTGTGCAAAATTCAGTGACTCGATATATAAAGGGTCAATAACTGCGCCGGCCACGTCCTTGCAATCAGATGGGATTGGGGAAGGAGTGTTAGTGTAATCTTTGCTGTTTTTGGGACCGTGTTAACCTCTGCATCCCTGCAAAGATTACAGGAAGGAGTTGCGACTTGTTAGTAAGGCAGGTTTCGTTGGATCGGGATTCACCTTGATAAGTGATGTGATCGTTATTCTTTAAATTTATTTATTTTTTAAAACGATTAGTAGAATTATTACATATTTAAATATTTTTAAGTCGACAGTCAAGATAAGCCTGTTTAAGATATTTTAGTTTTGCGAACAGATTTATACCAGAAAATTTTTTTAGCTTTGCTTGAAAATAGTGTAAACAACAGGCAGAGAATTGTTGGATCAAGGTACCGAGTAAAATATGTTATCATTATTTGTAGCGAAATAAATTCCAAACCGCTGGTCGTAGGAAGTTTTGCTATAGGTATCCGCGATTATGATTTGTTTCTGTAAATAGAAGTTTTTTGAGGACATCGCGCGTATGAGTTATGGTGTATACATTAATCGTTTCGTTTACTACAGAGAATGAGCATGATGTACTGATATTGGATCCGCGTGTTTTAATAGTATATAGTCAATATGTATGAAAAAGATTGACTATCGGGTATCTTAAACTTCAATCAGCACAAAAGAAAAAGAATGTTGGTTATCGATTACATTGCTAATCAGTTCACTCCAAAGACTCCAAAGACTCTGCGAATAAATTAGTATACTCAATGACTTGACCACCTATCAATTGATCTACTTGAAAATTGAGCATCACTATGTCCAGCCCAACCGCTGCTTATTTCGAAGACTGAGTTCTGGAGTCTTCGCTTATATCAATGTATCGCAATCATACTCCTAAACCATTAAACAATGAATATGTTGGATGATTATAATCCCTTCTGTGGATCAAGCATTAGTACACAGTAGTAGAATTAAAGGATACAAACAACTCTCTGTCCCTCCTCCTTTTTTATTATTTGAATGTTATTTTGTTTTAATTACAAATAATAAATATTATATATAATGTACAATAATATGCAATAATATAAACATATTGGGAATTTAGTCAAATTGGTTACACTGCCATAACTACTTGCGTATATACGGTACACCAGTAGTTGTGTTGACAAATTACAGCAGAAGATTAACTTGGATTTTGAGCGACGCAATTCCCGAATGTAAAATCATAGGCCTTGGGCTTTGGCCGAGAGGAGAGAATACTTTCGATAGAGTTATTCAAATCTAATGATTATGCTTTTGAGATTCACTGTCACTATGCCGATGTTAGCTTCGTTCAATCAGACAAACCTATTTGTAATTTGCACAACGGTACGCGCCGCAACCAAACCAAAATCCCGTACATAGCACACACACCGGCTGCCCCCAGCGCAACCGTCTGCTATGAAAGAAGTCACCGTCAAAATTTCGCTTTCCTATGTGCGTTCTCACTGTTCCCGCAAAACGTTAAAAAAACTGCTATCCTATCACTCACACACTTATCCTAGGCCTCGTGCCAATACAGCCTTTTTCTATGATAGCCGAAAAAAACTGGCGCTACGCCACCTTCACAGCATGCAAAAATCTTAATGCTTTGATTAAAGGAAACTATTCCCATTCAACCAAGGGGCAATAAACCCCTACCAACGGCACTCGATCTAAACATTTATTTATTTATTTGAGACAATAACTTAGCTGATATTTTGTTACACTCCGTCTCCGTCATCCCGCGCCTCTCGAGTTGCAGCGGCTGACGCCATGTAATTTAACAACGCCGATTCGCTCACAAACAACAAACTGGCTGCAAAAACACATGCACTTTTTTGCAGCCTAGTCTTTTCTTTATTAAGAAATCAGATAACTTCGCCGAATAACACATTCAATTCCGCGATACACAAGGATCTGCACAAGCGAACAGAAAACCTGTACATAAAACACGACCGCACTGGCTCCCACTTCGAAGCGAACCAAAATGACGCGTTCCATTTTTATACATTCATAAATGGATTTTTTTTGGCTGCATGAAGGTTGATGAGACATTGATTAAGCGAGTGGAAGAGCATATTGCAAAACTATTTCTCGTTCTAAAAATAGAATTGGCAGCATTGCAAATTGGCTATTTAAAAGCGCGCAAAAGCCTCTAGCAAGCTTCATATCAGCTTCAAAAGTAGCTATTATCAACCCTGAAGATTCATAAAATCACCAGATTTAAATGTTTAAGAGCTGAAAAAAGGTTTTTATTTCTAAAACTAAACAATAGTTCAGCCACAGGTTAAATAAAATCAGCTATAAAAGCCTTTGATCAGCCTGAAATTGTTATTGTTGGGGAATTAGCTACGTGACAGAAGGAAAAGCTGATTGGGAAGGAACCAACACATAGGGGGACGAGGAACGAGAGTATGAATGTATGTTTCGCCATAGCTCTGGAACTTCTGGACTGTTTTGCATCAAACGTCGTTTGTCAAGCACATGTTTTTGGCATAAGAGAATCAGCACCGGGGGATGACATAAGAGGAAGACAGTCTCTTTACAAGGGAAGAGAAAAGTTCAAATGGATAAGGGGTGCGTTACTCTTGCATTTGGAACGATAGCAGTTGTACAATTTGTTGGATTTTTGAAAGCGGGAAAAGGGTGATCATTAACAAGGGGGATGTTCAAAAACATAAGAAAGGCTTTGTACCGATTTATATGGATTACCGAGAAGAAGACAGATTCACAAGTGGCTGGGGGACAACATGAGGGGAACTGACAAAGGGAGTAGACATATTCAAATAAAAAAAGGTTTTTGTTTCTTGCATTGGAGAGTTTTCGTTACAAAAACAGATGTACAAGTGACTGAATGACAAAGGGCCCCCGAGTGAGATTGGGCAATCAGCTAGTATTATAAGAAGCACGGCGGATATTTAAACGCTACCAGCTTCATTTCATCTGGTGTACTGAGGGAAGTTGTTGTTTACTTTACTGTGAGAAAAAATTGAAAATTTGTATATCAAACTACTCAAGATTAAACTCCTCAGAAACTTGCAAAACTCGAGGTCGTCCGAGATTTACGATTTACAGTTTAATTTGTGGTAATACAAAGTTTGCCGAATCGGCTATAGTAAGATAATAAATGAGCATATCTCAATCGTATAGAAGGCTCTATTTGTTTGTCATTCATTTAACTATAATTTAAAAAATATATCCAAGGATTTCGTTTGTAAGCACCTATCTCAGCGTTTATCGCCTCCGACTAGTACTGGAGGCTGAGGTTGGTCGCGGAAGACTTGCCCGAACAGAGGTGGAAGCCGTACTCGGAGCGGCGCCGCTAGTTCCCGGTAGAGGAATCGGTTGTGGTGGCCGCTTGACTGGAACAGGAGTGTCATAGCCAGCTCTAGGTTTTGGTACCTTGACACCGGGCGGAGGCGCCAACGGTCCTTCCGTAACTGATTTTTTCACTGGGCGTCTAACTGCTGGTGGTTTGGAAGGTGCTGCTCTACCGGGTGTCGGCTGTGCAGATGCTCTAGAGGGAGCCTTCGCTCTAGCTGGCATTCTTACCTGAGACCTAGATGCTTTAGGTATAGCTCCCAGCGATGCTTTTGAGCCAGATTTCCTTGGTAATCCATGGGAAGCCATCGGGCCCAACCAGCCGAAGGCCTTGTCTCGTGGCGACTGTTGAACCTGAGAAATCATATCGAACATTTCAGCCTGCGATTTTAGCATTGACTGTGCGACACGCTGGCTTGCAGCAATCGCACTAGCATCTGCTGCGTTGTCATTGATCGTAAGGCTTGCATCCAAAAGCGCTAATTGCTGCTGCTCTGCAACGCTAAGTAGATTTGCCATTTCAGCCTGAATTTGTTCTTGAAAGTGCAGTCGCTTCTCCGAGTGACGTCCTTTAGGAGTGTATGTTTTTCGCAGAAGGGACGGTGAAAATGGTAAAGGACGTCGTGTGGGTCTAGAAAAGAACGCTTTCGCGGCATCCTCTGTTTCTTCCGTCAAGAGGTCACCTGTCATCATTTCCTCATCAGCTAAAATCATTTCATCTCCCTCATCATCGGAGAAGTCGATTTTAAATGGCACAAACTCTGGTTCCGTTTCTTCTTCCTCTCCGTAAATGTCGACTAAAACATCTTCTTCAACTGGTTGACGTGAAGCAATACGAAGCGTTTTTAGTCGCGATTCGATGTCAGCTCGCCTATGAGGCTCAATCTGAGGACCTTGGGTAGGAGATGGAGGTGCAAGTGCAACCATTTGATCGAGTACCTCAGCCAGTCCCTCTGTAGCAGCGCTACTCTTCTTCAAAACTTCCTGATTCTCTTTCGTAGCAGAAACATTCATCACTGCTGCCTTTTCCAATTGCATCGACTGTTCCAGCACTTCCACTGCATCGTCTAAAGCATCGTTCAAGAGCACATCGGCCGGCGTGCTACTTTCAAGTAGTGATCCTTCTAGATCCAAGCTGATTTCCTGGAAAGCACGTTGGAAATCTCGTAGGGCAGTTTGTAAATGTTGAGCAGCTGGCGATCTAACGTCATCTCCCTCGGCGATGACCTCCTTCACTGACTTATCCAGGCTTTCCACCATGCTATCCAACGTTCCATCCATGTCGAAAATATCATCCCCAATTTCTTCATCCTCAATCAGCCCTAACGATGCGTCGTCCACATCATGCACAGTTTGTTCCCACATCGTTGTCAGGTTCTTCAGTCGGTCAGATATTTCGCCTAGAACTACTGCAGACTGTAAGCTCTGGTTAGCGGCTTCTTGAACAATCGGCTCCGGTACAGCTTCGGCCACATCTTGCAATAATTGAGCATTCTCCATTGCGTTTGCTATCATTTCCGACACGTTCAGTAGTTGGAACCCAAGAGGACTAAATGGGACTTCTGGTTGGGTTTCAGGAATAGACACGGGTGCAAGCTCTTCTGCTGGTTCTGTTGGTAGTTCTGCCGACGGCTCTGTTGATGGTTCTACCGGCGGTTCTGTGGGGGGTTCAGCGGGTGGCTCTGCCACCGGTGTTTTCGGTGGAGTTTTCGGTTGCACTTGTCTGGCCTCACGTAATTGCTGTAAACGGGATTTCAGATTTTCAAGCGCATCAGCTCCTCTACTAAGATCAATTCCCGGGGACTGCGGCGCTGTAGACTCAACCAATGACGCTTCTTTGATACTTTCTTCCAAGCGACTCTGGACGTCCTCCATGGTTTCGATTGCATCTTCAAACTGAATCAGTAGCCGTTCGACCGATGGTGACTTGGGTACGATGCCAGCCACTATTTCTTTATGCACTTCCACTTGATCCGCGATTTTTCGCATGATTATTTTCATTTCGGGTGGTGTCTCACCTGTAATCAAGTCCATCATGTGTTGCTGCATCCTCGGTGTTCTGGGCGTCGCTGCTCCACTTATGTCCAGTAAACGGTCTGCCGTATCTTTTGGAGAAATCCTTCGGGGTTGCGGCGGTCTCTTAGGGGTAGGCGTTCTGTACTGCAAACTTGCGGCAACGTCCTGATAGGCTGCCCGTGCTTCCTGTAAGCGTCTGGTGTGATCAATCGGCGACCTAGCGGGAGACTCATATAAAATTGAGAGCGAGCTATCGTCATAGATTGGTTCTTCTGCAAACTCAATATCGATGTCAGCTAAGAACTCGTCCTGCAAGGCTCCGCCCGAAGGTTCCTGCTGCAATTGGCCCTGCAAATCTTCTTGCCATGGTGGCATTTCGTCTAGCAATTCAAATTGTTCCTCTTCTCTGCCTAGGTCTAATCTAGTTGACGATGGACCTGGCATCAAAGACATATCCTGTGTTACCTCAGGCATAATATATTGACTGTCTGCAAATTGTTGGTAATAATCCATAGCTTCTTCAGCCAAAAACTCGGCGGTGTCATCCAGCAATACCGGTTGCTGTTGATCAGCAACGGTTGGTACGGTAGCATCGATTTCCTGCGAGAAATCAAGTTTGCGCGGTTTAGCGGTCTTGACGGCATAGAATTTCTCCATTAATTCACGCGTTTTAGCGTCAGTAACGGTTTTCAATAGTAGTGAACGGCGCTTTGTTTCGCGAACTTCTTCAACTATCTCCGGTGTAGGGATGCGTGGTCTCGCTTCAGCCTCCAGCTGCAGAATTTCCTCCGTAATTGGATGTTCCTCCAGGATTTCCAGTACATCAACTCGTCCGGGTTTTTTCTTAGGGGACCCTGAAAAGTGGCTACTGAATTATGGTCATACAATAAATGTTAAAATTGTAGATACATTTTTTCTGGAGAAATTTGACTTTGGAGACAGCAAATTTCTCCGTAGCAGGGACATCGAAAGCTTCCTGTTCGTAAGCCTGACCTCCGGTGGGTGCACCAAAAAGAAACAGCGGTGGAGTGGGTGGAGCATCCGGATGTCGCGTGAAGCGTAGTGGAGAACTAACAGGTATGACTTGAGGTTCAGGGGATGCGGCAGGTTGAGCTTTTGGGGCGGGTCTTCGTTGGACACTTCCAGGAGCTGCCAACCGTGTGCCAGACTTCACTGCGCCTGGAGGCTTGATCCCGGGTCTCGCAATGCCGGACTTTTTCGCGCTTTTTGGTTTTCCAGGAGTGCCTAGCTTCGAAGTAGCGACGGCAGAAGCGGCACCTGCAGCTACAGCCCCAGCTATTGATCCAGCAGGACCAGCAGGACGTCTCGGAGAGGGCTCTTCGAAGCTGTCAGCAGTAGCCGGTTCAGGTTCTGGCAGAGTTACACCTAACCGTTTTTGCAATCGCTTCGACATTGCGCGGCTGCAAAGAATTAAATGTAGGATACACTCGTTTTGCTAATTGGAGGGCACTTACGGTTTTCTTGCCGTTTCCGAAAAGGCCGCAAAGTGCTCGTCTTTAATTTGTATGCTCTTTTTACCCGATTTGTCGACTGTAACTTTTATTTTCTTTCGTTCTTCGCGCAACAGTCGCTCAACGCCAGCGTTCAGGTCACGCATAGTTGATCTTGTGGGCCCCCTCAAGGGGCGTGGAATTTGTGACTGATAGGCTTGCTGAAATTCGTAGACGGGCTGAAGGGAGCACACATAGAAGAAATGTGCTCCAAACTTCGGAATTTCCTGCGCTACAGCAAACTCGGTTAGCATGGGACCACCGGAAAGAGCAAACTGCGTGAGCGGCGGAGGAGGCGTTTTCTGCAGATCATCGTTGATCAGTCGCTGAATGTCTTCGGGCTGATAATCTTCGGCGAACGGTTCCAGCTTGGTTCCCCCGACTGGAGGCTCTTTGAAAGGACCGACAATCCGTTGCTGCTGAAGTGTAATCAGCAGCAGGGTCATATAGTGACATCGCAGTTCGGAGTCGGCGTCCGATTGGCATGCGGCCAACTTACGTAACCACTGGGCAGCAAGGACTTTGTCTTTGAAATGGAACATGTGTTAAAATGGAAATTGATAATACAGGCCGGACTTGTTTTCACTCCGGATAATGGAATGATTTTGTTTTACAAAAAAAAACTCTGTAAATAATTCTTTTTGTCTCTGGGCTGGATAATGCCTTAGCCTCTTATTTAGCAGCTTCTAGCCCTACCTCCTCGTGGTACCGGAAGCCGGAATTCGAACGAATTTTACAGAAACTAAGTTCGTATACTGACAGGGACCGACTATAGTAAGGCTACCTGCCTAAACCTTTATAATGCGAATGATCAAGCAAATTCTACTCGAAACATTCGGCATAGACAAGGGCAACGAACCAAGGACATGGAATAGATGCTTGATACCTGGAACTGCTTATCGCTCAATTTCGCTGGGAACGGGTCCGAATACGAGAAGGAAGCATTTTATGCACAGCTGGAGGCACCGTACGTCAGCTGCTTGCCACGGGACATCAAGCTCGTCATCGGGGATAAGACCGCCCAGATTGGCAGGGAAGCAATGTATAGATCGGCGATCGGGCCCCTTAGTCTGCACACAGCAATTGACTTTACAGTTTCCCGAGGTCTGGTAATTAGAAGCACTTTCTTTTCCCGTGAAGAGCTAGAACAACTATTTCGGGCTAACGAAACGCACAAGTTCCAAGAGAAGGTGAACCAATCTAGAATATACACCGTAAAGAATATACAACAAAGCCCGGTCGCAAGGTCGACAGGTGGAAGCAGTTCTCCGATGTGCATCTCAACGGTGATATAACAGACGAAGACGGAACGGAAGTTAACCTAGGAGTGCCTACAGACCATAAGGGCTTACCGGCTCCCGATATTGAAAAGATGCGGCGAAAAATCGGTCAGCTGAAGAACAACAGAGCCACCGGAAAGCACCGGTTAGCGGCAGAAATCCATAAAAATGGCCAAGAACTGCTAAGTAGCACCGGCACTTTACTGTATAGGTAATTGCAAAGATTTGAGAAGAAGAGAAACTACCGGAGGAGTGGATGGAAGGTGTCCTTTGGCCCATCAACAAAAAGGGGGATCGGTTGGATTGCTGTACTTACCGTGGCATTACGCTGGTCAACGCCGCCTACAAGATGCTCTCTCAGAAGCATCAAAAATTTGTTACGTCGTCCCTAATAGCAAAAGAATTCGTAGAGCGGTACCAGGGGGACTTTATGGGGGCCCGTTCTACTGCGGATCAAACTTCCACTCTCCAAAAATCCTTCAGAAATGTCGCGAGTACAACGTGCCCACGCGTCATTTTTTCATGGATTTCGTGGCAGCATAATGATACAGACGAACACGAACAACTATGGCAGATAATGCTCGAGAACGTGTGTTTCAGGGGCATCCTCGAGTCTTCGAATCGGAAATGGACTGTCCTGTATGTTATTCAAGATGGCTATTGAAGGTGTGATCCGGTGAGCGGGCATCGAAACGAGAGGAACAATTTTCAGCAAGAGTAGCAAACTTCTAGCCTTTGCAGACGACTTTAAAATTATTACTAGAAACCTTCGAACGGCGGAGGCAATCTACGCACTATGGGCCAGAAATTAAAATTTCGGGACAAAAATATCCCGCATTTTGCACCTTACTGGACACCGCAGTCTAAAAGTGCGACTGACACAAAAAGTGCGACAATGCGAATGCTGTGAGTGAGAAAGAGAAAGAGTGACAACTGCAATGTTGCTGTTTTGTTTTGTCATATACATTGGCATTAGAGAAAATAATTTGGATTAATCCAGGTATAGCTGCAAAGCACAATATTTGCGGTTAAACGGCATGTCTCAGCTTAATGTGGTCTTCGGTAACTTTTTGAATGAAAAAATGATGCATCTTTTGAAGGGGTCGTCCAATATTTAGGTGCTACTTTAACAACTATTTAAGTAACAACTTTTTGAGTAAATTTTTTTACCTGTTTGGTTTTAAAATATTAAAGATAAACCCATTGGCGGAACTAGCGCTCATTCCTAGGGGGGGGCTATAGCCCTCGGAATTTTTTTCAACCGTTTTATTTCGTCGGCATATTAAAATTTAATGCACATTAATGCCTGGAATCTTATAACAGTCATGCAAATAAACTTTACTCTGAAGTTTTTCGTACCTATAGTTATCTAACTATTGATTTTTCAAAAATTAAAAAACTTAGTCAATTTTTCTAGGGGGGGCTAAATCTTTTCTAGGGAGGGCTTAGCCCCCCCTAGCCCCCCCCCCCCTAGTTCCGCCAATGGATAAACCAATTTGAAATATTTTTTCTGAAGATCCTTTTACACGGGGAAGGCAACTAGGAAAAAGCGCCCAACATAGCTCTAACCATCCGAAACTCCTACCAAGCGCCTCAACGTTGCCATACCTGGAAATACTTCAATTTGTATAATTGAGTAGCCATGCTAGGAAGTGCGGGGTCGTACGGTTTTCAGTTCCTAACCTTACAAATGTAGTTTTGGGCAACCATTAAACCACACGACTTTATTTTCAAGTATTATATGATTTAAACCAATTTTCTGGCAGACTAATCTATTGTCAGAGAGCGAAATAAGGCGCTATATCCTTGGCCAATTGCAGCCTAACTTCTGGTCTAAATGCCATTAGTTCATCCCGGAAGGTCCGGAGTATCACTTAACCTTTATTAGCAAAGATACTCCCAACGGCTGTAAATAAATCATTATCAATGTTTATGAGAAGCGTTTGGTACGGGAGGTACGGGTTCCACTTGATTCCTTGGAATTCTCTCAGTTGGCCTGGCTGTTGACAAGAAAAATGATTGATTGAAGTAATCGTCATTTTCCAGGATGCCTTCCAGAATTGGCTGCGTTAGTGTGAGATTATATTAGATTAGATTAAAAACCGTCTGATGAAAAATGTATATTTTTTCAAGGATGGTGTCTTCGGAGAAGTAAAATAATAAAATATAGCGCATCTTTCTGCACTATTAGGGTGACCATGAACTTACGTATTAGGGTGACTCAAACTTTTGTTTTATTAAATAATTAAAAAAAAAAATTTTTTCTCCAAAAGTTGCAGAATATACTAAAATAAGCAACTTTGCTGAATAGAGTAACTATCTATCTCTTACCGGTTGCGAGATTACACTCAATAACTTTGCACACGCTTATTTTATTGCTTTCAAATGTTCTACAAAAATATTCCTCTAGAACAAAATATTTTCTAGAACATCACATTGAGCTGTCTGTTGAAATAAACATGTTACAAGAAGAAATGTGATTTGAGGGGTCGTTTATAAACAAAGGTCTATTGCTGAAAATGGGTAAAAGGTAGAAGTTTCATATCTTCAGAAAAATTACTTGAAATTGGTTTATCTTTAACATTTTGAAACCAAAAAGGTGAAAAAAAGTTTACTCAAAAACTTATTACTTAAATTGTTGTTTAAGTAACGCTTAAATATTGGACGACCTCTTCAAAATATGCATCAATTTTTTATTCAAAAAGTTGCCCAAGACCACATTGAGCTGAGACATACATGCCGTTTAACCGCAAATATTTTTGTCCCGAAATTTTTATTTCTGGCCCATAGTGCTACGGTAGACTACAAACGAAGGCTAAGAGGATTGGGTTACAAATCAATGTATCAAAAACCAAATATACGGTGAAAGAGGCGCCAGAGAAACAAAAGTTTGCCTCCTATGGACAGTGAATATTGACGGCGATGAACTGGTAATGGTTGATAAGTACATATATTTGGGATCTCTGGTCACCGCCGACAATAATACGAGGAAGGAGATCCAACAACGCATTCAAGCTGGAAATCGAGCCTACTTTTCTCTTCGCAAGACGTTTCGATCAAGGAGCATATGCCGCCGCACAAAGCTGACGATGTACAAAACGCTAATCAGACCGGTAGTCCTCTACGGACTTGAGACAGTAACTTTGCTTGCTCCCACCCAGCGTCTCCACGCAGATCTAAGTCAAATGATAACGGTCGATGGCCTTACCCGGAAATGCTTTATGTACTTACTGAAGCAGCTAAGCTAGGTGGTACGAACTAGAGCGCCTGTTCTCCAGGCGAGGGGCGGCTCACACAGCGTCTGTCTCGTAACGGGCGGCTGAATATAAAATGTTGTATCCCGCAAGCTATACCTAAGATGGCAGGCCCATCAGCGGGATGTAGGTATCGCGCCCTCAGTGAGGTAGCATACCGAAAAACTCAATTACCACGAACAACGAAGAAAGGCATTCAGGACGAAACAATCGGTATAGGACACGGCGAGGGACATGGAAACGATTAAGAGATAACTAATGGAAAATGTCCGAACTCTCCATGAAACGGCACGGGCTGGCTTGCTTGCTCGAGAGCTGCTCGGAGTGGAGATCGCTGCTATTCAGGAAGTTCGGTGGCCAAGTTCCGAAGAAAGGGAATTCCGTGCTGTAGACCGTATTGCAGGCACTTCTTTCAAGTGCCACATCTACTACAGTGGCGACAAAAAAGCAAATAATGGAGTCGGTTTCGTAGTGTTGGGAAAACAAAGGCAGCGAGTTATCCGGTGGAGGCCCGTAGATGACCGTATATGCGTGTTGAGGATTAAGGACAAATCCTTCAACTACAGCCTAATCAACTTATACGCACCGACAAACGATAAATCCGATGATGCTAAGGATGAGTTTTACGACAAGCTTGAGAGGACCTATTGAGAGGTCTTTTCAGGGACCAAATATCGACTCTAACCACTATCTCGTAGTGAGTAAGATTCGCGCAAGGCTGTCGAACACGGCGAAAGCTCGCACTGAGGACGCTGCGTTTCAACATCCAGCGGTTAACGGCAGACGGCGTAGCAGTGGAGTACGCCAGGAAGCTTGACCAACGAATCGCACAACAGCAGGTAGAAGGAGAAGATATAAATGGCCTGTGGAGGAACATCCATGGTGCCATCGAAACAGCTGCGAGAGAGGTGCAAGACAGAGTAACAGCTGGTTTGACGCCAAATGCCAGAGTGACAAATGAAAAGAACCAGACCAGGAATCGCATGCTCACTGCGACAACGCGTCAAAACAGAGAGATACAGAGAGACTAGAGCTGCGGAAAAAAAATGCATCGTCTAAATAAACGCGAGTACGAGGAGCACGTGCTCTCCGACGCAGAGGAGCGATACGCCAGCAACGACACTCGGAGTTACTATAAAACGGTGAGATGCAGGAATTTTGCCATGCCAGTGATGTGCAATGATAGTGCTGGCAACCTGCTTACTGACAAAACGGCGGTAGCAGCCAGGTGGAAGGAGCACTCCCAGACACTGTTGAATGGAGAGGTAAATGCGGAGATCAACAGGGACAGGATAGGAATTGTAAGCGATGGTCAAGCTGTGGATCAGTGAGCTGAAAAACGGTATGGCTGCAGGGAAGTACGGTATCCCGACTGAACTTCTAAAAGCGGGGAGCGAGCGGCTGTATGAAGCAATCCACCGGATCATTGTCAGAATCTGGGAGGAAGAACAAATGCCGGAGCAGTGGTTGGATGGCCTCATTTGCCCAATTTTCAAAAAGGGACATCGACTGGAGTGTAAAAACTATCGAGGAATTACATTACTCAATTCTGCCTACAAGGTGCTTTCCCGTATCCCGTATCGTCGGCGAGTACCAAGCTGGTATTCGTGAGGGCCGCTCCACGATAAATCAGATGTTTACCCTGCGTCAGTTGCTAGACAAGTTCCGGGAGTACAACTTGCAGACACACCATCTGTTTGTGGACTTTGATGCGGCGTACGATTCAGTTAAACGAAATGAACTGTGATAGATAATACTAGAACATGGTTTTCCGACGAAACCAGTTACGCTGATTCGTGCGACGCTGGACGGATCCAAATCATGCGTTAGAATAGCGGGTGAGACCTCAGCTGCTTTCGTGGCGTTGGATGGACCGAAGCAAGGGGATGCACTTTCTAACCTGCTATTCAACATTGCCTTGAAAGGTGCATTACGAAGGGCAAACGTGGAAAGGAATGGGACTACTGTGTTACCTGACTCACTGCGCATAGCGTTGTATTCGCGGTATCGTGTTGGTTCGAAAGGTTTCGAAAAATATCGCCCTTGTATCGAAAATATCGTTGATTTTGATCACTAAAAATAACGTACTTAAACATTATATTGCAAGTGCTAGTAGTACGCAATAATTGTATTGTGAAACTGAATTGTTATTTATGCAACTTTTTACAAGTTAAATGCAATAACAAAAGCACAACTTATAAAAAATCGGTTGTTATCGATATTAGATGCATATGCGTTATAAACGAATAAAACGCATGGTGACGTTTTATTTCAATAACACGCATATTCGCAGTGAGTCAGGTAAAACAGTATCATTACGAAATATCACGAAATCTCACCTGCTTCTTGGTTTTGCTGATGACAGTGAAACGACGAGTTGCAGCCGCGAATCGGGCTTTCTACGGATTACGTAGCCAGCTGAAGTCCCGTAGTTTACAAATTCGCACAAAACTGGCGTTCTACAGAACACTAATCCACCCGGTGACCCTTTACGGACACGAATCATGGACGCTAAAGGAAGCTGATCGGTGAGTGCTTGGGGTTTTTGAGCGTAAAATTCTGCGATGTGGCAGGCTGCGGTGGGCTGGACACGTGGCCAGAATGCCCGACGAAAGAGTAGCCAAAACTATTTTCAGCAGAGAACCAAGAAGAGGCCGTAGACTCCGGGGCAGACCCCGCACCCGGTGAGTGTGTGCTGTCGAAGACGATGCACGTTCAGCTGGTGTTCGTGGGGATTGGAGAACGGCAGCCCAGGACCGACGGTACTGGAGGACCATAATTCGTTCGGCGCAGGATCGGTAACGGATCGTTGCCATTAAAGTAAAGTAAGTATAAATGGAAAGCGGAGAGCGGTGCAGGTGTATGAACCACAAGTTACGGGCACTATAAGGAGAGATTTTTCATCGGCGAAAAACCTGGCGAAAATTGGGAGACTACGTTGGGCCGGCCACATCGCAAGGATGTCGGACGACTGTGCGATGTGGCCGGTAAGGGTACGGTAAGGGTACCGTATATACTTATTATTATTGATTTATCTCCCGATAGTCAAAGAATTTCTTTGTTACGACACTGCTGATAATGATGACGATAACGCATGATGGACGATTATGACGATGACAATGGAAATGACGATGACGATGATGATAATGGTTGTTTCGAAGATTAAACCAGAACCGTTAACCCTTGTGAAAATCATACTCTAATTTTAGTCATAGTGAACCAGTAAAAAATTATAAACAGCGTTTATAGTCCACAGTAATAATTTGATAAAATTCTCGTGCTTTCAAAAATTTGTTTTACGAAATAATTCTGAGAGTGAACAAACAGGAGTCTCATTTTGCGCTTACCATCATCCTTTAGCTGTAGAATAAGCACTTTTGCGATCCGATAAAACAACTTAAAATTTTCTTCGTAATTCACCGTGTTCATATTTGAAAAGATTTCAAAAAAATATGCAGATTAATATTCACGACTCGGCAACTAAAAATTAAATCGTCAAAATTTTCACCCGACGGAAAAGCAATGTTTGCTACGATTTTAGCGTGTACGCAAAGCGCGCGGCGTCGCCTTGCGTGTTTCGAAAACTCACCGAAACTGCGTGAAGCTGTCAATCGGACAGACAGGAGACAGTCAACAAAAATCAAAACAAAAACATCCGGATCCGCGCTGTGGCGGGCGGCCGGCAGAATTCTTGCGTGAAACAGAAACCTTCAGCTCCTCTGTTTCTCATACTTAATTTTAAACTATGAATACAATAACGGAGATTTTTACACGGGTTAAACCGCTGTTCGAAAAGGTGCTACGAAGCCAGGACGTAGCTGACATTCGGCGGTTAAACGAACTGCTGGTCACAATCGATGGACCCAGCATGCAGATTCTGCAACGGATTTGGCTGCAGCAGTTGGTCATTCTGGTGGATAACGTTTCCGGGAGGTATGTGTAACTGACTTTTATCTTGTGAGTTTTTTTTAATTATGTGTACCGTGCAAGCACCATATTCAAAACAGTGCCTAATTCGGAACAGTTGCAAATTTTTCATAAATAGTGACAAAATTCTAGCTATTTAAACAATTTAATCACTACATCTGATGATTTCATATTATTAAAATGGTTTAAATTGCCAGAGTTTTGTCATTATTTATGAAAAATTTGCGACTGTTCAGAATTAGGCACTGTTTTGAATATGGTGCTTGCACGGTAATTTAATTCACGCAGGAACGTCAACGAGATTAAGACCGCTTTGTTGGAGTGCCTTTGCACTATTCTCCAGAAGTGTAAATTTAGCCAGGCCGTGGCTATGAAAACAACGTTGGTTGTCCTGTTGAAGCAAATTTACAATGGCAGTGAGGGTAAGCTGGTAGACGGACTTTCGGAGGAAATGAAATTGGCTACGGTGAAGGCGTTAACATTGACGTCGAAGAACATCGAGTCGGAACTGGTGGAAGAGGTTTATCGGAAGGATAACCTGAACCTGCTTTCGCAGGTTCTATTTGTATGTGTCACTTTGTTAGGAACGGAACGCTATCGGAAATTACGAATTCATTCCGTTGAGTGTATCTTGGCCACAATGCAAATCCACGATGAATTCGATTCGACGGATTCCGTGCTGCGGCATCAGGTAGCGGAGCTGCTTTTCATAGTTCTACCAAAGCTTCTGGTGGCACTTGTAACCGTTATTAACGGAGACGAAAAGCAAGGCACTGCCGTTGTTCGAATTGCGGTAAAAGCATTAGGAAGAATTTTGGTGCTGATATTTGAAGATTACGAGAAAAAACATCTGGAACAGCTAGGAACAACGGAGGATTTTGTGAAGCTTTCTAAAGAGCTAGGTACTTCGGCTGACGTTCGGCAAAATGTGCTCGGGATGGGCTTGAGGAATTCGAAGGCTAGAGAGGAATATTTTAGCAGTGCGGAACGGAATCAGGCTTGGCTTTTGGAAGCAGACAAGCGAGTACATAAAGTGCTGACGACAATTGCTCATCTGAGAGGTGTTGAGGAAGATTCTGTCCGACTGGAGTATGCACGGATGAACGCTGACCTGCTGGACAAATGTCTTCCGTTAGTGTGGGTTTGTTTGCCACTTTTCAGTAGACCGTAATTGTAATTTTCATTACAGGAATATGCCATGTTGTTCGGTAACGTTTCTGGAGTCTCTGCTTGCCCTGAGGCAAGACAGTGCCGAGCGAGTGCGAACGGTCTGTGGAACTGCTTTGGAAGCGTCCTCAAACAAGGGGAGTCTGTTATTCGGCTCTTTCAGAACGGATGAACTTTTCTATGAAGCGCTAAAACCCATTGCACGCAGCATCTATCGAGCAGAGGAAACGGATCAGATAGCACACTTTCAGCTGATAAAGGGTTACTTTAATTTCCTGACCGATTCCCAGCTGAATGTGGTTCTATCCAACCAGGAAATTCTCAATCAGTTAATTGTCGTACTTTTAGCTGGCGCAGAATTGGACCAATCAGACGAACTGGTCCGTCGAGAGTACCTGTCCTATCGCTTTGAATACGCCTCTGATGGTGATAAACTGGGAAATGAAAAGCGAGAGTCTCGATGGATAATTTTACGCAACTTCCAAGGGTCTAATCGGGCTGAAAAGACATACTTGGAAATGGTTCACAGCCTATCAGAACATCCGAATAGCTTGGGCACGATACTAAACTACATTCAGGAAGATTTGTTTACCACAAAGCTAAACAACAATAGCTATCTGTTCCTGCTTTCCGAGTTGATTCCTACGGAAGTGGAAAATACCCTTCTTTCGTCAGGGTTACGGAATGTGTTTTCCGAAATTCTGCAAAGCTATCACTGGCAGTTGGAACTGGATGATACGGCTCACGTTTCTGATCTCAAATTTAATGTACTTCATATCTGTCTTGCACTGCGATTGGTTGGCCGGTTCTGTCACCTCTTTCGGAAGGACTTCGCCTGTTGGCAGTTATACGATGTGCTGCGGAATATTCTATCCGTTACGGGAAGCAGTCTAAACTGTCTGGTAGATGCGGCAGAAATGACGCTGGACAGTATCGCAGGTAGTTTCGGTTTTGATTCGATCCACGGATTGATTACGGACAATTTGGACTACATCTCGCAGCACATTGGTCAGTGTTTGAAACGGCCGTCCACTTTTCCAGCCGTCGTTCACACGCTCGAATCCGTTTTACGATTTGTGCCATATGAATCGTCTGTCGTGTTAGAATCCACTATCAGTCCCATCGTCATGACCATTTTGGATAATCATGATCAGCGGGTTGGAACTGGCAGAATTCTGTGCCTGCGAGTGCTTCAAATTTTCATCAGAGCCATTCGGCTTCGCTACGTACCGTCTCCGCTCGAGGAGGACGATTTGCGGCACCAAACGGACGCTCAAAACAAGTTGGATGAAAAATTAGCTCAACTAAAAAAGCAGGTGGAAAATAAGCTTCCAGCCCAGGAATTTGGTGCCACTTTAGAGGAACTTAGCGATGAAGATGACGAAAAAAACGATTTGATGGAAGCCGAAACGGAACCGGAGGTTCCCTACCAAAGCGAGGAAGATAAGCTTCCGGCGCACATTCGTATGACGCTCAAAATTCTCACGGTTTGCTTCAAATATCTATCATCAACCGTTCCGGATGAGAGAATCATTGCTCTCGGGACGCTGGACGAAGGCATTCGGTTGCTGCGGGATCACGAAAACCAGCTGCTTCCGTTGGTGCATCAAATTTGGTTCAACTTTTCGGAACGTTTCGCGGATTCCAACGTGGTCGTGATTGGTCGAGCTTTCGATCTGCTAGTTACCTTGGCGCAGTTGGCAAAGGATTTCATCCGCAAGCGGACACTAGAGTCAGTACCAGCCAGCTAAAAAAAATTCACTTCATTTTCAATCTTTTCTTTTCCTTCTACCAGCGATGTCCTGCCGCGGCTGACCGTCTTCATGCGAGACTCGGTTTCAGCGGACTGCAGCGCCCATCAGACGTTCAAATTGCAACGGAAAATCCTTACCCATGCGCCGGAACTGGTGATCTGGTTGCAGCTGAACGAACGCCAACTCGATCGGGTACTGGAAGTGGTCAAACTGTACATTGACCGTCGTCACCCGAATCAACGGCGAGAGCTTCAATCGTTGGCCAGATCGTGCTTCGAACGTTTAGCTGCCCGTTACGATCCGGGCGCGGTTTTCGTTAAGCTAGGCTGCGATGCAAGTTTTTTCAGTCAAAACAAGGTTTCGCTGTAAAAAAGTTTTATTTTTGTCGCTTGTAATTCATATAAAAAGGTTAATATTAACGGGATTTGTAGATATTAGGTGATAATTTAAATAGAGAACAATAGATTATTTCAGAAATAACAAATTTATATGCGCTCCGGCGACAGCTCTAACTGGAAAGTGATTTGTCAACTTTTTGACTTCCTAATTGCTAATGCAAGCTTACGCTTTGAGAGAATAAAAGCCTTCTTAGAAGTGTTACGAGAACTGGTGTTGTTCGAAAGTCGAGTCTTTTTTTTGTGTAATGTCTCTTAGTCCCAGATTACCCTAAACCTAGTAGCTCTCGGTATTTTAATTAAAGTAAATTTTCATTTTTCTTGCCTAGAATACAAGCATCTTAGTTAAATGCGAGACTTCGTATGCTGGTTGGTAGTTTTCATGTATTCCCCATCAATTGACACCAAAATCCATCGGCTGGTGCTGGTGGTGATGGTCCATTCGGTCCAACGTAAGCTGCTCGCTTCCCACCACCGCTGGCATGAATGCACTGATCAGTCTCCGGGTGTAGCTGGGCAGGTAGACGTAACTGGAGAATATTAGCAGCGCGAGGATACTGAAAATGACACCATCTTTGGATGGAAACGTGATGTAAGGAAAACTTGAGCGTAAAACAAAATCCAAAACGGTAATATTTACTGATGAACTTTTTCTCCCACGGGTCCAGCATGTAGATGCAAGTATTCAGCTCGTACAGTAGATAGATGGATGAAATAGATTTCTTGATCGAACTTAGCATTTTGATGAAGGAGATTTCCGAAAGGACAGTGGAGATAATTCCAATCAAGCAGTTGTATTACGACTGACTTGGTTTACTTGCTCTTATCTATTATTTTTCTAATAAAGTCGCTTATCGCCGCTATTCGCTGGTTGACAGAATGCCCAGCGATAGATTTACGATGATGAAAGAGCCAGTTTGATAGCGCCTTGGGTCGTTTTCTCGCCCAGTCAGCGATAAGATATCTTACGGAACTGGAAACCACCGCTGGCTGTTTCACCGAGTCACTCACTCACTAACGCAACGACGTCAACGCCAAACTTAACCCGTTGTCAGTAAACAGCATAAACACCCCGACCAAAAATCTGCTGGAACCAATTACACAACCATCAATGTAAAGTGTAGGTAACCATCAGCAAATTTATTGAATACTTTCGCTCTCGTACGATATTAGTTACTAACGAGGGGGTAATTGTTTTCAAATTGGTCACACTTATGCACTTAGCTCTGTTGCATTTTTACACGAACCAAGTCAACCAACAAAGGCACGAAACGAAACGAAGAAGTATTTATCTGAAAGAGGGAGGCAGTGAGCAACGAACGAGAAAAGCAAAACAAAAACGCGCAAATACGCAGAACTTCTGAGCCGAACCAAATGAATGGGAAACGTCAAACGAAGAAGGGAGAAGGGACACAGCAAGCGTTGGTTACAAACGCTTGCGTACAATAGGGTTGGGCAACTTCTAACTTTGAGATATGATGAAGCATTTAGAGGTAAGAATAAAAATTCAAAATAATGAAGCCCGACAACGTCATCTTCAATTGCATATCGTAACTTAACAATGAAGTAATTAAGCTTCGGTTTCAACTAAAGCAGCACCACCTCACTTCAAAACTGGCTATATCAGCGTAAGTGAATCGGGTTTCACTTTATCGTGACGATGGGTTTTAAAGCTTCATTTGTACTTTTTTTATCCAATATTCAGCAGAAAGCCAGCAATTTTGAGCGCAAATGAATGGAATTTGAGTAACATTTTCTATGATATAACGCATATTATATTTAATGTAGTCGACATCAACAAATCGGGCCAGACATGAAGCAATCATCCACTTCAACTGAAACGTTCTGTTCAACAAATGAAACAAGTCGCTTCATGTATGAGGCGAAGGTAAAAGAAAGTCAACTTCAATTATTTGTTTCGACGATGCTGGGCCCTGCAAACCACAGAGAACAGACATCCATTCAGGAACAAATTTTGTCGTAGAAAATCGAAAAATGCGCTCAGCGGTTTTCCGAACGATTTTCAATATCTTTTGCAGCAATCGATCGGAAAATCTTGTACGCATGCACACCAATAAAGAAAACTATTGATTTTTAAGTGCGCACTATTGAAAAATTGGATATAATGGAGCATTGTCCATCTAGAAATCCTGGTTTGGTGATTGGTTGTTGGCCATGAAGTCTTCAAAGTGGTAACGCGTTTTCACGCTTCGGCTTATAATTCAGTCAATTTTCAATAAATTTCCGAAATATTTACACTATTCGATCGGAAAGTCGAATTGAAAAATATAGAAAACTATTGATTTTCAATGCACGTCATTGAAAAATTGAAAATAACTCTAACTTGGTCTAACTAGAAAATTGTCGCTTCGTGATTGGTTGAAATGGTTGGTACAATTCAGAAATCAACGAGTCGATAGAAAATTCCATTTAATTTTACTATAACAAAGTTACAAGAGAATAAATGAAATCCTACCGTTTCTCGTTGATTGCTATTTGCCTTGATAATTCCTTATTGTGCTGTACCACCAACGCAACACGAGCGGTGCCGCAGATATTTTAATTGCAATAATCGTCACATTGAAACATTACCTTCCGTGAACAAGTGATAGCGTTTAATACCAAGTTAACACCAAATGAAACACTAAATCACCACAACAATACGCAAGAAAATGAATTTAAACCAACCCCAAAATTTTGCTTTTAAAATTATTGCTGGCCCAATAAACTTTATTTTGATCAGCTGAGAACAACAATATTTTATATCTTCATATAAGCATGTTTTCATCCTTAAAAGGACGGTGTCTGATAATTGTTACAACTGTTAGAAATGTCGACATTTTTCTCACTTTTCTTGGGCAATACAACAGCTTAAATGTTTAGCAAAACACCTCCAGGAACGCCGAAGAAAAGTTTGTTCATTTCTCCGTCGATACGGACAGCCAGCTGCAGACCGGTTTTCTCGTCACCATACAATCTGCCCCCGTGCGTGCGGATAAATCCAAATTTCAGCTGCGACATAACTGTTGTTGGTTCATTGGCACACGTAATTTTGCTTTCTCAGCAAACTGCAGACCAGCGAGACTACCATTCCGCTTTGCCACATGAAGGTTAGACGAAACGTTTGAAACGGCAAACAAACGGAAGAAAATGAACCCGATTTTCGACTACCCATTGTTATATGCTAAAGTAACGAGCGGCTGAAAAGGCGATAACTACGAAAAGCAGAAATGACGGACCACGAAATAAGGGCTGGCCGAAGATATACTTAGAACTCGAATAAAACGACTTGCTGCTTGGCATAGTTGTTCTGATATATAACAAGAGGTAAGCCGGCGAACAGCATTCTTCTTGAATAAATTCAAAAGCTAGCTAAGCTACTGTCAGCATCTCATCGACATGTCTGGACGCGGCAAAGGAGGAAAACCCAAGGGCAAAGCAAAGTCACACTCGAGTCGTGGAGATCTGCAGCCATCGGTCGGTCGTATTCACCGGCTGGTGAGCGTATTGGAGCTGGAGCTCCAGGTTATCTGGCTGCTTGAACTGGCAGGAAATGCTACTCGCGACAGCAAAAGACCTGAATTATCCCACATTAGATGCCGCTGGTCCCCTGGACTGGTATTTCATCGTGCGGCTTCGTCGATATTTTCGATCGCATAAGCCTTTCCGGTTGGCTCGTTGCAACAAGCCGTGCCTAGTTTGCGGTTATTGATACTCCAATTTACCGAAAAGAAAATTACGCTGAGTGCGTTAGTGCAAGTTTATTGCAAGCTGGAGTTATGATAATCAAGCAATCGGTCCTTTTAAGGGCCACATAACGATTGAAGAGTTTATTATATTTTTTTTTGTCCAGTTAATACCATAATAACACATGCAACGAGGGAAAAGTTGAATTTTTCGACGACCAACAAATGCCGGCAATAAGTTTCCTGGACACGGACGGCATTTTCTGCCACTTCCAAAACGTCTGCAGCTTGTAAATGCTTTATTATCAGTGTTCTTCTTTTATAAGCCGCAGAAAAGTTTTGCATAAAATTTTCAGCTTTTTGAAAACTCGCGCATACCGTCTGCCGACTACCAGAGGAAAAGCACTGTTCAACGTAGAAACAGATAATGAAAATTTATTTAGTGTTTGGTTGAGACTTCGATTTGTTCTAATAAAATAGATTCAATCAATTCATAGATGAAACTCCGAAACCTGTTGAAGATTGAACGTATACAATGTTACTACTTTGATAAACATTTCGTACAACGCATGTAGCATGTATACATGAATAATCGTACAATAACATACATGGATACATCACAGACAAACAGACATAACTCTTGAAAGAAAAATCAACAAAAATTATCGTACCTCGCATTTAGCATGAACACTAGCACCATCTATGATCGACATTCCCAAATACCAAATAGCAATATGGGTATCCTTAGAAGTAGCAAGTAGTTTTTATGGGAAATTCCCCTTCTTTCGCCAAAAAGCGCCACTTTGACCAAAACGGAGACATTCCCAACTAAGCCCAAATTTGAAATGACGGTTTAATCGGTACGAAGAATGGAAAACGAGTGCTATGTTTGTTCGTCTGTGGATACATGTTACTATCGCTACAAACAAACTTACGTAGTCCTACGTCACCTATGCGGTCGTGTCTTGTGCACAACTCTTCTGATTTTTCGGGAATCTCTGGGATAAAACTTGAAATTTAAATAATCTAATATGCTAGCGTCACCACCACTATAGTTTCCCAACTAAATGATTCTTTTGATTTGCACACTGACAACCTTTGGCTCTTCTGGAGCTAGTATATATGGACTATATACATATGAACGTTAGTGTAGAATTTTATGCGCCTTTAGCGACAGCATCACTATAGCACAGACAAACAGACATAACACGTTTCGTTTTCCATTCTTCGTGTCATTCCAAAAAATCAAAAAATGCGAGCGTCACGAAAAATGAAAGGTTTTGAGCGCTAATAGCTCAGCGGTTTTCCGATCGATTTTCAATATTCTTACACCAATCGATCGGAAAATCTTCTAAGAATTGACCCAAATGAAGAAAAATATGGATTCTTGATGTTGAACTATTGAAAAATTGAAAATAATGAATCTATGTTTTACAAGAATTATCGCTTCGTGATTGGTTGGAAGATTCTTTACGATGATCTAAACCTATACCAACTTGATATCTGTGCTTGGGAAGTAAGCCAAAACAAGTGACAAAGTTTCCTCATTTCAACAAGATTTCTTAACACCGCGCTTCAACCTAGACCATTTTGATGTCCTTGCTTGGGAAGTACGCCAGAGAGAGTGACAAAGCCCCCTCGTGCCAGCAGATTTCTTACGAACGCGATTAAACCTAGTCCAATCTGATGTCTGTGTTAGGGAAGGTGCCAGAAAAAAATTGCACAAGTTCGTTGTCCCAACAGATCGTAAATTCTTTACTGCGTGACGATTAAACCTCGGCGAATTTGATATGTGTTGGAAAAATGTGCTACAGCTGTAGTGTTCGGTTATAATACGGCTCTGTATGAATACGCATGCTTTCCGTTTCATTAGAAGTGTAGTGAAAAGATGTGCTGTTGATAAAATAGGATTGAATTGGTAAAATCCCTTCAACGTGGGAAACCATGGATAATAAAAACAATCTTTAATTTCAGTAAGGTAGCAGGAAAGTAATAGTTTGTGTTCTTGATTTTGTTAAATTTTTTTTGAAATGCACAATCTTTTGAGAATTGAACGTATGCAATGTTACTACTTTGATAAATGTTACATACAACGCATGTAGCATGTATATATGTTGCATATAGCATGTATACATGAAGAATCGAATGATTACAAGCATGAATACATGCTACTATCACTACAAAGAGACTTACGTAGTCCTGCGTCACCGGTCGTGTCTTGTACACAACCCCTCTGATTTTTTGTTTTTGTCCACAGCGTACCGGCTCCCAATCTTGAAGATGTCGGGCAAGAAATCGATTAGCTGAAGAACAACAGAACCACCGGAAAGGACCAACTCCCGGCAGGACAAAAATGGCCACGAACTGCTAGTAACAGCATTTCACTGGATACTTCCAAGCATTTGGAAGGAAGAGAAACTGCCGGAGGAGTGGATGGAAGTTGCGGTTTGTGATTTGTCCCATCTAAAAAAGGCAAATCGGTAAGATTCTGTAACTACCGTGACATTACGTTGGTCAACGCCGCCTACAAGGTGCACTTCCAGATTTTATTACGTCGACTATCACCAATAGCATGAGCATTCGTAGAACGGTAACTGGCGGTCTTTATGGGGTCCATGCTACTTGATGCGAAGTATTTTTACTCTCCGACAAATCCTTCAGAAATGTTGGGTATACAATGTGCCTACCCCGTATGAATTGGAACCTTACTATAAACATAAATATTATCATCTATCTTCCAATCTCCAATCCCAATTTGTAAAATGGTTCGGTACAGTATCTAAACTCTTGCCTGGTATAACCATAAAAGCAATGGGTCGTTAAGAATGTTCACCATACGAAATCGAGCGACTTTCCATACCTATTTTTGAAGTGTAGGATATGATGAACATAATGATGAAGATTAAACCATAATATAAATGGTAAATCCGATGAAAACTTCTAGTTTTGGAATGTATTGTAACCATTGATCTTATGGTGATTATGGTGATTGGTGCTGATTAGGACCATTTACGCAATTGTTTTCGTTTATGCTGTACGCATTTGATTATTGTGGATTTCAGGATAGCGTAAACAGCTATGACAGATAATGCACGAGAACGTATGTGTTTCAGGGGCACTTTCAAGTCCCTTCGATTCACGCAGAAGATTGCAGCAAAGGGGATGGACTGTCCGGTATGTTATTTAACATCGCTATTCAAATTTGTGATTCGGCATGCGTGCATCGAAACGAGAGGAACAATCTTCAACAAGAATAGAGTTACGTGTGTCGAGAGGTTCCAAGCATCGAGTACAATGGAGAGAAATTCTCGATGCGGCCAGCCCGACTCTATGCTGTTAGAAGGACTAAATGAGGACCAGACTCAAAAGCTTTGTGGTAAGTCCAAGAGAAAGAAATTGAGAAAGAAATAAGTGTTTGTTAGTGACGCTAGAAGACAAATAGTTTAGGGAAAAGGAATAGTTGATAAATATAATACATATATAGCTAGAGGCTACAACGGTATGAGCTTTCAGGAATTTTCGGTGGCTTTCAGTGAAGCGTCCTATATGATACGAAAGGAAAAAGGGAATTTCCTAAAAGTTTGTTATCAAAGCACAGTTCAATTACATGCTGAAGCACTCCTTAAACGAGAAAATTACAAAGAAAAACGGAAACTTGTGGCGCAACTGTTAGAACAAATCGATGAATCAACATCTACGCGTCACATGTGGAATATAGGTAAATGGAATCTATATCCGGTGGGAAATCTAAACAGTGCATATTATAAAAAGAAAAGTTTGTGCCTAGGGGCACGAAAAAAATGTATGCTGGTTAAGAGATTATCGATTATTATTGTCGTTCTCTGTTACCTTGCAAGTTTTCGTGGAACTCTGCTTTTCAGTCATTTTTATCCTTGACAGCAATACAACCGAAGGTATGTAAAAAATTCCGACGCTAGCCTTTGACTGCAGCGTGCTCCACTCTGAAAATTTCTGCATCACGTCACCGGCTCGAATATTCCATCTACCATGTTTTCATACAATAAATTCTTACAGTATGTCGATATAATCTGATATGGTCACTGTCTGAAGTCGAAGTAAACAAAATCTCAGGTGATTAAATGTTGTACCGGGTCTGTGAAGCAAAAGCGTGCTTACATGTTCATAATCCGTTCATTCTTGACAGCGCTTGATATTTATGATTATTTTAATAGTGACTCGATAAACTTTATATCAATCACTGCATAGAAAAATTTCCGACCAATTGATACAAATATCTCCAAAATCCGTTGAAAAAAATGATAAGGTCTAAAAGTGCAAATACAAATGCTTCAAGATTCCAGAATACCTATTTTAGAAAGAAAATGGGGATAATACGGGGACCATATCGGTATTTCACTAAATCCCTAGTATACAACTGAAAAATAAGGTCCTCTTTAGTCTCCTATTTTGCAAGACATTTGCTAAGAATTTAGTGAAACAGGAATCAATCCACACAGTAAAAATGACTGCTAATTGTATCCCATAACGTTTGACTGTGTCTTATGTCATGAAGATACACGATATTTCCAAAACAAAAGCCTACGTCTGCAATTCACCATTATTATTTACACGGATTTGTGCCACACTGAAATAAGAGTCTGAATAAGGAGTCAAATAAACATTTCATCTGTACAGTGACTTGTTCAACTGCTGATTAGCTAATATTCGGAAAACAAGCGATTCATGAAACAAAAAATGCTTGACACATAATCACTTTAACTAGCACTTTCTTCGCCTCCACACATGCAAAAGCCAGAGCAGACGTTCTGGATCGAAATTTCAAATTTCCTCAAAAGGATACTGATGATGCACTTCTCCCACGGTTCAAACACGTACGTCATCGTGTAGATCTCCCACTGCAGATAGAAGGCATCCCACTTTCGTCGAAGCTGCTGCCGGAGTTTTCGCCGCATTTCGGTGAGGTTCATTACGGCTGATTCGAGCGAGCTCGCTGCACTGCACCACTGCACACCACACCGCAAACGGGTTCAACTTTCTAGATGTACTGAACTGAACCCTCATGTATCGTGCGTACCCGTTTATCGAACTCCGTGGAGGTAACGACGTTCAAAATCAAAGCTTTTCGGGTTATCTAATCTTGCTGATAAAGTTAATCGGATTAAGATTTTTTTTGCGGGTAGGTAAGTATCTATTTTGCGTGTTTAAATTTTATTAATAGACACATCCCTATCCCTAGTACATAGTAGGCCGTCATTCGGTCGACTGAGATTTTGGGTGTTTGGTTGGGTGGAAAATGTCAAAATTTTAGTGTTCGTATTTAAAGTAAAAATAAATAAAATATCAAAAAGATGGAAGTTGAAGAAAATGCTAATCCGGAAGCGGAGGAAGTTACGTCCGAGGGTCCGGAACAGGAAGAAATCATTGAACCAAGCATCCTGGAATCCACTGAACGTTTGGAGGTGCTAGAGACGTCAACATTTTCATTCGTGCAAGATGCAATTATTCAATTTTGTCCATTTCGCGGGGTTAGTTCTAAGTCGACGATTGTCGATGAATCGGAAGAGTTTCCAGAACCAATAGATCCGCTTGGATTACTTGAAGAGGAACCACCGTTGATTGTACAGAAACGTAACTATTTACAACTCTACTTGGACGAGAGTCGCAAGTACGGAGTTACACCACTTGGTTATGTTCGTGAAATTCTCGAAAAGGTGGATGAAGGTTCTGAAAAGATGATGGAAATTGATTTGAACGTAAGTTTCCCTACTAGGTACTTTCATTCTGTTGATAAAACTAACAATCGTGAATAGCGTTTTGGTTGCAGTAACCTTCAAGTTCAGATTCTGTTGGACTGCCTAGCCCAAGCCTGTCCAGATCGGATGACCAAACTAAATCTGGACCACAATCTACTGATGAACAATGCGTTGGCCTGCCATCTGGCGGATTTCCTTCACGTAGCGCAAGGGATTACTGAGCTGAGCATTGCAAATTGCCACTTGAACGATGTCGAGGCGGTAAAAGTGCTGGCTGAAGCATTGTCAACCTCCAGCGTGCAACGGTTGAACTTAGCAAGTTGTCAACTGGGTGACGCCGGTGGAGCTGTGCTGTTCCGAGCCCTGACCCTATCCGACAGCATTCAGTTTATCGACGTTAGCTGGAATAGGTTGGAACATTCGGCCGGCTTTGCAGCCGGTCAGTTTCTTTCCGGTAATTCCACCCTGGAGGAGTTGATTTTGGAGGGTAACCGATTGTATCTGGAAAAGGAGTGCATTGTACCATTTTTGAAAGAGCTGGCGAAGAATGGGACTCTGAGGAAGTTGAATCTGGCCTGGAATGCTCTGCAAGGAGCGTCTTTTGGGAAGGCTCTCTATAAGGCTTTGATCGGTAGTGCTGTAGAGGTTTTGAATTTGGAAATGAACTGTCTTCGGTCGGAGGAAGCACATGATTTACTCAGGGTATTCCGCAAGTGTGACACGCTTCGGGAGATCCATCTCGGTGGGAACTTCTTCGCTGTTGATGAAATGAAAGAGCTTGTTAAACAATTTGCGAAAAATCCTGTCCTTAAGCTACTGTCGCTAGGAAAATATCAGTTCGTATCGAAAGTTACTGGCCGGGTAAGATCGTTCTGCCTTGTTTTTATGATGCTATTCTGATTATTTTGTTACGCAGCTCTCAAAACGTTTCATGACCCGAGATCCAACCAAACAAATTACTTTCGGTGGCATTTTGCTGGCAAATCCTCCCCGTCCGGTTGATGTGCCGGAGATGTTACTCGATCGTTGTCGTTTTCTGGGCTTTAAACCTAAGAAGAAGAAACGCAAGAAGGACTTGGGTCATCTGATGTTACAGCTGCAGCGCCTAGAACAGCCTCTAATAAGCAGGGAAGATTTTATTGCCACGATCAAAAAGTTTCGAATAAAACTGGACAAAAGCTTGATGGGATCACTGATGGATACGTTCGGTGACCGTAAGCTGGTCGATACCGGAGCAATGGCGAGCAAGTATCTTGAAAAATACCCAACGGAACCACCTCCGGTGAAGCAGAAAAAGAAAAAATCTGCTAAGAGAAAGAAAAAGAACAAGAACGCAAAACCCAAATAAAATCGACTTCCTCGGTACTTCGGCCAAGAAGCCTAGTGGATCGCTAAGATGATATCGGCCGGTAAAAAATAGGTCACTTCAGGCATCGACCGTTGAAACTTTGCCATTTAAAGTCCGTGAGATATTTTCCATATAAAAACAATTATGTAATCCAGTGCCGGTTTAGATATCTAGATTCGGATAAAAACCACTGCGGTAGTTTGTTTTCCCCCCGTTGACGGGCGATGAATAGCTGCTAACATCTCAATTTCGCGTATCCTATAAAGGGACCATAGCCAACCAGCAAAGATGTCTTGCAGTCGGTCGCTATTTGCTGCAGCGCGAGCTCACTAGGATGGAAATAATAGGTTAATTAAGCACCATTATTCCAATAAACTTTTCTATCCACCAAACCATACTCATACACTACACGAAAAAGAGTTGAAAAAAAACGGTCCGTTCCTGCTTGGCTATAATGCTACAGATCTGCTCCCGATAAGAGCTATTGGTCTGTCGCGCTAGCCGAGCCGAGCGTGGAGAGTGCACGGCTTTAGACGATACCACAATTAAAACATAAAATTGTGCATTTTTTCTGCGATCCTGTCGCGTTGCTTCACATTCCGCGCGCGCGAATGCCAGTAGGCCCGCGGTGCGGTGGTGCAATATAAAAAGTGTCACGAACTCGCGCTGTTGCATCCAATCCGAGTAGTCCACCGAAAGCGGCGTAGACAACACCGTACCAGAGACCAGTCATCGGTCGACCGCGCAGATGTGCTGCTATTATCACCGCCTCCTGCTGGGAGGAACCGTTGATTCCTGCGCGCGTACCTTGCCGTTTGGGCTAACTAGATCAGTTATAACCGATCTTAATTAACTCATTTTACGGGTCCTCAGCTTCACAGCACGGCGGGCAGTCGTGGTGTGGACCAAATGTGGCCGCTGCTTGTCTCCAGATTTGGCGCACTACGTTCCCGAACCGTTCGCGCCCCGACTCTGCAGGCCGCCGGGCCATTTTGGGGCGTTCTTCGGTGGGCAATTATCACCTGCCCCCATCTGTCCTGGCCAGATGTCGGTCCGGCTTTAGAAGTGACGTAGCACGAGATGAAGCGAGCGAAAGAAAGCGTAAAAGACGTATCAATTAATCGATTGATAACTGCACTCTCTCACTGCGCTCGGTCACAGTAGGATTTGATGGAAAGTTGAGCCTACCGTAAATGGGTGTCTTTTTCCTGCTACCTGGTTCTGCCGCGTCAGACATTACGATCGTCAAGGGACGAATTTTGAGCTTCAATGCTGGCTGGAATGCTGGCTAAATCAATAATCAATAAACTGTGTTGCAATTATTTTCAACTAGATTAAGATTAGCCATGACAAACTGCTTAAAACTCCATTACGCTGCTGGCTGACTGGCTGGCTATTGCCGTGGACGTGGACTGGTTTGCGCAAAAAGTCGTGCCTCCGCTCAACCGAAGCAAGTAGGTAACCAACCAGTCAGTCGGTCGCCGGGACTATGCAAAAGTAAATACAGCAAAGCACACCCAACTAGCGGAGTAGCCAACTTGGTCTGCATTCGCGTACATGCCGGAGACCCGATAAGACCTCGATCGGGTGATCATTTGCCATTTTTACACACTATGTTGTACCGGAAAGCCAGAAGGATCCCCTATCTATGATGTACGGTTTATCTTCAGTTGGCAGCTTCACGCAATAATGGAGCTTGGTGAGCGTGAGACCTACCTAGCCTACATCGCATTTGACCTATCAACATACCGCACGCAGGTGACGTTTGGACTTTGGAGGAAGTTGAATCCCACTTAGGGCTCGGCGCAGCTCAATCGTTAAATAAACAGTCGCTTCATACATATCACAATAATTCTATTCTAAGTGACTCTTTGATAAGACAGACTTTGGTCACACTTTCTGCGGTTTTGGCATGATGCTGCTGTCGTGACGACGATATCAGCTGGAGGTTTTCCGCACTCGCTCGGCCGAACGGCCGGCGTTCCTTATCAGCACGTGCCGATTAGCCAGACTTACATTGAAAAAAAAAAACCAGAACCAACGGCAAGTTCCAGACCGTAGAAAATTTAGTAAATTGTTCACCCCGCGCAGTAGGTCAGGTATTATTCTTTCTATTAAATTCCATCCCGGCAGGCAGTCGATTGTTCTTTTGTCGGTCAGTGTCACTTTTACACTTGCTCCAAGTACTGAGTGAGGGCCGGAAACGACGGCTTCAGAGGCGCGTAATTCACTCCCATCCCCAGATCGAGGCGCAACAAGTTCATTCACAATCTTGGCGCGGATGAAACCATTCACAAGCAAAACCAGCGGACGGCCGGCGGAGGGAATAAACCGCACAATAGCCCCCGCTGGATGATTAAATTATGTACGCATCAGTTTCCATTCCAGCTCGAACCAGCTTCCATTTGTGGTCTTGTGGTTGAATGGCGAGAGAGAATTTTTAGCCGTTCATGAGATGTGTGTTTTTTTTGTGGAAGATTTTCGAAATCATGAGACTTGTATCAAACTTGCAGCAAAACCAGTCAAGACTTAGTGGTGCTTCGCTAAATTTAAAATTTTGAAGCAAATTTATCCCGGTTGAACCTTAGCTATTATTTAAAATTATATTAGATAATGCTGAAATTTTCGACACAATTTTAATTGACTGAAGTTTTTGGAGCGTTTTAATAGAATACGAAACCTGCAAATTAAATCAAAAGAAAACTTATCCAATTTAATTCTAGTAGTATGTATATTTTATTCTTGACAAATACGTATTTCGCCTACGACTTGCAGGCTTCCTCAGTATCTGTTTTCGAAAACATAGTAGAATTAAATTGGATAAGTTTTCTTTTTATTTAATTTCAAAGTTTCGAGTTTTGAATTAATTGTTTATCTTTTTCCAGAATTTTCTATTCCAAGCAACAAGCAATTACACATGGCTGTCTGTCGTTCAATTGAATCAATTTATTCTATTGGATATCACAAGCCAACCAAACTTAAGAAAATGTGCATAAAGAAATAAAAATTCATTCTGCTGGTAATCATATGACTGAGGATCCCAATTTATTAATTTACATCCACGTGGATTTTTTTTTTGGAAAAATCTTAGCTTTTATATTTACAAAATCTAGTTCTTTGGAAAATTACAGCCACCAGGTGAGATTTGGTGATTAGGTTCCAGGAGAAACTTGAAGTTGACCTTCTGTTTTATCAATAAATTCTGTTCGGTGATGCAACGCATTTTTCAAACAAGCTAGTGCAGGTGTTTAGGTATTAAGTTTTGAGAACAAATGTCGCCACAAGCGTCTCCAGACAGACCTTTCAGAAGAATATTTTAGCCTGGCAAAACGGATGGTAAATCTGTTATCACTTATCACAATAATACCGGCCGATTAGATTTACATCTTCAGACTTTCGGGGGCAATTGGAGTAAAATCAAAGTTGAAATTGGACAAGAAATTAGAGTTGAAGTCGGACTTGAAAACTTGCTGATTTGGACTAATTTAACTTCAAGTATTAATTGAAACCGGACATGGACACGACATTTCACTTGAAATTAGAATTGACATTTTTCGTCTTATTCTCTCACATGTTTTACCACTTTTATATTCTGTTTTTTTTTCTTTTCCAGTCCCGTTCCTCCACTTTTGGTTTCGTTTTTCCTCTTTTCATGGTTTTTGCTCCTCTTGTCTTCTTTTTCTCTTGTTTTCCATTTTCTGTCCCGTGTTTCCTGTTTCATTGTTCCGGTTCTCTTTGTTTCCTGTACATTTTTTGTCTAATTTTCGTCCTGTTTTCCTCATGTACTTCACTCGCTTTCGGTCGAAGAGCACGAAATTGATCCGAGGCAATGAACTGAGCAATGTGTGTGTGTGTGTGTGTGTGTGTGTGTGTGTGTGTGTGTGTGTGTGTGTGTGTGTGTGTGTGTGTGTGTGTGTGTGTGTGTGTGTGTGTGTGTGCGTGTGTGTGCGTGTGTGTGTGTGTGTGTGTGTGTGTGTGTGTGTGTGTGTGTGTGTGTGTGTGTGTGTGTGTGTGTGTGTGTGTGTGTGTGTGTGTGTGTGGAAGTTTCTTGAAATTGAAAGCTCTATCGTCTGATAGAATTCAAATTCATTCAAAGTTTGGCATTGCATCGGTGTAGTCGTTTCCTTTTCTTGCCGGTTTTTAAATTGAATTTAAGGAGTGTATATTGCGTAAAAAATATTGTATAAATTCATATTTAAGAAATCAGTTAAATTGTTTTGCTGCTATAAATCAGAGATACGGATATTGTGTTGGGAAAATTCGATAAAGTGATTAAATTGCTTGGTGTATGAAATAGTATCGGAGGAAGACATAGTAGCGTATTGTTTTATTGCTGAATAAGACCGCTGATTGCTGTTATTGCTGTTGTTGTTTTGCTGCTCTAAATTTCTCATCGTAAACAAACTTCGTGAATATAAATACCGTTGAGTATGATGCACTGCCGCTAGGTTCAAATAGTGGCACACATATAGTTTTTTCTACTTATCTAGTGTGGATCAAAATCATCGTTCAAATATTTATTTGTGTCGACAGATTAAGCGGAAATTGAGTGAAGAAGCGTCTTGCACAAATCTAGCCGTTGGTTCGGCTCGGTGTATTGGTGCTGAAGTAGCTCTGTTTCAGCACACAGTGAATCGTGAGATTTAGCGAAAAAAGAGTGAACGAAGCGTCGTACACAATCAAGCCGTTGGTTCGACTTGGTGTATGGGTGCTGAAGTAGCCCTTCTAGTAGTCTTGTGGTTTTGTTGATGCGATAATAAATGCAAATGCATGTTGTTTTAAATCCCACTGAGTAAATAGATTAATTGAAACAGTGAATTGGCGTCGTGCGCAATCAAGCCGTTGCTTCGTGCTGCTGTAACACTGTGTGATTTCTGTCGACTACAACAGGGGCGAAAGCTCCTTGCGTGCGATGTTGTGTGCAAGGATAGGTAGTCCAGGTTGAGTAGCCAGTTTAGTCAAATTTGAGCGAACGGATGCAATGCAAAAACTCAAACAAAATAAATGCGTTAAATATCATAATCAAAAAATCTTTAACAACTCCAATCACAGCAAGTTAGTATTGCAAATCGTCTACTCTATCTTCCATTCCAGCATATAAGTAATAACACTTTTTCGTTTTCCATTAGCATAATAACTTTATCTTGCTGACTATTCTGTACTATTAAAGTGAATACTTAGACGGGTGTGTGTGAGTAAAAGCTATCGCTTCTTGTATGTTATTTTCGATTACTATCTTATAAACTGACTTGCGCTGCAGCAGCTGATTTGATTTTCATTGTTGCTTTAAACAGGTAAATATGGAAAATGAATGTTCAATTTGCGTTGAATGCAACAAACCAGAAAAGGATTCTTCTAAATTGATAATTTGCATGTATTGCTTCACTGAGGCACATCTTAAGTGCCGTAACATCACCGGGAATGCTGCGCGACGCATGAAGGAAAAACCGTACTTTTGCTCCCATAACTGTGCGAGTATATACCAACGCATTATGGAGATGCAGAATCTCAAGACTTCGATTGTTGAATCACTTGCAGTTGAGCTAAAGGGAGCGGTGGCTTGTGCCGTATCCCAAGAAATGCAAAACTTTAGGGGAGAGGTAAAGCAAATTACAGCAGCAATAGAGAAATCTCAAGATTTTCTGTCAGCTAAGTTTGATGGCATTGTAGGGGACTTTCAAGAAATGAAAAAGGAAAATGAATTTTTAAAAAAGGAAGTTGATAAATTGAAAACAAACCAACTAACTTTGTCAAAAACAGTCCACAATTTAGAACATCAGGTAGATAGAGGTAACCGTGAAAAAAACTGTAACAATGCAATAGTACTCGGGGTCCCGTTTATCCCTGGGGAAAATACTCAAGAGATTGTTGAAAAAGTTTTTTCTTGCCATGGCGTAACCAATAACTCCGACATGCTGGTTTCAGCTACTAGACTAAATGCTAGAAACAAACCGAAAAACTCGCTTATACCCATTCGCGCAGTGTTTGCCAATGAAGGCAGTAAGGAAATTGTTTTTAGCAAGAAAAGGGAAGTTGGTAAACTGCTTTCGTCACAAATCGATCCTAGCTTGACAATAGATGGAAAATCAACAACCATCACTATACGCGATGAATTGACCCCACTATCGTTGGAACTTCTGAGCGAAATGAGAGGCCACCAAGATAAGTTAGAAATAAAATATGTTTGGTGTAGCAGGGGGGGCAATGTACTAGTCAAGAAAAACGAAAACTCGAAGCCGGAAGTAATAAAAACTAGAAGTGATTTAGATGAGCTAGTTAATCGCTATACTAAAAAATCTCCTCCAAAGCAAACTCCCTCTCCTAAGAGAAAGCGCAATAATAACAACACAAACTATTAAGCTCTTTTCGTTTGTCCGTGATATAAAACCGTGTCAATTGTATAATAAATGACTAGTAGAATAAATTCATACCACGAGAATGTTGATGAGTTCAATCTAAATCATTCTGATGACGGAAAAAATTTCCTTCCTATAGCACAATGGAACGTAAGGGGAATGAATAATTTGCAGAAGTTTGACAATATTCCTTTATTCCTGGACAGCATAAAAGTTCCTATTGACATATTGGTAATTGGTGAGACGTGGTTGAAAGCTGAAAATTGTCCTTTGTATCAAATACCAAATTACAACTCAATCTTCTCTTGTCGTGACACGTCGTCTGGTGGTTTGGCGGTGTATGTGAAGAATGAATTAAGCTACAATGTGAAGAAAAATATTCTCATTGAGGGCATGCACATGATTCAAATTGAAATAAAAATAAATGGGTTGCTGTATGATGTTATAGGCGTATACAGACCGCCATCATTCGATTTTAATTATTTTCAAGATGAGATGGAAAGCTTATTGTCAACGCACACGTCATGTCCACGTTTTATCGTTGGAGATATGAATATTCCATTTAACTTAGCTGGTAACAGCACTGTTCGTCGTTATGAAAACTTACTGAACTCGTATGACTATTTTTGCTCAAATACGTTTGCTACTCGCCCTGTCAGTGGAAATATTTTGGACCACTTTATTGGACGAAAAGAAGATCTTACTTATATAAAAAATGATACAATTTATACGGATGTGAGTGATCACTTAATAGTTGTTTCTTCTTTTAAAATTGTTAATCCAAAGGAACATGTTATTCTAAGCAAAAAAATTGTTGACAAGCATAGGTTAAACCAATTATTTACACAGTTTTTGAATACCTTCACTTGTACTGAAGATGTAAACGAGTCGATTGTGTCCATAACAACGGCTTATAATAATATTTCAAATCTTTGTACCACTTCTAAAAATGAACGAGTGAATTTAAAAACCAAAAAATGTCCTTGGCTTGATTATTATACGTGGCAATGGATTAAACTCAAAAACAAATACTTGAAAAAAGTAAAAAGGAATCCGAACAATAATCATTTGAGAGAAATGCTGAACCATGTAACAAAAAAACTTGATGCTGTTAAAAAGAGGTGTAAAAACGAATATTTCAAAAAATTGTTTGACGACACCTGTAGTGCTAAAGTATGGAAAAATTTAAACGAAATAATGGGGAGAACCAAACGGGATGTTAAGATTGAACTACAAAATAATGGTAGCAAAACATCAAATAGCTCTGAAATCAGTGAAATATTCAATCAGTTCTTCTCAAGCATTGGCGGGAATCTCGCTGGAAAAATTCCGAAAAATAATCTCAATCCATTGGCAACTGTAAGCCGTCTGGAGCAAACAATTTATCTTAAACCCACTGATTTAGCTGAGGTTTCTTCTGTAATAAACGATCTAGATACCAAAAAAAGCTGTGGACCTGATAATCTACCAGCAAGTATTATCAAGCAAAATTCGAATGCATTTTCAAACATTTTTACAGAGCTTTTCAACAGAATACTGAGCCAAGGAAGGTACCCAGATTGTTTAAAAGTTGCAAGAGTAGTGCCTGTTTTTAAATCTGGGGATGAGTCTGACCCTTGCAACTATCGTCCTATTTCTACACTGTCTGTAATAAATAAAATCTTTGAAAGACTATTGGTGAAGAGATTAATAAATTTTTTGAATAAGTTCAATGTTTTGTATAAATTCCAGTACGGGTTTAGGAAAGGATGTAGTACCTCTACGGCGATCGTTGAGCTTGTTGACTTCTTAATAAACAAAATAGACAACAAATGTATCGTCGGAGGTCTTTTTATTGATTTAAAGAAGGCTTTCGATACATTAAACCACGACATTCTCTTGCAAAAACTGGAAAGTTATGGAATACGGGGATTAGCGAACGATGTTATTCGGAGCTATTTGAGTGGAAGGCAGCAATTTGTGACATTCAAAGATGCCAAGAGTTCTTCAAGATCTATAAACATTGGAGTTCCACAAGGTAGTAATATTGGGCCACTTTTATTTCTTATATACATTAATGATATAGGAAACATACCGCTTAATGGAACTCCTAAATTGTTTGCTGATGATACTGCTTTATTCTATCCAAACCACGATGTTACATCTATTGTGTCATCAATAAACAGTGACTTGCAGGTACTTATGAGATACTTTAATGCAAATTTGCTCTCATTAAACTTATCAAAGACCAAATACATGGTTTTCCACTCACCAAGGAAAAAAATACCTACACATAGCAACCCGTCGTTTGAGCAAGAAGAAGTTGAATTGGTATCGAATTTTAAATACTTGGGCTTGGTATTGGACTCCACGCTTTCCTGGGGTGATCATATAGAACATGTCCAAAGGAAAGTCTCATCCTTGTGCGGCTTAATGTACCGTGTTAGTAAGTTTGTGCCTAGAGATGCCCTCTTGACTTTCTATCATGGCTGTATTCATTCCCATATGCAATACCTAATTCTCGCCTGGGGACACGCTTGCAAATCCAAGCTGAAAAAACTGCAAACATTGCAAAATAGATGCCTCAAAATCATCTACAACCTACCGCGATTATACTCTTCCCTTCAACTGTACACAAATATGGCGCATAGCATTCTTCCTCTACGCGGACTATGTAAACTACAAACCAGTTTGTTCATGTACGACACAATAAAAAACCCAAATATTCATCATAACATCGTTTTGTCTATAACAAATCATGATCATTACACCCGGTATGCGAGCAACCTTGTTCGGTCCAGAGCTTCTACAAATATGGGTCAAGTTCGGATCTCGTTTTATGGTCCATCGGTGTATAATGAACTACCTGAACGACTGAAAATTTTAAATAACCGTGTACTTTTTAAAACCCGTTTGAAGCAGCACTACAAATCATATATCAGCCAGTTTTTGCTATGATTTTGCATCAGCTAGAAACAGCTACACTTAACCAAATTCATTAGAATCACCAACCTGTAGTACTCTAGGGATACCCTTCAAAGGAACTTAGTTCCACTGGGCACATCCCACGACTACTTCATGATATTACTTTTTATATAGCTCATCACACACACCTTTTAATTGTTGCATTATATTTAGTTTCTGTTTTTTCGTTTAGTTTTCGTATTAAGATTTTTATTGCCAAATGAGGAGTCCATTACCAGGGGACTCTATGTGCGAGTTCTTTGGTGTGGGGTGTGTTGGTGGGCCTCCTTAAATTATAAAAAAAAAAAAAAAAAAAATAAAAAAAAAAATTTTGATTAATCCCCCTAATTAAAATAATTATTTCTCTTCATTTTCAGTATAACACCTTGATTTGTTCTGCAAAGTTTTAGAACATATTATTACAAGAAATTTTGCTGAAGACAGCAATCTTCTATCTATTCAGCGAAGATTGAAAAATCTTATGAATCTTATGAATTTGTAAAATCAGTTTTTTTCTATTTTAGCCCTTTTTGTAATTGTTGTGTGACTTTTTCATGCACTACAAAGTTGTACAAATAGTAAAAATAAACAACTTTGCAGAGTATAGTATACCTCTATGTTTGCTTGTTTAGGAACCGTAGAACTTTGACTATAAAAAATGCCCTAATTTTAACCCCGAATTATTCGACTACCAACAGACGGATACATTTTAAACATTTTACATTTGCTGATAGTTTTGCTGCATACAGACACCATTTTTTCATATGAAGAAACGAGAGAAAATTCCAGTTGGGGCCAATTGCGGCCAATTGCACGCTGATTCCATTCGAAGGACTGTTGGTGAGATTGTTCTATTTTTGTCCATATATCTTCATATAATGTACCGTGAACGTACCATATTCTGCGCAGTTAAGACATTTTTATGATTCCTCCGCTATCATAAGTATTCTAGAGTTAAATTGATAATGTTGATAGCAGCAACGGTCTATAATATATGGTAAAAAACATGGGAATTAAAAGTCGACCAACAATTGAGTATATCTTTTGTTTTGTAAACTTATCCACTGTGCCTAATTCTGCGCACTCTCTTGCCCATGTTCCTAATTCTGCGCATGTTTGTTCCTAATTCTGCGCACCTAAAAAGTAGCAATAAACATTCATACCATGTAGTTTATGTCTTTATACGCTGAAAGCACATCAAAAATCCGACATTAGCCATTACCATGATTAAATCCATGATCTGGCCTTCTTGTGCTGTCCAGGTGGCACAGGAACATTATTATCATTTGGATTGGCTTATTTTAAATATTTTATTGTCGATAACGTGAAGGGCGAGTTCATTCGGGTTTTCTCTATATTGAACATTATACTTTAGACTAATATTAACAATTGTGTTTTCATATAGAAACCACTTCCCTATTCCCTGACAGCTCAATGAAGTTCGACTGTCAAAAAAAATCAGAAGACATGGTTCCATGAATTGGCGTTCGTAGGTTCGGACCCCGAGCCGTAACACAGGATTGCAATCAATGCAAGTTAAAGGTTCTACTTGAATTTCTATGCCTCTATACCTCAGCCATTTGGGAGAAGTTGCGTATTTTTTCGCGATTTCTTCATAGGATACATTACTGCGCAGAATTTGGAACATGAATAAAAAATCTGTGCCTAAATCTGCGCACTACTGCATCGCATTTTTCCAACGAAAACAAGGCATGCAATCACTCTTTTTGCCTAAAAAAACATAACTAAAACTAATTATTCTTTCTAATTATGCTAGGTAATTTGATCATTGCAAAGAATTTCGATCATAATTTTGTTAATTTTCTAGAAAGACAGTTTTAGCGTTGGCGCTAACGACGTTGTTTTCTGACATATAAAATACTTTCAGTTTCACTTTAATTTATTTCGCTGTCAAATATTATGGCCCTTTTGTGAATAATGGCGTAATATTCAACAGAGATTTATAAAAAAATAACACAATGGCCATAGTTATGCACAATGTTGAAAAATACATATATAAAGAAAAATGCGCAGAATTAGGAGCTGCGCAGAATATGGTACGTTCACGGTATATTTATAGCAGCAGTAGGGGAAAGCCACCACCATTTCAAGGACTGTATGTATGTAGGTAGAATTACAGTAGATCCAAATTTGATTATCAAATGAATTTCACACTAATGCTGTTACAGAAGGGCCAAACGGGATTGGGTGGACCCACAAGCAGAGGCACTTGTGCGCATTCCGGGGTTATAAGAGTCGCCTTCCAGCATTAGGATCCTTCCATGTAATAATCAATTTCGCTGTACCAACTTTAACCCACGTGATGATTTGTTTGTTTTGAATTGAGAAATGCCATATTTGCTTCAGACCTTAAGGATTCAGGTTGGCAATCCACTCCATCATCGTCCAGCCTTCCACATTTCAATAATAATACTATTAATAATATGATATTAAGATGAAATGTGGTATATATAGGCAAAAATAGAACAATCTCACCAGCAGTCCTTCGTGTGGAATAGAGTAGCGTCCTTTGAGGTTCTATAAGTGCTTCTAATAGTTAATTAATTTTTTTCATTCTGGTACCCATGTGCAGTATTAAAACTCGTTTTGGCCAAAGTTTTTACTATATAGCAGGAGATGCTTCATAAGCTAAAACGAAATTAAAATAATTAAAATAACTTATATTAGGCTTACCTGTCCGCAAGGCCGTGTGGCTCCGCCGTCTGCCCAAAACCACGGTTTTGAGATCAGGCAGCCGGGAACCACCCAGCATCGCACCTCCTAGCTTGGGTACTCGATAGAGCATTACCAGGTTTGGCCACGTGGAGGCGAATTTACTTTGAGTTTACTATTAGACGAAAAAATTTCAAGTTGATGTCATACATCATTATATTACACGATTCAATTCCACTCGCGCGCGACTGTAATACACTAAAGTCTTTTTTACACAGTTTTTTTATGACGAGTGTTAAAATGTGGGTTTTTACAACATTTTTCGAATTAACGCGGTTTTTTAAACGGTTTTATTTTAAACGGCACGTATCCCTCGTGTAAAAAAAGTCTTGAGTGTAAACAGCACATCAAAGTAAAATTTACTATATGTTCCGAAGACTTCTATCTCAAATAGAAAGTAAGACCGTATAGGTAACAAAGGTTCCTTTCACCAGTTGGCAGATTAAATCGGGTTTTTCGTTTACAGTTTACAGTTTTTTCAAATTCTTTTTTCTGCTTTCATTCTCGTTTTTCGTTTCTCTATTTCTTTTCTCTTCATTTCCTGTTCTATTTTTTGCCCCTCTTCCTGCGTCCTGAATTTCCTCTGATCCGCTTTTTATCTTTTTAATCGTTTTTCACGCCTGTTCCCTCTTTTGTTCTTTCGTTTTTTGTAATTTTCTGTCCCGTTTAGACTTTTTTCATACTTTTCGTTCTTGCTTTTGAGTTTTTCGCTTTTTAACTTCTTTTCTAACTTGATATGTCCTGCTGTCTATTCTTTTTGTCGTCTTTTTCTTTCCTATTTTCTTGGGTTTCTTCATCGTTTTTTCCAATTTTTCTGTTTTTTTTTTCTCATTTTTTGGCCTATCTTTCTCCTTTTATATCCCGTTAAACCATTTTTCTTCTTTTCCCTGTAGATTTATCTAGTATTCCCTTTCTTGTCACGTCTTCTCTCTTTTTCCCTCTCGTCTTTTTCTTTTCCTTTTTCCGTTGTTCCACTGCTTTCACTTTCTGTATTCCTTTTTATTCTATTTCCTCTCCTGTTCTATTTGTTCTTCATTTCGCTCTTTTCCTGCATTCTGCCTTACCTTTGTTTCACTTTTTGACTTTTTCTTCAGTTTTTCCTATCTCGTTTGTTTTCATTTTCCATCCCGTTTCGACTTTTTTTGTTTTTTTTTGTCCCAGCTTTCATCTCTTTTCGCTCTTTTTCTATCCCCTTTTTTGTTTTAGTTCTGTTTTTCCTCTTTTTATGCCCATTTCTCCTTCTCTGTTTTGTTTGTCTTTTCCCTTTTGTTTTCCATTTTCAGTTACTTTTTCTCCATTTTATTTTCTTTCTCGGTCCCGTTCAGCCTCTATTTATGTTATCGTTTATTTTGTTTCTCGCATCTTTCCTCTTTTACCATCCCTTTTGCCCAATTTTTGTAACATTTTGCTTCGGGCTCTTGTCAGTTATTTTTCCTTTTGTCTCAATTTTCTTTTTTGGTTCTCTCTCTGGAAAGCCTGCTGTTCGATGGACTAACTTTAGAATTATCGCTAATCCGTCTGTGAATATGCTAAAAGAATTTAGTAACATTTTCAACAGTTTGAAAATGTTTTAAAAAAATTCATGTGACAGAACATAATTTTTCAACTTTTCTTTGGAGTTTTCCCCCATCACTTAACCTTAAATTGGACTTAAAAATTTCCATTTTGGAAATGAATTGGTTTTAAATTTTACAGAGAAGGTGCGACACGTGCCCCAGTGTGCCCTAGCCAGGGCACGCCCAATGTCGCTCAGGTTTTTAGTTTTTTGAGAAATTTTTTTAAAGAATTTTTAGAATGCTTGTTACGTTGAAATAATCAGTATTATATTAAAAACAAAGAAAAGTTGCACATTTACAAGCCTTAGTAATCAAAACATGTTGGCAGAAAACTCGGGAGAAAACAGACAAACACCGGTAATCAGGCATTTCCTGGCGGTAGATGAAGCAAGCATCAAACATAATCCACTATCGGGGGAAAATAAACGGGCATTGAGAATACTCCAAGAAACCACTCGAAGGATACTTGGAAGACTGGATGTTGGCTTGTTATGGCGCTATGATGAACCGTATCTACCAAATGGCCCTTCGTCGGATGGATTCGTTGTTCGAAAAGAATCTGCGAAAGGATCCTTACGTTGAAGCGAAAGTGAAGAACCATACCGTGGAACACCTTGCGAGGGGACATGCCCAACGTATTATTACTTCTGAAGAGCTGGCCTCTACGGAACCTGAATGAATGTGGTACTTACCACTTGGAACAGTAACCATCCCTCGGAAACCAAGGAAGACTAGGCTGATCTGGGATGCAGGGGCTCAAGTTGCAGTCATATCTCTCAATATCAACGATATGATGATACCTGGTGGTCGTATTGCTACTCTTCGGTCAAAAACAAGTAGCATTCAGGGAGATCTCATAAGGGAGATATTTCATCAGTACGTGGTCCGCCAGCGTAACGTAACAGGTGCAAAGATTTACCTTCCGAGAAAGTCCAGAACAGCCATCACAAATTTTAGTGATGGACGCGGCAGAACGTTCGGTGCAGCTTGTTCTACCTGTATTGATTAAAAAAAAACAAGAACGCCAAAGATCGCGCAAAACAGTTTCTTGTTCTCAAACAGTTTCGCAAAAAATCACTACGTGGATGACTATCTCGATAGTACGGATACAGTCAACGAAGTGAAGGAGTTGATAAAGAAAGTCAAACATATACATTCTTTGACTGGTTTTGGGAATTCGAAACCTCGTGTCGCATTCAAACGAACTACTGAGGCGTATCGGAAGGGCAGTAAAGTCCAAGAGAAGTCGTTGGACCTGGAAGCATGTATCGAACGAATACTCAGAATGGTGTAGAGTCCATTGGAAGACGTCTTCAGTTCCGATAACAGTCTCAAGCCAGTCGTCGTCTGTTCGAATCTCGGCTGAGCGGTACTGCTAGACAGAGTCAGTAGGATTGTTACACTAGCCTCGTAACTGTCCTGTACTCTAACAACCGGCTGCGAAGTCCGTCGATAAAGAAGGGTTATGTCTGAAGATGGTTATATCCAAGGCTTTGCTATTGCGAGTCATAATGTCTCTATTCGACCCGCTAGAATTGGTAGCGCACTTCTCAGTTTAAGGCAAGATAATGGAGCGTGTTGAGATCTGGAGAACGGGACCAGACTGGAATGACTGGGATTTTGGTAGCTAGGAAGATTGATGGAGGTGGAGGGGCCAATAAGCAAACATTAACGAGGATTGCATTTCGAGATGCTACTTTTCTGCTACTTCCGAAGACAGCAGATACAGGTCTTTGTAGATATTGGAGTGCTAATTGGGGTAAGGGAGGGTAAGAGATCCAACGAGAAATCAGTCAGCTGAAGAATAATAGAGCCACTAGAAAGGACCTACTCCCGGTAGAACTCTACAGTAATAGCCAAGAACCACTAGCAACGGCACTTCTTTTTTTTTTTTTTATTGTTATTATTATTTTATTATTATCCTTTTCTTTTTTCTAGGGAGCAGGGAAAAGCCCGTTGGAGTAAACCTCTTTCAGGTTTCTTCTCCAACAGGCACAAAACCTCCTCTTCTTTTCCATATTTTATCTATAATTTTACAAAGAACTGTTTGATTGATTTCACTTCCAGTGAGCATTTGCTCTTTTAAGGAAGTGTTACGCAGTTTTTGTACAGCATGTGGAAATTGATGACGGGTGATGTGGGTGGTGGTTTCTTATCGAAGTGTGGTGATGACGGTGGGTGGCGACGAATGGTGATGTTTGGCGACGTGCAGCGGTTGGTGGCGGCATTGGTGGTGGCAGGCAGTGCATGGCGGAAAGAATAAATAAAAATAAAGTGTGGCATTAGGGTGACTAACTTTAAGAGAGGTAGTGCGGAATTTTTGCTTTGATGACGGCTCGCAGACGACGTTTGAAAATATGGATTGATGGGGCATTCTTGCACGAGGGAGGGAGGTTGTTAAATAGTTTGCTGCCGATGTACCAAATTTTTTTGCGGCCGAACTCGGTATTGAATCTAGGCAGGTAAAGGTGACCCATTTGTCTGCTGGAGCGACTTTCGTGCATTCTACTCGGTATCGAAGAGGATTCAGTAAGGGTATTCCGCAAGTAAACCAACATTTGGAACTCTTGTAGTGCCCGAATCGGTAGCATTGAATCATCAGGATTCTGATATAGCAGCCTTGTGGGGTACATAATGGGCTTTCTGAAAACAGCTTTTAGGCATCTGTTTTGTATCACCTGGAGTTCTCGTAGTGATGACTTACAGGCAAGTCCCCAATTGGCAACCAGATATTGGAGTCGGGAGTGAATCAGCGAAAAATATAGTGTTTTCAACGTGGTAATGGGCAGGAAGGAGGAGACCTTTCTCAAAATTCCACACAAGGACGATAACTTCCGCTTTAGTGATTCGACGTGGGCGTTCCAGTTCATCTTGCTATCTAACGTTAAACCAAGAAACGGGAAATCCTGTACTTCCTCGATAATTTCATCATTGACTACAATTGGAACTCGATCCGGGAGACTTCGGCGGGGTGAATGAATCAACATGTATTTGGTTTTCGTTAGATTCATCGATAGCAGGTTGGTTGCAAAAAAATCGTTGAGAAGCGTAAGATCTTGTTTGATATGAAGCTGTATTGTAGCACAATCATTTCCTTGGTAGAAGATTGAAGTATCATCGGCAAAGAGGCGCAATTTTCCACGGAGGTTCAGCTTGGCTAGATCGTTGATAAATATTAGGAACAATATTGGCCCCAGATTGCTACCTTGGGGCACACCCGTAGGCACTGTTCCTAGCGAACTTTTACAGTCTCCTACAGACACGAACTGGGTTCTGTTTGTGAGGTAACTTTTAATGAGCGATTTTGCGACCCCTCTAATTCCATAAACATCCAGTTTATCAATTAGCAATCCATGGTCTATTGTATCAAAGGCCTTTTTCAAATCAATAAACAGGGATCCTACTATTTTTCTATTATCCAATGAGTCATAGATGCTCTCCACTAAGTTACAGGAGGCTGACAATGTGCTTAAGCCTTGCCTGAATCCATACTGATGTTGATAAATAAGGCCATGATGATCGATGAAGCTCATAATCCGACTAACGATAAGCTTTTCTATTATTTTATCAAGGACAGACAAGCAGGATATTGGGCGATAGTTGCTAGGATTTTTCGTATCCCCAGATTTATGCACAGGAGTCACTCGAGCAATTTTTAAGCAGTCAGGATAAATACCTGTTTGCACAATTTCATTAAATACGTCGGTTAGAAGAGGAGCAAATACACTATGATGTAGTTTGACAAAACTTGCAGGAATGTTATCTGGGCCGGAAGATTTCTTGGAGGAGAGGTCATTAATCAATATTGTAGTTTCATTGACGGATGCAGGCCGAAGAAAGATGGACGATTGAATGGGAGAGAGGGTGCCAAATTTTCGAACATTTCTATCACTATCAATTGACGCTGCTAGTGTTGGCCCAATTCCGCAGAAAAAATCATTAAAAGCCTGGCAAATTTCAGTCCTATTCGAGATGGTGTTTCCATTCCTGTGTATTTCTTTCGGGAAGACGCGCGACTGCTGTTTTCCCAAAACACCATTTATAAGTTTCCAAGCTGACTTTTGATCTCCATTAGACAGAAGATTGGCGTAATAATTCCTTTTGCAAGCAGCTTTTTCGTGTTGTACTTTTTTGGAAATGTGCGTCAAGAGATCACGTAATCGTTGGTTGTTGGGATTGCGCCGTTTGGATTTCAGTGTGTTCTCCTTAATTTGTATTAATTTCCACAAATTAAATGTCATCCAAGGGCAATGTTCTTTTACTCTCGCTCGTATTGTTACGGTTCGCGTACATTGCTCGCGTAATGAATTGTAGCAACTGATCACATAAGATAGCTTTGCATCGGCATGAGGAAGTTGGGACAGCCCTGACAGGGATTCAAGAAATCTAATGTTCAGCTGCTGATGATTTACGATCTGTTTTTCCAAACTCCGTTTTTCCGGGGGACACGGCATTTTAAAGCTTGAGGAAATCAGGCAGTGATCACTTAGGTCGTTGAAAATGGTTTCATTGACGATTTTACTGGCCAGCAATTCACTACAGACCATATGATCCAGTATATTGTTGCTGGCCGGTCGCGTTACTGCAGTGTTAGTGACTACCATATTATAAGACGCCAGCATCCGAATGTACTCTCGCACCACGTTGTTAGCAACCGCATTCACAGGTATATTCATATCACCAGCCAAGATACATTCTTGGCCACTAGCATTGGCTGCGAGAATTCGTTCTAACTCAGAAAGAAAACGTCTCCCTTCGAACGACGGCGGTCTATAGATCGCATGGCAATTTATACGCTTGCCACGTAGTAGTAGCTGCAAGTGAATATGGTGAAATCCATCGATTTCGCTTTTTTCAAAAACTTCTGCCTCTATCTCATTCCGAATAAATATGCACAAGCCTCCATTTGAGGCATCTCTGCATGAAAAATGACCTTTGAAACCATCCAGATTATACAGACAGGTACGGTCGGTTTTCAGCCAGGTTTCTCCCAGTATAATTATATCGATTCGGTTTCTATATCGCCGCAATAACTCTCTCACACTATCAAACTTCGCATAATCATTCATACCCCTTATATTTAATTGAATAATTCTAAGAGACAAATCATCAGTTGGTTGTTTATTTTTCACCCAGTCTTCAATACAATCATACTCTACATTACAATACATTGATATACTATAAGCTCGGCAGTACGATCAGCCGTTGTTGTTCCGCTATTGTTGGTGACATTTCAGTTGAGGCTCGTCGATTTCGGTTGAATTGAGCATCGATTCATCCAGTTGCCTTTTCGAGTGCATTCGCTGAAGTTTTTGCACATCCTGAATACTACGTATCGTTTCTACCTTCGAAGCATCATGTGATTTCGCCAGAATAACACCGTTGCGGCCGGGCCATACAAATTTCAGATCAGTTTGCTCTTGAACAGCTCGAACTTCTCTTAGCAGTTTCATTCCAAACGATGTGAGCTCATCCCGTATAATAATTCTATTGCCGCCAGTAGAGTTACAAGCCGGATCGATATGCGAAGATAGGAGCAAACCATGATTCTTCTTCTTCGAAAAGAGCTCTTCTTTGTAACTATCCTCGGAGAACACAACCTTAATCGGCGCGGACTTGCCGTCTGCATTCTTCAGCGTGATACGTTTAGCATCAACGATTGCACCTTCGGGAAGCTGACAATTTACCGCAGATGCGATGTTTACGACGACTTGCTTAACCACTTCATCTCTTTTAGGAGGTACTCCCATAATAATTGCGTGTTCCGATAAAGCAGCTCGATTGATGCGATAGAGCTCCAGCTGTAATCCAGAGATAGTTTCGTTGACGGCTTCGTGTCCTTGTTGTAATTCTTCGACGTCCAGTTTTAAAGATTTGTAACCTGCCTTCATCGCCTTTACCTCATCCAACAGTGCATTCACTGTATAATTTCGAGGAATTGGGAGAAGGATAAACTACCAGAGGGGCGGATGGAAGCCGTGCTTTGTACCATCTACAAAAAGGTCGATCGACTATATTGCTCTAACTACCTGGGTATTACGTTAGTCAACGCCGCCTACGAGCTGCTCTTCCAGATTTTGTTACGTCGTCTATCCCCAATAGTAAGAGAATTCTAAGGACAGTATCAGGCGGGTTTAATGAAGACCCGTGCCACTTCGGATCAAACTTTGATTCTTCGACAAATCCTCTAGATTCCAGAAATGTCACAAGTACAACGTGCCCACGAATCATATTTTCGTAGATTTCAGGGCAGCATACGATACAGTCGAACCTACTTTTCCTTCCGCAAGATGCTTCGATCAAAGAGCGTATGGACAAAGCTGATGATGTTCAAAAAACTAATCACATCGGTAGTTCTCTGAAGAACAGTTCACTTGGAAGTCGTATATAACCTGAACGTTGAACGTTCACTAAGCTACTAACGAGTTGCTAGCATTTTAGCACTGTAACTACAAAAGATACAACAAAACTTCTTCAGCAATATTGTAGATAATAACTAGTTCTACAAGTGTCCCATAGATAACTTTGTCAAATTTTGCTCGTCTGAGATGGTACTGTCAAATAGATCAAAATTGAGTCAAAGGGATCAAACCATCCCTGCCAGTATGTAACACAGAATTCCGTTTGCAGTCTATAGCTAACTTTGCTAAAGCTTATGTAATGCATATGGTTTCCAATCAAGGTATTTTGTAAACTCATGATCAGAAAAATTACTTGTGCTAGCGTAACGGTAAAAGCTGCCTCCGAAATGAAAATCATATTGTTTTGAAACATGCCATCCGATAGAAGAGCGAAATGTTTTCTAAATTGAATGTTTCAATCTCATTATCAAACGTCACCAAGTGGAAACCTGAGACGCACGGGTATTGTGGTAACTTTTATGCGGTCTTCCATAGACGAAACTTCCCACAGCCTTCCGAATGTGGTAGGCAAACAATCGTTTGCATGTAAACAGTTCGTGCGGACGTCGTGTCGACGCTTGTCTTCGTCATCAAATGAAAAGGTTAAACAATTTAATCGTTAAATCACAGGAACAGATTGCCGATCGTTGGCTGTGTTGCCCCCCTTAACAGCGGTTGAAAAATGAAACCTAAAGAACCCGAACCCGAATACTGATCGACGACAACACAGACATCTCCTCCGATGACGCTCTAAATTAGCGCACGGGTATTTAATAGTTTGCATAAATTTTACGATACCATCGTAATACATCTCCGCATATCCCTATGGGATCCATGCAAACCGTTCCGGCGGATCAAAGTCATCCGATGTGCCTCTCTATTTATTCATGAAGATATGAGCCGGCAGATCCAGACACGAACCGTGGCGTACAGCAAAACTATACTGTTGATCTTGGCTGTGACACGGTTTCACACCGTTTAGAAGCCATTATGATAATCAGACCGCTAATCAAATGCACGGAAAGCGAAAGAAAAGAGATCACTATCCGAGCGACGCTAACTGGACGAGAATTGATCGACCAGACATTCTGTTGATTGTTCAAGTGAACCTCCGAAAACCATATCCCAGTCGATCCAATTAACGATTCTCGGTTGAATGCCCCCGCCGTCTTCTTTCAGCTTTCAGCTAATTAATGCATTGTGCCCGGCAACCAGTCATTTCTCCGACCGAGGCGAGCTAAGCTAAGTCCAGCCTCCGGCAAATGATCGATGTTTACGATCCAGTTCGATTCAGTATTTTTATTTTCTAATTAAAGCTAAACTAGAGAAAGGTAGGAGACCTCCACGATCGCCACCGGTCTCGGAAGCGCATGGTACATTCCTCGGATGACATCATCCGGGAGCGAGAGTTCAGCAAATATCCCGAGGAGGTCATAACAAAACAATAAAATAGCTCTCAATTAATTATCTGCTGGCGATCGTCGTTTCGCTAGACCCTGCCGCGCGGATTGGGTGGGAGCATCCCCCCCACCCTTCGAGGAACCCCGGCTTTGCGGACGGCTCTAGCTAGTCCCATCATCTAGTTTGGAGCGGGGCCGCGTGGTCGACGCTGCTGCTGCGTTGACATTTAGAAGAGGAATTGATTAATGGCTTCGTCGCGATCGTTCGGTGGATAAAGAGGCGGTTTTCGGCGAACATCTCGCAGGGTATCGATTACCTTCGTTTCTGTTTTGTATGTGTGTAGATTTTTGACAGATAAGATCACGAGCGCTGCCGAACGGTGTTGATCTGTGAAATCATGGGTTAGATTTTTGTGAGTTTTCGTCTGTTCCCAGTAATCTTGTCAACATTCTTTTGTGGTTAATAATCGATTCCGATCACAGATCTCGACCAGCAGCTCGTGTAATTTAGCGGTGACACGACGTACGATGCATTTCTAATCGATGGCTTGAGACGAGACATCATCGATTGGAAACGCGGAGGCGTTCGGCACCACACGTGGTATTCACTGCTGCAGGTTAGAATTTCAACTATTTCTGCTTTGCTCTGTCAGCCCAGTAGGCCATGTGGTTTCTACTGCTGAGATCACTAGCCTGAGTGATCACAGTAGGCGGAGCCAAGACACTCAAACTCTCGGTGAGTGTGAGAGGAAGAGAAAGAGTGAAATGTTTATCTCTCGCTCTCCGGGCACCGCTTCGCTCGTAAACTCTCCGAGAGATTTGAACGGAATGAGTGGTGAGTGAGCTGTCCAACGCCGATGTTCACTGACCGGGTCCGCATGCAGTTGTGGTATTCCACAGTTTGCCGAGGGGTCATTTCTCTCGTTATTATTTCCCGCAGTCCGAATGTGTCAGACAGTGCCTCAGCACAGCATCAGCATGGCAGGCAGGCTGCAACAGATCGGAGGCCAGCGAACGAAAGAAGCGCAGAATGTAAAAATCTTGCAAAACCAGTCTCGTCGTCGCTCGCTCGGTTTGTCTTGGATAAAAGATTATGAGAAGTCAAGAATTGGCCGGCAGAGAAAAATGGATCCCTGAGATTTCGCCGATACTGGCTGTTGTTGTTGGTTGCTGTTGACGGTTTACCTTTTGCAACATACATAGCTTCACTTGCTGTTATGTGCACAGACTCTGCAGATCCGATGGAGGTAAACCCGAGAGGGAACCGGTGGACAGGGAGAGGAAGCTTTTCGATGGGATGCGATTCTAATCGAACCCGGCGCACTCGGGACTGGATGACGCGATAAAGCGAAGTGAGGAATGTGCTCATTTCCTTGCTGCGTTTTCTGTTTCAATAAAGGGAGGGGGGATTTTATCGTTTTGCGATGCCTTCGGTTATCGGTTGTTGTTTGGAGCAGGCGGACGGTTTTGCAGCGCAGAGTTGAAACACAAAAAAGAAGTGCCCGAAGAATGCTGTTTAAATGATGTAAGATCAGAAATATTGAACGTATCTGCTGGCCGGGGTCGGGAAAAGTAACAGTTTTGTTTGCCGAATGGAAGGAACTGCGTCTCTCAATATTTACCAATATCTGAGGTTTCAACGTTGCTAATTTACTTAATGAATCATGAGGTGCGAACAATCTTTTATTCGAGTTAGAACACGAATCCTCATCCACAATTCAGAGTCGTACGGGTCATTGTTTTATTTTTAAGTTGCTTAGCACATAAGAAAAATCTTATAGAAATAGAGCCTTAAACCCACAAAATCTAATATGTGAATAATTTCCTTAATATCTTCACCAGCAGAGTCCAAAATTGAAAATAGAAACCATATTATTTGCAATCTGTCTAAAAATGGCCTTACAGCACATTTCATCATCCACGCGTTGCAACCGTATTTCATCAGAAAAATCTCGGAGAACCTCCAGACTTTGCATCATGGTATGATGGTCCAGTACAACTCCTATTTTGAAACTTTTTACTTAGCCCTCTCTTTTGCCTTGCTGGGCGGCGAAGGATACCAATACTCTTGCTATTTCCGCCGTGAGTCTGGATGACAACTTCACGTTTCGTTTTAAAAGAGCTGCCGCATTCTAATGCTGTTCTGCTCTGTTTCGAGTTTCTAAATTGTTTCAACACCGTCCGTAACCAAAAAGTAATCTTCACAGGAAGATAAAAATTACTGTGACAGTAGGATACCAAATACCTAACAAAATAATTTTTATTGTCAAAAAAGATAATTATACCATCAACTTTTTTTATCCACCTTAACTTTACCTTAACTTTAAATTAAAAAAAACCTTTTTTTTGCGAACAAACATTTTCATTTTCATCGTCAAAAAACAACGAATCACGTTACATTTTGTAGTAGAAACTATGTGCCTGCAACAATTTTTTTGTGGACATTGAAATTTATGGCATATTTATTACAACAGTGCCACATATTCAAAATTTATTCATTCTGTTCTTATTTTCTGGAACGGAATTGACCATATTTAATCACAAATTCACTGCCATTTTTAATTTTATTTTGCTTTTTCGTTTAAAAAAATATTCCATGAAAGGACGTAAATGTTATCGTCCTGTTAATGAACTGTTTTGTTCGCGAAAAAATAACTTCTTTACTGTTAAGTTACTTAACAACCTGTCAATATTGCCTCTCAAATGCTATAGAAATTATGGTGGGCTATAGTAGGTATGGCAGCACCCCGCGTAAATGGGACGAGTAGCCTATTAGTGTCATATAGTAAACCGCAGGACATCACATTGGCGATCTTTTGGCCAAATTGAACCTTCGGTGTAATTTTAGTGGTAAGAAAAGTGGAATATACTTTGTAATGCAATATTGGCGCTCTATTCCGCCGGTCGCGTCTCGAAAAGACTCTGGACTTTAACTGCCTCTTCCAGCCGAAATTCAAATATATACTTTTCTGGCTACGCCCGTGCTATGAAGATAGGGTCGAGATGAGTCTAAGGTCAATGTTTTGAAAACACTAAAATGTTGGATAGGTAGAATGTCATGAACATTGACTTCAGAAAGGTAAGTTTCATAGATGTACAATATCAATGATAAGATATGGTAGATACTGGGATGATAATACGCGTCTCATCAAAGATTTTATAACAAATAATAGTTTCTATAATAGATCATCTCATATCAAATGTGAGAGCCATTTATCTACAGGCTGTGTATGATTATGATTAACGTATTTCAGCATAATATATCTAAAAAGCAAAGCCTGGGTGCTAATTCCGTTATCGAAACTTGACCTTCTGTTTTTAGACGACAGACCTCGCACCCAGCTGTTAGAATACAGGACAGTGCGGGGTCAGTGCTACGATCCTATTGACTCTACCAGCCTCTCCCAGCCGAGATTCGAACATACGACGACTGGTATATTAGACCAGTGCCTTATCTCGAGGCCAACTGGGAGGTGCCTAATCTATCTATCTATACCTATAAAAATTAATTTCTGTCCGTCTATCTGTCTGTATGTTCCTTATAGAATCGAGAACTACTCAATTGATCGGCATAAAAATTTACATGCAGGTGTTTTTGGGGCCGGGGAAGATTTTATGATGCTTAGAGACCCCTCCTCACATTAAGAGAGGGGGGGCTCTTAGAAAAATGAAACACAAATTTCTTCATAACTCGAGAAGTAATCAATCCACCGGAACCAAATTTGGCATGAGGGGATTTTTGAATGCAAGAATTTTTACTATGGTTGATTAGGACCCCTCCCCGTTTAGAAGGGGGGGCTCCCATACAAATGAAATACAAATTTCCTCATAACTCGAGAACTGATTAAGCAAATGGAACCAAATTTGGTATGTGGGGGTTTTTGGAGGCAGGAATTTTTTCTCTGGCGAATTATGACTCCTCCTCCCATACAAATAAAATATTGCCAAAACGAATCATCTAAGGTTGAGCACCTCAGAAACTTGCAAAACTCGAAATTGTGACAGCACAGTTTATTTTGTGGCAATACGAAGTTTGTCGGGTCAGCTAGTATCATGTATTGAATTGTTCATTTTATGCAGGGGGAGGATTTGGCACCGTGTTATTTATAACATTACTTGGGTAGTTGCCGGAAAGCGTGTAAATGCCACAGAGAGAAAATGTCGGAGCCGGTTGACAGCTTTCCGCGAAAATGGGATGAGTAGCCAATTTGTGTCAAATGGTGAACCGCAAGACATCACAGGTAAAGGCCCTAGCGTTAGCTTATGAAGCCTTACCCGTAGCTTATGAAGCCTTAGCTTACCGGCCTTTACTACGTTGCGGTTATTTGATAGTTTTATCATAGGTTTTCTGTCAAATTGGAGCAACGAAGTAAAATCCATATGGGTAATTCCACGCGAAGTGTCCGATCCCCGTGTAATCGACCTTCACGAATTTGAACCAAACTTCGCCAGATTGTTCTTTTTTGGTCAGAAAGCAAAAATCGAAAATTTGGTGCCGATCGGACATTCTCTCGATTAATGAGAGCACCTCCATTTTTAAGGAAAATACCTTTTTTTGTCAAAACCTCTTATTTTCTTTTGCTTATATCTCCGGAAGTATTGAGTTTAGAAAGGCACTATTTTCACATTTTTGAAGGAAATTACCCAAGGAATTCGAAAAATATATCATTTTTAAGCACCAGTGCTGCCAAATATTTTTAAACTCAATTTGAAAACTAAATTTTCATTTTTCTCTCAATGAAGACAATTCGATCTCAAAAATTCCAACTTCATCGTGTTTTGCAGATTTTTTTACATAAGAATCACTCATCGCCCCGAGGAATTCTTGCTTTACCGATATGCCAAAGTATTTTTATATTGCGTAGAGAATTACTGCTTCAAAAAAAGTTATTTTGCTCTTAGTTTTACATTAAAAATGGGAAATTGGTTGCTTTCAAATGCTGTATCTCGGAATCAGCAAAGAATACCTCGGGACGACGAGTGATTCTTATGTAAAAATATCTGCGGAACCCGATGAAGTTGAAATTATTGAGATAAAATTGTCTTCATTGAGAGAAAAATGTAAATTTAGTTTTAAAATTGAGTTTATTAATGTTTGGCAGCACTGGTGCTCAAAAATAATATCTTTTTCGAATTCCTTGGATGATTTCCTTAGAAAATGTGAAAATAGTGTCTTTCTAAACTCAATATTTCCGGAGATATAAGCAATAGAAAATAAGAGGTTTTGACAAAATCGGGTATTTTCCTTAAAAATGGAGGCGCTCCCATTAATCGATGGAATGTTCAATCCGTACCAAATTTTGGATTTTTACTTTCTGACCGAAAACGAACAATCTGGCAAAATTTGGTTCAAATCCGTGAAGGTCGATTACACGTTTGAACTTTTTCTCGGTTACTTGGCGTGGAAAGACCCATATACATTGTGTCTGGACCTTAACACAGGCATTTGTCAGTCAAGCAACATACACCTCAAACGTTTTTCACAAACCCGTGGGTACTACCACATACAAACAGACATAACTTTTAGAAGAAAAATCAACAAACATATATTACACATATTACACATGTTACATATCTGCCACTTTTGACTGAACAATAGCACCATCTGTGATCGACATTCCTAAATATCAAGTTACGACAGGAATCTCTCGAATAAGCAAGTATTTTATATGGGGCATTACCCTACTTTGGTAAAAATTGCCACTTTGACGAATACGGAGGCATGCCCAACAAAAAATAATTTAAAATGACTGTTACTGTTGACTGTTGTTGGCTGAGTGAGCTAGATCGCACTCGGTTCTTCCTGCTAGCAGGTGCTTGGCTTTAGACGTATCCACCAACCTTTACTGCTTCACGTTTCAACTTGATATACTGGCAAACGGGCTCAAACGGGCTTGAGAACGCACCTCGCATTCTCGCATTCCAACTTGAAGCCCTTCCTGCATACTGGGTATATAATCCCCTCCTTCCACTCCTCCGGTAGCTGTTCTGTTTACCAAATCTTGACAATCAGCCGGTGCAGACAGATCCCCTTTCCGGGCCCACCCTGATAAGCTCCGCAGCAATGCCATCTCTGTCAGCTGCCTTGCCGTTCTTGAGTTGTTTGATGGCTTCGATCACTTCACCTATTGTGGGAGTCGGCACATTATCATCATCCGCCGCACTGATGTAGTGATTCCCCGTGCAGTCTTGGTATTCCATCTCTGCGCCATTCAGATGCTCACTGTAGTGCTGCTTTCACCTTTCGATCACCTCAACGTTCATCCGACAAGGTCCCTCTGTCTTTATCCCGACATGTTTCGGCTCGCGGCGCAAAACCGTTGCGAGAAACGTTTAGTATATTGTAGAATTCACGCGTTTCCTGGGAACGATACAGCTGTTTCAAATCCTTTCACTCCATTTCTTCCAGGCGGCGCTACTTATCCTGGAAAAACTGGGTTTACTGACTTCGTTTCTATCTATAGCTCGTTCCACTTCCACCCCAAGGCACATTTCGCTGCGCTGTTGATGGCTGCCTTAGCGATATCCCAGCAGCCCTCGAGTGACGTCAAGTGACTTGAGTCGTACCAGATTGTGCCGTGGTGGGCGGTGGGGGTGGTTTGGCGCACTTTAACCATCAAAAGGTGGAGGTCAGAATCGATCTTTGCGCCACGATAGGTTCTAGCGTCGATGATATCCGAGAAGTAGTTACTTCCTCTACCGGGGTGGCTATTGCGATATCAAGAATTCTTCTCCACTGTACTCCGTCCTGGACTCGTCGCCAATTCGTGGAGCGTCTCGACACATGCAAGTCGGCTCCAACCTGATCGAGCCATCTGGCACGTTGGGCCCCTTCTGGTGCCGGAAGAGAACAGATTTCACTGCACAGAAGTTAGGCATCCTTGCGACGTGACCAGCCCACGGTAGTCTCCCAACTTTCGGCATGTGGAGTACGATGGGAATGTCTCCAAATAGTGCCTGTATTTCATGAATCATACACCTATGCCACTCTCCTCAACATCTTTCATTCAAATACGGCAAGTGGACGTATGTATGTCTTCCGTAAACAAAGTTACTGTCCGTGCCTAGTTGATCGAAGCGTTTTTTGGAGGGAAAAGCATCCTCGATTTCCAGCTTTAATTCGTCATTGAATCTCCTTACTCGTATTATTGTCGGTGGTGACCAGAGGTCCCAAATATACAACCACTGTCAGTAGTTACTGTCCGTAGGAAGCAAACGGCAGAGAAACATGGAACCTCTTCCTACCATATATTTGGTTTTAGACGCATTGATTTGTAACCCAATCCTCATAACCTCCGTTTTTAGCCTAGCGTAGATTACCTCCGCCGTCCCTAGGTTTCTAGTAATGATATCGAGATCGTCTGCGAAGGCTAGCAGTTGACTACTTTTGCTGAAGAGCCGTTTGCCGGATCACACCTTCACCCTAACCAATCTAAATAATTAAAAGCCCTTGAACCGCTCAGAGGAAGAAGAAAACGGACCGACACCACCTTCAATATTGCCACGGATTTTAATGAGTTAACGCATGAAGAATGACTAGCAGTATCCGATGGGCTTTATAGAGATCCGTTTAAAATTTTCACTCTACTTTACTACTTCACTCTAATTTTCTGGATTTCAGAGCAGCATACGATACAGTCGAGCGTGGACAACTACGGCAGATAATGTGAGAGAATGACACGAGTAAGGAGATTCAACGACACATTTCGAAGCTGGAAGTCGAGTCTACTTTTTCCTCCGCTTCAATCAATAAGCATACGCCGCCGCACTAAGCAGACAAAGTTTGAATCAGACCGGTAGTCCTCTAAAGCCTTGAGACTATAACTTTACTCATGGAACTTAACTTACGTGCACTTGCCGTATTTGAACGAAAGGTGTTGCGGACTATTTTTGGCCGAGTACAAACGGATAGCGGAGAGTGGCGGTGGCGTATGAACCACTACAGGCACTACTTGGAGAGATTAGAATCGTACACCTGGTAAAAGTTGGGAGAACAGGATGGGCCGGCCACGTCGCAAGAATACCGGACGACTATGCAGTGAAATCTGTTCTCTTCAAGAACCGCACCGGCATGCCGTGGCACCAGGAATAGAGGGGCCCAACGTGCCTAACAATAGCTCAATTTCAGATTCAAAATCAATTCTAATTTCAACACCGATTTCAAGTCCAATTTTAAGCCAAGCTTCAAGTTCAATTTCAAACACAATTTTACAAGTATAATTAAAATCCAATTTCAATTTCCAACATGTCTAGTTTCATGTCCATTTCTGAGTCTAATATCAACTTTGATTTTAAGTGCCAACTTCAAGTATAATTTCAAGTTCGATTTCAAATTCACTTTCAAGTCTAGTTTCAATTTAATTTCATTTAAACAAAAATTCATGTTCACTCCTAAGAAATATCGGAAAATTATATTCTGTCACATGAAAATTGCTTGAAATATTTTTTTTCTTGCTTGTCAATTTCTAATCCTTAAATGATAAAATTTTCATGATAACTTGATAACAACATGATAACAACGTAGAACAAACGCAAAGGTTTCTCAAGAAAATGTTAGTAAATTTTCTTATCATATTTACAGATGGAGTACCAATGACTCTAGAGGTAGTCTGTTTCCTGCTACTCTCCAAAAAAAAAGCAGAAAAGGAAAAAATGCGACAGAAGGAGGAAACAGAATAAAGCACAAAGGAAAATGTGGTAAAAATTAACAAACGGCGATAGAAAAAGAACAAAAACGTGAGAGAACAAGAATCAAAACTGACCTGAAGAAAAGAAAAACGAAAGAAAAAACATGACAGAGTTGGAAGATAAACGGGTCATAAAAGAGAAAAAACGTGGAACAGATGAAAACGAACGGGAAATAAGGGAAAACGAGAAAATTGAATAGAACAAGAAAAAATAAACACACCCGGTGGTGAACCGCTAGACCTGCTAGTGCAACTGACAGTAACGCACTGCCTGTTTCTATCGCACTCACCGAGCAGATAGCAATCTATCTTCTCTGCAGTAGAAACAAAGAGCAGTCAAACAAAAACAATATCATCGTCGGGGAAGTGAGTGGTAAGCGTGTGGAATGGTAGAATTGGAAGAATGAAATGAAACTAGATATGAGACCACCTAATAGAAGGGTGCGGCGGTAGTGTAAAGGTAACACTCTTGATCGGCAATTGAAAGACGTGGGGTCGAGACTAACCTGCTACTGCACAACCCAAGATATTGTTGGTCTTTAGGAAATTTTCCATTTCATCCAATTGATTATTCTGCGCAGAACAATAATTTCAAAAAATAAAAAAGTGAACAACGGAAGAGAAAAGATGAAAAATGTGAGAAATGAAGAAAAACTACAACGAAAACGATGAAAATGAGAGAGAAAATGAGGATCAATTGGACAGCAAAGGAGAAAAATGAAATAGATAAGAAATGAAATGAATGAAATACGGGAGCAAGCAAATGGAGAAAGGAGAACAGGAAAAGGTAGAACAACGAAAAAGATCAAGGTTAAAAATTTTAAAAACGGAAGATAAAAGGAATAAAACGGAAAAAGACGGAAAGTGTGTCAAACCAAGGCTTAATAAGAGGAAGAACGCAACAAATGAAAACGAAAAACGGGGTAGAAAGAGAGTCAAAAAGCGAAGAAAGACCCAAATCGGAACCAAAAGTCGAAACGAGACAGAAAATTACGAAAAAAAATGGGCTGGGCCTAAGAACGAGTAAAAGCAGAAGACAATAGACGAAAAACGGAACAGAAGAAATTTAGCACTCAGGAAGAGGGTAAGAAAAGGAACAGAGTAAGAGGAAACAACAGACAGAAAAAAAATGAAAACGAAAGAGAAAAAGAGGAACAACGAGACAAGAAAGGAAATACCGATAAGAAACAAGAGAAACTAAGAGGGTAAAGAAAAATAACGAGAGATAATAAAGATAACCTATAGTAACAAGGAAAATGGTGAAAACAGTGTACGCTAAACTTTCCAATGACCGGTCTGAATTCCTCTTCCTAGGCTACCTGAGCGTTGCGCGCTACGTTGACGATTTTGACGTCATGCCTTGGGAAGTTGTCGTATTCGTGCTCAAAGTGCGTGTAAAAAGCGTGCATGCGTGATCGCCCTCATCACTTTCTAGCAGGGATGGTGCGATCACTTTGACTCAGTTTGGTTTCATTTGACAGTACCGTCTCAGCCAAGCAAAATTTGACAAAATTATATATGGGACATTTGTAGAACTAGGTATAATCTACAATTTTGCTGAATAAAGCTTTGTTGAATCTTCTGTAGTTACAGAGCTACAATGCTAGTATCTCATTAGTAACTAAATGAACGTTCACTTAGTTACTAATAAGATACTAGCATTGTAGCACTGTAATAACAAAAGATGCAGCAAAACTTTATTCTGCAAAATTGTAGATAATAGCTAGTTCTACAAATGTCCCGTAAAGCATTTTGTCAGATTTTGCTCGGCTGAGACGGTACTGTCAAATGAAACCAAATTGAGTCAAAGTGATCGGACCATCCCTGCTTTCTAGGTGTGGACTATGGACGTTGATAATGCTAATGCTGAAGAAACGGCCTCTAATCCTCAACTTGCACATCACGCGCTTTTGCATGTCGCCCATCACGATAAAAGCTATATCCAGCCCATGTGTATTACCGCAGCTCTGGTAAATCCAATCCTGCACGAATACACCTTCCATCAGCCTTTGAACAGCGCTGCAATGTTGGATTGAGGGCCCCCTCAATAAGTCGGAAAGAACGCGGATACTTCCCTGAAAATTGAGAGACTTGAGAGATGTTCTAAACCTCCAATCGTTATCGTTAGTCATTTTTCGTTGCCTAAGCCGATTGTTCCGATCCGTATTTACATTGTTTGCTTCCTGTACTAGTATTTTTTTACGAATAGCTTACAAGGCCAACGCCAGCCCATTGTGTCGCCGGAGGACCACTATGCGAGGACGATGATTCCCTCTTCCCTGTCAGCAAGCGACCTTAGTTTCGCGATTGATAAATTTTCGTTTGACTATTTGGCATTGCCCTAGTATTTTATGATTCCAGTACAGCTTGATCTAACATGTCAAAAGTCGCATTCTGCAAATTTTTCTTACAAGTTGCAATAAGTCCTACCTCTACTCTACTCCAATCCAAGCCTACTTATTACGCTAATATTTATGTCTTATGACAGTATTCTGACATACGACCGTTTTTGTCGGGGCAGGTAGCTGATTTTCAGGGTCAATCTCATTTTGATAAACCCATCAAAAAACTACTTGCGTGTTGCGTTCGGGTAAGTAATCTTGATAATGTCGAAGTTAAGAATGATTGACCTGTTCTTGTTTTTCACCGCCAAAACAGGTAGCTCTTTCGGGTGACGATAATTATAGCATTAACTTAATTGGGATGTCAGCGCAACTTTTCTCTTATCACTATAATGTATACATAATAATTCCTGTCGACCCTTTTCGTAATTTAATGATTGCGCAACGAAAATATGAAGTAATATTTTCCATATTTTCCTTCTATAGATCCTCGCAAAATAAGGACACGAAACTGGTTAAACCACATCCATTGCATAACGAGTGATCGGAAAAGAGCGCTCAACCGCACTCACCGCACTTGGTCCGACTTTTGTGTATCGCAACCAACAATCCGAAGATTCCGAGGAATTGATAGCAATGGAAATCTCGAAAATTATACACAGGTAGATGCAGCTGATTATCAACTCGAACGCAAGCACGGTTGCGCATCCAGATTTCAACCAAATGCTTTTGGTGCACCACGGAGAAGTATGTCGCCAGTCACATGCGGCAATGGCTATGGCGGCGTTTTCGCAAGAGGACAGAATGTTTATCACAAACACACGTAGGTAGGTTCACATACGGGTTCGAGAGTACTCGCGAGGGGTCCTCTCCGAACAAGGTGAAAAAAGACACGTAAATCAAAATCGCGAACGAATGGCCATGCAAAGAGAGCGGCCACCTGATACCTCCGGGGATAGTAACGACACCGGGACCGTTGCTGTACCCGGGCAAAAAGACTTCAATTAAAAATAAATATAAAATAAATAAAACATTGCCACCCATAAATTATCAATTTAACAACCGGGCGGTATCAATTTTCAGTTTACGCGCGCGGTAAACGCAAAAGTCGCTGGGTCCATTCTGCAGCGATCCCATCGGGAAAAGATCGGGAATCAGAATGCGAACCAAAGGACGGGAGCCTCAGTCGCACCGGGTCATCGATGCAGGCTGCGCGGTACTATAATTAGCGTGCATCTTTTATGAGTGTCGTAAACGATGGTCCTTGGATTCGGCTATGGTTGTTCCAGAGGCGAACCGAACCGTTGCTTTCGTAGGGAATGCGTACGTACTTCTCCCTCTGCAGCGATGTTCCAGGTGTGAATCACTTAATAATCAATTTTTGGCCCCGGAGGGCCCTGGACGCAGCGAGGCCAAACGATTGCGATGTCACGCATATCATTATTCGCGTAAAACGTTTCCTTTAGGCAAAGCGTGACGTCAATCAATGATGGACTATAAAAATTCAATTAGAGAGACTTGGTGATGGGTCGTTTCGCAACGAAGGTACATAGAAAAATCCGAGCATTTGAAATGCAAATCACACGACGACGAAGGGAATGCAACCAAAGCAACAAGTGACTGACATTTCTTCCTGTCCGTTTTATCGCATGGCTATGGCTACTATGATGATATGAGGCTGCAGCAGCCGCAGCGGGACGCGCGTACGCGGTTAACTCGGCAGGTTTCAGAACATCATGTCAGAATGTGCTCCCGCCACAACTGCGATGAGAAGAGCGAAACAGACATGCATCATTTCGTGAAGTGAATAAATGAATATTTTAATAAATGTATGCGTTGCTAAAGGAACCCGTTTAACAGTCGAACCAGAGCGCCATCTTCTGCCGTTTACACCGGCCAGGCCAGCAGTCTGGGCAGTGGTCGGCGGAAGGACGGTGGAAACAGAGCAAACCGAACAGGCAATTTAAGCTGGAAAACACGAAATCATCGCTTCGACGAGTCCTGAATGAAATGAGCCTTCTTCTGGACTCGGCTCGGCTTGGTGTAGTTTTATTTTGCGGGAAAGTTCATTCAACTGCAGTGGACCAGCCAGCGGTTGATGATCCAGATGTATGATTAAAAAATGAATCAGTAACGGAAAACACTGAAGGCTCCGAGCAACTGGTTAAATTGTTTAACATCCGCGATTAAACAAACTTAATCGACCTTCGTGTGGAAATTAATTTGAAACTCTTCGGCAAATTTATTTGGAAACTTTCCAATCCTACGTTTACTACCGTTCGTTCGGCGGCTGATCCTCCTAACCTATATTACGTAAATCGCCCATTCAATCAAATCGCTTACCAAACTTAATCGAATCAATCGGACCGGAGCAGAAGAACCGCCACTGTCCGGCGTCTGCGACGGCGCGGCCGTCGGCAGCAGGCATATTTCACCACACCCCCTTGAGGCGGAGAGGAGCCAGGAAAAAAAGCAACGAGATAAAAGCGAAACTAATCGGAAACTAATTCGTAACCTGCGGTCGCCGCCGCCGCCGCCACCGACGAAACCGCGCATGCATCTTCACAGCCAATCAATCAGCGGCGCGGTCCGTCAGCCTGTTCAGGCCGCATTAGCATCGATCACCCATCCGGCGACCCGGTAAGGCGGCGACGGCGGCGGGCGAACGCGAATTCCAATTTATACGGCGTCTCCGGTATCGTGAATCGAAATCTAAATAAATAAATCGCATGAATGCACACAACAAACATACGCGCACACACACACATACGTTCGCAACTCGTGTGTGTGCTTTTCTCTTCATCGTCTTTTCATCAGCCCCCTTTGCAATTGGGTTTTTCATAATTCACCACCCTAACATAACCTATAAACGCACCGGGCAGCAAAACTATGCAGCAGGCCAGCCAGCCGTTGCGCATCTTCGAAAGCGAATTTGAATCGAGTTTTGAATGAGCCTGCGATGCGCCGGCCGTCCGGTTAAGCGCAGTGCTGCTGAAGGGTGCTGCGGTCGTTGCGGAATCGATTTTAAAAGCATTTTAAGCGAAATGAGGGCTACAGCAGATCAGGCAAGATCGAAACAGATGAATCGGGAATTTGGGTGAGATTTATGTAAGTCTCACTTTCATTTAATTGTTGAGTTTTAGGTTTTTTTTCTGCTCGTTCACCGATCTAGTGCGGATGTTGCCGATGGAAGGGGGAAGTTGATTAGTCTAGTTTCGACGAGAGCAGATGGAAAAGGGCTACTTGAAAAAAAAGGAACTGTCTGTTGCGTTGGGATTGGGATTGAGAGGGAAAAAACTTACCATGAGAACGATGGCAAGTGCAAGCGAGTGTGGTTAATAGTGAGAACAATAGGAAATAAATTAGGGTAAACTAAGTGTGCATATGCGGATGATTTTGCGACAGGTTTTTCCTCTTTCCTCTGTCTGACACGGGCGGTTAATCTTTTGACCAGGAAGTAGTGGTAGATTTCGAGAAGTGTCGTGCTTCATTATCTGCTACATCATTGCATCGTTGAATGAACCAATTGAATTTGAACTGCGTCGAATGTCCATTAGGGTTCTTTTTACAAGTTTTTTTTAGCCAAGTGTAATTATATGTAAAAAACAATTTAATCATGAGAGTAATAACATACGAACAGCCTCCAACAATGAGTAGAAAAACTCCAAAGTACAACACTGTTAAGAGAAACTTTAGTGTGCCGTAGGGTAAAGTGTCTTTACATTGTATAGATAGTCTCTATTAGAGACTCGTTGCTTGAAGAAGGTGTAATTTTGCTCAAGGCTTTACATGAGAACACAGTGTACAGTGTATCACAGGCAGGGCTTCGACCGATCCTTTTTTTCTACCGCAGTCCCACCAACGCGCATTCAAGTTCACACCGTCCGTTTAGTGATGGAATACGAACGCTATGCATAACACAACTGGCAGTTTGCTCAGTCAAACGCCGATGGCACGCAGTAGTATGAACGGATTCTAAAGCTTTTTAACATTTTCGTTTCGATCAAGTTGCCTTTACCGTTTGGAGCAGCGAATGACTGCAAAACAGTCAAATGACTGGCAGTCACCACGCTTACGAAAAGCAACCGCACAATCGTATGATTCAATGCTACAAAAAAAACAACCACTACATGTGCATGGAAGAAGTCGGTCGGACTCCGTCCAATACAAACGAATATTTTGCTTGCGTCGGACCGACGTCCGGGTGACAAACTATTACTGTGAGCAGCCGATTTGGAGACAAAAAAAGAAACGAAAAAATATGTCACCGTATGCTACCAGTCAGTTTGCAGTTTATATTCTCAAAGCGCAAAGCAAAACGGGAGATCGACTGTTTGTTTTTGCAGAGATGCCGCATGAATTGTAAGACGGCAGCAGCGCAAGCGGCAGCTTGACTGAATTGAAAAAACAGTCAAATGATCGTTCAAAAAGCGGAGTTTGAATGCGGAAAGTTCGCATTCACGGCAGTCACATTCAACTTGCGATCCCTTTTCAAGCCCTGATCACAGGATCGGCACAGAAAACCACGTGGTAACGAGTGGTTATTATGTTACATAACCTGGGAAACACGATGGGTTGAAATTTTTTTAAATCAAATTTTATTCATTGTGAGAAAAATGTACATTTTGTTTTCAAATCGAAATAAAAATATATTTGGCAGCACTATACAAAAAATATTTTTGTCGATTCCATCGGCAATTGAAAATGCGAAAACAGTTTTATTCTAAAAACTCACTATTTCCGGAGAATGCATAACCAAAAGAGAATAATAAGGTTCGAAAATGTGAATGTGACAGTGAAAGTCGGAGATTGTACTACTGCTTACTTCGTTATCACGTCTGGAGTCCCACAAGGCAGCCACATTGAGCCTCCTGATGTTCCTGATCTACCTCAATGATCCTAATTATGAACTAAAATGCCAAAGACTATCTTATGCTGATGATTTTGAATTATTTGAAATCGTGAAAGATTCTAAAGATGCTTTATTCCTGCAAACGCAAATAGAAAGCTTTGCTTTCTGGTGCGGGTTAAACAGAATGACCCTAAATCCCAGCAAATGCTTGGTTATTACTTTCGTTAGGAGGCAATCATTAATTTCCTTCGGTTACAACAGCTCTGGTACTACATTATGAACGCGAGTCACATGTCAAAGATCTGGGGGTCCTTTTAGACTCCAAACTCGACTTTGAAAGTCATGTTTACTTTCAAACTTTACTTTACTCTACTTTAATGGCCGACAATCCATATAGCGCGTCCAAGCCGAATGTATTAGTGATTTCCAGGATTCTCGGCTTAGGGCTGCCAGACTCCAGTTACCCTGCACTCCTACTGCGCGTCCAGCTTCCTCGACCGCATACACCCAACGTACTATGGGCCAGAAATTAAAATTCCAGGACAAAAATATTCGCGGTTAAACGTCATGTCTCAGCTCAATGTGGTCTTCGGCAACTTTTTGAATGAAAAAATGATGCATATTTTGAACGGGTCGTTCAATATTTAAGCGTTACTTAAATAGCAATTTAAGTAATAGCTTTTTGAGTAAACTTTTTCACCTTTTTGGTTTCAAAATATTAAAGATAAACCAATTTCAAGTATTTTTTCTGAAGATATCAAACTTCTACCTTTTACCCATTTTCAGCAATAGACCTTTGTTTATAAATGACCCCTCAAATCACATTTCTTCTGGTAACATGTTTATTTCAACAGAAAGCTCAATGTAATGTTCTAGAAAATATTTGACACATAAAAGAGAAAAGTTTGTATCACCCTAACAGGTGAATTCATGGTCACCCGAATAGTGCAGGAAGATGCGCTATATTTTATTATTTTACTTCTCCGACTACACCACCCTTGAAAAAACATTTTTCATCAGACGGTTTTTAACCTAAAATCAGTTATATCTTATTAATTAATGCAGAAAAAGTAAAATAGTCTTCGGCAAAAATATCCCTCTATTATGTGCAAAATGTTGTCTAGAACATCACATTGAACTGTCTATTGAAATGAACATGTTACAAGAAGAAATGTGATTTGAGGGGTCCTTTATAAACAAAGGTCTATTGCATAAAATGGGTAAAAGGTAGAAGTTTGATATCTTCAGAAAAAATACTTATAATTGGTTTATCTTTAATATTTTGAAACCAAAAAGGTGAAAAAAATTTACTCAAAAAGTTATTATTTAAATTGTTGTTAAAGTAACACCTAAATATTGGACGACCCCTTCAAATGATGCATTATTGTTTTATTCAAAAAGTTGCCGAAGACCATATTGAGCTGAGACATGCCGTATGACCGCAAATATATTTGTCCCGAAATTTTAATTTCTGGCCCATAGTGCTTTCCTATTCTGTTTCTTTTGTCTTCTGCTCCGTTTTCCCTTTCTCGTCTCATTTTCTCTCTTTTTCTTTCCCGTTTTCCCACCTATTCTGTCACGATTTCTGTCCCTCTTCACTCTATTTGTCTTGTTTCCTCCTCTTTTCTCTCTTTTTTCCATTTTTCTGCCCGTTTCAACTCTTCAATCCACTTGTTTTTCCTTTGCTGTTCCGTTTTTTCGTCTTTTTTCTTTTTCAGTCGCGTCAGGTTTTTGTTTTCTGTCCCGTTAGCTCCTTTTCTTTTTTTTTTGTTTTCGTCTGTTCCGTTCTTCCTCCTATAAGTTCCGGCTTTTCTGTCACATTCTGTTTTTCGTTTTCGTTCTTTCCATTTGGCTCCTTTCTGTTCTCGTTTCTCAATTTTCCTGCTCTTAACTTTTCTCCTTTTGTTTTGCTCATGTTCTAGCCTACATCCTTTCATCCCTTTATCCTTTTTCTTTCTCTGTTTGCTCATCGTTTTGTGTTCTTTTCTCTCATTTTTTCTATTCTCTTCATTCTTCCCTGTTTTTCTGTTCAATCTCATCTCATCTCATCGTTCAATCTTCAATTTTTTCTACCACACTTTCCCATTTTTCTTTCCGTTTTTCCCTTTCTTTTCTTTTTAGGCCACCGTTTACGTTACACTTTTTCTTTTTTCATGCCAGCTTTTCATCTTTTTCTCTCCCGTTTGTCCACATTAAGGTTAATTTATGAATTCCCTAATAGTGAAATGGTTATACAGTAATGTTCTGATTTTGTCAGTCCCATGTTGAATTTTGGGCTGACAAATTGGGATTTTTTTTCGAAATTCAATTCTTAAGACCTTGCAATATCAAAGACTTCTACTAAAAATTAAATTTTAACCCTCAATTGATCAACCGAAAGCTCAATGTAATCTAGTCAACGGGGCACAGCAAACAAACTGGTCCATCAGAACCTTTTTTTGGTCCGCGTTAGAGGTTTGAGTGTAACCTTTGGAAGAGTTTCTTAAAATTAAAAGTTCTATCGTCTAGTGGAATTCAAATTTTTATTAATCCCCCTAAAAGTGTAATAAAAAATTTATTTTTCTTCAGTTTTATTATAACACATTGATGTGTTCTGCAATGTTTTATAGCATATTATTACAACAAATTTGCTGAAGACAATAACCTTCTATCTCTTCAGGAAAAAAAAATAAATCCTATTTCTCAACTATGAAAAATCGTTAAAATCAATTTTTTCTATTTTAGGCGTTTTTGTAGTTATTGTATGGCTTTTTTATGTTTTACAAAGTTGTACAAATAGTAAAAATGCACAACATTTCTCAATATAGTACACCTCTATCTTTGCTTGTTTAGGAATTGTAGAACTTTTAAATAAAAATACCCTAATTCTGACTCCGAATTACGCGCAAAAAAAGCATCAATTAATTCAAAAACTTTCCCCTGAAAAACAGACTAGTTTCATACAGACTGAAAAGTTTTATAAATCATGTTTAGAACACAAAAGTTAAACAAAATTTACAGGCTGACAAAATCGGGATAAAAAGCTGACAAAAACGGGGATAGACAAAATCGGAACATCACAGTACAGTATATACAGTAATACACTAGGGTAGTTAAACTAGGGAGCACCAGAGGATTGACTGTGGTTACTTTCAAGCAACGTTTGGACAAGATTTGGGAAGAAATGCCTCAAGATATCGTGAGTGCCAGCTGTAACGATTTTCAACAACGATTGCGACTAGTAATTAAAGCAAAGGGCGAAGGATTTGATTAGGACTAATTTAAGACAAATGTTATGGATATACTACACTCAAAATTAAAACTTAGACATGCGTTTTATTTTTGTGACCATTTACTTTACTGACAGTTATTGCTGCTCACCCTGTAATAAAGAAAAAGAGCGATAACGGCCACGTTTTCCCGATTGTACAGATTTTGTCACCCCCTTTTCGGTTCTTTCCATTTTTCTCCGGAAATAGTAAGAGACAGTCTATCCTCGACCTCGATAATCCATCGGTTAACATAGTATGAAAATTTACTTACATTTTCATAAGAAACTGTTTGTTCGTATAGCGTGTCAAAACTAAAATTAAACCCGTTTCCTAAAATGAATATCCGTTGACATAAATAAAATGTTGAGCGCTCAATCACTCGCACCAGTCTGATGTGGAACCATTAAAAATTAACAAACATTTCCATACGAAATTAGCGTCATTTCGAGTAAAACGTGACTACTCCACATAGATTCCTGTTCATCTAACTCCTGGTGACGAATACCAGAGCATCCGCTTACCACACTCAGTTGGGCATGGGTGGGAATCTGCGAAACATTCGATCACTCAGTAATCAGACCAGGTGTCACCGAAAACATTTCCTACCGATCGCCGATAGATTTAATTGCGTGACGTACTAAATGAATGTCGCCTTAGGTGCGTCTCACGAAGGGCTTAATCGTGCAGATACATGTTACGTTTACGACCGAAGGAGATGACCGAGCACTTGGAAACATTTAGCGACATCTTGTTAATTCGGCACCATTCATCAAAGATCCTGTTGCAAAGGATGGGCGTCATTAGGGCTTTTTACTGTATAGTACATTTTCAATCAATCGTCAGCATAAGATAATCTCAAACATGTGAAGATCAAGTTCACGTCATTAATGTACAGCATAAACAGGAACGGTCCCAAATGACTGTCCTGTGGAACGCAGGAGGCTACTACGAAGGGTGACGATATACGTATCGCCGATTTTGACTGACATAGTTCTGCCGATGAGATAGGAGCGAAACCAAGTCAGCAGATTATCGTAAATACTCAATTCATGGTATTTAGAGATGGCTATCTCATGGTTTATACGGTCGACAGCTGCAGAAAGGTCCCTATAGCTGGTGTCAACTTTAAGGTAAGATGAAACTACATCACTGATGCTTGCCTTGACTGCAATCTGGCTAATAATTGGTTTGAGTCTTCGCTTACTCCGCGCTGGAGTTTTACTTACAATATCACGAATATTGTTATGTTTATAACACCAACTTCTTTTTAGGAACATATCAAATCCTGCTCTGGATAAGTGTTAGATAGAATTCAGAAAATGTCGCAGGTAAACTTTACATAGAAAATAGTCAACAGATAGCGCTTGTGTGTAACCATAGAATATTGTCCTTACCACTTTATTTATTCTAACTCTTTCAATAAACGTGAAATCTGTTGATATTGCTATTAATTTTTCTTACAGATCGACTAAGGGCCTTATATACTTCTTACTTCCAGCAGCATAGAGTCAGAATGCTGCATCAAGAATTCCTTTCCACTGTACCCGGTCCTGGGCTACTCGTCGCCAATTTGTTGAGCGTCTCGACATCAAGTCAGCTTCAACCAGGTCAAACCATCTAGCACGTCGGATCCCTATATTCATGATGCTTATATATATTTGGTTTTCGATGCATTGATTTGTAACTCAATCCTCTTAGTCTCCATTTTTAGTCTGGCGCAGATTCTCGTAGCTATCCTAATGATATCGAGATCATCTGCGAAGGCTAGGAGATGGCTACTTTTGCTGAAGATCATTCGAACCGTTTCGTTACCCGCTCGCCGGATTACATCTTCAATAGTGATGTTGAATAACATACGGAAAAGTCCATCTCCTTGCCCCGACCCTCTGAGCGATTCAACGGGACTCGCTCCAGGGTAATTTTGATCAGCGAATTGATAAATATTAAATAAAAGTTGATGAACTTTTCTAAATTGATGTGCTCCAGTAAGAATTTGTTGCACGACGTCGGACAAATGTCAGTCCGACACATGCGAAACCTTTGTATTTGTATTTTGGTCGATTCATCTGATAATTTTTGTATTATCTACATGAATATGAAACTTAAATCTAGAACAAAACTATTGCAGCATCCTAGACCTTGTCAGTCTTCTAGTTCATAAAACCCGTACATAGTCCAATGGAATCTGGTTGTTAGTAAATTCGATCAGCGAAGCTGTCTACGTGAAGCTCGAATATCAATACGGAACAGCAGAGCCGGGGCATCTATTTCATTGTTAAGCGGCTTGGCCACGAAAGTTGCTTGTTGAATCCTTCGACGACTCTCTAATGTCTCCAAATCCTTAATAATTTGCTTGCGTTGTTGCAACCTAGGACGAAAAATTCTTATTGGGACACCTTTAATTTTTTTAATTTATGTATCCAGCTCACTCCATCGCAGGCATTTCTAAAATTAACATTTTGTGTTTTTGTGGGCCACTCAGATGTGCCACAGAGAAATGCAAAAATGTCATTTTTGTTGAAAACCATAGCATATTGAAGCAGTCGGGCGAAAGCCAATCCAGCTCCAAGCATAAAAAGTATTGCCATAGACCGCTTGCTTCACCTGTCTGTCAAATTTTAGCGCAAACATAAAAATCTCGGTCAAAATATAAGCTTGATTTCGCGCGCGATATCTTATTTAGCTAATCTGCAACATTTTTTTCTTTTGTCAAAAACCGCTCGAAAGTCGATCAACAATACTGAAAAATCTTCCTAATCTTCGAGCATTTGGGGTAAAATTATGCGCCAATTCTTATTCAATCCGAGACTTTACGACCACATCCACGTCCAGTCAATGGGACAGCTGAGCTGCTTGCCCAGTGGCAAAAAGACGATGGACTAATAAACGAGCGCGGCTACAAGATAATAATCGAAACTAGCAACTAAAATTCAATTACGGATTACTTTTATTAAAAATTCAGCCACTGGCTAATCGTCGAGATCGTGTTGAAAGCTAACTAGATTTATTATTTCACTAAATGTTAATTGCCAACGGAAAGAAAGACAGAAAAAATTAGTGATGACGAGTGTGCGAGGAGGAGAGAGAGAGAGGGAGGAAACATAGCTGTTGTTAGGAGCCACCCATGGGCTACTGGTGGTAGGTTCCACCGCTATGGCGAACGTGGTGTGGCGGGGGATGGGAACTGACCGAATTACACCGAATGACAAGTTCATTTTTCTTTCGCTCGTTTGTTCGAACCCGTAATTTTTTGGCTGACCTGTCAATTATTTAAATTATTTTCTATTCTCTGCGGGTTATATTTTGGAAATAATTAGCTTTTCTCCCATAGAAGTAGCCAATATGAATCATTCATAGATGGGTTGCTCGCTGTACCAGTCAGTGCAGTGGCCAGAATTGGCGCAGTTGTTGCCGGGAAAGGAAAGGAAAATGAGATTGTTTTCTTGTTATTGGTAACAGCGCACGTTTGACACCGCGCATTGTTTTGGCTTACTTTTACGGGCAATCTCTCACGCTGACTCAGGCAGTGAGGTGCCCCTTCCCTTCAGAAATAGAAACGACGTGCGCAGGCGGATCTAATCCGACTAGATGGACAAACGAAGCTGAAGGAAGCCAGTGTGAGAGTGTTTGTTCTGCCCAACTAGCTCCAAATTGATTAATTTGCATTTTCTTTTTTCTTTTTTTTTGTGGTGCACATTTCATCCGCCGTAGCTGATTGATTGATTTGACGGATAGTCCGCCGATGATCGTTCGTGGCAATCGTGGCTGCCTCCGTGAATGCGGGACCTATCGCGAATAATGAAGTAAGATGTCTCACTCAGCAACATCAAAAGCTATAGTGTCAGAGATCCGTCGATTCGCCGCGCCATGGCCGCCGGCCGAACCGATCGATCGTATGATTGCTGGAGGCGGTGACAAACCTGGCCTGTGTTGCCCCGGTACCTGTCCGACAATGATCACCACGAAAGCCAGCGGTGGCACTTTTTGAGTAACCCGCATTTTGATCGGTTGATCCGAAGCGAAAAAAAATGTTTAAAGCTCTTGTACTTCGGTGAGGTAGAACCTTAATCCGGTTATTGACATTGTGTTTAAGCGCTAGACAGGTTACGAACGGCAGTTTGACAAAAGATTCCATAAAAGCTGGTTCCAATTGTGAAGACGCTTTCTTGGCGCCTACAGTAAAAATGTACTCCATTGTATGCGTGATTTTGTTTAGTTTACTCATTTGGGCACTGTCCAAACTGGAAAACATCTAAGAATTTGCATTATAGTTTTCCTTATTTATTTATTTGGAGAACCAATGTTTATTTACACCGTCATTCGTAGCGCCTCCCGTACATCCCGTTCCAAAGCTTCGGGCCAAGGATGGAGCCTTGCGGAACTTTCATCATGTTATTCAGCGATATGCTCTTTCGAGTACAGCGCGTCAGCTAAACAGAATTCGAAAAAGTGGAGCTGTTTTTTGCTACCAACGACACTGCGCTATAAATATAAAACATAAAACTATGCTTTCTTTAACAATATTATAGACAACAATTAGCTCTCAAATTGCAAGTAAATCAAGGCCCTACGACAGCCTCATAGACAAGCTCATGGCTTCGAAAATCTTGCGACAATTTATTATTATTCTTTATTTAAGAGATTTTCAGTCTGCGACTGGTTCGCCTCTTTGCGACAATTTATTTAACGGCGCCAAAATGAACTTCTCTCCCTTCTGGATGGATGACCAGCAAAAATATCGGCTTATATGACGCCGGATCTTCCGGATACTTTCTTGACCTCGGCAACAACATTATCCGGGATGCTGGTACCTTCCAGGAATTTCTGCATTGGCGTAGCTAGAGGGGATGCCTTGGGGACCAGGCCCTTCCAGAATGCTACAGGCCCCCTCCAGAAATTTCCACCATTGGAAGTTGAAAACCGGAAAAAATTCAGTGTATATGTTTCCAAAAATAATTTCCTCGAATATCAACGAATATCAACAGCGTTGTAATACCGATATTAATCACAACCGAACGCGAGATGGTCAACAGGTGGAAGCAGTTCTTCGATGAACGTCTCAATGGTGAAGTTGCAAAAGAAGGCGAAACGGAAAATAACCTGGGAGTGCCCATGGAAGATAGTAATCCCACCACCTGACCTCCAATAAGTTAAACAAGAAATCGGGTTGATGAAGACTAATAAAACCGCTGGTAAGGACCGTCTACCGGCAGTAGATCGAGAAACGCTGGCAACGGGTCTACACTGGGTTATTTCCGAGATTTGGGAGGAAGAGAAGCTACCAGAGGGATGGATGGAAAGAGAGGCATAACGCTGGTAAAAGCCGCCTGCAAGATACTCTCCCAGATCTTGTTACACCGGCTGTCACCGATAGCACATGGTTTCGTAGGGAATTACCAAGCAGGTTTCGTGGAAGCTCGCGCAACTTACTTACTTTACTTTAGTGGCAACAATCCGTTACCGAGTTTCGGTACACTACTTTACCGGGGTCGTGATACCCACATCTTGCTGATGTGTCTACCATCTTGGGTATAGCTTGCGGGATACTACATTTCATAATCAGCCACTCGGTCCAAGACAGACGCTGTGAGAGCCGCCCCTAACCTGGGGTACAGGCGCTCAATTACGCACCTCCTAGCTTAGCTGCTCCAGTGTGTACATGAAGCATTTCCAGGTAAGGCACGACGTCATCAGTTGACTTAGATCTGCGTGGAGGCGCTAGGTTGGAGCTTGAGAGAACCGTATCGCCTCTTTTCCGCAGTTGCGTTTGCTGTGCTTTATCTCTCGGTTCAATGCAGGCCTGGCCACTCTAAACACCACACTAAGTGCTCATCGATCGGCTGAAATTCTGGCTCTCAAGATGCGTGTTTGGCTCTGAAACAACAAGCCACCCAGCTAGCACCAAATCAATAACCTAAAATTATCGTAAATAACTCTTAACAAATTCGGAATCGTAACTAAAGCTTAATAAAGTCCGCCCAAGTTGATTTTCAGTAGTATATAACGATAATTGCTGACATGCATACAATATTCAGCACAGAATTGTATAGCAGTACGGAGCGGGTAGGGCTTAATCGGATATTATCGTATATAATTACTTATATAGATGATACGCATATATTTATTCAACACGTATATCGCCTCCAAAATACCACGGATATGCCAATTTTGCGCATCAAATACGATTTATTAGCATGTACGTAATGCTGATGTTTAACTTTTTTATGCATATAAAAATACTAGCTGGGCAGTGAACTGGGCACCAGATGTTTCTGGGTTTCAGTGTCGCTATCCAGTCTGTCCACCCGGAATGTTCCGTCGTATGGACGGAGGAGACGCAATGGATTTTGTTGCGTCGTCTATCTCCAATAACAAGAGAATTCGTAGGGCAGTATCAGACTTTATGGGGGCCCGTGCTACTACGGATCAAAATTTTACTCTAAGACAAATCCTCCAGAAATGTCTGGAGTACAACGTGCCCACGCATCATATTTTCATGGATTTCAGGGCAGCATACGATACAGTTGAACGAGAACAGCTATGGCAAATAATGACGAGTACGGGTTTCCGGACAGACTGGCGCGACTGATCATAGCTACCTGGTGCGAGTAAGGTGCTACGTGCGCGTTTCGGGGACACTCTCGAGTGCTTTCGAATCGCGCAGAGGCTTGCGGCAAGGGGATGGACTGTCCTGGATGTTATTCAATATCGCTATTGAAGGTGTGATCCGGCGAGCAAGCATCGAAACGAGAGAAACGATCTTTAGAGTAGCCAACTCCTAGCCTTCGCAGACGACCTCAACATCATTACTAGAAACTTTGGGATGGCGGAGGCAATCTGCGCCAGACTATAAACGGAGGCTAGGAGGATAAAGTTACAATTCAATGCGTCCAAAATCAAATATATGGCAGAAAGAGGCTCCAGAGAAAGCAACATTTGCCTCCCACGGACAGTGACTATTGACGGCGATGAAATGGAGGTGGTTGATGAGAGTTCGTATATTTTGGATCTCTGATCACCGCCGACAATAATACGAATAAGGAGATCCAACGAAGCATTCAAGCATTCAAGACGCGTCGGTTTAGAAGCATACGCCGCCGCACAAAGCTGACGCTGTACAAAACGCTAATCAGACCGGTAGTCCTCTACGGACTTGAGACAGTAACTTTGCTTACGGAAGACATACGTGCACTAGCCGCATTAGAACGAAAGGTGTTTCGGACCACTTTCGGGGGAGTGCAAACGGAAAGCGGAGAGTGGCAGGGGCGTATGAATCACGAGCTACAGGCACTGCTTGGAGAGATTCTCATCGTACACCTGGCGAAAGTTGAGAGATTACGATGGACTGACCACGTCACAAGGATGCCGGACGACTGTACAGTGAAATCCGTTCTCTCCATGAACCCAACCGGCACCAGGCCCAACGTGCCCCTGGCTCGACCAGGTTAAAACCGACTTGCATGTATCGAGACGCGCAACGAATTGGCGATGAGTAGCTCAGGACCGAGCACAATGGAGAGGAATTCTTGATACGGCAAGAGCCACCCTGGCTCTCGTCTGCTAAAACAAGATCATCTAATAATTGGTTGCCAGATCAGTGGAGCAAAAATGCAGGCTATATTCTATCTGCAGAGTTCGCGGCTGTGAGAACAGAGGTCTCGGAGCACGCATTGGTAAGCGATGAGGGTGCGACCGACGCTCTCCGCTTAACCAACTTTGGTTATCAATTTTTCGCCTTCCGCTTGCGCTTAAGCTTGCGAATAAACTTGTACGGGAAAACGAACGGATAAGGAACTCACGCGCGGAGAGTAATTTGCCGCACAGCTGAACACGATTTTTCCATAGAGAACGCGTCTAGAGAAATAAAGTAGAAGGGGAAATTTCCCTGTTTCGGTAGGTTAGGTTAAGCACATGGAGAAAATGCGTTTTTCTTATTCGGGGCCGTTTCCCAAATTTTTAGTAATAAGGCCGTATGGTAGCACCGGTTGCTATCCCGCATTTACTTTGCGAATTCGGGGTCATTCTTACTAAAGTTTATTCTAATGGTGCCTTCGTTTAACAGCGCAACATCCTCCTGAGATTAAACCGAGCATTTGGAGTATGCCGTCATGTGCTCGTGCCTTTTGGACTCTTTGAAGATCACCCGCCAATTTGCACAATCGCTCGCAAAATAGCCATTTTCGCCACATACCTGGTACGATTTGAATCAATTCGGACCTTCACACTTTCGCACGAGATGATCGAAACAACAGCACTTAAAATATCGCTCCAGTTGCTTGTACACACGAGGGATTACTTTCAGCAGGCACGCTGTCCTCCTGACCTTACCTTTACTGTTTTCCAATAGCGAATCGTCGCCATTTGCGTTCCGCCATAGGCCTCCATCATCTAGATTACCATCGGTACGTCACCTAATTTGCAGCGTGCCTTCAACGTGCTTCTCTTCTCATCTTCTGTTCTGTCGTTATCTCGTCTAGATCCCTACACTGGATCACGATTTCTTGGGTTGATTTTTTCATTTTTCAGTGTCTTGGCAACAAGTTCCTTGAAGGCCGATGGATTTTTTTTTGTAGTTCAAATAGTATCGCCTTTCGAGTCTACCAGGTCCTTAGCACTTTTTCTCACAGCTAGGTTTCTCGTAGACCGCGTAGTTAAGTTGGAAGTAGGATACTGGTCTAACAAGCCACTCGTCGTATGCTAGAATATCGGCTGGGCGGTGCTGCTAGGATCAGCAGGATCGTTTCACGAGCCTCGTAATTTTCCTGTACTCATAAAATCGGCTGCAAAGTCTATCGATACAGAGGGGTTCAGTCTTAATAACTTTTATACCCAAGGCCATGTTTTTGGGAGTTCTCGTTCTTTTCGGAGTGTGCTAGAGTTGAAAAGTTTAAACTAAAATTAAAATCAGTAATCGAAATTGTTGTATTAAACTGTCGATAATGTAAAAAAATATACTTGTTTTGGTTTTTTGTTTTGTCTTTTTTTATTTAGTCGCAAGGGGTTTGTTTACATTTTCTCGTTTGTAAAATTTTTCATGAAAAGAAACGTTGACTATTCAGCCATTAGAACCAACAAACAAACTTAGCATGCTAAGAAATTCAAATTCTCGAATAGTTGTTGAAACAATTGCTATCAAATTCAAATTCCTTCAAAGAACACGCACTCCAGTAGGCTTCACCTTGAATGGTAAAGAGAAAAGTCATTGACAGCCATGGAGTGCCACGTCATCGGTGGTAACAAGTTGCCTAGGGCAATGATTTTCTTCCATTCCGTTTTTTTCTTCTTCTTCTTCCTATTTCTTTTCTCGTTCACTCTCTGCGGTTCAGCTAGCGGCTACTGCCGGCGTCGTCAGTTCGAGATGTACGGACCACAGAAGGACGAGACGGTATTCAAATTGGACACCTCCGCGACGTAATAGAACCGATCCGGCGCGCATCAAATCGTGTCAATTAAAATGACAGTGATTCGGCCGGCCGATCGGCCGATCCCTGATACTCCAATAAAAGCAACGCCTTTGTCTGCGCAGTTTGAGCGTCGAACGGGAGGAATTTCACACGCATCTTCGTTGAATCTAATTAAGTGAGATATAATTACCTGAGAATTTGGTTTTTACTTTTTCTTTTATCCGGCGGATTAGCCTGTGCTTTCTCAATAAGAATCTCTGTTTTTTTTCTACTCAAATAGACGCAACGAAATCCACTCGCGGCTAGGGCGAATGTCTAATAAACCGATTCGCGTTTGTTTGTGAAGTGCGATTGCGCGATCGGATAGGTGGGTTGGTTGGTTGGTTGGTTGGTTGGTTGTCCATTTCCTGTGCACTCCCCGTTCAAAGGTCAGCATCGTTTGCATCCTCCGCAGTCGGTGTGATATATCTAATCTACGATTGCCATCTGCTTGGATCCAACCGTAAGGCTGTTTTTTCGGTACTTTCCAGCATAGCCGACAGTCGTTTCACCTTAGGACGTGGTAATTTGAAGTCAAAGGTTGACCGCGCTCTGATTCGTGCTAAACTCTATTGGAATGACTCGACGCTGGCTGGCAACCACAACAGACTCGGCAGACTAGGGGCTCCATTCATTCATTCATCCAATCAGCCGGTTCTAATACCATGCAGCATTTGGATCCCGGCCGGGACGGGACAGCATTCAGCAGAAGATTACGATAATTAATGGTTGGGGCAACTCGCAGTCGATCTGTTGAGGTGTCCGACGGCGATGCAGAGTTGGATTTCGATTTCGCCTGAAACTACTGCACACTCCATTTAGACCCGAACTCGAAATCAACAGATTCGCACCAAAGGAGCGAAAAGATAAATGTAGTCTCCCAGTTGGAAGCGGACAGAAAACCCAACAGGGCTGTTAAAGTTCATCACAGGAGGCCAGTGGCATGATCATTCCTTGATGAACGATTCGACTCTATTTTGGTGTTTGTAGGAAAGCGATCAGAAGCAGATCACTCGACACCAATTCGAGTCCGCTGACTGTTTTTCGAAATTTATAACTTCCGTTTTTGTTACCGGCCGAACCGACCGGCACTGCACCAGCGTGTAAAAGATGAACCCAACATAAACTAGTGCCAGCCAACGTCCATTTCGGTGGTCGCATTCCTGCTGCATGCATGGTGGTGCATGAGCAAATTTCACATTTTTAACAGACATTAATTTCTCATACTGGCCTGCCGAATTTTTTTTTCGTAATTTCCGCCAATAAACTACCGGACCATAAAGAAAGTTGAAAAATTTGTCGATCCTAATCTCAAGCCGAACCAGCAAACGAGAATGTGCAACAAGACCCCGTCCAGCGGTGAACCCGAAAAAGCAAAAAAAAAACAGCAGAACTTGGTGGTGTTCATCCCTCTCCGCGATCCCGTTCCTCATACTGCCCTTTTCATCATCGAATGTAATTGCTTGTTATATTTCCCTTCATTTTTGTTGTTTCCTGCAAAGACGTTTATGTTGTGGTCCTGGTACCTACCAACCAGCAACAGGTTCACTTTTTACGGTCGAAGCTTTGTTCTTCTGCAAGCCCTGGCCCCAACCGACTCCCACCCGCTCATCATCACTTTACCATCCGTGCAATTTTTTAAGCTTTGTTGTTGAATCATTATTAAAATTATACGTTTGCCGCTGGATAAGACTCTGGAAAATAATGAGAAGGCAAACGGGGCGTCATGGACCTCGGTTTGCGCAGCTCCGGAGAGATCGATCGTTCGGCTGAGTGCGATGGACTAGACCGATCTTTGGTCGAGTCCTAGGAAACTTCAGCCTACAACAGTGCTGCCGCAGCTGGTTACAACACAACGCAACGGCTAGGACCAACAGAAAGTGCGGAGTCCTTCAATAATCCGATTAAAATATAATAATCATACTTTGCAGTTGTAGTCGTGCTCTGGCATGATCGTTTCACCAGGGCGAAGCGCGGCTGAGGGAGTTTGTTGCAACAAGATCGATCGTTTGCGCGTGAGGGCGCTGCTGCTGCCACCGCTTCAGTATCACTCCGATGCCGATTCACGCGTTTGATGCTGTGTTCCGTGGTTCAGGATGAAGCATGGCCTACTACATGATGGCCGACAGCGTCGTCATTGATTTGTTTACAGTATCCGGGGAAAAACAGGGTGACCCGTAAAAAACTAGCAGCTTTGCACAGCAGCACCACAGCAAGTGATAAACAGCTTAGGGCAGTTTGTCAGCACACCCTGCGGCAGCTACCTTTCGCTTGTACATTTTTACCGACAGTTTGGCTGCTGTTGGTTGGTGCGCCGTTTCATCATGTACATCGAAATCTAGTACCTCTCAGTTTCTCGCGCACACTTTTGATTAATGGTTTCGGTTTGGCCATTAACGATTCACGATTCCGACATTTCTCTCAACTACCTACCGACCAATGTTTCAGTTTACAATCGCACATACACGCTTCGTACCGCCTTTTGGGACGATAATTTCTGCTCACCTTCTCGTTTCGCGGCGGTTTATTACCTGTACGCTTAAACGAGGAAAAAAAACTGCAACCGGAAAAATGCCGGATCTCCCGATAATAAAATCATCGACCGAAACAAAACTTATCCTGCGGTAAAACACGTCACTCTTGACGACCAACCGCACACGTACACCGTCGTCTCCTGCGATCTTGCATTTCACATAATAATGAGTAAACGCAGCTAGGGGAAAAGCGAGCACTCAACAAATTAAGCTCGTTAATCCGGTGCTGAAGCGATTAAAAATCGTTTCGTTGCACCCTACCACCTGTATGGGTACGCCACCACCGCTGATTCCGGGCACGTTTATCAGTCTGAGTGCATCAACATGTGATGGGATGTGATCCCTCCATTACTTTTGGGTTCCTCTTTTTTATCGGTTCTATGAAATCGGTCCCGGGGTTTTCTGCTGGTTGTTATATTTCGTTCGTTTTGTCTTTTTGGAGGAAATTAATAAACTGTTTAACATAACATAATTGAACATTGGCAAAATGTGAAATTCGAAACCCTGACCTGATCGTGACCTCGCGTCGTTGGAGTTTGTATTCCGAAAAAAAACTATGACTCAGATGAATTTCGTGAAAGATGAAACCAGTGCAAAAAATCCCTTATCTATATATTTTGCAATTTCGTTGGGCTAGTTTTAACTTCTTTTCATAAAAAAATTGTATACCTATTTTCTAATAGTTTGGTGTTTGTCCACAGCATCTATTTGTTTCTTGTAGTTTTAGCTAATTGAAGATCATGCTATCCACTGTTTTCGACGTTTACAGAGAAAATAAACTCAAATAATTAATTTCGATGCAATCAAATACCCTGTCATAAGAATCCACAGAAATACATTTTCACATTTTCATAGCGAAAACAAGATTGGTTTTATTCCAACAGGTTCCAGAGTTATTGAACAATACATCTCTGTAGTCCGAGAAAAGTAGGACAAAATGCCCTTCTTTTGGCCAAAACTGCTAGAATAAGCATGTAGGGCGCTATATCTCTGCATATTAGCGTTGGTAAGAGGAAATGCTTATCAACTTAGGGACTATATTGGCTCGTTTCATTATCCTTGATTTCCCTGATCGCGGATAAGTTCAAGTTGTTACGTGGTTTTTAAGCCGTAAATCTCGCATGTGCATAGTATTTTTCGATATAAATTAAATTATGGTTGTATATAAGCACCATTGGTATTGTATTAAATTTGTTAAAAAGGTATTTTTTATATCTTAATTTTCGTAGTTACTGACTTTACAAGAAAATTTTCGAATATCCAGCTTAGTCTCATATGACTGATGCTTACATACTTACATTATCCATCTAGCTCCGCCCATCTACTAACAACAATTCCTTTCCCGAAATACTTGTGAAGATGCAGAGGATTCCCTGGTCTTTAGTAGCAACAAGTATTGGACTAACATTCCTCTCCATCCCACCAGGACCCGCATTCGGACGTGGCCGGCGTCGGTATTGATCAGCATGCAGGGACCTGATAAGGTTGCACAATGAAAAATAGCATGCTGTCCCAAGTATGCTTTTTCCAGCCATCATTTTGCAATTTTCATCGGTCTTGGTCAATAACGGAGTAGCAGCACACGGGCGGTATCCTATGCTTATGCTTATGCTTATGCTTATGCTTCTTTTGGCCAAAACTGCTAGAAACAGATTCGTGGAACATTGGAATTCCTGTAAAAATTTCTTTCTTCTGGCAACAATAGATTCAAAGGAGCGACATTCTAAGACATTTGGAACAGTTTGGAAAAGTGAAACAAATTTAACCATCGGTAACTTCTTCAAGACTTTTCAATTTTACTTTCAACATCCGCTTGGGGCACTTTCATCGAATGCGTGTATTTTATAACCCATTGTTTCAATCGAAACGTCCAATGACTGCTTGCTTCATCTTCAGTTTCCAATTCATTATCGTTCAATACTTCTCTATTGAACGAAACTGGGGACGCTTTGGTGAATTCAGCTCTTTTGGGATGAACTGAATTCCAAAAAAAAATTGAAAACGGGTAGAAAAGAAAAAACAAGAAGGAAAAAGATGGGAAACGGGCCTGAAAACAAGGAAACCCCGAAGAAGGAAGATGAAAACCGAAACAGAAAAGATTCAGGATCAGGACACAAGAAAAGGGCGAAAAACGGGATAGGAAAAGAAGAAAAAAGAAACAGAGAAACTGTAAAAATGAAAAGCGAAGAAGAGAACGAGGGCAAACGAGACAAGAAAGGGACTAAGGAACAAACAACAAGAGAAACCATAAGAGAAAAGAAGAATAACGAGAGAAAAAACCGATATCGGAAGTGAAAAAAATGGGAAGAGTTACGAGATATAAGAAGAGAAATCTATGACAAAAACATGAAAAGCGACAGAAAAAGAAAAACAGACTAAGGTAAAAACGGAGGAGAAAAAGACGAAAGATGGGAGAAAATAAAGACAACCGCAGAGGAAAGGAAAAATAGAGAGCCAAGACAGAATAAAAGAACAGAAAAGACGGAAAACAGAGCACTAAAACGAAGAAAACAGCATAGACGAAGACTTAAAATGAGAAAAATTTGAAAAGACTCGAAAAAAAACGATAGCTCGAGGAAACGAGAAGAAAAAGAAAACTAAAAACGGGTAACAAAGTAATAAAAAACGAGTGAAAAGCATGAGAAAAAACAGGATTGAAGTTAAGAAAAAATGAAGCAGGAAACGTAGAAAAAAGGAACAATGAAACAGGAAACACCGGTCGGGACAGAAAAAAAGGAAAACGAGAAAAAATCGAAAATGGGTGGAAAGTGAGAGGAAAAACCGAGAAAACGGTACAGAAAAGCAGAAAAACCGGAATAAACCCTGTGGGAGAATAAGACGTACAATATTAATATTAATTAAATTTAAACTTCGTGCCTAATTTTGTATCTATTAGGTGTGCGCTGGTCAGATTATCGGCGGCGGTGGCGCAGGAATAATTTTTATTCGGCGGCGGCGACGGCGGCGTGCGAGTATTTTACACCGTTAAAATATCGCAATTGGTATTAGTTTAAACAAAATCTTTTTAAAAATCGAACTAAAGTTGACAAGTAAAACAAATCTTCTTAATGCTTATTTTGTGAATGATTTTCAATGACACTTTAATCTAAGAATTGTTTTTTATTTGTATGTTTGTGAATACCCAATCTGGTAGGCACGGGTAGGTAAAAGGCAGGGCGGGTTGGGATACGCATCCCATCTATCGATTTTATGCCATACATATGAACGTCCGATTGCTATAGATCGAATTTAGACTTCAGTTTTCTGCCTGTGTTTTTTAAATTAAGGGATATTACATGCATTGCGTATAATAGACGGCGCCTAAAACTTTGCGGGTGAAATCGGCAATGTTGCAAATCGAGTGAGAAGTAAAATATGCCCAGTCTCATGCGAACGAGTATAAGCAGCATCCAACGCTTACGCAACTGACGCAAGTGTACGATAAACAACCGCCGATGCTGCGTGCATACATCCTGCTACCTACTTACTAGCGTGCGCATAGCCTCAAAGTGTCTTTCTGCACAGCCTACTCACAAAGCCAACAACTCGTGAGAGGCCAACAGCCTGTGCGGGCTAGCGGCATACGACATACGGCATTTTTTCTTTTTTGTTCACCTTACGCCCACCCTTACGCGGATAAGACTGTGAACCCTCGCGAGCGATCGGTGTCCGCTGCTCGGATTGCAATTACGAGCGAAGGCGGCGGCCGTGGCCAAAAGTTGAATACACATTCGCAAAAACTTGTCACAGTGCATGAAAAAAAGAAAATTAGACCCCACGAGTGCGGGCTTGCAACACTGGAAATCAATATCAGGGTAATACCGGCACCTGCTTTTGCCAGTCAGTCGCAGTGACCGAGTACGTTCCGTATCCACCGAGAAAGTGACCAGTCCTTTGACTTGAAAACGCATGATGGGTTAAGCGACCTCAAGTCACGCCAAGGTGCAACAATTAGTACAGTAGAAGTTTACCTATAATATAGCTGGGATAACATTGGCTAGATCTAAACATGTCCCGGATACTTTTGAAGAAATGGTTAGGTGACCGAACAATAGGTGTATATACGATATATAGATGGTAGCTATAACAGCCGTAACATTGAATAACACCTGTTTTCTCTGTAAAAGACTGTAAACGAGTTACAGATCATTCAAGGCGTGTTGACCGCAGACCAAAAAAGACTACAGACTACAAAAAAGACTAAAAATGAACTTGAAACTCAGCTGCAGCTTCTTCTGTACGGAAACCCACTTTTTCTTCATGTCTTTCTCAGATTTGAACTCCTTGGGATGCCTCCGTAGTGCCTGCTGCATAATAGCGCGGTATTTTTCGATGGGCCTTAGTTTCGGTGCGTTGGGGGAGTTCATGTCCTTGGGTACGAAAGTTACCCCGTTGGCTTCGTACCACTCCATGACATTCTTTGAATAGTGACACGAAGCTAGATCCGTAGGACCCTCATGTTGCTTTAACAAAGGAAGCGGCCATTGGCGTAGCTAGGAAATTTCCCTGGAGGGGGCCTAGGGGGTGCCTTCCAAAAAAATTTTTAAAATATCTGCACAGCGGGAACATATACACTGAGTTTTTTCTTCCGGTTTCCAATTCCAATGAGGAAAATTTTTGGAGGGGGCCTGCAGAATTCTGGAGGGAGCCTGGTACCCCAGGCACCCCCTCTAGCTACGCCAATGGAAGCGGCCGCTTCTGTAGACACTCCTTGAGGTAGATCTGCCCGGTTACAGTTCCGGTAGCCACGAACGGCGCGCTCCGTTTGCCACATCAGCAGGTCGCTTGCCAATTCATGTATTTCTTGTCAAACTTTGAAAGTTTCTGCTTCCTTACTGCCTCCGCAGCATCAAACTTGCGTTGCGCGGTGAAGAACAATGGCCCCGGAAGCTGGCGGAAGTCCGCCTTGACGTAAGTCTCATCATCCATGACTGAGTGTAGAGTTTCCGAGCCCGTGACTTTCCCACCGTATTTTGCCGTTCGTTACGATTTGGAGCTTTCTGCACTTTGTGCGTATGCAGTCTCTCCCGGTCCTTGGGTCTCTGAACGAAAGACTTGGACAGATTCAACTTTAGAATACCTCCCAGACTGAAGCTTAAACGCTTTCACGACACGCTTGTGATCTCCTGATCACTAATAGAACCATCCATTCTGACCGCATTTCTCCTTTCGTTTAATGCTCAAAGTTTCGTAGTAACGTTTAATCACACGACTCACCGTTGATTGCACAATGTCAATTTGTTTTCCGATGTACCGATGAAAGCGGTGAGGATTTTCCAGATTCTTGCGCAAAATCAATTCGCATCGTTGCTTTTGGGGGGACGCCATTTTTTCCAATTTTCGAAAAGCTGACAGCTATAAAAACACAGTAAAAACAATACACTACACTACTTCGTTCCAAATTTTTAGGAGAAAATACTCAATGGGTAATGCAATTTGATGTGGAACGCCGTTTAGAATAAGAATGGATTAGAAAGGAGGAAAAAGCCATCAGTAAAGTATACCTATCGTAGGTTGACATTTAGGAACATCAATATTTGGGAACGTCGATCATAGATGGCGCTAGTGTCACGCAAAATAGGCATGACGACGCCGTCTTCAAAGACTTATGTTTGTTTGGTTGTATTAACACATTCTACATAGAACATGTTTCATTATAGATAAAATACATTAAAAACATAAATTTTTGAACTTCTTTTTTGAAACCTAGCCATAGTACAAAACGGTTACAATCCCTATACATTGGCTATAGGTCCGCCGTCCGAGTGAGTGGCGATCCCCCCCGGGTGCAACGAGGGTTAAATCGCTTGTAGGGCCCGTTTATCGTCGTGTGGCTGGCTGGCTGGCTGGCGGGGCTCCAGAGAATGAGTTTCATTTATTTCGAGAGAAGCAAAACAAAGCGACGACGGACCGAGCGAAAGGATAATCTTTTGCGCAAAATATCATCTCAAAAAGTTGCAAGTCAGTTTGTTCACCTGGTTGGACCAGCGGCGGAGGAGGGAGGGGAGGATGTCATTCTCCCAGATCTCCGGACAACAAGATCATCGCAAGTCATGTTAATCGGGGTAGGCGGTTACGAATGCAACAGGATGTTACATTGTTGCATCGTTGTCAAGTCGGGCAGGCATCAAAAAGAAAAAAAAATTGATAACATTTATGAAGGGCGAATCTGGCAGACTCAAACATTGACAACAATTTTAATGACGTTCGACAGGGAAATGTGTTCTTCGTTGTTCAAAAACTGGCAATTTTATAGCGGCATACCGAACCGAACACCTCCGTGCAAGCACGAACAAAACTGACCTATTGATACCCGTTATGGGGGCGTCTCCTACCAAAGCGCCTGTCGGCTCTCAGTGGCTGATTGGTTCGTGTTCAAAGGCATATTTAGCAATCCGTTTTGTTGCCCATCTATATATAGTTTTCATTGGGCACGAACTTCGCCCTTCCAAAACTGTTTACTTCGAAAGGTTCATGGCAGCGATTGGTTAACAGAAGAGTGTGGATAATCTATTACAAAGATAACCTAGATTTCGCTGTGAGGTTATGTTTATTGCTTTCAATGTAGCATCATCACGAAAGCTACAGTCAGAGCTCAGAATGACCCATTTTCCCACCATGTTCTGTGCAGATTCCCGTTGGCGACGGCGGCGACAGGCAGCGGTGTCCTTTCCGTATAAGTCCGACTGGAATTTGCCACCGCTTCTGCTCACTCCGTTCTTCGTCGCGCAGGGCAGGTGTGTGGCATACCGCGCTCGAGAAGGAGAAACTCTCGGGCTGTATTGTTTTTGGTGGAAACTACAACCACTCCATATTCGTGCTCCGCCTGTCATTTTCCCGTTCTCGTAGTGGCTGCGAGAGTCCTTATATGGAACTGCATCAAGCGCTCCCTTCTTCGTGGCAACTGCTCCGGAGCACTTGACGACTTGACCATAAATCATATAAAACCGCGCGCATCATTGCAGTGCAGTGTGGCGGAGGGTGTCACGGTGAACGCGCAGATAAGGGGTTTTATCGTTGAATCAAAAACATGTACGACGGCGGGCTGGAAGGCCAAAAAGATTCACCAACGGGATGTGGTGCCGCTGCCGGTCGGCCGACCGACGACCAACCGCAAGAAAGGAAGTGCGTGATTTTGTTTCCTTTTTCGTGTCCCTCCCGCAAGCCGTCGCGTCGTCGTCGTCACGATGCAACTGTAACTACGAGCCGGCAACAGATGGACCAGAGGATTGTTATTTTAGGGCTGAGTGTAGCGCAGCCAACTGCGATAATTTTGTGGGAAATTTTGTTTTGATTTATTTTTTTGGGTTACGGACATCTGGAAGGTACACTCAAAATATTCTGCACATAACTAATAGTAAATTTCCATATGAAATTCCATATGATTATCATGTGCCGTATATAAACACAATCCTCCCAGAAATACACACAAAAATTATACGCATATGAATGGTATGTGCTAATTTTTCGCGTGCACATAAATGCTAACTTTTTGGCACATAAAGATCATTTACTAGGCACATTGCAAAAATCTATATGTGGGACACATAGAAACTATACGAAAAGGTTTTTGATCACTTTCCTGTATTTTCTGGCAATTTTCTTGTTTGCACTGGCATTTCTAGGCAATTTTCTGGCTTTCAGAATCGTTTTTCGACCACTTCCTAGCCTTAAGAAGCGTTATTCGACCACTTGTCGACCAACAGCTTGACTTCACGGCAATTTTCGGATTTTTGACAATTATTTTTCGGTTATTTTCTGACTGTCAGAAGCGTTTTTCGACCATTTTCTGGCCTCACAGCTCAACCATTTTCTGACTTTCAAAAGCGTTTCTAAAAATTTCGTCCATTTCTAAAATTTTTTTCTAATTTTCTAGCCTTCACAGGTATTTCTTGGTCGTTTTTTGGCTTTCAAAAGCGTTTTCGACTACTTCCTAGTATTTTACGGCAATTCTCTGACTCTGCAACTTTCTGGATGTCAAAAGCGTTTTTCGAGCACACCCCTACATTTTTTGGCAATTTTCAGCTTTCAAAAACGCTGTTTGACTACTTGCAGGCCTACAGCGACGCTTTACGGTAATTTTATGATTTTCACAAATGATTTTCGGCCATTTTCTGACTCTTACAAGCGTTTTCTGGGCATTTTCTGGCCTTCGGGAGCGTAATTCGGCTATTTTCCAACTTTCAGAAGCGATTTTTTACCGCTTGCTAGTATTTTCTGGCAATTTTCTGGCATATACAGACATTTATCAGCCATTTTCTGACTTTCAAATGCGTTTTATATCCACTTTTTGGCAATTTTTCAGCCTTCATAAGCATTTTTAGGCCATTGTACTATGGGGAAAAATGAGAGAAAAAACGGATGCAATTAAGATACGGCCTGCAGGCATGATAAAATATACGTGATCCAAAGTAAAATTTTTCGAAGAATCGCGTGGTGCCGACCCCTTTCCTCTTTATCATGGGGAAGTGCCCCATTTTGCTAATTTCCCCAATTTTTAATATTTTTCACCCTTATTGGACTGTCTCAAGCAAGGCTTTGAGAAAACAAAAGCTAAAAACCTAATAATTTTGTGTAAAAAATCCGCAGAATAGAATAGGGCTTATCTCATTCAGTTTAGAGGACATTGTTTTTTTTTTTGGTTGAGCTCCCGTTATCAAACCCACCATCCCACTATGGGCAAGAAATTAAAATTCCGGGACAAAAAGATTTGCGGTTTACCGGCATGTCTCAGCTCAACGTAGTCTTCGGCATTTTTTTGAAAGAAAAAGTAATGCATCTTTTGAAGGGGTCGTCCAATATTTAGGTGTTACTTTAACAACAATTTAAGTAATAACTTTTTCAGTAATTTTTTTTTCACCGTTTTGGTTTGACAATATTAAAGATAAACCAGTTTCAAGTATTTTTTCTGAAGATATCAAACTTCTACCTTTTACCCATTTTTAGCAATATACTTTTGTTTATAAACGACTCCTCAAATCACATTTCTTCTTGTAACATGTTTATTTCAACAGACAGCGTTGGTGCTACCGACGATGTTTTCTGCCATATAAAGTACTTTCAGTCCATTAAGCAAATGGAACCAAATTTGGCATGTGGGTGTTTTTGGAGACAAAAATATTTTTTAAGATGAATTGGGACCCCTCCCCGTTTTAGGAGGGGGGATCCTACACACATGAAATACAAATTTCCTCATAACTGAAGAACTAATCAAGCAAATGGAACAAAATTTGGCATGTGAAAGTTTTCGAGGGCAAGAATATTTTCTATGGTGAATAAGGACCCCTCCCCACTTTAAGAGGGGGGGCTCCTATACAAACGAAATACAAATTTCCTCATAACTCGAGAACTAATCAAGCAAATGGAACAAAATTTGGCACGTGAGTGTTTTTAGAGACAAAATTTTTTTCTATAATGAATTGGGTCCTCTCCCCACTTTAGGAAAGGGGGCTCCTATACAAATGAAATGCAAATTTCCTCATAACTCGAGAATTAATCAAGCAAATGGAACCAAATTTGGCATGTGAAAGTTTTCTAGGGCATGAATATTTTCTATGGTGAATTAGAACCCCTCCCCACTTTAAAAGGGGGGGCACCTATACAAACGAAATACAAATTTCCTCAAAACTCGAGAACTAATCAAGCAAATGGAACCAAATTTGACACGTGGGTGTTTTTGGAGACAAAAATTTTTTCTATGATGAACTGGGACCCTTCCTCACTTTAGGAGGGGGGGGGGGCTCCTATACAAATGAAATTCAAATTTCCTCATAACTCGAGAACTAATCAAGCAAATAGAACCAAATTTGGCATGTGGAGGGTTCTGGAGGCAAAAATATTTTCTATGGTGGATTAGGACCCCTCCCAACCTTAAGACAGGGTGCTTCTACACAAATGAAATACAAATTTCCTCATAATTCGAGAACTAATCCAGCAAATGGAACCATATTTGGCATGTGGGTGTTTTTGGAGGCAACCATTTTTTCTATGATGAATTAGGACCCCTTACCTTTTTAAGAGGGGGGGCTCTCATACAAACGAAATACAAATTTCCTCATAACTCTAGAACTAATCAAGCAAATGGAACCAAATTTATCATGTGGGTGTTTTTGTAGGCAAGAATATTTTCTATGGTATATTTTCTATGGATTTCCCCACTTTAAGAGGGGGGGGGGCTCCTAACAAATGAAAAACAAATTTCCTCATAACTCGAGAACTAATCAGGCAAATGGAACCAAATTTGACATGTAAGTGGTTTTGGACGCAAGATTTTTTTCTATGGTGAATTGAGACCCCTCTCTTCTTTAGAAAGCGAGTTATGGCCCATCTCCCCTTTAAGAGGGTGGGCTTCCATACAAATGAAATGCAAATTTCCTCTTATCTCGAGAACTAATCAAGCAAATGGAACCAAATTTGGCATGTGGGAGATTTTGGAGTCTTGAATTTATTTTACGATAGTTAGAGACCTCTCACCCCTGTGGTAGGGGGATATGGACTGTCATACAAATAAAACAGAAATTTTTGCGAAACTCAAAAACTAATCGAACTCGAGAAATTCGAGACTCTTCCATAAAACATTAGTCAATACAAGACCACAAAAACTATCTATAGTAACACTAGATCATTCAGGAGGAGACGGTCGCGAGTGTTGCCGGTGACCCGCCGTCGGAAGCGCCGCCCACTGGGGGGCTTACAAAACTCGAGATTGTGACAAAGATCATCCGAGATTCATGATTTATGTACAACACAGGTTAATTTGTGGCAATACGAAGTTTGTCGGGTCAGCTAGTACTTATATAAAGAAAAATGCGCAGAATTAGGAGCTGCGCAGAATTAGGAGCGGTCACGGTAGTTTGACCCTGGCTATCCCACTGCCAAAACACTTGCATTGAAACTTGTTACTCGGTTGCAATGGTAAGATTCAAGCGATTATCGGCTTTTTTGTGACTTTTAAGATTTTAGTTCAGGACTAAAGATCGCAAAATTCCTGAAATTTTACAAATCGACTGTAAATACCGTACTCAAATGTTACCGACTCTTACGTTGGATGGAACGAAACTTTTCAGGCGTAGAGGTGAAACATACGATCGGGATCTACGAGCAAAAGTGATTCAAGCAGTCCACAATAAACGTGGGACTTTCTGTCGGGATTTGGCGAAAAAGTTTGCAGCGAACCAGAGTACAGTTAAACAGTACAGTACGGCGAATTTGTTTGCGAGAAGGCTAGCGGTCGAATCGTACCAGCAAACACCCCAATAGGTGCCAGTGTCCACCTTCTTTAGCCGACATTCCCAAATATTACCCAGGGACAGTTCGAGCAAGCAAATGACCTTCTCCTCTTTTCGTTAAAAAGCCCTACGATAAGAAGTACGAAGACATACACAACCAAAACCATATTTGAAACTGTCAGAGCGTAGGAAAATGGAACAGTGACTGTTATGTCTGTTTGTCTGTGATTTTAGGCAAATAGGGAGGAACAGTAATTTCTTATACACACATAGGACACCTACAATATTAAAACAACGGGTCTCTGCTCACTTTCGATCAACTTTATAAATTTTACATATTTTACCGACTTTGCAAATTATATAAATTGTACAAACTTAACAAATGTTATGGATAATAATTAACTATCTACAACGTTTGAAAAAAAAACCGAAAAAAATCAATAAAGTTTCAACTGTTACTAATAAACATAACAATAACTTGAAAAACTAAAGTATGTATCACGCTCTTTCAATTTCAATGCAATCCCTTGCTCAATCGCCTAATCGAAATAAACATCAAAAGTAATCAGCATTGTTGAAAATGTCTAAAATCCCCCATCCTCGTAGCTTGATTTTCTCTCCAAGATCATCACAAAATCAACAAATCAGCAAGTCTAAACTCGCATGAGGCTCAATAAGCGGAGATTAACGGTTCGAGTATTTGTTCCCTGCAATAATTTTCATCTAAACAGTTGCTGCTCATGCGTTGATTGTAAAATATTATTCAACATTTTTTTCAATAACCGTGTTCTACCTATCTCCTGGCAACTACGGGCCATCATCTTCGCCAATCCACTGACTGACCACTCTCTCTCTGGTCGTTCGTCCGCTCCCAACGCAACGCAACGATCGGGGATATGAAATGAGCGCCACAAACTGATCCATGGGAAATCACTCCCCCTCACGGGAGGGATCGTCAAAAGTTGAACAAGAAACACCAACCGCGATCGCGGGGAAACTAACTAGTCTACCTTGCCAGGAGCGTTCTTTTAGCGTGGATTGTTGGCCGCAGCGCGGAACACACCTGACCTGATGCCAACCATCGCAGTGTGCGGTGCATGTTGTATGGGGAAAATTTGCAGTTATTCAACTGCGATATTCATATGTTATGAACGACTAACAGAAGGTTGCTTCGATGTGGGAAACTAAACTGTAATTGACAGGAAACTTCAGATTTTAGAGGTTCGTTTTCGATCAATCGCATGTCGATCCAACGTCGGTTTCGTGGGCAAAACGTGAGGACCACCTGGATTTTATGAGTGCAACAATTTGCTACCAACGCTGATTAGCTTCGGACCGGATGCCGCTAGATCGTTGGTAATTTTTGTCGTTGTTAATCGTTTCGCCAGTTCGATTCGTTTCGAATTGCTCCTTGATCCGATTCGGAAACCTCGCTGCAATATGTAATCAATCGGGTTTAATAGCTCCTTCATTGGCTTTTGGATCGTCTGTACAGCAGCTCGAGGGACACACGACTCCAAGGACGTGCGTCGATCGGCGCGAATTAAACGATCGCAACCGCAAATTTGCGGTCGATCGTGTTCGGACACAACGTGTCTTTACGCGGGGGCTGAATGGGGGGGAGGGGGCGCTTCTACGATTTGGGTTAGGATCGAGGCGAATCAAAGTGCCCTCGATTGCTTCGATCGTGAGTTCCTCGGACTGGATGATGAAGGGTCGATGCGATGCTGCTAAACACACTTGAAAGAAGAAAGCCCATAAAACGGCGGCTCTCAATGGGGGGAAGTCAAGTTGATCCGAGCTCACCCGACGTGTTTGAACCCGACTGGACCGAGCACAACAAAAACCTGCCTCCAGCTTCGACCGCGCAGCGGATCGAAGGACTTTAGCCAAGAGTCGTCGCTGTGTATAGAGGAAGGAGCTGAAACAGAAATGGTTAAAAAATAAAAGAAAACACACACTGACTGTAAAACAAGTTCTTTGCGTCTTTCCTTTCAGCGTTTAGTCCGTCGCGTCGGATTGGATTCTCTCTTATCCAACTGTCCGTCCGGGTCCGGGCCGGGGTGTTCTCGTTCGGCCGCTCGGAGTGCGTGTGAACGTACAGGTATTTATGGTCTGGAGTCAGTGTATTATTTCCACCCAGCATAAATATGTGCACGCGGTATATTCGCTTTGTTCGTCTTTTCAGCGTCGTCATTAAGCTCCTCCGTCTAGGGCTGTTGGTGAATCTTGCGTCAATCTCAATCGGTCGCTGTACGGCTGGTAACCCTAACGACGTCACCCGTACGTCAGAACCGGCTTCTCAGGAGGCTGCTTCAGCAGCAATCAGAGTAGCCACAGCAGCAGCAGCAGCAGTCCGACGCGACGATGCCAAAGGAGCAAGGCCTCCGGAAGAGCAAGAGAGTTAGAACGATAAGAAACAAACATGCCAGAGAGAGAAAGAGAGCGAGAGAGAACATGCAACATTCAGATAAATATATTCGATTCGATTTGATTTGATTTACCACAGCCGCGCGCACAGCCTGGCTAACCGACCGCCTACCGCATGCCGTTTCGTCCGGATCGATCGAATCGAAGTCAAACCTGAGGCTGAGGCTGAGCCTGAGAAGTGAGCAGTCGTTCTAGTAGTCACTCGCGTCCGGCAGCAGAGTGGTGGTATTCGTTAGAGTTAATGGACACCAAGGATGAAGTTGGCGAATTTTTCGCAAACCATTAGCCCGCTCAAACCTGAACCCGTCGATTTCCACTCGCAGCTGAAAAGATTTGTTTGGGATCATTACGACGAGCAAAGCTTCAAATTATCCTGATTTGCTTGCTTTTGTTGTTTCGCTTTTGTTGTTTTTCGGGTCATTTGCTGGGGCTGGCCTTTGCGTTCTGGCGTTGGTCGGATGATTTGCCCTTATTGGTTTTAATTTCATTAGATGTGTACGTGCCGGATTTTGCGATTGGAGTTCGATTTCTTGAGAACATGCGTTGGAGGGTGTTAATTTTAGGAGCAACGTGAGCTTTTCAGGTTCCACGCGAGCTCGGCAGAAAACCGTCAGACACAGGAAGCGATCGTGAAATGCTGGAACAGGAAGGGAGCAGGGAGAACCAGTAGAAAATTACAGGTTTAAGGTCAAACAATTAATATTGGAAATAAATTGCGATTATGACCGTACCGTACAGTCCATCCTAGATGTGTGCGCGTCCAAGAAGCGGTATCCAGATATTCACGCTCCGCGTGTGTAGGTCGGTCCGTTGCTGTGGGGACAAAAGAGCGAGCACAGGAAACTAGACGAGACTAGACACGATCGGTGAATGCACGATTCGGTACGCTGAATTGATTGGATAAGTTTCGCTCCGTGCTTGATTCTATGGCGGAACGATTGCGCGAAGAGTGCCAGGGCAGGATCCATCGATTTTATGATGCGCTGAAAGGTCGGTTCACCCTTCATCGCAGAAAAGGGGACTCGTTTTCTGGAACAGGCCTCATTGGCTGTTATCGGTTGCGACCAAACGGCGGCTGTGGTGGTAGCGGTGGCCAAACGAAATAGCTTCAGCCGTTTGCGATTGCCTCAAAAGCAATCGCTTCCCATCGGCCTGAGGTTATTCCGGTTTGATGAGGGGTCAGAGAAATTATGAGTGTATCGAACCAGGATCGGTTGCGCTGTACCGCTGGAGCTTAATTCTGGTGCGATTCAATCAAAGCAGGCTTAGGGAACTGACTATTTTAGAATAAAAAACCACAACAAAAACCTTCCGCCAACTAAAATCATGCCAATCAGAACCACTTGTTACGAACATCCTGACCGGACCCCGGCTTCATAATTTATAGAGCGCCTAATAACGTAATGAAAATATCTCGGATACTTTGTCACTATTAGTCTTAATCCTCTGTTAAAGATGCTTTATTAGTGTCTCATCCAGCATCCAGCGTGTTGTGGCTACCCGCGTGATTTGCGCCCCGTCAGAGCGGGCAGCCGGGGAAAAAAGAGGCGCTTGTTAGCCGTTGTCTCCGGGCGAAATCTTCCTGCATTATATCATCATCAGTTATGGTCGGTCCGCTTCGTCGCCCCGGAGAAGGCTTTGTCTTTCCCTGCGTGGAACTGGACTATTATTTCCTGGCCTACTACCACCGTTGCACTACTGCCAAGCTGCTGGCCGGTTGGCATGGCACTCGATTGACTTGTCTCTTACCATCTCTACTTGGTGGGAAAGAGTTGGTAGAAGAAGCAGGAGAAGGAGGACTTTCCTCCGGTGCACACGCGTGACATCAAGCTTATAGCGATTTGCTGGTCTCCAGTAGATGTCGTCTGTGGTTGCTGCGATCATCGCAGCAGTCGGGTAAGTTTCGCACGCCAACCTGTCAAACGGACGCTATAAATTCCAATAGTTCATATCGGGGTTGAGCGAGAGTTTAATATACCGATGCGATGCGGCCGATGGTTCGGGCAGGCGAGCGCAATCTCCATGAAAGGAGCAGAGTGATGGATGGCGTGAGTAAATCAGCATAGGTTTTGCGAAATGCAAAAATTTGCATTTTGAAAGGAGTTGCTACTGTGTCAGTATTGTGCAGAAAAAACCAGTGCGAGACGAAGCGCGGTAGAAGGAAACTTTTCTTTTGCTGTAAGGGAAACTAAGGTGCACCTGGATAGTTGGATGCTTGGATTTTGCCATGGCAGTAAAACGACCCGTTTGTTTATGAACTGGAAATAGGTGCTTTATTTTAGCCCTAGTAAGTTCGCATTTCGGCATACACCGCAACCGAGTATTGTAAACCTTGTGAATACGCTAATGGAAATTTCGTTATTTTTTGTTTCAATTTCCATTTAATCCACCCACGTGACCGCTGATCATAAGTAAGTTTCTGTGTGAGTTTCTCGAAATCAAAAACACTCAGCTCTGATATCTGATTGATTGGAAGCTTGAGCTAGGGCTAAAACCAAAGCCAGAGCCAAAACCAAAACTAGAGCCAGAGCCAGAGCCAGAACCGAAGTCGAAGCCAAAATCAAAGCCAGAATTAGAACCACATCCGGCACTAGAGGCTGCGCTAGGGCAACCAATACCAGAGCCAGAGCAAGAGCTAGGGCCAAAGCCAGAGCCAGAACAAGGCAAGAAACGAGGATCAAACCCAAAATCAAAGCCTCGACCAGACCTAGAACCAGTATAGCAAATCGATCGCCTCTATTAATGTTTCAGCACTTCATCCCACCGCTGTCACTAGGAAATGAACCGTGAAAGGAACTGGATCGGAAAAAACCCGTGATTTATCTTGCCACCGACCTTTGCCGGCCGGTGGTCGTAATTCAAGAAGCTACCCGTATATTTTCCGATACATTGGTTTTGTTACTTAAATCTAATGAGGGGAAAATCCTCTCCTATTCTTAATTTCTCACGTTGACACGAATGTCACCGTACTCTAACATTTGATCAAATGTGGCGCCGCGCCTGACTGTCATCGCCCTTCACTTTCACTCAGGTGTTCATCCGGTCGCTCGAATTCGCGACGAAAAAGAACCCTGATAAATAATTTGAGCAACGCGAGAAGTCTCTCGGCTTAACGCCCACGCTGTGCAATGCAACTCTTAGATGCCCAAGAGGCTAGCGACTTGGTTGCGATTGCGCAACAGCGTGTTTATATTTCATCAGCGTATGGTGTGCAAAATCGGCGCTTTGATGGCTTGATTTATGTTTTCCTGAACGCACACGACTTGCGTTCTTAGAGTTGCTGTTTTAATATTTGCCGGTTTGTTGACCGTTCTACTTTCGGTTCAACTCGACTCGATCGCGTGACATGCGACTGTAGTAAAATGTGATTGATTCGATCCAGAATTTCGTTCTTCGGATCCAGGGTCGCTACACCAGGACCAAATCAAAACCAGAACCAATGCCAAAGCTAAAACCAGAGCTAGGACCAGAGCCAGAACCAGGACCAGACTCAGAACTAGAGCGAAAGTCAAAGCCAGAACCAGAGCCAAAGCCATAACCAGGTCCAAAACCAAAGCCAGAGCCAGAGCTATGGTCAGAACTAAAGTCAAAGCCAGAGCTTATGGTGCTAGCAGGGCCAAAACCAGAGGCAGAGTTAAGGACAGAGCCAGTCAGAACCAAAGCCAGAACAAGGGTCAAATCTAAAACCAGAGACAGAGCCAAAGCCAGACCCAAAACCAGAATCAGGGCCAAATCAGACCCATAGCCAAAGCTAGGACTAGAGTCAGAACCGAAGCCAGAGTAGTAGCGCCAAAGCCAAACTAGGACAAAAGTCAAAATCAGAGCCAGAGCTAGTGCCAGGACCAAAGCCTAAACCAGAACCAGAACCAGATCTAGGGCCGGAGAGAGAGTGACACAAAGCCAGAATCAGACCCACCAGGGCACCAATACCAGAGCCTGAGCAAAAGCTAGGGCCAAAGCCAGAGCCAGAACAAGGCAAGAAACGAGGATCAAAGCCAAAACCAAAACCTCGACCAGACCCAGAACCAGTGTAGCGAATCGATGTTTCAACACTTCATCCCACCGCTGTCACCAGGAAATGAAGGAAACGGGCCCCCTCGAAGCCAAAGCCCAAAGCCTAAAGCCAAAATTTGAGTGAGAGCTAGAGTAAGAACTAAAACCTAGTTAAAAGTACATTTGGACGCACAGAACAATCTATAACTCAGGACTGGAGTCACAAAAAAAACTCGTAAATGACTGGATAACAATATTTTTACTCAGCTTTTGGTTTCACAGTGTTACATTATTGCATGCACAGTTGAAGATGCGACTGAATCAGCATATTTCTTCTACTTTGAACGCATTTCTTTAGCACTGTTTACTGTCCCCCTCTTTCGCCGAAGTCGTTGACAATTACCCAAAAATTTTCAATTGGTTAAAACTCCGGACAATTTAGAGGGTACGCCTCTTTTGGCACGAAACCGACATCATTAACTGCATACCACTTTAGCACCACTTTAGAGTAGTGACAGCTAGCTAAATCAAGCCAGAATATAAATGAAGAAAGGCTCAGTCTTCAGTTCACAGTTACATATTCCTTGCCAGATCACGGCCTTCTTTGCGAAGTTATCAGCAAACTCGAACTTACACTTGCCTAGCACATCACCCCGCCCAGCTACAATGTAAAACTTTTGACTGGGAAGTTGCTTGAATTCTATTTTCACGTAGGTTTCGTCGTCCATTAAAACACATCCGTCCAATTCCGACAAAAAACTTTGTCAAAGCCCCTCAAACGCCTAGCACGCTTCATGGCTACCAAATTCTGCTTCAAGCGCCGATTCGGATGTTTGCTGGCACTGTAAGGCCTAAAGCTTTATCGAGCAAGGATATTCCGCGTAATTTGATAGTTGGCATCGTACCTTCTAGCCATATCCTGGCCTTTAGCCAGGCTTTGGAGTCAAAGTCAAAGCCAGAGTCAGTGCCAGGTCAGTACCAAAGCAAGAGCCAGTACCAGGTCAAAGCCAAAACCTGATCGTAATTAGCCGGTCAAGCCTGTAGGGATGTCCTTATAAGTCTCAAGCTGGGTTGAACGTTGGACTTGTGCTTTCCTTGCTGGTTACAACGGGAATGGCATCTACGGGATTGCACCGACTTAGTAGCGGACTAAACTGGACGTCGGCTTGACCAAAATGATATGAACATCTTGGTAACCCAAGTAACAATTTGGGTTTTAGTACACCCTTATGATGGCATTTAAGACCAAAATTAGTCTTGAAGGCCAACAAAAGAGTACAATAAAACTCACTTTGTTGCTCGGGAACTGACGGTAGATTGCAAATAGGTACTGGAGATTCTTGGTTTAGCAATAACTCGAAAAATTATATAGTTTTAGTAGTTGTAACTTATAATATTTGAACACTATCGCAGGAATTTATATCTGTGTCAAAAACTAGATCGTTTTGTTTGCTAACCTGGTTCAAATGTATATTCACTAATTATCTATTAGATAAATCGACTACCTCAAACCTTTGTACGGATATGAGGTGGGCTCTATCATCATCATCGTCACCATAACTAGATCCAGTACTAGAGCCAAAGCTAAGACCAGAACCAGAGCTAGGACCATAGTCAAAGCCTAACCCAACAAGAGCCAGAACCAAAGCCAAAACCAGAATCAAAGCCAAATCCAGAACCAGAACAAGAACCGGAACTAAAACCAGAACCAGAGCCAGAGCTAGGGCTTGGACCAGGGTTAGAACCAAAACCAAAACCGGAACCAGACCTAAACACTTAAAAAAAGCACCGAGTTCGGCAAATTTTGCCGAAAGCTCAACATCCGACAGTTCGGCAAAAAATTTTATGTTACCAATCGTTACTAAAGATCCGTAAAACTCGATTTGCACCTTCGACATTTTTGCCGAACGTTCGGCTATTGAAACTTCGGAAAAATTTTGCCGAATTCGGTGCTTTTTTTAAGTATGAAGAACCAGAACTAGGATCAAAGCCAGAGTCAAAACCTGTGCCAGAACTTGGACCAGATCCAGAACCAGGCTCAAAACCAAAACCAGAGCCAGAACTAGTACCAAAGAGACACCCCAAGCCAGAACCAGAGCCAAACCGAGGGTCAAAACCATAACTAGAGCCAGAGCCAGCTCCAAAACCAGTACCAGCCCAAGTAACATTTTGAGTTTTATTACACTATTATAATGGAATTTATGACCAATTTTGGTCTTAAAACCATTATAAGACTGAAAGCAAACCTTCGTAGTTACTTAGGCAAGGCCAAAGCCAAAACCAGAGCCAGAGTTAGGGCTAAAACCAGAACTAGGGCCAAACCAGGTCGACAGCCAAAGCTAGGACTAGAGCTAAAGCCAGAGGTGGGGTAAAAGACAGAACCAGGACCAAAGCCAAAACCAGAGCCAGAGCTAGGGCTTGGGCCAGGGTTGAGACCAGAACCAAGGCCAAAGTCAAAACTAGATCCAGAGCCAGAATTATGGCCAGAACAAGAACTAGGACCAAACCAGACGCACAACCAATGCTGGGGCTAGATCCAAAGCCAGATCCAAAGCCAGAGCCAAAGTCAGAGCTAGTGCCAAAACCGAAACCAGAGCCAAAGCTAGGGCCACAGAGAGAGAGACTCAGAGCCAGAGATAGGGCAAGCAAGAACCAGACCCAGCACCAGGGCCAAAACAAACATCAGAACTAGGCCAAATACCAAAATCAGAGCCAGAGCTGGGGCCTGAACCAAGACCAGAGCCAGAACCAGAACCAGAGCCAAAGCCAGAACCAGAATCAGACCCAGCACTAGGGCCAAACCCAAAACCAGAGCCAGACCTGGGGCCATAGCGAAGGCCAGGATTAAAACCAGAGTTCATAGCCAGAGCCAGAACCAAAGCCAGTGCCAGAGTCAGAGCCAGAACCAAAGCCAGAACCAGAACCCGGGTCAAAACAAAAACGTGGCCAGAACCAGAACCAGCACCAGAACTAAAGCTGGAGCCATTTTCAAAGCCAGAGCCAAAACCAGACCAAGAGCTGGGACAAGAGCCAGACCCAGAGCCAAAACTAGAACCAACGCCAGATTCAAAACCAGTGCAGTGTAAGGCCAAGAACCGCTAGCAACGGCACTTCATTGGATAATTTCTAGGATTTGGGAGGATGAGAAACTACCGGACGAATAGAGTGAAGGTGTAGTCTGTCCCGCCTAGATTGCTGTAATTACAGCGGCATCACGTTAGTCAACACCGCCTACAAGATGCTCTCCCAGATTTTGTTGTGTCAGGTATCCCCAATACATAGCAAGAGAATTCGTAGGGCAGTATCAGGCGGGCTTTATGGGGACCCGTGCTACTACGGATAAATTTTTACTCTCCGACAAATCCTCCAGAAATGTCGAAAGCACAAAGCATATTTTCATGGATTTCAGGGCAGCATACGATACAGTTGAACGAGAACAGGTATGACAGTACGGTTTTCCGGACAAACTGACGTGGCTGATCAAAGCTACTCTGGGGCGAGTGAGGTACTACGTACGCGTTTCGGGGACACTCTCGAGTCCTTTCGAATCACGCAGAGGGTTGCGGCAAGGGGATGGACTGTCCTGTATGTTCAATATCAATATCGCAATTGAAGGTGTGAGCGGGCATCAAAACGAGAGGAACGATCTTCAGCAAGAGTAGCCAACTCCTAGCCTTCGCTAGGACATCATTACTCTAGGATATCATTACGCTAGGATATCATTACATCGTTACGCTCGACATCATTACTAGAAACCTTGGGAAGGCGGAGGTAATCTATGCCAGATTAAAAACGGAGGATAGGGTTACAAATTAATGCGTTGAAACCCAAATACCCAGTAAACCATTTAGTTTGTAAATCTCGATTGCAACTGAGATATACGAAATCATATCTGAACGAAAAAGTTATATTTCACGCCATATAAGAACATATATGTACCAAAGTGGAGGCGATATACGTGCGAAAATTTGGACAACTATTTGTAATTCTATTTTGCGCAGTTTTTATTACACGCAACTAAATACTCCTGAATATATGATATAGATATAATCAAATATTGCAATTGTCTATCCTGTTTTATAATTCACAGTCATTATTTGTATATAAAGACACGCACGACTGCAAAACAACTTATTGTTCACTTCGATTTGACATACTCCAATCATTATACAATTCCAATGTGAAATTCACATGAAAATGATTTAATGTGAACTTTCTATTACGATTTTGTGTTATCTGGGTATATGGTAGGAAGAGGCTCCCGAGAAAGTAACGTTTGCCTCCCACGGACAGTGACTATTGACTGCGATGAACTGGAAGTGGTTGATGAGTTCGTATATTTGGGATCTCTGGTCACCACCGACAATAATACGTGTTAGCAGATCCAACGACGCATTCAAGCTGGAAATCGAGCCTACTTTTCCTTCCGTAAGATGCTTCGATCTGGGAGCATGCACTGTCGTACAAAGCTGACAAAACGCTAATCAGACCGGTAGTCCTCTACGGACTTGAGATAGTAACTTTGCTTACGAAGGACATACGTGCACTAGCCGTATTTGAACGAAAGGTGTTGCGGACTATTTTTCACGGAGTAAAAACGGAAAGCGGAGAGTGGCGGAGGCGTGTGAATCACGAGCTACACGAGGGAAGCTGAGAAAGCAGGAACTGTTAAAGCTTGCTTCAGATAGTATTGGAATAAAAAATAATTGTGTGTATTTCAGTTATTTATTATTGAATTCAAGATCTTTTCTTACCAAATGTAGCATTTTCCTCAAACTTTTAAGAAAAAATACGAAAAAAATTATTCGTCACGGTTCCGAAGGAATTCCGAACTTTTCCTGTAATATGGCTCATTAGGCGGCGCTCACTTTATTCGTACATCGTTTTGGCTATCTTATTCCACCAGGTCTTCATCTGATTGATATCTTTGCCAACTTTTTCTTTTGCCTTGAGTCTCCTCTTCGTGATTGCCCAGTATTTCTCAATGGTAAGCAACATAGGTGAAGCTAGCAAAATTTCTGACACGTGGGCGCCAAAAACTTGCAAATCTGTCCACCAAGAGCACCACAATATGAGCAAAAGTTTGTTCCAATTCTAAATGAAATAGGCTTTAGTTTGTCTATCCGCAAGAGTAATGTAAATCTTGAAGAAAAGTGAAGTACCTGGTACAATCTGATTCAGTTCTCAATGGAGATACTAATAATTGTGTCATTCCCGCTTAGCTTTTATCGGGTACTAGCTGACCCGACAAACTTCGTATTGCCACAAATTAACCTGTGTTGTACATAAATCATGAATCTCGGATGATCTTTGTCACTATCTCGAGTTTTGCAAGCCCCCCAGTGGGCGGCGCTTCCGACGGCGGGTCACCGGCAACACTCGCGACCGGCTCGTCCTGAATGATCTAGTGTTACTATAGATAGTTTTTGTGGTCTTGTTATTGATTAATGTTTTATGGAAGAGTCTCGAATTTCTCGAGTTGGATTAGTTTTTGAGTTTCGCAAAAATTTCTGTTTTATTTGTATGAGAGTCCATATCCCCCTACCACAGGGGTGAGAGGTCTCTAACTATCATAAAATAAATTCAAGACTCATAAATCTCCTACATGCTAAATTTGGTTCCATTTGCTTGATTAGTACTCAAATTATAAGGAAATTTGTATTTCATTTGTATGGGAGCCCACCCTCTTAAAAGGGAAAAGGGTCGTAATACACCACAGAAAAAAAATTCTGCCATCTAAAACTCTCACATGCCAAATTTGGTTCCATTTGCTTGATTAGTTCTAAAGTTATGAGCAAATTTGTATTTCGTTTGAATGGGAGCCCCCCCCCCTCCTAAAAAGGTAAGAAGTCCTAATTCATAATGGGAAAAATGGTTGCCTCCAAAAACACACACATGCCAAATATGGTTCCATTTGCTTGATTAGTTCTCGAATTATGAGGAAATTTGTATTTCATTTGTGTAGAAGCCCCCCCTCTTGAAGTGTGGAAGGATCCTAATTCACCGTAGAAAATATTTTTGCCTCCAAAAACCTCCACATGCCGAATTTGGTTCTATTTGCTTGATTAGTTCTCGAGTTATGGGGAAATTTGTATTTCATTTGTATTGGAGCCCCCCCTCCTAATGTGGGAAGAGGTCCTAATTCATCACAGAAAAAATTCTTGCCTCCAAAAACACCTACACGCCAAATTTGGTTCCATTTGCTGGATTAGTTCTCGAGTTATGAGGAAATTTGTATTTCGTTTGTATAGGACCCCCCCTCCTAAAGTGGGGAGGGGTCCCAATTCATCATTGAAAAAAAAATTGTCTCCAAAAACACACATATGCCAAATTTGGTTCAATTCGCTTGATTAGTTCTCGAGTTATGAGGAAATTTGTATTTCATTTGTACAGGAGCCCCTCCTCTTAAAGTGGGGAGGGGTCCTAATTCACCATAGAAAATTTTCTTGCTCTCGAAAACCTTCACATGCCAAATTTGGTTGCATTTGCTTGATTAGTTCTCGAGTTATGAGGAAATTTGTATGGAAGCCCCCCTCTTAAAGGGGAGAGGAGTTATAATTCCTCTTATAAAGAGGGGAGGAGCCTCAATTCACCATAGAATAAATTCTTGTCACCAAAAAAAACACCCACATGCCAAATGTTGTTCTATTTGCTTGATTAGTTCTCGAGTTAGGAGGAAATTTGTATTTCATTTGTACAGGAGCCCCCCCTCTTAGAGTGGGGAGGGGTCCTAATTCACCGTAGAAAATTTTCCTGCCCTCGAAAACCTTCACATGCCAAATTTGGTTCCATTTGCTTGATTAGTTCTCGAGTTATGAGGAAATTGGTATTTCATTTGTACAGGAGCCCCCCCTCTTAAAATGAGGAGGGGTCCTAATTCAACATAGAAAATTTTCTTGCCCTCGAAAACTTTCACATGCCAAATTTGGTTCCATTTGCTTGATTAGTTCTCGAGTTATGAGGAAATTTGTATGGAAACCCCCCCTCTTAAAGGGGAGAGGAGTTATAATTCCTCTTATAAAGAGGGGAGGGGTCTCAAATTACCCTAGAATAAATTCTTGTCACCGAAAACACCCACATGCCAAATTTGGTTCTATTTGCTTGATTAGTTCTCGAGTTATGCAGAAATTTGTGTTTCATTTGTATGGGAGCCCCCCCTCTTAGTGGGGGGAGGGTTCTCTAACCATCACTAAAACCTTTCCTGGCCCCAAAAACCTCTACATGCAAATTTTCACGCCGATTGGTTCAGTAGTTTTTTATTCTATAAGGAACACAGGACAGACAGACAGACAGACAGACAGACAGACAGACAGACAGACAGACAGACAGACAGACAGACAGACAGACAGACAGACAGACAGACAGACAGACAGACAGACAGACAGACAGACAGACAGACAGACAGACAGACAGACAGACAGACAGACAGACAGACAGACAGACAGACAGACAGACAGACAGACAGACAGACAGACAGACAGACAGACAGACAGACAGACAGACAGACAGACAGACAGACAGACAGACAGACAGACAGACAGACAGACAGACAGACAGACAGACAGACAGACAGACAGACAGACAGACAGACAGACAGACAGACAGACAGACAGACAGACAGACAGACAGACAGACAGACAGACAGACAGACAGACAGACAGACAGACAGACAGACAGACAGACAGACAGACAGACAGACAGACAGACAGACAGACAGACAGACAGACAGACAGACAGACAGACAGACAGACAGACAGACAGACAGACAGACAGACAGACAGACAGACAGACAGACAGACAGACAGACAGACAGACAGACAGACAGACAGACAGACAGACAGACAGACAGACAGACAGACAGACAGACAGACAGACAGACAGACAGACAGACAGACAGACAGACAGACAGACAGACAGACAGACAGACAGACAGACAGACAGACAGACAGACAGACAGACAGACAGACAGACAGACAGACAGACAGACAGACAGACAGACAGACAGACAGACAGACAGACAGACAGACAGACAGACAGACAGACAGACAGACAGACAGACAGACAGACAGACAGACAGACAGACAGACAGACAGACAGACAGACAGACAGACAGACAGACAGACAGACAGACAGACAGACAGACAGACAGACAGACAGACAGACAGACAGACAGACAGACAGACAGACAGACAGACAGACAGACAGACAGACAGACAGACAGACAGACAGACAGACAGACAGACAGACAGACAGACAGACAGACAGACAGACAGACAGACAGACAGACAGACAGACAGACAGACAGACAGACAGACAGACAGACAGACAGACAGACAGACAGACAGACAGACAGACAGACAGACAGACAGACAGACAGACAGACAGACAGACAGACAGACAGACAGACAGACAGACAGACAGACAGACAGACAGACAGACAGACAGACAGACAGACAGACAGACAGACAGACAGACAGACAGACAGACAGACAGACAGACAGACAGACAGACAGACAGACAGACAGACAGACAGACAGACAGACAGACAGACAGACAGACAGACAGACAGACAGACAGACAGACAGACAGACAGACAGACAGACAGACAGACAGACAGACAGACAGACAGACAGACAGACAGACAGACAGACAGACAGACAGACAGACAGACAGACAGACAGACAGACAGACAGACAGACAGACAGACAGACAGACAGACAGACAGACAGACAGACAGACAGACAGACAGACAGACAGACAGACAGACAGACAGACAGACAGACAGACAGACAGACAGACAGACAGACAGACAGACAGACAGACAGACAGACAGACAGACAGACAGACAGACAGACAGACAGACAGACAGACAGACAGACAGACAGACAGACAGACAGACAGACAGACAGACAGACAGACAGACAGACAGACAGACAGACAGACAGACAGACAGACAGACAGACAGACAGACAGACAGACAGACAGACAGACAGACAGACAGACAGACAGACAGACAGACAGACAGACAGACAGACAGACAGACAGACAGACAGACAGACAGACAGACAGACAGACAGACAGACAGACAGACAGACAGACAGACAGACAGACAGACAGACAGACAGACAGACAGACAGACAGACAGACAGACAGACAGACAGACAGACAGACAGACAGACAGACAGACAGACAGACAGACAGACAGACAGACAGACAGACAGACAGACAGACAGACAGACAGACAGACAGACAGACAGACAGACAGACAGACAGACAGACAGACAGACAGACAGACAGACAGACAGACAGACAGACAGACAGACAGACAGACAGACAGACAGACAGACAGACAGACAGACAGACAGACAGACAGACAGACAGACAGACAGACAGACAGACAGACAGACAGACAGACAGACAGACAGACAGACAGACAGACAGACAGACAGACAGACAGACAGACAGACAGACAGACAGACAGACAGACAGACAGACAGACAGACAGACAGACAGACAGACAGACAGACAGACAGACAGACAGACAGACAGACAGACAGACAGACAGACAGACAGACAGACAGACAGACAGACAGACAGACAGACAGACAGACAGACAGACAGACAGACAGACAGACAGACAGACAGACAGACAGACAGACAGACAGACAGACAGACAGACAGACAGACAGACAGACAGACAGACAGACAGACAGACAGACAGACAGACAGACAGACAGACAGACAGACAGACAGACAGACAGACAGACAGACAGACAGACAGACAGACAGACAGACAGACAGACAGACAGACAGACAGACAGACAGACAGACAGACAGACAGACAGACAGACAGACAGACAGACAGACAGACAGACAGACAGACAGACAGACAGACAGACAGACAGACAGACAGACAGACAGACAGACAGACAGACAGACAGACAGACAGACAGACAGACAGACAGACAGACAGACAGACAGACAGACAGACAGACAGACAGACAGACAGACAGACAGACAGACAGACAGACAGACAGACAGACAGACAGACAGACAGACAGACAGACAGACAGACAGACAGACAGACAGACAGACAGACAGACAGACAGACAGACAGACAGACAGACAGACAGACAGACAGACAGACAGACAGACAGACAGACAGACAGACAGACAGACAGACAGACAGACAGACAGACAGACAGACAGACAGACAGACAGACAGACAGACAGACAGACAGACAGACAGACAGACAGACAGACAGACAGACAGACAGACAGACAGACAGACAGACAGACAGACAGACAGACAGACAGACAGACAGACAGACAGACAGACAGACAGACAGACAGACAGACAGACAGACAGACAGACAGACAGACAGACAGACAGACAGACAGACAGACAGACAGACAGACAGACAGACAGACAGACAGACAGACAGACAGACAGACAGACAGACAGACAGACAGACAGACAGACAGACAGACAGACAGACAGACAGACAGACAGACAGACAGACAGACAGACAGACAGACAGACAGACAGACAGACAGACAGACAGACAGACAGACAGACAGACAGACAGACAGACAGACAGACAGACAGACAGACAGACAGACAGACAGACAGACAGACAGACAGACAGACAGACAGACAGACAGACAGACAGACAGACAGACAGACAGACAGACAGACAGACAGACAGACAGACAGACAGACAGACAGACAGACAGACAGACAGACAGACAGACAGACAGACAGACAGACAGACAGACAGACAGACAGACAGACAGACAGACAGACAGACAGACAGACAGACAGACAGACAGACAGACAGACAGACAGACAGACAGACAGACAGACAGACAGACAGACAGACAGACAGACAGACAGACAGACAGACAGACAGACAGACAGACAGACAGACAGACAGACAGACAGACAGACAGACAGACAGACAGACAGACAGACAGACAGACAGACAGACAGACAGACAGACAGACAGACAGACAGACAGACAGACAGACAGACAGACAGACAGACAGACAGACAGACAGACAGACAGACAGACAGACAGACAGACAGACAGACAGACAGACAGACAGACAGACAGACAGACAGACAGACAGACAGACAGACAGACAGACAGACAGACAGACAGACAGACAGACAGACAGACAGACAGACAGACAGACAGACAGACAGACAGACAGACAGACAGACAGACAGACAGACAGACAGACAGACAGACAGACAGACAGACAGACAGACAGACAGACAGACAGACAGACAGACAGACAGACAGACAGACAGACAGACAGACAGACAGACAGACAGACAGACAGACAGACAGACAGACAGACAGACAGACAGACAGACAGACAGACAGACAGACAGACAGACAGACAGACAGACAGACAGACAGACAGACAGACAGACAGACAGACAGACAGACAGACAGACAGACAGACAGACAGACAGACAGACAGACAGACAGACAGACAGACAGACAGACAGACAGACAGAAATCCTTCTTTATAGGTATAGATTTTTCCTGCCAAACCATTTGGTTTTTCAAATCAGTATAATCGTACCATCGATAAAAGTCAAAACCTGAACGTCATTTTCGGCAGAAGTTCTAACCACCGAGCACTGCAATCAAAACAATGTACCAACCATTCCCGTTTCTCCCCTATCGAACCGATTGCACCAAGCCCAGCCGGGCCAGCAGCGGAGTTTCCACGATCGGATCTCGGCGTACGCGAGGAATTCAATTCAAATTTTCCCCGGCGCAGCGGCAGCCAGCAGCGCGCGGTGCAATCAATGTTTTTGCGATGCTTGATTTTGGATTGGAATTCGATTGAATTCAAATTATGCAGATGAAGCGTTGTCCTGCGACACGTTAGTCTATCAATTCTGCTCTTGGTGCGTTTTCGCGTTTACCTAGCTAGGGAGGACGAGGAACGGCTTGGGAACGGCTTCTGTCCATAAAAACTGGATTCGGGCCGCTCCTGGTGCGGTATCCGAACAGAATTGGCCATGATTGATGTTGATTCATGGCGTGTCTCCGTCGTCGCTGATGGACTCCGCCGTCAGTCAATTAGGTCATCCCAGAGTAGGCGAAGAATTCGGATTAAATTCGAAAATTTCACAACTGGCACTCGGTGTCTGGGGCAGCGAGACACGCTCTTTCGGGCGGATAATGTCGGTTCACACCTGTCAGTTGCAGGTTCGTTTAACATAGCTGGCGCTGCCTGCCTGCCTGCGATGGCGACATGAACGAGAGCGTGAGAGCTAATCGGGTGGTATAAATTTCAGCACTTGGCAATCGTTCGACATATCGCCAGGTGGAATGTGTTGCTACGAGACTGGCCGTCGCTGGCTTGCTAGGATCGCACAGAGTCGTTGGTGCGGTGCATGGGAATGTAAAGTAATATAATTCTTGTCGTTTAACTACGACTGAGCGAGATAAGATGGAAGGAATGAAAAATGGCTCAGAATCGAACATTAAGCTAGGTGCAAACCACTACCGTCACCAGCAGCGCGGCTAAACGCTACTCGAGATTATATCCTTGAAATATAATACTTTAAGCGGTTCAACACCGTGCAGAGGCTGCGCTATCTAGTGGAGCACGTGAAATGCAAACATTGTTCGATCGGCGTCCGACAGCAGAACACAAAGAGCTGACCACCCTAGGCGAAGTTCGTCTCCGCAGTAGGGTTGAGTTAAACTTCATAGGAGAAATATTGATTAGTCAAGGTCTAGCGTTGTGAAGTGTCGGAACGAGAAAAAAAAATCCGCAAACATTAATAACGAGAGGGTAATAATGATTTCATTATTCAAATTCACGCTTTTTGTTTGCGAATGGTAAACATGGAAGACTCATTCTTGCGAACCCATACACCCATCACGTACAGCAAGGAAAGGAATTGAACAGCCGCACAGTGCGTTGAACGTATGGGACTGCGGGACAAAAATCAAAACTGCTAGTTTTAGACATTTTATCAAGCTAGTGTAATGAAAAAAAGTAGTTTGTGATAATCGAAGCTTGTATTTGCTTAAAAGTTTCAAAATAGTTGCATAATGGCAAAAATGTCCCAAACGCCAAATTTTTTCACAAGCATTGCAAAAGTTTTTCATCATTATATGGGTTGCCGTCAGCTATATAACTACCAATATTGTTTGTGAAAGCGGCATTTGTACTAGAAATACTTTGGTGAATTCAGCAATGCCATCTAGTGTTAGATTAAGCAGCACTCGAAGATCAACCTTGGCTGCAATTCCGGTAATTGAAAAGTTTTTCTTCAGTGCATGAAAGCTTGGAAAGCTTTGTTTATAAAAGACGTTTAGCATTTCTAAGCAAAATATACTTTCGCACTAACAAATCTATATCTGTGAACAGAGCTAGTGTTTAAATACCTAATACTTAAGCCTTTTTTGCCATTCTAAGCCGTAACGGAAAAGTAAATAATAATTTTCCGTGGCATAATTTGAGACAAAAGCTGCAGCTCGACGTTCTGTTTTTGTTGGGCAATTTTTAAAACCTTTTAAATAGATCCACGAAACGAGTTTCCAGCAGGAAAACCGTTATCATTGATTGTTCGTCATTATTATCAACCTGAAGTGGGAAAAAAACGGCAGCCGCTATTAAGTTTATTAATTTTTTTAAAGAAATATTTACTCGCTATATGAAATAAAATCGCTTTCAGTTTAATTTTGAACAGTAATAGCACTAAGCTTCATAAACAGTGGTTTCTTTTAACAGGGATGACATAATATAGTAGAATCAACGGAAATCTGACGGTTTATCAGTGCTTGACGTCAGGGATGGTTCGATCACTTTGACTCAATTTTGATTCATTTGACATTACCGTCTCAACCGAGCAAAATTTGACAAAGTTATGTACGAAACTTTTGTAGAACTCGTTATTATCTACAATTTTGCTGAATAAAGTGTTGCTTTAACTTTTGTAGTTACGGCGCTACAATACTAATACCGCTTTAGTAACTAAATGAACGTTCATTTAGTCACTAATGAGGTACTAGCATTATAGCACCGTAACTACAAAGGATACAGCAACACTTTATTCATCAAAATTGTAGATCTAATTATTATCTACAAATGTACCATACGTCAATTTGTCAAATTTTACGTGACTGTGACGGTAATGTCAAATGAACCAAAATTGAGTCAAAGTGGTCGAACCATCCCTGCTTGACGTTGATCTACAAATATTGAAATATCTTGCAGAGTTGCAGGTAGTTGCAGCTAAAACCTGTTCGATCTTGTAGAGGACACTTTGAGCAATTATTCTGTGTATATTTTAGCTTGGAAGTCGGTGGAACATTTTTTCAATCAGTAATCAAAGTTAGAGTTCTGTTTTTTTGAAGGACAATATCCATGTCGTTTCTATGGGGCGATTTTTTAGGAGTGAGGTCAAAATGAATTCCTTCTATAACCAAAATTTATTCTACTAACCTTGATTGTTTTTCTCCATTTTAAAGATTTTGATTACACAAACTATGAAACTTTTACGAGCGTGATGAATAACCTTCAAAAATGAAAGCAAAATTTGTAAGTAAAATCCACTCTCCAACTTGACAGTTTGAACGCTTGTAATAGTAGTTGTGGCGCTTTCCCAAGCAAACTAATACTTGTTTATATAGCAGAATGCATCTATAAACAATTCTAAATACTTAGTATATCCGATTTAAAAAAAGTGAAAAACGATTTTTGTCTATGGCTCAACGCACTGTGAGCCGCGGCGATTCGCAATTTCCTCAATGATCTTTGGCATTCGTTGAAGCGCAAACTGGATCTTATTCCAAAAATCGCCGCACTACGTAGGTACGCACTCGAAGCAGCAGGCCAGGCCAGGCGTTGCGCTGTCCGGTTCATTAGAGCGACTTGAAGAGTGCGTTAAAGTAGTGCAAATTGTTGGACCGCTGCGCTGGCTGCTAGCTTTAGCTGGTTGACCTTTCAGCCTCCGCGGTACGGTTACTTTGGACGGTGACTAAAAGTCGTTGCCTCACCTCTCTCTGCACCGAGGCAAGGTGAAGAAGTCAGTAGGCTGTGCCGCATTTTGAGGATGTTATCATCACCATCATCATCATCATCATAGATACTCTTGCCATAGAGGGAACGCGATTGGGGCAAGTGACACGTCGGACTGTGGGGCAATGCTGGCCGAGTCCAAAATTAACTTGAAATTTTTACCACTATTTTTTTTTTGTCATTTTGTCGAATATTGTAAAATTTAATCCCGATTGATGTTTTCGACGTGGGCGTCTCTGCTTTTTCCATACAGCTTGTATGGGAAACTTGCGCTATTCTGGAACATGAGTACAGTAAACCGAAGTTGCTTTTTACGCTATTTAGGTTTAACGCGAATTTCGGAATTTACGTGGTTTTTACGCGAATTTTGGAATTTACGAGGTTTTTTTGCGCGAATTTTGAAATTTTCGAGATTTTTTACGCGAATTACGCGGAACGTATCTTTCGCATTGGAAATACTGGCTTTTATTTCATTAAAAGCCTTTTCCTCTTTTTCTCCACAGTAGTATTTAGTGCCTTTCCGCTTCGAATTTCGAAGGGGCTCGTCCATAATTGCCAAATTGGGTACAAATTTCCCCATATAATTGGCAAGCCAAGGAAACTTCGCACTTCACCGTCGTTATTTGGCCGTCGGAACGTAGCTACCGCATTTTACTTTGCTGTTGAAGGAAGCAGTGTTGAGAAATTCATAGAAGCAAAAAACTCAATGAGATTTCAAGCACACGAAATTTCAACCTTGATCACAAGCGCCAAGCTCACATATGAATTTCTCTCGCAATGTCTCTGTTTTGATGTGAACCAAACTCAGCTGTGAGCATTTTGCTTAATTCTTCCACAGCTGGCATTTCATACAACGAACCAGAGAGCAAAAGAAAATCTACCGCCAGAGAAAACATCAGCAGCGAAAAATGCGCAAACATTCATGAATAAAGATGGCAAACATTTTGACGGAATTTACATTTTTCCTTCTCGGGAATCAACATTTTCTTAACTAGAAAGTAAAAAGCCTGATAAGAATCAGATAAACATGTAATTTTAATGTGTGTTTTAGTTTAACCACAGACTAACAGACGTAACACTGGAGCCTCATTCCATCGTCAGTAAAAACGATCATTTCAAATTTTCGCTTAGGCCAAGACTCAACTCAACTCAGCTCAACTCAACAGTCGCTGCGCGAGAACGCCGCTCGCCTGCGTTGGCGCTGTTGTCGGATAATATACAAGTAAATTTATAGCATTGCTAAATTTATAGCAACCTACTTTGCGTAGCGCGAAGACTGCACCAGGTGAGCGTTTTTTACAAGTTTTAGGGGTGTCATTGAAACGATGCTTTGTTAGCAAATTTTCGAAGTGTTTCGTCTGTTAGTCTGTGGTTTAACTTTGCGATTTATTTAGAGATTCATTCTCACACGTTCCCTCACAGCTACGTATCGCACGAGAGAATACCTATGCTGTTCAACAACGAATTTGTATGTATATGTGTATAGCTCCAGGTAGCAGTTGAAACAAAGCAGAATGTGATCAAACGGGAAGAAATATATGTGAGTTTTGTGCTTCTTGCTATAAAAACAGAAAAACCCGCGCGTGAGTTTTTCTGCATAGGATCAAGTTGACATAATTCACAGTTGATTAGTTTTGAGATTTTGAGTTTTTACCATCACTGGAAGGAAGAATGCCTTTTTCATTTATCCGGTAACCAAGAAACTCGAATTCAGTTGTCCGAAACCGACATTTTCCTTGGTTCAGAACCACACCACTTTCATTCAACCTGTTCATAAAACCAAACAATTTACAAAGTAAAAGAAACAATATTTAGGAGGTAAATGATATATTTATTGATTTTATGCAATTGAATAAGCGCTCTTACACGTTCAATAGGCGTTCGTCATGCTACTCAAGAGTACCATCGACTAAATCTTCATTCTCGTTGGCTGTGGATGACGATTCTTCAGTTATTGCACGAACCTTTTTGGTAAGTTTGGGAAATTCAGATGGGTGCTTGCATCATGTTTTCTGGAAGTGATTTATTTTGACAGCGACGGCATCTTTGTTCTCTCGCATGGGACGCAAAATCCTTAGATGTGTCCATTTTGACCACGCGAATAGCACACGGTTCTCGGCTCCTTGTAAATTTTACCAGAATCTGGTTTACCGATCAATCGTTTTATAGTTCGCTACTGCTTCCGTTTATCAACTTTATGTACTTCAAAGTCTCCGGTATGGGTATGAAATGGGGACGGCAAATGAGGATCGTCCAATATAGCTCTAGCCATCCCTAGCCCCTACCTAGCGCCTCCACTTAGCCATACCTGGTAATGCTCTATTGAGTAGCCAAGCTAGGAGGTGCGATGCTGGATGGTTCCCGGCTGCCTGATCTCAAAATCGCGGTTTTGGACAGACGGCGGAGCCACACGACCTTGCTAATAGGTAAGCCTAATATAAGTTATTTTAATTTTTTTTTCGTTCTAGCTTATAAAGCATCTCCTGCTATATAGTAAAAACTTTGGCCAAAACGAGTTTTAACTGCACATGGATACCAGAATGAAAAAGTTAAATTAATTATTAGAAGTAATTATGGAACAACAAACGACGTTAATCTATTCCATGCGAAGGACTGCTGGTGAGATTGTTCTATTTTTGCACATATATACCACATTTGATCTTAGTATCATATTATTAATCCAAAATTACATTAATTATCCAAAATTATTGTTATTGATATCATAAATGTGGAAGGCTGGATGGTGGAGTGGATTGCCAACCTGAATCATTAAGGTCTGAAGCAAATATGGCACTTCTCGATTCAAAACAAGCAAATCATCACGTGGGTTAAAGTTGGTACAACGAAATTGATTATTACATGGAAGGATCCTAATGCTGGAAGGCGACTCTCATAACCCCGGAATGCGCACAAGTGTCTCTGCTTGTGGGTCCGCCCAATCCCTTTTGGCCCTTTTGTAACAGCATTAGTGAAATTCATTTGATAATCAAATTTGGATCTACTGTAATTCTACCTACATTGGCAAGTCCTTGAAATGATGGTGGCTTTCCCCTGCTACTACTACTACTACTACTATTTTTATTCGTTTAAGAGTCGTGGTAATCATGGACGCAAAAAGGGAACTTGTGATAAGTCTGTTTTTAAAAATAGTTGACCGTGTGATATTTTAAAGAACCTGAAGCAACTCGGAATAAACAAAAGATTCATCTACCGTACTACCAAGAGAAACAAGAAAACTGGTTCTTGGATTCATACTCCCTGGTTCATACTCCCCAAGCCTAGCCGTAAACGCACTATAAGAAAACTGGAAGCCATCAAACGAGTAAGAGAGTGAATTCGACGGAAAGCAGATCAAGCTGGACGTAAAATGGCCAAGGAACTGGGAATTTCGCAGTCAACCATCTGAAAAGCCAATCTTCGATTGATTCCATACAAACAACAACGGGTGCACGGTTTGACTGAAAAACAGAAGGTTGCACGAATTGAAGAATGTCGGCAGCTACTCAAGCGGGACAGTGATTGTGAAATTTAGTTTTCGGTCGAAGAAATGTTCCTGCTACAGGATCACCACAACCAACAAAAGGATCGGATATATGCAGCACATCTTTCTGATATCACTCGGGACAAACTGGCCGCCCATAAGTTCCAAAATGTTTCCTAGGTGATGGAGGTGGGGTTAGGAATGGGAATGTTTCTCCAAAAATTTGAAAGTTCCATTGCTGTTCATTGAAACTGGTCTTAAAATCAACACTAAATATTACATGGATAATGCTTTGAAGAATAATTTGCTTCCCATCGCCAAAATACACTACAATAATGCACCATACTGCTCCCAACAAGGTTCTGCACCGTCTCACCAGGCGAAAGTTCATAGGCTTCGTGTGAGTACAATTTTTCGAATATCATTTCTTCGAAAGACCAGACCTCCCTTCTCCTGATTTGAATCATCTCGACTGCTATGCATGGGTTAACATGCTGGGCAAACTAGGGAGCACCAGTGGATTGACTGTGGATACTTTGAAGCAACATTTGGAAAAGATTTAGGATGAAATGCCTCAGGATACCGTGCGTGCCAGCTGAAACGCTTTTCAACATTGATTACGACTAGTAATCAAAAAGCAAAAGGAGAAAGATTTGAATTGGCATAATTTAGGACAAATGTTATGGATATACTTTACACGAAATACACGCTAAAATATATGCTAGCGTCTTATTTTTGTGACCATTTACTTTACTGACAGTTATTACTATTCACCCTGTATATAGTATACAGGGTTCTAGGTAGCTTAGTGCAGATATTTCAGGGGATTATAGAGGACCATATTTGACGAAAAAAATCCTTCTATGCATCTTAACCGTTAGTTATTAAATATTTTTAGTTTTCGGTTCTGTTTTTCTTGAATTAACTCTAGTACAAAAAGTAGAAGCAATAGCAAAGGTGACTGTCCGCAAATTCTTCTGGAAAATACATTTTGATGCTGCCATCGTTTTCTGAAACGTCCTAAATAGACCCGAGAAGCCTGTTTCGCTGTTGTTTTCCATACGCGTCAGACCGTGTCCATCGCACGCGGTGTGCTATGCGTGATGTATGAGCTCGTGCAGTTTTCAGAAACTAATTTAAAGGCCTAGACACAATGCATACGGATTTTACTACGTTGCGGCAATTTGACAGTTTTTCCATGGGCTCTCTGTCAAATTTCTGTAACGTACTAAAATCTGTATGCATTGTGTCAGGGTCTTAACACTCAACACGTTGCGTTTAAACTTAAATTACAACGAAGCTAAAAGAGATAGGCGTTCCCCGTAAAAGAACGAATTATACAACTGTAGCACAGGTTCAAATTGGGCGCCTTTTCAGAAGAATTTCGACGAAAATGCCTTGAGAAAACACTTATTTCAAAGCTTTTTGCTTCTGAAAAGTTTCTAACTTCCATGAAGTAGGAGGTTTAAGCGCAATTTTCAGTGTAAAATTTTCTCAGCTTTCGAATGAAAGCAAAAGAATTGAGCTAGCTAGCATACTTTTGTACTAGAGCTAACTCAAGGAAAACAGTACCGAAAACTAAAAATCTATATATATAAGAGCCTTGTCTGTAGCCAAAACAAGGGGCACGATATGTATTTTCGTGGTAATAATCGCCCACATTAAGCAAAGACTCAAACCAATCATACCAGATTGCATTCAAGACTAGCAAAAGTAACGTAGTTGCACCTCATAGAGTTACATAGCGTACCTCCAATTTGCTCTCAATTAGACGCGAGGCGACACGCGTGGGTTACACCTAGTCTAATTATATAATCTATGTCTGTACCGAAAACCAGGTGTCTGACACGACGTCATGAGAGGCTTATCGGTAACTAAAGACAGGTCCCTGACAGGACGTCATGCTTTCGTAGCAATAGGTTGCATTCTGTCACCTCACTGGTTCACTGCTGGACTGCTCGATTGCTCAACTGGTTGACTAGACTGCTCGACTGGACTGGTCGATTAGACTGCTCGATTTGATTGCTTAACTGAACTGCTCGACTGAACTGTTTGATTCGACTGTTCGACTCAACTGCTTGATTGGACGATCGACTTAACTGCTTGACTGAACAGCTCGATTCAACTGCTCGAGTGGACTACTCGACTTAGCTACTCGATTCGACTGCTTGACACACTTGGTTGACTTACTACTAGACCCGACCGCTCGACTTAACTGCACGATTGAACTGCTCAACTGGACTGTTCGATTCGACTGCTCTACTGGACTGCTTGACTGGACAGCATGATTCATCAGCGTGACTAGACTGCTCGACTCAATGGTTCGATTCGACGCTCAACTCAGCTGCTCGATTCAACTGCATGATTCCCATGCTCGAATCGACCTGACACAACTGCTCGATTCGACTGCGCGAATGAGCTGCTTGACTCAACTACTCGATTAGACTATTCGAATCGCTTGCTCGACTCAACTGCTCAACCCGATTGCTCGATTCAACTGCTCGACTAGACTATTCGATTTGATTGCTTGACTCAACTGACAGCTTGATGCAACAGCTCGACTTAACTGCTCGACTTAGCCACTCAACTCGACTTCTCGACTCACCTGCTTGACTTAACTGTTTGATTCGACAGCTTGACTTAACTACTCGATTCAACTGCTCGACTCAATTGTTCGATTTAACTGCTAGACTGAACCGCTTGACCGAACTGCTCGACTGGACTGCTTGACTAAATTGTTCGATTCGAGTACTTGACTCAACTGCTCAACTAGACTACTCGACTTGATTGCTCGACTCAACTGACAGCTTGATTCAACAGCTCGATTGGACTGCTCGATTAAACTGCTCAACTCAGCTGCTTGACTTCTGTTTGATTCGACAGCTCGACTCAGCTGCTCAAATGGACTACTGGACTCAACTGCTCGAAAAAACTGTTCGACTGGACTACTTGACTCAACTGCCCGACTCAACTGCTCGACTCGACTACTCGAATGAACTGCTCGACTCAACTGTTTGGCTTAACCGCTTGACCCGACTGCTAGACTAAACCATTCGATTCGACTGCTCGACTCAAATGCTCGACTAGACACTCGATTCAACTGCTTGACTGGACTGCTCGATTTAACTGCTCAACTCTACTGCTCGACTCTACTGCTCGACCGGACTGCTTGACTGAACAGCTTGATTTTACTGCGCGACCAGTCTGCTCGACCTGACCGCTCGACTTGATTGTTCGACTCGACTGCTCGACCCAAGTGCTTGGCTCGATTGCTTGATTCGACTGCTCGACTCGTCTGTTCAACTCGATTGCTTGTCGCGATATCATATGGTCGGTGTTCAATCAGACCGGACCAAGTCGCAAAATTTTAATAAATGAGTTCATGATAGCTAGCAAACGATCAAGAATTTTCTAAACAACATTTTACTCTAATCAGAGATCAGACTACACAAATGTTGCAAAGCCAGATGTTTTTATTCAGTTAAATAAAATCCAATACGACCATAAAAAATTAGTTTCAGTTTCCGACTATTTTATGTACAATATCTTAGAGCTATATTATGCAATATAAGAACTCAAAGAACTAATACAAAGATTAAACATCTTCGCAAACACTGGTCAATGGAATGTATCCGCAGTTTTCGGAATTCTGAACAAACATTTTTTTTCGGATCGTAAGATTCGGGCTCAACTAGTGTTTAACAACTTAGTAACGATTGAGATTCAACCATGTGTGTAGAAGGATTTTTTTCGTCAAATGTGGTCCTCTATCACCCCCTGAAATATTCGCACTAAGCTACCTAACACCCTGTTTAATAAAGAATATTAACAGTGCTGCCAGCATTTCAGATTTTCGTATAATTCATAACGTTAGTTATAAGAATGAAGCGCCAGTGATTTGATGTTCGGGTGCTTTTTTGCCAAACGAGCACCACTAATCTCAACAGTTAAGAAATTCAATCTATATTTTATTCTAATTTAAGAAGAAGAATAATTGCAAATCATGGAATTTACTTTTTGATAATTTGGAAGATGTAAACCCGGAAAAAAATAACCATAACACGAAGATAAAAATTATGGCAAGAGTAGGATACAAAATACAGTAAAAACAATAAAAGCTATCGTCCGAAAAGATAACCAAACTATCAAGCTTATTGTTGTCCACCATAACATTCATGGTTTCCAGAGATTCTACCATAAAAATGACGGGTTGTTAAGTATCTTAACAATAAAAAAATCTAGTTTTTCGCGAAAAAAAATTTTTATTTATAGTAAAAGTTATCGTCCTTTTACGGTAATTTTTTAGGCGAAAAAACAAAATATAATTAAAAACCTGATTTAATCCACCTATTGGTGAAAGGAACCTTTGTTATACGGTCTTACTTGCTATTTGAGATAGAAATCGACACGTCTTCGGAACATAATTCATCTATTAGTTAACGTTGCATTGTGCGTTGGTTTACATAAAAATTTTGGAAATTGAATAAGCTTACAAAATTTGAACAAAATAGTAGCACTTACAAATTTTGATAGTTCTTTTTCTTATGAAATTGCTGAGTAAGTTGTTACTAATGTGGGTAAGTGCAAGTAAAAGTAAGTTGTAAGAAGAAATATTATTCTTTAACATATACATTGCATAGTAAAGGTCTAGTTTATAGGTTTTTGAACTATGCATAACTATGCATCAATAAGGTTTTCTTGAAAAAATTTCATCAATTTTTATTAACCTTCGGTTACTCACGCTGTTGTATACTGAATAACATGTGTAGGTTTTTGAATGCCATATTTACCAATCGGAGTTTAACTAACGTATATTCTTCAAAAAAATATTCAGCAAAATGTCTGAATTATTCAATGCAATAATACTTTAAATTGTTAGGAAAATAGATCAGCATAAACCGAGAGCACAGAAACGAAGCAAGCAGCATGTGAGGTGTACGAGGTTGCCACCTGGTTTTCCCAAAAATCTGGCGAACACGAATAAAAGTGTCTGGCAAAAATCTGGTGGTAAATTAGTCCGACGGGGAGGCGTTTTCCTGAAAAAATCTTGCTCGTTTTGCTCCCCGTAGATGCAAAATTTTGTCCAAAATTAGAAGTGATGACCTTTTTGCAAGACGGATAATCGAAAATCTGGCACAGTGCCAAATATCTGGAAGGTTTTAAGCTTTGTCTGTTGGTCTGGCGCGCAATCAAAAATCTGGCAAAATCCAGATTTATCTGGCATACTGGCAACCGTGGGTGTACCGCTATTGGCCCCAAACTGGAATTTTTTCACGTTACTTCATATGGAAAAATGATGTCTGTATGTAGCAAAACTATCAGCAAATGTAAAATGTTTAAAATGTATCCGTCAGTTGGTAGTCGAGTAATTCGGGGTTAAAATCAGGGTATTTTTATAATCAAACTTCTACAGTTCCTAAACAAGCAAACATAGAGGTATACTATTTTCAGCAAAGTTGTGTATTTTTACTATTTGTATAACTTTGTAACACATGAAAAAGTCATACAACAATTACAAAAAGAGCTAAAATAGAAAAACTGATTTTACAAATACAGAAACAATAAATAAGATTTCTCTGTCTTCGCTTCTATCTCAGGTTACAGTCTTCAGCAAAATTTCTTGTAATAATAGGCTCTAAAACTTTGCAGAACATATCAATGTGTTATATTGAAACTGAAAAAAAAATTTTTTTTCACTTTTAGGGGGATTAATCCAAATTTAAATTGCACCAGATGATAGAGCATTCAATTTCAAGAAACTCTTCCAAAGGTTCGATAAACTTAAAAACAAGTTTTCCTAGTCAAAACTCTAGTGCGCACGTTTTCTTTGGTTTTGGGTTATTGTGCGCGCGAGTAACTGTGTTGCAAAAGTTGGCGCGAGCGTTTGAGGATTGATATCTTTTGACCGGTAAAACCAATTCTTCTGAAATTTTGCATATATATTCGTAGTGTCAAAACCTCTCGTTTGATATTAAAATAATTGAAATTAGGTATATTATCTTGGTTAAAATCATTGTAAATTATTGTTAATTTTGGTGTGGTGTATACGATTGCTCATAACTTTCAAATTAAACGTCCAATCCAAAAACCATTCAATAGTGATCTATCCGGCTATATTACCTGCCAAATAAAACTAATAGCGCATAAATCGGCTTGGCCATCTCTGAGAAACAGGCGATCATTTGAACCTTATCAAAAATGGTTTTTAAGGCTAACTTTTAAACTGCTTGTCCGTTTTCAATAAAACTTGGTAAAAAGTTTAGTAACAGCAAGAGCTTTTGTTTGGTACTAAGATCGTTAAAATTGGTTGCGTAGTTCAGGAGAAACGCGTGTCACGTAGTTTTCACATTTTTGCTTATAACTTTTAAACGAAACGTCGGACCGCAAAGCAATTCAATAGTGATATACTAGATAATAATACCTTTCAAACAAAAGTAAAAGCGATCAAATCGGTTCAGCCATCTTCGAGAAACAGGCGATAGAAAATGGGCTGCACATACACACATACACACATACACACATACACACATACACACACACACACAGACATTGCTCAGTTCGTCGAGCTCTATCGATTGGTATATGTGATTCGGCCCTACGGGCCTCGGATCAATTTCGTGTTTTTCGACCAATTTCTAAACCTTTGTTATATAGTATAACAAAGGTAAAAAGGCAGTAAATTTATGATGAAATATGGCCAATTCTATAGCATAAAATAAGAAACAAAAATATTAATAAAATTTGGATTTGAGGCACTTTTACAATAAATTTACCGTACGTTTCAATGTTCACAATAAAAACTGTTTTAGATGCATTGTTTCTACTACAAAATATAATGTAAATTTTTTTTCGGGAATAAATCAAAAAATGCAAGAAAATAATAAAGATGGTAGTTTGAAGAACAAAGAATGAAGAAATTAAAAAGTAAAAAACGGTTTATAAAAACGATAGGCAATAAGAAAAAGAAATAAATAATAAAGATCAACGAAAAATAAAAAAATAAGGAATACTAAATAAAAGACAAAAAACTAAATAATTGGGGTCAGTCCCGGCGTAGTGGTCAGCATTCACGCCTCTCACACCGAGGACCCGGGTTCAAATCCCAACGCCACAGAAGTCACGAATGACAAGCTGTTAAAGAGACTATAATAAAAAAAAAAAAAAAAAAAAACTAAATAGAAAGAAAAAAATAAGGAATAAAGAAAAAAGAACAAAGAATAAAAAGAATAAAGAATGAAGAACGAAGAAAGAAAAATGAATAAGATAATAGAAAAAAATTTGAAGTTTGAAATTTGAAGAAATTGATAAAATATATGAAAAATAGGAAAAAGTAAGAAAAATAAACTGCAACTTTTGGTTGGAATCTTTTAGAATGAATTCTCACCTCACACATACTGTTAAGAACCCTTCAATAAACTTGAAAACTCCGTACTTTTGAAATGCATGCTGTCGTACACTTTTATAGAGAACCCTATTAGTAAGGCAAAACGAAGTCAAATGTAAATACTTCGTCCAGTAGCAATCTGCTGCGGCCGTTGAAAGTTGTTTTGCCGTCCTTCCCATTAGCTTTATTCCTCGGAAATTGATTCATTATCCAGCATGAAATAACCATCAAATAATATTCAAAAGATAAATTTCAGCTCGGTGATCAATTTTCTTCGAAACACTTCAGTAGAGACGCGTAAAACTGAAAACGACAAAATAATGTGAAACAATAAAATAAACCATAATGTTTTTTTTTGTCTGTTGTTGTTATTGATCGAAGCGAACATGCAAAGCGGTTGATAGGTAGGAATGAAAAAAAAAACTAAAAACATAAAAAAGCGCAGGCATGTCATGGGAAATGGAAAAGCTCCCAACCAACGCGATGATTGTCCGCCCGCGGCTCACTCATTCGCTCGGTTCGGTAGTCAAATGGCTGGATTCACAATACCTACGAAGGTAATTGATATTCCGAATGCGTGACCCCAGCGGCACCTATTCGCACCGTCCATCCGTCAGTCCACTCCGTCGCGTCATCGTTCCGTCACAGTTGGCGCTGGCTGATCGGTTTCGAATCGAGTGACATTTGCTGCACTTAGCAACATGTCGTCCGTTGTTGATTTTGTTCGGTGGGCAAATCATTTGCATCGAAATTATTTCCACACTTTCCAAGGCTACCGCCGTTGTCCCTTCGGGTACGGCCGATTGGACGAAGGACGGAGAGGAGGAGGAGGACGAGGATATGCGCGGTGCAAGGTAGGTCGTCATTATCGCGACAGTTGGATCATAAATTCGGTCGGTCATGCCAGTTCGGTTTCCTGTCCTTTCTCGTTGGCTGACGGTTGATGGTTTGCTTTTTTTTCGACTGTACATTCGATCGTGATGGATTCACGATCACGACGTGTGTAGTTTTTTGGGTTGAAAGACGTGTTTTCGAATTTGTTAAAATAGTGACTTCATTTGGGGTCAACCATTCTTTGGACTTTGGAAGAGTTCATGGCCATGTTCAATGAATCCGGATAGTCTGAATCGGTTAATCGATTGTTGAAAGTTATTGTAAAATAATTAGGAGTACTTATTCTTGTAATGGTCTGAAAAAAATCCATTAAACCATTTTTTCCTCATTTTGTTGCTTGTTTTACGTTGAAGCTGTCTGCCCTCGTTTGCAATCTGCACTGTTATTATTTTATGGGGTAATATTTTGCTAGAATTTATAGTTGCCGAATCAGTCAGCCGGGGATCGGAGTAGATTTTTCTTTTCGATCGAGCGGCGTACAATAGAAAAAGTGCACAGCACAAAGCAATCGATTGTCTAGTCTTGTCTGGTGGAGAGAAAACGGTCCCATTCCGGATCGTTCGATACGCTGTATTCAGTAATTATATGGAAGGCAGGAATACACCGCGCTGCCAACCCGGACGATTACCGTTTTTTCCCCTCGCAGTCGACCGTCGTGGTTGCCTCGTTTAAATCAAATTACCGTCAAGATTTATCATTTTCGCTAAACACCAACCGGTCATTAGTATATTCCTGCTTGATGGTGGCGTGGCCTTCGATCGCATCGAACTGGCTGCGGCTGGCGATTGCAGTAGTCCTGGCAGACTGGCGCACTGGCGTACAGCCTAGTAGCATCATCGAGCGAGAGCAAACTGTGGGAAACCGCACCCGCACTCGTTCGTCGCCCAGCTGCCACCGAAGGCTGCTGCGATTATGAGAGCCATTTTGAATGGGAGCTGTTTTCGCCGATGTAGTCAACAGTGCAAAAGCCTACTAAAACGCGCGATAATTGTTAATTATAGACTTCGAGCCGATTAGAAACGTAGAGATTTTGCACAAAAAAAAACTATGAAGAAATTGCAAAACGTGACCAGCCGTAAAACTCTGCTCTGCCCTATTCGTCGTTGCTCCTAAGTGTGGATAGAGGCAGTTTTAAAGGTTAGGCGTTGATGACCACTGCCGGGTTGCTGCTGCTGGAAATGTTGCATTTTAGAACAGTCGTAAATTAAATTAGTCTTTTCACAGCTCTGACCCGGCAAATGGTGGCCCGCTTTTGGCGAACAAAGGTTTGCTTTGATTTGGCAAATGTTTTTTTTTTTCATTCGCGGCAGCAGCCTGTGTGCTACACATATAGCTATATTTCGGTATCAGTTTCGACAGTAAAACCACACCATCGGATAGTAAATTAATAACCATAAAAGCGCAATCGCGCGCCCCGTCCGCGAAAGGCGACGGGGAATTTTCGATAGGCAACTCCTCGGAGGACAATGGAGTGCTTCTTGTGCCGGGCGGGCCAGGGCATTATTGGGGTGTTCGGAATTTATTGGGAAGGTTGTGCCGGTTCAGTAGCGGAGACGGTGATTTCGGCAAAAAAACTGATACTGCATGGGAGGTTGAAATTTTAATATTAAAACAATTAACAAGCTACTTTTATTCCAGTACATTCCGATCGTACTAACCGTGTAACGCTTAACGACAAGGTCGTCAGAGTACAGTTATGTCAGTCAGTATGGCACCGAATATCATCCTTGCCTTCCCTTCTTCAGTGTACCAATATACTCCCATAGATTCGAGAAACCATCACATAAAAATAAAATCAGTTCAACTAACCTGCTAGCCGTAATAAGATCTTGCAACTCAAAGCACTAAACATTGTATTCTATAGGTTCAATTACTTTTTGGGTCATAAATTACACTAAATACTGAGATTTCTGCCCAATTAAAATTCATCACTATATTTTCACTTTTTCGCCGTCGATTTTTCGTTAATTTTTTTCGGCGTTCCAGTTGTCACAGACACAAAAAACTTACCCGAACCCGAACAGTTATTTGGTAAGATAATGTAATGATTTTGCCCAAACTGTTCACTTGAAATGATATGAAAAACTTTATTTCGTTTCGATTGCAATTCCGAATCCGCCACCGTCGTTGTTGTACGTTGCCAAGGGAACGGACGTTTATATGGAGTGATGCCATATTTTCGTTGAGCATGAAATTGACCAAAAAATTTCGCTATTAAATTAAAGGTCGTAAAGTGTCAAAAATATACTTATAAAATTCACTGATAATAAAATTCACCGTAAACAGCATTTTATGTGAGAGAATTACTATCAGATCTCGTTCAACAACGCGATTCTACGTTTCATAATTGTTCATAACATATTATTACCTACTACTAGCAACTCTGTTCTCGTCGTGAAAGTACAGAAGTCAGTAAAAAATGCAACTGGACTCTGCCGACTTTCACCTTAAACACTAAATTTTTTTTTTACCAACTGTCTGTTCTTGTACAGAACACTATTTATGTACAATGATGCACCATTTTCGGCGGAAATCTGTCCGATTTTTGGATAGATAGCACTAGAAAACTTGAGTTTTTCGGGCAAAATTTATTTTTATGCAAATGTGATCGTATTCGGAAGCACTCCGATAGCTTCCAGGCAGCAAGTCTCACAGTCAATGTAGCAAAGACTAAGTCTATGGTAGTGAACACTGACAATCCCACAAGTTTCATAGTAGCGGAAAAACAAGTTGAATAGGTGGACGCCATTCGATATCGATAGCCAGACAACGCCCGATGGTGGTACCAAGACTGATATAGCCATACGGATCAGGAAGGCCAGGGGTGCCTTTGCAGGTCTGCGAAACATTTGGCGCTCAAAGCAGAACACTCTACATACGCAAACCCGAATTTTCAATTCAAACGTTGAATCCGTATTGCTACATGCCTGCGAAACGTGGTGCATGTCTGCCGAGATATATCATTCGTGCCTGGTGGCCTGACAACTGGATATCCAACGAGGAACTCCATCGTCAATCTCATCAACGGCCGATAGTATCTGAAATTCGAGAACGTAGGCGGAAGTGGAATCCATAAGGACACCATAGAGAGGCAGACCCATAGGCTCAAGGCGACGCAGCTTAGCCAACGACATCCGGGCTGTTTACGAGAAACTGTCCCGGCGACAAGTGAAAGCCATGGTGAATAACTGTCGGCAATGGTGATCTCTGAGTTTATCCCTTTGTTCTGCCGGACCGGCGTACATGAGCCGGGAAAAAATCTACGCAAATTCGATTAAAATGACTCAGAAGGGTATCATCTACCGGTATTCTTGCTTGAAACTGTGGACAACCGCAGTTTATGTGCTTTCCGCTTGTCAGTATTTACATTGATCGTTTGAATTCATACTCTTAGTACTTAACTTCGGTTAACTTTGATCATGGAAAAAAAGAGCTTAGAAAAACTTTCTAAGCATATCCACTGTGTGCTTTGTCCCATCCACAGAAAACGCCGCCTACAAAATGCTCTCCCAGATTTTGTTGCGTCGTCTATCACCAATAGCAAGAGAATTCATTGGGCAGTATCAAGCGGGCTTTATGGGAGTCCGTGCTACTACGGATCAAATTTTTACTCTCCGACAAATTCACCAGAAATGTCGAGAGCACAACGTGCCCACGCATCATATTTTCGTGGATTCAGGGCAGCATACGATACAGTTGAACGTGAACAGCTATGGCAGATAATGCACGAGTACGGTTTTCCGGTCAAACTGACGCGGCTGATCAAAGCTACTCTGGAGCGATTGAAGTGTTACGTGCGCGTTTCGGGAACACTCTCGAGTCCTTTCGAATCACGCAGAGGGTTGCGGCAAGGTGATGGACTGTCCTGTATGTTATTCAATATCGCTATTGAAGGTGTGACCAGGCGAGCGGGCATCGAAACGAGAGGAACGATCTTCAGCAAGAGTAGCCAACTCCTAGCCTTCGCAGACGACCTTAACATCATTACTAAGAACCTTGAGACGGCGGAAACAATCTACGCCAGACTAAAAACGGAGGCTAGGAAGATAGGGGGACAAATCAATGCGTCGAAAACCCAATATACGGTAGGAAGAGGCTCCAGAGAAAGCAACGTTTGCCTCCCACGGACAGTAACTATTAATGCTGATGAACTGGAAGTGGTTGATGAGTTCGTATATTTGGGATCTCTGGTCACCGCCGACAATAATACGAGTAAGGAGATCCAACGTCGGATTCAAGCAGCCTATTTTTCCCTCCGTAAGATGCTTTGATCTGGGAGCATGCGCCGTCGTACAAAGCTGATGATGTACAAAACGTTAATCAGACCGGTAGTCCTCTACGGACTTGAGACAGTAACTTTGCTTACGGGAGACATACGTGCACTAGCCGTATTTGAACGAAAGGTGTTGCGGACTATTTTTGGCGGAGTACAAACCGAAAGCGGAGAGTGACGGAGGCGTATGGATCACGAGCTACGGGTACTGTTTGGAGAGATTCCCATCGTACACCTGGCGAAAGTTGGGAGACTACGGTGGGCCGGCCACCTTCTCTTCAAGAACGCCATCGGCACCAGGAATAGAGGGGCCCAACGTGCTAGATGGCTCGAGCAGGTTGAAGCCGACTTGCGTGTGTCGAGACGCGTAACGAATTGGCGACGAGTAACCCAGGACCGAGTACAATGGAGAGAAATTCTTGATACGGCAAGAGCCACTCCGACTTTCGGCTGCTAAAGTACGTAAGTAAATATCCCCCCGAGCTGTTGCCAAGTAAAATTTTTGACCTGGCATTTGCCCGAAGTCAGCCTTGACATAGGTTTCATCGTCCATCAGAAGACACCCGTCGAACTTGGTTAGCACCCGGTCGTATAGCTTTCGAGCACGGGTTTTGGCCGCACTATTCTGTTTTATATTTCGGTTTGGCTGTTTACTAGCTCGATACGACTTGATTCCTTTCCAGAGTCGAATTCTCCTCACGGTACTATGGGCAGCACCGAATTTTATGCCCAAATCACGGTCCGACAGATTGGGATTCCTCTTGATGGTCTTCAAAATCTTATCACGCAGTTTCCGGTCGACAGTTCCACTCCGATGATTAGTGTTGTGACGCCGCAGAATAAGAAAACGATCTTTGCAATTCGAGCCTTTTTAGCGTCGATCAAAACTAAAAGATATATTTTGACCGTTAGTGTTATTTTGGTCTTAACGTTATTTTTACTTCCTACTTACATTATTGTTTTCTATCTGCCTTGATTTATGCGAACTTCTTTTGCTATCTATCGTGCCGTAAATTGAACCACCCTAATAAATATTTTCCCGGCTTTAGTTTTCAATGTTATTGTAAATCGTGATAAATTGCTCACAGCTCCGATATTTGTAGTTTGTGTTTTTGCCTTTCCGTTTTAGCTTTTCCGTATCAACACTCGTATCTCTACTCGTATTCAAACTATTTTTCTTCCCGCAAAACACTTTCTTGATACTACAACAGCTATTTCTTCGTGCTATCTTTCAACTCACTTTCGAGAACTCTTTCCAACTATCGGCCTTTTATACTCTATAAACTTCAACTATCTTCAACTATAAATTCTATACACTCCGACTATCTAAGATGACTTTCACTTTTCAATCAATCTTCTATCCGCTGTTTATTTTCTTCCAAGTCTCACTGACACAACTTTGTTTATTTTCTTCTGTCAACTTAAGTTCGTTGCGCGAGGGCCTCACCAGTGTGGCCAGAACAATTAGCTTGAGGCTTCCGAATCGTCGTCAATGTTTCCATATACCGTTTAATAACGCACCATACGGTATTTCCGGGAAATTTCAACTGTTTAGCTAGCCTAGATGCAGACCACAATAGATTTTCCAAATAACTGTGCAAAATTTTTTCCCTTCTTTCGACCTTCATGTTGTTTGTTTACAAAATACAGTCGTTTTGCGGAATGTCAAAAATACGTAGGTGAAGCTAACAAAATTATTGACACGTGAGCGTCACGAACTTCCAAATCCGTCCACCAAGAGCGTCACAATATGAGCAAAAGTTTTTGTTCCAATTCTAAATGAAGCAAGCTTTAGTTGTACAGGCAACAACAACGTAGGTTAGTACACGATCAATATTTATAAAATATATCGTGGGTTATTATATACTTTTTGGCTGGATCATGCAATTACAGCTAGATTTATTATCAAAATCTGATTTAATTACTTAAAAACATGCAAAGAATCTAACGATATAAACAACACAAACGAAATAATCATTTATATTACTGAACAAAATTTTATAATTTAGTTCTATTGTAATCTTTTACCGCTGCTGTTAAAATTATACACAATTGAATCGGAAAATTGTCTACTTTTGTTGCATTTTGCAACAACTACCATACTGGCCTACGGATCTGCGATACTGCGTTTCCTACCGTTGCATTCTTTTCATTTGGTAGTCTGATACTTTGTGAATGTTTCGATCACTTGGGATATGGTTGATCGTACGATTCCGAGCTGTCTACCGATCCTTCGACGAGAAGCATTTGGATTTTCGAAGTGAATGCCTGATTTTTCTGTGCGCTTTTTCATTTTTGCTCATAAAGGAAAAAGTTACACACAAATGAGTGTGTCCAATTTTTTTTTCAAACACAGTCTTAATTGAATAAAATAGAAAACAACATTTTTTCAAGTGCGTATTAACTTTTCCCGGGGAAACCGAGGAAAGTTACCGTTCACTTTCAACGCATTAGCCTAACGGCAATATGACAGCTCTGCCTTCACCTCCCTCGTTTAGCCAAACAAAACTAAAGCGATTACTACTCTATTTCGAGATGAATTATTGTGTTTCCCTTTCTCTTTCGGTTTTACTTTCACCCCGATGCAACTGCGGCTCGTAACGCATCGCACCGACTGCCGAATGCACTCTTCTCCTCCGATCAAACTCGACACGATTGTTCTATTGAATCGATAGTTTCCGCTACCGTGAATCCGTGCGGTTTATCGCAAGCGGAAACACTTTCCACTCCGGTTCGGTCAACAGTTTAAAGTTCGAATCGTTTATCTCCCATCGCTGGGTGATTAAGTCCCGCAAAACTGGAAACCGTCTGCACCCTAATAACCGTAATCAGGTGGATTTTGTGGTGCGTGATCTCCAGTTATCCTCCGCATAATGACACGTCTGCTGCCGTGCAGAAACCTGTTGCACCCATAGGCGGAATCACACACCTATCAGGAATTAATCAAACTGCTGGATCGTTCTGTTCGTCATGCTCTTCGTGCTCTTTGGATTATAAGAATGAAAGTTGTGTGAAGGGAAAAGTCGGCCCAGATGGAAACGACAGAGACACAAAACGCGAACGTGAAATTCAAACTAACCGGCACCCTCTATAAAGCTCAAACTCACACACGCCTGCTGTGAGTAAAAGCATAATTCGGAAAATTATAGTCTCAAACTACTTCAACATAACCATTGACTGTGATGTGTGGCCTGCAACAACGGTTCCTGCGATGTTCTACGTTTCCGAAAACTGAATGACAATTAGGGGAAAAGGACATGTTTTTGGTCCCTCCGAATGTGCTGCTCACTGTGGTTGATAGGTCGAAAATGGTTTCCCGCTGCCTTTGATTATGCTAATTTGCTGCTGGTCTTTGTTGAGCGCAAATCGTCAGTCAGTCAGTCCGTAATCGGTCGAATTTTTACGAAAATGAAAGTTTTTTCGGGTATGGGTATTATAAAAACCAACCGATTCGAAACAACAAAGTGTGTGGAAATTCCGAATTGCCCTGGCTGGCTGCGTGCGCGCAGTTCGTTCGGTCTGACTGTGTGAAGAAAATCGCGTGCATATCGTTATGATTCGTCAGACAGAAGCAGTCTTTGAATGTTTTGATTCAATATCACGCGATACTGAATGGATATAATTTAAGACAAGAAATAAGAGAAGGGAGAACAAAGTTCACAGGTGAATGTCATTTATTCCCAATAATATTTTTATACACGTTTCGTTGCTTTCGGGTTAAAACTCCTCTGTTATTCTTTGAATATCAATTATGTCAATAATTGATGATTAAATTCATAAAAATAAAATGATTCGTTGTTTAAAATTTATTTTGCAAACTGACAGATCGTCACTCTGCTCACAGGCACTCTAGTCGTGCCATGGTGTGTTGTATGATCGAAGTTACTTACTTACTTTAGCAACCGAAAGCCGGGGTGGGTCTTGCCGTATCAAGAATTCCTCTCCATTGTACTCGGCCCTGGACTACTCGTCGCCAATTCGTTACACGTCTCGACACACGCAAGTCGGCTTCAACCTGATCGAGCCATCTAGCACGTTGGGCCCATCTATTCATGGTTCCGGTGGAGTTCTTGAAGAAAACGCATTCCACTGCACAGTCGTCGTCCGGTATCCTTGCGACGTGGTCGGCCCACCGTTGTCTGCCAACTTTCGCCAGGTGTACGATGGGAATCTCTCCAAACACTACCTGTAGCTCGTAATTCAAACGCCTGCGCCACTCTCCGCTTTCCGTTTGTACTTCGCCAAAAATAGTCCGCAACACCTTTCGTTCAAATACGGCAAGTGCAGGTATATTTTCGTAAGCAAAGTTACTGTCTCAAGTCCGTAGAAGACTACCGGTCTGATTAGCGTTTTGTACATCGTCAGCTTTGTGCGACGGTGTATGCTCCTTGATCGAAGCGTCTTGCGGAGGGAAAAGTAGACTCGATTTCCAGCTTGTATGCGTCGTTGGATCTCCTTACTCCTATTATCGGCGGTGACCAGAGATCCAAAATATACGAATCACTTTCAGTTCTTCGCCGTCAATATTCACTGCCCGTGGGAGGCAAACGTTGATTTCTCTGGAGCCTCTTCTTACCATATATTTGGTTTTCGACGCACTGATTTGTAACCCAACCCTGTGTTCAGTCCATCATTGCTGCAAAAATATACAAAATTGGTTTAGAAATTGCTAAGCTAAAGGGTGTCCCACATCAGATTGCATAACGGAAAAGCGCTGTAGAAAACTACCTGGTTGACCGACCCGTTTCAAATAACAAAATATAACCCATTAGTAAGCTTTTGGCATATGCATTTATTTCATTCAACTTCAATACCATAACCGTATGCTCGCACCTTCCGTTTAAATTCACTCATAAAGTTCTGTAAAACATCTGGCTGCAGCTTCTTCTGTACGGAAATCCACTTTTTCTTCATGTCTTCCTCAGATTTGACTTCCTAAGGATGCTTCCGTAGTACCTGCTTCATTATTACTTACTTATCTACTTATGAGTCCATGTCCGCCGGTCCGGCAGAACAGAGGGATGAAATCAGAGATTTTCACTGCTGACGGATAACCGCCATGGCTTTTACCTGTCGCCAGGACAGGTTCTCGTCTACAGCCCGGATGTCGTTGGCTAAACTCCGTCGCCATGAGCCTCTGGGTCTGCCTCTTCTACGCTGTCCTTGTGGATTCCAGTCGAGTGCTTCTCTGCAAACCTCGTCCGCTCCTTTCCGCAAGGTGTGTCCGATCCACTTCCACCTACGTTCACGAATTTCTGTGGCTATCGGCCGTTGATGACACCGACGATGGAGTTCCTCATTGGATATCCAATTATCAGGCCACCAGGCACGATTGATGTATCGCAGACACCGGTTAATGAATACTTGCAGTTTTTGCGTTGTCTACGGATTTAACGGATTTAACGCAGTACGGATTTAACGTTTGAATTAAAGATTCGGGTTTTCGTACGTAGAGTGATCTGGTTTGAGCGCCAAATGTTTCGAAGACCTGCAAAGGCATCCCTGGCCTTCCTGATCCGTGTGGCTATATCAGTCTTGGTACCACCATCGCGGGTTGTTTGGCTACCAAGATATTGAAAGGCGACTACCGGCTCAACTTGTTGTCCCGCTAATGTGAAGTTGGTGGGATTGTCAGTTTTCACTACCATAGACTTAGTTTTCGCTACATTGACTGTGAGACCTGCTGCCTGGGAGCTCTCGGAGAGGTCGTCTAACTTGCTCTGCATATCGTTTCGGCTTTGTGCGAGCAAGACAATGTCGTCGGCTAGGTCGAGGTCATTTAGCTGCTCCATCGTTAGATCCTCGATTTGGACCAATCCTCGATTTGGTCTACTGTCAATTGCTCCAACTAATATCTCATCCATAACGATGAGAAACAGAAGCGGTGATAAAATGCAGCCCTGTCTCACGCCAGCAGTAACCCTTATGGGGTCGGACAAGACGCCGTCGTGCAAAACCTTGCACGAGAACGCCTCGTACTGAGCCTCGATGAGATGGACTAGCTTATCTGGAACTCCTCTACGCCTAAGTGCGCCCCAGATGTTTTCGTGATTGAATCGGTCGAACGCCTTTTCGAAGTCAACGAACACCAGCAGAAGAGAGCCCTGGAATTCGTTGATCTGCTCCAATATAATGCGGAGCGTTGTGATATGGTCTACACATGATCGGCTAGCACGGAATCCAGCTTGCTGCCGCCGGAGAGTAGCGTCGATCTTCTCCTGGATCCGGTTGAGGATTACCTTACAGAGTACTTTGAGAGTAATACAGAGCAACGTGATGCCACGCCAGTTACCGCATTTTGTTAGGTCTCCTTTCTTAGGGACTTTGACCATCAATATGCCCTGCATCCAGTCCACCGGAAAAGTTGCGGTTTCCCAAATATTGCTGAAAAGCTGATGCATCATCTGAGCTGACAAATATGGGTCAGCTTTGAGCATTTCGGCTGAAATACGATCTATCCCTGGCGCTCTATTGGATTTCATACTATTGATGGCTGCTACAATTTCATCCAGCGATGGCGCCTCCGAGTTCACGTGATTGATTCGACGAACTGTAGGCGTCATATGCTGCTGGTTTTGTTGGTCTCTAACATTTGAAACTCGGAAGAGCTGTTCAAAATGTTCAGTCCATCGCTTAAGCTGTTCTGTACGGTCAGTCAGTAGCTGACCAGCTCTGTCCTTTAGCGGCATCTTTGTATTCATCCTGGCACCACTAAGGCGGCGAGAAATATCGTACAACAAACGGATATCACCATTGGCGGCGGTGGTTTCTCCTTGTTCGGCTAGGGAGTTAGTCCAGGCTTTCTTGTCCCGCCTACAAGCACGTTTAACAGCCCTCTCCAGTTCGGCGAGTTCATAATTACTTCCTCCGAAACATCACATTTATGCTAAGCGATGAAGAACAGTAGCCCGGGAAGCTGCCGGAAGTCCGCTTTGACATAAGTCGCATCATCCATGATGAGACAGTGAGGCTCCGTGTACAGTTTTCGGGCCCGTGACTTTCCCACCGTATTTTGCCGTTCGTCACGATTTGGAGCCTTCTGCACTTTGTACATATGCAGTAGTCCGCCCAGTCCTTGGGTCTCTGAACGAAAGACTTGGACAAATTCAACTTTTTGGCCACATCCCTGACCGAAACATTGGGGTTCCGTTTATTCGCTTTCACGACACGCTTGTGATCCTGATCACTAATAGAACATCCATTCTGACCGCATCTCTCCATCCGGCCGATGCTCAGTTTCGTAGTAACGTTTAATCACACGCAGTGGTTGGAGAATTCGCGAAAAGGTGATCGTTTGAATCGATGAACATCCCTCATGAACACCCACTATTCGCCTGCCTCGGCGATAATGCACGCATCAGCTTTGAATTTTATCACGAACAGAACCTCAATGTGAACATCAGAATTCGTTCAAAAATTGAATATTGAACATTGTGTGTGTTCGATTTATCGGATAGAGAATGTCCGGGGACGCCAGAAAGTATTCAAAATAATATTACCACGAAAAGGGAATAGTTTAAAGTAGTGTTAGTGGCTTTACAAGCACCAGAAAGCAGTAATTTGCACTTTTGCGTTGCTCACGATATTCGTATATTCAGCGATGCTATGAAGCGTGAGTGTATGATGCTCATTGTTATAGACGAATTGAACCACTCGCGTAGCTGTTTTATCATGATAAAAACCGTTTGCCGATGCTCGGCGTATATATTCATTTTGCGAGTTTTCCAACCTCTGATCACACGGCTTATCGTTGACTGCACGATTCCGAGTTGTTCTCTGATGTCCCGATGAGAGAATTGAGGATTATTGAAGATTTTGTGCTTGCACAAAAACACTCCGCGACGTTGCTTTTCGGGTGACGCCATTTTTTCCAATTGTCGAAAAACTGACAGCGATAAAAATACAGTGTCATAATACACTCTAAACTATTTCTACCCAAATTTTCAATAGAAAATACCTAATCGGTAATTTTCTATACAGCGTTTTTTTCGTCATACAATTTGATGGAGAATACCTTTTATCAGTGTTGAAAAGCTACCATTTTTCGAAATAGTTTTTTTAGGAAGGAGCGTCTATATCATATACCTTTCAGAAAGACAAAGAAAAAACAGAAAAATTCGAACGTTAAAATTTTCGACGTTTATTCACGACCACAAACTGCTCTAATCTTTACAGTATTGGGGAAACTGACAAAATCGGGAAAAAAAATTTTCGCATTTTTTTTTTCAAAATTTAAGACTTAAGACCTTGCAATATCGAAGACTTCCACTAAAAATTAAATTATAACCCTCAATTGGTGAACCGAAAGCTCAATTAACCGGGCACAGCACACTGGTTCAAAACCTTTTTTGGTGCACATTAGCTTTGAGCGGAAAAACGTGGTTTTAGGTTTATGGAACCTTTGGAAGAGTTTGTTAAAATTAAAAGTTCTATCGTCCAGCGGAATTCAAATTATGATTATTCCCCCTAAAAGTGCAATAAAAAGTTTATTTTTCTTCAGTTTCAATATAACACATTGATGTGTTCTACAAAGTTTTACAGCATATTATTCCAAGAAATTTTGCTGAAGACAGTAATCTTCTATCTCTTCAGCAAAGATAGAAAAATCCTATTTCTCATAAATGAAAAATCGTTAAAATCAGTTTTTCTATTTTAGCTGTTTTTGTAGTTGTTGTATGACTTTTTCCTGTTTTACAAAGTTGTACAAATAGTGAAAATACACAACATTTCTGAATATAGTAAACCTCTTTCTTTGCTTGTTTAAGAACTGTAGAACTTTTACTATAAAAATACCCTAATTATGACCCCGATTTGCAGGCAAGAAGGTATCATTTTATTCAAAAACTCTCCCCAGAGAATTAGAATAGTTTCAAGCAGGCTGAAAAGTTTTATAAATCATGTTTAAAAGCACAAAAGTTGAACAAAATTTATAGGCTGACAAAATCGGGATAAAAAGCTGGAAAAATCGGGAGCTAACCAAATCGGAACATTACTGTATTTGCCTTTCTTTTTCGCCATGAAACACACAAATGAAATGAAAACCTAGTTTATTCCGCGGATATTGCATAGGCCTCTCAAAAACAAAACTTAAAACCTCACAAGAATGTCACCCAATGTTCCCAACCTTGTCGAATAAATCCCGGCCGGTCACCTGTTCCCTGCTTGGCGACCATCAGCGGCAGAAGAGCATCGCGAGCGAATTTGTGCAATGTCAGCACTCACCTGAGTTGGTCTCATGGTTTTATTCTTCTTTTTTTACAACGCAGCAAACCGTGAAATGTATCCACTACTCGGGTAGATTTTTCTTTTTATTTGCGCGTTGACCAATCGGTTTGCACTTCAGCCGCTCTCCGCTACTCCCCGTCATCACTGACCGTTCAAGTCCAGTCCAGAAGGTTTCGGTAAGGCAAACAACGAACGGAGCAAACGGGGCTCACGCAAAACGGATCACAGCGAACGCCCAAGGGAAACATTTTTACATGCACTTACTGTCTGGTTTGCTCGCGATTTTCGCGTCTTTAACTTACTGGCGGTGCGACGCGATGGTGGCCCGGAGCGGTAAGTAGTAAAAGAAGGGACGGGGACGGGGATGTCTTATAAATGCACTTACATTAACGTTTAAATTTACATTCGCGAGCTTTGGGCTCGAGGCACGTTTTCCTTTCGACTGGCATTCGGACTCATCCCCCTGAGAAGCTCGAGTCCAATTTGGAAAGTGCTCGTTATAAAATTATTATTATTAACTGCTGGTAAAAGGACATTAATGGCTTCATACCGCTTGAATTAATTTGCATACATTTGTATAGAAACCAATTTGCTGTTCACTTTCGACTTTGACAGCAGCTGCACGGTATTGCATTTGAAAATGCATTCCATCCATTACCGGAACGGCCGGCGGAACGGAAGCGTCGTTACTTTTCGTAATGATGACGGTACGGCATTGGGTAATAAAATTTTGACACGGATGCTTTCCTACCCTGCCGAACGTCCGTAAAACGGACAATAGATAAACATTGTCCTTTCATGGTGCACCTGCTTGATGGTCTCGTTCGTGCTCTTACGCCGAGCTCAGGTTCATCGTTTGTCTGTCACTAAAGTCACTGCGGCTGACGGAGCAAAGACTCCTCGGCGTCCGTCGGCAGAGTGCATTGGAAATTGATTAACCCACACTCGGCTCACCTATTTGGCAAAATACATAGCAGAGGATTCGCATTCATGATTCTAAGACTTTCCGACGATTGATTGATTGATTGACTGATTGATAGGTTGACCGGGCGAAAGACATGTCCATTTACTTCTTTCTTCTTGCGCTACTTTTGAGTGGCATTTTTGGAACAACCACAAATACTGGCTGCTCAATAACGGATGTCAAAAAATGCTCCCCTAAGGGGCATCGGAAAAATTACCCCATCGAATTTGACTAATTTTCTAACTCTTTCAACCTCGGATCTTCACCGGATTCGACAGGCCACGCGGCGGCGGAAGAGTTCTAATTCTAGTCAAAAATTGCCAACTCACGGCTTAGCGTCGTCATTCGACGTGCAAGTCATACACATGCAGAGGAATTCGGTACGCGGTAATAAGTAGCTTCGGTAGAACGGAGGGACGGATCGGCAGCCCCTTAACTTTGTACGTCTAGGCAAACGCACCGACAGCGATAAAGGGTGGTGGCGAAAAGCGACAGGAGGAGTGGGTCCGTCAATAGCTATTGATTTTCTTGTACTTGCCCGTGTTCGCGAGCAGCAGCAGCACTCGGCGGCGGCCGGCCGGAGCCGCGTACCGAAGCGCGGCCAACGGTTGAAGAGATGGGACGAATGCTTTAATTGGGAAAATTAGTCGAACAATGCACGCTCCGGAACGATCCGGGGATTGTGGGAATTATTTACGACCTGCTGCGCGCACGCATACACGTGCACACACGGAATGTTCCTACGTATGTAATTTGGTACCACTGACCGGCGCGGCGCGATTATGTCGCGGTTCTGAGCAGCAGCAGCGGTAGTAGGCGATGCTTGTCGTTTGTACAACACGTGGTAAGATACGGTACGGACAATATGCAGCGCAGCTAGTTGGAGCCTGACGTCGTGTCGTGGGCCATCATGGCGGTAGTCATAGAAACCGGAACGGACGCTTTGAACTTTCTTCGTAATTGTCGACGGGTTTTGGTGGAACTTTAAACTTTAACTTTATGCGGTTAATTTTATGAAGTACGCGAGAAGTGAGTACATTTCAGTGAGGCAGTTTTTCTAAATTATCGTACCTATAGGTATAGGTCATAGGTCGTAGGTCGTAGTTGTACAACAGTCCCAGAATTTTGTGAAACTTTCTATGCTTGCAAGCACAGGTAATGGAATTGACGGATTTCACGCCAACTCGACCAGAGGTTGACATGACCCTCTCAGAATTTAATGAAACTTTGTGTGTGTAAAGAGTTCATGCAAATAAACATCTTTGCATACTTAGTTTTCCGAAAATTGGTCTGGACTAACTTTTGGAAAGGGCTTAATTTTATTTCTACACTGAGAAAAAAGCATTTTAAAAACTAAAAACCGATTTTCCAAAAAAGGCCATCTCAGAAATTGATGAATTCTTTTTTGAAGATAGATAATTATATGGCCTACAATTCTTCCATACATCGCAAAATGGGCATATTTAAGGGAAAAAAGTTTTTCTAACAAAAACTTTTTCCGGAAAAAAGGTATTTCAGCAGTATTTTCGAAAATTATAGCACCAACAAAAAAATGATGTATGAGTGACTTTTACAAAATTTGCTGAATTTTCATTAAAAAATGTTCATAGTGTTCTAGAAAGTTATTTGTCTTACTAAAATCCACGTTTTAGTAGAACATCATTATACATTATTTTCTAAATTTTCCGAAATATTATGCTTTTTCAGTGAAAAATAGTACTTTTTTTGAGCACTAATATTTCCCAAAGTGGTAATTGGTGGCAGATCAAATAACTCACACATAAAAATGCAACAAAAAACCTGTTAAAGCAAGTATCAGTTGTCTGTATTTGATTGTACCCTGAAAAGTTACAGTTATTTTAGAAAGTGCTTTAAGAGTTTATTACATACAAATCATCATATTTCGACCACCATAAGAGATAGATAGTTACTATATTCGACAAAGTTACTTATTTTATTATGTTCTACAACTTTTGTAAAGACACCGTATTTTCGTATTATTAAAACGTATCGTATTAAAACTTTTTTTATTTGAATCACCCTAAAAAATTTTTTGTTACAAAAACTTTTTTCTCTTCAATATGCCCATTTTGTGATGTATGGAAGAATTCTAGTCCATATAATTATCTATCTTCAGAAAAAAATTCATCAATTTCTGACGGCCAAGAAACTTTACTGAAAACTGTAACATTCTATCACTTCAGCGAAGATAGAAAAATCTTATTTATTGTATATGAATCTGTAAAATCAGTTTTCATATTTTAACTCTTTTAGTAATTGTTGTATGACTTTTTCCTGTACTACAAAATTGTACAAATAGTAAAAGTACACAACTTTACTGAAAACAGTATACCTCTATGTTTGCTTGTTTGGGAACTGTAGAACTTTGATTATAAAAAATACCCTAATTTTGACTCCGAATTACTCGACTACCAGCAGACGGATACATTTTAAGCCTTTCTCATTTGCTGATAGTTTTGCTGCAGACAGCCACCATTTTTCCATATGAAGAAACAAGAGAAAATTCCAGTTGGGGACAAATTCTTGTACGCCTCACATGCTGATTGCTCCGTTTCTGTGATGGCAGTTTATGCTGATCTATTTTCAGGCAATTTGAAGTATTAATGCATTGAATAATTATGACATTTTGCTCATAATAAGTTTATTCAAGAATATACGTTACTTAAACAACGATTTGTACTCAAGTAACCTCTAAGCACTGAATTAAGCTTGAAAGCTGCTCTATATTTTTAAGTCTCATGCTGCGAAATTTAATTCAGCATTGTCAATGGTTAGCAGCTTTAAAATAGCATTCTCAATGCTGAATTAAAACTTACTTGAAGCACTATGAAAAGCTAATTAGATGCTCTAAGCGAGCTTTATTGCCGTTACCGGCATCAAAAGAGATTTTTAACACTGCTCACACTTGCAGGCAATCTCCTTGTGAACGTACGCGTGATAAATGTGAGTAGAGCTATTGGCAGCTGACTCGCAACTAGCGTTTACAGATCAACTAGTAAAGGCGTTGCGCTACTCCTCCAAGACGAAAAATTAAAAAAAATGTAATCTTGAAACGTCAACAGAGTATGTGGCATATAAGGATAACAGAGACGGAAGATAAGAGACAGGATGAATATATATTTTTCCCATTTTTTATGTTTAGCGATTTATCGTTACGCAACAGCCGTTACGTTTTATGACATTTGTAAATCTCCAAGCACTAGTGTAGCCGGATATTTCGTCAAAATCAGCTTTCTAGTAGCATTTTATAGGCATATTGAACTATGCTGCACGATATGGTGTATCAGCATCTTTGGCTCGAGCAGCACGTTCCTCACAATCATGTCGTGCACCATAGACTAATAAAAAGCTAGATTTCTGCTTCTTTAAGTGCTCACTGGTTACTTGGGTAACTTTATAACAATATGGCGTTGAAAAACCTACACGTGTTGTACAAAATACAACAGCACGAGTAACCGAAGGTTAATAAAAATTGATGAAAATTATTCAAGAAAACTTTATTGAAGTGAATCAAATAGAATGGCATTACAGAAAAATATACATAGTTCAAAAACCTATCAACTAGACCTTTACTAGGCAATGTATATGTAAAAGAATAAGATTTCCTCTTATAACTTACTTTTATTTGCACTTACTCAGATTAATAACAACTTACTTATCCTTACTCAGCAATTTCATGATAAAAGGATTTATCAAAATTTAATTCAAATTTTATTCAAATTTTGTAAACTTATTCAATTTTCAAAAATTTATGTAAACCAACGCACTAAGCAACGTTAACCAATAGATGAATTATGTTCTAAAGACGTGTCGATTTCTATCTCAAATAGCAAGTAAGACCGCATAACAAAGGTTCCTTTCACCACTAGGTGGATTAAATCGGGTTTTTATAAAAAAAAAGTGAAAAAAATTAAGCCCTTTCCAAAAGTTAGTCTAGACCAATTTTCATTAAAGTATCATTAAATTCTTAGAGGGTCTTGCCAACCTCTGGTCGAGTTGGCGTGAAATCCGTTAGTGGTATTTTAACCCAATGCCCCTCTGGTATACAAAAAAAAGTGGATTAGCCGCGATTCTCAACGCGGGTGATCGGGGGAAGGTTCAAAGGTCAATACCTGCGATCCACAAGGGCCCGGCAGAAGAAGTGGGGTAATAAATCCGGTTATAACTAGCTCCGATTGTAGCGATTATGGATTAATCCGCAGATCCCTCAGTTTGCAGTTAAAGAAACGGCCTTTTATTCTCAGCATATATCCTCTCGTTGATCGCCTTCTAGTCCATCACGCGATCCAATATTCTGCCCATCACTACGAAGAATTAAGTAGTTCATTGAATTCTTTTAGCATTTATTTTTATGTTACGCAGATTTAAACTGGAATTATATTGGTATTAGACAGTTACAAAAAATAAACAACGTGACTTACAATTTTCAGTGAATCGGTTAATAAGCCACAGTAATTTTAGGTTATAATCATGTGTTTTCCTAGTCTATTAAATTGCATGAATTCATGTTAGATTAAGTATAATTTTATATAATTTTTAATACTCACGACTCAAGCGAATTAGCATTTTAAATGTAGATAAGCAAATAGAATAACAAATTTAATTTATCTGTTTAGTAGAATAACAAATTCAATCGCACGTTAGCTCTCTTAGCAAACTTTTATCTGCATGAACAATACTCTGCCATATCCGATCTAGCTTGTCACTTTGACGGATCACTGATCGTAACGTCAACGCGGCGAGTCTGGGTCCGCAGGGTAGGGTGCCTAGCCGCAACATCCTCCCCCCGTAAACTGGCCATCGAATCCAGTTTTACTACCTGTCTCGACCTCCAACACAGCCATCTTAGATACTGGCCTACGTAATATCCCCCTCGCAGTTTGAACTATAGCCTGACGAATTCTGCCGTCATTCCCTTTAATGGCCTCTTGTATTCGTCCACGAATCCAACCGTTTCGTCGAGTTTCATCTGCGATGAGTACTAAGTCTCCTTCAGAGATAGTTCACTATATTAATCTGTCGTGTCCACCGGGTCATCCGGCTCGAAGGACCACAAAATGATAGTTCTTCTTCGAAAAGTCACTGGTCACAATTTGCGTTTTCTTAACACAGAGTTTATTTTAACAGACTAACACGTTTTAGAGGAACAGACCGATATGATCACAGTAAGTGGTTTATTCATAATGAATGTATAAGATGAATGCTAGTTTGATCGATGGCAAGTATTTATAGAAATTCTCTCGGCTAATGCTATCGTTATTCGTTATAGATAGCGCTGTCAATGTATGGATAGAGAGTGAGTTCCCGCACTCTTTTGATAATCAGTGATGCTGATGATCATTACAGAGTGGGCCGGTTGAACGAGAATCGTAATAATAATTAACAAATGCAATTGATGTGGTTGAGTTGAGTACTGCGCATAAAACGATCACAATATGAGCAGGGGCATGAAAAAATGATTCTACAACATGACAACGCTCGGCCCCACGTTGCCAAACCGAATTGGAAACATTCAAACGGGAAGTAGCATATTCCTTAGACATTGTTCTTTCTGATTATTACTAGTTCCTTTTGATGACATATAATCTGACAGTTCAGCAGTACTCCGCATATGAAGACATCTCAGCATTAAGGCTTATATCGTTATAGTATGCCAGCTCTGCCAGAAAGATGGAAAAAAACTGAAGTCAGCGATGGGCCATGTTTTGAGAGATTCATTTGACACCATTTCATTAAAATATTCGATTCTGTGCGTCAACTTGAATTGTTAAGCGATTCAAGTTGTTCGGGAAATAGATCAATAGCAGATTCTACACTAAAACAGTAAACTAGGTAGCCCACTACGGAGTTCGCTTGACAGGAGGTCATCAACCCTGGCATGCAACCTGGAGCAGCGAGCCGAAGTCACCGCTATTTGTACAAAACTTGCTTACATACTGCAATGTTTCCCCTCCGGCCTGGGGGGAGAGGATGGATGGACAGAGGTACGAATTGAGAGCAACTATCCAACCTGGCAAACCGACCGACCGAGCGAGCGAGCGAGAACGGCCATGCTCGAAATGTCAAACGAAATAAATACCCCTCCTAACCGGCAATAAATAATACATAATGAAACATCAATGATGCCATAATAGCAATAAATACAGATTAGACCGGCAGATATGCTGAAAAGTATGAATAAGTCGCGCTCGCGATCGGTTTCGCCTGGGCACACTTGCCTTTCTTGCTCTTGCGCTGGCCCTCGACGGGCTGAGATTGGCTCAATCGCTTCGGTCCGCCCGCAAATGCCGGACCAAAGCCGAAGACGGGAAAGACAATAGGAACCAAACCGACAGCTCAAGCAACTGCAGCAACAGCAGCAGCAGCACAATAACAGGAACAACGTCAAAAGCAACACACAATCATTTGACAACGGCAATAAATATTGGCGCTCTGCCTCAATTTTCCGACTTAGCTCGCGAAAACATTGATCATCGCCGTTGTCAACAGGTCGGTCTGACACAGTCACCGCTCACTGTGTGCCGGCCGCCCTCAACTCCGGCTTGGCTTGGAAGCGTGGGAGGCAGGCAGCAGAAAAGCTGGCCGGTTTATCAGACCGTAGAAGGCCGACCGCCGCGCCAGGGAGAATTCAATGATGTATGAAGTTCCTTCTCGCGTCCAAACCGGTGACGGGTGAGATTTTCTCACGCCCGCTATAGGAGTATTTTTAATTGATCGCGGCGCATACTTTGTGACCGCAACTTTCGATCTTGCTCGTTTGGATCGAGCTGGCACGGTTACGTAACCGGTCCTGCCGCTGCCAGAGACACCAGAGACGAATGGGAACCCACAAAACTCAATTACAATCGGTCCTTTTGTGTATTATATTTCTGCGCACTGTTTTCGGCTGAGCGTTTGGGTGGGCTGTGAACTAAGGCACACAAGCGGTTTTGCGCGGCAGTACAAACCCGGCGCAGAAGGAAGGGGAGGGGGAATACAAAGTTCAGACGGTCAAAAGTCGACACTAATGAATCGAAGATTTAATTTGAGAATTACCTCCCCTTCCCTTCAATCAGGGTATCCAGGGCTAGAGAACATAGGTTACTTTGATGTGAACTTCTGACATATTATTATCGTACCTGTTTTGGCACCAGCACGAAATTGGCAAACGCTCCAAAGATGTACTCGCGAAGGTCCATCGAAAATTAGACAACCTTTCAATTCGGATAACCTCGTCGTTGACATTCCTTCCAGCAGTAGCAAATTTGTACCGAGCAAAATGACCCATTCACGCAGGGCTTAGCGAGGAAGCGATGGAGTTCCGGCGCAGTGAAGAAGCAGCCAACCAAACGATTATTCCTTTTTTGGGATCTGCGCGATCACCACCATTCGGAAGCCCATAATTTTAACGACAATTCTATTGTTTAGTCACTTTTAGTGATAAATTAGCGCAAAACACAGGGACACAAACACATCACATCGTGTGGCTAAAGCGACATCCAAATGCCATGTTTCTGCGCGAACAGGAGAGTGAGCTATTTGTTGCCATGGTAAAATATATGTACTCCCGATTGCTAAGTTTTATTTTATGGCCTGTGGGTGACGACGGCGAGAGCCAGAGCAGCTTGCAGGTAAGTGCTGCTATTTATGGCCATTTACGGTAGCACAGCGTTGATGAGGGGCGGCAAAATCACGGATTACACCATTCAAGTATGCAACGCCACAGTGAAAGAGGGAAGTTGAAGATCGGTAACTGGTGGAGTAAAAGGAAAAAACCCGGTAGCTACCGCCGCGTCGCCGCCCGCAGCCAGCCGCAGCCAACGACGATGTTAGAGGCCACGTTCATACGTACACGAATTCGGATTCCGTATGCAAATATGTGCAACGAAGCGGTGGCTGCAAACAAAGCGATCCGGTCGTAAAATAGTCGAAAGAGCTAATTAGCGGTTGTCGGGTGCAATATTTTGCTATTCGGATGAGTTGCTTTCGATCACGACCAGAAAAAGGGGTTTTCGCCTGCATTCAAGGCAGAGTCCATTATTGCAGCGAAAGGGAAGCCAAACCGATAGAGACAAGCGATTGGGTAAAGCGAGAACAGCAACGCTACGGTTGAATGTCGAAACACCGCAGAGCAATGATCGCAATTCACTTTTTCTAAAAGTAAAAAATCCTTTCCAATTTGAAAAAAAAAACAATAATAGCTATGATGATGATATGCAGCGTGATGGACTTTCTTCTTCGCTCCAATCAACCACATCAGTAGTGCCGTAATTCATAGAGTCAGAAAAGCCTTCACATAGCGTCAAATCATCATCCGTTAGCATACAAAGAATTTTTTCTAAAATTATCATAAATCAAAACTTAGTGTTTTCTACTTCTCTCAGGAAGTTAGGAGTACGGTTCAATCTGTATGTTAGTTTTGAAAAATTACAATCCGTCTGGGATCTGGCTTTCAGCCCAACCAACAAACATTTTATTTGAAGAGCAGTTTATTCAACCATTATGCAGCTGATTTGCAGAAAACAAACGCTTAATAAACTATTATACAACAAAAATGTTAGTTTGGCGTACTTTCACTTCAGTCCTCTTTCATTCGACAGACTTCGTGCCTTAAAGTACTATCTAATTACGTAAAATACTATCCATGGGCATGAAATACTGCTAGCTTTTCCTCCAGAACATGGAGATGAACAGCCCAAAATAAAAGCAGGTCGAAGAAACTGGTTGCGTGTCCTAAACAACAGCCGGACGGCGCCATGTCCGGCGAATATGGTCGGTGAAGCAAATCTTTCCAGCCACATATTCCGTCTGTTTTTGCTCGCCACATATTCAGTCTGTCAGAGCAGAGCGGTTCCGGTTAGAGCTGATTCCACGGGCTCATGATTGATCCATTCTGATTTCACCAAATGTAGAGCAAAGCAAAGCAAAGCCATGGGCTTATACCTTCTTCAGACATTACCCTTCTTTATCGACAGACTTCGCAGCCGGCTGTTAGAGTACAGGAAAATTACGGGGCCAGTGCAACAATCCTACTCCAAATGTAGAGCATTATTTTGGAAACGTACATCAGTTGAGTTTGATACACAGGAATGGTAAAAGAAAGTAATCACTATAGTAGTAGTAAGGGGGAAATCCACCATCATTTCAAGCACTTGCCAGTGTATGTGGGTAGACTTACAGTAGATCAAAATTTGATTATCAAATGAATATCACACTAATGCTGTTATAAAAGGTCCAAAAGGGGTTGGGCGGACCCACAAGCAGAGACACTTGTGCGCATTCCGGGGTTTTAAGAGTTTCCTTCCAGCGATGGTTTGTTTGTGAGAAGAAGAACTTAACATAACTGCTTTAGATCTTAGGGACTCTAATTGGCAATCCAGTAAAAGAAAGCAATCACTATACAACATTTACCAGACCATTATCCATCAAAACCCCAAGACTGACAACACTATAGGCTAGAAGCTATTAGACAAAGACGGTAAAAACTTTGAAAGTTACGAACAAATTATAAGACCGGTCACAATCAATTAATAAAATACAGATCTTAGTAGCGCTGAAGAAGATATAAATCTGGGATCGAAACGTTGGTGTGAAAGCAATCAAAATGTCTACTTTATTCGAAGACCGAACATCGAATTCCTCATATAAACTGACAATGTTGTCTTCTTGTGCAAACTGCCACAAAATGATATTCAGTTTTTTTCATTCGGGTAGCACATTGGACGCAACAATGGGCTGCACAGTGGACAGAATCGACCGAAAAAACGGAACTTTTTGTTTTTTGCAGTGTTAAGGAGTAAAAATTGAGCCTCATTCACCCCTATCTTCTACTAGTTTTGAAAGAATCATACACAAACGTTCTCTAATTTGAGATTCTATGGTAAGAAAAGAAGAACAATGTTAGGAAAAACGTATATGAACAATTTTATTTTGATGCAACATGATGTAGAAGTCTGTTTGCTCCATTTTACTCAAGGTTTTTGTACTACAGGTAAAATGCCAATTCAATACTTTTACCAAAGATTTTCGAGAAGGCATGCTTGTTGGACAGGTTGAAAGTAAGAAAATCGAACGACGTTCAAATTTTTCACTAAGTTTGCCCTACAACTTATACTGAAATCTGAGAATGTATTGATACAAAAACGAGCAACTGTAAAAGTGTTCCGATTTCTCTCAAATTTGGTATGTTTATTCCTAGTTGAAAAATTATAGACCCATATTTTTTATTAGACGCTTAGTATTTTGTCTAAAGTAGTAATTTTTAGCTAAAATATTTTGTCTGTGGTACAAAAACCTTGAGTAAAACGGGGCAAAGTAAACTTCTAGACTATGTTGCATTAGAATAAAATTGTTCATATACTTTTTTCCTAACATTCTTCTTCCTTTTTTAGAATAGAATCCCAAATTAGAGAGAGTTTGTGCATGATTCTTTCAAAACTATTAGAAAATAGGGGTGAAAGAGGTAAAATGGGCTACTTCCCGAGCAGGAGCGAAGAGCAAAATAATATAAAAACAATATCAAACTGTGTTATAATGTTATATTTTGTTATTGAATAGATATGGAGACACATTGATAACCCATTTTGTTATTGAGAATATATTTAAAACAGTGGTTGTAAGATGAGTTTAATAACTGATTTTGTTATCATATCTTATTATGACCTTAAAATGACATTCAATATATTTCATAAAAATTTTTTAATGATTAAAGAGATATTATATTATAAATATTTTATAAAATGATATCTCATATGCTACTGCATTTGTTATTTAATACCTTGATAATACTAAAATATGTTATTCCAAACTCTGAATACAATCATGTTATTGCTTTGTTATTTAAATAACACAAGTAGTTATTCTTTTGGCCTTAAAGGAGCAAAATTTTGATATTATTTTTTGTTATTTTACCAACTATGTCAGCCAAAACAAGACCAAATTTTGGTATCAGTTATTCGATTTCCATAACACATTTTGATATTATTTTGCTCTTCGCTCCTGCTCGGGTTTGCGTCATTTCCACGCGTTGAGACCATCACCAAACGATTTCTCGTGATTTTTTACACAAGTTTTGATATACGGTTTTTGCAGTCTACGAAAATTATTTTAAAACGATATTTGTTATATATCCGACGTTTCGGCCGTTGGTTTCGGCCTTTTTCAAAGGAAATCTAGCAAATATAGCTATAAATCTAGCTAAACGAGCGTTTCGAGACTAAGTTTAGTTGACACCTGCCTGGATACGCTGGAAGACTCCAAAGATCACGCCACGATAAATTTCTAAGAGCTAGCCGTAGGAATCTTTTTTGGACACGCTCCATCCCCAAGGTCCATGTTACGTCGTTCGAAGTCTATCTTATGGAAGCATTTTCAAGGATCGGTTTAACGAAGGAACAACTAGGCAATACGGGTCCGTAAAGTCTTTGGAAATTTTGGAGATGAAGTCAAGTTGTCGGTTTGCCTTGGAAATAATCGCTACATGTCGATGCGCATGGAAGGTAAGCTTAGGATCCAGTAAAATACCAAGATCAGTTACATGGTCCAATCCGGTTGAAAATAGTACCGTCGATATAATAGTCAGACAATCTGCATAGATCTGTAGAACGATGAGAAGTTTGTTTAGCTGACACCAGTTGACGAACACGTTTAGCAACATTTGCAAATGAACGCAGTTCTCGATACAGTGCTCCACTGCTTAGAGTTTCAAATCATCAGCGTAAATAAGTTTGCATCTGTAACTAAGCGAATATGCAACATCGTTGACGAAAATGACGAACAAAAGTGGTCCCAAGTTACTCCCTTTTGGAAGGCCAAACATATTGGCATTTGTTGAAGAGGTGCATTGGCCATGCTTGATATCCAGCGTGCTTCCAGTTAGATAGAATGAAAACCACGACACCAATCTGCTCGATGCTCTCAATCGCAATAATTTATGGAGTAAAGGGTGTCCCACATCAAATTGCACCACGGGAGAAACGCTGTAGAAAATTACCTAATTGACCGATCCTCTTTTAACTTTCAGACAATAAAATATAACCCATTAGTAGGATTTTGGCATATTTATTTCATTCAACTTCAATATCATAACCGTATGTTCGCACCTTACGTTTAACTCCACTCACAAGGTTCTGTACAACATTTGGCTGCAGCTTCTTATGTACGGAAACCCAGTTTTTCTTCATGTCTTTCTCAGATTTGACATTCTTGGGATGCTTCCGTAGTGGCTGCATATCGCAATATTTTTCGATGGGCCTTAGTTCCGGTGCGTTGCCACTATGGGCCAGAAATTAAAATTTCGGGACAAAAATATTTGCGGTTAAACAGCATGTCTCAGCTCAATGTGGTCTTCGGCAACTTTTTGAATAAAAAATTGATACATATTTTGAAGGGGTCGTCCAATATTTAAGCGTTACTTAAACAACAATTTAGGTAATAACTTTTTGAGTAAACTTTTTTTCACCTTTTTGGTCTCAAAATATTAAAGATAAACCAATTTCAAGTAATTTTTCTGAAGATATGAAACTTCTACCTTTTACCCATTTTCAGCAATAGACCTTTGTTTATAAACGACCCCTCAAATCACATTTCTTCTTGTAACATGTTTATTTCAACAGACAGCTCAATGTGTTGTTCTAGAAAATATTTTGCACATAAAAGTGGAATATTTTTGCTGAAGACTGTTTTGCTTTATATGCATTAATTAATAAGATATAACTGATTTTAAGTTAAAAACCGTCTGATGAAAAATCCGAATATCTTAGCCATCTGCAAGTATCAGCAATTAGTTTGCATACCAATTTGTAGGGAATTATTAAAGCTATCTGCCCAAATGTGTATTTCAGAGAATACCTGGGAATACCATGGCTGGGAATACCTGGGAACAGTGCGATTTTTTTCTCATACATTTTATAAATAAATAAATATGCGTCCTAGCGTCAAACAGTCTTTACAGAAAATACGTATTTCAACATACTAAATAACTTTGTAGAACATTTGAAAGCAATAAAATAATCGTGTGCAAAGTTATTGAGTGTAATTGATTTTTAAGTGCTCTTTTTTAACACATCATTATATTTCGTAACCGGTAAGAGATAGATAGTTACTTTATTCAACAAAGTTGCTTATTTTAGTATTTTCTGCAACTTTTGGAGAAAAAAACTTTTTTTAAAAATTATTTAAGAAAACAAAAGTTTGTTTCACCCTAATAGGTGAATTCATGGTCATCCTAATAGTGCAGGAAGATGCGCTATATTTTATTATTTTACTTCTCCAAAGACACCACCTTTGAAAATATACACATTTTTCATCAAACGGTTTTTAGCCTAAAAACAGTTATATCTTATTAATTAATGCAGAAAAAGCAAAACAGCCTTCAGCAAAAATATTGCTCTTTTATGTGCAAAATGTTGTCTAGAACATCACATTGAGCTGTCTGTTGAAATAAACATATTACAAGAAGAAATGTGATTTGAGGGGTCGTTTATAAAAAAGGTCTATTGCTGAAAAGGTAGAAGTTTGATATCTTCAGAAAAAATACTTGAAATTGGTTTATCTTTAATACTTTTAAACCAAAAAAGTGAAAAAAAATTTACTCAAAAAGTTATTACTTAAATTGTAGTTAAAGGAACACGTAAATATTGGACGACCCCTTCAAAAGATGCATCATTTTTTCATTCAAAAAGTTGCCGAAGACTACATTGAGCTGAGACACGCCGTTTAACCGCAAATATATTTGTCCCGAAATTTCAATTTCTGGCCCATAGTGCGTTGGGGGGGGGGGGGGGTTCATATCCTGTAACCCCGTTGGTTTCGTACTACTCCAGGACATCCTGAATAATAGCACGAAGCTAGATCCGACCAGAATATCGTGGGGCCCTATCAACAGAGGAAGCAGACGCTGCTCTAGACACTCCTAAGGTAGATCTGCCCGTTTACAGTCCCGGTAGTCACGAACGGCACACTCCGTTTGCCACATGAGCAGATCGCTTGTCAAATCATGTATTTCTTGGCAAACTTTGAAAGCTGCTGCTTCCTTATTTCTTTCGGAAGATCAAACTTGTGCTGAGCGGTGAAAAACAATAGCCCTGGAAGCTGCCGGAAATGAGGTTTCGTCAGCATCTGGGTCTAAAGTTTCGGGGCTCGTGACTTCCCCACCGTATTATTGCCGTTTGTCACAATTTGGAGCCTTCTGCAGTTTGTACGTATGTAGTCCCACCCGGTCCTTGGCTCTCTGAACGAAAGACTTGGACAGATTCTATTTGGCTACATCCCTGACCGAAGCATTGAGATTCCGCGTAAACTCTTTTACGACACGCTTGTGACCCTGATCACTAATAGAACATCCATTCTGACCGGATCAGAATTTCGTATCAACGCAACGTTTAATCACACGACTCACCACGATTCCGAGTATTTTTCGATGTTCCGATGAGAGAGTTGCGGATTTTCCAGGTGATTGCGCAAAAGCAATTCACGATGTTCCTTTTCGAATGATGCCATTTTTTCCAATACAACTTGCAGTGATAAAAATACAGTGTAAACAATACACTAAACTACTTCTACCCAAATTTTCAAGCGAAAATACCCAATGGGTAATTTTCTACAGCGTTTGTTCCGTGGTTCAATTGGAAGTGGGACACCCTTTAATACTTTATGGTCAATTTTGTCGAAAGCCGCCTCCAGATCTGCATAGATGACATCAACTTGTTGGATAAGTTTTCTTGTTGGAAATTGGATAAGTTTTCTTATTTTTATTTTTAGGTTTCGTATTCTACTAAGACGCTCCAAAAACTTCAGTCTTCAATCAACTTGTGTTCTACCTTCCATAGCCGTCGAAAAAGTGGTAAAGAAGTCTATTGATATCGTAGTTACGGATCTACCTGAAACAAAAACATGCTGGTCAGAGGAGATATAACACTTCATAGCTTGTAGGATTCGGTCGCTGAGGATAATCTCGAATAATCTCGAAGCGACGGAGGCTGGTTATCCCATTGTAATTCCTGACGTCCCGACGATCACCACTTTTAGACACGGGAAACATGTATGAGAGCTTCCAACTCGCAGGAAATTCTTTTGGTTCAAATGCCCAGTTGAAAACAGAAGGGATCCCATCCGGTCCAGGAACGTACGAGTTTTTTTTTATTTTTCTGCGGCAGCGTCAATCATGGTGGGCGAAGCTTCAAACATATCCAGGTCGACAGAATCAAGCGAGACATTAGACGCGGCGATTCTTCGGCTTGAAAGATGGAAGCAAAATGCGTCGTAAAGTAATCTCAGGCTTCTGCTTCACTTCTAGATTGTCGGCCATTGTAATTGGCCATTGGGATGGCTGGATGGCTGGATGGCTGAATGGATGGATGGATGGATGGCTGGATGGCTGATGGCTGGATGGCTGGATGGCTGGATGGCTGGATGGCTGAATGGATGGATGGATGGATGGCTGATGGCTGGATGGCTGGATGGCTGGATGGCTGAATGGATGGATGGATGGATGGCTGGATGGCTGATGGCTGAATGGCTGGATGGCTGGATGGCTGGATGACTGGATGGCTGGATGGCTGGATGGCTGGATGGCTGGATGGATGGATGGCTGGATGGCTGGATGGCTGGATGGCTGAATGGATGGATGGATGGATGGCTGATGGCTGGATGGCTGGATGGCTGGATGGCTGGATGGCTGGATGGATGGATGGATGGATGGATGGATGGATGGATGGATGGATGGATGGATGGATGGATGGATGGATGGATGGATAGATGGATGGAAAATCATTAAACTACTTAATTTAGAAAATTTTCTATTTATTTTTCGGCAGATAAGTAACATTGCAAAGCCAGTGAGCTTTTTGCATATTTTGAAAAATGTCAACCCAATATACAGGTTAAAATCTCTCATTTCACACATTAGCCTACAGTAAATATTTGCGATAAAATATGTTATGCCTCAACCATTAACAGTGGAATTCAAAATTATAACCGAGTGGGCAAGGGTCACCAACCACTAGAAGACCGATGCCGCACCTTTCAGCCCAGCGATGGCTTTCCTGTGCCTCGCTATACATCGGCACCAATTCAAAGTTAGAAAAACACTGCCCATCTTCTCCGTTAAATAGGAAGCAATTAGTCAAAACTAGAGAAACCGTGATTAAAAATCAGGTTTTTAGATTATTATCAATTTTTACGTTGAGCGCAAAAGTGGGACCTACCGCTACGCGTCCGATGTGACACACACTCGATAAACCACGGGCGGCCACGGGTCGTCCCAGAGCAGAGATGATGGAAATCGTACTCGTCCGTACCGCAGCAGTAAATCGACGACGACGACGAACCGTGCATCCTCGCAGCAGCCAAAATAGAGACGTGTAAAAATTAAAAACCAATAACATTAGGCGAATAATTTGAATAAAAATCCGATTTCGCGTGATCAAGCGCGCAAGCGGCACAAATCTCCTCCTGGCAGGAGTGATGATCCCTACCGTGACCATCATCATTATCATCTCCATCATAAGCAACAACAAGGAACAATAAAACCGTAAAAAACTACGTAAACCACCCGCACCGTGCAGCTAAATCCGAGATTTTCACAAATTTATCAAGAGAAAAATCAGATCTAGTAGTCTGGCTTTACGTCACGGTTCTACGCGCCCGAAGCGCACCGAATTGTTGGGAGGGATTTAAAAGCACAGAAATTATCGATTTAGTTCTGGCCGCGCCGTCTCGAATCGAAGATTATCCGGCCAGGGCAGCTCCCAATCGACGCACAACCAAGTTCTAGGTCGAACGACGATGGACCGATTAGTCTTCCGAAAACCGCCACCAATTAATCATTTGTTTCTGTTATGATCGATGCCCAAAGAAAAACGTGAGAGGTTGAATGGTCGAGCGGCATTTCACCGCGGGCACAAAACAAACAGACCAGAGTCCGTACGATCTCGTACGTATAATCAGTCCTCTGTGGGTCTAATTAAAACAAAACGAACTAAAAACGACCGGAACTGGTAACCGTAGGTCGGATAGATCAATCATGCCCGGTGTGTGACCTCAAAATGTCACAACAATCGAGCTTCTCTTTCTCCTGTATGCCTACGATGGTTGATCTGTCGCGATCGTCAATGGACCTCCGTCCGGTGGCAGCTCACTGGCCACTTTCATGGTTTAATTCATTTTTTCCCCGATGGCTACACGGCCTACGATGGGTGCCCGCCGAGAGTGGCGCGATGGGGTTAGGCACCCAAGGGGGTTCCAATTATCTTCATTAGCTGGATTTTTTCATTGCTCAATCTATCATTATTTTAATTTTTAAAACACCCAACTTTGTTGAGCGACGACGAGCGCCGAGCCTGGCAGTGAGTGACTCTAGTTATGGATTCTATCATTAATTCAATTGGTATTAATCCTCAGGATGATTCGGTTTAGGTATGCATGCTGAATTCCGGAAGGTCCGTGTGAAAATGGTGGCCCCAGGAGGCGACTCTAGGAGGGTTGGGTCGACGATTCTGTTCGTCCATCTGCGAATGTGAGTGAGTGATTAGTATCTCAGTTTGCAGTTTAACTATGTTCACCTAATTTCTCATCACGGACCCCTCCCTGCTGCAGAAAATCAGTTTATGATTTATGAGGAACCGCGTTATAAACCAAGCAGGCTCTGCGGGAGCGACGGATCGATCAGACATCCACTGGAAAGCGGGCAGATAAATGCTCACACTTGGCCAGGGGGTTCTCCAATCAATCAAAACCATGCGGCGATTGGAATCTGGCGGAGCGCCGACCACACTTACTCTATGGCCCGCTGCTGTCAATTAGCATGGTAATTGCTCTAGTTGCGAGCGACGCACGCTCGCATGCGTTTTTGGCTATTTAAAAACCGAATTATTGATTGATTTGATTGAAAAAAAAACTGAAAGAAAACCAAAACGATTCGCGCTAGGAGCGTTTGTTAGCGGTCGAAGCTTTCGTTTCGGGTCCCTCTTTTCGTTTCGTGGCCAACATCAAGCCGAGTTTGATAATTGCAAACAAAACGGCCCGCTGTGCTGCCCAAATGATGATTATCCGCGGTCGATATGCCACCAGCTGGCCGAAGTCAGAGGTAGCGATCGCCCGCTCAAGCGGACTTTTTTTCGGAACACGGGAAATGTGAAAGTGAACTCAAACTGAGTCTGTTTTGTGCATAATTAGCCTTGTTGGAGGGTCCCCAGTCCCACATGTACCGTACATTAGGCCACCGAATGGCATTTTAAAGTCTGACAGATATCCTAACAATTTCATCACGCACCGACAGCACTGGCAGGCTGCCCGGGTCAGGCCAGGCTGAGGCTGAGGCTGCGACTGCGGCGTTAGCGAGTATTTATAAATAGTGTTACCTGTCAGGCGGCTTTCGATGCTCATGAATCAAACAAAACATTCCAACTAAGTAGGCTCCGCCTAGTTTCGCAACTGTGCGGCTGATAGATGCTCTGCACGACTCCTCGCAAGCTGGGTTGCCAGGCTAGTAATTCGGAACTCGGCACAACGTAAACATAGCGACCGGGGACAGCATTAGCGAAAGGCGTGCGCGCACTAATAGTGGAAAACATACTGTGGATTTGGTATAATTCATTTTTCCCACCGCATTTTGTTTGACATGCGCACGCTTGCTCCGGGCGGTAAGCTACCTGCAGAGCACTGCGTTCCACTTGCCGACCGACAACGCAAGCACACAAACACAAACACGTTAGTGTGCACCAAATTGAATCATTAGAAACAGGTTGCTGTGCGCATAGTTTTAAACTGCGATAATATGCCCCAATCAATTAGAGCCGTACAAATTACAGGGTTGTGAACCTGACGAAGGGTCCGAACCGTACATTTACTTCCCCCTCCGTGGTGACACCAATCTGTGCCGCGCTGGAATTGAGATGAAACCCACAGACTTGGCAATCAAAAATTTTAAACCGTAACCGTCGTTGTTTACTCGGCCTGCGGTGCTCTCGATATCAGAAGAGAAAGGCGAAGGTGTGAATGATTGCGTCCAAATTACCGGGTATTATTTCAATCAATTTCCGAGCACTTCGGTGGCGGCAGCCATCAGTTGATCCGGCGGTGCGCTGCTCGGTCGTTGACGGTGAGAGGCGACTTTGATCGAAGGATTTCTGACGATTATGAACGATGTGTGTGACACACCCCTCCGGTTGCTCGCTCCGGTCCACGCGGCTGTCAAAAAGGCGACAGTCGAGCGCGGAGCGGTTGCTTTGTTTAATTCTGATGTGTCAGATTTATGTTGGCCCAGGAAAGTAAATATCTCTTTTCTTTCGTTTTATTTCGGGAAGGTTGTGCGTGCCTCGGTGGGAAAGGGAATTAATGTTACGTTCTCTTGCTCGGACCGAAAGGTACCCGTACCGGGTCAGATGACACACCATTAAGCATGGAAGCAGGAATGAAAGCTTGCATCCTGAACGGAATCGATACCAAGAGGTTTTAGATTTGTAGTATTTCAAAAGTTTTAAATTATTTTTTGGTTTTTTGACTTCGGATTATGGTTGGTGAATGGCTGAAAAGTGCGCAACATAGACCCCATAATGGCCCTTAGCCTTTAACCAGCAACTCCTATCGCTAGCTCCTCGTGGATACGAAATGGAATACGAGCAACAGTAGCGGAGATTGGGTAACCAACCCTGGTGGAAATTAAGGTTGGATATTAACAGGGAAGGAGGTACTCTATTGTCTCGGCACCTAAGATGGCAGCCCATCACGAGACTTGGCAACATGACCCTAAAAACCCGGTACTTGAAACAGCAGATCGTTCAATTCTTCAGATGGCGACCGAGTGCTGCTCGAACAGCTTAAACCCCGTAAACTCAGCATCGTAGCTCTGCAGGGACTTCTTGTCTGCGATTCACATCCCTTTTACGGTCGGTATAACGGTAATTTTACATTATAGCAATGGGCAAACTAAGAAATTACTCGCAGCCCGTGATAATAATCACAAACTTCATCGGACCCGTTCATATCAAAGACAACATCATCCAAATCCCATTAGCCGTCAAATGAGCTCTTGTGCTCTACTTGATTTGAAGCAATTAATCTCTCGTCGTCTCCCTTTTTCCGCTACTGCATCCACACCGACACGAACAACAATGGCCAACGATGTATAAACTTCGCAGCCTCCCGTGGCCTGGTAGTCCGAAGCATCACGCAGATATCCACAAACCTATCTGGAGATCACCTGACCAACGTAATGGCGAAGTTGCAGAAGGAGACGGGACGGAAGTTAACCTAGGAGTGTCCATGGAAGATAGTAATGTCCAGGTACCTGACCTCCAAGAAGTCAAACGAAAAAGCGGGTTGCTGAAGACCAACAAAGCTGGCAAAACTTTATAAACATAGCCGAGAGACGCAGCCAACGGGTCTACACTTAGTTATTTCCAAGATTTGGGAGCATGAGAAGCTACCGGAGAAATTGATGGAGCGAGTGGTTTGTCCCAGCTACAAACTCGACTGCTGCAACTATCGCGGAGTAACGCTTGTAAACGCCGTCTGCAAGGTACTCACCCAGATCCTGTTAAGCCGGCTGCCACGTATAGCACGTGGTTTCATAGGGAATTACCAGGCGGGTTTCATGAGAGCTAACGCAGCTACAGAACAAATTTTTACCATCCGACAGATAATGCAAAAATGTCGGAAGTACAACGGGTCCACGCATCACATCTTCATTGATTTCAAAGCAGCATACAATACATATTATTAGAACTTGTTGATTCTTTTCGGTGAAAACCAAAAACTATTGATTTGGTGTGACGTTTCTGCCTACTGTTTTCCTTTGGCCATCATCAGACGTAATAACGCGTCAATTCTGCATCATCACTCACAACCAATTACAGTACAGTCGGTCGAGGCCAGCGATGGCAGATAATGCACGAATATGGCTTTCCGGATAAACTGATGCGATCGATCAGAGCTACATTGGATCGAGTGATGTGTTTCGTGCACATCTCGGTGACGCAAGGTGACGGATTGTCCTGAAGGCTGTTCAACATCGCTCTTGAGGGGGTGATCCGATGAGCGGGCGTCGAAACGAGAGGCACGCTTGTCACCAAGGGTGGCTTGTCAGGTGCTTTTAGTATCATAGCCAGCAACGCCTGGCGGAGGTCAGACCGTTTAGAAGGATTGGGTAAAAAATAAATGCGTCGAAGACCAAAAGGAAGAGACTCAAATGAAACAAACGTATGCCTCCTACGGATGGAAGTTGCTAAGGCCGTTCATAATTTGAAGCAATTCTATAGCCCTGGCCCCGATGGCATTCCAGTCGCTTTACTAAAAAATTGTTACGAAGCTTCAAAAATCCCGCTAACTGCAATTCTATAATCTCTCTTTGCAATGCCAACTATTTCCTTGTATCTGGAAGGAGTCACATATGTTCCCGGTGTTCAAGAAGGGCGATAAACGTAATGTGGAGCAGTATCGAGGAATTTCCTGTTCGTGCACCTGCGCAAAAGTTCTAAAAGCTATTGAATACGATCATCTAATGTTCAGCACAAAAAACTATATTTCGACTGCACAGTACGGCAGTGTTCCCTGGCAGGTATGTAACTACCAAGTTATTAGAGTTCACTTCATTTTGCTTGTGCGGCATTGCTTGGGGTCTCCAGATTGACGCTGTATACACCGACCTGAAGGCTGCATTTGATCTTGTCGATCATGCGGTATTATGTGCTAAGTGTGATCAACTCGGAGTATCTGTCTCGATGGTTGCATGAATAAACGCGTACCTGCAGGATCGCACAATTGCTGTGAAGCTGGGAACGTCACAATATTGCTGGTTAAGTAACAACTGCGGAGTCTCTCAAGGTAGTATCTTAGGGCCTTTACTGTTTTCATTGTTTATCAACGATGCTACAAAGTTATTACCTCGTGGCATACGACTGTTGTATGCCGATGACACAAATATCTACCAGGTTATTCAAAGCTACGATGATTGCTTCAGACTCCAAACGTTAATTGCCTTGCTCGCTGAATGGTGCCACCGCAACTTTTTGACATTAAGCATCGCCAAATGCACTGCCATGAGCTTTCATCGAAAAAACAGCCTTTGTTGTTTGATTATCACGTTGATGGAATATCCCCAGCCCCACCACGCAAGGAAGTTGCCACGGATCTGGATGTTATTCTGGATGCTCAATTGACATTCAGGCCACATTACTCCTTGATGATTAACAAGGCGCATCAGCAACTTGGCTTAATTTTGAGAATTGGAAAAGAATTTGAGGATCATGGAACCTTACTGACCCTCTATTGCTCACTGGTACGCTCAATTTTGGAGTCTGCCTGCGTTATTTGGAACCCGTATTACGACATCTGGGTGAAATATATTAAACGTATTCAAAAACGTTTTTCTCAGCGTATTTACTGCACCCTGCCATGGAGAAATTCCGAGAGCTTACCATCGTATAATGACCTCTGCATTCTTATTGGAATAAAACCCCTCGAACAGTGACGCAACGATATAATGGTCATTTACGGGGTTATTTTAATGTGACTATGTGCATGAAAAGATGCTGGGTTTTTGCGCCGCTTTGAAAACTGCACTGTGCATTTTCAAGGTGGCTTTTCTCAGCCACCATTTAATTATTCATTAAGACTACGTATGTCCGATGAAATGATCAATAAATAACAATAACCAGTGCGGACATTTGGCGGAGTACAAACTGAAAGCGGAGAGTAGCGGAGACGTATAAATCACGAACTACATGCACTTCTTGGAGAGATTCCTATCGTCCATCTGGCGAAAGTCGGTGAGCTACGGTGGGCCGGACACGTCGTAAGGATACCGGACGATAGTGTAACGAAAACAGTTCTCTTCAACAACCCCACCGGCACCAAGAAAAGAGAGAGGCCCCACGTATAAGATGGCCCGACGCTCGACCAAGTCAAAAATGATTTCCCATGCCTCCTGAGACAACTAAATTGGCGGCGAGTGGCCCAAGATCGAGTTGAATGGAGACGACTGCTGGAAACAACGCAAGCCACCCCGGCACGACTGCTTGAAACATCCAATCGACGACCGACGGAAATGGGATAGTAATGCGAGTAGCGACAGAACTGGTTTTTAATAATTACGAAATTTCGATGGCGCGTTGATTTTAACTAACCTTCATTCCAGTATACACGATAAAATTAAACGCGTATATGCTGCACAACTGCAGAAACTGCTGAAAATTTCTTATTTATTTCGAATATTCTATAATGGTCGCTATAAACCAAATTGATCAGGATGATCTGCCAGTAAAACTTGACTTTTCTGTTCACAGTCATATTTTCAAGTTAACAAAGCAAGCTGGCTAATTTACCTTTTTTGCTTTAACCCTTAAATGCGCAATGTTGCTTTAAAACAACATAGTGAAAAACATCCCCAGAGTAAATTATGTTTACCGCCTTTAGATAAGTAAATTTTCTTTATAAACAATTTTTTCAGCGTACACATTTACGGGTTAATAAACTTTATCGAACCAAGCGAAAGTGCGCTCCAGAACCTCGCAGTCTATTTTATACATGCAGCTATAAAATAGATTCCACGGAGGTCCACAGCCTCTTATTCAGCAACTCCTATCCCTACCTCCTCGTGGTACCATCCGAGATACGTTCCTTAATGGAAATCGGACAACCAGTGCAGTGGTATGACTACTAAGAACCAAAGTAGCAGAGGGTCCAAAGCCTCTAAAAGGAGGATGGTTTTAATAGCCGTTATTCATGGCTATTACGTAAAGACTTGAATGGATAAACCCCTAATCCAGGGTGTGACGCGACCCGTGCCGAGGGATGAATGGTGTCTATAAATTCTCTGCCGCAACGGAGCCTGTGGAGTACCAGGGCGCCCTCCACAGTAATTTGCCCTTGCTGCATCAAGCCGGTCACTGATGCAGTGGACCATTTCTTACCGAGCATGCTCTCTCTGCCGAAAGACAAAAAAACGAAGGAGATGGAAAGGAGAATGGGAGAATAGGAGAGGAACACCAATCCCGGTTCCTTGTCTATCCCCAACACGCCGACTCGTAGTGAGTCGACAGACGAGGTGGCTCCAACTCTGAAAAGGGGGAGCCAAACAGTCATGACCAATTGGATGGCCGTACAATCGCTCAAAAAATCTAGAAATCTATAACGTCGAGTATTAAGGTTATTATTATTAGAACTTGTTGATTCTTTTCGGTGAAAATCAAAAACTATTGATTTGGTGTGACGTTTCTGCCTACTGTTTTCCTTCGGCCATCATCAGACGTAATAATGCGTCAATTCTGCATCATCACTCACAACCAACAACAAATGAATTGGTTCTAATAATATTAGTGTCACGGTGATCTAAATAAGCAAATAGAGTATTAAGGTTACTTAAAAGTCTCAATAAGAGAGATCTCAGTACGCTTACCGGTCTTTGTGACAGGACATTGTCCGAGTAAATATCATGTTCGGAATCTCGGTTTCGCATAAGATGATATTTAACCCCGGAACACTTGCTCTGCAATTGTGGAGCACAAATAGCACGCAGACTGCAATATCTCAAAAAGGGGAGATATGGTCTGCGTCGCCGATCAGCATAATAAGATTCAAACCAAGTCACCTCGGATTGGCACCTGTCTCGCTCCAGCTACCATCCTGTCACTTCCTCAATAAGTGATAGGTCAGCTTGAAGCGTTCAGTAAAAGTAATAAACGGAGCATATCACAATAGTTCAAAATACTGGACGCAGTGGTAAGAGTACCCAACAGAAGTGGAAGCGAAAAGCTTCAATAAATCATTGCTGCTTCCCGCAGAATGTGATAAGACTACCTAAGTTTATAATCTGACTCTGAAAGAGGTTATATAAACCTTCTCTAGAGAGGACCACTTGCTCGGTAGATAGTTTTATAGCGATAATCAGAAGGTTGTAGTGGTTTATTATTGGTTTATTAGCGTCTCATTGGTTTATTAGTGGTTTTATAAAACTGGTCAGGAAAATCACTAGAGGAATGTAATAAAACTTAAATTGCTGCTTGGGTAGTGACTATGCTTATTTTGATTGCGTCTTCATGTTATAAGTGTACATTTAAGATCCATGTTGTTACTTCAAAGTCAAAATCAAAGAGCCAAAAAGTCATAGAGTCAAACAGTCCAAGAGTATCCGAGTGTTCAAGAACTTCGAGAGTCAAGAGTTTCTAAAAGCTTAGGAGTATCTAACAATCTCCGAGTCCAAAACTATCCGAGAATAGAAGAACATCAAAAGTCTCAGACGCCAGTAACAATTTGTCATTCGATGTTGTAACAACGCAAGCAAAAGTCGGACATCTTATTGAACAAGAATCTCCGCGAGTCCACGACTCCCTAAGAATCTCTAAGAGTCCTCAAAAGTCTTCAAGAGTCCGAGAGCTCAAGATACCAAGAGTTCAACAGAGTTCAGAATCCACAAGTCTACAGGAATCCAAGAGCCTCGAGGAATACAGAGGAGCAATAAAGAGCTTTCAGGCAGTGTGGGTCCTTAAAATCACTCGCAATTTTAGAGATGAAGCCCAACTGACGTGTAGCTTTCGATATCAAGGCGGCGTGGTGTAGGTGAAATGTGAGCTTAGAATCCAGAAGAACGCCGAGGTCACTTACATGGTCGACTCTTTTTAGTTTTAGTCAATCGACATGATAATCGAATAAAACTGGCTTCAAAATACACTGAAATGCCATAACCTCACATTTCGCGATGCTGATAATGAGCCAATTTTTCCGGCACCAGCCAAAAGATTCCAAAAGTCCCAACGTCCAAGAGTCTCCAGGAATTTAAAAACTACCGCGACTTCAAGAGTCCTCGAGACTTAAAGAGTATTCGGAGGCCATCGAGAGTTCAAAAGTTTTCGAGAGTCCAAGATTTCCAAGATGAAAACTTCAGTTTTACTTGCAATCATCGATTTAGTTTAAAAATAATTTAACTCAAAAACTTCTCATGGGTGCTCTTGGACTCAATTCTTTACTGATAAAAATAAAAAGATCTTCGCATTGATTTTTTTTAAATCTAATTTTGTAATATAGAGTGACACAATTAGTGGTGACGATGTTTATAATGAGGATTTTAAACGTGAAATATGTAAACAAAAGAAATTTTCGACGCTTTCCATGAAGTTTAGAGCAATTTCTAAATACGAACACTTAAAACTTAAAACTTCAACGATCTGATGCAGCTTCCTCAGTCCTAGGTAACAATCCTCCTTATGTAAAACCGTGACCTAATTTGTGAATATTTTTTAAGTTGTGGCTACCTGCTAAGTAAAAAAATTGTTTTAAAAATAATTTTACAAAATTAACAAACAACTCGTCAATGGAATATTTCACAAAAACGAGCTCCTGGCCAAAAAACTATTTGTCCAATAGGGGTTTTCAGTTAAAAAACTCGACATCTTTCAAACTCGACATCTGTAATTTGGTGCAAAGAAATTCAACTATCTTGCAATTTTGTATTGAGTGAAGTTTTTGGAGCGTCTTAGTAGAATACGAAAAAAGAAAACTTATCGAATTTAATTCTACTATGTATATTTTATTCTTGACAGATACGTATTTCGCATACGACTTGCAGGCTTCCTCAGTGTCTGTTTTCGAGCTTCAAACAATAACCTATTTACACGGTTTAAAATAATCATAAAAGATTCTAGAATCAACGAAATCATTGTTACTCGTATTGAAGGTATTTTCGAGGAAAAATAAGGAAAGGAAGAATATGACCTGATGGACCTCTATTGTAGTTTTGGACGTTTGTACAACTGAAATTCATAGATTGAGAGTGTTATACAACCCTCTTCAACTAATTGTGATTTTTCTCTGAATTTTGCTAGTGCCGCATAGAGCACTGCTGTTTCATTACGATGATGAGTTGTGGAACGTGTTGGACTCCGGAGGAAACTCCACCGTAATTGCCGCAATCTAGCGAGCATCACACGAACCAGGAAAATCAACTGTCATCGATTGTAATTTGACAGCTCGCAGCACAGCATCGCACGTTTTCGGTTGTTCGCTGCCCGATCGTTCGAGGGTTCGAGAGCTCGGCGGTCGAGCAAAAAAAAAGTTAATTAAAACTGTAATGAAATCATAAATTTCACATCTCTCCAACCGGCAACGCCGGATTGGTTTGCAATAAATAACGCTGACTGAAGTCGTCGTGGTTCATCGATCGCGCACCCTGTGACTGCTGGAAGGTCCTGGCAGCGAAGCACGACCACCGGCACGGAACCCATCGCAGTAGGCGGGTGCAGCCGCGAACAAATGAATCGGTGGCCCCGCGCCGAATCGAGGTTTACGACGATCGTAGTAGGGGAATTAGTCAAGGATCGAAGCGAACTGGAATTGATTTTCCCTCGATCCAGCCGGGCAAGCGAGGGGAGTTTTCGCACCTCAGGACGATGCTGTGTGTGCGCTCGCGGTACACTGCACTGCCCTACCGGCTTGGTTCTTTATCTAGATTAAAATGTAACGAGCGAAACGATGTACAGCGAAATGAGGAAAATACGAGCAAATATGCAATTACTTTTCATAAACCGATTTTGACCTTTTTTGTGTGAAAACGTCGGCGGCTTCGCTTTAGAGGTTGCAACTCAGCAAGATGTTCTACTGTGGAGGCTATATGGTAACCGCCTACTACGGTACTTTCTTCCCCGGCATGCTAGATGAGATTATTAGCTGCTGGAATGATGACGACTTCGACTCCGACTCCGATTCCGACACGTCGAAGGCAAAGGTTGCCATACTGTAAATATGCCTAGGGCAACCAGCAGTGAGATCGCTTGCTTCGAGTGATCTGAATGCTGATGAGGACTTTCGAACATGGCGGTGCTTTGATGAAGACGCCGCCGCCGATGTCAAGGCGGAAGAAGCCCGACGCATCACATAGGCACACACACACAAGGGGGTAGCCCTGAAATCATCCCAATTAATCGTAATAAGCGTTTCGAATTTTAATTTTCTTCCTATCTGAGCTCATCTCCAGAACTTTACGGGAGATAGAAAAAAAACTCAATGTTGGAAAGTTGATTCGGATAATAGAAGGAGTTCAACAGAATGAATCAGGAAAATAACCCTATACATCACCGATTTGTGCAGCAAAAAAGAGCAAACGATAAGGCACAAAAGAAACTAATTTTCCCAGGCGCGGCCAACGGCCACGGGAAAGATTTGGACGATAATGATGATGCTACCAAAAAAGAAACTCCCGATTGGCCCGGAGGGTAAAAGAAGACTCAATTATGCCTTCACGGACGGAACACGCCCCGGGAGCTGAAAGACACAAGGATCCTACCGCTTATAATGATCACCTGAATCTCTTCCTCAAGTGCCAGGATGATCCTGCAACGCGATGAACTTCTCATTGTGCCCGATGACTCGGAAGTTTTCGAGCATTTTTTTTCTCTCTATTTCTTCTCGTCACTGGAACCCTCAAGAGTCAGGTGCGTGGGGAATTTTTCCTCCGTCATCTAGCCGGTCAGAGCGGGTCTAGCGGTTGTGGCGTGGCAAGTTCCGATTTCCAATACTCTGTACCCAATCGACTAAGTAAAACTCATTTCCATAAATTGTCTCCGATTGGCAGTGCCCATAAAAAGAAGCAACGAGAGGAAAATATGAAAAAGTACAGATTCATAATTATACTGCTTATACTTCTAATTCCATAATTTTCAGTCTCATTAAATCGTCTTTGAGTTCTCCGTCCGCAACAGGCATCCGCGTTTGTGGGGCTGTCAGGGCCCGGTAGCATCATCCCGAAGCTAAAAACGACATGCTAAATAGCACGCTGTTTTCCAGTTGATCGGTGGAAAGTCGTGAGGCAATCAGCCGCCGCAACATCATCAGGAAGCATCCGATCAGCGCCAAATGAAGAACTGGGACTGCATTCGGTCGGCTTCGGGAGCCCTTCTGCGCCTCCCGACTGGAGGCAGTTAAACTAGTTATAAATATGAAATTTAAATCAAATGAATTGGAATAATAAATTTCTGGCTAAGTATGTCTACTGCTCGGGGGGTTTTTCTCTCTACCGCAACGCCGCTGCCGCTAGCCGTGCGCTCGCGTTTCCAGGTGGGTGATTTTCAAGCGGAAGAAGAATGTGTGTTCCTATCGGATTCGATGGATAGATCGGTCGGGAATTAGGGGGAGAGAGGAAGCGAGAAAGTACTCGAGGGCATTTCACGTAGCGCGAATGTACGCCACGAGTTGAAAGAAGCCGATCAAGACGTTCCGTGTCCGCGTGGTCGCCGTCGTCGTCGTCGTCGCATCTTCCACAGTCACTCGCTCTGTTGCTGTTGCTAAATTGTTTCTCTCATGGCCTACCCCTTGATTGTCATTCTGCGAGCTGCGAGGGGACGTATGCAGTGTCACCGAAATACAGCGGCGATATCGTTGGGCGTATTTCAGATGATCTCGTTTTTCATTGTCCAATGATACATTATTTTATTATAAAATCATACATTTTGAAGCAAACATCCAGTCAAAAAAAACATACTGGATACCGTACAAGACTACTTGAAAAAAAATCCTGGCTTTTTCCTGACAACCCCTCCCCCTGTCAGTGGCCCAACACCGGAAGGACAAAAACTTTATAAAATATTTGTAATGGCCTTATTATAATTTATAAATGCCTGCTTTAAACGGAATTACAGATATGCTAATATCTACCTGTTTTAAAAGATCGTACACAGTAAATTTTGACATTTTTGCCATTTTTTTTTTGGATTTGGACCACATCGGGTTGTTCGACACGGGTCTGCAAGATAAATTGCTTTCTTTCGTTTCTTTAGCAGCAGAACTTTTTTGAAACTCCACGCACAGGCAAACAGACGCGCCTCTTGCGTTGATTCAATCGACCACTAAAAACCACTCATATCTTAAAAAGCGCTCCGGCTTTGAACTTCAGCTTCGCAACATGTATAACAGAGGGTGTTAGTGTGCAAGCAAAACACTTCTGACGATGATTTTGAAATGATAGTCATCAAATAATAGTCATATCTGTTTGCTCAGCACTGATAGATAAGTTGCTTTTAAAACGTTGACAGACAATTACTTTTCCTATGAGATAAATTATGTTCCCGAATTGTAAGTGGACCAGTTTGTTGTTAGTCTAGGAAGTCGGAAGACTTGTCCACTGTCCGCTTCGTGGAGTTGTCCAAAACCGTCAAAATCTGAGTTCGTACACTTTAAGGGCATTTTGAGTAGTTTCAACCTAGCTTTAACTGAATCCGACCTATTTACAGGTAGAATCATTTAAGAGTGTAGATTGGAAGATAGGTAATAATATTTATGGTTAGAGTATGGTTCCAATTAATACGACTCCATGGCAACATGCGAAGAGCGTAACGTATAAACTTTCTTTGCAGTGACTCAGTCCTTACTATCTAGTTATCTTGAAACGGGTACCAAACTGCTGAACAGAACTCGAGTATTGAGCGTACCAAGGCGCAGTAGAGCATTCGGACGGAGTCCAGGGGAAAGCGGAAAAAGCGTGCATGGCCTTTGGGCAATGTAGATGAGCAATTGGCAACTCTTGGGGGCTTAAACCCAAATACATACACTGGTTATACACGGTTGTTGTCAGACCAATACTGGCGTATGGTTGTCTTGTATGATGGCAGAGAGGCGAAGTTGTGACTGTCCAGACAAAGCTAAACCATCTTCAAAGGATGTGCTTAATGGCAATGTTTGGTGCATTTACTACAACTCCTACTGACGCCCTAGAAGCTATTTTCAATATTAAACCTCTACACTTCCACCTGAAGCACGAAGCACTAAAATGTGCTTATCGACATTGGCGTAGCTAGAGGGGGTGCCTGGGGTACCAGGCCCCCTCCAGAATTCTGCAGGCCTCCTCCAGAAATTTTCCTCATCGGAATTGGAAACCGGAAAAAAACTCAGTGTATATGTTACCGCTGTGTAGATATTTTATTTTTCACTAGGCATCACAAATGCGTAGTTGTCGTCGTCGTCAGTGGCTTAGTAGCTACTCCGGCTCATGCTGTTTCAAGTGTTCGTCTCCATTTAACTACATCTTGGGCCACTCGTCGCAAATTTCCCAGTCACAGAAGTCGGAAATCACTTTCAACGTGGTCGAGCTATCTTGCACGTTGAGCCTCCCTGTTCCTGATGCTGGTGCATAGTCGGTCTCGATTGACTGTATCGTATGTTACTTTGAAATCAATAAAGATGTGACGCGCGGACAGGTTGTACTCCCGACGTTTCTGGTAATTGCGCGGACCCTCATCAAGCCCGCCTGGTATTTCCCTACAAAACCTTGTGCTATCGATGACAGCCAGAAAAACAAGACCATAATCAAAAATTTTTTGGAATGCACCCCCTAGGCCCCCTCCAGGGAAATTTCCTAGCTACGCCAATGCTTATCGACTACACGCGGTTGGCCTTTGGCAGTCTGTGGACGATTCCACTGGTCATACTCGATTGTGGTCGCAAATTGTTGCTGAGGACAAGTTTGCCCTTGCTCCTAGCGATGTAACGCTCATGCGTACTTTCCCGTATAGGACTTTCTCAAGTGACTTTCCGCCTAGAGAGGAGTGGATGTCAGGCTACATGGAAAGGAAAATTTCCGACTATGTGGTCTGTTATACCGATGGTTCCTTGTACGAAGGTCGTGCGGGTGCTGGTGTTTACTGCCGTGAGCTGGAATAGGAGGAATCCTATTCATTGGGTAGTTACTGGACCGTTTTTCAAGCAGAAATCTTTGCAATTATGTGCGGAGCTCAGTTTGCACTTCAGAAAGAACTGAAAGGCAAGATTATCTACTTCTGTTCTGACAGTCAAGCCGCTAGAAAAGCCCTTTGTGCGGCTAATTCTAAATCTAAAACAGTCATCGCCTGCCACACCCAATTAGAAGAACTAAGCATTCTAAATGCCGTTCATCTGGTTTGGGTTCCTGGCCATTCTGGTATAACCGGGCTGGGCTGATGAACTAGCAAGATCTGGAGCAGAAAAGTCGGTTTTCGGACCGGAACCTGCTTTACCAAGTGCGGCATGTTGGATAAAACAAATGGGCTGATGGAGAAAATCACGGATAACTATATCCGCAATGAGTTTTTAAAAAAACTCTCCGTTACATGTAACTCAACATGCATACCAACACGGTAAATCTACGGAAACCGCACTGCACTGCTTAGTGACGTTAATTGAGAAATCACTCAAATATCAAGAGACAGCACTTTGTGCTTTTCTTGATACTGAAGGCGCTTTCGATAACGCGTCCTTCGCGTCAATTAATACGGCTCTCTACACTATCAAAAGAGAATCGACCACACTACAATGAGCTGAATTCAAGCAATGCTCTCGAGCAGAGATTACAGCATCATTGGGAGATACGTCGGTCACGATTTCGGTGATCAAAGGATGTCCACAGGGAGGAGTTTTCTCCCCCCTGCTCTGATCACTGGTGGCCGACGCACTCCTTCACAAGCTATCACAGGTTGGTTATGAGACCATAGCTTACGCCGACGACGTTGTACTTAACGTCAGAGGAAAGTTTGACGCAGTGACCATGTTATGGTGCTCACAAGCGGGACTTAATGTTAACCCCACCAAAACAGTCGTTATACCATTCACAAGGCGAAGGAAACCACTATTATCCCTATACTGAATGGTGTCAGACTGGGCTTCAGTAATGAAGTCAAACACCTCGGAATAATTCTCGATAAAAAACAGAACTGGACTGCCCACCTAGATTATGCTGTTAAGAAAGCAACTTCGGCTATCTGGGCATGCAGATCACTGTTTGGCAAAACCTGGGGATTGAAACCTCAACTAGCCTTTTGGTCATAAACTACTCTTGCACGGCGTAGGATAACCTATGCTGCAGTCGTATGGTGGCCAAAGGTGAATGAGGTGACAGACCAAGCCAAACTAAACAAAGTTCAGTGCCTTCAGTGCCTGGCCGGTCTTACAGTTACCAGTGCGGTGCGTACAACACCTACTGCAGCCATGGAGGCAATGCTACGCTTACTTCCTTTGCATCTTCATGTGAAGAAGGAAGCAGAGCTAGGCGCACTACGGCTGCAAAGGAGTAAAACTATACTCGAAGGTGACCAAATCGGTCAGCTTCGCATACTTCGGGAGTTCAATCTGACACTCTTAGTAACTTTAGTCTCCAACTTCATGGAAGCCAGGTCCAATATGGACGTTCTATATGAGGTGATTGAAACAGATCGCTCAATGTGGAATAATGGAGGGCCCGATCTTTCATCTGGAACTGTATCTGCTTTTTTACAGGTGATTTAAAAATGGGGGCCTGCACAGGATCCGGAGTCTACGGACTCGGTATCAGGGAAACTATATCATTAGGAAAGTGGTCCACCGTTTTTCAAGCAGAAATATATGCAATATATATCTGTGCAACAATATGCTTGACACGAAAGTACAGGCGTGCGAAAATCGGTATCTTCATGGACAGCCAAGTAGCACTACTGGCACTCAAGTCCGCCAAATGCGTGTCCAAATTAGTTTGGGTCTCTCGCCAAAACAAAGTTGGGCAATGAATTTGCTGACAACCTAGCAAGACAAGGATCAGCTTAGCAATTTATTGGTCCTGAACCGTTTCTGGGCACCTCCACATTCGCCGTGAAAGGCGAACTGATGACATGGGAAAAGCTAGAAATAGTATCCCGTTGGAATCAAACACAGGGCTGTAGACAAGCTATGGCATATCCATACTATTATGAAGGTGGTATACGTGATGAGGAATGATTATACGCGTTTCTTCTATATAAGTAGTTATATACGATAATATCCGATTAAGCACGACTGGCCTCGTACTGCTATACAATTCTGTGCTGAAAATCGTATGTGTGTCAGTTATTATCATTATATACGACTGAAAATTTACTTGGGAGCACTTTATTAAGCTTTACGATTCTGAATTTGTATTTGTGCATCAGTAATTTTCCAGTTAGAAGACTCTTCCGAAAGCTCCCAGGTAGCAGGTCTCACGATGAATGTAGCAAAAACTAATTCTATGGTAGTGGACACTGACAATTCAGTCAACTTCACAGTAGCGGAACAACAGGTTGAGCAGTTGGACGTATTTCAATATTTTGGTAGCCAGACAACGCCCGAAGGTGGTACCAAGACTGATATGGATAATAGATCAGGAAGGCCAGGGGTAGCGAAAGGTCGCTTACTTTTCACAATCGAGATTTACGCCTGACTCACGAACGTGGTCAACTCGTTGCAGTGCACCAGCCTTTAAATGTCTCGAATATTTATTGTAATCTGGCTTCGTACACAAATTACGTAACGCTTAGAGGGGAGCGAGGGGGGTCGAGTTTGCGTTACTTGTTGTTACATAGGGGGGAGGGGGAGTCATGAGAATAGTTACGTAACAAATTTATGAATACCAAAAAGGCAGTTGCCAAACGTGGAAAGAACGAGTTGGAGGTGGAAAACAGTGAATGGGTTTATACTGATGAAAATCATGATACAAAATTATGGTTTGTAGCTGATGAAGATAATCCTATTAAATTTCCAGTTATTACGGTTCAAGACCATTTCAGCTTAACATGGGCCGATGCCTGATTGTTGTTTTTAATATGCCATTTTATTCAACGTTGAGGTACGGGGGGAGGTTTGGTTAACGTTACGTATTTTATGGGAGGGTTATGCCAAGCGTTACTTAATGTTACATAGGGGAGGGAGGGAGTCAAAAAACCGGAATTTTTGCGTTACGTAATTTGTGTACCACGCCTCTCAAGCATGTACTTGGCGTACGGTTTTATAGATAGGTGTTGTTGGCCTACTCCATTTGGCCAGCGCGCTAACCTGCATTATCCCAACCCTGCGACTGACCTGATCGCTCACAACACTGGGGCGGTGATAAGAGAGTGACAGATAACGAACGACAGATCACCGAGATAAATAAAAAGAGAACCGTATTAGAGCAAGCGTGCAAGTAAAGTTAACTACCGCAATAGAATTTTATATTCCTAAAGTTATTAAAAGTAAGCTAACGCTAAATTTGACTTAGTGCTTATTAACTAAAACCCTAACTAGTACTTATTAGCTAAACCTTAACTAGTGTTTATTATCTATGCCTTATCTAGTGCCTAATACGCAAACGTAATACTTTCATAACCTGCATTTAATTTGTTAATATACCGGTAAGAAATATGTTTGTGCCTGAATATGCAAATGCATAATTAAATATTCTTATTCAGAAACCATCATTGAACGTCCCGTAGACGACGCATATAATAGTAACGATACATAAAGGGAAGTAAACGTAAGTTAAACAATCATTATACAAACCCAAAGTAAATTAGTATATTTACCAATCTTATGTAAATCCTTAGGAAAATTATATTCTCCCAGCAAAACAGATCTGTCTTTCACTTCAATTCGCGGAGAATTATAGTTTTGAAAATCCCGTTGAACTGTATTCAACACGATATAATTTTCGTTTATCACGGAACGCATCGGTTCGCGAACATGTCAAGTCGTTCGAAGTCAAACGGTGGAAGTAATAAGACCGGTCGACCAAATCCGGTAGAAGGTGGTGTGGTTAGTGAAAGTGGAAAGAATAATAATGGTAGCGATGATGTGGTAGCGGTGGAAGAGATGGAGAAGACTATCGATGGTCAAACGTGCAAAAGCTGTGCAAAACCTGATACCGATGAAATGGTGCAGTGTGACCATTGCGACGGATGGCATCACTATAGTTGTGTTGGGGTAACGGATGATGTTGCGAACCAGAGCTGGAGCTGTACCAACTGCAAGACCGCTAAATGGATCCAGCGAACTACGCCAACGTCAAAGAAACAACCAACATTGAAGGATGCCAAAACGGAGCTTAAGTCCAGACGTACTTTATCTGTTCAGGAAGGTAGAACTTCCGCGCGTTCATCCTGTGGTAAATCCATTCATTCTGAGCCACCGTCAGTACCAGTTATTCAATCGAATCTACGGAATGATAAGCGGAAGGAGAAACTTTTCGTACCATCTGTAGAAGGAGTGCCAATAATCGAATTGGAGAAGCCGTTGTCGGAAGTTTCCTGTTCTTCATCGCAAAGGTCTGCTCGAAATCGTGCCAAGTTGCAGCTACTGAGACTTCAGGAAGAAAGGGAGTTCGAGGAAAAGCAAGCAGAGCGACGTAGACAGGAGCAGCAAGAAGAGGCAGAACGCCGACGAATAACGGAACAACAGGAGGCGGAAAAACATAGGGAGTTCCTAGACAGGAAGTACAACATTCTGGAAACCTTAGCTAGCGAAAAAGGATCAAGTCGGAGTTCTCGCTCCAGTGTGTCCCGAAGCAGAGTGGAGCAATGGGTTGAAACAACGAATCGCTCGCCGGTGGAGACCGTTCAGCGTTCTACGGGCCCTGCTGCTCTACCACCACACGCTCTGCAGGTGGAAGCTTATCAAGCAAGGATACAAGAGGGGCAATTCCCGCAACAACAAAAGCTACAGCAAGAACTGCTTCGGCAGCAACAACAAAAACAACTGCAGAGGGAAGAAGAATTCCTGCGATTGCAACAGAAACAACGTCAACTTCAGTTGCAACAGGAAAATATCCTACGCGAGCAGCAGCAGCAGTTGCAACAAGACAGAGACCGTATTAATATCTTGTGGGATCAGCAGCTGCAACGAAAAAGTTGCCTACCGCAACAGCAACATGCGGAACATGTTCAGACAGGGAATGTGGTGTCTTCCCAACCAGCCTCTGCGCCACTTACCAATCTACCAAATTCTCACCAGAACCCAGTGCGTGGGCAGTCAGAACACTTCAGTCCAGATAACTTGCCCCAATCAACACAGGTTCTGTCAGCATCAAATGGCTTGAACAGGTCGATTAGTAGAATGGTGAATCCGAACAGATCTACTCATTGCGCGTTGCGTACTGCACGCACACAGAGGACGTCGATAAACAGCGCAATCATCGAAGAAGGTGACGACCAATTCCAACTCTCACGTTCCCAGGTAGCAGCACGGCAAGCGGTTTCGAGGGACTTGCCTACGTTTTCCGGCAGTCCCGAAGAATGGCCAATCTTCTTGTCCATGTTCAATAGCACGACAACTATGTGCGGGTTTACGGAAGAGGAGAACCTGGTGCGGCTGCAAAGGAGCTTAAAGGGAAAAGCCTATGAGGCTGTTAAGTGCAGACTTATGCATCCAGGCAACGTAGGAGGAATTATGGACACACTGAGGATGTTGTATGGACAACCGGAGGTCATCATACACTCCCTGATTGGGAAGATAAGCTCGTTACCGGCAATTCGAGAAGAGCGATTAGAAACATTAGTGGATTTCGCAGTGAGTGTGCAAAACTTTTGCGCTACAGTCGAATCGTGCGGTTTAGATGAGTATATGTACAACGTCACGTTGTTACATCAACTTGTCAGCAAATTGCCACCGTCTATTAAGCTTAGCTGGGCTACACATCGAAAAACACAGCTCACGGTCAACCTGGCGACCTTTAGTGAATGGTTATACAATTTGGCTGAAGCAGCCAGCTCGGTTACGTTTCCTACTATCTCGTTGGAAGTAAAACCTGATCGTAACGATGTTCATCGGACAAAAAAGAGAGATAGCTACCTAAACGCACACTCTGAGTTGATAGCTCCACAAGACGTAGAACCGCATCCGTTTTCGAAAATGGCAATAGATTCCCAGTCAACACCAACGAAGGAGACGTGCCCAGTGTGCAAAGGGAACTGCAAATCTGTGGACAAGTGCAAACGATTCCACGAGTTCTCCAGGGATGCCAGATGGGCAGTAGTCAGGGAGTTCGGACTCTGCCGCACATGCCTTCGTCAACATAAAGGAAGTTGCAAGGCCAAACCATGTGGTAGAGACGGATGTACATATAGACATCACGAACTGCTACACAACGAGCAAAGGGAAATAAACCATGCTCCGAGTGACAACCAACAGTCAGCTCAACCGAACGCCAGTGAATTTGGACATGGCTGCAATATACACCGGACAACATCAAACCCTGTGCTGTTTCGCTATCTTCCAGTAGTGCTTTCTACACCTGAAAAGGAAGTACACACTTATGCATTCCTTGATGAAGGATCCGCATTGACGCTGCTCGATCAAGAATTGGCTGACGAATTAGAGTTGACTGGAATCCCGAGCTCACTATGCCTGCGATGGACTGGCGGCGCACAACGCCATGAGAAGGACTCCCACATTGTCAAGCTTCATATTGCAGGAAGCCATCGCAAAGACAAGAAGTTTCATTTAGAAGATGTGCGAACTGTCAACCAGCTAATGCTGCCGCCGCAAACTTTAGACCTCGACGAGTTAGTGCGCTCACATCCCTATCTTAAAAAGCTACCCCTAGAATCATATCACGACGCTCGTCCACGAATCCTGATTGGGATGAAGCACGCTCAATTGGGATTGACGCTAAAGAGCCGTGAAGGAAAACTGGGACAACCGATTGCAATGAAAACACGACTGGGATGGACTGTTTGTGGAGGACTGGGTATCGGACAAACACCAAACATGTTTCATTACGTATTTCATGTCAACTCTTGTAACGAAGAAACTGACGAAGATTTGCATCAAGCCATGAAGGATTACTTTTCCCTTGATAGTATCGGAGTTGTAAAACCAGCTAAAGTGCTCTTATCGTCCGAAGAGGAACGAGCTCAGTCACTTTTACAGTCTCGCACGCATTTTAATGGTGAGCGTTATGAAACAGTTTTGCTTTGGCGCTATGACGACATCCGTTTACCCGATAATAGAGAAATGGCACTCCGCCGTCATCAGTTGTTAGAGAAGCGTCTGGAGAAAGATAAGCAGCTAGCGGAAGTATTGCAGCAGAAGATCGCAGACTACGTTGCAAAAGGCTATATTCGTAAGCTTTCCAGCGGCGAAGTGAAACAAGAATGCAAATGGTTTCTTCCTGTGTTCCCAGTCACAAATCCGAATAAGCCCGGAAAAGTGAGAATAGTGTGGGACGCTGCCGCTAAGGCTCACGGAAAATCACTGAATTCCGCTCTGTTGAAGGGACCAGATCTACTCTCTTCCCTTTTCGCTATTTTGCTTCGGTTCCGTCTACATCCTGTGGCAGTTACTGGAGACATCCGTGAAATGTTTCACCAGGTATTAATCAGTGAAAAGGATCAACGATATCAGTGCTTCTTTTGGACGGATAAGGACGGAAACTTCGTGGTATACGCAATGAAAGTCATGACCTTTGGAGCATGCTGTTCTCCTAGTAGCGCTCTATACGTTAAGAATATAAATGCGAAACGGTTTAAGGATGAGTACCCAGAAGCATACGAAGCCATCACAAAGTCGCATTATGTGGATGATATGCTAATCAGCGTCGCCTCCGAAGAAGATGCTATACAAACTGCGAAGGATGTTAAATACGTGCATGCACAAGGGGGATTCGTGATGCAGAACTGGATCAGTAATTCCAGACGTGTGACATCAGCACTGCAAGAAGTAAGCACGAAGGAGAGGAGTCTCGACCTGTCGTCAGAGCTGTCCACTGAGAAAGTCCTTGGCATGTGGTGGAATACTACAACAGATGCATTCACCTACAAGGTTGGATGGAATCGTTACGGCGAAGCGTTACTAAAAGGAAAACGTCGTCCCACGAAACGAGAAGTTTTACGAGTCCTCATGTCCATATTCGATCCACTTGGACTTCTCGCACACTTCCTAGCCTACTTAAAGTTCTTATTGCAGGACATCTGGCGATCTGGCATTAGTTGGGATGAGGAAATAGACGACGATACATTCGCAAACTGGATTACCTGGCTGAAAGTCCTTCCCGATGTTGAGAACGTGCAAATCAGTCGATGCTACAGCACCAGGTACTCGTTCGCGGAAGCCGATGAAATCCAGTTACACACCTTTGTAGATGCCGGAAGAAACGGAATGGCAGCCGTATGCTTTATTCGCTTTGTGAAGAAGGGATCAATTCACTGTTCTCTTGTCACTTCTAAAACAAGAGTAGCTCCGCTAAAGCTCACCTCGATTCCACGACTGGAGTTACAAGCCGCTGTAATAGGAACTCGGCTCGCTCGTACAATCATCGAAACGCTGGCTATGAAAGTTACTAAGAGGTTCTACTGGACAGACTCAAGGGATGTTTTGTGTTGGCTCAACTCCGATCATCGGCGATACACCCAGTTTGTCGGATTTAAAGTTACAGAAATTCTGGAGTCCACAGAGGCGTACGAGTGGCACTATGTACCCAGTAAACTAAACGTTGCTGACGATGGAACGAAACGGGACAAACTTCCTGATTTATCTTCACAGAGCAGATGGTTCAACGGACCGGACTTTCTGTGGGCGACTGAAGACAAATGGCCGCAACCAGTAACTCGAAACGAATCCACAGAAGCCGAGCTCGTGGCAAGTCTCTTAGTTCACTGCGCCTTTCCGGACCCAGTCATCTCCGTCACAGACTACTCTAGTTGGCAACGATTGCGAAATGTAGTAGCACGTGTGCTGCGGTTCACTGCAAACTGTCGCTCCAAAAAACAAAAAGAACTGTTTGCGACCCGACTTGCAGGACCGCTTGGCGAAAGAGAACTCTGCGCCGCTGAAGTATACCTTATCCGACTCGCACAGCAAGAAGGCTATCCTGAGGAAGTTTCCATCCTGCAAAATTTACCACAAAATAGCAACACGCAGATCACAGGGCTTCCGAAATCCAGTTCATTGTACAAACTTACACCTTGGTTGGACGGCCATGGCATACTGCGTATGAGAACCCGTATCGCAGCTTGTCAGTACACCACTGAAGATGCAAAGACACCCATCATCCTACCACGTAAGCATCATATTACTACCTTAATAATATCGCACTACCACAATAAATATCACCACCAAAACCACGAAACGGTGATAAACGAACTACGGCAAAAATACCAAATCAGCCGCATACGAGCATGCTTTAAGCAAGTACGCAAAGATTGCCAAAGATGTAAGATCAAAAACGCAGTACCGAACCCTCCGTTCATGGCAGATCTACCACCTGGTCGTCTAGCAGCATACCAACGTCCGTTTACTCACACAGGTATCGATTATTTTGGTCCAATCGAAGTGGTCGTCGGCAGAAGGGCCGAGAAACGCTGGGGAATGCTAGCCACATGCTTGACAGTTCGTGCGATCCATATAGAAGTAGTGCATTCGCTAACCACTAGTTCGTGCATTATGGCAATCCGTAATTTTGTCGCTCGTCGTGGGCAACCCCGTAAATTCTACAGCGATCGTGGCACTAATTTCATTGGGGCAGATCGTGTACTGAAGAAACTCGCAGAAGTTATCGATCAAGACAAAATTATGGAGGAATTCGTTAGCTCTGATACTGAATGGGTATTTAACCCTCCGCTGGCACCTCATATGGGCGGAAGTTGGGAGCGTTTGATACGTACCGTAAAGAGCAACTTGATGGCCATCTGCATACCGAGAAAATCGTCTGACGAGGTGTTTCGTAATACCCTCACTGAAATAGAGAACGTAGTTAACTCCAGACCACTCACTCATGTGCCGATAGACCCCGATTCAGCTCCCGCTCTTACTCCGAACCATTTCCTGCTCGGTTCATCGAACGGCACAAAACCACTAATCACGAGTATCGATAGCCGCCTCTGTCTAAACCAGAACTGGTGCACTTCCCAGATACTGGCCAATCTGTTCTGGAAGCGATGGGTTAGTGATTATTTGCCGGAGATTACTCGCCGAACGAAGTGGTTTCAGCCTGTAAAACCTCTCACTACTGGAGACATAGTGGTTATCGTGGACCATAAGCTACCCCGGAACTGCTGGCCTAAGGGAAAGGTTATCTGTGCTACCCCTGGTCAAGATAACCAAGTTCGTGTTGCGACCGTGCGGACTATGACCGGAGTGTACCAACGGCCAGTCACACAGCTGGCGATTCTAGATGTTCAGCGCGTCGAAACGTAAATCAACCGGACCTTGATGTACCCTGGGGGAAGTGTTGGCCTACTCCATTTGGCCAGCGCGCTAACCTGCATTATCCCAACCCTGCGACTGACCTGATCGCTCACAACACTGGGGCGGTGATAAGAGAGTGACAGATAACGAACGACAGATCACCGAGATAAATAAAAAGAGAACCGTATTAGAGCAAGCGTGCAAGTAAAGTTAACTACCGCAATAGAATTTTATATTCCTAAAGTTATTAAAAGTAAGCTAACGCTAAATTTGACTTAGTGCTTATTAACTAAAACCCTAACTAGTACTTATTAGCTAAACCTTAACTAGTGTTTATTATCTATGCCTTATCTAGTGCCTAATACGCAAACGTAATACTTTCATAACCTGCATTTAATTTGTTAATATACCGGTAAGAAATATGTTTGTGCCTGAATATGCAAATGCATAATTAAATATTCTTATTCAGAAACCATCATTGAACGTCCCGTAGACGACGCATATAATAGTAACGATACATAAAGGGAAGTAAACGTAAGTTAAACAATCATTATACAAACCCAAAGTAAATTAGTATATTTACCAATCTTATGTAAATCCTTAGGAAAATTATATTCTCCCAGCAAAACAGATCTGTCTTTCACTTCAATTCGCGGAGAATTATAGTTTTGAAAATCCCGTTGAACTGTATTCAACAGGTGTATTTTATCGTCCTCAGCATTAAACGGTATCCAGTTGGTAAGACCATAGAGAGCTCGTTGATGAATAATGTAAAAAGCAATGGGCTTAAATTGCTTCCTTGACGTACACCCGATAGATTGCAAAACAGTTCCGTTTCTTCTGGACTGATTTTGACACATAAACTACGGTCGTAAGGTTCATCTTGTGAACACAGAAAAAAATCCAGGCTTCTCCATCCAATTTCGCAATATTTCGGGATCTTCACGGTCGAGTGCGGCTTTTTAGTATATATCGCGTCTACTTGCGCGCCTTCTTCTCGGTTATTTAAACAGAACGAAACAAGTTCCGTAAGATTTGTGGCGGCATTACGTTTCCAGCTTACAAAAAAAAGATAAAAAGTCCATTCTCGAGCTCTTCGCAGTAGTGCCTTCTTCAGATTGCCTGTTCGACGCACTAATTACGAAACCTACGGTGCTGTCATCGGTCTGAAAAGAACCTTTAACCGAGTTTCTTCGGGTTCGACTACCACATTATACGTTCTAGAATTAAAGTAAATTTCAAATATTTTTAAGCATCATTAGGACCATCTGGATCTGATGATTTGTTTGTTACAAATTGATATATGTAGATCTAATGCAGATTGTCAAATGTAGTCTTACGCGCTGGGGTTTTAAACATGATACTGACATGTACTACGAATTTTTAATGATGTTCATGAGGTGTTCGCACCAGCTTCAACTTAGGTGGCACATGTATTAGTTTTAGCTTTGTACGAGGCGTGTAGGAAGCGAGCAGTGATTCTTGCTTATGCTTTGATAAATAAGATTTATGCTCCTCAAGGAAGCTATATGGTGCTTCAGCTCTTCACATTCCCAAGTAACAGTGTGAGTTTTAATGGACCCTTATTGCGGTTTTCAAGTCCAATTTTGGCAATTGAAACCATCATAAGAGGGTAATAAAACCCAAATTGTAACCTGGGATTATTATTCTGTAATGTGATCATGCTAGTAAAGGCCGGATGTGTACCTATCTAATCTATGCTAACGATCGTAAAATGTTTCTCACCATGCAGTTGATCGCCATCAAGGATTATCAAACTGTTTTTGTGAACTGGTCCAAGTTGAACTAGCTGATTGAGATGTGAGAAAATTATAATCCATCGGACCCAGAACCCAACGATCTTTGATTTTAACGTAAACGGATATTCTTCGGAGTGCAGAATTAGCTTTTAACGACGGTATCTTGGTTAACTCAAAACTTACGAGAAGAGTTCAGTGTAAATTAAGACACACAGCTGAATACCATCCTAACAGACAACCAATCCAGTAGGAAAGGCTACACGAAATGAGTGACTGCGTTGCCAGTGCAAAAAAAAGTACAGACAAAATAGTACCGATCCGGTTGCTTACCGGCAGAGTGCTGTTCAGCGAACTATTTGCTTATGTCCGTGTCCGTACACACATCTGCCGATGACGGTGTCACCCGCACCCGCGGGAGACCAACTGTACACCGTTACGCCGTCTTCTTCGTCGTCATCGTGGTGGATCCTTGTTCAATATTCACATAATTAAGCTTCCCGGTGCAATTTAGGACTGATTGTGGCTCATCCAGGGTCGGCTTTGCGCAAAACCCGCAGAACCCGAAGGGCCGTGATTGTCAGTTAAATAAGCCCGATCTGATCTGTCGTCGGAGATAAATCCATCCCGAGACTGACGCCGGGCCGATTCCGAGTGGCAGCCGCACTAGTTACAACGTGCCTAATGAAGGTTAAATTCCACCGATTCCGAGTTCCGACCGCGGTGGAAGAGGGCCCATCCATAGCCCATAGAAAACGGACTGTTGAATGGCAAATTTTTGCGCGGATAATTAGGTGATTTAAGGCCGGGAAGGTGGTGCGCTGAAAGTTGCTGAAAGGTCGACCGGATAATGACCCCCCTCCCTAAGAACTAGGTTGCGAGAATCGGGAGTGATGGTCACGAATGGCTTATTAGTTTAGAGGATAGAAGGTCTGTCTATTCCAGCAACTTTTCGTAACTTGTTGGAGTAAAATAGACAAGTGATGAAACTTGTTGCAGCAAATGAACCATTTCGATCATCTTAACGACAGCTAAGCTGGTTGAAGAATTGCCGATCCACATGGGACACGATGTTGTTCGGGGAAATGTTTGCAATAGGACCAGGACAACCTAAGGCAATGTCAAACGGGTTTTATTTTAGTCGGGTTTTCAATACCTAGTCATGCCCGTTGGTTGTCCTCCCCTCATAGATCGGTCGGTTGTCTTGTTTATTATTTGCATTAAGTTCTACACGTTTATGACACTGCACCGATGATGACAGCAGATTACTCAATCTGTGATTTCGCAAAACGACTTGTTGATAGATATGCAGACTGCAATTCATCGAACAACTAAACTGTTAAAGAGTAACCATAATGGAACACGATTCTTGCAGTAATAAACATGTTCGGGGAACAAACAAAAAATATACGGTACATACCACGGTACAACTAGGATAGATAGAGAAACTTATCGGAGACTCCTGCTGGGTGGAAAAACTGGCATTCGCACTTCGCACATTTTCTGGTGGAAGTGGAAAAGCGCTTCTAGCCTTTCACTAAACTAGCTGACAACAACCAGCGGAGGAACCGAGGAGAGCGTAAGGCTACTACTTATGGTTATGGTGTATCTTTCACTGGCGCGACTGGCACTCAATCGGAACCGAATTGTGTAGGTGAATAAATCAGATTTCATTGCCGCTCGGTCGATCGGTTTATCGTTAGCGGCCGAACCGGACGGATCGTAAATAAAGTCATCCGCAGGCGGTGTCCGTTCGGGCACGAATCGCAAATCAAATCCTGAAAAGTAAAAATAAAAAAAGAAATTTCAACTCTGCTCGGGTATTGGGTGAAGAAAAAAAAACCAGGCAGAAGCGATGAAATATTATAATGAGTTATTGAAATATTATGGAAATGCTTGAAAGCGCGAGCGTTTTTTATGCCGTTTTTTTGTTGTTTGGTTCGACCAACTGCCCCCAAAAGCGTGTGAATATGGTGACATCCATCGGAGATGCTTCTGCTGTCCGGGCACACTTCCACCACAGCACAGGTGTACCTATTTAGTGGTCAAACCTCCACCTGGAGCTCAACCTTTAGCCATAGTAGCCTGAGACGATTAAATTAAATCCATTAATTAGCCTTCACTGCTCGGCCGCGCACCGCTCGTTCCTTCGGTAAGTAGAATTTCCAGCATAATGATAATAATACGATATAAATAATTAATACGTCCTCGCATCGATGGGATTCTAGTCGAGCTCGAAGACCTTCGTCAATCGTTCGCAGCGAACAGGGCTGGAGCCTAAGCAGACAAAAAACTTGAAAAGAATCAGAGGGGTTGTGCACAAGACACGACCGCATAGCTGACGTAGGACTACGTAAGTCTCATTCTAGCGATAGTAGGATGTGTCCATGTATGTAATAATACGATTCTTCATGTATACATGCTACATGCGTTGTACGTAACGTTTATCAAAGTAGAAACATTGTATACGTTCAATCCTCAACAGATTTAGGAGTTATTTCTATGAATTGATTAAATCTATTTTATTAAAACGAATCAATCACACTAAACCAAACAGTAAATCAATTTTCATGATCTGTTTCTACGTTGAATAGTGCTTTTCCTCTGGTAATCGGTAGACGGTACGTACTAGTTTTCAAATTATGCGCAAAATTTTTCTGCGGCTTACAAAAGCGACAAGAATCGGTTCCGCCTATTTTTCGTGGTCCGTCATTCCATCATCTACGTTGAAGAAAATGGAAATGCTCCATGTCTGAAATGCTTCAGTCTGAACAAAAGAGCAAAGTTACCAGTGAGCCGTTCACCTTTGCTGTCAAAGAAAAATTGCGCTGCGTATTACTGTAGCATTAGTGATGGATATATTTGTGTTGCTAAAGAAAATCTAGTGAAAAGCCCTAAGTTTCAAATTTCCTAAGTTTAATCAATTACCGAAAACCGTTCTTTTAAGAATAAACTAATTCTTATATGAAGATGCAAAAGATGTTACTAAAAAAATTCAATCCATAGTTTTCAATGCATTTTGACGCTTGACCGAACACATTTACTTGGAGCTGGTATATTTGTTGACTGCTTTGGACTGCCTTCCGAGACGGCCAACTCAACCGGCAGCAACAAGCAAACAGAAGCACAAGAGCTGATCGGTTAAAAAATATTTAATATGAAGCGAACAATTAGAGTCAATCGAATTAAATTGACTATCAGTGAGCGAAAATTCCTTAAATCTTCATGAACATATGTTTCGCTTTTAAAAGAACGGGTTTTCGACGTGATATGTTGGAAACTTAAGCCTTCATTTCCCGTCTACTTGGGTGAAATGTCTTGAGGACAAATGAAACTCACTTCTAATTAGCAAAACTTATTTTTTAATAATACTTATAAGGGTACAATAAGTGCGTCTGCACTGTTCGATGGTCGTATGGAAAGTGATTGAGCGGAAGTCGTCTAGTTGGCTAGCCTGACAGCTATAAAAATATTATAGCTCTATCCCCTGCTATTCTATAAACTTCACTAGATATACTACATTGGGCAGCAACAAAACAGCTTGGATGTTCGGAAAGACACTTCTCTGAGCAGTGGTGACACCGGACAGCAATTTATTCAATTCTTCGTCGTTGCAGATGGCCAGCTGCTGACGATTCTGGTCGTTTTGTTGTCGCGAGCAGCATATTTCCTGCTAATTCCAGAACTTCAGCAGCCAGATATTCCATCACGGCAGCGAAACGAGTGCTCCAGCTCCGACACACGCTCAGCATACTTTCCTTTCCTCAGCAGCCGATGAATACGACTGACCGGGAACTGCAGACGTGCACGACTCGAGCGTGACTTTCGCTTGCCCTTGGTGCTTTCTCCTTTGTCACGTCCAGACATGCCAGTAAAGTCATATATCTCCATGAGCCAGAGTTCAAGTCATATAACTCCATGGATCAGCATGGCTTCTACCCTGGCAGATCAACGATAAATTTACTGTAGTTCACATCGGATTGCATTAAAAGCATGGAAAAGGGCGTACAAGTGGACACTACTTACACTGATTTGAAAGCTGCGTTCGATCGTGTCGATCACTCGGTCTTATTAGCTAAAATTGAACGCCTCGGAGCTTCAATACATTTTACTGAGTGGCTGAAATCTTATCTCGTCGACCGCACGCTTTCTGTTAGATTAGACCACATCGAGTCCGACAGTTTCACTACTATGTCTGGTGTTCCGCAGGGGAGTAACCTGGGACCGCTGCTGTTCTCTTTATTCTTCAATGATGTGTGCTTTATTATACCGCCGGGCTGTAAACTCATTTACGCTGATGATCTGAAATTATTTTTTGTCATCCGAACTCTAACGGACTGCATTGAACTGCAACGATCCTTGAATTCTTTCTCCGCCTGGTGCTTGCCAAACTTATTTACTATTAGTGTATCAAAATTTTTCGTGATTTCTTTCACACGCAAGAAAAACCCAATATTGTCAAACTATACTACTAAACTAAAGAACTAAAGACCTAGGTGTACTACTAGACTCACAACTCTCATTTAAACATCACTACTCTCACATCATAGCACGTGCTAATAGAAACCATGGCTTTATTATGAGGATAGCCAGAGAGTTCACTGACCCGTTTTGCTTGCGATTATTATATTTCTCACTTGTCCATTCCATTCTGGACACATCGGCCATAGTATGGAGTCCCTACACCGAAATTTGGAATAACCGGACTGAATCAGTACAGGCCAGGTTCCTACGCTTCGCTCTAAGGTTTCTACCGTGGCAAAATCCCAACCGTTTGCCATCTTATGCTGACCGTTGTCGACTTCTGGGCATCGACACACTGGTAAAGAGGCGAAATATTTTTCAAGTTATTTTCGTGGGAAAACTATTAACTGGGGAAATAGATCCTCCAAACATACTTTCCGAAATCGATTTTAATGTCCCCTCCAGAAACCTAAGATCACGTGATTTTCTGCGCCTTGCATTCCACCGCACTGATTATGGACAAAACGAACCTCTTAGGGCGATGTGTGACGTCTTCAATAACGCGTTCGAATTATTTGACTTTGATTTACCAAGTGTTATTTTTAAGAATAAACTAAGGCAAATACTGTAAGACGCTAAGTTAAGAGTGTGTTAATGTTTTAAATTTGTGCTACACTAATATTATAATTGTATGTAGAGTGTATGCCTGATAACTATTTGTAATATTCTAATTTAAAATGGTGTCAAATTATTAAAAGATAGTGGGGTTTTTACGCGCACTTGAGGGTTGACCTCAAGTGGGCTTTTCCCCACTCCTAAGTTTCATTAAAACCAAAAAAGGTCAGATGAACTAATGTACAATAAACAATAAACAATAAAATGTTGGCAGTAGCTCAGCTAGCGTTTGAATAATGCTGTTCGCTGGTTTACCTCGTGTTATGTACCAGAGCAAGCGACAAGAATCGGTTCCGCCTATTTTTCGAGGACCGTCATTCCATCATCTACGTTGAAAAAAATGGAAATGCTCCATGTCTGAAATGCTTCAGTCTAAACAAAAGAGCAAAGTTAATAGCGAGCCGTTCGCCTTTTACTGCCAAAGAAAAATTACGCTACGTATTACTGTAGCATTGATGATGGATAGATTTGTGTTGCTAAAGAAAACCTAGTGAAAAGCCCTAAGTTCAAAGTTTCCTAAGTTTCATCAATTACCGAAAACCGTTCTTTTAAGAATGAACAAATTCTTATATAAAGATGCAAAGGATATCACTAAAACTGCTGATACTAATACTGCCTATATGAAGATATAAAAAATTGTTGTTCTCCACTGATCACAATAATGTTTATTGGGCCAGCAATAATTATTACAACAAAACTTTGGGTTTAGTTTCAATGCGTTTTCCTGCGCATTTGTTGCGGTTAATAGTGTTACATTTGGTGTTAACTTGGTTTTAATTGCTATCACTTGTTCACGGCAGACAAGTTTTCAATGTGACGATCATTGAAATTAAAATTGCTGCGGCACCGCTCGTGTTGCCGTTGGTGGTACATCACTATAAGGAATTATCAAACCAATTAGCAATCAATGAGAAAGGGTAGGATTACATTTAATTCTCTTGTGACTTTGTTACAGTAGAATTAAATGGAATTTTTCATCAACTTTCTCGTTGGTTCCTGAATTGTATCAAAACTTCGAAATAATTGTGAATTATTCCAACCAATCACGAAGCGAGCATTTATACCTCGACGAAGAGTTGAACAAACTACTGTCTAACTACCGAGTTAATTATTTTCAATTTTTCAATGGCGCGCATTGAAAATCAATAGTTTTCTATATTTTCCAATTCGATTTTCCGATCTATTAGTGTAAAGCCGTAAAAAAATAAAGCCGTACAGTAAAAACAATAAAAGTTATCGTTCGAAAAGATAACCAAACTATCAAACTTATTATTGTCCACCATAACTTTCATGGTTTTCAGAGATCCTACCATAAAAATGACGGGTTGTTACGTATCTTAACAATAAAAAAATCTAGTTTTTCGCGAACAAAAATTTTCATTTACTGTAAAAGTTATCGTCCTTTTACGGTAATTTGTTTTAGGCGAAAAAACAGAATATAATTAGAAAAGGCAGCAAATTTATGATGAAATATAGCCAATGTTATAGCTACCTTCCTGAAAGACGCAGGCCTACGTCAAAAAAACAGTCCGATCCGCAAAGTACAACAGATTGCGATCGGATTGATCGGGTTTTCCCTTGCTCAGACCCTCTCTCTCTCTCTCTCTCTCTCTCTCTCTCTCTCTCTCTCTCTCTCTCTCTCTCTCTCTGGGGTCGCGTCTGGTTGAATCAGGCTAAACAAAAAACGAACACTTATCAATGTGCGCATTCCAACCGGTAGAAGGGCGGACAGAAAGGAGAGCAAAAAAACAACAACGAAGAAGGCTGAGAACAACAAAAACTGGCGACTGCATCCGGCGGGCTTATCATCGAAGTAGATATCAATCAGTATCAGTTTAACTAAGAAGGCTGTGCCCGGTGCTGTGCCGTGGTGCATCGCTGCTGACTCAATCAACAATTAAAATTAGTTTCGTTCGAGCGCTAGCGCATGCTTCGATGTTGTTTCTATGCACCCGGCTGACCTACAACGGCTTTCCATCAGGGTCTGCTACTTCCGTTCTAATCGATTCAACCGATTCACACCAAACTTCTCTCTATCTGGCACTTGGGAGCACGTTCCAACTAGCAGAACCACGATGAGCAATTTCCGACACCATCCGCGTACCAAGTTCGTGTTGACCTCAGTCACCGATAACTGTACTCTGTTGCTGTGGATCGTCACACATTGGCGCCGGGAGTCGAACCTCTTTTCGGACTTCAGCGCTGCGCTGGATGGATTGGCCATCGTCGTCGAGGGTAAAACAAAAACAGTCGACGAGTTCTGCTAAATGTCCACATTTCCGTGATTACTGTGCGGTGCATTTTAGATGAGGACGAGCATCGGGGAACCGCGCGCGTGTGTGTCTCTTCGATCCCTTCCAAGCTGCATCTTGTGCCACGACAGAGCCAAGCGACAGCCAAGGAAGATAAGACAAGTGCAGAAACAACTCGAAGCGGAAAAAAATTAACCTTCCCATCCCGTTCACAGCCAGTGCGCTAGTCCTTTTCTAGTCTTGCACATCGCTTCGCGATTCCACATGATTCCGTTGCGATCCTCTTCGTACGGAAAAGTAAACAACACCATCGAGAGACACGAAACTCCTTCCCGGCGCATTTGAAACGAATCCCGAAAAATCGCAATCGGCTGGCCGCGTCGTTGCATTGTTGAGTTGAGAGTGCATCCACAGCCACAGCAGCCGGCCTACTTTGTTCCCGTTGCTTCACCGAAGGAAGCGCAATGAAAAAAAAACAACAAACAAAAATAAAATATTCACCACATGTAACACGTGAATCGTGATGAAAATCCGATATGAATCGTGTGCTATGTTACGAACATTTCACTCCATTTCTATCCCGGTGCGCAGCGCAGCGTTTTGGTGGGAGAACGAATTGCTCCCTGCTCGCGCTACACCGGGCGGTGGAGGAGGAAGTCCAATCTCGGATGTGTTATCGGGACCCACGAGCTTTCATTCATACATTGGCCCCTTTTCGTGTTGGCATGTTGGGGGCCCTGTTTGGCCGAACCGTCCGAGCGTGCATCTTCGGAATATTAATATGAAAAAGAAAAGAGAACTGAGCGAAAAGAACAAGAAATAAATATTTAGTTGTAAAATGGCACAATAGATAAGATGCATCATCCGAGCCAGGCCGGGCCAGGGTTCGCTCTCCTTTTCCAGTTGCGCTGGACGGCGGTTGGCTGTGCCGCCGCGTCGCCGCCCGCCGGGGTCGTGTAGCTCGTAAATCGAGAGTCCTACGTCTCTCGCGCTCGCTAAGCTCCAGCCCGGGCCCGAGAATGGAGCTAATGTAATTATGGTGTTTAAGATTAACGTTCTGGTTTTGTCGAATATGTTTCGTTTTATTTTTATTTTATTTGTACTGCTTGTGAGTGCATATGATTCTGTCGTGCCATTCCCGGTTGACCGGCAGTCGAGATGCTGCGATTCGCGTATCGTCGTTGCACTGTGGTCCAAACGAGTGAAAAGTGAAACATTTTTCCTAGCGTCTTTTGCGTTAATTGCAGTTAAACTCGATCTTAAGCCATTAGCCGCTAGTTTCCTACTCGCCTCACAAGTCGAAAATCACTTTCGAGCTGGTAGAGCTATCTTGCACGTTGAGACCCCTGTTCCAGGTGCCGGTAGGGTTGTTGAAAAGAACTGTTTTCGGCGCACTATCGTCCGGCATCCTTGCGATGTGTCTGGCCCACGGTAGCCTACCAACTTTTCGCCAGATGTACGATGGGAATCTCTCCAAGCAAGGTCTGTAGCTCGAGATTCCGAGGCCTCCGCCACTCTCCGCTTTCATTTTGTACTCCGCCAAATACCGTCCACAGTACCTTCCTCCGTGTTATGTCCTCCGTGAGCAGCGTCACGGCTTAAAGGGTATACAGAACTACCGGTCTAATAAGGGTTTTGTACATTATCAGCTTCGTACGGCGGCGTATGTTTCTGGATCGTAGCGTTTTACGAAGGGGAAAACCATGCCTGCTGAATGCCGCGGTTGGATCTCCGTAGCAGTATTGTTGTCCGCGGTCACTAGCGATCCCAAATACACGAACTTATCTACCACTTCTAGTTCATCGCCGTTAACGGTTATCGTCCCTGGGAGGCACCTTGATCCACTGAATTGTGTGCTGCTTTGAGATAAAAAAAAATTGTGATACGTCGGCACGTTGTTCTCCCAACCAATGTTGCAAATCGAGCGAGTATAAAACTATGTTTATTCTCATGCGAGCGACTATGGAAAGCGTAGCACCCAACGCTTACGCCACTGATGCAAACAGCCGCCGTTGCTGTGTGCAGATATTCTGCAACCTACACACTCGCAAACGTACAACCTCCTACCGTTTTACTGCATAGCGCACTTACGAGGAAAACAACTCATGAGCAACCAGCTACCCGTGAGCTACCCTTCTTTTCTTCCCGTGCCCTCGCGAGTGATCGGTATCAGCTGCTCGGGCTGCAATGATGAGTGAAAGTGACGACGCACGTGGCTGTTAGCTAAATACACACTCAAAAACTCAAAAACAAAAACTCGTCGCAGTGCATGAAGAAATACGAGCGAGAGTCCGGAAAGAAGGCTTATGCCGTTCTGTTTTACGACATACTCGAGAGAACCTATGGAGAGTGCCCAAAACGCGACGTGAAAAGCATTATCGGAGATGCAAGTTGCAAATGCGCAGATCGGAAGTGAGGGATTCTTCCGTCCTGTCATAGGAAGACAGAGCCTTCATCTATCAACCGATGATAACAGTCTGAGGCTCATAAATTTCGCCGCGGCCAGAGGAATGGCCATCTGTAGCACCTACTTTCCACGTCTGAATATTTGGCAACACACCTGGTGGCATCCAAATGAGGTCGGTGAGTACCAAGCTGTTTTCGTGAGGATCGCTCCACGATGGATCAGATGTCAGTTACTAGACAAGTTCCGGGAGTACAACTTGCAGACTCATCATCTGCTCGTGGGTTTTAAGGCGGCGTATGATACAGTCATAGAAATGAGCTGTGGCAGATAATGCTGAAACATGGTTTTCTGACGAAACTAATTACGCTGATTCGTGCGACCCTGGATGGGTCAAAATTATGCGTCAGAATATAATATTAGTGGATTACCGATGGATCCAAAGTTAGTTCGTCGAGCAACAGGCTCTCCAGAAAAAGAAGCAAAAAAGAAAAATCAGTCAAAAGGAGAAAAGCGGTAAAGAGTCCGAAGTAAAATGTAACAAAAACCGGACGAAAAAGAAAAAATGCGAGACAAAAAAAAACGATAACATAACAAGAGGATAAACGGGACAGAAAGAGAACAAAAATGAAGAAAAAATAACTCACAACGGAAAAACACAAGAGACAAAGCGAAAAACTGGATAGAAAAGGAGTTGAAAAACGAAAAACGAAACAGAGGTCAATCAGAATGTAGCAAAACCGGCGAAATGAAGAATAAAAATAACAAGACAGGAATTGTAGAATAAAAAAGAATAGAGAAAGTGGAAGCAGTTGAAAAAGGAAAAGGAAAATACGAGAGAAAAAGAGAGAAGATGAGACAAAGAAGAGAATACAGAGAACAAGAGATACCTACAGGGAAAAGAAGAAAGAGAGCTTAACGGGACATAAAAGGAGAAAGATGGTACAAAAGAAGGAAAAAAATAAAACGGAATACCGCCACTGGATTGTACTAGTATTGTTGTCCGCGGTCGGGTCACCAGCGATCCCAAATACATGAACTCATCTACCACTTTTAATTCATCGCCGTTAACGATTATCGTCCATGGGATCGACTGAATCGTATGCTGCTTTGAAGTCAGTAAAGAAGTGACGCATCGGCACGTTGTATTCCCGACATTTCTACGAAATCTTTCCGTTGGTAAAAATTTGGTTGGCAGCGGCGCGAGCCCCCATGAAGCACGCCCGATATTTTTTCTAGAACGCCCGCTTATTGCCTGTTAAATCATGTGCTATCGGCGAAACTCAATCATTCTCTTAGGTGTTCATCATGTCGCTCGAATTCGCCGGGTAGGTGAGGGCTCTGATAAATAACTTGAGTAAATTGAGGCGTCTTTCGACTCTCTCTCGACTTAAGTCTCACGCTATGCTTAACTCCCACGCACCTGGGCGGAACGGAATCCTCGACAATTACAGAATCTTGCGAATTGTTTATCGATCATTTTTCTTCTGTGTTCGCGAGTTGCTGTACCACTCAATCTGATGCTGAAATAGTTGCGTCGGATGTCCCTGGCCGGATGTTCTGTTGGATCACAAGTTCACTTTCAACCAACAGCTTCGCAGCAACTTCATCACAAAAATCGCTCGTTACTTTAAAAATCCGCATTGCTTGAAAGAAGTGTACTGCACATTAGCACGACCAATACTTGAAAACGCCTGTATCATTTGGAATCCCCATAACTTGTACCGGACAGCTAGAATAGAACGTGTGCAACGAAGATTTGTCCGTATCGCTCTAAGACATTTACCGTGCCGTCTACCTAATAATCTTCCCCGCCACGAAGACCGATGCCAGCTTTTAGACTTGGAAACACTAGAGAGTCGATCAGGTAAACCGGCACCTTTGCTGGCTCAGGTTTCGTTTCCATTTCCTGAACGCAAAAGACTTTCGTTCTTGATAACGTTTTCTGCAATAATTTACGTCGCATGTTGACCGTTCTACTTTTGGTTTAATACGACTTGATGGCGGGATTAGTATATGGGAGAGTAGCGGGCAGAGTCGCTACATATCCCCCCCTTATGAACTGTTGAGCGCCATTGAAAGAGAGGCTCAATAACTGGTAAGTCATAGGCACTTCATGGTGAACGAACAAATGGTAGAGACACTCAATTGCGGGTAGCGGATAATTCTTTAGCGTGGCTTTTCAATATGTATACATAGTACGTTTTCGAGAGCTTTGTTGTTTTTTGTTTGTAATACAAAGCAACAGGAACTCCTACTTTATATTCATCATATTTTTCCCGTTGGCCCTGGTAATAAATTCTTTATATCATTATTCACATGTAACTTTTAAAAAACTTCATAATATGCAAACTTCACAATTGGCATCACAAAGGTACATTTTTGAATACATAAATTTCAGTTACCAACGGAACATTTTCATTGCTATAATCAGCAAGAGCTTCGCTTCTTATCGCCAATGTTAACACCGCTCTGTAACTCAAACGTTTGAGAAGCAAATTAAAGCAGTTAAGATTCGTGGTTTCTTCGCGAGTTCCCATTAGCATATGAGGTTGCACATATCGTAGATGGCTACATAAACGCATTATATACCTGGCTACGTCCGTTAGTGTAGCATCTACTTTTGAAAATGCAGGGAACCCATACTACTTTCATAGATGTTACGGGAAAACAGAGGATATCGTGTTAGTAAAGCAAGGCAAACAATAAGGATCAAAAGAAAGCTTTATTAAATCATGAATTGAATATATTGGCAAAAATAGAACAATCTCACCAGCAATCCTTCGAGTGAAATATAATTGCGTCACTTGAGTTTCCAGCAGTGCATCTAATATCCAATTAATTTAATTTTTTCTGATATCCATGTGCATTATTTAATCTTGATACGACCAACGTTTTTATTGATAGAAGAAGCTTGATGAGCTAAAACGAAACAAATGATTAAAATAACATGTTAGGCTTACCTACTGTCAAGGCCTTGTGGCTCAACCGTCTGCCCAAAATCTCAGTTTTGAAAATTAGGAATCTGGAAACAACGCAGCATCGCACCTCCTAGCTTAGCTACTCAGTAGAGTATTACCGGGTATGACCGCGTGGAGGTGCTAGGTAGGAGCTTGGGCTGGCAAAAGCTGAATTGGTCGCTTTGTTCTTGTTTGAACCTCCACCCCCATCGCCACGCCCATGTTATAGCAGATACCGCAACCAAATGGGGAAAAGGGCCAGAGCTCAAGCCCGGCAGTGAATGGTTTAGGGGTCCCAAATTTATATGGTGCAACGAAGACCAGTGGCCAGCCAAACTTGAACCACGAGCTGAAGATGCTGGAGAGGAGCTAAACCCCAGTTAGTGGTCGATTTGGAAAGATTTTCCAATTGGAACCAGGTGCTACGGGCCACAGCATACTTTCACCGGTTCATAGGAAAAACTCGCGCTGCGTTAATCGAAAGCAACTGACATTTGGTAGCTTTACACAAGCGCAGCTAACTCATGCGTTGGAGTATGTGATCCGGTCAGTACAATGGGAAGTCTTTTCAGCTGAGATTAATGTGTTAAAGTTAAAACAGAATCAGCAACTTCCGGTTGGATCACAAGAGCCCCAAGGCAGATGCAGCAGCATTTATCAGTTGTCACCCATGCTTGACGACCGTGGAATCCTACGAGTGAATAGCAGAACACAGGCATCGAATGTTGCTAGGAATACCAAATTTCCTGCTATTCTGCCCCAGAAACATCGCTTAACCTAGCTCGTCGTCGACTTTTCCCATAGAAAGTACCATCTCGGAAATTCGGAAACCGTAGTCAACAAGGTTAGACAACAGTACTACATTCCACAGCTTCGCACGGTCGTGAGAATGATTGCCGGCAGGTATCAGTGGTGCAAAATCGAAAGTTCGAAGTCGAGGATTCCGTGGATGGCTGCACTCCCGCTTACTCGTCAAGCGTCGTTTACAAGACCATTCAGCTGCGTAGGGCTGGATCTGTTCGGGTTACTCAATGTTAAGCTCGGACGCAGCAACGCCAAAAGAAAGATTGACAATCCGTGCCGTACACGTAGAAGTTGTGCATACACTTTCAAACGAATTCTGTATTTTGAGCATACGTCGGTTTGTAAGCCGTCGAGGAGCACCCCTTGAAATCCACTCTGACAACGGGACGAACTTCCAGGGAGCCGACAGGGTGTTATGGGAGCAGATACGGAAAACCCACGTAACAATGGCAGTAACATTCACCAACACGTTTACGAAATGGGTATTCATTCCACCGAACGCCCCACATATGGGAGGAACATGAGAACGGATGGTTCGTTCCGTGAAGTCCGCGATAGAAGCAGCTAATGGGGGACGGAGATTGGATGATAAAAGCTTACTAACTTTGGCAATAGAGGCAGAAGGAATCGTCAACTCCAGGCCATTAACATTCCAGCCACTGGATTCCAAGGAGGCGGAAGCGCTTACGCTCAACCACTTCCTCCTGGGCAGTTCTAGCGGTGTAAGACAACCGGCAGCGGAACCTACGGAAGAAGTAGTTGCACTAAGCAGTATTTCGGACCAAGTTCAACAGCAGATGAATACGTTTTGGACACGCTGGACACGTGAGTAGCTGCCAACTCTAACGCGGCGAACAAAATGGTTTGGGTAGGCAAAACCTGCTGAAGTCGGAGATCTCTCCTTCATCGTTGAGGAAGCGAGAAGAAACGGTTGGGTACGGGTTCGAATTGCCAAGGTCTTTACGGGGCATGACGGTCGAATTCGTCAGGCATTGCACTATGGGCAAAAATGAGAGAAAAACGGATGCAACTAACCCAAGCAGCAATGTGAGTTTTATCGTACTCTTATGACGGTTTCCATGACCAGTTTTGGTCTTAAATGCTATCATAAGAGTGTAATAAAACCCGAATTGTTACTTGGGAAGATACGACCTGCAGGCTGATAAAATATACCATACGTGATCCTAAGTAAGCTTTTCCGGAGAATTGCGTGGTGCCGACCCCTTTCCTGTTTATCATCGGGAAGTGTCACATTTTGCTCATTTTCCCCTATTTTTAATATTTTTCACCCTTATTGAACTGTTCCAAGCAAGGATTTGAGAAAACAAAAGTTTAAAACCTAATAATTTTGTGTAAAAAAGTCCGCAGAATCGAATAGGGCCTCCCTCATTTAGTTTAGAGCACATTTTTTTTTGGTTAAGCTCCCGTTATCAAACCAATCATACCAAACGGGAATTCAACCAAAAAATTAATGTGCTCTATAATAAATGAGATAAACCCTATTCGATTCCGCGGACTTTTTTTACACAAAATTAGTAGATTTTTCCGGTTTGTTTTCTCAAAACCTTGCTTGGAATAATCCAATAAGGGTGAAAAACGTTAAAAATAGGGGAAAATGTGCAAAATGGGGCACTTCCCGATGAGGGATGGGCACCACGCGATTCTCCGGAAAATTTTACATAACATCACCCATATTTTATAAGCCTGCAGGCCGTATCTTAATTGCGTCCGTTTTTTCTCTCGTTTTTGCCCATAATGTAGCGGCTTCTAATTCTTGGGATTACGAGCTCGGTTTTGCCCATTGTGCACTGCCGGACGGCCGAAATCAGGCTTCCGTACAGCACTTTCGCCTTTCTCGCGGAAGAAGATGTTGCGAACGTTAAATTGCTCTATTCGACGGATATGAAGTGCTTCATCATATCCAACTTCTTCACTGGAAGTACGAACAAAGCATCGAGCGTAGTTGTTTGACGGTTTTCACCATGGCTACTGCATGCAAATCAACTGATAAAGTGGCATAAAAAATCGCTAAAATCAGTATAGTTTTTAATGCATACGTTATTCCTAATACGTTAGTGGCCCTTTTGGTGACCTTAAGAGTTTCCGCCCTTGGCGGGGGCCAGTCTGGCCAACCGCACGTTATGGCAGTGCTTACAAGTATTGCTGTCTCCGGTCACCAGCGATCCCAAATACACGAATTCATTTACCATTTCTAGTGCATTGCCGGCAACCCAGCTAGCATTTTTATATGTATAAAAATGTTAAAAAGCAGCATTATGTACATATATACATGCTAATAAATCCTATGTTGCGGCAAAACTGGAATATTCGTACTATTTTGGAGGGGATATACATGATGAGGAATAAATATGCGCGTTTCAGCTATATAAGTAATTAAATACGATAATATCCGATTAAGCCCAGCTCGCTCGGTGCTGCTATACGATTCCGTGCTGAATATCGTATGTGTGTCAGTTACTGTTATTATATACGACTGAAAATCAACTTGGGCGCACTTTATTAAGCATTAGTTACGATTACGAGTTTATTAAGAGATATTTACGACAATTTTTGTACTTTGATATACGAGTTGGTGCTGGCTGGGAACAGTTATCGTCTGCGGGAGTCAACTCAATCGAATGAATCGTGTGCTGCTTTAAAGTCAATAAAGATATGATGCGTCGGCATGTTGCTCTCTTTTTCACAACAGTGCAAGATTTGCCCCGACGATGTCTTGCGTCACAGCAGCCGATCAACGGGCCTCGCTCACAGCCTCAGGATTTGAAGCTCACAACTTCCTAACTTCCCTTCCAAATTAACCCAGCTCATCTTGCTGGACGAGGATTAGAATATTCCAAGTTCCGACTTTTGTCCGTATTTTCATGCTAGAAATCATTGGCAATAACCCAGATCGATTTCTGTTTTCATTTTCCGCAACGTTTTTAATCTTCAACTACAACCCAATTAACTTATACGCATCGATAAATGATAAATCCGACGATGCTAAGGACGAGTTCTAAGACAGACTCGAGAGGACTAATGCAAAGCAAAGCAAAGCCATGGGTTCATACCGTCTTTAGACATTACCCTTCTTTATCGACAGACTTCGCAGCCGGCTGTTAGAGTACAGGAAAGTTACAGGGCCAGTGCAACGATCCTGCTGACTCTATCTAGCAAGCACCGCCTAGTCGAGATTCGAACATACGATGACTGGCTTGTAAGACCACCATCGTACCTCGAAGCTAGCTGGGCGGGAGGACCTATGCAGGGTGCCCAAAACACGACGTAAAAAGCATTATCGGACATACAGATGTGCGGAAACACACCTGGAGGCATCCAATATCGACTCTGACCATGTTTTTTTAGTCTCCGACAAATCCTCTTGTAATGTCAAGAGTAGAACGTGCCCACGCATCACATTTTCGTGGATTTCAGAGCAGCATACGATACAGTTGAACGCGAACAGCTATGACAGATAATGTACGAGTAAGATTATCCGGACAAACGGACGCGGCTGATCAAATCTACCCTGTGCTACGTGTGCGTTTCGGGAACACTCTCGAGTCCTTTCGCTAGCCTTCGCATGCGACCTCGATATCATTATTAGAAACCTTGGGATGGTGGAGGTAATCTACGCCAAATTAAAAGCGGAAGCAAGGAGGATAGGGTCACAAATCAATGCGTCGAAAACCAAATATAAGGTAGGAAGCGTCTCCATAGAAAGTAACGTTTGCCTTCCACGGACACTGAAATCGAGCCTACTTTTCCCTCCGTAAGACGCATTGATCAAGGAGCATATGCCACCGCACAGAGCTGACGATGTACAAAACGCTAATCAGACCAGTAGACCTCTACGGACTTGACACAGTAACTTTGCTTACGGAAGACCTACGTGCACAAGCCGTATTTGAACGAAAGGTGTTGCGGACTATTTTTGGCAAACGGATAGCGGAGAGTGGCGTAGACGTATAAACCATGAGTTGCAGGCACTACTTGGAAAGTTTCCCATCGTACACCTGGAATCTTGGGACCCAGCTAGCACCAACTCGTATATCAATGTACGAAAATTATCGTAAATATCTCTTAAGAAATTCGAAATCGTAATTAAAGCTTGATAAAGTGGGCCCAAGTTGATTTTTTATCGTATATAATGATAATAACTGACATACATACCTTCCCCCTTTCGTTCCCATGACTGACATACATACGATTTTCAGCACAAAATCGTATTGCATTACGAAGCGAGTCGCACTTAATCGGATATTAGCGTATATAAATACTTATAAAGTCGTAACGCTTATAGTTATTCCTAATCACGTATATCGCCTTCGAAATAGTATGGATATGCCAATTTTGCGCATCAAATACGATTTATTAGCATGTGGATCTGTACGTAATGTTGATTTTTAAGTATCTTTTATCTATACCTATAAAAATGGATTTCTGTCTGTCGGTATGTTCCTTATAGACTCGGAAACTACTGAACCGATCGGCGTGAAAATTTGCATGCAGGGATTTTTGGGACCAGGGAAGGTTCAAATGATAGTTAGAGACCCCTTCACCCCCTAAGAGGGGGCAAATGAAACTCAAATTTCTGCATAACTACAGAACTAATCAAGTAAATGGAACCAAATTTGGTTTGTGGGGGTTTATGGAGGGTAGAATTTTTTCTATGATGAAATATGACCCGTCCCCCCTTTAAGAGGGGGGGGGGGGAGCTCCCATACAAATGAAACACAAATTTTCTCATATCTCGAGAACTAATCAAGCAACCGGAACCAAATTTAGCGTGTGGGGGTTTATGGAGGCAAGAATTTTTTCTATGATGAATGACCTCTCCCCTCTTTAAGAGGGGGGCTCCCACCTCCCATACAAATGAAATGCAAATTTCCTCTTAACTCTAGAACTAATCAAGCAAATGGAACCAAATTTGGCTTGTGGGGTTTTTGGAGGCTAAAATTTTTATTATAATGAATTATGAGTCCTCCCCCCTTTAAGAGGGGGGGCATCTATTATTTTTGTTTCGACGCCCAATACTAGTATATTGAGACCGTTAACGGAGTCCTTCGTCGGCGGGCAGGTTTTCGTGCGGGTCATAACATCCCTGCGTCAGCTACTAGACAAGACAAGTCTGAGAGTACAACTTGCAGACTCATCATCTGCGCTTGTGGACTTTAAGGCGGCTTATGATTTAGTCAAACGAAATGAGCTAAGGCTGATAATGCTAGAACATGGTTTTCCGACAAAACTAATTACGCAAATTCGCGCGATATTGGAGGTGAGCAGGTGACAGCTCAGCCGCTTTCGTGACGTTGGATGGAGTGAAACAATGAGATGCACTCTTTAATCCGTAAGCCTACAAAAGGTGCAATACAAAGAACAAATGCCGAAAGGTGACCCAACCATTGCTGACGATGCTCTACTTCCGTGCACTGAGTTTCTGAGTTTCGCCTATAAGGTATAGGTAAGTACTAGACACCATTCCAGCTTTCCCATTTTCCCAATGGGCCGCAATAATGGGCTTAACCAGAAAAAAATTGACCAAACTCGTGACTTTAGTCATGACCTTGAAATGCGGTCAGGCATATATTAATATTTATTTTGAAACGATGATTCTACAATTGATGAAGGGACGGTAAGGGAAAGTAATGAAGAAGGATTTTTTCGGGAATGAAGGGGAAGGGTGGAAAGGAAGGGGGGGGGGGGGTAATAGGTAGCTATGGTTAACAAGTTGTCGTTGTGACTCCTATCTTTTGTCCAATGCTGGAAGGTGCATGGGTCGAACCAAGTTGTAATCAGAGATTATAACCGGATTTGAACCCACCTGCCCTGGCAGGTGTTGTGGGTTCAAATCCGGTTATAATCTCTGATTACAACTTGGTTCGACCCATGCACCTTCCAGCATTGGACAAAAGATAGGAGTCACAACGACAACTTGTTAACCATAGCTACCTATTACCCCCCCCCCCCCCCCTTCCTTTCCACCCTTCCCCTTCATTCCCGAAAAAATCCTTCTTCATTACTTTCCCTTACCGTCCCTTCATCAATTGTAGAATCATCGTTTCAAAATAAATACAGAAAAAAATGATTCTTAGTGCCTGCAACGTTTCAGCTTTGAGCAGTGTTATCCTCAAGTATTGGTCCTCAAGTGGTAAGAGCACAGATTGAGAGTCATTAGTATGATTAAATCTACGACATGTACCGTTCTCATTTTGTTCGTGTTATCTTTTTATAGAACTTATCAATAAATTCATCAAATTTTGTCACACAAATATTCTGAAACAGAAACCATTTTCCGTCCACTAGGTATTACCGGTCTCGATTACCTAACATCTTACTCAACAAACTTTCACGTGTTTCAGATATTACTGCAAGGTTATTTACCTGTTCTCGCTAGTAAATCCTTTTGCTGTTTGCCCTCACTCGAACAACCGGTTGCGTACATTCGAGTGGAAAAGCAAGCTATACTTTCCACCATGAGCCCTTCGTTTAGCGCGGTTCAAAATTGAACACCCGAAAATTTACGAGGCCAACAGCCTCTCGATTGGCCTTGGTTCGCCGTTTTTTTTTCTCTGTCCTACACCACCTGCCTCTGTATCCTTTCCACACCGGAGGCTAAACTCCATTCATATCGCAGCAGGTTGTATAGTAATATTTGCAAACTGCATCCTATTGCGTGAGAGTGGCAGCTTAGGTTAGATTCCAGCGGTTAGCTGGGATTCATTTTCATTCAAACGACCACCGCACGGCACCGGTTGCACTACTAATAACCGTTCATTTCCGAAGCAGCGCCTTTCGATGAAATCCCTCAGGGCACAGCCTCTGCCTTTCCGAGATGACCGTAGCGTGTGTATTAAAAGCAAGCAAAGCTAAAGAACCAAACTGGTAGCTTCTGAAGGGAATGAAAGCCGTCTTAATCTCGCGCCACAACTGTGTAGCCGTTTTGTTTTTTTGCGAGAGTCCTTTAAATGCAGGTCAGACACACATCAACGGAACAAGGAAAATTAAGCCAGTCTGAAGAAGTCAGTCAATCAAAAAAAAGCGACTGATCCAGCAGACTCCGACCATCATTCAAGAAAGAGTTGTCGTAAAACGAAATCAACTCTTTCGACACCATAAAGTTTGGGTATTTTTTTCACTCAAAGCTCGCTGCCGAGCTGTAGAGAAATACGGCATTTATACGCCGAAAACAGTTTTATCGTTATATGAGTTTACGGCGGATTTATACGCGTGGTTTTTACTGCTCCCATCGAAACAATTTAGCATCAATTTATCCGCGCGGGAAAGGGGTGTGGGCTTCGAGATCTATTGGAGCCTTTATAGACGTAGTAGGCCTAGCCGTAGATGTTCCGCAGTTGCGCTAATTGCTGTTCTCCGTGGGCGAATCTTACTGTTTTGTGTTTTAGGCTTCGACACAGTTAATAAATCAAGCGTCGAACCTAATTTTATTGCACGCCGGCTCTGACTGGTCTGACTGATGGAACCTACGCCAATCGTGTCTTGGTTGCGCTTGTGTGCGCGCTTAATGTGATCGCAAGGGACGAGGAAATGTCAACCACGATTGTGACACTTTGGTTGATTGTTTTCCAACTGATCCCAGCCCGCCCGGTGGAGCAGCAACTTTCATATTAATGTATATTTATTCAAATGCGAATCGCAGTTTGCCATTTTCGATCTGAGAGCCGTGCCGTTTCCATGGCAACGACGCGGATCGGTTTTATTGCGAGGGCGTACGACACTTCATCATCGGAAGCATCTCCTAAGCCATATGTCAACTGGTGTATACAATGGGACTCGAAATTTTGCTAAACCAAACATCATTTACATCTGGGCGCACTTGTCCGCGCTTATTCAACCCTCATTGGCACGAGCAGTAAACCGCATAAACATAATCCGGCTATTCGATTCTCAACGGTAGCCGGAAAAAATCGACATGTGCAATCGACCCTGCTCGTTTGATCGTCGTAATCGTTGTGTCATTCAATTATCGGATGAGCCGAAGCAACAACAAAGGAGCACTTGATTAGTCCGCACAGTGCCGGAACCGGCAATGAACATACCGTATTTCCTTCCGTACCCTACCTAAAATCATGGTAATAATTCATACCTATATCCTTTTGTGTGCGGTGCGCTTCGGTTCTGTGGTTTCTCCCCTCTCACTCCTCGCTGCCGAAAACCATATGCGAATAATGAAAACGTCAGTGAAATCATACCGCGCGCAGACGGGAAGGAGTCTACAACAGCAAATATTTGTGTTTGCAGGTCAGATCGCGGCAGCGAATTTGTCGCCTAAGGGTATGTGCTCTTCCTGTTTCGATCCTCCACACTAAAGCGGTTCAAGTCGGCAGGGTACAGTCAGTGGCTAGCAATAATTCTCGCTGCGCTGCGCATCCCTCGGGCAAACTGTGCAACACCATCGCTCCGTGCATCGTAGGGAGTGAGGTTGTGTCGGTATAGTCTGGCCAGCCAGCCTGCTGCTGCTACTGCTGCTGCTGCAGCAGCCTGCAGGATAATGCGAAAACAAAAATAAAAGCATATTGAACAACAGAGCATAGCAGGCTATGGCTGCTTGGATGGCGCGATATTCGGACGACGACCGATGCGAATGTCTGTAGTGGGAGTGAAAGACTGGACGAACTCTATTGTCGAGTAGGCCAAAATCGGGTGACATTTCACACATGTGATTGACGTTTTCGTTTTATGCAACTGAAATTACCATAATTTTATCGAAACGGTAGAGTTCACGGGAATGTTCGCTAAATATAAACTTTTCCAACTGGTGTTGAGTGCATCATGAAATGAGTGCATCAAAAAATGAGTGTACGAGTTGAGTTAATGCTCTAGCACGAAACAAAAATGGAAATTCGAACAACGAAATTTCCGAAAATCGGCCGAAAATTTTTTCTTTCGTTTTTGTCTTTTTTTGTAGATTTTTGCATGGAAAATAATAACGTATATTTTAAAAGCAAGAATAGATTTGGTTCTCACGTTCAAACTTTAAATAAAAATGCCTAAAATCAATATTTTTTTGATCGATTAAAACAATCTCTTTGTTTTTTTCGCCTTTAGTGGCCCAACACAGGAAGGACAAAAACTTTAAAAAATATTTGTAATGGCCTTAATGCAATTGCACACCTGATTTGATTAATGTTTCTTATAGCATTTTTTCTCAGCTTTCCGATGATGAAATTAAAATCAGTTCGGGGGATCACGGCGAAAACGGCGATTTTTTTTATAAAATTCAACATGGTGGCCAAATCCAAGTTGGCCGCCAATTTGTTTTTCACTTTGTTTATAAGCCCTATCTCTCCTCTTCACATTACCGTGTCGTTTGTAGTTTATTTCATAGCAAATTTTGGAAATATCACAATAATTATATAAAAAATGTGAACCTTGCTACAAATAACTGGTTGTTTTATTCAGTTAATGCCATTGCACACCTAATTTCATGAATCTTTCTTGTAGCATTTTTGCTCAGCTTTCCAATGGTTGCCTCAAAATGAAAATCGGTTGGTGGGCTCATGGTGAAAACGACGATTTTTTGATAAGATCAATATGGCGACCAAATCCAAGATGGCCGCCAAAAAAAATTTTACTCCATTTGAAAGCCCTGTTCTTCTTCTTTACAGAACCGGGCCGTTTGTTAGTTGTTTCATGGCAAATTTATGAAATATCACATGATATAAATCTGAAGGTTTGCTCAAAATTCACCTTTTTTGAATCTGTTAGGCCCCCTGGCGAATGAGGGGTCCACTATTTCGAGATACATATTTAGAGTGTAATTCTCGAATTTCTACCATTTTCATTCTACCAAATAAGCGTAAAAGTTCCAATTATGAACACCTCGTGTCAGTAGAGGCCCCGTTTCAGCGAAAATTACTTCAATATTTTCTTCAATATTCGAGGTTTCTTCGCGAAACCAGCTCTACGTAGTTCTACACCAGCTTCGTGATCATGTCTAGAACACAACCTTTCTGGTTTGATTTTTACTATTATTCATGATCAAAACCTTACGAAAACGTCAAATACGGCCTAATTTTATTGTAATTGTAACAGTTGAACGAAGATAAAAGAAGGAGAATGTTTCATAACCCGCTCTCGAGTACACAAATTTTATGAATATTAATCTAATGATAATAATGATCATTAACGCAAGCAGAAAATGACTGGTAGGGGGATTGTCGTCAGACTTTGTAAACGCAAAACATTTCAGACCCATTTGGTACAAGTTGGCAATTGTTTTATGCTTTAACAGCTCATCCATGTCGTGATCGGAATTAGAACCACCCCTTAAAATTGACGATCGGAATTAAGTGCACTGATACATCATACTTTGATACATTTTTTGTAACTTTCGGTAAATAATTTAGGCATTTTCATATTTTTCCATAAAACATATTTGAAAATACTTGCCAAAGGCACATACCATGTAAATAAATGTCAAAGCTTTATTTTTCAGAGAGGACTTGAAGATGAATCATGCCTTAGGTGATCGGAATTAGGTGATTTCACGGTATATTTTTTTTTAACTCCGCCTGCAAATGACGGATCTCTGTAGAGATATGTTCAAAAGAACATGAATCTACTGACAACCAGAGCAGAGGGTCCAAAGCCCCAGAAGGAGGATGGTTTTTAATAGCTGTTATCCATGGCTATTACGTAAAGATCTGAATGGATAAACCCCTAATCTAAGATGTGATGCGACCCGTGCCGAGGGATGAATGGTGGAGGGGGTTCAATAAATACTCAGCCGCAAACGGAGCCTGTGGAGTACCAGAGCGCCCTCCACAGTAATCTGCCCCTGCTGCGCTAACTGCTCTGTGTCAGGTAAAAGATCACGTGGATCGGATCTGCCCAGCAGCGGAGACAAACCGATCCCCAAAAAATCAGAGGGGTTGTGTACAAGACACGACCGCATATATAGGTGACGCAGGACTACGTAAGTCTCTTTGTAGTGATAGTAGCATGTATTCATGCTTGTAATCATTCAATCATTCTTCATGTATACATGCTATATGCAACATATATACATGTTACATACGTTGTATGTAACATTTATCAAAGTAGTAACACTGTATACGCTCAATTCTCAAAAGATTGTACATTTGAAAACAATTTAACAAAATCAAGAACACAAACTATTGCTTTCCTGCTGCCTTACTGAAATTAAAGATTGTTTTTATTACCCATGGTTCCCCACGTTAAAGGGATTTTACCTATTCAATCCTATTTTATCAATAGCACATCTTTCCACTACGTTAACGTTAATCAGCTCCAGGCCGTGGTTTCCTCTGCTGTACGAAGAAGTCGTCTCCATTCTACTCGGTCCATGGCCGCAATTCGCCAGCCACGTAGTCTACGTAGGGTCCGCAGGTCGCCTTCCACTTGATCGATCCATCTTGCTCGCTGCGCGCCCCGCCGTCTCGTTCCAGTCGGATCGTTATTGAGAACTTTTTTAACCGGGCAGTCGTCCGACATCCTCACGACATGCCCAGCCCATCGCAGGCGACCGATTTTTGCGGTGGCAGCGATGGGTGGTTCCCTAAGCAGCTGATGCAATTCATGGTTCATTCGCCTCCTCCACGTTCCGTCTTCCATCTGCACTCCGCCGTAGATGGTGCGCAACACCTTCCGTTCGAAAACACTAAGGGCGCGTTGGTCCTCCACGAGCATAGTCCATGTCTCATGGCCGTAAAGGACTACCGGTCTAATCAGCGTCTTGTAGATTGTTAACTTCGTGCGGTGGCGAATTTTGTTCGATCGCAGCGTCCTACGGAGTCCAAAGTAGGCACGATTTCCTGCCATAATGCGTCTTTGTATTTCTCTGCTGGTGTCGTTGTCTGCGGTAACCAGTGAGCCCAGATACACGAACTCTTCTACCACCTCGATTTCATCACCGTCTAAATGAATCCGGGGAGGGAGGTCAGCATTCACTTCTTTAGAACCTCTTCCTTTCATGTATTTTGTTTTCGATACATTGATGACAAGTCCTATCCGTTTGGCTTCAGCTTTCAGTCCGATGTACGTTTCCGCCATCCTCTCAAAGGTACGTGTAATGATGTCAACGTCGTCAGCGAAACCAAGAAGCTGGACGGACTTCGTGAATATCGTGCCACTCGTGTCTATACCCGCTCTTCTTATCACACCCTCCAAAGCGATGTTAAACAGCAAACATGAAAGCCCATCACCTTGCCGTAACCCTCTTCGAGATCCAAAGGGGCTCGAGACTGCCCCTGATACTCGAACAACACACATTACTCGATCCATCGTCGCCTTGACCAATCGCGTTAGTTTATCCGGAAATCTTTCCACTACACTTGTAATGAAACGGCAAGCATGCGTATTCATACAGAGTCGTATTATAACCGAACACTACAGCTGTAGCACATTTTTCCAACACAGATATCAAATTCGCCGAGGTTTAATCGTCTTGCAGTAAAGAATTTGCGATCTGTTGGGACAACGAACTTGTGTCATTTGTTCTGGCACACTTCCCCAACACAGACATCAAATTGGACTAGGTTTAATCGCGTTCGTAAGAAATCTATTGGCACGAGGGGGCTTTGTCACTCTTTCTGGCGTACTTCCCAAGCAAGGACATCAAAATGTTCTAGGTTTAACCGCGGTGTTAAGAAATCTTGTTGAAATGAAGAAACTTTGTCACTTGTTTTGGCTTACTTCCCAAGCACAGATATCAAATTGGTATAGGTTTAGATCATCGCAAAGAATCTTCCAACCAATCACGAAGCGAGAAATCTGGTAAAACATAGGTTCATTATTTTCGATTTTTCAATAGTTTAACATCAAGAATTCATATTTTTCTTCATTTGGGTCAATTCTTAGATTTTCCAATCGATTGGTGTAAGAATATTGAAAATCGATCGGAAAACCGCTGAGTTATTAGCGCTCAAAACCTTTCATTTTTCGTGACGCTCGCATTTTTCGATTTTTTGGAATGACACCCTATCTCAAAACTTGCCGTAAGACGTAGTCCTACGTCAAAACCGAAGAGGAATCTGTGCCCTCGAGAGCGAGCGGAACGCTCGTAGGGGAGGAACTAGAGTGGAGTCTACTGGTGAGGCCCCCAAGCCTCCCATGGGCTCCGCTACTGGTGTCTCCTACAGGGAGGCCGTAGGTCAGATTAGAGTTGGGATCCTCTCTGAGGACTATCCCAGCACTGAACTGAGTACGGCACATCTAGATTCTATACAGGATGCTCTATTAGTAGCGATAGAGCAGCAGCGGAACGAGCAGATCAAACCCAAGTTCTTTAACTGCTCGTACAAGGCCGGGTGCCTGGTTCTTTCTTGTAAAGACCAGGCAACCTCGGGTTGGTTTGAAGGAAGTGGTTCCTAGTTTTCCACTATGGAAGGAGTAAGACTTGTTGCTCTGGATGCAAAGAATATTCCGCGTCCCGAAATTCTTCAAGCTTTCTTCCCACAAAGTGAGTCATTTGATGACGAGACACTCAGAAGACTCATAGAGAGTCAAAATGAGAATCTCGTTACTGACAAATGGCGAATTCTGCAGCGAACTAACCCGAATGGAATACATGCGGATTGGTCGCTAACAATAGATGAAGCTTCTATGCATCAGCTAGCAAGTAGAAACTTTATCCTAAACCGTTGACCGTTCACTAAGTGTCAAATTGGGGAGCATTGAGTCATACAGCTTCGTTAGCTTGTTCGGTGTTCCTCAGGGGAGCAATCGTGAACCGCTACGTGAACTACTCGAAAGAGTATCAGTAATCAGAGATCTTGGTATACTACTTGACTCACAACTCTCCTTCAAGCATCATTATTCACACATCATAGCTCACGCTAATAGAAACCTTGACTTTATAACTAGAATCGCCAGAGAATTCACTGACCCGTTTTGCTTACGTTCGTTACATTTTTCTCTAGTCCGCTCCATTTTTGGAGAGCTCAGCAGTAATTTGGAGCCCGTATACCGAAATTTTGATCAACCGGCTTGAAGCAGTTCAAGCTAGGTTTTTACACTACGTTCATAGGTATCTGCCGTGGCAGAATCCAAACCACTTGCCATCTTATGCTGACCGTTGTCGACTACTGGGGATCGGCACACTGGAAAAGGGACGGAATATTTTCAAAGCCGTTTTCGTGGGAAAGCTATTAACCGGTGAAATAGACGCCCCAAATATTCTCTCCCAAATTAATATAAATGTGCCCCTCAGAACCTTAAGGTCACGAGATTTTCTGCGCCTTACTTTCCACCGCACCGAATACGGTCAAAACGAACCCGTCAAAACTCCAGGAATTCTGAAAATCAGGGAATCATTGGGGCCATTGGTACCAAAAAAGGGGTTCCACAACGTGCTCAAGGGTGTTCTAACATAGATTTTGGTAAAGAACAGACTCATCGAGGTGAGTGCCAGGGCCGAGTGGAATCAAAAAAGTGGTTTCCACAAGTGGCCCAGGAAACTCCGGTAAGATCAGTGGGAAAGGCGAGACAACACGAGGCCAGCTTCCCACTCGATCCAAAACGAGTTTGGGTACTGGTAGTAAGAAAACTGTGGCCTCCTCGAGGCCTAAACCTCCGGGAATTCCACCTCTCCCAAATGCCAGTGAGCGGAAAACTCACAAAAATACAGGGCACTAGAGTTCTGCAGATAAACCTCCATCAGGCGAAAGCTGCATCGGGAGTGCTTTCCAGGAGGACAAAGACGGTATGGACCTGGCCCTGATTCAAGAGACCTGGGTCTTCAAAGGAAGAATACAAGGTATTTAAAGTACATGTAAGTTATTCTATGATGACAAGCATGACTCTCCGAGGGCTGATGTCTTGGTCAATGCAAACATCAATTGTTTTCCCATTACAGAGTTCATCACACGAGACATTGTCGCGATCAGAGCTGAGGTACCAACCGCCAGAAGAAAATCCGATGTTATCATAGCATCGGCCTACTTTCCTGGTGACGTTCCTGACGTTCCCACTCAGGAGGTTGTGGCGTTCGTCAAATACTGCAGAGAAGTCAACACAGACTTTATTATCGGCTGTGATGCCAACGCTCATCACACCCTGTGGGGAAGCACCGACATCAACAATCAAGGTGAGTACCTTTTAGAATTTCTCGTCACACAATATCGATATTGCTAATAAAGTAAATGGACCTACATTTACATATAACTAATGTAAGTCATTAATAAATTGAAATAAATAAAAGTATCGTAAGTGTGCTACTTGGGTAAGTTGAATAAGTATCATGTATCTCTAGGTGAGATATGTGCTTATTCAGTTTGTCAACATTGTCGATGATTCACAAACTCTGTTTTGGGAAAATCGCCAAGAGAATACTATTCGCAAACATTTTGGTATTTTTTTCCAAACCAGATAAGCTATTTTACCGTTTATTCGACATAAGCTGAGATATCGCAAAAAGAAATATGATTTTACCAACTATGACATCTAACGGGACAGTTCCGAATTTAACCGATCATTTTCAAATTCGTCTTGTCTAGACACACAATTTTGTCAAAAACCGCAACCTTCTATCGTATCATGGTCATGAGATATCATCATAAGATTATAATTTGACAACGTGCGTCACCTAGTGAGACAGTTTCAAACTTTGTTATGTATTTGTCTGTTACCAAATGTGTCTTGTTCGAACAAATAACTTTGTAGAACACAATAACATTCTATCTCGTTACGACTCTGAGATATTCCAAAAAAAATCAATATGCTCGTTATAAGCGCCATCTATCGCATAAATTCCGAATTTTGTTGTCCACAGGCAGATTGATCTCGTCCAGATAAACAGCTCTGCCAAAGACAGCAACCTTCTATCTCTTCTCAGTCCCGAGATATTAGAGATTCTAGTATCGAGATTCTAGAATCATTTATTTTGGTCGCCATTTGCGCCATCTAGTGAATCAGTTCTCAAACTTTGTTGTTCGTTTCCAGATGCATCTTAAATAGATAAACAACTTTGTCGAAAACCGCAACCTTCTATCTCATGCCAGTCCTGAGATATAGTATTACTCGCCGTGTACTCAGCAGACGACGCGACCGCTCTAGGGTTAACGTGATCCACTCTCTTTAGCGTTCGCACATTAAAAGCATTTTCAAAGAGTTTCGGCGTTTGAGTTCGGTGAAAAGTAATTATTTCACATTAAGCAGTGCTTATAAGCAAGGAATTCAGTTTACACCACGTCGTAAATTTATCTAATAAAAGCTGCAGATGATAACAATCTTCTAAGCTACGAATCATCAAGTAGATTTTGGAGTCATCGGCGTAAACAAGTCGACATCCATTGTCTGTGTCATAAGCTGCATCATTGAAAAATATAATAAATATAAAAAGTGGGCAAAGAATGTTACCCTGCGGTACACCAGATTCGTTTGTGAATGCAGATGATAAATCCGATCCAAGCTTGACTTGTAAAACTCTGTCACACAGGAATGCTTTCGGCCACGTGACAAACCGCTGAGGAGCACCCAAGCTCAATATTTTGGTAAGCTGTGTAAGGTGATCAATTCGGTCAAATGCTGCTTTCAAATCTGTATATATTAGGTCAACTTGTGGTTTCCAAAATACAGTTCGACACGAAATCCAAAAGATTTGTAGTCACGGAACGACCAGGTACGAATCCATGCTGATCGGGATGTATGTAGTTCTTAGTGGTACTCATAATAACTGTGCTAACAACTATTTCAAATAATTTGGATGCAGCCGATAAACTAGTCATGCCACGGTAATTCTTTACATTCCGACGGTCACCACTCTTGAAGATCGAAAACATATATGAATACTTCCAGATATTCGGAAATTTGCCCTGCATAAACGATTTGTTGAAAATGCAGCAGAGAGGAGCAGCTAGAGTTTCAATGCAACGACACAAAATAACAGCCGGAATCCCATCCAGGCCAGCCCAATACGAACATTTCAAGGTTTTCGCAGCAGTAGTAATCATTTGCGGTAAAATTTAGAAAATATCAAGATCAATAAGGTCAGCAGGAACGTTTTCAGCTGCATGCAAAGCACTTTCATCTGAAGAAGGCTCAGCGGCGAATACCGAGAAAAAAAAACCTTGCAGAAAGCTCACACGCAGCAGATCCCGAGTATGATTCCTCATCATCGAGGCACACATCAGTAATAGTTGAGCGGCATTTTCGTTTTGAATTTCAAAATTCCAATTTTTTTCGGATTCCTGTGCAAATCTGTCTGAATTCTCAAAACATGATTTGTAAAGACTGGAATTTAACCTACGGTATTCATCGCAAGAACGTTTAAAATCATCTTCCGTTTCAGTACTCTCAAACGACGGTTACTCCACGCAGGTGAGTGCGACTGTCTAACAACTGGCAAATTGTCATGTCATGGCAATTGTCATTGCCATGAACGAATAATTTCACAAAAACGTTCGGCCACCCAATCCACATTCTCGCTGTCCAGTGAATCAAACCAGTCTATACTAGAGATATATGCAGAAAAGGCAACCAAATCGATTTTGCGGTAATTCAACTCACTCAAATTCAAGAAATCCGTGCCGTGCGTCGACGAGTGTGGCGCTCGCGGTGGAGAGTGTCGTGGAATTATTATGCCTAATAGCACCATCGCTGCAGTCCCAAACAATACGGGGTTGGTCGTAATCACCGCAAACTAATCTAGTACAATAATCACCGCAGTTCTCACAAAAATCGCGGACAGAAGCGATGTGTGCATCGATGATAGCTTTATCATTACTCTTGTCCGGGGGAATATATATAGCACACATTAAAAGCTTCAAACGGTTGATAGTCGCTCGTACGCAAATCTGCTCCAGACATCGACCGTGTGCGCTTTCGAAGATCGAGCTCGTGTGTTGTCGTGCGACGGCAATGAAAACACCACCAAAGCAACGTTTATTACTGTTCAATTAACTACGGTCGCACCCAAAGACGTTGAACCAACTACCAAAGGATGTACTGAAAGTATGCTATCGTCGAGCCCGGTTTCAGTAAACATGGACGGACTAGTTTTTTGGACGTCAACATCACAAAAACGTCACTAAGGTCAACGCTATTAGTACCACGATCGGATGGGACATCCACTGGAATACGTTCAGCACGGCGGCGTTTTGCGTTTCTTACCGGCCATACTAGTGTAGTTGATAAGTTTATAGGAGTACAAATAACAGAATCAAGAATCAGCGGTTTATGCGTTATATTGTAGAATTTTTGACTCAACCCTTCAACTATTTCAGTTAACTTTTGCACTTGAGCAGGCAGATCAACAGGCAATTGCGGGTGGGAAGGTTCATTTTCATGCACCTCTTTCACGTAGCAGCTAATCGAATGAAATGAAATAAAAGAAAAATGATGATTTAAATGAAAAGTTGTCCAATTACCTCGGAGAGTGCTTATTTAAAGAAAAGCTCATATCGCTTGCACCGAGCGTCTAAGCATCATATGTCTTCATGAAAATGTACGCAAATTTTTTCCGCAATCCAGGAACTCTTCAAACAACAGTTAAAAACCATAAAAGCGAAATATGACTCAAATTTATTAAAAAAAAATCTCACAAAACTGTAAATGACGTGACACTCGTATACAAAATTTCACAAAAATTTGCTAACCTTATCTGTACGATAAAGTTCCCCGTTTCCACACCGTAATTTTTGCGTTGAGTCTCCATGAAAAGAGACTGTCACGGATCCATGGGAATGTTAAACTTTAACACTTTTACAATGACAACCGCTCTAGAAAGTTCTCGCGGCGTCCGCCGCGGAATTGCCGTCAATAACGTGGTGTTTCAATCTAGCATCTAAACTCAATTTAGTTAGTTAGTCTAACTAAAATGGCAGATCAATTTGTCAGCCAATCATAATCAGTCCAATCAAAAGCGATTGCAACGAAGAATTACTGGCTCGGATGGCTGGGATTGCTGAACTTGAAAAGAATCTCATTTCATTTTATACTTCACAGTTTCGCTGTTTTATTTATTTTTAAATTTGATTCAAGTGTACGCTTATGTTGTTGAACAAAACCTGTCGCTGTTCCTTTTTTTTCCGCTACGCATTTGCAACAACATGTAACCCGGGCATGTGGTTATCGGTAGTTAAACGAAAGAACCACAATCAATGACGCTCGATCCCCGCCGGCCAGCATCGGAATCTAAATGGTTCATAAAAAACAGAGAAATAGTCACCGGTGCATTTCAAAGCCACAAACTTGCTCGCAAAACGCATTCTGATCATTTTCCGGCGTATGGAAACAAAGAATCGGAGAGTAAAATTTTCCTTTATAATCATAAATTATCGAGTTGCCACTTACAGCGAAAATGACCGCAGGCGACAATCAAAACAACCGGGCACCATTTTTTTCCGGGCCCGATCGTCATCAGTCATCAGTTAATGGCTTCGGAAAAATTGTAAATTTAAATTGCTACGATTTTTATGTAGAGCAGATAATAGATACAGCCTAACAATAGACGAGCTGGTGCGCACGGCAAAGTACGGTGGAGAATGTGAAAAACTAACAGAGATTGTTTTTAATTTAGCCTGGAACTGTTTTCAACATGAATAGAGTTGACTGAAACCGCAGTAAACATGCCACGTCCACTGTTTCTTTAGAAATGTGTGGATAAATATCAAATTGTATTATAGAATTTTTAATGAAACTTAATCCTTTCATTGATTTTCAGATGAAAAACGACATTACTTTGCGACCAGCTCGACAGAAGCAGCATCGACTGTTTAAATTTTTTGTTACTACCAGAATGTTCGTGGCTTGCCGCTACTAAGGAAAGTAAAATCGGACAGCTGAGTGCCTTACAGCTTAGTAGTTTAATTTCAATTCCTTAGATAAATTTTCAAGCAAAATCTTCAAATGGTCCCGTACTGGAAATATGCTGTTATTTTTAATGGAGGAAGAAATTCATTTGGAACTTGACAGCGCCGATAATGAATGATCACTCATGGAGCACAAAAATGTTCGATCGGCAAGAAACTGCACGGACTGGTAGGTGTAAACGTAGAACTACGTTTAAGGGGAAGGCAGGGTGTCGTCCCAAAAAGCATTGCACTCAAGCAATACATAATTATAGTTTTATCGCTCTCTTATCGTGGTGTTCATAAATAATTGTTGGTTGCTAGAAGGGTTGTAAGTGTGTAATAAAGTCACAGTGCAGCGTTTCCATTACCGTTTCTTCATCCGTCACCGAGAAGCGCAAGGATAAATTTACTTCAAATCTGCCACCACCGGGAAGGACGTCTGTAAATATCTTGAAAACCCTCGATTCCCTTGGTACTGTCGAGTTATTACCGCCCCAGCGTGCAGCAGTTGTTCCGGTCTTGTGCTCGACCATGGAAAAAGAGCCGCAATATCAAAACTCTTCTACTGATGCCCCTCTACTGCAGTTGTCCCATTCGTTTTGCCACCAACCCCTCACCATCTGATGCGAAGGACTGAAACATTCGAACATCTGTTCTCGATCTATTACCAAAACGTGAGAGGTTTTTGGTTGTTACTAAGCAGCTATGACAACCGCTCTAGAAAGCTCTCGCGGCGGCTTCCGCGGAATTGCCGCTAATATCGTGGTGTACCAATCTAGCATCGAAACTCATCGTAACCACGATAACCTCATTCCAACGAAAACATGGCTTCACGAATAAATCTACAGTAGCAAAATCTTTACTGACTATACACTTTTTCCAACTAAACAACACACTGGAGACTACCAGCGGTAAATCATTGAGCAAACGATCGCTGAATAAAGCGTTATCTGCATTCTATAGCACTATCCACGGAATCATAAGAAACCTTGTCCCGTACAGAAGACAAACATCCTATTTCGAACTCTTTTTTTTTTACTAATTTGATATCTAAATTTTGTTCCAATTTTTTACCTATTTTTGTCTCGCTCTTGACTCATTTTTGCTTCTCTTTTAGCACATTTTTGACTCATTAATGACTCATTTTTGACTCACTACTGTCCTTTTTGTTTGCTCAGTATTGAAACATTTTTGACTTAGTTTTGTTTTCTTTTTTTCCTTGACCTTAATAAACTTACTCCACGAATCTCAACCAGAAACAGACATTAAATTATTCAGCTAGTGCATTATGTAGCTTTGAACGTGTAATCAGAATTGCACAAATTTCAGTATATAACAGTACCCTTTTTTGAACCATTTTTGGCTGAAGTTTAATAGGAATTTATTCGTGAAAAGTTTTCTTATTCTTTAACCATTTTTGACTTATTTTATCCAAATCTTGATTTATCTTTAGCTTACTTTCAATTCATTTTTAGACCAACTCTAACCTTGTATGTCTCATTTTTGTTTAATTTGTTTTATCATTTTAGTCTAATTTTGTCTCATTATTGTCTAAGTTGCGTCACAATTTGGTATTATTTTTATATTTTTACCTTTGTTATACTATAACAAAGGTTTAAAAATTCAGTCTTTGTTCGGCTATCAGCGAGTTCACATCGTTTTGTGCAATTGGCGATTATTCGATTCGATTGACTATCTACTTTCACGGATACCCTCTTCCCCAGGACGCATATTGGAGAGTTGTTGTATATTTTGTGCTTACGGCGCTGGTTCATATAGCTCGTCGCGCAAAGTGGTGTTTTTCGCGTGGGCCAATCTTGGCATACCACGGAATAGGTTTTGACGGTGCTTAAGACTGGTCAAGGTCGTCCATTTTAAACAATAGTGTTGAACAATACTGTGCTGAGTGGTACAGGGAGAGAAAGTATATAAACTCTGAGTGACATTTTCTTTGGTCTTTCTACGACTAGTTATCAAAGTGTTTGTAGTGTTGAGGTTTCAACAAGCGACATTCCCCCGTCGCTATGGCGACCGGAGGGTTTCGTAGGGGAGAGAACTTCCCAGTGTTAGGCTCTCCCCCTAGAAGTGGTGATGAGATCAAGTTCGCTCTTGTGGAACGCGATGGTGAGAACCCGTCCCTGACCGGTGTTTCACCCTTCGTCATACATCGCTCCATTATCAGTGTAATCGGTGACGTTGAAGATTCGCGAACAGAACAAAGTGGGGCTAGAATCATTCTCAAAGTGAGAGGCTCTCGAAAATTTGAGAAGCTACTGAACATCACTACACTTTTCGATGGAACAAAGGTAAAAATCACTGAGCACCCAACGCTCAATTACTCGAAAGTAGTCGTTTACGCACCGGAGCTCATCGGTATGCCTGAAAAGGAACTTTGCGATGAGTTAAAAGATCAAAAGGTTACGAAAGTTGAAATGATAAAAAACACAGGTAATTTTATTCTCACGATTCGAAGTAGCACTGCTCCGTCAACAATAGCCTTCGGATTTTCAAAGAAGATTGCAAGAACTTATTATCCACGTCCCATGCGCTGTTTCAAGTGTCAGAAGTTTAGACACATTGGAGCAAAGTGTAATGGACAACAAAAATGCAAGAACTGTAGCGAAAATTTTCATGGAGATGAAGTCTGTACTCGTCCAGCAAAATGCGTCAATTGCTCACAACCTCATCCATCTACATCATCCGAATGCCCTATTTTTAGAGCAGAAATGCAGATTGTCAAATTGAAAGTCGACCACGATGTACCTTACCCTGTTGCTCGAAGGATGTTCCAAGAGGAATTTGGAAACAAGTCCTATGCCGAAGCATCTAAATCTCAGCCTAGCTCTAGTTCTGCCCCAAGTACCAGCATCAGTTCTTTTCCACGTCGTAGCTGTGGTTGCAAATGTCTCTGCCAAACTACTACTCTAGATTCCTCCCAAACTAAACCAGATAGTTCTGCCTCTATTGAATACAATACAAAGATTGCTTTTCCAAGCAATAACAATACTAATTTAAAACCCCGTGAAAATCAGTTCGAAGCCTACTCTGGTTCAGGCATTGGTAAAGATAATGAATTTTTATCTAATAATGACATTAATACTAAATCTGATAGCAAAGTTACAAAAAATAAAAACAAAAAGAAATCAGATCCAGTTCAACCTAAAATTCAGACGCGCAAACAAAAATTAATATCATCCTCTCAAAAAGACGGTTCTCCTAAACAGCCTTCAAAAAAACTTCGAACGCAGTCTAAATCCCCAGATCACATGTCATCATGTTCCTCAGAAGCTTTTCATGAAACTGATGTCAATATAGATATTGATGCGATATAATCGCAATCTAAAAATAAGGGTACCCCTCTCCCCTCCTTTTTCGCATTCACCATCCTTCAATGGAATATCAATGGAGTAAACCCACAACGAAATGAGTTAAAATATTTATGCCACAGCAACAACCCTCATCTCATTGCTTTACAAGAAACGCATCATAAGACTCCAATTCAACTAAAAGGTTATACGCTGTATGATAAATCAGGTCCAGGCTATTCTTCCTCTTGGGGAGGTGTAGCAATTGCAATAACAAATGATTATCCTCATAGCTCGATACGCTTATCAACCACCTTACAGGCAGTTGCTATACAGGTAACTCATCCGTTTAAAATATGCATTGTTTCATTGTATCTTAGATCTGGTCACTGGAACAAGACTGAATTAACTCAGCTTATAGAAAGTCTACCAACACCATTTTTGATCTTAGGCGATTTTAATGCCTCCCATCCAGCTTGGGGCAGTCAAGAATCGAACACCCCTGGAAGAGTTGTTTACGAAGTAATAACAGAAAATGACTTGGTAATTCTCAATGATGACTCAGGAACACATTTTTGCAACACCTCGGGAAATATTACAGCCATTGATTTATCGTTAGCTAAAGGATCTGCAGTTTTAGATTATCATTGGGACGTATTACCGGATCTTTATAGTAGCGACCATTTTCCAATCAAAATTACATTAGGAGAAGATAGTGCTGTCACACTCAGACGACGGAAAGGATGGTGTACTCGTAGGGCAGATTGGGAACAGTATGAAATGTTGATTGATATGGAGCTTCCCCCGGGTTCAATGGCCATTATACCAGAAATTAATGACGCTATCATTAAAGCCGCTAGTGAGTCTATTCCGCGAACCAGTGAAATTGTTAACAAAAGAAATGTACCGTGGTGGTCTCAAGATGTTCATAATGCCGTAAAGAAAAGACGAAAAGTCCTCCGTGCTCTTAGGCGAATAAGCAAGAACGATCCTCGGTATAGTAGGTTCCTCGACGAATTTAAAACAGCCCGCAGTGAATCAAGAAAAACCATAATTAAAGCTCAAAAGCAATCGTGGTCTGATTTCACATCTTCGTTCAATACAGACGCTCCCATAAATGTGTTGTGGGATAAGGTGCGCTCCTTGAAAGGAATAAACAGCAATACAAAAACGAGAATCGTTCAAACTCCTAATGGTAGTTCTAGTGATCCCATCATTGTTGCTGAAGTTTTAGCAGATCATTTTTCAAAAGTATCGGCCGATTCTTCATACGACCCCGAATTTCTAAAAAGAAAATTACGTCAAGAGCAACACGCATTAGAGATACTACCCAGTTCAACAGAAGATTATAACGCTCCTTTCAAAATTAATGAACTGCTTTACGCTATAGATAAAGGCAAAGGGAAAAGCTGTGGTCTTGATAATATCAACTATGACATGATTAGGCATCTCCCATATCACGTGAAACAGACACTCCTAAAAGAGTTTAATAGGATCTGGGCTTCTGGAGATTTCCCAGAAAACTGGAGAGAGTCACTCATTGTTCCCATACCTAAGCCTGGTAAACCATTTACGCTTCCTGAGAATAATAGACCAATTTCACTAAACTCGTGTTTATCGAAAACCATGGAGAGAATGATATGCAGCAGACTAATAACAACTCTAGAAGAAAAACAACTATTGGATGCTCGGCAGATTGCTTTTAGGAAAGGGAAATCCATGGATGAACATATCTGTACTTTTATAGGCGATGTACAGGAGGCTTTCAGGAAAAAACATATTGTTGATGCAGTATTTCTAGACGTAGCCAAAGCTTTCGACACAGCTTGGAGATATATGATTATCAAACAACTTTATGACTGGCATATAAGAGGAAATATGTTGGTTTTCATCTTCAATTTTCTCAAAAACCGAACTTTCAAGGTGATTGTCCATGGTGCCCTATCGTCATCAAAACCCCTAGAAAACGGAGTTCCGCAAGGATCTGTTCTCAGCGTGTATTTGTTCCTAATTGCTATGAATTCTATTTTCCCGTATATTTCTCCGAATGTTAAGATCCTAGTATTTGCTGATGATATATTAATTTACACTTCAGCAAAAAGTGGAAAGCGTACCAGAAAAATTCTCCAGAAAGTACTTAAAAGAGTCGAAAAATGGTCTGCAGCTACTGGATTTTCTCTGTCTCCGAGAAAGAGTATAGTTGTTCGTTTCTGCAATAGTAGAACTCCTCTACCTCCTAAACCATTGTTATTGAATAATGTAACGTTGCAGGATAGAAACGAAGTTAAATGGCTTGGAATCAGTCTTACGTCCAAACTAAGTTTCTCTCCTTTCATCCGTGAAACTTCTAAACGTTGTGAAAAACGGTTTAACCTTCTTAGAGCTATTTCCAACATCAATTCTGGGGGTGAAACTAAAGTGCTTCTCAATATTTCTCAAAGTCTTATCTTAAGTTATTTATTTTTTGGAATGCCAGCCCTCATCCATGCAAAACAAAGTGACCTCAGAAAGCTCGAAGTTATGTACAATAAATGCATTCGTACATCAATAGGCGCGTTTCGTACTAGTCCTATAGTCAGTATTATGGCTGAAGCTGGAGTCCCTACTTTTAAGTATTTGTTTTTGACCCACAGCAGTAAACTCTTAGCTAGGTTGTCAATGACGGACAACTCAGATCTAGTGCGTGTTATTCAAACCCCTCGTTTTGAAGCAATTAAAAACTCTGTTCAGTGCGAAATTTCGTGGAATCTACCTGATATTGAGTCCGTTATACCATATTCCGTGGACTGGAAGTACTCTAAGCTACCTGTTAGTTTGGATCTGCTTACCTCCATTAAAAAGAATGACCCGGACTATGTTGTCCGCATAGTATTCCAATCTTTCGCAAAAGAAAACTTTTACAGACATAAATATGTATTTACAGATGGTTCAAAAAAAGATCAATCAGTGGCTGTTGGAATTTTTTACCAAGAAGATAATCGCTCAATAACTGTAACACTTCCGGGATTTATTAGTATATTTTCGGCAGAGGCATTTGCAGTTCTATATGTGTTGCGTGACTACGAAAATACCACAACACCCGTGGTCATTTTTACTGATTCCGCTAGCGTACTGCTAGATGTCGATTCAGAATATTCACGGCATCCGTGGGTGCAACAGATTATCACCATTTTGAGAAAAAATCAGCTACTAAGACTGTGTTGGGTACCGGGTCATAGAGGGATTGAAGGAAACAAAAAGGCAGATGCTTTGGCTAAGGCAGGATTGGATAAAGATCCAATCTCGATGGCTGTACCATTTAAAGATGTAAACAACGAAATCAAGCGTATATGCTCAGTGCTTTGGGATAGAGAGTGGACTGAAATAACGGAAAATAAATTACGTGAAATCCGTGGTACGACTAGGAAATGGATATATAACACTAAGGTGAGGCGTGAGGAGGTCGCACTGCATAGATTGAAAATAGGACACACTTGGTTGACTCATCACTATTTAATGGATAAAAGTAGTTCAACATGCCAAACATGTGGAGATTCGCTAACTGTAAAACATCTATTGTTAGAGTGCAGAGAATACGAACAAGCCAGACAAGATTGTGAGTTAGGAACTACAATTGGAGAAGTATTGGGGTATAACGATGAAGCCGAAGAGAAAATTATTAAATTTATTAAAGTTACTGGCCTGATCAACAAAATCTGAATTATAAAACAGTGTCGTGAATTTTGTATTACTAATATTATTGTAATCTAGCTATTAAGGTATTATTGTATTTGGTTTTGCCGGACCTGAATGAATAAATCTATTTAAAGGGTCGTTAATAAATAAAAAAAAAAAAAAAAAAAAAAAGGTTTAAAAATTGGTCGAAAAACACGAAATTGATCCGAGGCCCGGAGGGCCAAGTCACATATACCAATCGATAGGGTTCGACGATTTGAGCAATGTCTGTGTGTGTGTGTGTGTGTGTGTGTGTGTGTGTGTATGTATGTAATGATTTTTTCTATCGCCTGTTTCTCAGAGATCGCTGAACCGAATGGTTCGCGATTACTTTTGTTTGAAAGGTGTTATTGTCTAGTAGATCACTATTGAGTTGCTTCGTGATACGACGTTTCGTTTAAAAGTTATAAGCAAAAATGTGAAAAATACGTGACACGGGTTTCTTCGAAACACTCGCGCCAACTTTTGTAACACAGTTACTCGCGCTCAAAATAGCCCCAAACCAAAGAAAACGTGTGCACTAGAGTTTTGACTGGGAAAACTTGGTTCTAGGTTTATCGAACCTTTGGAAGAGTTTCTTGAAATTGAAAGCTCTATCGTCTGGTGGAATTTAAATTTTTATTAATCCCCCTAAAAGTGAAATAAAAAAAATATTTTTCTTCAGTGTCAATATAACACATTGATGTGTTCTACAAAGTTATAGAGCATATTATTACAAGAAATTTTGCTAAAGACAGTAACCTTCTATCTCTGCAGCGAAGATAGAAATATCTTATTTATAGTATATGAATTTGTAAAATCAGTTTTTCTATTTTTGCTCTTTTTGTAATTGTTGTATGACTTTTTCATGTACTACAAAATTGTACAAATAGTAAAAATACACAACTTTGCTGAAAATAGTATACCTGTATGTTTGCTTGTTTAGGAACTGTAGAACTTTGATTATAAAGAATACCCTAATTTTGACTCCGAATTACTCGACTACCAGCAGACGGATACATTTTAAACATTTTACATTTGCTGATAGTTTTGCTGCATACATTTTCCCAACAATTTAAATTATTAATGCATTAAATAATTATGACGTTTTGCTCACAATAAGTTTGTTGAAGAATATACGTTAGTTAAACAACGATTTGTAACTTTACAACAATATGGCGTTGAAAAACCTACACGTGTTGTATAAAATACAACAGCGTGAGTTAATAAAAATTGATGAAAATTATTCAAGAAAACTCTATTGATGTGATTCAAATAGAATGGCATTACAGGAAACTATGCATAGTTCAAAAACCTATAAACTAGACCTTTACTAGACAATGTATATGCTAAAGGATAAGATTTCCTCTTACAACTTACTATTATTTGCACTTACTCAGATTAATAACAACTTACTTATCCTTACTCAGCAATTTCATGAAAAAAGGATCCATCGAAATTTAAAAGTGTTCCTATTTTGTTCAAATTTTGTAAACTTTTTCAATTTTCAAAAATTTTATGTAAACCAGCACACTACGCAACGATAACCAATAGATGAATTATGTTCCGAAGACGTGTCGATTTCTATCTCAAATAGCAAGTAAGACCGCATAACAAAGGTTCCTTTCACCACTAGGTGGATTAAATCGGGTTTTAAAATCATTTTTGGCTCATTTTAGTATCATTTTTGACTCATTGTTAACTCAATTTTGACTGGTTTCTGTCCAATTTTTGCCACATAAAATCAAACACAGATCTAACATTTACCGAAAAGAAACAAGTTATTTCTATTTTTGCTGTTCCTATTTATATAATTTTTATAATTTTTGTTAATTTTGTAATTTTTGCTACTTATGTCTGATTTTTATTCCATTTTTGTTCAAGTTTTGCGTCATTGTGCTGCAGTTTTGTCACATTTGTGTTTCATTTTAGGCTTAACAGTCAAAAGACTTATAGTTGACACATTTGTGACTAATTCTAAAACTAATTTATTTTCTGCTTTTGACTAATTATTGCCTCGTTTTTGACTCACTTCTATCCCACTTTTGACTCGTACTAACACATTTTTGATTAATTTTCATCTCGTTTATGACTCAATCTTGACTTTTTATTTATCTCACTTTTGACTCATTTTTGTCTACTTTTTGGCTTTTTTGACTCATTATTGTCTCATGATTTCGCTCATTTTGTAACAATTTTGATATACTCTCGACTCATGTTTTGCCTGTTTTTGAAGCAGATGTGACCCATTCTTGACACAGTTTTGTTTTAATTGTGACTAATTTTTGTCTTAATTTTGTCCTATTTTTTTAGTTTGACTATTTGAATCCCGAGCTTCGGTTTTAGTACATTTTTGACTCATCTTTTTGTCTTATCTTATCTTATTTTGCCTAATTTTCAACTCCTATAGATCCAACTTTTGGCGAATTTTTGATTCATTTTGGCCTATTTTTGCCTCAGTTTTGTCAGTGTCATTCTGGCTTCGTTTTTGACTCATTCTGGGCTCATTTTTTATGTCACTTTTGACTCATTTTTGTCTCACTTTTTATCTTAGTTTTTCTCAGTCTTACTTTTGCATCATTTTCCCTCATTTTTGGCACATTTTTGACTCATTTTAAGTCGTTTTTGTCTTAATATCAACTAATTTTTGTCAGTTTTGTTTGGTTTTTCGCTCTTTTTGAAGGTGAAATTAAAAGTCATCAATTTTGCAAATTTCACAAGCAGTTTTTTGGTTTGAGACAAAAATTTTGATGACGAAAATATATTCGCAGTGTTCAGATTAAAAAGAAGAATGCAGTGAATGCATTTATATAAACAGAACCCCGCTTTTGGGTCCAAAAAGTGCGTCCGGAATTGGGCTTTCCGGCGACAAGTTACTGACTGCTAATTTCCCGTTAAGGCAATTTTAATTTATTTTTGACAGATTTGCACTCTTATTGCACAGTAAGGATCAGGTTTCATTTTCAGTTTTTTGCTCAGTAGATGCTCATTTGACTGCAGCGCTTCAACGAAATAGAATTCGAAAAAGTAGTGTAAAAGGTAATTGTAGAGTTAATTATTATCTACATTATTGTTGAAAGTATAGTTCTATCTCTTGTATTTACCGCGCTATGGGGCTGCTACACCGCTGAAAGCCTCTCTAATATAGAATAAAAAAAAGGAGCGCTCATTTGGCTACCAACGGGGTAGCAATCGCATAGCGCCGTAAATACAAAAGATAAAACTATACTTTCTTCAACAATAATGTAGATAATAATTAACTCTACAATTGCCCTTTGCACTACTGTGCAAAGCAGTGCCGTGTAAGTCGCAAGTGCCTGTACAGTTTCGTCGTTCCGGTTAGTAAAAACGAGTTAGGTTAAACTTCTCAATTCGGCGGTTCAATTACAATAGATCGAGGAAGAGGCACAATTTGTGTCTTTAAATAACCCAACCCACCCCGGATGGTGCTTCTTTTGTCCAGCGCCAGCGCCTCTATGGTTCAAAGGTACATGAGTACCAGCGAGCCACATGGCGGGTGTTGTGGGTTCGAATCCGGTTATAATCTCAGATTATAGCTTAGTTCGACCCATGCGCCATTCAGCATTGGACAAAAGGTAGAAGTCACAACGACTACTTGTTAAGCGTAGCTATTAATAACCCCTCCCCCCCTCTCAACTTACCGCTCTTTCTCCTTCACTCTACAAATTCATTACTTTCTTCTACCGTCTCTTCATCAATTGTAAAAGAACTCGTTTCAAAAAACATTAACTGAAGTTATGCTAAGTATTGATTTTATATATGATTAATTCTCGCAGAAACGAGGCTACTACTGACACGAGGTCTTCAAAAATTGGAACTTTTGCACTTAATTGGTTGAAAATGGCTAAAAAATAAGAATTACACTTTTGATACCTCGAAATAGTGGACCCCTTGTTCGCCAAGTGGCCTAACAGGTTCAAAATAAGTTGAAGTTTTAGCAAACTTTGAGATCTATATTATGTGATGTTTCATAAATTTGCCATGAAATAACTAACAAATGGCCCGGTTCTGTAAAGAAGAACAGGGCTTTCAAATGGTGTAAAAAAATCGACGGTCATCTTGGATTTGGCCGCCATGTTGGATTTTATCAAAAAATCGCCGTTTTCACCATGAGCCCCCAACCGATTTTCATTTTAGGACCACCATTGGAAAGCTGAGGAAAAATGCTGCTAAAAACATTCATAAAATTAGGTGTGCAATGTCATCTATACCTATAAAGAAGGATTTCTGTCTGTCTGTCTGTCTGTCTGTCTGTCCTGTGTTCCTTATAGAATCAAAAACTACTGAACCAATCGGCGTGAAAATTTGCATGTAGAGGTTTTTGGGGCCAGGAAAGGTTTTAGTGATGGTTAGAGACCCCTCCCCCCACTAAGAGGGGGGGCTCCCATACAAATGAAACACAAATTTCTGCATAACTCGAGAACTAATCAAGCAAATAGAACCAAATTTGGCATGTGGGTGTTTTCGGTGACAAGAATTTATTCTAGGGTAATTTGAGACCCCTCTCCTCTTTATAAGGGGAATTATAACTCCTCTCCCCTTTAAGAGGGGGGGTTTCCATACGAATTTCCTCATAACTCGAGAACTAATCAAGCAAATGGAACCAAATTTGGCACGTGAAAGTTTTCGAGGGCAAGAAAATTTTCTATGTTGAATTAGGACCCCTCCTCACTTTAAGAGGGGGGGCTCCTGTACAACTGAAATACCAATTTCCTCATAACTCGAGAACTAATCAGGCAAATGGAACCAAATTTGGCATGTGTGTGTTTTTGGAGACAAAATTTTTTTCTATGATGAATTGGGACCCCTCCCCACTTTAAGTGGGGGGGGGCTCCTTTACAAACGAAATACAAATTTCCTTATAACTCGAGAGCTAATCCAGCAAATGGAACCAAATTTGGCATGTAGGTGTTTTTGGAGGCAAGAATTTTTTCTATGATGAATAAGAACCTCTCCCCACTTTAGGAGGGGGGGCTCCTATACAAATGAAATACAAATTTCCTCATAACTCGAGAACTAATCAAGCAAATAGAACCAAATTTGGCATGTGGGTGTTTTCGGTGACAAGAATTTATTCTATGGTAAATTGAGACCCCTCCCTCTTTATAAGGGGAATTGTAACTCCTCTCCCCTTTAAGAGGGGGGGCTTCCATACAAATTTCCTCATAACTCGAGAACTAATCAAGCAAATGGAACCAAATTTGGCATGTGAAGGTTTTCGAGGACAAGAAAATTTTCTACGGTGAATTAGGACCCCTCCCCACTCTAAGAGGGGGGGCTCCTGTACAAATGAAATACAAATTTCTTCCTAACTCGAGAACTAATCAAGCAAATAGAACAACATTTGGCATGTGGGTGTTTTTTTTGGTGACAAGAATTTATTCTATGGTGAATTGAGACCCCTCCCCTCTTTATAAGAGGAATTATAACTCCTCTCCCCTTTAAGAGAGGGGGCTTCCATACAAATTTCCTCATAACTCGAGAACTAATCAAGCAAATGCAACCAAATTTGGCATGTGAAGGTTTTCGAGAGCAAGAAAATTTTCTATGGTGAATTAGGACCCCTCCCCACTTTAAGAGGAGGGGCTCCTGTACAAATGAAATACAAATTTCCTCATAACTCGAGAACTAATCAAGCGAATTGAACCAAATTTGGCATATGTGTGTTTTTGGAGACAATTTTTTTTTCAATGATGAATTGGGACCCCTCCCCACTTTAGGAGGGGGGGTCCTATACAAACGAAATACAAATTTCCTCATAACTCGAGAACTAATCAAGCAAATGGAACCAAATTTGGCATGTGAGAGTTTTAGATGGCAGAATTTTTTTCTGTGGTGTATTACGACCCCTTTCCCTTTTAAGAGGGTGGGCTCCCATACAAATGAAATACAAATTTCCTTATAATTTGAGTACTAATCAAGCAAATGGAACCAAATTTGGCATGTAGGAGATTTTTGAGTCTTGAATTTATTTTATGATAGTTAGAGACCTCTCACCCCTGTGGTAGGGGGATATGGACTCTCATACAAATAAAACAGAATTTTTTGCGAAACTCAAAAACTAATCCAACTCGAGAAATTCGAGACTCTTCCATAAAACATTAATCAATAACAAGACCACAAAAACTATCTATAGTAACACTAGATCATTCAGGACGAGCCGGTCGCGAGTGTTGCCGGTGACCCGCCGTCGGAAGCGCCGCCCACTGGGGGGCTTGCAAAACTCGAGAAGTGACAAAGATCATCCGAGATTCATGATTTATGTACAACACAGGTTAATTTGTGGCAATACGAAGTTTGTCGGGTCAGCTAGTTAACTGAATAAAACAACCAGTTAATTGTAGCAAGGTTTACAATTTTCATACAATTATTGTGGTATTTTCAAAATTTGCTATGAAACAAACTACAAACGACACGATAATGTAAAGAGGAGAGATGGGGTTTATAAACGAAGTGAAAAAAACCGACGGCCATTTTGGATTTGACCGCCATGTTGGATTTTTTTTTAATGAACATCGGTTGGGGGGCTCATGGTGAAAACGGCAATTTTTTGAAAAAATCCAATACGGCGACCAAATCCAAGATGGCCACCAATAAATTTTTTGCTCCATTTGAAAGCCTTGTTCTTCTTCTTTACAGAACCGGGCCATTTGTTAGTTGTTTCATGGCAAATTTATGAAATATCAGAAGATATAGATCTCAAGGTTTGCTCAAAATTCAGCTTTTTTTAAGCCTGTTAAACCCCTTGGTGCACGAGGGGTCCACTATTTCGAGGTATCGAAGGTGTAATTCTTTTTTTTTTAACCATTTTCAACCAATTAGTGGCCCCGTGTCAGCGAGAATTACTCATATGTGCAAGCACAGAGAACAGACATCCATTCAGGAACAAATTTCGGGAATTCTTGGATAAAATTTCAAATTAAAATCACCTAATATGCTAGCGACACCACCACTATAGTTTCCCAACTAAATGATTCTTTTGATTTGCACACTGACAACCTTTGGCTCCACTGGCGCTAGTATATATGGACTGTAAGCGTTATGCTAGCGCCAGAAGCTAGCTGTTTTGAGTTTAGTGTAGAATTTTATGCGCCTTTAGCGATATCATCACTATAGTTTCCCAACTAATTTGACATCCAAGTGTTAGTTTTATCCAAGTGGGGACCTTTCGCTTGGATGTCTGTTCTCTGTGGTCCAAGTCCTTAGGCACAGACAAACAGACATAACACTCGTTTTCCATTCATCGTACCGATTAAACCGTCATTTCAAAATTATGCTTAGTTGGGAATGTCTTCGTTTTGGTCAAAGTGGCGCTTTTTGACGAAAGGGGAATTCCCCATAAAAAATACTTGCTACTTCGAGAGATACCCATATTGCTATTTGATATTTGGGGATGTCGATCATAAATGGTGCTAGTGTTCAGGCTAAATGTGAGGTACGATAATTTTTGTTGATTTTTCTTCCAAGAGTTATGTCTGTTTGTCTGTGCCTTAGGTGTCCAGTACTGGGGGACTTCCTCCTAATGTCATGTTTTGTCATTTTTGTTAATTTGGTCACTTATGCCTTAATTTTATCTCATTTTTGTCCAATTTTTGATTTTGACTTGACGAAAAAGATTTATGCTTGACCCATTTTTGACTATTTTTTAACTCATTTAGGCTCAACTTTTGGCAAATTTTTGCCTTATCTTTAACACATTTTTTGTCTCATTTTGGCCTCGTTTTTGATTTATTTTTATTTCACTTTTGACTCATTTTCGTCTCAGTGTTGCTTATTTGTGTCTTAGTTTTGTTTCGTTTTTGTCCTACTTTTGCATCATTTGTTACTCTTTTTTATTCTTATTTATTTTGACTCATTTTTGTTTCATTTTTGAAACAATACTGACCCATTCTTGACTCATTTTTGGCTCTTTTTTGCAGCAATTTTGGCCCATCCTCACACTTTTTTGGCTGATTTTTTGACTTATTTTTTGAGTTTGGCCATTTCAATCTTAAGCTTAACAGCATAAAATATTTACCAGTTTTCACGTTAGCATGAAACAGTAACTGACGTTATCCATTTGCGTTTGAAAATTAATCAATTTTGTCTAGCAGCTTTGCTTCATTTTTGTTGCATTGTATTTCGAATAAATCTTGTTGAAATGGGGCCACAGCTGACACGAGCTTTTCAAATATTGAAACTTTTGTAGTTGATTGGTTAAAAACAATTCCCCAAAAAATTGACCAGAACGAAAGCGACTATAAAATGGAATCAGCGGGTACAGTTTTCCCCTGTTAGAATTCTTCTATCTGTCAGGCAGCACATGCCTACCTGAACTGTTTGCTGCGTTTGTCTCACTCAGTTTTTTGCCCTTCAAAACAAATCATGCACGAATTGCAGTGCTGAATTATAGTTCGATCAACTTGTCAGTTCTTTTCTTGTTCTGGAGAGATATTTTCGATCTCAATATTTAGTTTTTTCAACTACTTGCTGCCGATCGTTTTGCGTTAATAAATCGGAGCTTCCCGTTCTGAACTGTTTCCAGAATGTTTCTGGCGTTCCCCAGGGGAGTAATCTTAGACCCCTTTTGTTTTCGCTATTTATCAACGAGCTTTTTGCCCTACTACCATCTGGATGCCGCCTGCTTTACGCCGACAACGTCAAAATATCTAACATCATCAACAGTACCAATGGTTGAGACTACCTACTTGCAACGAAGTCGAATGGAGGGTTGATGCTCCCGACACGTTTTGACATTGAGCATCAACAAGTTTTGTAGCGTTGTATGGTGTCTGTCCATACTAAGCGTGTAAGAATTGTTAGATTCGAGAGACTACAAACAAAAATTTGTTCTTCAGGGAGAGTTGCACGTCAACGCAAAACGGTTTTACGGTTCACAGTCGACAATACGCACAAAATGAGCCAATCCGTGTGCCATTTGCATTCAATCTAGTGTACACAGTCTTCTTGATTTTAATGTTACATTGTATGTTTTTATAACCAGACTATTGTGATTCTGTGTGTTCGTTTCTTTTATTAAGATATAATATCGTCAGATGAAGATTTATATCGTAAATGAATAAACTCGTTTATTCATACGGCCTATTGTCGGCAGTTCAAATTGAATGAATGGTAGCGTTTGATTTTGTTCACTACTTTTGAATAAATGAGTGTAGAGAATAACACGAACAACAGTAAAACAAAACTGATTGGCTCAAATCGTCGGTTTCAGGTCGGCAATGCTGAGTTTAGAAAGAGCAAAGGATGAGCAGTATATTGTGTCAATTCAGGCGAATTGCGTAAATTGAATAGGAGATTTCTAAGAACTGGTTGAAAATGGTTTAACAAAAAAGAGAACTACAGTTTTATTACCATGAAACAGTAGACCCCTCGTTCGCCAATGGTTCGACAGTTTTTTCAGCAAACCTGGGGATTTACGTCATTTAGTAATATTGCAATGAAACAACTAACAAATGACACGGTTCTGTAAAGAAGAACAGGGCCTTCAAAACAACCAAAAAGCTTTTTGGCGGCCATCTTGAATTTAACCGCCATATTAGATTTCATCAGAAAATCGTCTTTTTAGCCATGATTACCCACACCGATTGTACTCCATTGGAAGCACCAATTTTTGACTCACTTATTAAGAGTTTTCCAAGACGCTCGACTTCCAGGGCATCAAATTAATGCAGGTTCAAGGTTCCTCGACTTGTTGTGGGACGGAGAAACTTCTATCACTCTTTTTATGTGCAATGAAAATAACCGAGATCACAGTAAATGTCGGGACGGTGCATGTAAAACAAAGCGATTGCACAGTAATTTTGACTTTAAGGGTTTTCGATAATGGTCGTTGCCTATCGATTGAAAAACGCTCATAATAATGCCACAATTAGCAGAGTTATTAGCGTTCGTATTTGTTTGCCCACTATTTTTAATGTCTGCTGGCAGATAAGTGTTTGTAAATTGTTCGTGTTGAATTCGTTTTATATCAAAATTTACTCAAAATTTTAACCACACCATGTCATCGTCGCCCATCCAATGTTCAACGGAATTCATTTAAATGGCCAATCTGTTTTCTTGATAAAATAGTTCTGCGACAATGGTTGTGCTCCTATAAAATATTAGCCCTGAGAAAAAATGTTGTTAAACAAGTTAACTATCGCAGTTTTATCAAATCAAACAATTCTTTTACTATTTTCTGCCCTATTGTGTTTCGTCGCTAAAAGGCCGCTATAGATCAATAGGAAAAAAATAATTTGCTTGCTAGCGAATAAAGACATAAAAACCCAAACGAATGCTTTGTGAAAACTCGAGCTGCAGCTCGTCACCATCTTTAAAATGGTAAACTTGCTGCTAAATTGCTCACGAAAATAAAAAAATAAGTGGATTTTTAAGGTGACTTTGATTACGTGTCTTGAACTTCAGGGGGAAAAACAGGAAAATAAAGCATTGACATTATTGTGGAGACCTCATTGCTGTTGCAATCGTCACCACTTTTATAACATAAAATTGGCTATAAACACAAAATCAATCGGAAGACTTTACGAGTGTAATAACGGCGGCATCACTGTATTCCACGATCGCTCCCCGCCCCGCGCAAGGATGTCCCCGAAACTGCGCACTGAAAGCTGAAACAGACCGAAAGGGACCTAATCCATCGGTTCGATCCCTCTATGCTGTGTAGTAGCCTTTAGCCACACGGCATGGCACGGCACGGCAGCCAGACAGTAGCATGCAAGGAAGAGAAACGGCGAAAACCGCTGAGAGGCTTTCACACGCTCGCACTGTGCCTATTCCAGGGCGCGCAGCGGGAATCAGCTGAGAGAAGCCCTCTGAAAGTTTAGCATGCGTATGCGTACGTTCTGTGCGCGAGTGCCAGAGGGAACGCGAACACGCTCTCTTTCATTTCACTCAACTCTCTGCGGAGTACCCCGGAGGCACTCGCGCGCGAGCTTCCCGGCGAGCTACCGTCCTGCAGACAGACGAGACAGACAAACAGATCACCGTCGTGTAACCCCTAAGCATTAAGCCCTAAATCCTGGCTGGCTGGCTGGCGCACATGTTTGTTTGATCTGATTGCGGAGCATAGCGCGAGCGGCTGACGATGGCTCCTTTGCTGTGCAAGAGCAGCTCCGCCCCCTTGGGCGATCGCATCTCGCATCGCAGTAGGCACTCACCGACCGGGGCACAGTGCCAGTGCGCGCGCATCTGCTGAGTGTGAGAGAGCCCTCCAGGGAGAATGAAACGAAATGAAAAAAAAGAACCGTCCTATGTTGGGCGCGTTGATCCGATGAGCAGAGCCAGCAGCATTGCCGCGGGTCGTTTGGAGAAACAGTTCACGTTTTACCGCTGTTCAGTTTGTATCGCGCGTTACTCAACTCCGATCCAATTTTGTCACCTCGACGGTTTCGTTCGGCGCAATCAATTGCTCCCAGTGTTTGTGTGACAATAATCATAATCATAACTCGTTCAATTATTGGATACCCCCCAAAACCGGCTGCGGGTCGCGAGGAGGCGCAACACAGCTGGCACATTCCGTGGCACACAACAGACGACACAACGTTGCTTATCTCGTGCGATTTCCGTTATACAGTGTGCGCTGTGCGCCGATCAACCCCGGGCAGGGACCCCTCGGTGGGTCGTGAGAAATTCAGCGAACGAATCAAATTGTTACTTTCAGTACTGTGCCACCGAGAGTGCCGTCGGCGGTTTAATTTCGTTTTCGGTGGCAGGTGATCTTTATTTTGTCCGCGTCGCCGCGTCGAAGCTGGATGCTGGTGTGAAGAAGAGGCTGCTCAAGTGGTACTCGGCGGTAATTGGACTAGTGTGCTAAGAGTAGTGATTGTTCTGCGCCTTTCGGCAGCGACCGCCCAAAAGTGTCCGCGGCGTAATTACGGAGTGTTACCAGGGCTAAGTATCGGGAGCAGAAATCAATTGGCAGAAAAGTGAAGCGCGCGTGGTTGGTGCGCACCTATAGGGTAAGAAGCATGAGGATCTGAAAGTTGCGCTTCTTCGGTTCGAAGGAGACGAAGTGTGCAAAATAGTGGCCGTGGAAAATGCTCATCAATTTCGGGCACAACAGCACGTCGTTCTTCGTCATCATCAGCAGCGTGATTACCGGTGCCGGGCAAGTGACGACAGTTTCTGACAAGTGGCAGCGTGATTGCAAGTGATTTTTAAATTGAATCGTGGAAGATACAGAGGCAAGGTGCACCACCGGAGGAAGTTGAATAAATTAATTTTTTTTCGGGTTGGTTGAAAGAAGAATGAAAGTTCCCATCGGATCCTATCGGTTGCGTGTTGTTGTTGGTGGAATTTTGGTCCAAACGGTTCTGCCACGGTCAGTAGCGGTAGAGGAAAAGTACTGAACCTGCCGACGAAACGGCACATTACAATGGCCATAGAATCGTTCGACGCTGGGCTGGGAAAGAACAAGTGATGAATATCGTCATCTGGTGTAGAACAGCGAACACAATTGGCAGAAGAAAAGGAAAAAGTGATACCGGAAGCGACGGTGGCAGCGGCGGTGGTGGTGATTGCGGACATCAGTGCAACTGGATTAGAGCAGCGGAAGTGGTGGTGGTGCTGGTGGTGGAGGTTGTGCTGCTGCTGCAGCACGATTGCAACTATACGAGTGCGGCCGCAGGCGGAAACTGCGGGAACTGAGACTGAAAGCGGCGAACAGTGGTGGTGCGCTAGTGGAAACCAGCCGTCCGTTCGTCCGGAGCGGTGCAGTGCGCGAGCGATGGTGAAGATGGGCATCGGTGGCCTGCCCGTGCGGACCGATGCTGCCGTCGTCGTCGTCGTCCTGTTCCTGCTAACAACTGTGATCTCAATGGTGAGTTATCCAGAGGAACCTGGAATCGAAATCCCGAATTATTTGGAAGTTGCTCTTTTTCACCAGTATTCTCAGTAGGCGGGTGCATTTTTCGGGCGTTCTTGTTCCGATCCCAAAATTATCGGATTATTAATCGTAGTAGTCTAAAAGTATTACCATGGATGGCAATAAACTTGTTACGACTTTGCAACCTACAATCCGTTCTTGAATTTATATGTGACATACAAACACCAACTCATTTTTATTAATAAGATTTTGTGTCATGAAAAAAATTCAGACTAATATTTACATTTACATTAGTGCCAGGTGGCCAAAAACAACAGAAGAAAATGGTAGGAGAAAGTAATAAAACAAAGATGTTACAGTACCCCTAGCATGTGACAAAAAGTGAAGGGAAAGTGCGCAAAATTAGAGTACCTAAGGATTGTCGAAACAGCACTTTTTTTTGGTTTATAGGAAACTAGACCACTGCGACCAGCATTTAGATCTGTTGTGGCATGTTTCATCCTTAATCTATGTGCACTGTTTGACATACCACCATTCGAGCGGCTGTCAGTACTCAGTAGGCACAGTAAACAGCATTTACTAGGCTCACAGTTCGTTGCTTTCTCCCAAGCTATGAGATTCGCCGGTTAAACCAGGTTATAATCGGAGCCAATTATAGCCGAATTCGAAACTGACTTTTCTCCTAAGCCTCCATGATTTGCCAATATTGCAGACTGATAAAAAGTAATCTTTACCATCATATAAGCGTGCGACACGCCTTTCAGTCTTCGCCATCGTTGACGGAGCTGAGTACTGCCTGAGCTATCCAAAAAGCACGTAAAATTCTCCGTTAGAGTTAGCAAGCTAACCCAGAAAAGCCTTGGGCTCAAACGTTTTTCTAAGACTTGACCCTTCTTTTCAACAGACTTCGTGGCCGGCGGTTAGAGTACAGGGCAATTACAGAGCTAATGCAAAAATCCTACTGACTCTAGCTAGCCTCACCACCTAGCCGAGATTCAAACCTACGACGATTGGCTTGTTAGGCCAGTATCGTACCTCAAAACCTGCACCCTCCTAAGCTTTCTAGACAAGCTTAGGGGTAAAAGGGAACTTCGTAGGTCTGGGAATCGTGCGAAGTTTTTTTAGCGTTTTAAAGCCCGGACTCGCTTCTCGGGGAAGATTCACCTGAGACCCACCTGAGTATGGTGAGACGTGTAAAATAAATAGATCTGGCACCCAAAGTTTGTAAAACCGTGGTTGGCCTGATTTTTCGTTTAACGTAAACGCACTCTTTGCGTTGTTTATGATGCCTATAGTATAATTTACATTTTCCACTTTACCGCTCTTATGGTGGCGTTACACCCTTCATGAAGTGGCGTGGCAACTGTACAGAGACTATAGATTACAGAGGCGACAAGACACTCAAAACCCGCTACATTTTGAATCATAACGGAGAGTTACCTTTATTTGCGATGGTACTCTCCGTTTTGTTTCAAAATTTAGCGATTTTTGAGTGCCTTGTCGCCTCTGTAACCTATAGTCTCTGTAGGCAACTGTCACGGTCGCCATGAAATGTTAAAAGGAGCTGGCATGATTCGCCATGTAATATTAAAAGATGAATTGGTCACCGATGCTTAGCAAGTTCCTGTGTCTGGTGTGCTATCCGTTAACTTCACCGGCGGATGTACTATCTCGAACGGACTACGGTATTTGATGTTACCTAAAGCGCAGAATTCCTAAGGGGTTTTCTTTTACACGACCGAGTGCCAACCTGAGTTGATTCGATCAAAGAGTCAATACGACTACTTGAATGCTAAACTAACATTGCCTTTTTATTACTCATATCAGAACATATTTATATAGTCGCAAATTTGTCACACTGTAGTATGATACATAATGATGTTTCGCTTAATTACTATGTACCTGCGCTACTGTTGTTTTGAGACAATTTTGGTTATTTACGTAGCACCCTGCGGCAAGTGCAAGAAAGCTTACGCGCGATTTACTTTGATTAAATAGATAGGGTTTATTTCTAATTCCCGTCGTAGTAAGTAAAGCCATTCTAATTTTCATCATTTGTTGGATGGATTTAAAGAATACTCCAAAAGTTCTTGTAATGATTTGACTAAAACACACTTACCATCCCATCCGTGAACTTTGAAATCACAGAAAAGCGATTATTAAAGCATATTATTGAAATTACGCAACTGACTAAATTCGTTGTACCGTTTTAAAATCCGTCCATTAAAATTTTTGCATCGCCCGAGCGAAACGAAGCTAACGCGCATGTATTTGTGTAGGACGGCATGACAAATGTTATTCTGCAGGTCAGGCAAGTTTTTCTGGCTGTAGAATAACGACAATGCCTTGCGTGAGTTATTTTCATTTATGAATGACGGAAATTAAAACGATTAGTCGACATTTTCTTCTTCGTCGCACGAAAATCCTAGGAAATTTGGCTAGTAGGACTTCTTTAATGATAAAAAGCATTTATGTAGATCTCAGCTTACTTTGATTGATCGCGTATAATAGACAACAAATTAAAATATTAGGAAATAACTGGTTTTGCATTGTGTGTCATACAAATGCTGATATTTTTTTGTGTTGGATAGGACGGGAATAGGCAATTACGACGAAGAAGCAACGTACCCTATGCGGTACTTGCTTCGCTGGGAAACGGTTATCAGAAAGACTTGAGTGTGGTATTTTGTATTTGTAGGGTGGTTCTCTATGTTCGGTTGATTACCCGAATAAAAATGTATAGCAAAAAAACATTAAATTTCACTGTTACAAACATTGAAAAACTTCGAAAAACCACATTGAAACAGTGAAAATCTTTGTAAAAGTTACACTGAAGTTACCATGAATACCGCTGTTTTCACAGTAAATTTTAATGGAAACCGCCAATTTTACAGCGAATAAGGGGGTGATTAAGTGATGTAACACTAAATTTTTCGACTTTTTCCCATACAAATAAAAACCAAAAACAGTAAAATTTGTGGTACATTCACTATAAGTTTTACATTGTTTTACAACGAAGTTACAATGAAATTTAAGGTGAGTTCTGCAAAAAAAATTGTAGGCTTTCGGATTATTAGGACAAAATTAAACCGGCTGATTAATTACGGTATTTCATGTTTTTGAAGATATAATGAATTTGATAGGCTTCGAACTATTATGATTTTCGAGCCGCATTCATCGCTCGTATTAGGAAAGTATTAGAGGTCAGTACACCTACATAAACAAATTCCGCTCTTTCCCATTCACGCCTTATCTCAATCTGTTATATCCTATCGGCTCTTTGTTTTATGACTGTCTTCTATCGTTTCCTTTCAATTGTAAAATCTACCGTTATAAAAACTTAATTATATGCCTGACACCTCATTCGATGTCAAGACGTAGAAACAACGAGGTTGGTCTATTTCATAGGAACGGAGCCTTTCCCCGAACACCTGCGTTAAGAATCGCGGCTAATATGTTGACAGACGAACAAGTAAGTCGCAAGCGCCTGCATAATGTCGTCGTCCCGTCAGTAAAACGAATTAGATTAAACTTCTCGATCGGTGGTTTCTACCTGAGAGAGAGTCGCGAAGACGGTTTTCTTTTTCTCATTCTTTGACAGTTTTTATTCTTCTTATTATGTTTGTGTTCATTTTCGGGCTGACTGTTGAAGCGCGTGCATGAACTCGACATTGGACGTGAAAAGTGCGTGTCTTGCAGTGACATTTTTTGGTGCTAGTTGGTCTATGGCGCATCAGCTTTTGCAAAAATACTGTATGCAACATACGATAAATCGGAAGCGCATAGTTTATTGCATGTAAAATGACACGTTATGAGTACTTTTGTGAGAAATTCGTAAGTATGCTTAGCGTAAAATATTATCAAACGTGTTTTAGCTAATTTACAACGAAAAAAATAAGACAAATTTAATTTCTTATTTGTGTTTTCCTAAAGAACTACCAAACGAAAACTTCTATGAGTTACCAACACTTTTCCATTTCTGACCAATAATAACAACTGGCTGCATTTGACAGTTCGAACTGGCTGCATTTGACGTACGATTTTTTCCTATCCGCGAATCTCTCTCAGGTTTCTACAGTAGACGGAGGAAGAGACACAATTTGTGTCTACAAATAACTCAACCTGCCAAGGATTGGACCTTAGATAGAGATTATTTCCTGCTTCTAAACAATTTGCATTGTTGCCGAATTATATGAAAAATTTTCCAAGAACGGTACAGTGAAGTTACAGCATAAAGTGTAGTAAACAATAAAATTCATTGTATTCGTAAAGTTTTTACATTAATATGAATAAATTATATGAAAATTTTTCCAAGAGCGGTACAGTGAAGTTACAGCATAAAGTGTTGTAAACAGTAAAATTCATAGTAACCGTAATGTTTTTACATTAATATTCGTTATGCATTTCTACCCGGGTACTAAGACTCCGCGGTTTGGTGAAATGGCTGATCCGTTCACTTTTCAGGATTATTCTTCCTCCAAAATCACCGCCGAGTTTAATCAAAATCGACCGTACAGCTTGACGACAAAATGGATAACAGACCCCCAACCTCTTTTTGGTGCAACCAAGAGACTTCCCAGCCATTTTTCCGTTGCGAAGGTGTTAGTAATCGAAGGGGACGGCTGACCGCATTAATTAATAATACCGACCTCCCCCCCCCCCCCTTAGAGCGGGATTTCCATTCACTTGGTCATTTCTTTTTACTAAGGAGTTTTCGACAGAACGTTACCCTGAGACTTAAGGGCAAATTTTCATGCGATGTTTTGAGAAACTATTAAATACCTTCCATTTCTTACTCTAAAAATAAAAGCGAGCCGCGACAAACCAACTAAGCGGTTAGAGAGCTAATTGGAGGGTGTCCAAAATAAAATTGAAACACACTCAAATTGCTCTAATTTTTGAACTGTTGGGTAAAATTAATTGAAATTTCAAGTGGAGAAAGTTTAACGTGCATTGTTAACAATCTGTGAGTGTTTTCATTGTTCGCAAAAAAACATTCTACAATAAGATGCCATCATGCCATCGGTAAAAAGTTGAAAATCTTAAATTCTTCGGTTTCTCGTGTCATAAAATGGTTCGAAAAATGTCTGACTGTCGATCGTCTGACGCTAGTCGTTATCGTTAAGGATCACAAGCGCGTAGGTTTGGGGCCTTCGACCACAAAATCGAACTTATCCGCTCAATATCTAACAAACGCGAGACAAAAACAACTGAATCGGAGCAAAAGTTTCGATCAGAAGGCCGAAACTCGAGCTGGATTACGTACATTTAAGGTGCAAAGAAGCCTAAACCGTGATGAAAAACAGAACACGGTCACGAAAAGCCATAGTCATAAAGTAAGAGCGATCAAGAGCGGACTGCAACTACATTCCGGGGAACCAGTGAACCACTGCACTGATGTTTCAGAGAACTTCCGAAAACAGAAAACGCTTCCAAAAGCGACTTCTACGCCAATGTCGATTTTGTACCGAAAGTCTTAATCCCCCAAAATACACCGGAACTGCAACTAATCGAGAAATACTGGGCTGTTATGAAGCAGAATCTTCCGAAATGTACTAAACGATTAATGTAAATATTTGAAGAAATGAAGAAAGCATGGGTTAATATGCAAAAATATGTGGAATCTGAGGTCGTGCAAAACCTCGTGGGTGAGGTCAAGCCCAAAGTACAACCCTTCTATAACTTCTACTGACAATAAACACAAGCTTCAATAAAACCTTATGTTCACATACGAAAGAATCCAATAATACTTTTTTTGTTGCAAAAATACTTTAAAAAATTAATAGCAACACAGTTGCCACTTCTCGTTAATAAGCCCGAAAAACATTTCTTCAAATATTCGTGCCAATTTCTAGGATAAATCTACATAAACTTCTATCACAAGAAGTAGTCTTAAGAGAAAATTATCAAGACTGTTTGATGTTCTCCTGAGGTTTCGCCACCTTGCTGGTGTCTTTTTCCCTTATTGCTAAGTACTACCTCTTGAAAAAGAAACCAACAAATAGCCGAAACGTCAGAAAACATCAAACCTTAATCTTGATAACTTTCTCTGAAGACTGCCCTGCCAAATGTCACAAGAAGTCAAGCATAGAACATTACTATTAAAAAAGTCACTTATTTCATGGTTTTTCTACTAATTTAAACCAAATTTACTGTTGATGCTCAAAAATTAAGATTCGTTTCCATAAAAGTGCAAATTCAATGATATAAAATCATTGCAAAATATTGTCCTTTTTTCGGGTTATCCAACTGGTCGCTTAAAGGGGCATAGTACTTTTTACACAATATTTTTGGCCTTATTTCAAATATTTTTTCTTGATAACGCGCAAGGCAAATCGATTCGGGTTTTTTGCATTGTAAACATTGTATTTTATAGTAATATTTACAATTTTGTTTACATATCGGAACCTCCTCCTCCCTCCCCTACGGCTCCTTGAACATGATCATTCGAAAAAAACATGAATGCGGTACCATGGATTCCATGAAAAATTCCAAAACGACATAAAAGTACATAAAATTATCTTGTCTTTGACCCATCCTGTTTTTTGAAATTCGAACGCATAACATAAAAGTCAGTTTTTTAGCCAAAAAATTAACTTTAAACGTTTCTAAAAAATGCATAAATTACAATATCGAAAAAAGCATGGGTCAAAGACAAAATAATTTTATAAGCTTTAAAAAAAAGAAGCTAGAGAATCGCTTGAGCCATTCTTGAGATATTTATGGTACCGACTTTGAAAACCTGGTTCCTAGAAAAACGGCATTGAAGTTTTTGTGCGCTGTGCAACCGTTCCAGACATGCGCGGTACAAATAACACTGTAACTTTGTCATTTTTTGGAACTCATCGAAACGGCTTCAAACACAGATGCTAAAAATGTTAATCTTCTGATATAAACAATAGAAAGAAAATCGATTTTTTAGAATTGAAAAAGTACTATGACAAAAGCATTTTTTTAGTGCCAGCTTACATTTTGGAGAGTTGTATTTTCTGGTGACAGCGGTGGGACTCACAAAGCTGGTCCAGATTTTACCACTCCCAAAACGTACATGGCAAAGCTGTACCATATATTTTTAGCGATACGGTCATAAATTAACGTATAAAACTCCGCGCTGGGCCCTTTTGTGATGACAACAAAGTGTCAGGGAGACCTCAAACATCAGTTCTACCTGACGAGACAGGCAATGTCACCCACTAAAACACAGAGCCCCAAGCATAAGCCGTCACGCCGGCGGAGGCGTTCCGGTCCTGCGCGGACTCCACGAACTGATTCTGAGATCTCTCTGCTAAAGGCCAGAATATCATGTTGATGGCGATGAGAAGAAAAATGATAGATCGAATTTGTAAATGTGCTTTGCCCTGGACATTTTGTACTACTTGAGTTGTGAAATGTAGTATAGTGAAGAAGTGGAGGGTTCGTCAGCCCCACCAAACACCGGTCCTCAACCGCGCGCCCGCCATCAATTTTCCAACACAAACAACCACAAACGAACCAAGAGGAAAACAATTTTCGAACCGTTATCAGGGCAAATTTCATCTTACATCCTCCAGCATTTGAGCACTGTCCCAAGACAGGTCTACAAAGTAAATTGAGCGCAGCACGACCAGGACGTTCGCAGTAGTCGACAGAAGCTTTAAAATACAGAGTCGCACCCGCCTCCCAACCCTCAGACCAAAGAGCTAGTGCGCAGTATCTATAACGGAAATCCGTCACCACTCAAGGTATCTGTGACTTATTTCGCGAACAGTTTAGCAGTGTTTTTGTTTCCGAAGCTTCAACTAGTGATCAAGTAGAACTGGCTTCCGCAAATGTCCCATGTCACATATCAGTAACCATGCATCTCAAACGAAACAACCAGTAGTACCTGTACCCAAGGATGGTTCGATCACTTTGACTCAATTTTGATTCATTTGACAGTACCGTCTCAGCGGAGCAAAATTTGACAATGTGACATATGAATCATTTATAGACCAAGTTATTATCTACAATTTTGCTGAATAAAGTTTTGTTGTATCTTTTGTATTTACGGTGCTACAATGCTAGTACCTCTTTATTAACTAAACGAACGTTCATTTAGTCACTAAAGAGTTACTAGCATTGTAGCGCCGTTATTACAAAAGATACAGCAAAACTTTATTCAGCAAAATTGTAGATAATAACTTGTTTTATAAATGTCTCATATATCACTTTATCAAATTTTGCTCGGCTGAGACGGTACTCTCAAATGAATCAAAATTGAGTCAAAGTGATCGAACCATCCCTGCCTGTACCAAACTGAAATGCTCCACCAATTCTGGCTCAGATGGAATCCCTGCAATCGTACTCAAAAAAATGCTCAAATAGCTTTTCTGTTCCTGTTCAATTTATCACTCGGCTCACGTACCTCAGGCTCAGGAAATAAGGCAAGCTGCTGCAACTACCGTGGAATCGCGTCTCTGAGCTCCGTTTCCCAATTGTTCGAAAAGATTACACTCGACTTTTTTACTCACTATTGCCGTAATTTTATAGCGGAGAAACAACATGGGTTTATTTCTAAGCGCTCTACAAACAACACTAATCTTATGGTGTATTCATCTGCAATCATCCGTGCGCTGCAACATCGGCTCCAAGTTGACGCTATATATATAGATTTTTCTGCTGCATTTGATAAACTAAACCACCGAATTACAATTGCTAAGCTTGAACGTTTTGAATTTGCCGGCTTTATACTGAATTGGATACGCTCGGACTTGGATGACCGCAAGATGGCAGTAAAAATCGGTGACTCTCAATCGATATTTTTAGCTGCAACATCCGGAGTTCCGCAAGGAAGTCACTTAGGGCCCTTAATATTCCTACTTGACTTTAAATTGTTTCATATTATACAAAACGTAGACGACCAAATCTTTCTTCGAAAGCAAGCTTTTACTCATGGTGCGTTACCAATCGAATGGTTTTGAATGCCTTACAATACTAAATTATTCAAAAACGTCCATTGTTTTAAATCAGTCTACTGTTCTCTGGTTCGCTCAGTTTGGAATATGGATCTATTATCTGGGCACCATATTACCAAAATGGCATTCAGAAAATTGAAGCAATTCAACACAAATACTTGCGGTTTGCCCTTCGCTTCCTTTAATGGAATGATCCTAATAACTTACCTTCTTATGAAAGTAGATGTCAGCTAGCTGGACTTGACCTGTATAAATTAGGTGTATTGTTTGTGAATTAGCGCATAGGATAGTATATAAGCAATGTTGTACTGTAGGATGTCATGTTATCTGTTGTACAACTAATAGATGAGAGGTTTTGTGCCCACGGGAGAAGATACAACGGCATAGAGTATCACTCCTGAGGGCTTTTCCCTACTCCACAGAAAATAAACAGAAAAAGCCCAACACCACGTCAAGGTTGTTTTATCGTAAAATTGCATCAATATTCTATCAAGCTGTTATGTATGATTGGCTTGTACTATTAAAACGTTTTATTCAGAATGATACATTGCTGTTACACTCATTAATAGTGATGATGATTAATAGGTTTAATAACTGTCAGAGTTATCCAAAGTTGCAATATTGCAATAACTCTTTGAAATGTAGAAATCGCTTTTCATCGTCCGACCGCTGGGCATAAAGTCGATAAGTAACGTTCTGTGCTTGCCCCAAAATACAGAGGCTATGACCCCTTCTTTTGTCTTCTGACGCTTGTCGCCTTCTCTACTCCATAGGCAATATCGAATAATAAATGACACTGTTTTTGCTGAGCCAGTAGGATGCTTGCACTAGCCCAGTAATTATCCTGTATTCTAATAAACGGTTGCGAGGTCTGTCGATAAAGAAGGGTAATATCTAAAGACGGGTTTACCCAAGGCTTTTTTCAGTCGGAGAAAGATTTTCCCAATTTTTCGGTCAAGAAGTTCGTATATTCGAACAAGTTGATCCCAAGAATTAATTTAATAAAGCAGGAAACATCCAAGATTCATTCGTGAAGAGCAAAACAAGAGTAAAGAGGCACAAACGCTGGATTGACGTAGAACTACATATGTGGATACAATTCGATAACGCTAGACATTTTTCGTATGTTCAACAACTTGTTACGCAAATCCTTTCCTTTTTTTTCCTTTTTTCGGGTTATCCAACTGGTCGCTTAATAGCGTATAAAACTCTGCGCTGGGCCCTTTTGTGATGTCAACAAAGTGTCAGGGAGACCTCAAACATCAGTTCTACCTGACGAGACAGGCACTGGCGCCCACTAAAACACAGGTAGAGCCCCAAGCATAGCCGTCACGCCTATACCCGCAGGCGGAGGCGTTTCGGCCCTGCGCGGACTCCACGAACTGACTCTAAGATCTCTCTGCCAAAGGCCGGAATGTCATATTTTAAATATAATGATGATGATGACGATGATGATGATAATTATGATGATGAGAAGAAAAATAATAGATCGAATTTGTAAATGTGCTTTGGACTTTTTGTACCACTCGAGTTGCAATATGTGGTATAGTGAAGAAGTGGAGAATTCGTCAGCCCCGCCTGACACCGGTCTTCAACCGCGCGCCCGCTTTCAGTTTTCCAACACAAACAACCACAAATGAACCAATAGGTAAGACAAATTTCGAAGCATTAGTGGTTATCAACTTATCAGGGCAAATTTAATCCTTCATCCCCTTAGTATTCACAGTGCATTCCCACGATACAAAGTAAATTGAGCGCAGCACAAGCTGGACGTTCGCGGTAGTCGACAGAAGCTTCAAAATATAGAGACTCGCCCGCCTTCCAACCCTCGAGACCAAAGTGCTGTAAAGCTGTGGGCTTAAACGTCTCTTTAAGACTCGACCCCTTCCCATCGACAGAGCCCGCGGGCGGCCATCAGAGCTCAGGACAGCCACGGGGCCAATGCAAAAATCCTACTCTATCTAGCAGCACCGCCTAGCCGAAACTCGAACACGCGACACGAATTGACCTAATTTTCCCATCTGCTACCTAAGAAGTGCTATTACCCGTAATCATTACAGAGTGGTCCTTCGGCATCCAATCGGATCTGGTATCCCGCTTACATCTCCTTACTAACCCTAAGCCCCCGACCAACTCAATCAATCCGACATTTTTCGGAGATATTTGTGACAGTTGTGTTAAATAAGGATGAATCCCAGAAAACTTCATCTATTGTCAGAGATCCCCATACTGGCCTTATTCTTAAACGGAATAAAAGCACTTTCTGAACAACGCAACAATCACATTTGGTAAATTTTTACCCCGAGTCCCACTTGAAATCACAAAAGTATTTTGATATATACCCACATTCAGAAGTAAACGTGACCGCTGTTCATTTACTGATTAGTTAAAAAGCCGTACACCACGACAAGGTTCAGTTTTATCGTAGGGAACAACTTGTTACGCAAATCCATACCTATAAAAATGGATTTCTGTCTGTCTGTCTGTCCGTATGTTCCTTATAGAATCGAAAACTACAGAACCGATCGGCGGGGGTCTCCTATACAAATGAAATACAAATTTTCTCATAACTCGAGAACTAATGAAGCAAATGAAACCAAATTCGGCATGTGAAGGTTTTTGGAGGCAAGAATTTTTTCTATGGTGAATTAGGACGCCTCCCCACTTTGGGAGGGGTGGCTCCCATACAAATGAAATACAAATTATCTCATAACTCAAGAACTAATCAAGCAAATGGAACCAAACTTGGCATGTGTGGGGTTTTGGAGCCAAATTTTTTTCCAATGGTGTACTGAGACCTTTCCCTCCTCTAAGAGGGGGGCTCCCATACAAATGAAACACAAATTTCTGCATAACTCAAGAACTATTCAAACAAATGGAATCAAATATACCTGATACCTGATACCTGATAACACCAGATGATTCAGGGCGAGACGCAGCACAGTTTCATTGGCAATACGAAGTTTGTCGGGTCAGCTAGTCAATTATAAAAATCGATCTCCGACCCTACAAATTTACTTGGCACTCTTCTTTTCAGTTATTTCTGATTTTCAGTTATTTTTATATCGATATAATTGATGGGAGGGAATGAATGGTTGCGCTCTTTTTTAACGGTTTACTTTCGGGACATCAGGTTCGTCTAGGTTACATTGAAATAAATAATTGCTGACCTGTTGGGACGGAGAAATTCTGTTACTTTTCTCTAGAATTGATGTAAACGCAAGTATATGAGATTGTTGTACTGGGTCTGAGAAGCAAAAGCGTGCTTACATGTGATTGACTAATTTGTTTATTCAAGGGACTCAATAAATTTTTATTATCTATTAACTATCTTTAAAACCCATTGGAAAATAGCTGAGTTCTAAGCATGCAAAACGTGACCATGACAAGAGTGTCACATAACGTGACGTGAGTGTGAATAAGTAGACGAGGAAGAACGTGTAGTTCTGCTGTTCAAAAATAAATATTTATTGCAAAAAAGTGAAGTGATTATAACAAACTTATCCGGTTTTTAGCGGAAAAATTCCGTTCGTTGGGTGCTTTATTTAGTCCATCAAGGATAAACCACCCCAAATGAAATAAAAAATAAAAACATTTATCATGCACAATTGCAGCAGAAACGCACTCGTTCACATTCACATTCGTTTTGGGACCATTTCGAGGCCGTAAAAGTTACTCTCCCTGAGACAGTCCTGGAGCAGCCGACTTTCAACGATAAGTTTCAACAATAAAATAAAGGAGGCTGATCGATTCTTACCTTTCACACACCGATCACCGCCGCGAGCAAATTAACGATCACATTTCGGACCTTATTCATGCCGATTGCAATCCCACCTGAAGCGAAAATAACTGGACCTACATTGTTTAAAATGCCCCGTTAAAGTCCACACACTCGCCTCGTTCGTTCGCCACTCGCCAGCAAATGGCTCAATCACTGTCGCAGCGAAAAAGTGAAAGCCTCCTCCGGTTCGGAAAAGCATAATCGTAAAAATCAGAGCATTCACTTGCAATTGCACATTAAAAGGCACGCAGTAATGCACCCCACAAAAATCTACTAACTACTACCTGTCGGTGCAGCACTACTAGTACAACCACTACTACTACTACTACTACTTGGTCGATTGAGAATGCCACATACTAATCGGTGGGGTCGAAAAAGCGAAACTAGGTCACCGCCCGCGACCACCGGTCGGTCGCTCGGTCAGCCGTTATAATCCTACCCGCCTGTCATCGTCGTTCCCTGGTGGGGGCCGCCCGGCACAGCAGGATCACCGCAGAATCCACCGGCACTTGCTTGGCACCGGGTTCGCCGGTATTTGCGCAATCTTCATAAACTGCCGCTTTTTACGAGCCAGAGCCACATTTTAATGAGTTCCATTTCAATCTGCCATCAATTTTAACTGGATTAATTTTTAAGATCCGCGCTCGGGCTTGGCTTGGCTTGGCATAAGTCTTTTTCCCAGCCCGGCCACCACCAAAGTTGGTTCGCGTTCGTGTTTTACTCTTTTTTTTTCTCGAGCTGAACGCGCGATTGGGACTGAGTTTTGGGTTTCTGTTTCTGTTTTTTTTTGGTGAGGTTCCTCGCAGTTTAAGACGATAATGAAATCAACGGCGAACGGTGCCGGTTCGTCGAGGTGATGCTGCATCTAGCACACACTTACAAAAAGCACACATACAGACAGACAGACGTACGGTTGATTCGCGGTGTTCGCGAGTTCAGTGTGTTTTAACAAACCACGGCTGAAACGATAAGCAAAAGAATAGAGGAGTAACACAAAAAAAAGTTTAAAATGACCGCAACAACAACAACAACCACAACACACCGGAGCGAGCGACGCTCGAGAGGCAAAAACGAAGATTCTAATTAAGATAAAATTGAAGGTAAAGGAAAAGATTTCTGTTGTATCCGCGGCTGACGATGCCGAGGTTGTTGCTGCGTGGATTCTGTTTTGTTTCCTTGCGCGAGTTTTTTGTTGTTGCTTGAGACTAGATGTGCAAGATGGACTTTCGATTTGGAGGCTTTGAGCAAACGCGGGATGTTCGGAGCCACTGATGAATGGGGCTGGGGGGCGAGGGGGGAAGTAGGTGATAAGATGGAGGTGAAAGAAGGGAATGGGGGTAGATTGATTTGGGTGGATTTTAACGTCGGAGGATGAAGACCGGGGTGATGCTGGCTGCGGAGGCTGTGCGCGCACGTAATGATTCAACAATTTTTTCCTCGACTGACCGGGCGTCTTTTTCGGAAGATTTTTTTAATAAAATCATTTTTTATGAGCACACACATGGGACGAGGCTGTGTTTCGTTCGTTTGGATCTCGTTCCTCGCACAGGAGATGATTCAATCGTTTCACGTTTTCTTTCGTCGAGGTCTCCGAGAATGTTCGCCTCGGTTGATTGGCGTTTCTGTGTGTTTGTGATTAGCGCGGTGGAACACCGCGTGCAGCGACTTCCTCGTTCCGTTGCTGTTTGGCGGCGTTTTTGGCTACATAATTGGGTAATTCTGGTTTTGATTTTATTAGAGAATAATAGTAAACAAAATCCCTTCGCTTTGAGCGGGGCAGACGGCGAGTTGCTCGGTGTCTGGACGTTTTTCTTTGCCGACAGCAGAACGTGTGGCAGCCTGTTAGTAGTTGGCCGACTCTGTGATTATCCAATCCTATTGTCTCTCTAGGCGATTGAATAAACAGACAGACAGTTTCCATTCAAACCCAAAGTTATTTGATACCTCTCGGGTAATCAATTATCACCCTCTAAAGAGCTTATAATCAGCCCATCTTTAGAGCACTCTAATGGCGCCAAATAGCTCATCAAACAGCACCACCTTTCTCTAATCCGCCCATCGGCCGCGCGTCCCACCAGACCACGAGTAGACCAAAAACACATAAAGACCTAAAAAGCCAAACGCTCGAAATTAACACAAAACAACCCCCTGCGAATGGGTGCGCAACTAACAAGAGAGAGTGCTTTTTATGTGTGGTCATAAACGAAAGGTTTGCATAGGTCTGCCTCGATGTCCGCAGAGCGCACCCATATATGCTGCCCATATTACAGCTCACTTAGCGGTCGAGACCGATCCAAACGAAGAGCCAAGCAAAAAAGGCCAAATCTGGAAACAAAAGCACTAAAATCAAATCAGCCACCGGACAATTGAATGCTTCTCGTCAGCCGTCCGGCTAAAGTACCCATTACTCGGCAGTAACGATTCCCATTCATAACTTCTTTTTTTTTTGCCTCGTTTCCTAAAATGTGCTTTACGCCATCTCGATGAAGAAAACAATTTGCGATCCATCAGTTCATTGATATTCGAATCACGCCAAGCCGTTCGCAATCATATACGTTTACGGATCGATCATTTGCAACAAAAGGGAGTTTTACGATGAATGCAAAAACCGCAGCTATGCACCGCATCGGGTTCGTCACTTGCTACGTTTCGTGATGGCCCGGTTGAAGTCACTGTTCTAATTCATCGAACATACGACGGCGGGCCTGAGCCGGCCGTCCGGAACTCTCTGTATCTTCAATTAGTGAAGAAGTAACACATCAATTATTCACAGTATATGTTCTCGTTAAAAAGATAATAAAATTTCGCTGCAATGTTCCAATGCTACTAAAACACCAGTTTGTCATTGTTTGCGAACCGAAACACACAGTGAGAAAGTTTTATACTCTGTTTATTATCGACTGGCTTGTTTTGTTGCACTAAAATTGGTTCGCATTTTTATGCGCTTATTATCGTCTATCAAAACGGACAAAAGCAACACATTTCGCAGATCGTTAGGGTGGACAATTCCGCTCGCCTTAATTATGTTCTTTTGAGAATACAACAATTTATTGAGGTTGCCAAATGACCGGTGGAAAATATATAGCTGGAAACTGGCAGCCATTCTTTGATTGCCCATTGGAAAATCTGCTCGATTGAACGATCTTTGCAAAAGGGGGTTGCTGCATTGCATTGGCAGCCTATAGTTTTTGTTCGCAAAAAAAAAATGTATTGATGGGTGAAAAAAAATCAACGGTGGCAGTTTGCACCGCAGTTGAGGTTTAAAAGCGGTTGGAATTATTAGATTTTGTGCCTTTATAGCCTATCTGACACATTTGAGTCGTACAATGTCCATTTTTTACGACCGAACACAATCGGAATTATGTGAACACATCGAGTAAGTAACAGAAAAGTGATTAGTGATAGAAAAATAAGATTGGATAACATTCTCTAATGGTAAAAAAGAGACAGCCATTTTGAAAGTGCACAATTCAAACAAAATATTATTAGAGATAAAACTCTAGGAGCACGGTTAACGGTTGTTGTTTTCATTCGATTGTTCCATTCTTTTGAATATTTTTTAGTGTTTAAACACAGTATTTTATGTTACTGTCCGCATTATGTCATGCAAACACTTAACGGTGCTTCTAACTTAAGCGATTATATTGGAAATGTTGAAAGGTCTCTCTTAATCACTCTTCCCGCACATAACTGATCTCCTCAAATCCTTGTAATGTTATAATTCATTACAAAGAAAACAACACAAATTGTTTCGACTGTAAAAAGTGATACTATTACCTGCGTTGGAAGCGAAATACCGCAAGGAATATTCCTAGGCTCTTTACTCTTGTTTACTAAATTCTTAATTTCTTCATAAATACCTCTTGCGAACGCTCCGTTAGCTTCGTGCAACGATGCTGCTCTAACAAACCAGTTCACAGTGGTTATCATTTATGGTCTTCAGCGCATTTGTTCGTATGAACACCCCCCTTAATCTAAACCTGTCAAAAGTTCGTCATTGCTTATTATAATGAAAATAAAATAAAATTACTTTTTTGTGTTAGAAAATATAGACATAGTTTCTTCGGCAAAGTTGTAGATATTGTAAAGACAAGCAACTATGCTGAAAAAATAATATGTCTATCTTTATCGAGTGCTGAACTATAGGGCATATTCTTTAAAACTTCTTTAAAAATTAGTTTTTCATATTTAGCTTTTGTTAGTTGCATTTTACAAGAATACAATGCTCTAGGCAATTATCGAAGCTCTCAAAATACACGTTTTTGCAGAAGACCGCATATCTCTTGCACCTTTACTTGCTGAGGTATCGCATATTCAAGCTTTAAAGTTCCATAACTTCTCGAGCCCATGGGGTAAAATGGGGCAAGCGGATTTATGAAATCAGCGCTTCATCTTAAAGCTTAAGTCGAGTACTATAAACTTGTATGGGTTCCGCTTGTCCCCAACCCAACCCATATGAGAGTACGGCAAGCATACCTTTTATGTGTTTCGCGTTCGCAAAAGGCTCGATAGACGTCCATTTTTTTGTGTTAGTAGATAGACACATGGTTTCTTCAGAAAAGTTATGGAAAATGTAGAGGCAAACAACTTTGCTAAAGAAATGACATTTGTATTGCTATCGAGTGCAGAGCTATAGAGTATTTTCCTTGGAAATTCTTTAAAAAATAGTTTTTCATACTTAGCTTATGTTGGTTGCATTTTACAGGAATATATGGTTCTAGGCGATTATTGAGGAACTCAAAATACACGTTTTTGCAGAAGATTGCAAATCTCTAGGGCCTTTCCTTACAAAGTTATCGCTTTTGACTCGTGAAATTAAGGAAAAATAAAGCTTGAATAACCGAATTTTCTGGCCAAATCACGGTCCTCTTGATTGTCTTCAAAATCTTACCACGCAGTTTCTGGTCGACAGTTCTACTCCGATGATTAGCTTGAGGCTTCCGAATCGTCGTCAATGTTTCCTTATACCGTTTGATAACGCGCCATGCGGAATTTCTGGGCAATTTCAGCTATCTAGCTAGCTTAGATGCAGACCACAATGGATTTTCCACATAACTGTGTACAGTTTTTTCCCTTCTTTCGACTTTCATGTAGTTTGTTTACAAAATACAGTCGTTTTGCGGAATGTCAAAAATACATAGGTGAAGCTAACAAAATTTGCGACACGTGGGCGCCAAGAACTTCCAATTTCGTCCACCAAGAGCGCCACAATATGAGCAAAAGTTTGTTCCAATTCTAAATGAAGCAAACAAACTTACGGCGGTTTGAGAAGTAATTGCAACAAAATTATTTTTTTGTTAGTACGCCATATTGTATTGCTACGCCCCACTTTATAGCTTTATAGCTAGCTATAAATATGCTTTGACTTGTATCGTTTTGGAATTTTTTCGAGGCCCCTATACTCAGCAACAAACGAGCTCCGAGAAAAATGAGAGTATGTATGTATTAGCTCTCTCTCTCTCTCTCTCTCCTCTTTTTGTCAATATTTTTTGTTTGGTGTATGCTTGCCCAGTTTTGCTTAAAATGGCGTCGAAACAAGAAGCATTTCGGGAGCGCGTTGTACACTTCTACGAACTGCAGCAGAAACTCGGCAAAAAGTATACGGTACAACATTTAAAAAGCAAATATGTTGCGCCTTCGACTGTTTACCATATCCTAAGATGCCCAACAACTATACGCAAGCAAGGTAGTGGAAGACCAGCCAAAATTATGGACGCAGAAGGACAACGTTCTCTTTCTTGTGCCTTCAACAACAAGTCCTCTGGTTTGGCTATCAATTAATATATACACCAGACAATTGTTTGAAGACAATTTTGATTCCGTTTCTACAAAAACATCATGCAGATGGGTAATACGTGTTTTGGCCGGATAGAGCAGCATCGCATTGCGCCAAAAAACACAATCGGTCCTGAACCTGACCCATTCGATCCCATTTGTACCCAAAAACCACGACCCGAAAAATCTGTCTCCTTCGGAATTTTGAGTTCTTTAGTGTGCAAAAATAACCGGAGAGCCACGAATTGCAAACAGTTGATTGATAGAATCAAGAGATGCATTCGCAAAGTTAACATGACAGCCGTACAACGCTCCGGTTTCGACATCAAGCGGAAGCTTCGCCGAACAGCCGATTACGGACCATTTTCAAATGTACACTTTTTTTCAACAATGGATAATGTATCTTCAACTTCGGTAAATCAGATCTTCTTCATGTATCTTTGTTTTTTGACAGCTTGAGAAAAAAGTTCCAAAATTTTAGTTGCCACCCGTTAATAAAACCAGATTGATGATGAATGATTAATACCGCAATAAAACCTTTATAAAATCCAAAAAAATCAAAGCGGCTTTAAAATAGTTATTTGGAATTGACTGCATTAATGTTATTGCCTTTGTATTTTACAGCAGAACCAAACTGGTAACTAGAAAACATTCTCGTTAAATACTTTTTTGGTAGTTTTATAGTAATTACCGAATGGAAAATTTTAACATGTGATGTTTAACACACCTACCGACGAAATGGGGCACCTTAAAGAGCAACCTATTGATTAACCGACTTCATCGGGTTGAGTCACCCAACGCATTAAGGAATTTAATCTGTTATCATCGGATGACACTAAATCGATAAACTTGATCTCCCGGTTAATCAAGTCGGAGAGTTCTGTAGGTCAGCTTTAACTCTTATCACACTACTTAACATGCAACTTAGTCGGGTTTAGTCGATCTGTATTTCTATTTCAATTTCTTACTTTATATTTGCCGATACTTTAGGCTCAGAATAGTACAATAATAAAACAGCGCTTGCTAAAAATTCAATTTAAATATTGCTTAAATTAGCCATTCATCACATTTTCCAATTTCCAATCTCGGTGGTGCAATCTCGCCAAGGACTTGGATTCAGATCCCAACCCTGCAGCAGTTAAGCTGTTAAAGTGACTGACTGTAATCAATCAAACAAAAAATTGCTTTCTCAGGTTTTCTCTAGCGAACCTGTGACAGATATAGTTTTCGGTATCTTAGACCGAAAATTACAACCGAACAGATTCAGTTGTCAAAAGTAAGTCTAATCGAACTGGAAACTTATCCAAAAACTGTAACGATTAGAGAGCCTATAGTGGATAGAAAAACGCCGTATGAAAAGGAGTATATTTTTTGGCATTTTTTTAATTTTTGAATCTTTTTTGTTATTTTGGAAAGGGAGGAAGTGTCTGGTGCGAAGAATATGATTAATTGGATGAACTGGTAAATTTCAATATAGACCAAATGTTGTGCAATGGCAGATGGAGCTCGCAACCACGCTCTTTTGGTTGGTACCCGAAAGTTTTTCTCACTAGACTCCTGCTGCCGGTTATATTGGGTAGGCTAATATCTAGTTTTTGTTTTATTGTTTTACATGTTTACCGCGCTCCTACTCCGCTGTCCTAGTCCCTGCATTAGGATTTTCGTAGCGTACCATTGCGGGGTATAGGGGCAAAATTACATGTACATGTCTGCGGGTTTTTCTTAGTTGATCGACAATAAAACTTTCCCGAAAATTTCAGCTTCCTAAAAAGGTAAGGGGTCCAAATTCATCATAGAAAAAATTCATGCCTCCAAAACACCCACATGCCAAATATGGTTCCATTTGATTAATTAGTTCTCGAGTTATGAGGAAAGTTGTATTTCATTTGCAAAGGAGCCCCCTCTCCTGAAGTGGGGAGGGGTCCTAATTCACTATAGAAAAAATTCTTGCCTCCAAAAGCCTTCACATACCAAATTTGGTTCCATTTGCTTGATTAGTTCTCGAGTTATGAGGAAATTTGCATTTCATTTGTATGGAAGCCCTCCCTCTTAAAGGAGAGAGGGGTCATATTTCCCCTTCTAAAGAGGAGAGAGGTCTCAATTCACCATAGAAAAAATTCATGTCTCCAAAAACATCCACATGTCAAATTTGGTTCCATTTGCTTGATTAGTTCTCGAGCTATGCAGAAATTTGTGTTTCATTTGTATGGGAGCCCCCCCTCTTAGTGGGGGGAGGGGTCTCTAACCATCATAAGAACCATCCCTGACCCCAAACACCCCAATATGCAAATTTTCACGTCGATCGGCTCAGTAGTTTTCGATTCTGTAAGGAATATACGGACAGACAGACAGAAAGCCATTTTTATAGGTATATAGCTTCAGTAATTTATTCCAAATACCGTCAAGCGGGATAACTTGCAACAGTTCTCAACTATGAGGGCAAACAAAAACTTATCTGTAGCACATTTGAGGATATTTAATTAATCTAAAGTTATTAGTTCTAGGATAGAATAATTTCACATGAAAAAAATATGGGATCAGTATTGGCTGTTGTAGAAATTTTTTCACTAGTTTGTTGCTAGTAACCCCTTCAACGGGGTAATTTGCAACAAGCAATATTTTTTTTTTGAAATTTAATGATTTTTGTATGAGTTTCTTTTGACTTCAATATACAAATAATCCGACTTGCGATTTTTAATGCTTTTGCTATTATTATACGCATAAATGTCCTATGTCACGTTGGTGAAAAAAAATTATGAGCCCCGTAACGGAATTTACAGAAATAACGTTTTATATTATTCATGCGGTTGATATTCCTTGTCTGGATCCGATAGAGCTGCCTTCTTTAAGGATCATTCACATATTATGTAACGCACTTAGGGAAGCGGGAGTTGTGTAACAACGCATTACACGTCGTATATCCACTATGCAAAATCGCGTCATGAAGTCTAGCGGGAGAGTTAAAAATCATCGATATCTTGGTTACGTAATATATGAATGTTCATTACGTTACTAGTGATCGTAATTAGAAGCAGTCATATTGCTGGTCGATTCTCTAAGTGAGGTTATTTTCTTTTTAGCCTCTTCTATGGCCATTTTCAGTATATCCAGAGAAAATATTTATCGGAAATATAGTCGGAAATATATTTCCGACTTACCGAAAGTATCTTACACTCTTCAGGTGTGCTTTAGTATTGTTTGATGCAAAATTAAATGATAACTTGCCTCTTGAAGCTAACGGAACACAGCTTTTTTATATCTACCAGCTGTTGCAAGTTGCCCCGTTTAAGTACTTGTTTTACGAATAATGTGGTAACAAGCAAGATAAACAAAACTAGTCATCATAAATCAATTATTTTGTTTCCTTATTGTTCATTTTACTATAAAAAAATGTTTGTTAGGCTTCTTTTATTTGAAGTACCTGTGGGCGACACAAACGTTTTACTGACGAAAACTTGACGATGAATTTGACACCATCTTGTGGTATTTTTTAAAAATCACTAAAACAGCAGAAAATCAACATAACAATATCTAAGGCCTCTTTGAACTGTTAACAACAAGATTCAGTGACTGATATAGATTAAAAATTGAAGTAACAAATCAAAAATACTACAAATTCGACCGATATAGCGTTGTTGCATGTTATTCCGCTGTTGAAAGTTACCCCGTTTGACGGTATCACATAATAATCCGCCCATGTGGCAACACAGGGGTCAGTTCCGGCGTAGTGGTCAGCATTCACGCCTCTCACGCCGAGGACCCGGGTTCAAATCCCAACCCCACAGAAGTCACGAATGACATAAGCTGTTAAAGTGACTATAATCTAACAAAAAAAAAATGTGGCAACACTGACTTCACAGGTGTATTGTTGCTCGATTAATTGTTTAAGATGGCGACTCTCTTTATATATTATAGTCTTCGTCTTTGGGTCGAAGCTAATTAAAACAAATTTTATGTTAAAACTTGTCACACGTGCGTTTGTGGTGTTGTGCTTTGATTTATCAACTAACTTGTTGGATCAGTGTCGTACTTTAAACCCAACCGGATCACCAATAATTTCTTTTATCTCATTATTTGACGATTTTACGATAGACAAAGGTAACGGAACAAGAAAATAATGGTATAAATTTGTTAATAGTATCTTCAGAGCGAGACAAGACATGAAGGGGGAAAAGCGAAAAATTAGATAAGGGAAGGTCATTGAAGCAACGCTTGCTAAGTTTGTATGACGTCCCTCTTTACCCCAGCTGGGGGATCCGCGGATCGAACCAATCGGAACCCCCAGGTGCAGCGGATCGCAGATATTGATTAACCTTTGAACCACAACGGACTGGATAAAAAGTAAATTCTACAATCCCCTTACCCAAGCAGCACGATTTTAGCACTTCTAATTGTATCAACCTATTTATAACCAGAATTAGTCATATATCGGTTGCCATAACTACTCCAAAAACCCCGTGCGAGCTATTTCAAACTCCACCAATATTGGCGGGTTGAGTTGAGTGGCAAATGGCAAGTTTAATCTAACACGTTTACTATCGGGACAATGAAACTGTACAGACACTTGCCACTTACAATACACTACACGTGACGTTGTTCGTCCGTTACGGTGTTAGTCGCGATTCTCAACGCAGGTGTTCCGCACATTTGTTGTCGTTTTGATGCTGTCCAATCCTGTTCCGTCTGGTGCAAACGTATTCTGTCCTGTATGGTTCCTTATTTCCGACCTGCTACCACGCCCATCAGAGAAACTTTTTCAAAATAAGAATGATGATTAGAGGGATTAGTTGCTCTATTTTATATTATTCCTTGTGCGACAATTAGCAAGTAGGTAATGCTCGTTATTTCGATTTTGTCCAATTCTGTTGCATCGTGCTCTGTCCTTATCTCTTCTACATCGCTAAGCTGAAACCGAGATCAAAACAAAAATTACCTATTTTAATTATTTGCTGCTTTCTTTTAAAAATGTTCACACACAAGACACAACATCTAGTTCGTATATGCATGTGTGGTCTGTGCCTGGGAAGTTATTAAATTATAGACAAATTAGCTATTCTTGAGCGTATTTGTTATCCTATACTCTATAGTCGTATCACAGGAAAAATTGCGATTGATTCATATAAAAGTCCTGTGAACCTTAATAAATGACTGCGATAAAAGTATTTAAAATGCAGCCACCTACTTAATGGTCACATTTTAGCATTTGAAATTGAAACCGGAGAAGATCGAACCAAAACTGACTTTTTCGCCAATTTTGCGTTCCAGTTTATCTTCCCAGTATCAATCTGCCTACCAGCCAATCTCTGACATGAACGACCGACCGACCGCTTGGATAGACAGACACTTCCGAATGCAGATTTTCACTGAACTTGGTGACTGACAACATTCCGAAGCAGAGGATGCATTGGAGTGTCATCTCATCGCACCCGCTTGTCTTGACACACCTACGGGTTTTCCTCCCTCGCTTGTTGTCCCTTCTCCCGCTTGTGAAATCAAACAGAAACCCGCCAACCGTTTTGATTGGCCTTTTTTCCGCGTGGGTTTTGCTTTATGTCAACCGAAAACAACACAGGCCAACAACAAACACGGGCTACTCATATTTCGCAGCTCATTCTCGCCTCGTCATTCTTATTCAAATTGGGCTGGATTTGGAGAGCTCAACCTCTGTGGCCGCCCGTCTGCGGCAGCAATTGTTATTAAGATATAAAATTTCATTTAATTAGATACGATTTAGCTTTGGCTTTAGCACCGTTCGTTGGGGTTGGGGACACTCCCCTGTACGAGGTCGATAACGGCGATGGCGACGGCTACGGGACGGGGCTCGCACTAATCGCGGGTCATCAAAACTTCGCTTGACCGGGGGAATCGTCGTCCGTCGCGTCTCGATTCGACGGTGATGCATTGCTATCGCAAAGATATGCTAAGCAGGCCTTGCGAGAGTAGGTGGACACGATCGAAAGACCCCGTGTTTTGATATGCTAAACAGTTTTGCTCGGACTTTCAGGCGCGATAAAGTGTCGCTGCAAATCGATAACCCACCCCGGCTATAGCTAGCTAGGACGCAAATTCTCTCGCCAAAAGAGGACAATAAATTGTGAAGATTATCTTCACGGCAGCTTGAACGAATCAGCTGTTGAAGCCTTATCGCCTAACCCCGCCGTACAGTCTCTCAACGGAACGGAACGCACAACCAACGATGGGCAACAACTACTTACTAGCCGCTTGCCGCAGCGAATAATCGCAGTTGGTCAACGTTTTGGCACTGGGTTCGTCTTGGTCGTTTTATTATAAACAGAAAATAAATTTAAATGAAACAGGAAACGATGTGATAAACGCTGGTGCTTTGCCGTTACGACTCTCGCACATACTCTATGGATCGGATCGTCGTCTAGCCTAACAACAACGATACTGACTGCTATTTTTGTACTTGCGCGAGTACACATAGCCGAAAGGGGAGATGGGGGTTACGCTGACAAATTAGGTTTAATCATACACATATCCACACATACACACACGTACATCCCGCAGCATCCCCCTTTGCTACAGTTTGTAGATAACCAACCGTCTAGATTTGCCTCAGCGCCGGTGCCGTCGGTGACGGCGGCCGTCCGTCCGCCCGACCCGATGGTGGGTGCAGATTTTTGATTTATTACCGTCTATTACCGGGGCATAAACTAGAGAAAAGAAGACATGGAAATTGCGGCGTCTTGCGCCACCTCGCGCGTGTAATAACACACACGCCGTCCGAACAGGTGGATTAATCCGCCGCTGGCTGTGGGTCGTAAATTGGCCGATCCGCAATGATCGCGACGAGCATTATCCACCATCATCATCATTGCCGGTGCGATATTAGTTGACACAGAAAAAAGTGGGTCCACCGTTGAGAAGCATGCATTAGCAATTGATTGACTTCGGTTTATAAAGCAAATCGACTGATTTGTAAGACAAAAACCCGTGGAATATAAATTAGCATTTTTTTCCAACTGTGCATCGTCGATAATCAATTTTCCCGTGCATTTTACCGAGCTCGGTTTCATAATCGCCATTCTTTCACAGCTCGTTGCCCGTGCGCCTATTATAGTGCAACAACACGCTGTCTGGTCGTCGGGAGGAACGGATAAACCGGGCTCTAACTGTTCCGGGGTGAGTCACGGGTCGGTCTGTAGCCGCCATTCAGCTTTGGCAGCCAGCAGCGCTGAGAAAGCGCACATTTTGCGCGTACGTCGAAAGCGTTCCGGTTCGGGAATAGTGGGACTCTGACCTGGCGATCTTCCCAACCTTCCGATCCTTACTGCACAGTGGTCAAATTTTGAAAAAACGCGGACATCAGCAATTGGGTAAAAAATGCGTAGTTTTTCAAGCGTGATGTCTTCAGAGAAGTTTAATAATAAAATATTGCGCATCTTTCTGTACTATTAGGGTTACCGTGAATTCTCCTATTAGGGTGATACGAAGTTTTGTTTTTTTTTTAATATTAATTGAAAAAAAAATTTTTCTTCAAAAAGTTGCAAAACATACTAAAATAAACAACTTTGCTGAATACATTAACTATCTAACTCTTACCGGCTGCGAAATATAGTGATGTGTTAAAAAGGAGCGCCTAAAATCAATTACGTTCAATAACTTTGCACACGATTTTTTTACTGCTTTCGAGTGTTCTACAACGTTATTCAGTATGCTAAAATACACATTTTCACTGAAGACTGTTTGTCGCTAGTACGTATATTTAATAAGTTATAAAATATAAAATATAAATTTCCAACATTCAAAATTTTTTTCATCAATTTCGGGCACCTTCGCACAAACCAGTAGGTGAAAGTACTATATTTTATCTATAAAAAAATATTTCCATCAGGAGCACTCCAAAGGAATCTCAGAAAAATCAATTGAAAAATGTGTTATTTTTTGATATAATTTTTTATAACTCATTAAATATGAATCTTCGTGGAAAACAGTCTTCAGACAAAATATGTATTTCAGCATACTGAATAACTTTGTAGTACATTTGAAAGCAATAAAAAAATTGTATGCAAAGTTATTGAGCATAATTGATTTTTAAGTACTACTTTTTGGCACATCATTATATTTCGCAACCGGTAAGAGGATAGATACTTACTATATTCAGCAAATTTGTTTATTTTAGTATGCTCTGCAACTTTTTGAAGAAAATATCGTACCACCCTAATAGGTGAATTCACGGTCACCCTGATAGTGCACAAAGATGTACTATATTTTATTATTAAACTTCTCCGAAGACACTATGCCTCACAAATAGCTCATTTTTGCGTTATAGCAAACTATTGTGATTTTGGTGGTTGCATGAGGGTGATACCGTGAACGTACCATATTCTGCGCAGTTAAGACATTTTTATGATTCCTCCGCTATTATAAGTATTCTAGAGTTAAATTAATAACGTTGATAGCAGCAACATGTAGTGCTACGGTCTATAATATATGGTAAAAAACATGGGAATTAAAAGTCGACCAACAATTGAGTATATCTTTCGTTTTGTAAACTTATCCACGGTGCCTAATTCTGCGCACTCTCTTGCCCATGTTCCTAATTCTGCGCATGTTTGTTCCTAATTCTGCGCACCTAAAAAGTAACAATAAACATTCATACCATGTAGTTTATGTCTTTATACGCTGAAAGCACATCAAAAATCCGACATTAGCCATTACCATGATTAAATCCATGATCTGGCCTTCTTGTGCTGTCCAGGTGGCACAGGAACATTATTATCATTTGGATTGGCTTATTTTAAATATTTTATTGTCGATAACGTGAAGGGCGTGTTCATTTGGGTTCTCTCTATACTGAACATTATACTTCAGACTAATATTAACAATTGTGTTTTCATATAGAAACCACTTCCCCACTCCCTGACAGCTCAATGAAGTTCGACTGTCAAAAAAAATCAGAAGACATGGTTCCATGAATTGGCGTTCGTAGGTTCGGACCCCGAGCCGTAACACAGGATTCCAATCAATGCAAGTTAAAGGTTCTACTTGAATTTCTATGCCTCTATACCTCAGCCATTTGGGAGAAGTTGCGTATTTTTTCGCGATTTCTTCATAGGATACATTACTGCGCAGAATTTGGAACATGAATAAAAAATCTGTGCCTAAATCTGCGCACTACTGCATCGCATTTTTCCAACAAAAACAAGGCATGCAATCACTCTTTTTGTCTAAAACATGACTGAAACTAATTATTCTTTCTAATTATGCTGGGTAATTTGATCATTGCAAAGAATTTCGGTCATAATTTTGTTAATTTTCTAGAAAGACAGTTTTAGCGTTGGCGCTAACGACGTTGTTTTCTGACATATAAAATACTTTCAGTTTCACTTTAATTTATTTCGCTGTCAAATATTATGGCCCTTTTGTGAATAATGGCGTAATATTCAACAGAGATTTATGAAAAAATAACACAATGGCCATAGTTATGCGCAATGTTGAAAAATACATATATAAAGAAAAATGCGCAGAATTAGGAGCTGCGCAGAATATGGTACGTTTACGGTACAAATTTTCGTTTATTTAAATGCGTTCAAAAAGGTACGGTGTCTTCAGCAAAGTTGTAGAACACATTAAAATAAGCAACTTTGTTAAATACAGTAACTCTCTATCTCTTTTCCTTAACGAGCTATAATAATTCTATTAAAAAATAACACATTTTTTAATTATTTTTTATGAGATTCCTTCAGAGTGCTCCTAATGGAAATATTTTTTTTATAGATAAAATATAGTACTTTACCCTAATGGATGTCTAGTTTGTGCGAAGCTGCCCGAAATTGTAAAAAAAAAATGAATATGCATTGTAAATTTTTGTTTCATTTATTTTATAACTTATTATATGCGTCCTAGCGACAAATAGTCTTCAGTGAAAATGTGTATTTTAGCATACTAAATAACTTTGTAGAACGCTCGAAAGCAGTAAAAAAATTGTGTGCAAAGTTATTGAGCATAATTGATTTTTAAGCGCTCCTTTTTAACACATCATTATATTTCGCAACCGGTAAGAGATAGATAGTTACTATATTCAGCAAAATAGCTTATTTTAGTATGTTCTGCAACTTTTTGAAGAAAAAAAATTTTTTTTGAGGTTATTTAAAAAAACAAAAGTTCGTATCATCCTAATAGGTAAATTCACGGTCACTATAATAGTACAAAAAGATGCGCTATATTTTATCATTAAACTTCTCCGAAGACACTACCAATGAAAAATTACGTATTTTTTACCCAATTGCTGATGTCCGCGTTTTTTCAACATTTGACCACTGTGTATTGGCCCGCCGTTGCACAGTGGTCCAAAAGGGCAAAAAGTGGAACTTTTTTCCTAGTGTCTTTTGCTTTCATTTTATCATTTATGGTCTTCAGTACTTTTGTTCGGATGAATATACCCCTTAAGGGGTTATATATAGTTGGGAGGCTCAAAAAAGTCGGTCTTTTAGAAATTTTCTAGAGAAAACCCTTTAACCGATTAAAGTGAAAATTTGTCTATATATTATGGTAGCTTTTGGCTGTCTTTTAACATATTTTGTTTTTGAAAAAAGTTATCGAAATAGCTGCTATAGTAAATCTCCCGGAACTCTTCTAAAATAAGGCGTTCTGCGGTGAGCACGATATGTCTGGACTAAATCATAGGAAATCGAAAAACCAAAAAAGAATCGGTGATAAAATATATCCTCTATAGATTGATCGAAGGGATTGGCAAAATAATCATTTTCGATGAAATGGCGACTTCCTAAACATAAAAAATCAACTTTTGGCTTAAATTTTGCTTCACAAAATGAGAAATGTAATTCGGTGAGGAAAAACCTCAGATGTTTATGTTAGTTGCATTTTACAGAAATATATGGTTCTAGGCGATTATTGAAGGACTCAAAATACATGTTTTTGCTGAAGATTGCAAATCTATAGGACCTATCCTTACAAAGTTATCGCTTTTGGCTCATGAAGTTAAGGAAAAATAAAGCTTAAATAAACGATAACTTTGTAAGGAAAGGTCCTAGAGATTTGCAACCTCCTGCAAAAACATGTGTTTTGAGTCTTTCAATAATCGCCTAGGACCATACACTCTTGTAAAATGCAACCAACGTACACTGAATATGAAAAACGTATTTTTAAAGAATTTCCAAAGAAAATGCTCTATAGTTGTGCACTCGATAGAGATAGAAATGTCATTTCTTTAGGGAGGGGGGTTTCCATACAAATAAAATACAAAAAATTTCCTCATAACTCGAGAACCAATCAAGCAAATGGAACCAAATTTGACATGTGGGTGTTTTTGGAGACAAGAATGTTTTCTATGTTGAATTGAAACCTCTCTCTGCTTTAGGAGGGAGCTCCTATACAAATTTTCTCATAACTCTAGAAATTGGGGGAATTATTTTCTACTTTACTGTGAGGAAAATTTGTATATTAAAACAGCCATGAACTCCTCAGAAACTTGCAAAACTCGAGATTGTGGCAAAGGTCATCCGAGATTCACGATTTATGTACAACACAATTTAATTTGTGGCAATACGAAGTTTGTCGGGTCAGCTAGTAAAATATAAATGAAAAAAAATTGCAACATTCAAAATTTTTTTTATCAATTTCGGGCAGCTTCGCACAAACCAGAAAGTACTATATTCTATCTATAAAAAAAATATTTCCAAATATTTTATCTATTAAAAAAATAATTTCCATCAGGAGCACTCCAAAGGAATCTCAAAAAAATCAATTGAAAAATGTTTTATTTTTTGATATAATTTTTTATAACTCATTAAATATGAATCTTCGTGAAAAACAGTCTTCAGACAAAATATGTTTTTCAGCATACTGAATAACTTTGTAGTACATTTGAAAGCAAGAAAAAAATTTTATGCAAAGTTATTGAGCATAATTGATTTTTAAGTGCTACTTTTTGGCACATATTTCGCAACCGGTAAGAGATAGATAGTTACTATATTCAGCAAAATTGCTTATTTTAGTATGTTCTGCAACTTTTTGAAGAAAAATATTTTTTTGAAATTATTCAAAAAAACAAAAGTTCGTATCACCCTAATAGGTAAATTCACGGTCACCCTAATAGTACAGAAAGGTGCGCTATATTTTATTATTAAACTTCTCCGAAGACACTACCAATGAAAAATTACGTATTTTCTACCCAATTGCTGATGTCCGCGTTGTTTCAACATTTGACCACTGTGTATTGGCACGCGGTTGCACAGTGGTCCAAAAGGGCAAAAAGTGGAACTTTTTTGCTAGTGTCTTTTGCTTTCATTTATGGCCTTCAGTACTTTTGTTCGTATGAATATCCCCCTTAAGGGGTTATATTTTATATATAGTTGGAAGGCTCAAAAAAGTCGATTTTTTTGAAAATTTTCTAGAGAAAACCCTTTAACTGATTAAAGTGAAAGTTTGTCTATATATTATGGTAGCTTTTGGTTGTCTTTTAACATATTTTGTTTTTGAAAAAAGTTATCGAAATAGTTGCTATAGTAAATCTCCCGGAACTCTTCTAAAATAAGGCGTTCTGCGGTGAGCACGATATGTCTGGACTAAATCATAGGAAATCGAAAAACAAAATAGAATCGGTGATAAAATATATCCTCTATAGATTGATCGAAGGGATTAGCAAAATAATCATTTTCGATGAAATAGCGGCTTCCTAAACATAAAAAATCAATTTTTAGCATAAATTTTGCTCTTAAATTATCCACAAAATGAGAAATGTAATTCGGCGAGGAAAAACCTCAGATGTTTATGTTAGTTGGATTTTACAGAAATATATGGTTCTAGGCGATTATTGATGGACTCAAAATACATGTTTTTGCTGAAGATTGCAAATCTATAGGACCTATCCTTACAAAGTTATCGCTTTTGGCTCATGAGGTTAAGGAAAAACAAAGCTTAAATAAACGATAACTTTGAAAGGAAAGGTCCTAGAGATTTGCAACCTCCTGCAAAAACATGCGTTTTGAGTCTTTCAATAATCGCCTAGAACCATACACTCTTGTAAAATGCAACCAACATACGCTAAATATGAAAAATGTATTTTTAAAGAATTTCCAAAGAAAATGCTCTATAGCTGTGCACTCGATAGAGATAGAAGTGTCATTTCTTTAGTAAAATGGTTTACCTTTATATTTTCCATAACTTTGCCAAAGAAACCATGTGTCTATCTACGAACACAAAAAACTGGACGTGTATCGAGCCTTCAGCGAACGCGAAACACATAAAACGTAGGCTTTCCGTACTCTCATTTGGGTGGTTGGGGACAAGCGGAACCCGTACAAGTTTATAGTACTCGACTTAAGTTTTAAGATGAAGCGCTGATTTCATAACTCCACTTGCCCCATTTTACCCCATGGGCTCGTGAAGCTATGGAAATTCAAAGCTTAAATATGCGATAACTCAGCAAGTAAAGGCCCAAGAGATTTGCGGTCTTCTGCAAAAACGTGTATTTTGAGAGCTTCGATAATTGCCTAGAACATTGTATTCTTGTAAAATGCAACTAAGAAGAGCTAAGTATGAAAAACTAATTTTTAAAGAAGTTTTAAAGAATATACCCTATACTTCAGCACTCGATAAAGATAGAAATTTTATTTCTTCAGCAAAGTTGCTTATTTTTACAATATTTACAACTTTGCTGAAGAAACTGTGTCAATATTTCCTAACACAAAAAAGTTATTTTTTTCATTTTCATTATAGTAAGCGGTAACTAACTTTTGACAGTTTTAGATTAAGGGGAATATTCATATGAACAAAAGTGCTAAAGACCATAAATGATAAAATGAAAGCAAAAGACACTAGGAAAAAGGTTCCACATTTCGCCCTTTTGGACTATTGTGCGTTGGTTGGTTGGCTGATCAAACAGCATAAGCACTGCACAAGTCACCGCAGAAGGAAAGTCGCTTGTTGATTGATCCAATCCAGATCACAAAGAGACACGCATAGATAAAGATCTATTTGCAAAAATAAAGTAAAACAACAACAAAAAAACTGGCAGGCACTAGTTAGTCGGTCGAGGGGAAAGACACTCTCTCTCGATCGGTCGGTCGGGAAACTGGTTTGTCATCTGATGACAACCTGCTGTGCAGTGCGCGCGATCCACGACAAGGAAGAAGAGCAAAACAAACTGCGACTGCTGACGTTTAATTGTTCCTATGTTCCGCCGTGGCGGACGGCGAACCTGGCCGATTGGAGGCCAACAATACACACATGTGAGGAGGGTCTGTGCGCGAGCGCTGTGCCGTCGTTTCTCCCTTTTTATGAGACAAACTAGAACAGAAATTGATAGTTTCCAGTTCCAGCGACGGATTACGTGGAAGCTAGATCGCGCGACGGGCGAGCGGGTGACATTGTGGATGAGAGTTGGAAAAATAACAGGTTTATCCTCAACCCTTAGTGCCCCCCCCCCTCCCTTCATCGCATCGTATCGGATCGCTCGGTTGATGATCGCAGGCGGTGCTGTTTTTTTTTCTCACGTATGTACGTACTTCGTTCGGAGTCCGGAGTACGGTTTGACGAGACCTGCAATTTGACAGCTACACAGATAGCGCCACAATCGACGTACAGCGCAGCTGTTTGTCACCCGCCATGTTTCATCCTGTTGCCATCGCCGCGCCGTTGTCGACTCTAGCGGCGATGGGAAAATATTCCTTATTTTTACGACTACTGACAATTTGATCGGGTAGATTTTAATGTGTTTCTATGGCATTTTCGTTTTGAGGTTACCTCGATCAGACTCGATCGCCTTTAACCTCCGCACCACAGCAGAGCGCGCGAGCGGGGAACACTTAAAGCGGAACTTTATCGCCATACCCATAAATTCAGGGTGGTGGCAATCAATTTCGAAACTTGTGTAAAGTTCTCCAGCTGCGTTTGTGTTGGGAACTAAATCACGGAGGATCGATTGACAGGTTGTTGATCCTTGCGCCGGCCGTCGCAGTCCGTCGTCGGAGCGATTCCGAGAACATACCGTAATGCTACGTTCCACTGTGGGAAAGACCCCCGTGAGAGTGATTAGTATTCCGCGCGGGTGTCCGACACCTCCGTCCTCATTCACCATCCCAACACCACAATTCCGTCACACAAAAAAAAACATGTCTCATTAGAGCTCCAATTCAAGTTCAATAGAAAAATGTCTCGCAAAGTACAATGTCATTTGCATTTAAATGGTTACTTCACACTTGGAATCTGCTTCGGCATTGCAGAACGTAAAGCCATTTGTAGGCAGACTGCGTCGTCGCTGGCTATGCCTGCTAAGATGACCCCTCCGCCCTCTCCGGGAGCACGTTTTCCCGCAACCCGGATCGTACAAAAATGTGACAGTATGTATGTAGAGTTGTGGATTTATTTTTCGGTCATAAATTTTCATGGCATGCTGCTTGCTACTCGATTTGTTCGGTCCTGGCGGAAATTGAGCATGTCCCAGCAGTGACGAGGTGATTTAAATTCTGGCGCACCTGACCGGAATATTATTAACGCGAACAACCGTGCGGTGTTTTGTTCACTTGTTGTATATTATTTTGAAGGGTCATTCGAAACCACTTAAAGTCGTGAAATGGACGTTAAAATGGTAATTAGAATCGGTACCCTAGAGGAAAACATTCTTCTAGAACATGATCAGCTCTAATCAAGTTCAGTCCGTCCGTTTGCGGCGTATCGAATTCCTGTGTTGATCTCGGCAGATGCTCTGCAGTCAACGTTCGGCAGTGACCTTCAGTCAGCGCCTACTCCGACCGACGTCCACGACCATCTATTTTGATCTCGATCGACGAAAGCCACAAACAAAACACGCTCAAAGGCGAGTGCCGACCTCCGAATTCGAACTCAGAATCCGTACACGATTAATTGAGCTATTTTACGATTTTTGGGTCTCGATTTCGATGTTTTGTTCTCTTTCTTTCGTTACGTCTTTTTGTTTTATTTTATGGGAACCACCTTGCTCCGATCGGTGGTAGGGGCACCTATTCAAAGTACCTCGCACAGTAACGACACTTTCGGAGTCTGACTCGGACGCTCGGAGATGATGTCACATCTTCCAGGAAATTCTCGTTCCTTCGCAATCGCGCCACTCCACTCCGGTGTGGTCCGGTGGTGGACTTAATTGCCGGTGTCTTGCTCCAAACTCCTTTGGTTTGAATTTATTTGCCGGCCGGGGCCCGATCGCGCGAGATCGTCCTCTCCCGTTGATCGTTAACATCGATCATGTCAAACCTCGGCTCGCTCGGATCGGCCGATCGTCCGAAGTCTGCGCGACGATCACGCTGCTACTGCCGCTAATTGGGAAATTATTCACCACTGCGCTGCTGCTCCGTGTTTGCTCCGGTTTTCGGGACCGATCGCCGATCGGAAAAGATCGAATTTTCGAGCCCCGTTGCCACTGACTACCTCAAACGCGCAGCTTCATCGAGCAAAAGCCACAACACACGTTAATTGGATAAATTGGATGTGACCAAAGGAGGGAAGAATTTATGGTTCATTTAATTCAATTTTCGTCGAATTAACGCTTCGGTTTGTGGTTGGAGCTATTTTGCTTTATTTGGTGCTAATGGTACGAGGATTTATCTCTTCGGTCCGGTTGACATAAGAATCAGCCCATCCCATGATCGTCAACAGCGGCAGCGGCAGCTGTCTGTGGCTGCGATGGGCAATCGCAATCGATGGTGGCGACAATTTTTTGCGGTCTTAGTCACACCCCTCGGTAGGTAACGTCGGCGATTGGAAGCTTCGCAAAATATGTAATATACCTCTATATATTTATTTTCCGCCGTCGAATGGCCGTGTGAAATTGCCACGGGGCTCACCGGAAGTTGCGATCATTGCTTAGCAGCAGCAGCAAAAAAAGCGACATTCAGTTGGCGAATCAGGCGCTAATTGCACAGCCCGAAAAAAAACGATGTTTAAGAGTCAATTAGTACTGATTTATAGACAGCTTTTGGCAGTCTCTTAATTTGGGTGGCAACGGAAACTACCATCCCCAGCAGCCATCCGGTCGCCAAAGTTACAGAAGCGAATATTTTGCGAGCAAATTTTCACACATTAAGTAAGTCAGCCTAGCAGCTGAGATCTTGTGTGAAACAACAATCGAAGAAGCGAAATTTGTTCAGATTGGTTAGAAAAATACGGTGAATACATTTTTAAAAGTAAAACTCTTATTAGTATCGTCGTTGTTTCTCAAATCCAAGCGATAGTAGAATGTATCCATGCATGTAATAATACGATCCTTCATGTATACATGCAGATATATACATACACATTTTATCAACACCACATCTTTTGACTACACTTCCAATGAAACGGCAAACATACGCATCCAACGAATTTTTCTTTTTTTAATCGTCTGGACCTAAAGAATTTCCGATCCGTTGGAACAATCGACTTTTATCATTTTTTTGTGGCACACTACCCTAACACAGACATCAAATTGGACTGGGTTTAATTGCGTTCGTGAAAAATTTTGCTAGAACGAGAGGGCTTTGTCACTCGTTCTGGCGTACTTTCCAAGTAAAGACATCAAAATGGTCTAGAGAAGACTTTCTCATTTCTCTGGTTAACTTCCCAAGCACAGACATCAAATTGGTCTAGGTTCAATCGTCGTAAAGAATCTTCAACCTGTTGAAACAGGGAGATTGTCACTTTTTTACTAAAACCACGTTAAAACGGATTTCCAGGCGGGCCTTACTTCTTTATTTCCAATTTCTTAACAGTGCGCACTTAAAAATGAATAGTTTTCTTAATTGATGTCAGTGCAGAGAAAATCTTCCGATCGATTGGCGCAAAAATACTGTAATATTCCGATTTTGTCAGCTCCCGATTTTGTCTGCCCCCGATTGTATCAGCTTTTTATCCCGATTTTGTCAGCCTATAAATTTTGTTAAACTTTTGTGCTTTTAAACATAATTTACAAAACTTTTTAACCTGCTTGAAACTATTTTGATTCTCTGGGGAGAGTTTTGAATAAAATAATTCCTTCTTGCGAGTAATTCGGGGTCAAAATTAGGGTATTTTTCTAGTAAAAGCTCTATAGTTCCTAAACAAGCCAAGGTAGAGGTATACTATATTCAGCAATGTTGTGTATTTTTACTATTTGTACAACTTTGTAAAACATGAAAAAGTCATTCAACAACTATAAAAACAGCTTAAATAGAAAAACAGATTTTAACGGTTTTTCATTTATGAGACAGTGTTTTTCTATTTTTGGTGAATAGATAGAAGGTTACTGTCTTCAGCAAAATTTCTTGTAATAATATGTTGTAAAACTTTGCAGAACACATCCATGTGTTATGTTCAAACTAAAGAAAAATAATTTTTTTATTTTACTTTTAGGGGGGATTAATCTAAATTTCAATTCGGCTGAACGATAGAACTTTTAATTTTAGGAAAGTCTTCCAAAGGGTCCATCAACCGAAAACCACGTTTTCCCGCTCAAAGCTAATACGCACCAAAAAAGGTTCTGGACCATTGAGCTTTCGGTTGACCAATTGAGGGTTAAAATTGAATTTTTAGTAGAAGTCTTAGATATTGCAAGATCTTAAGCCTTGAATTTTGAAAAAAATTCTAAAACAATTCCCCGATTTTGTCAGCCCAAAATTCAACATGGGACTGACAAAATCGGAACAATACTGTATTGAAAATCGATCGGAAAACTGCTCTTTCGTCTGGTCGTGACGCTATGAAGGCTCGTGCTACTACAGAGATCAAATTTTCATTCTCAGACAAATCCGCCAGAAATGTCGGGATGGTCGTTGATTTCAGGGCAGCATACGATACAGTCAAACGCGAACAGCTATGACAAATAATGCACGAAAACGTATCACACCTGGTTGCCTCTTGTACCACATAATTGGTGTCATACCCGTTGGTGCGAGCTGCATCCGCTAGCTGGCGGTTCTTCATGCCATTTAACAATTGAGATCGAAAGTGTCGGCCTTGGTCGATCGGGGCTGTACTCGCACAGACGACCTTTTTGTACTAACTTGCTGTGGAACATAACAGTTGATTCTCTACTTTCCTGTTGCATAGTTGGTTTGAGTCATTAAAATCCGGTTCGGAGTCTCGCCGCTTGTATTACGCCTTGCATTTCCTCTCCAATTGATAGGTATAAAAGCTGGGAACGTAGCGCGGGAAAGCTGACATTTGTTTGAGTAGCCGCAATCTCGGAATTTTTCACGGTACTTCGACCATTCTTCTCATATTCCATTCACTGGAATATTGTTGGGAAATGGCTTAATGTGATCCCAACGAATCACTGTTTCGCGAGCTGTTGAGCGGTAACTACTCCCGTTTGCCTTATTTGCTTTGTTATATATCTCCAGGAGAGGAATACAAATCTTTTCGACACTACTATTCCCACAGCAAAACGGAATGGTAGAATTGTAGAAAGCTACATGAAAACAACTGACTATGGTAACAGCAGTATAATCAGGATCAGATTATGTGAGCGAGTTTCGTGCTGTTATCCAAGCACACAAAGCTGCAGCGCATTCAATCACTAAAGTTACCCCCGAAGAAGTCTACGACGGAAGAAAAATTAAAAAAGTACTCCCTTTATTGTTACCAGTGCTCATGAAACTTGACAGCCCTGCATGGAGGCGAATATAAAACGCATTTAGCGCATTCAGTTTTACCCCTGGTAGCATTCTTTTATCTGTCAGCCCATGGACATGACTACTGAACTGCTGACAGCATTTGTTTTTCTTAGTTTTATACATTCCTGAATTTCAGTGCTGAATGATTGCCCGATTAATCGGTCAATTTTATTGCTTTAGACTGATAGTTTAGATCTCAAAATTTAGTTTTGTAAACTGCCCAATTTTGAAAATCAACCAAAACCTGCTTGAAGGAAATTAATTAAAACCTCGGAGCAATGTTTACGTTTATTGTAATATAATTTTCCGTTGTCGGTAGTACAAAATGAATGACTGATTCACATTTAATTTCATTCACTATTGTCGAGAATGAATGAATGTAGAGAACAATAACGCGAACATGAACGCCAGTGATTCGCTTGAATTGTTGGTTTCAGGTTAGCAATACTGAGCTCACTTCATCTGTACTACAAACAGAAAAGAAAGAGTGGTAGGTATATTGCTTGAATTCAGGCAATCATTGAAACCAACGGTAATCGGAACACACAATGGCGATCCTGCCAGGAGAAAAGAAGTCGATTCTACCGTGAAATTTCACAGCACACTACGACGCTTGAATTTGCAGCGCCTCCTAAGACATACGGAATTTTGTATCGCAGTTGATGTTAGGTAAAAATCGTGCGCATATAGCGTACATCCGTTTATTGGCGCAATTGTTTACTGGTATTTTCTACCTGCCATCTGCGCTCAGAGCTACGTGCGTGTTTCAGGGATGCTCTCGAACCGCGCAGAGGGTTGCGGCAAGGGGCTGGGGAAAGGTCCGGTATGTTATTCATCGCTATTGAAGGTTTGATCTAGCGATCGGGCATTGAAGAATTGAGAGAAACGATCTTCTGCAATAGTAACCAGCTCCTAGCCTTCGCAGATGATCTCGACTTCATTACTAGAAACCTTGAAACGGCGGAGGCTATCTACGCCAGATTAAAAAGGGAGGCTGGGAGAGCTGGACTGGAAATCAATGCTTTGAAAATCAAATATATGGTAGGAAGAGGCTCTAGAAGGTACAACGACTTCAAGGACAGTGACCATTGTCGGCGAAGAACTGGAAGTGGTTGATGAGTTCATATGATAGGGATTTATGGTCACCGCTGGCAATAATACGAGTAAGGAGATTCAACCCTCATTCAAGCTGGAAGTCGGGTCTACAGTTTCCTCCGCAAGACCACTGTGGACCGGCCACGTCGCAAGACTGCCGAACGACTGTGCAGTGAAATTTGTTCTCTTTAAAAACTCCGCCCGACGCCAGGAATAGAAGAGTCGACATGCTAGATGGCTCGGTCAGGTTGGAGCCGACGCGCCTATGTCGAGAGCTCAACGAGTTGCCCAGGACCGCAGAAGCCCCGTAACTGTCCTGTACTCTAATAGCTGGCTGTGAAGTCTGTCGAAAAAGAAGGGTCAAGTCTAAGAAAAGACGTTTAAGCCCAAGGTTTCACTTTTTGCCCAGGACCCAGGACTTTTTGGTGAGGAATCCTTGATACAGCAAGATCCATCCCGGTTCTATGTTGTTAGAAGAAGAAGATTAACTGGTATTTTTCGACTGATATATATGTATCGAATGATTGGGGTTTTGACAGTTCAGTCAATAAATTATAGTGGAAGCTGGATTTCACTTTTTACGCCAACGTTTCGATCGCGGATTTGGATCTTCATCAGGGGTTCCATAACGTGTATTTTTATTATTTACGTAAATATCGGCGCCTTAGATCCGCGGAATTAAAACCTGAACATAAACATACCAGTGACGAATATCGTCAGCTTAACGCCTCCCTGTATAAGTCATATGTTCTCCGTGTGCAAACTAACCTGCGAAAAACCCCGAAAGACTTTTGTAGTTTTGAAAACTCGAAACGCAAATGCAATTCTATTCCCGACAACGTCTATCTTGATTGGCTCAGAATCGTGCTCCACTACAGACTCCTGCGAAATGTTTGCATATTTCTTCTCCTCATTTTTTTTGTTAGATTATAGTCAATTTAACCAGCTTGGGTCATTCGTGATTTCTGTGGGCTTGGGATTTGAACCCGGGTCCTCGGCGTGAGAGGCGTGAATGCTAACCTCTACGCCGGGACTGACCCCACTCCTCATTTGCAAACGAGTTCGCCTCCGAAACAAAAGCTGAATTGGCTGCAGTGAATGTTCCCGAAGGCCTCGTCGACCTCGACACTTTCGAAATTACTCCAGTTATGATTGTTGAAGCAGTTCGAAGACTGAAGCGATCATTTTCCCCCGGACCTGATGGAATCCCAGCCGCTGTTTTTTGTCGCTGCGCATTTAACTTACCTGTACCACTTTGTTGTATTTTCAACAAGTCTTTTGCACAAGGCAAATTTCGTAGTATTTGGAAACGATCCTTCATGTTTTCCGTTCATAAGAGTCGCGATCGTCGCAGCTTCCAAGCTTTTTGAAATTATTGTGGGCACTGCCATGCTAAACCGTACCAAAAACTATTTATCAGGCTACCAGCACGGGTTCATGCCTGGCCGATCGGTTTCCACCAACCTACTCGACTGTACCTCCTTCTGCATCACGCAACTTGAAGAAAAAAGCACAAGTCGACGTAGTTTACACTGACATAAAGGCCGCATTCGACCGGATCGTTCATCGCATCCTTCTACGGAAATTGCAAATTGCTACTATTGACTTGGCTTGAATCATATTTACGCGATAGAGTCTTGCAAGTCAAGTTAGACTCTGCTGTTTACAAATTTAGTTTACAAATAAGCCTGATGTTCCTCAAGGGAGCAATATGAGGCCCTTGCTGTTCATATTGTTCTTCAACGATGTAGCTATGCTACTAGAAGGCGGATGCGCAATTATCTACACTGACGATCTTAAATTGTTTCTCACCGTGCGCTCCATCGACGATTGTCGTCGGCTCCAACGATTGTTAACCTTTGTGAATTGGTGCGAGTTCAAGTACTTGATAGTGAGCACAGCAAAATGTGAGGTAATAACGTTCCATCGCGCTCAAAATCCTATCATCTTTGACTACAATATAAACGGAAATTCTCTCCGGAGGGTAGAGCAAGTTAGCGACCTCGGCATCTTACTCGACTCTAAACTTATGTTTAATGCTCACCGTTCTGCTAGTATTTCTAAAGCATCCCGACAGCTAGGATTTATCTCCAAAATTGGAAGAGATTTTAAAGACTTTCACTGCTTGAAATCTTTATACTGTGCATTAGTCCGTCCTTTGCTTGAAATCGAACGCATCCAAAGACGATTTATCCGCATTGCCCTCAGAGATTTGCCTTGGAGAGACCCAGAGAATCTTCCTCCTTATCGTGAACGTTGTCTTCTGCTCGGTTTGGACACACTGGAACGGCGCAGAAAAGTAGTTCAGCAGGCAACGCTGATAGTAAAAATTTTTTACAACGATATTGATTCGCCGACGCTGCTTTCAAAAGTGAATTTCCAAGCATCGACAAGATCTCTGCGGGCTACGGCTTTATTGCACACGGAATTCCACCGAACCACGTTTGGGTACAACGAACCAGTAACTTCATGCATCCGGATGTTCTCTCGAGTTGAAAAACTGTATGAATTTGGAGAGTCTACTCGAATTTTTGTTCTAAAATTGTCAAGATCTGACGCTTTGTAAGAGCTTGTGTGACCTTCATTAAGACATTGTCAGATGAATGCATTAAATAAATAAATAAATAAATTCTGCGTAAATAGTATGAGTGCCAAAGTGCAAGTTGATACGTACTACAGGGTAGCAATTAGGGGCCACTACTTTTCTCTATCTAAACAAACGATGCAGCGTTACTACTCAATGAAGGTGGAAGGCTTTTCTTCGCTTTCGCTGACGACTAGGCATGGAAATACTTCGCTTCTAGCGATCAAGAACATAGGAGCTATGAGATTCAGATTCATTGCCATCACTATTTGTAAGCGACAAATAGTTTGTCGCGATCTGTACAGATTATGAGAAACCTCATATCACATCATGTTCATTGATTGATTGCGTTGAGAAATATAACATATACAGACGATCGGTTGTGTGCAGTACGTGAACAACTCTTTGCTTTTGCTGCGCCTTCCTTTTGCTTCATCACACTAGTAAGACGATGCGAAGTGAAGAGAGCTGGCTACATGCATTGAACGTATGAATATTTAAGTCATGGTAAATGACAAGCTTCTGGTCTACCTAACGCCACCCACGTTGAATGCTTCTCCGGACCTCAAACCTGCCGACGTTCCGATTCCGATTCGGAAGATAACGCAAATACTTTTACGCTGTCGAACCAACTGTTACAACGACTTACATTGTGTTCCGTTCATGTTTGTGCTTTTATTACCCAACTAAAAACCTGAAACTAAAAACTAAACCCCTCTCTCCGGGGCCGACTACACGATTTTCACAGCTTTCATCATCTCGGCATTCCGCCGATAGCATGTGTAAGTGAATGTCGTCCCACGGATTTAAAAACGCACACAGGAATTGCCGCACCTACTTGTCGTTCACTCTCACGTTGCGTTGCGCGGTTGCAAACAACTCTATCGCCGCCGTCGCCGCCGCTGCCATGCCATTCTCTTCTGGGTAGCGCTAGTAGTAGTAGAACCGCGCCGCTCCAAATCTCATCTCGCCAGCTTCTAGCGGTTCACGACGACGACGACCGGTGTTGAGATGACGGTGCGCTGGTGGTGTAATGAAAATGTTCTGTCCGGCATACCACGACTGCCGCGGGACCGGTCATTTCCCACAATGGCAATTAAAGCGAATCGAAGAAGCAAAAATTAAGAACTGGTCGCAATGCCGAGCAACTCCGCGCTCATAACGCAACAATAAAGTAAAGCAAGCGTTAAATTACTTCTCGCCTCTACACCCCCGGTCCGGTTCCCGTTCGACCGGAGACCGGTCGGGAAGCTAACTCCCGTGGAAGGCAACTTGCTGGCTGCGGATGGGAGGGGGACAAGGAGCGCGTCCCGTAGTGTCACACAAATTATAAATTCTGCTGAAAATGAGCTACACGGCTCGGTGGAACTGTTGTTCCGTAACCGGCGCGCGGTGGCGGCAACCAATTGTTGCGCAATGATGCACGACCAAATGGTCGTCATCCGTCCGTCGTCGACGGTCGGTGTGCGAGAAACAGTGTGTGAATATAACACACCAGTATCACATTCCTGTCGACCAACGCCGGTGCTGCGCCAGGGTTCCCGTCCCGAGCCTGGTCAGTCCGGCAGCAGGGAGACGGGAAAAAGCAGCAGACCTGCAATCTCAGCTCAGACCCCAGCAACAAGTTCGGGTGAAACTGAGACACACTCACTCACATCGACCAACAGAAGAAAACGTGCGTTAACGCGAGGACCATAAAATGATGCTAACGTTGTACCGCACCGGTTTGGGGTCCAAATGGTTTCAACATAAATGAAAAAATCAATGAAAAATTTAATTTTTTTAAAATAGAAAAGCATGTTAATTCTTGTTTGCTGTGTGTTTCAATTCCATGGAAACGATTCAGTGAGAAAGATTTGTGTAATCGCTTCGATTTTGCACGACTGGCCAGGAACTGGCTGGCCAGAGACGCGACGACGTCGTCGTCGGATCAGATTTCGTCAAGTTTTATTGCAGTGTTAAACTGCGGTCCGAAGATGTTCGCGTTCCTGCGCGCGTACTAATTGGAGATTTATGACGGATTTTTTTCTATCCGCGTGCATGTATGAGTGTGTGCGCGCGCTGGAAGTTGATGATAAAAGCTGGCCTAGAGACGAAACGGGTTGAATTGTCACTCGTAAATCGTAAATTTTCGGGAGAATGAGCTTCAAACACGATAGAGCAATAAAATTCATCAATCGGAGAAACGCTGTGCAACGGACCCGAAATACGGAGTGTAGACTGATTGAATGGCAACATTATTTATTCCGGTGTGGGAGACAACGATATGGGGGTGTGTAGCGGGCAAACGGCCGGAGTTCGGTCGGGGCGCAGATGGTTTTGGCCTTTCGCTGCTCATCACACGTCGATCACGAAACCTAGTTCACGAAAAACGACGACGACCGGTATGGCTCTAAGCGGTGTGATTGATGGGTCCTGATAAAACTGGATATTCATTTTGGTGGCGATAAAAGCGAGCTGATTTACATTGATGACGACAGTGTTTAACCATTTCCTTTCCCAAAATGGGTGACCCGAAAGAAGAAAAAAAAACAACTAAAACGAAACATCTAGGATATACAGTTAGATCTGAAATGAGAACGTTGGTTAAGGAGACACCGGAGCGTGAGAAGGAACTAATATCAAGCAAACTGGAATTGTAAATTTCAAACCAAACATCAGCTGTCACCATACGGAAATTTTTTTTATAAAATCACTGCGGTTTCAACAACCCAATCTAAAGAATCGACAGAGTTTTCAACCGAGCTCAGTATCATCAGCTTAATAGATTAGATGATATGTAAATGGGTGGCTATTATATTTTTGTTGTCCTTAAAAAATGTTTAAGAGAACGGAAATCGAAACAAAAAATAAATAAAAATAGTGTAAAACAAACGTACTGTTGTGATATAATACCACAATGATAATTCGGAGATAAAACAGAACAGTCAGATGGCAGCAAAGCTGACAGATCATTTACAAAACGAGAAAAGAGCATTGTTCTAAGGTTGCTACCCCATGGTACGCCAGACATATTGCCGAATGCATCGAAAAACTCGGAGCCGATGGTTCACACTCATCCTTCATCCTATGATGTACTGGGTATGAGTGTAGTCAGTTGCAGTTGCGGAGAGGACACTTTTGTTTCTCAAGCCTTGCAAGGATGATACCGTGATCAACTCAATCAAATGCTGCTTTCAAGTCCGTGTACACTGTACACTGCATCAATTAGCACTAACTTTATCACGAGACGCAAACAGAACGAGACTAAATCAACCGAATTCATAGAGACTAAAGGTTTTGATTTTGAGAAATACCAATGCTGGTCTGGAGGGATGAAGTGTTGTCAGCTAGCGAACAAATCGTCATTCACGATTATCTCGAACATTTTAGAGGTGGAGCACAACGATGTAATTCCTCAATTGTTTTCAGCGTTGTCACCCTACTTGTGTACAGGAAACTGAATTTTTTCGTAGGATAGGGAACTTCAGCCGCTGAATTGACACATCAAACACTAGTGAAAGAGGTCTAGTGAAAATAGTAGAACATCCGTCAGAACCGGCCACTAAAGAATATTTTAGTTTTCCAATGGCGGTTTTGATAATGTCATCAGTTACACGAAAAATGTTGAGGATGATGGGTAATTTGTTCCACGAAAGCAGGAAAACGATTAACAGTACACAAGAAGTATGTACGTTGAAAGGTGGTTGGATTTACCCTGAGCAGAGTTGGTTCTACGATCGTCTAGAAACAGTTCTACAGACAAGCCATCTTCTTTTTTCTTGGAGTTGACAAATGATCACAACTTCTAAGGATTCCTGCGAAAGTTTTCTTACTTTGGTAGAATATACTGTTTATGCTCTTTAAAACCGGTTATAGAAGTTGTAACTCAACAAATCTACGATAAAAAAGGTTATAAAACTCTCATAAAACTAGAGAAGCACGCACTAGAGATTGTTCTCATTTCAAACTTGGATTTTTTATTTAACACTAGCTGACCCGACAAACTTCGTACTGCCAAAAACGAAACTGTGCTGTACATAAATGCTGGGGGCTACCCCCGCAGTGGCCGGCGCTTCCGACGGCAGGTCGCTGACAACACTCGCGGCCTGTGGCCGCCTTGCCTTGAATCATCTAGTATTACTATAGGTAGTTTTTGGTGGTCTTGTTATTGACCAATGTTTTATGGAAGAGTCTAAAATTTCTCGAATTCGATTAGTTTTTAAGTTTCGCAAAAATTTCTGTTTCATTTGTATGAGAGTCTGCCCCCACTAACACAGGGGTGAGGGGTCTCAAATCATCATAAAATAAATTCATGCCTCATGCCAAATTTGGTTGCATTTGCTTGATTAGTTCTAGAGTTATGAGAAAATTTGTATTTCATTTGTATGGGAGCCCCCCCTATTAGTGGGGAGAGGGGTCTCTAACCATCATAAAAACCTTCCCTGGCCCCAGAAAGTCCTACATGCAAACTTTCACGCTGATCGGTTCAGTAGTTTTCGATTCTATAAGGAACATACGGGCAGACATTCCATTTTTATAGGTATAGATTCGTATGGGAGCTCCCCTTTCTTAGTGGAGGGAGGGATCTCTAACCATCATAAGAACCTTTCCCTGCTCCAAAGACCCTTACATGCAAATTTTCACACCGATCGGTTCAGTAGTTTTTGATTCTATAAGGAGCATAGAGACAAACAGACAGAAATTTGTGTTTCATTTGTATGGCAGCTCCCCCCCCCTCTTAGTGAGGGTAGGGGTCTCTAACCATCCAAAGAACCTTCCCCGGCCCCATAAAACCCTTACATCGGTTCAGTAGTTTTCGACGGAACATACACTCAAAAAAATCGACACATCGCATCCACGTGAAAAATCATGTAAAATTCTGTACAGCAACGTACGTGAACTTCATTTACTAGTTAATGGGAAAATTGATAAAATTTACCGGGATCGCACGTAAACTGGTTAGTATGAGTGCGAGTTATCAACAATTCACGTGAATGTTACATGAAAAGTGTGATGGATGAGAATTACCTATGTTTTCACGGAAAGTTGACGTGCTGATTTTTTTGAGTGTACGGACAGACAGAAATCCATTTTTATAGGTATAAAATAACCACCACAAGTGTTAATGGTTTTATGGTTCTCCGATTAAAGAGCGCTTGTGAGACATCATAAATTTTTCAGACTTTATTTCCTAACGCGGTTTACCTTGCCTGATAAAGACTTAATTTTATTGTAAATTGACTGAGAGCTATAACTGAAAAAGTACCATGGATCCCCGCTAATGTAATTGTCTTAAACGGGATCTGTTTTCATTTAAACCCTGCTGCTAGCTAATGTGAGCGCGTTCACATTGAAAGATGAAAAAACGTCATTCACAATTGACAGTTAAGAGGACTGGACGAAGTGAAAATGAATCCGCTCATTTTAAACAAATGAATAAATTTGTCTTTCACATTAGCGGGGGTCCCACTCAAAATTGAAAATAAAAATTGTGAGAATCTACTTTGTAGCACATAAATGAGAAATTTTTCATGCCACGCTCAGTTTGTCGATGTTTTGTAACATAAAAATTAGAAAATTTTAACGTACCGCTAGATTTTATAAAGCGCTAATAAAATTAAACTTTCTTGCACATACAAAGAAGATTTTTGCAAATGCGCGACGAGTTCATCAATTGAAATTATGCAATACACCTGAATTGATGCAATATACTGCTCATTCTTTGCTGTTTCTAGTACAGATGACCAACGATTCAAGTGAATCACTTCCCGTAAAAAAATTTACATAAATTTTGCAGTAGAAACAATGCATCTACAGCAGTTTTTATTGTGTACATTGAAACTGATGGTAAATTTATTGTAAAAGTGCCTCAAATTCAAATTTTATTCATATTTTTGTTTCTTGTTTTACGCCATAGAATTGGCCATATTTCATCATAAATTTGCTGCGTGTTTCAATTAAATTTTGTTTTTTCGCCTAAAAACATTACCATCAAAGGACGATAACTTTTACTGTAAATGAAAATTTTTGTTCGCGAAAAACTAAATTTTTTTATTGTTAAGATACTTAACAACCCGTCATTTTTATGGTAGAATCTCTGAAAACCACGCAAGTTATGGTGGGCAACAATAAGTTTGATGGTTTGGTTATCTTGTTTGACGATAAATTTTATTGTTTTCACTGTATTTTGTATTCTACTGTTACAATAATTTTTATCTTCGTGTTATGGTTATTTTTTTCTGGGTTCCGTATTGTTCTCTACATTAATTTATTCTCGACGATAGTTGAAAGGAACCAAATGTGAATTACTCATTCATTTCGAACTGTCGAAATTACAATAAACGTAAACATTCACACTTAAAACGATCGGTAAAATTTTACCGAACTCTGAACAGCCGAATGTTCGGTAAAAACTTCGATGGTGCCAATCGACGTTTACGGATCGTTAGTAATGTTTGACATCATAAAAAAATTTTACCGAACGTTCGGCTGTTCTAAGTTACCGAACTCGGTACTTTTTTTTTAAGTGTGTTGCTTTGAAGCTTTAACTAATTTCCTTCAGCCAGATTTTAATTGATTTTAAAAAGCAGGCTGTTTAAAAAAAATTCAGTTTGGAGATTTAAATGATCAGTCAAGGGAAAGACTGACTAACAGGTTAGTCGAGCGATCATTCAGCACTGCGAATTAATGAAGGGTTGATAACTGAGAAAGACAAACACTGTCAGCAGTTCAGTAGTCATGTCCATTTGTTGACAGATAAAGAAATACTACCAGAGGTAAAACTGTATGCGCGTTGTGCATTCGCCTTCATGCAGGGCTGTTAATTTTTTCGAACACTGGTATTATTCTTGAAGAAAAGTAATTGCCCTTGAATAAAACTTGTTTGAATTACTTATGATATAACCGAGTTTTTGGCCAGATTGCCAAAGTATGAACAAAGAAGTATATCTTCATTATATGGAGATGCAAGGAATGTTCAAAATACTGTACTCAAAAATGTACGGGTTTAAAAGAATTTTATGGAAGAATTGTTGAAACAAATCATCTTGCAGAAGAATGTCAGAAAACACTGTCAAAGGTTTAAGGGAGCTATAAAACGTAGCTTTTAAACGAGAATTAAGTATCCTTTAAAACCACCTCCAAGGCCGATTTATGAATGATTTTTCAAGTTTTCTTCGACCATACTTCAAAACTGTAAATCAAATAAGACGAGACAAACCATTGTAAAACCTGATAAACTCGGCAATGTTCTTATAAGCCTACTATAAGAAATGATTAAAACCGATTTGCTATAGGTTTGCTACTTCGGTTGCCTGGAGACAAAATTCGTCAAGTGCGGTACAAGCCGCGGGAAGTGTGAAAGAGTTAGTTATCCAAGCTGAGGCAGCCGCTTACAGGAACATTCAAACTACACATTTCCAGCTAAGTCGATATGTTCGCTGGTACTCCCTAACGTGCGTCGTCACCTCCCCCGCGGAATTTTCTGCTGATTACGAACACATTTAAAGACAGAAGATATACTCCAGAATAGCTGTTGCGAGTGAATTTTCTTGTCAATCCAGATTTCTGTTAATAAAGTTTAATTAATCAAAGTCGAAGTTCGAATCTATTTCTAGAATAAAAATCATCGATTTTCCTTCGCAGTCCACGTACGTTCTGATAATATATCAGCAGCGGTATGGAGTTCAGCTGCAGTTTACACAGCTGGAAGCTGGAAACGGGGTCTGTGCCATGGCGAGAACTGTTATGGGAATTATCGAACTTGTCTGGTCTGGAATCAACCGCCCAGCTATCTTCGGGTTACAATGCTGGTCTAACAAGCCAGTCGTCGTATGTTTGAATCCTGACTGGGCGGTGCTACTATAGAGTCAGTAAGCCCCGTAATTGTCCTGTACTCTAACAACTGGGTGCAAAGTTTGTCGATTTATTTCTACGGATAATCCCCGTTCCAAAATTTTTGTATGAAATTTCTAATTTTTAAATGGATTGAAATGTCAACCTAACTACTTAACAGTTCCATCCAGTCACACAGTCACTCTATTTGTCCCACGAGAATGCAACTTTCAGAGTAATCGTTTTGAAGATTTCTGAAAAATAGAACTGAAATTTACATAACGTCAAAATACTTTTTTCCAACGTATCCGCCATGAACAAAAAAACATTGAGAGATAAATATTCGATAATAAAACCTTTATGAATCAAAACACGCCCCCAATTGTTGACCAATCAAGCTTCAAAAGAGGACTCGCAGCCCTCTCGGATTGGGCACCGCATTTAGCCGGGAATTAATCCGACAATGAAAGCAACTTAGTGAACCACATTCTACATCTTCCAAATTTAGGCCTACCAAAATCAATAAAACTGTTGCCCTGGAGCCACTCCGCTCAGCTCAGTTCAGCCGTTCGTGCGCTTGCTCAGCCGCTTTCAGACAGTTCTCGTCGTCAGCATCGTGTGTGGCTTAAGCCAATTCTTGACCCAAACGGGGACGCTGACGGTGAGCTTACTTTTGCTTTATTGACTCTTGAAAAATCACACATACTTAAAGCGAACATACCTGTAAGTTAATTAATAATAAATAAATAACTGTTTGTTTATTTAAATTACGATATACCGTGGTCGTCACACCGTCGATCGCTGCAAGATCACTGCTGCAGCAGCGATCTGGAGGCCAAGCACAGTCAGTCGCAGTGAGCAGTTGAGTGAACGGTGCGCGGTGTCGTTGCAAACCGGTTCCTTCCCGTCTGCGATTCCTTGCTGGCCTGGTGGCCAAACGGTGACCGACAGCCGGACTCGTCCGGCTGATCCGGGTGTGGGAATTTCACCGCGCGATTCTCTGCGCGCGACACACACGTTCGATCAAGTTTTCGCTCTCACACCCATGCGCGCGGTCGCTCTACGCGGCCGATTGGCGATCGATTCGTGTGCACTTGCGCTGCTGCCGCCGGTTCGGGGCGATTTGCATAAATCAGGATTAAATCATTCGTTCCGAATGCGCTGCTGCACAGCGATTACAACAATGGTTCGCACGGGCGATTGGCGTTATATGAAATGACCTATTTTCCGGGTTTCGGTAGGGTTTTCAGCGGTCACAAAGAGAAAACAAAAAAAAGGTTACAAAAGCAAACCATTCTTCACACCATAAATCTTGGTAGAATCCAGTTTTAATTAGCGCCGTGAATAAATTTGATGGCCATCGGCTTGCGGTTCGCGACAGCTGCCAGCGAGGCAATAAAAGAAACTAAAACGCTGTACGATTCCGTAATCGTTGTCGTTTTTATTTTTGCTCGTTTTTTTTTCTTTTTTGACCATCATACAACAAAACAGCCGTAGCACGGCGATTTCCGGTCTGTTTTATGGACGGGCGCGCTTCTACTGTGCCATCCAGACGACGGCCGAAAGTAGTAATTTTAGCTACATCTGTTTGGCCGTTTTTGGGAGCAAATCTTTTTCTTTTTCTTTGCAGAACCGGATGAGGTTTTTTTCTGCTAGCGCCTGGTTGGATGACCTTTTTGAAACAGATTGCTCCATTTAGTTTAACAAGATCTTTGGAAGTTGATGTAAGATCGATACTAAAGATTTGGTCGATGTCGATGAAGATCACCAATTTAGGGTTAAGTAGTGTATCGAAAGAGGGTCAATCTTATTGACAGTCGAATGCATCAGCAGCAATGACATAATATTGTTCCATCATTATAATTTTTTTGTTTATCCAAAGCGATATTCGTCAGTCCACCCGTAATTAGCATCACTCAGCAGCACGATTACCAAACAGGCTCCGCTTTGAATATTCACAACACCAGATCGCCCTCAATTGGGCCCATCCTCTTTACCGAAGTACGGTTGCGATCGAACTTCGATCTACCATTTTCGGTCGTACAACCATTGAAATTGCAAATGTAATCCTCCCGCGCTCTGTTCACCCAACCAACCGTTCCTCCTCATCCCATCATGGGATGCGCGTTGGTTGGTTACGCAGCCCGGACGGAAGGCTCGATGAGCCGTCGATCTCTCGCGCGCGCAGAGGAACCGTGAGAGCCACCATAAGCCACGGTTCAGCCGCCCAAATTGGGCTACTGCTGGCTGCAGCATCAACAGCAGCAGCTGGCTCCGAAACCGAAAGCGAAAACCACTCATGTAACTTATTTGAATAATGAAATCATCGCACCTCATCATAATTATACTGTGCGCCGTTGTGTTGTTGTATGGGAAAATGTTGTTTCTGCTGCGCAACGCAATCTTCTCCCTTGCGCCGAAGGCTCTTAACCTTGACTAATTGATACCTCTTTGGGCGCTTCGGCGATCTCGGACGAGATCGCAAGCTCCGCAGCGATCGTGGTCCAGTTCAACGCAACGATCCCAAGTTGTGTGACGTCGGGTGACAACGAAACGATGTCGCCAAATCACAGGGTCCGCAACAATGCACGACACTAATTGCACACTCGCATGTGCTGTAGGCAAATGATGGCCAATGATGGCGGCCGCCAGCGATTGGGAAGAGGACAATCAGCGCGTGACGAGCAAAACAAACACGGCACCACTCACACACGCTGCTTGATTGAACTTAATGTCCGTAATTACGGGTTAATTAATTGCGCTATAAAGAAATAGCACGTTGGGAATTCGGGTGGACCACGAGTTTTTACCTTCTTCCTTATTTCAGCGATACCGATCTTCAGCACCATCCCATAAATAATCACAGATTTCGACAGCGGCAGCGCTGATTGTACGGTTTCTTAACTTGTGTGAAAGACACATATAAATTGGTATCATTTTTTATCTCCTTTCTCTCCTTCCCTTTGTTACTTTCTTTCTGACTTCTGCCCGGTATTTAACTAATCGACGTTTTTCGTTTCTCCCCCACCTTCTATTCCGCAGGTTTCCTCGTCGGGCTTCTTCGAGATGCAAATTCTGGAGATAGCCAACACCAACAGCCATCTACTGTCCGGATACTGCTGCGGTCTGCCGGCGGACAAGCAGCAAACCCAAACGACCGGTAACTCTATCCGCTTGCGTTGCGGTTGTGACCAGGCTTTGACCAACTTTTTTTTTCTTTTTCTCCCCTCAACGCGTATGTATAGGATGTCCGGCATGTGCAACGGCGTTCAGTCTGTGCCTGAAGGAGTACCAGGGCACGACTTCCAGCGCCCAGCAGCAGCTGCTGCTCAAGGGCGGCGTCCAGCAGGCGGAAGTCATCGGCCACATGCAGCAGCAGCGGGGGGAAGCCCTGCTACTGGAACCACAGCAACCGTCGGCCATGTACGGCTGTGCGTTCGGCAACGCCAGCACACCGGTGCTCGGCGGTTCCAGCTTCGTCCTGTCCGATTCGGAAATCGGCCGGGTCACGCTGCCCTTCACGTTCCGGTGGACGGTGAGTCACGGTTTGAGGTTTTTGTTGTTAGGTTTTGATTTTTTTTTCGGTGGTTTGAAGCAAGATGAAAAAGGGTTCATCACCCGGGAATCCGTTCCGGGGTGCGGTCATTCAAGTCTTTTGTTTTACGGTTTGTGGGTGACGTGACACATGTGGAAGATAACAAAAAACATTTCAGGGGACATTTAGTTGAGGAAAAGTGACACTTATTTTGGATATTGGCAGCACTGGAGTGCCAAGATGTTAACAGAAGGTGGAGTGCCGACACTTCAGAAGGATGTTTTGGTCTAGAAAAATCAAGCAATCGTATGATGGCGGATCTACTTTTATGCAATTAATTTACTCTCTGCAAAAATTATGAACTTTGCCCTTTTGGGTAACATGACAAGTTAATTTATAATAGCTGAGTTCCCGATAATGCAAAAATGTAACGCTTGTTCCTCATTTGGACGTTCCTCCCCATTTGTCAGCTCCCCCTCTTTTGTCTACCCGGCCACTTGCACATCTGTTTTCTTTACGGAAACACAGACATTTTTCCTATTTGCACCTTCCGCTTTTAACAATGGCCATCCCACCCATAGGAAATGAATAGTTTTGTTATTGTACTTTTCTAAACAAAGCTTTTTATTTATTTATTTATTTATTTATTTATTAGTTTAGTACTACATGCTATCCTGATAAAAGAAGAAGAAAGTGCAACAGTGTTTCTTCCATGGACACAACAAACCTTTGATTCTTTTCATTTCACTTCAAGACAAAACTTGTTAGTAAACAATGTTTTTAGTTTCACCACCAGGAGCAAGTATGCACAAATTATTGGCTGAACAAACAAACGACGTTTGATAAAGACCAATCCAGAAGTTCCGGAGCTATGGCGGCACATACATTCATACTCACGCTCCTCGTCACCCTACATGTAGGTTCCTTCCCAGCCAGCTCCCCCTTCTGTCACATAGCTAATTATGCATCGGTTTGCTCAATGAAAATCGCTATAATGGAAACGAAACAAAGATTTATATACCATATATTCCTCCTCGGTGGAACCCCCCTCTTTTCTCAGTCAGTTGCACAACTGCAGTCGATTTCAATGCAAAAGAAACGCAACCCCTTTTACTTATTTAGATATCTAGCCCCCACCCCCCCTGTTAGGGATTCCCCCTTTTGTCATCTTCCTAGTGCTGATTCCCTAATGTCAAGGAACGTTTATGCTAAGTTTGATGGAGGCATTTGTCCAGGCATTTCGGAGTTATGGCCTCCCCCCCTGTTATGCCCCCTGCTTTTGTCTACGCCCTGAGTTCTGATTCCCTTATGCCAAGGAACATGTATGCCAAGTTTGATGGAGATCGGTCAAGGCGTTCTGGAGTTATGGTAGAACATACTCACGCTTACTTTTCAATATAGATTGTGTTTTTATCGACTGGATTCAATTGTAACTGTTAATATTTGGCAGGGCAGTCTTCGGAGAAATGTATCAAGACTGAAGTTTGATGTTTTCCCGACATTTCGACACTTTGTTGGTGTCTTTTTCAAAGGGTAATATCATTTAGACTTTTGTTCTGTTTTTAGGAGTGTACATATTACTTTCATGGAGGGTAGTTGTTGGTATCAGCATTTTTGGCTCGAGCAGCACGTTCCTTGTAGTTGGTACATGAGTTAAAAAAGTTAAAAAAGTTTTTCCTTCTTTGTAGCTGTACTGCGGAACACTGAGCGCTTCTTTACAAAGGGTTTTTATCGAAGCACCACTTGAAAAAGACACCAACGAAGTGTCGAAACGTTGGGAAAACATCAAACTTCAGTCTTGATAAATTTCTCCGAAGACTGCCCTGCCAAATATTAACAGTTATATTGATAGAATAGATGGATTTTTTAAAGAATGCAGCGCACGTTCCCAAACGTGTGCTCACCAGTAGACTTGTACTTTGTGAATTATGTACAAAAAATTAGACTTCAACTTGGATTTTTAGTTGAACTTGGCACTAGACATTCGACTAGAATTTGGATTTGAATCTAAATTTTTAAATTTGAAGTTTACCTGGAACTTTTTTTTCCATGTGTGGACTCATTACTGCGACCAGTATAGTTGATCTATTGTAATATCGCCCGGGTGTTTGCTGTATGACCTGCACTGCATTTCTTTTTGCTATAATCGCTATTGAGTGAGCGATATGCTTATTTTAAATTGTATGCGTGCTTGCGTGTATTAGGGTTTACCCTTCATTCAAAGCTTGATCTACTTTACCCACTTATTCCTCGCTGCCAACACTATCCACACCTGGAACTTAGTTTTATTCGAAATTGGACTTTTGATTGAACCTAAACATGAATTTGAATTGGTCGCGAAATTTTGCTAGAAACTAATGTTATTAAAACTGGGCCTGAAATTGGATTGAAAACTGAACTTAAATTAAACGTGAAATTAGGATTGACATTGACTTGGAAATTGGATTTCAAATCGGAATTAAATTAATAACAAGTAATGAGCTAAGCTGAAGTACAATTATATCGCCTACCTTATCTTAACCACCTGAATCATCTGAAAAGAAAATAATATAAAATTAGGTCAAACTAAATTTCACATTGCCAAAAGAAAATCAATATTAGCAGATCAATTGGGCAAAAATCAAATACAAATGCAATACTAAATTAAGGCAAAAAGATACAAGACACAACTGACACCTTTTTATTACAACGTTGTTTTAGTTTTGTGACATTTTGGCATCCTTTACGGATATTTTCAGCATGCTTCTAAATTCACCCTATATTCCTTTTCTTTTGATGCACTTTCCCAAACAGCTGGTTTAAAACAATGCTTAATCGAATGAGCACTCATAGGTTATTAACTATTTTTCATAAAAATGTAGGAAATTTGCTAATTTTTATTCAAAAAACATCAAAACCACTGTTTCTCCACTTGTATGTAATTAGGCCGAAAAAATAGAAGCAATCGTTTACGTGTATCCGCTTTCGATGAATGATTTGGAAAACAAGCAATTAAGTTCACGCTTACTTATTCTAGAAATGAAACAACTGTTAATACTCAATCACAGAAAAATTCTTCTTCTTCAGCTAAAAATTCATCATGTTGTTAGTTCCATCCTAAACAAACTGAGGTCATCATTTACACTACTACAAAAGTGCGAGGCAGAGGCGCCAAGAACGTTTCTAGCATTTTGAGTAAAAATCCATACTAAATTAATGGATCATTGAAGATAGGTAGTTTTTGAGTAACAACCGCTAGCTTTTGGCGCTAGTGTATATGGACGATTTAATGTACACTAGCGCCAGAAGCAAGCTGTTGTCACTGCAAAACTAGTTATCTTCAATGATCCATTATACTGCCGGTATGTAGGCAGCGCTTGAAAAACACCGATAGATTAACACCATCTGATTCCCTCCTTTTGGTCTGCTGTTGAAGTACAGCAATCCACCGAATAGGCCCTTGGGAGGTCCTGTTTCGTAATCGGAATTTCTTAGGTTTCTTCAAATAGATCTAGCACAAGTGTTTTATTGATATTTGGAATACCATAATGAACATAACATAGTCAATAATTTAAACATAGTTATATACTGAATCAATATAATATGACTCCAAACCCTCAATATTATATGGCTTAAAATGACTCAAATTGGCATTATTTTTAGTTGGTATCGTCATATTGAAATGATTTTAACGTCATTTACTTTTCGCCATTGGCGAATTTCAATAAATCGTTTCTAAGCGCATCGCGAGAACCAGTCATGCAGTTGTTTCTCAACGAAAATCCATTCTGTTTTCACTATTCAACTGAAAATTAATTGTTTTTCGATAAAAAAAATAAATGATAAATGAATTTCCAAACTAGAACAAGACACAAACGATGCCTCTGGGGGTGGCGAAAACTGGGTTTTGGGGGTCGAAAACTGGTGCCTCAACATGCATCACAAATTTTACATTTAAAACGACTTTTTCAAATATTGGGGATTAAGTTTTTTGCTGAAAACGTAGCAAATATGTTTCTGTTTAATGCAGACTGAACAAATCTCATCGATATGGAACTGTATGACAATGAATCTCGGTTTTCTTGCTTGCTGCCTGAAAAAGTGACGATTTTCGATGTCGTTACCCTATTTGTTTGTATAATTTGCGTGTAGTTTTTCTGATTTTAGTTTTGTGTATTTTGTCTCATGAAATTACAATGTTTTATATATTACTAGCTGAGTGCCCGATCTTACACGGGGCCTTTTTCTCGCCCAGCCACATACGCATCTGCCAACGTAACGCAAATTGCCATAATACAAGAAACAAAACCCTTTTTGTTCATTTCGACGTCGCTCCCTTTATGTCAGTTTGTTCCTTATGTCCCTTAGGCTGTTTTTTTTTCGAAAATCCCTGTAAACATAGAAAAATAAAAGCCTATTTCCTTATTTTGTCCCTCTCTCCTTATTAGGGATAACCCCACTTTTATCAACCACCTTAGGCCTATTGTCATTTATTCACTTTTATATACTTCAATTTGGCCTTCCTCTCTTGTCTTGAGGCCATCCTTCTTTTGTCTTCCAGCTATTTACACATCTGATTTCGTTTCAGAAATTCCCCTAATTCAAGAAATAAAGCTTATTTTCCTTATTTGGACGTTATTCGCCCCTTGTTAGCTATCCTTCCTTCTTCCCTTTTGTTTCCCAGCCAGTTAAACATCCATTTTTTACATCAACGGTGCGCGCTATGTCCGAAGGTACTTATTAGTTAACTTACATGCACCTCAGATTTTTCTTCATAGGATGTTAGTATTAATCAAAACAATTATTTTAGAGAAGGTCTTAAAATATTCTATCTTGGGTTTTTTGAAAAATTCAATTTTCAAAGTTATTTAGGGGTCATCCCCTCTCAAAAGATCAGATCCGTTGTAATCGACCACCTCCGATTTCAATCAAATTCGGTATAATTGCCTATTCCGACCCTACATTTAATTTCTCTAAGTTTTGTATGGATTGAATAATCCCCCTTGCAGTGACATGCAGTAAAAATGAGTATTTTCGAAAATCTGGGAAAAATGGAGAAGCGTCACTGCAAGGAGGATTGATCAACCCGTACATAACTTTGGAAAAATGAACGTGAGGTCGGAATAAGCAATTATACCAAATTTGGTTGAAATCGGATGTGGCCAACTACAACGGATATGATCACTTGAGAGGGAATGACCCCTAAATAACCTTGAAAATTGAATTTTTCAAAAAACCCAAAATAGAATATTTTAAGACCTGCTCTAAATTAATTGTTTTGATTAATACTAACATCCTGTGAAGAGAAATCTGAGGTGCATGTAAGTTAAATAATAAGTGCCTTCAGACACAGCGTGCAGTGCAGCACGGTTTCCTGCTTGATAGATCTGTTTGCACTTTGCACTAATTTGCTGGAGTTTACATCTATACTGACTTGAAAGCCGCTTTCGATCGAATTGAATCTCTTACCTCGGTGCTTCGTGTGAAACTGGGTAGTAGTGTTTCATCGGTGTTTACCAATAAATCTGGAGTCCCTCATGGAAGCAACATGGGACGAACCTCTGCTTTTCTTGCTATTCTTTAACTATGTTACGTTGCTGCTGGGAGTTGGCTGCAAATTAGTGTACGCCGACGATCTTCAGTTGTTCGCTTCGATAGGAAATATAGACGACTGCCGCCGCTTGCAAGATTTGCTTGATTTATTGTAAACGGAACTGGCTCATTGTAAGCGTAGCCAAATGTCCAATGGCATGAAAGAGACAAATGGCTTAACATGTTTTAAGTTTTGAATGTACTGTCACTTTTATTATATCCCGGTTGCCAGTTTTTGCAACATTTTAATCTATAGCAGTATGAAATATGGGTAATTTTTACCTAAATCGTTCATTAACTCGCTCTGTATAGAAGATACGTGTTTAGTTTCTTCTGCAAAAGTGTGTGTTTTTAAGAGATGCAAATGTGTGCAGAACATTATTTTTCCCGAAATCACATAGTTTGAAAGCTATACTGAAAAAACTGATTTTTGGGGGTCTGGCATGAAAGACGCTTAATATCTCGAAAACTGTGATACTCAGAGGAAAACTGCTTTTAGCAAAATGCTTCAAAATAAGATTATCTACAACTTTTTCGAACATATTATAGCTCTATACCATCAAATAAGAAAGTTAAATTTTGCAGCGCCACCTGTGTTTGAGTTCCGAACAAATACTAACCACCAGTCGTTGCATCTATTGATATACACGAATTCTTTCGAAGACGCCATATTGAAAAACACTATGAAAAGTTATTAAAAAAGTTCACGATTCCGAGCAATCAAACCACGGTGCGTTGTTGAGAAACGTGGTCTGGTAAAGAGCGGGTCAGTCGCACATTCATGAAATTCTAAATTTCGAAACTGTGAAATTTGTACGCAACAGCACACGTGATAGCAATGAGTAAAAATGTACCAGCTACTTGAAATAAATGTTATCCTTGCGAAGCCATAGCTTTTTCAGTATATTTTCTTCCCGTGTTAAAAATCCCTGACTTCAAATTAAATTCCCTGATATTCCCTGACTTTTCCAGGTAATGAAACGAATTTCCCTGACATTTCCAGGTTTTCCCTGTTTTTCCAGGTAATCGACGCTTCTAGTCTCACAGCTAATTTCACAACTGCTATCGGCCCTAAAAGGCAAGCAAAGTGCCTGTGTCGTTTTCGTATCATTTCTGCTAATTTTTAAATTCTGTTTAACCCTTTTTGAGACTTTTATTTTTTCACTATCTTTGTTTGATTTGCAGTTTTGTACTACACTAGAATCTTTTTCTACGTCCATTCATTTTACATGATTTCGTTTTACGTCCAAAACTTGAATTAACGTCCTCTTTTTTTACGACCGATTTTTTTACGTTCCGCCAATAGTGATCGTATAATGAGATTTGAGTGTATTTCATGTTTCATTTTTTTTCTGTTATCTTTATTTTTTGCCATTTTTCGGTCCTTTTGTTTGTTTTGATTCATTATTGCCTTATTTTTGCATTCTTGAATCATCATTTTGCATTTCGCCCATTCTTCAATCATCTCTTTCGCTTACTTTTCTGGTCAAGGGTTTTGTTGTTTCTTTATTTTTGCATTTCTTCATAAATTTTGTGTCATTTTCACATCATTTTTGCATTTTTTCTTCAAAAACCACTATCCCTCCACTGGCCTACTTTGTTTTGTATAGCATATATATCTTCGAAGGTTCCGGAAAATAAACCCATTATTTTCATTCGGTAACGGAACAGTCATTTTAGATCGCTACCGAGTTTAACGCCAATTAACCCATATAACTTCGTAAGGATTATTCCTAATATAAAAATAAAATTCAATCTAAGCTTCCTCTCTCGCTGTACCCAACAACAAGGTTCACAGCATTCGACATCGCGCTTGCACACATTGATTGATGTTCCATCCGCTTCACCAGTCAGCTCCAGCTATAACCACTTAACAACGTAAATTCTAACCTCAATCGCGCAGCGCAGTGCGAAACCTGATGGACTTCCTCGTCGTCCTCTTCCTCCACCACCGCCACTACTATACCTACCGGCAGGGCATAGTCAGTTTCGCACATATCACCGCAGCTAGGCACACAGATGCTCCAGAAAGTCCTTTCGTACGTCAGTCAATCCGTCAGAGCCGTCGCGACCGCGGACAGCAGAGCTCCCGCTTGTTTTCAATATTGGATTTGGTCGGCTGGGGCTGTGATCGAGCGCACAGAATGGGCTTTGGTTTAATTAGCGTTGAACCGAAACTAACAGCTGAATGTGATTCGATAAAAATCGGGTGACAGCTCCGCGGCGAAAAGAGACACATACCTACCGAAGGAGAAAGAGAAAGGCAGTGCTGCAATCGGCCGAGAGCCCCGTTGTGCGGTTCCGAAAAATTTAAATTAAACCGGGAGTGGTGATTGACGTGTGAGATATGAGGAAAAATTGGAAGCGAGTCAAGTCAAGTCAAACGCTATAAAAGGATTACTGACTTGAAACCCATACACATACACATACACAATAGGCACTGCGCGGCTTGTTATCGCTCGAGCGATGATTGATTTCTGTCGTTTCCCTGGGCAACGACCAGCAAGCAAGCGGAGGCGCGCGGGTTGCGTTGTTGATCGGTCGATCACACAGCCAAACGGAACGGGAACAGTACAAGTGTTGCGACATGTACATCGATAATGGAACGATCATCATCGCGATCGCATGGCGCGACGGATTTCCAGTGCATTTTTTCGCGTGTTGCGGCGTCTGTTGTTTCGAGAGCAATTTTCGAACCACCTCGTTCGGATAGGATCGGATCGTGATTGCATTTCTAAGCTTGTCCAGCCGGTCGAAGAAAGTTCATCTTTAATTTATCTCTGGTGGTTTACATTCCTCCAGCATGCCTTACACAACTCCCGCGGCGGCGGCACTGGACACCGAACGCGCCTCTGAACCGGGTCGGTCGGTGGCTCGCAATTATATCTCGTTGATGTGATAAAATTATACTTTTCCTCATCGTTTGCTGCACACTTCTAATTCGACTTTCCTGCTCGGTGGTGGTGGCTCTCGCGGACAATTATCCGAGCCTTCGTCGCTGCCGCTGGAGAGTGCAACTGCAACAGATGTAATAATACCTGAATCGAGACTCGATCGAATGTATCATGCTGCAGCACCGTCCGAGCAGACCGAGAAAGGAGAGCTGCGGAGGAGCCCCCCCGTCGAGATCGATTGCAGTGCGAGCTTCAGCAGAAGCATAACCGGGCTGACCACAATCCACAGGTCGGTTACAAACTGCACAGTCTCTCGCACGCGGGGCAATAAATTTAGTATTTTTGTAAAAATCATTTTCTGCCAGCTCGGGCAGAACGGGACAGAGTCGGCTGCCCGACGAGAATAGCAGATTCCAATCGGCGGATGAGGAAAGATGCGATCTGGCCAACCGACCCTGTAACTCCGGTAACCGAACGGGAGGTTATTTTATACATTTGTAAAATATCGATTTTCGTTTCTCTCCCGCTCACCTGTGTCCATCTTTTTTTTTTGTAGTTTCTCGCGCGTATGCCCAACGCGGACCTGAACGGAATCGATGATTTATCCAAGAGCCCTCGCCTCCAGCGTGCGCTCTCCCCTGCCCAACTATTAGTGGAATCGATTGCGATCGGTTCATTTCATGAAAAATCATAAATAATGGAAGATATAATGCAATGTAATATAGCGAGTGCGCGCACGGTCTTCCATTTCTGGTCCGTCGACGTCGTCGCCATCGTCGTCGCCGCTGCAGCAGAGCGTACTTAGAGGAATGTCGGTTGTGTCGCTTCCTTTCAGTGGTGCATTGTTTGCATGGTAGGTGGCAGCATGGAACCTTTCTTAAGGAACACGGGGGAGTATGGAGGGGTTGGAGTTACCCTAGCAAAACAGCGCTACACAACCACACTGTGGCAATAATGTTATTGATCTAAAAGTGGCTCTTTAATATCGGTCCGAAGTGGATAGTCGTGATTTTGTTATTACAGTTCCCGATTTAGGCGGGAGCCAGCAGCGACGACGGTGAGCGTGAGTTCCACAGCGAACGACCCAGGAGGATGTGAGGGTGCAAGAAATCGTTGCTAAATTTTGCGAAATCAAAATATGACTTTGGAGGCTCCACTCGGGTTTCGTTTCGTGAAATTGTTTTGCCAGCTCGGGGATGGAAACTTCGGAGCTGAATAGTAAAATTTTGAATTTATATAGAAGTCCTAAGTTTTTGAAGAGAAATTGTGAAAAACATGCAAAGGGAAAGTCGCTAGTCAAAGCACAGTTTGGCAGCTGATCATCGGGCCATTGCTCAAATGCTGGAATGATCAATGAAACAATTTTCATGTGATTAAAACAACAAACTATCGGTAACTTTCGTTTTGCTTCCCATACCGTGGCACAATCCCAGTGGATCGCGGCCGGGCAATCGACTAGGACCCTCGATAGCAGCCAAAACGAATCTACTCCAGTTGTCTGATCCCATCCATCACGCGACCAAAGTGGCCAAGTTGACCCGCCAGTTCAGCGCAGATTAGCTAGGGCTCGGCAATAAATTTTTCGCTGCTTGTCTACGATTTCTAAACCGTGCTCCGTAATAACAAACAAACGTAACAAAACAAAAAAAGCAGCAACAACAACGCAAGAACCACCGGCGCGGCCGGCGTGCCGATCTGCACTTTGAGATCTGAAAGGGGAGCACACAAAATGGCAAAATTAATTCCCGCTCAGACCCGGGCAAAACGATCCGCCGAGAAGTTGCAATCAATTCCAGCTCATCAGCCTGCGCGAAGCCGAAGAAGCCGAACCGAAAACATGCAACCCCGAGTCAGTGTCTTCCATTTTGACTTTTCCACACGACGACGAACGACGTCGACGACGATCGACGGGACGAAAGAGTTTGGTTTAATTTTAGTAAGTGAGTGGCCTTATTAATTTCCACCTCTGACTCCGATACCGGGATCCGCAAAGAGATCGGCGTTCTGGTCTTGGCCGTCGGTTCCCGTTCACCGGGGGTTTGCGAGCCAGAATTCGAACTGCGGCACATCGCATGATGATGATGATGATGATGATGGCTGTCTGGTCTGGAAGTTGCAACGCGCGGCACTGATCGGGGCCACCAGATCCGAACGACGAGCGGTTCGGGACGGTGTCTCGGGGACGGTGGCAGCAGCCATTTCGGTGCAGAGCAAAATTTCGCTTTATGCAACTATATTTTATATTTCATCTCTTTATTCCTGCCCTGCTGAGCTTCTGGCGAAGAAAAATATAAAAACTTACTGCAGAAACGGTTCGTGCTTTATTTTAGTTGCACAAGAAAAGGGACCGAGTGAGAATTAAAAGCACCTCTTTACACGAAAAGTTTAATTCACACAATTTTTCAACCAATATGGACGGACCACGGAGGAAACAGTTGTTGCTGCTGCTTACCGGCTCCCAGCCCAGCAAATAACATCTGTTGGATGCGCTGAGAACGGAATCAGCCAGTGTGGGCCAGTGCGGTTTGCAAGGGATTGTGGTCTGCCTGGCAATTAAAGGAAAACCGTGATTAGCCTTCGCCAGAAGTGGATTCGATAGTGAGTTAGAATTTTTACTTAGTGTTTCAAATGATCGTGTAACAAGCACTGACGTGCCCAGGGTCGGGCAATTTCTAATATTTTATTGAAAAAATTTCCATGAGAACACCGCTCTTGAGGTACAGCTGAAAAACTCGGTTTTCCTGAATTTCTTGATACAAAAATATGTATCTCATGAACCAAACAACGCAGTTAGATTTTTTATCTGTCAGCCCATGCACATGACTACTAACCTGCTGACAGTGTTTGTCTTTCTCAGTTATCAACCCTTCATTAATTCGCAGTACTCGCTCGACTAACCGGTCAGTCAGTCTTCTGACCCTTAACTGATAATTTAAATCTCAAAATTGATTTTTTTTAAACAGCCTGCTTTTTAAAATCAACTAAAATTAGTTAAAACTTCAAAGCAATGTTTATGTTTATTGTAATTTCGACAGTTCAAAATGAATGAATAATTCACATTTGGTTCCATTCAACTATTGTCGAGAATAATTTTAATGTAGAGAACAATACGGAAGTGTTTCGTTCGAATCGTTGGTTATCTGTACTAGAAACAGTTAATAATGAGCAGTATATTGCATCAATTCAGGCGTGCTGCATAAATTCAATATGATTTCTAACCACTGAATCTATATATATAATAGCGAGCGTGAGTTTGTATGTTCCACCATAACTCCAGAGCGCCTTGACCGATCTCCACCGAATTTGGCACACATGTTCCTTGATATAAGGGAATCAGCACTGGAGGATTGATAAGAAGGGGGGAGGCCATAACTCCTAAATGCCTGGACAGTTCTTCACCAAATTTGTCATACATGTTCCTTGACATAAGGGAATCAGCAGAGATGAGTGGGGAGGGTGGGGAATCATAACCGGGGGAGGCCATTACTCCAAAATGCCTGGACAGTTCTTCATCAAACTTGTCATACATGTTCCTTGACAAAGGAGAAACAGCACTGGGGGTTAACAAAAAGCAGGGAGGAGGTTCCCTAATAGGAAGGGGGAGTGTCGCCAATAGAGGGGGAAACCTTGACCGTTCTTTATCAGACTTAGCACACATGTTCCTTGACATCTGGGAATCTGCACCTTGGTTGACAAAGAGAGGGAAGCTAATAAGGGGTGTGGGGAGACCATAACTCTGAAACGCCTTGACTGTTCAGAACTGAAGGGGTTCATAACAGGGTGAGGCTCCGAAATGTTTGCACGGTTCTCCCATAAGTGACGGTGGGACAAGAAGGGGGGAGTAACGCCCACATGACTGTAACCATTTATTCGTACAACAGAAAAAATCGGAATCAAAGTTACCCGTATAAAAAGTTTTCGATCATCAGTGTAAAGTGTTGTTGACCGACTCTATTTGAGTTACAGGAGCAATCATTCAAACAGTGTGGAGTTGATCTGAAAACACCATGTATTTCTCATGGTCAGCTTTATATGGCATGTTTCAGATTTCAGAATAGGATGCAATACTAAATTAATAAATAAATAAAAAGCTGTGTTCAGAAAAGTACAATAAAAAAACTATTAATTTCCTATGGGTGGGATGGGCATTGTTAAAAGCAGAAGGTGCAATTAGGAAAAAATGTCTCTTTCTTCATAGGTTTTATAGAGATTTCCATAAAGAAAACAGATGCGCAAGGTGCCGGCTAGACAAAAAGGAGGAAGCTGACAAATGGGGAGGGACGTCCAAAAGAGGAACGAGCGTTATATTTTTGCATTATAAGCATTTCGGTTACAATAACTGAGGTACAAGTGGCTGTGAGAAAAAGGCGCCCCGAGTAAGATCGGGCACACAGCTAGTTTACAATAGAATTAAGTCTTTATCAGGCAAGGTAAACCGCTTTAGGAAATAAAGTCTTTAAGAGAAAAGCGGGAGAGAAAAGGACAAAATGCGGTAGCCGAAAAATGGAAAAACAATAACCGCGAAACTTTTGCTCTTTTAATCTCTTTTAAAGAGGAACACAACAGAGGCAAGAACGGAACCTAAAAAAAATTGAGATGAAAACGAAGGACAAATGGGTGCGAATGGACAGGAAGAACAATGCCACAGAAAAGGAGGAAAGACAAGTCATAATAAGAGGAAGAACGGAACACATGAAAACGAAAAAAAGATATAAAAAGAGTTGAAAGGATTAAAAGACGTGAACAGGGACCAGTAAAAAAAAGTGGACAGATAAAAAAAGGGACAGAGAATGGCAAAAGTAAGACAGGAAAAGAGAAAAACGGGGGAAAAGGAAAGAAAAATACGAAAAACTGTGCAGAAAACCAGGACTAAAAAGTGCGAAAACGGGACGGAAAGAACGGAACAGAGAAAAAGGACACAGCGTGCATAAAAAACGGTAAAACGAGGGAGCTGAGAACGGAGAGCTAGGTCAATAGAGGGAACAGAAAAAGAAAAAAACGGACAGAAAAGTGGGAAAACGATAAAGAGAGAAAACGGGACAAGAGGAGACGGAACGGAACAGATAGCAAGAGAAACCAAAACGGAAAAGAAGAATAGCGAGGGGTAAAAAATCAATAAAAGAAATGAGAAAAAACGAGAGAACGAACAATCATATAAAACCAGAAAGACGGACAAAAAACGGGAGTTAAAAAAATAAAACCGAGGAGCAAAGAGGAAAAAAACAAAAACAGAATAAAAACACAGAATCCAAAAGACGGAAACGGCGCAGACAAAGATGACAAACGAGAAAGAAAAGTGTTAAAAAAAGGTATACGTAAACTGGAAACGAAAAAAAGAAGAAAAGGGAAGACTGGAAAGAGGAAAGAAAATAACAATAAATGAATAAAAGGACTGCAAATAACAAAAACTAAAACAGGAAACGAAGAAAAACGGAAGCAGGAATGCAACAAGAAATACCTGGCCGAAAAGAAGGAAAACGAGAAAAAGAGAAAGAACAAAAACAAAGAAAACCAGAAGATGTAAAACCGGAACAGTAAGTGGAAAAGAGCACTGAAAAAGAGGAAAGGCAGAACATAAAACAAGTAAATGTAGGAATAAGACGAAAAATGTGAATTTTAATGTTAAGTAAAACTTTAGGTCCAATTTTAGGTCCATATCCGGTTTGCAGTAAAATTTCAAGATAAAATTAATCCAAATTCAAGTTTAATTAAATGTCCCACGTCAAATTCGATTCTCGGTGCAATTGCAAGCCCGATTTTAAGTCCAAGTTCAGACCTAGTTTATATCTTATTTGTAAGTTTAATTTTAGGTCAAATGTAAACTCAGATTTCGAGTCCAATTTCCAGTCCAATATCACTTGTAATTCCAAGTCCAATCTCAAGCCCATTTTATATCCAATTTATGTCCAATTTTAAGTTCAGTTTCGATACTAATTTGAAATACAATTTTGGGTCAAGTTTCAACTTCAATTTCGAATAAAAACTTCATTAAACGGGCATCAAAGTCATCCTACAATGACTCCCGTTTTTCCAGGCCAAAACATTCTTCTGAATGCCCCACCTATTGTTTGTGTCTGGACGCGCTAGTGGAATCTTAAAATATAGAAAATTGAACCGAATCTAACAATTGAAAACATCTAAAGTGGAAAATGAATTATCCTGATAAAGTATAACACATATTGAAAGATCAGTGAAAGCTGGTCATCCGAATTTATAACATTTTTTCAGTTTTCCCCGTATTCACGTAGCGGCCTGTGTCAACATGTTGGTGGCCAACTTTGGCATATCGTGATAAACATATGTTTGGTCTTGTCGACAAGCTGTAAAAAAAATATTGCAGCATTGACCAAAACCAAAGACTTGCAGTGTAGAAACGTACAGTTAATAAAGACTTCCCCCCATCGAAAACATCAGCCAAACCTAATTACATAATTATAGGAAACGGTTATCGTCAGAACACGGCCCAACAATCTGAACTCGTTTCGTTTCTTAAAATTTGCAGTCACACTGTAACGCCGGCCGTAGTTTTGAGTTAACAGTACAATAGGTCTCTGCAGAGACTGCTGCAACCACATGGCGACCGTGATGCGCGGTTCCTCCTACTTGGAACGCAGCACTGCACCGCACCGCACCGCGACGACGAGATCGTGCCAGATTCACACCTTTTAACAATTCAATTCCCTCCGGCCGTCGGTTGGCTGGCCCGGTCGTCCCCGTACGGCGGCCACAAACCGGACCGGCGAACCGCAAATAGGGGCCTTTTAGCGAGATTGCATTTTTATTATGCACTTGTTTTTTGTCCTCCTCTCTCTCTGTCTGTCGCTCCCTTGAGCTACGGAAGCAGAAACAATGGAAGAGCCCCCAAATAGTTTTAATAAGATTTTTATTGATATTGATACGGACGGGACTTACACCGTGCAGTGGGCATATTTGCAAATTGCAGCTTCATTTCCATATAATGGCAAGCCACGGCCAGTCGGTCCGGGACGCGAACGAAGGAAACGATTTTTATTCGCGCTTCACTTACCCGGTACGGTTGCTTCTGTTTTTCTGTTCAGAGCCTTCGTGTTTTTTCCGGTCATTTTTGTGTACCGAAACCACCACCGAAACAACGGCGTTGAATTTTGTGTGCGTCTCATGTTTTTCGAAAAAGGGTTTATCCTGCTTGCCACGAAAGTTAGTCGTTTGTAGCACCAAATCTTCAGCCGATCTTCGGGCAGGAGAACGAATGATTCTCAGGGCGGAGGAAGAACAAACTTTTCGTCTCATTAAAATTCCTCGGTTGGTGAAATACAAATTCAACGTGTTTTTTTGTTTCGTTTTCTTTCGTTCGGGTGCAGTGGTCTTTGCGCGCGTTTTCCGAGGGGTACAACGTACAACTGAGTTTGGGCTGCAGCATTCTTCCGGCTTAACAGCTTGCTTGCTAGGATGATCCGACGGGCTTCAACTGGATTTGTCAGCCGAAGCCGAGAGCTTACCGTGGCAGCAGAGCAGTCGATCGGCATACGAATCGAAGACTCAAAGCGGGCTACTTGGATTGTCACTCACAGAGGTAAAGCGATGTCTTCCATTCAGTGACGCGGTTCGCTTTTGGGGTTGAAAATATTTCAAATTTTTCTCCCCAGAACCGGGATCGGGTTTTAATTTTGTATGGCGACTCGCGTCCGCACCGAAATGTGCACACCGTCAAACGAAAGTGGGAAAAATGCTCATTAAAATTCCTCGCGAATTCAGTGTGCCGAACCGAGCTCAGCGATAGCGGTTGACGTGTGTTCTGTCGCAAAATACCTTTACGATTCGGTTTGTTGTTGTTTAACTTGTGTGTTATTGGGATGGTAGGGAAACGAGGAAAGCGGCTACATGCTGACGAAATATTTCTAATTGATCGGTTTCCCGGGAGTTGTTGGTTGCTGGTCGGCGCGCTTGAGTTCGGTCTAATGGGTAATTGAAGTCAATTACCGAAGGTGGGTTCGATTAGGCTGCGGCAGCGGTGTCAGTCAACTCTGTTGATGCAGTTTCAGTTCTATGGGCTGACAGTCTATGCGCGCACTGCGAACCATGCTGCTCGATTTCCATGGGAACATAAAATACCCCGAACGGAGAGCCTCATCGAATGTCAATAGGATAGTTCTGTTGACGTCGTCGCTAACCGATTGCGCAAAGAAACTGCCATTCGGGTCCTCAAATCACTTTCTCCACTGCCAAAAGGTGGCGGAATTTGCATGGTTTACCGCGTGTACAAATTCGAGCTGTCAGTCGCGGCGAAGACGCAACAATGGCGTGACAAAATCGCACAACGAATCCAATTATGCAGATAAATGTGTATAATTTTACGACCAGAGATTTGGAATTCGGCTATATTTGGGGAAAAAAATTACAATAAAAATCTCATCTGTTCCCAGTACCATCTACTGTTCATGTTGGCTCATCCGCGAGCCAACGAATTCAAGACGGGCGGCGAAAAAATGAACGACCAACGCCAACAGCCACTTTTGATTTATCACCAAAGAATGAGACGCGAAAATCTCGCACCGAATTTCAAACCGGTTTGTGACTCGTCTTCAGTCTTGGTCAGCGGCGATTCGCGCCATATAGTAAAATCGGCATCGGCCACGATGATGCAGCTTAGAGAGGCTCCGGTTTGAGAGATGTTGACTGACCTAACTGACACACTTTCGGCTTTGATCTTATCAGCGAAGGCAAGCGATTTGTTCATTCGGCCGCCATCATGCCATCGAAGCAGGCGCGTTGCGAAATATGCATCAAATGGCGAAAAAGATCATTTCAAATCAAACGTCATTCGGCTGTATATGTGGTGCACCACAAACGAAAGACGGAAAATTTTCAACCGGAACCATTAGTTGGGGTGGCCCTTCATCTTGCAATGAGACTTAGCCTCTCAATTAGAGGTACATTTAGGACTTTCCCCCCGGTTGAAATCTCAATCGTTTCCCATCACACCTGGTCGAGAGGGCAACATCATCGATCGACGGCAGTCGAAGATCGAACTGCAGTGGCATCAACGGCAGCAATTAGACGATGGATTGATGTTGAGCTAATTATTACCACTATTTCCGCCACTTTATTGCCTCTTTCGTCCGCGATTGACTCTGCGGAGGAGCAATGTGTACACATACATATTTTTTATTGCGCCACAACACCGTTTTCCATTACCATTTTTCAATCCCAGCCCCGGTAAGACGCGTGTGAAAAAAGACTTGCGGTGAGTGCAGGCGAAAAGAGAAGCTGCCACCGCAAAACTGCATGCGCTAGACCGCATAAACAAGCAGATGATCGAGAAATATAACAGTAGGCTGCGAGATTAGCGTAGGATCAGCAAGAAGCTACGAAGTATTAAGATACCGAGTGGCATATTGAGTGGAAAATGCGAGCCTACACCTATTCTCAAGCTGTGCCCAAGTCGGTACGGCTCAGCTGGCTCAACGTAGGGTTTCTTGACGTGCCTCGCGGGGGCCTGATGCCACCTTCCGCCAGGAAGGAGAAGGTGGCACTACTGCGCAATCCGATTTGGAAGTGCACATCAACCGCAGACGACTAGATCTGCCAAGCTGCCGAGCGATACTTATTTGAAAAATGATAGCTTTTCGCCTCCTCGTGCCTTCGCCTACGGATCATTTCTTTATTTCGCACAAAATTAACAGTGTTTCCAGAGCAATTACAAGCGATTCACGACTTTTGCCTCGTTCATTACGACGACCGGAGCTTTGATTTGCCTTTTGTGGCAGGCAGGCGCGCGTGAGACATCCGAAACCGGGCTTGGCGCTACGCTTTTGCCATGGAAAGCGCTATGAATATTCAGCTTGTTTCGTTCTTCGACTTAGACACCGACCGACGAGATGCAGCTTCTACCGACTGGTTCGGTGCACAACCGTATCAGATTTAGAGACTCTTTTGACGCTATCAATCCCGCCAGTAGTACCTAGTGCCGTGCAGCGCAGCGCAGTGCATCGAAGCGCTTAAGCTTCTCCGGCTGCAGCTGCATGCAAATCCTCCGTACATCATTCCGTTGCATCGCGTCAGCGTGGTATGCCGGTGAAGTTCAAGTTCTTTTGCTGCGCGCCAGGAAGCCCAAAAACGGCAGCAGTCTGGTGGGATCTGCCGCAGAATGTTGTTAGTTGCGTTGTAACGATCATCAACCAACGATGGTGGTAGCGTGCATGCAATTTTAATATGCAAGCTTGGCTGCACGAGGAAACGGCATTTTTCTTGTGGGTTCAACGTTATTTTTATTCACTCAAACACTCGCACACATCAGATACGAGGAAGGTAGAAGCGTATTAATTACAGAAATTTAATAGAAAATATGATACTTTTATGTGTGCTTCGCTGGAGCAAAAGCTGTTACTAAACACCGGAGGGCCCAAGCGCGAGGGGTTTCGAAATTGCTGCAAGCATTTGATGATGAGCCCATCGTCAGGTCAAAACGATCGAGATCGAGATCACGAACGATCGATTGTCGAGCTGCAGAGTGCAGTGCAGCAGATGCAACAGCGTTTATCGGTGCGGTTGTGCTTGTGCTTTGCGAATAGTAGCATCGGGAGCAGCAGCTGAACACGCCTCATCACTCATTCCGATCCGCAATTTGGAGGTGCAGTGAATACGTAATGATCCTTACCGGATCGTGAGAACCTTCTGCCGCAAACCAGAAAAAGAAGAAGCATAATTGGTTAATTCGATGCGTTGGCAGCGCGGCTTGCAATCGGAAGCAATCGAACATATGTTTTGCAACTATGGTCCTCAACGAAATCTTTCGCCCGAAGGAACTAGCTGTGCACACAGCGCGCGCAGGTGGTTGTCGCTTTCGATCATAAATATTCATAGCCGCAGCACCCCAGCCCGACAGGCAACCCAGCGGCGGTTCCTTTCCTGGACAGGATCGTGGCCAACCGCGTTGGGTTCAAAGGTGAGATGCAGATTCGTGACTGCCACCACCACAACGACCAGCAATTCGTCGAGAAATTGCAACGAAATCAAGAAGAAGAAAATACCATCGCACACTTCCGAGAACAACCACAATGTTAAAGCTCATCAAACCCCGTTCAGTCTGCAATCGGAATCGGTGTGCCGTTGTTTCGCTTAGCCTCAGCTTCAAAATCTTCTGTTTAATTAAGAAAAATGTGCGGCGAAACTGCAAAGAAATGCCAATTCTCCGGTTGACCACCTTCCCGGCATTAAATCTGCTACGAGCAAACAATTCCGTCACCAAAGAGCGAACCAGCGAAACAGATCTCGCGCGCATTAATTAAAATTCCTTCCCCGCGGTTTTGTTGGACCCTGCGCGCGTCGCGGTTACATTAGCATAAGCCAATAGCATCACCGGTCCCGGGGCCTTTGGGAACCTCCGAATCCTCAGGGAGAAACAAACAAACGAAAAAAGAAAAACTTCTGCTTCCTCTTCCTGCGCACGTCGTTGTCGTCATCGCTGCCGTCGTCGTCAACCGCGGTGCGGTCTTATCGGAATCTTTCGATCTGTGCAGATTTCGGTTTCTTTATCTGTTGTTGAATGTTGACGGTGCTTTTCCTTCTGCAAAATTCCCCCCACCACCCCTCTTTAGTTCTCCGGTACCAGGTTAATTTTGGAGCATAAATTAACCGGTTGGAATCTATCTGCCGGTGCTCATCTTAAGTGGACACTTTCTTTGTTGTGGTTGAGTTTGACTTTTCGTCACCCATCATAATCAAACTCTTTTGTTTTGTCCTTTTGGTTCTTGTCAAGGTCCTTCTAATAATAATTGGTCTTAATTACCAGTATTTGCTGATTCATATAGCTGATATTGCTGGATAGACTGTTAGCTTCATATACAATTTAAAACTTTCAATCGTTGAAAATTGTAGTTTTTTTGCTTAACGCAAAGCAGCTATTTGTTAACAAGAATTTTAAGCTTTCTGTAAAGAATAATCGGTGTAAAACTTTTTATCTGGGAAGTAATAATTACTGCAACGATTCCACTGACTGTAGCAGCAGCTGGCCAAGGTTCAAGTGACCTAGTGTATAGTGAAAAAATTGCGGAAATGTAATCTAAAATTATACATTGCCAGAACAACATGGATTTGTCCCACCAAAATCCACTTGATGAAGGTTCAAAATACGCCTCCCTTCACATTTTAAATCCTGAAAGGTCTCTAAATACCTTGCAACATATTAAGGTAAGTGTTCTTCAGTTGTCAAGTTGAAAAAACTTTCTCGTATTCCATCCCTCCGTTTGAACTTTGCTGGAGAGAGGTCATTAAGCTAGCCTTGCATCATTACAAGTCGGCGCTGAGCAAGCAAAACAACATCGTTGTTGGCAAGGTTACGGTCGGTCATTTAGTTGCTCCATTATTAGAGCAGGAGGATCTCAGGTCAGGGTCTACTGTCAATAACACTTCACAGCTTGCTAGGATCTCGTCCGCGCGGCAATGAGAAACAGTAGCGACGACGATAGCATGCACTTGGTCTGCTACATGAAGCTATCATGCAATGCCCTGCACGAAAATATCTTGTACCTACGTGCGGCGTTCCGCTGGGATAGAGTAGGTTATTTGCGGTTCTTTACGCCTTTGTGAACTGATATTTTCGTTGTTTCAATTAAGCATTTGTCAATTTCTGGCGGAAAGAATGTCTTACAGTTTCTGAAAAGCCATAGTTTGGAAAGTGTTGGTTGGATCCACTTGTTGGATCGGATTGCTTGAGGAGCAATCCGCTACAGGCGAACCGGTCGCCTATATTGCCCACTGGGTTCTGCAGAAGTCTCCCGTGGGACCTGACCGACACTATCGCGCGAGGCTTGTTTTAATGAACCAGCTAAGGGTGGCATTAGTTGAGAGTCCTCTTACAGTTTGGCAATAGACCTTTAGGCGATGACTTCAAGACTTTGTAGCCGTCCACAGAAGATCACAATACAGTTATACCTCGATAGTACCTACCCTCGTTAGTACGTACCCTCGACAGCACGTACCCTCTAAGCAAAACAAAGCAAAGCCTAGATGCTATATTCCGTTGTCGAAACTTGACCTTCTGTTTTTATACGACAGACTTCGCAGCCAGCTGTTAGACTGCAGGACAATTGCAGGGCCAGTTGCTACGATCCTATTGACTCTAACAGCCTCTCCCAGTCCAGATTCGAACATACGACGACTGTCTTATTATGCCAGCATCATACCTCGAAGCCAACTGGGAGGCAAACTGTTTTGTACATTATTGAAAAACCATATTTTAAATTCCAAAACCTAGAATAGTAGATCTTTCATATTTTTATAGAAAAATAAGAACGTATTTCAAAAATTTTATCACGGTGGCACACACTAGATACAATCCACAGAGAAGCGAACTTTGTACTTCCTTTGTGTTTAAAATAGCGACAGACCACTTATCCGGCCGAAGGTTCGATTCCCATGGATGCTGCGCGGTTGTGTTCGGTCTGTGATTGTTTCAAATGCGGAGGCGCAGCAGCCTTCCAGAACTGTCGACCCGCGCGTGATTACAAATCGTACACTGAAGTTGAGTTGAAACACTGGGGCTGACACCGTTGTCGCTCACCTTATTCTGTCGGACACGATTCTCCACCCCGAGACACCTCTACACCGCGTAGTGGTGAAATATTGGCCATCAAATTATAGACCTCTTAGTAGGTACTAAAGATTAATCTGTTTTGCATTTGATTGCTTTAACATCTGCATAAGGCTGCTGCCGCTCCGTACTGGTTGTACAACCAGAAGCAGACTCCCGCCCGTTCGGGAGGGTGCAGCGAAGGTGGTGATTATGATGGCTGCGTACCATTTTGTAATTGTACTTTTTTACAATGCAAGCCAGGCTAGAGCTGGGCGAGGAAAAATAACATTCCCAACCACACAAACCTCTTGCTACAGTTTCCGATCCACTCAACGGGCAGCAAAACAAACAGCTGAAGCTTACCACACGCGCTGAGAACTGAGAAGGGTCTCGTCTTGAGAGCTTCTCGAGTTTTTTTTTCTTTCATTTCAAATATTTTGGTGGAAAATGATTCTCATTCTTTACTCTCGGTGGATGCAAAGTAGGCTGGCAGCAAGAATAACAACACCGGTCAAAAATAATGAGAACGTCATCGAGTGGGAAGCTTAAGAGAAGTAGTACTTACCTTCGGATGGGTTGAAATTATATCAAGTAGGACTTGATCTGCTGCTTAATCAGCTCGTGTCTGCCATGCCGATTCTGAAGGAATCTCAAGCAAAAAAAAAGTTCTTTCAAATACTACTTCAATTTTTTTTTCTTCATTCAATTTCAACCTTCAATACGTGGCCTTTTCCGTGGGAACCATGCCTGAAAATAAACAAGCGAAGTAAAGAGAAAAAAAAATTAATTATGTTACCATAAATGTCACAACACACACAACATGGTTAGAAAATATTTTCATCATCACCTTGCCAGCTTTGGCAGTGCCAAGCTTGGATCGAAATCGCCGTTGGATTAGATGCCACACTTCTTCAATTATATTAGAGGACGGATGGTCGATTGCATCGCCGCAAACCGGCATCATCGGGAATCGTGAGCCAGTGATTCTGCCAGTGCCAAATTGGACGACAAGGCGAGATCGCAACATAGTTGGCGGTGAGATTTACGCAGCGGGTGGCGCTTTGTTCGGTTGACGTTTCGAAGTTATTGGCAGATATTCTGGTGCCCATGGTCTCGAGTTGGCTTGAATTTCGGCAGTCGAATCAAAGCAAACGACGACGACGATGGGAAGTAACGGAAATCCCATGCAGAAGCCACTTGTGCCGATGATGAATAATGAATTAAACGTACTTAATCGAGCATTCACTCGTGTTTCTTTCTCTGTTTCCCTTCCGTCGTGTGAACTTGACGATTTCCCTCTCCCTCTCTTTCTGAAAGGCGACGACGATCATTCCACCGGTCATAAATTCGCACCATCATCGTCATCGTCTTCAACGCCATCGTTTCGGTTGGAGTCCGGGTGAAAATAGAGAGCATTTTAGGAGAGGGGGAAATTGTTATTGTTACACTTTCAATGGATGCCAACCGGCCAAGCAAGCGAGCAAGCACCAGTCACTCAGTCGTCAGTCAGTGTATGAATAACAAATGAGGTAGCCGCGAGCTTCTGGATTTGGGTCTTTATTCAATTCGGTGGTGATGATGGTGTGGTCATTGGGGGTCAGTGACTGACGGACACTTTTTGATTCTAACCTATAGTTTTCTCACAGTCAACCAGCAGCCGCGCGCGATGACCGGTTCGGGTGGATCAACGCCTGTGGAAGGCGTGAATTAATTCCTCAGGTGAAATCTAAACCACGAATGATCTCCTCGCCGGGAATGAAGCTGACGGAGATTGCTCAAGCTTTTAAATAAATCAACAAATTGACGAACAAGCGAGTGATAAAAATCTTGTTTTCCTGCTTTTCAGCTCCGCGCGTCGATGAATCAGTGACAGAGTGTGAGGTGTGCGGTATTTACGTTTCGGTTCGGACCTCGATCGACACCCGTTGGAGGTGACGATCGAATCCACAGGGCACACAGTGTGCTCTCGATCATACAAATTCATTCATAATTCGATCGGTACAGTGGTTGGCAGAAGACCTAATAATTCGGGGTTCAGAGGGGGGAGGCCAAAATGGTCACTATCTCGAATCGCACGTGTTGTCAGCTAAACCAGACGACGAAACGTAATTTCTAAGTCAACCGTCCCGTGGATGAATTCTTTTTTATGTCTTGTTTTGTGATCTTTTAATGCCTAACCTTCCACATTCGGATGTCCCTCGCGTCCGGCGTGTCATCAGCTGCGAGACATTAGAAATTTACATTTTTTTTCGTTCCAGCGACTGTTCGGAGAATGTAATTCAATTTAAACATAATGTCGCCGGTCGTTCAGTTCTGTTTAGTCTCTTATTATTGCTAAACAGTTCGTCACAATAATAAAATAAACCACGCCACAAGAAATAGGAAAGCGAATGACCACAAAGCAGCAACAAAACTATTTATTAACGATATTAAAGCAAGTCAGGAATGGTTCCGCTTATCATCGCGGTGATTCTGAGACCTAATTTATTGACGCTTGTTTTTTGTTCTGTTGTTGGACGCTAGTCGGTCCGAACGCAGTAGGCTTGTCGAGCAAAAGACGGGACAAACTGTTGACAGACTTCCAGCTAGCACAAGTCGTTCGCGTTCGTTCGTTCAACGGTCACTCCGTTTTTTTTTCTTTTTTCGTCGAAAAAATTTAGAATATTTTTAGACGACAACCTAAGCTACGTGGGTGGGCTAATTTATACTAGATTCGGGTTCGCGTTAATTAGAGGCGGTTCTTTAACCCTACTATCAACAGACTTGTCTTATTTTCTGTTGAATTCAACATTAATCAGTGTTTTTTTTTCGAACTTTCAGAAATCGTTTACCCTGATCCTACAGGCGTTGGATATGTACAACGAGTCCTATTCAAGTGAGTATTTAATTCGCCCGTCTGTCGGCACGAAACCACACCAAAACTTTTCCCCTCTGCGACTGCTACTGCCGCGAAGTGAGCACATTTTCCCACACCTCAATCGACTTCTGGACCAGCCAATGCCGGCGTCAATTCACCCGGCACGATTTTTCACCTTCGACAGGCAAAGTGTGAACCTCGAACCGAGCACGACCCGTCGAAGAACAGTGGTTCATATTTGTATGACCGCCGATCGCCATCCACCGAACGGAGCAGGGTGCGAAAAACACATGCTCCCGTTTCGCGCGATCCTTTACACGGTGCCACCGGATCGTGAAAAATTGTAACCTCTTTCCCTACCGGGCGCAAGTAATCCATCACCGGTTTCGACTGCACGCGAGCGAATCTCAGCGCGCCCATACTCTCGGTCGACCCGGAACCCGGCAACTGGAACGGATCGGGTAGTTCTGCGCGTAGTTGCCCTAGGTAGCACCGGCTTGCAGCTCCCGAAAGCTGGCGACCGTTAACTGAAAAATTAGCATAACGATCTCGTCTTGCGCGCGCTCCGTTTCGGGCAAAGCCTCTAATTTGTATCCTCCCGACTCGACTGGTTTCTGCCAAACGATGCTAATTAAAAAACTGTCTTAACTAGAGTCGAGTTTTCGTTTTTTTCCTCTCTCCTCCACAGTATCCGACCGGCTGATCGAGGAGACATCATTCTCCGGCGTTATCCTACCCTCGCACGAATGGAATACATTAGATCACACGGGGAAGAACGCCCGGATCACCTATCGGTAAGTTCCACTGTTTAAGCCGGTAAACCCATTTCATAATCGTTGTTTTTTTTTACAAAATCCACTCCAGGGTTCGGGTGCAGTGTGCGGACAACTACTACAACACGACCTGTACGACGTTCTGCCGGCCCCGGAATGACCAATTCGGCCACTATACCTGCGGCGAGCAGGGCAACAAGGTGTGCCTACCGGGCTGGCAGGGCGCCAACTGTGAGAAAGGTAAGCTAATTCAGAGTATTCGCCCGCACTGAGACAGAAAACAAAACCCAACTGTCTACTGTGATCGATCAGCATTTCGTCCAAGACCTCAGCAGTGACCTATGAAAAGAGAAAGCCTCACGCTCGATCAAACATTTTACCTCTTGATTGATCTCTGGATAACGATTTGAGCTCGATGTTGTTTTTTCGACGTTTATTTCACTAATTTCCTAATTTTATTGCACCTCGCCTCAGCCCACACAGATTGAAAAAAAAATTCAAAAAACAACTCCACGCTCGTGTGAGTCCATTTTTGCGTAATACAAATCTTCTTGTGGAGGGTCATCCACGATTCACGCGACGCTCTGCGGCGCTGCTCATGTTGACCTCTTTAGGATAGATTACGATAGACACCTTCCTCTAACTAACGAAGCTTTCTCTTTTTGTTTGTTTGCTTCCCTGTTTTTTCAGCAATCTGCAAGCCAGGATGCGACCAAATTCACGGCAAATGCGACCAGCCCGGGGGATGCGAGTAAGTATTTCTTGAGTTGATTTCTTTCGCGTTTTTTTAATTAACCCGGAAGCACAGAATCGACCTGACGACCATTAGACGATTGTTAACATCCCCTTGGAAGCTGTGGGAAGGCCAAGGTAGAAGGAACGTCCGAGGGTGCGGGGGGATGAACCACGACGACACTGCAACTCCGCCCTTTGCTGTGCCGTGCAGACCAATCACAGCAGCCCGTGTGTTTTGGTCCCCGGTAGCCAACCGAACAATCGCCCGCTATGTTTATCCATTTTAATACAGCAACTAAACAGCAACGGCACTTGGAGGAAAAACATAAACTATTCAGTCGTGATCTGGAGCGCTATTGGAAAATATTTTCCCGCTTCTGGTTCGTTACCCGCGCGCAGTCACTCGGCGCTGAACCTAATTAGCTCTTTCTTCTATTTTACGATCACGTTGCACCCAGATATTTGCATTCGTCTGTTTTTTTTGCGCTTCTATTTTCCCCGAACCGTGTCGTCGTTTCGGATTCGCACAAACCCGCTCGGCCTGGGGGGAGAAAATCCGTGACTTGGCCCCTCCCGCTTGTCAGGAAGGCTAGCTAAATAGTTTCCTCCGATGGCGGCACAAAGCCGAACATACATTGTGAGCTAACAGTACATATATTAGTCGAAAACAAATAGCATTGTGAAGTTACATGCCGTTTGATGTTTCGGCATTCGGTAGTAGTTGGAGTGTGTATTTTATTCTCCTGCTGGCAGGACGATAAAGAACAGTTGTGAAGGCTGGCGCGAGAGAGCGCACGAGTTGCAGACGACAACGTTGGCTAATTTATCACGATTCGGTAATGAGGGCGCAAACAATAGTGACTTAGTTGGAGCAAACGGTACATCAGCCCACGAAAGGGATGATTTTGTGAAGCTTAGCAGTTTAGACACGACAATCATGTCGTCCAATGGTTCTTGAACCTTTTACTGATAATATACAGGCACAACAACCAAAAAACAATTTCCCTAATATTTGCTAAAACTTTTCAAGTTCAAAAACAGACACTGATGAAGCATGCAAGTCGTAGACGAAATACGTAGCTGTCGCGAATAAAATTAATAGTGTAATTCAATCATGAGTTTTTCTCTGATTTCAACCTTCGCATTTCACTAAGACGCTCAAAACACTTCAGTCTAACACTAAATCCTTGTTCAAGCCCAAACTCCAAATCCATCTTTAGATCCAATCCTGCTGTTTCATCCAGATTCTTCTGAGTCGCTCTACCGTCTTTGCACCGTTGCTCCGATGAATGTAGAATATAGTCATTTTGTACTATCTCAAGTCGCGACTGAACATCCTCGTTAATTACCCGATTCCATTCGTGGAAAAATATCAACGGCAAGTAGTAAAGAACTACAGTGAAGTTTTTAAGTTAGGAGCAACAAAATTGGATCGGGAAAGTCCTACCAGAAACTCAACGCTTCTTGCAAAGGCTTTGTACCACGGGTCGAAAAATGTCAGGACAAGACTAGTAATAAGTAGACGACCGTCAGGTGTCCAAAGCGTGGAAGTAGCACTTCAACGAACACCTGAATGACACCCAGATAGAGAACCAAACGTGGAAGAGGTTCCAGTTCAACTTTATCGATAAGTAGTTAAGGACGCTATCGAGCAGCTGAAAAGCAATGAATCGGTTGAGAAGAATGGCAACGGAGCGAAGCTTATTTAATAGAATCCTGCAAAAAGGCCGTGAATACAGATTTCTCACGCAGCATCTGTTAAGCGACTTCAAAGCAGCATATGATACCATCGATCGCAAAGAGCTATGGAAAATCATGAACGAAAACGGCTTTTCTGGGAAGCTGATTAGACTGTTTGGAGCCGTTCTTTATGCGTTTATCCACGCGTGGCTTCGCCATGATGATGGAATATCACGCTTGCCGTTCGACATAGCGCTAAACCGTGTTATGAACCGAGTGGATATTAATACGCGAACACGATCTCCAACCAATCTAATCAATACATATGTCTTGCCGATGAAATGGACATTGCCGGTAGAGCATTTTTGGTGGTAGCCCTAGTCTAAAGTCCAAAGCAGGGAAGATTGAGTAGAAGCACAAATTACATGCTGTCTGATGGAAGCGAGACCAAGGGACACCGCCTAAGCAATAGTGTCACGATTGATAGTGTAGCCTAAACCTCGTTCAAAGTGTATCCTATACAAGACGCTCATTAGATAGGCTGTTCTATGCAGGCATCAAACGTAAACAATGCTTGAGGAAGATTTGCAAGTGCGTGGAAATTTCGAGAGACGAGTGTTCAGAACGTTCTTCGGCGGTGTGCTCGCGCAGCTGTACGGTTAACCCAGTATTCAACAGTGGGCTAAAGTTGAGCAGATACGAGAGGCAGGACATGTTGCAAGCATGCTAGATAATTACCCTGCGAAGATGTAGTTTGCTTCAAATCCGACAGGACCAGGAGCACAACACAGAGCAAGGTGCAGCGAGAGCTGGTGGCGAACACGAAAAGCAAAGCCTTGGTGCTACATTACGTTTTTGAAATTCGACCTTCTGTTTTTGTTCAACACACTTGCACACATGATTTCACAGCCAGCTTTTCAGAGTGCATACAATTGCGAAGCAAGTGCTACGAACTCATTGATTCAACGGTCCCAGTACCACAGCACGAAGAATGTACGAGAAATTGGGTTTCTGAAGATCAATGAAGCGGTAAGGATCGACCATAAACAGAGTTCAACAAGCGCAGTTATGAAACTCTGGCAACGGGGAAAATTTGCAAGATCTGAGAGACGCAGACGCTACCGGAAGAGTGGATGGAAGGAGCAGTTCATTCCATCTGCATAAAGGGAGATCGGCTTGATTGCTGCTGCATCAGTGTCCAAGATCTTGTTACACCACTAAGTAAGCGGGCTTCGTTGCCACGCTACAATGGGCCAAATTTTCACTATCTGACAGATCGTACAGAAATGTCGTTAACCGATAGTAAAGCAGCATACGATACAGTCGATCAAGCCCAGCTACAGCAGATAATGTACGAATACGGAACTATGGACAAACTGACGGAACTACGGAGAACTCCTAGAAATTGCAGATGATTTTGAGATCGCCAATTAACCGCCAAAAACTGATCGCAGAATTAACACTCAAAGCCACTGAGAGAAAGTCGCACACTCACCTTTACTCTCGTAAGCTTACAGTGCAACCACCAGGAGAATTACCGTAATGGGACTTTTGCTGGCTTTGCAATCCGGAAAGGTATTGTTTTACTCCAGAAATAGTGAAGTATTTTGCCTCTTGAGATAAAATAGTGAATAAAAAATAACCAAAAATATCTGAAAAATACTAGAAGATTGTCCCAGCTATGATTGAGGAAGCCAGCGTGATCCAATCTTTGATATTTTTTACAAATCACGGTAATGTGCAATATCATTCGCATTCAAACTACATCAGGAACTTATTTGATTTGTGGGCTCAAATTAAAAGCACCGAGAGCTCACAGGAACCGCTTTCCAACCAATTAAAAGGTATTTTTAAGCCATTAACGAACAATTCCCTGTTGATTGCTCAGTATTAACCTACATTGGAAATATGCAGCAGCAAAAAGTTCAGCATAGGTTGAAAATTACCATCAGTCTGTCAAATGTTCCGCGACGATTCGCATGACCCCCAGCCCTTCCGAGTTTACAGTCGCTTGCCACGAATCGGTGTCGCAGGTTTTTTCTCTTTCTCTCTCTCTCTCTTTCTGTGATTATGATACAATCAGCTTTCTTCGGCTTTCCGATCACAGAATCAAACATGCATTTTATAGCCAAGCTTCTAGTAGGGACCTACTCCCAGAGTACACCGCAATAAAAATCCACTTAAACGCTCTACCCGCCGTGCCTCCGAGTGCGCGCGCGCATAGAGGCAGTAAAATTATTTCCTCCGAGAAGTCGGTTGTTATCTTCCGTCATTAACGACCGCTTCAAATCTCACCGCACAAAGACCGCTTAATTTCCTTTCGGATAGTTACATCGGATTTTATTAGGAACCAATCATCCCGAACCGGCGCTTGTCGAACTCGTGGTTCGTTCGAGCCGTACCGTTAAACGGACGGCCGCTTTGCGTTGGTCAGTTCTTCAGTTTCTCCCCCTCGATCGATAATAAGGTTAATCGAATCAGGGGACCCCAATCTACTGTTTTCCACGACTCCTCTAGTGTCCGTAGGCGAGTTACGGGAACTCAGCTAGAGTAATCTGTCCATCGCATCCCCATTTCAGCTTGATTTAATTGATAGCGAATCGCATTTTTTTTGTTTATGCTCTATACTCGACTCATTCACTGCTGGCTGAATTTAATTAAAATTAAGCTCCCGCAAGCTGCACGGCAAATAATTCCCTATCCACATTTCCATATTTTTCTTCCGCGGATAAACGTGACTCGGCTTATGAAGTCTACCACCACTTGAGCGGAACTTCGGTTCTCGAACCCACCGAGGATCTTACCCATTTTGGTTTGGTCGGCAGGTAATTAAGTCCATCTCTTTGTTTCTCGCGCCTGATCTCGCAGGTAATTTTGTACCGAGCCACGAAAGACGCTGGCTCCTACCGGACTCCTCCGGGACCGAAGTGAAAACCATTAACATCCGCGAGAAATGGAAAACGAAGCAGCTAATAATAAGTAATGATATGTTTATATTTGTACTTTTTGCCCCCTCTTCTGCTCTGGCCACTTGATTCCCCGACACACCGCTGAAGCTTGCTCGCAATCGGTGGAATGAAAACGTTATGGCGTGCATTACAACCAACCGGCGACGTTTGGCTGCCGATTTTTCCCTCGGAGACTTTGTGCGGATTCGGTGTGATCATTATTATTACTACACCGAGAGCCTCGGTTCGGACGACGGACGGCGTAATGGCGTGCAGACATTAAAACCTTGCTGGGATGTGTTTGAAATGGTTGCAGACCGCGATTCTCGACTGTAGATAATTCAATTAATTCCAACCTTCACCGTAGTTGGAGACCTCGTCGTTGCCCGTACCAGCGGATTTGAGCACGAAATGCTCCCAACAAGGACGCCTACAGCGAGTTCATGTGAAGGTGTGAAAGTTCGGCTACTTTGCTCAAAAGTAGTTTTTTTTTGGAAATCTTTAAATAAAGATTAAGATCAATCAATTTCCAGAGTGTCAATCGAATCGCCGTCTGTCGGTAGCAATTCACAGCTCCAATTTCAGATCTTAATTGACGTCCCGCTAAGCAGCGCTTCGAGCTGTCACTTTGTGGAGCACTACTTTGGACTAAAACGACGCGATTACGTCTATTCGTCCGGGCAATCAACCATCACACACACGCATACATACACACACACACGTGGTAGGAGATCACAATCTCCTGTGCTTCTGTGCGAATTCAACAGCGGCAATGGCAAAAAAGAAGGATCGCAAGCATCATAATTATCGCTTCCCATAAATCAAAAGCACGCAGCCATCGTTTCCTGCAGCGGACGCGCGCGCACGCACGGAGACACAGTCCTTTTACGACGTAATTAATTAATTTAATGAATTGAAAATTCGAACTATTTCGAGTTCGTTAGTTGACGCGGTTGGGATTGTCTCCGTCGGGAGCAATCGCCGCATTTGCCGAACGTGGAATACTTTCGCGCCTTTGCGAAAGTTTGCTAAGAGATGGCGCTGAGATTAGAAGTTATGGCAGACATGTCAATCAATTCATTTGGCGAGGAGAGGTTTTCAAGTTACTTTCAGGTAGTTTTTAAATGCAATTTCCCTCAGTGTATACCGCAGCGGAGCCATGTCTGATTATGCAGCTTCGTGCCCTCTCCCGAAGGGCAACATTAGAAACAGTTAGGAGGCTCGCACTTACTTACGAGTCTCACGTTTTCGTTGATGTTCTCAAATCCTGACCAGCAATGAACTTTGCTCCAAAAGCAGCAGCCTCGCAAGTCTTTCCCCAAGACGGTCGGTCGGATGGACGAACAGAGGACGGAACAACATTTTTCTATAGAATCTTAATTAATCGGGAAATTTAAATTGCCTTCCGTTTGGGGCTGGCTTGTAGCGGTGGCGTGCCTCCCACCGTAGACTTGGTTTCGATTGAAAACCGAACCACAAAACACAGAAATCGGGTTGCAACAACCATATTTCATTTGTTCGCCTCATTGTACGGATGCTGCCTTACGGTCTTCGCCTGCGCCTCCAGCTCCGAATGGAGGCAACTAACTATATGGCCAATGGCATTCTACGCCGTGGTCCAATCGCTAAATTGCCATCTCTCCCGTCCTCTCCACTACAGCAGCGCTAGGGCAAAGAAAAAGTAGTCACAATTAAAATCACGCAGTTAATTAAAAGAAACACCAAATAGGCTACAATATCTGATCATTCTCCCCCTCGCGCTTGTGGTCTCTCGTCTTGCTTCTGCTTTGGCTTCTGCCACCGTTACGGTTGTCCCGTATAGCACACTGGGGTAGTAAACGAGAAAATTGATCGTGTTACAGGCACAAACAAGCGAAATACCTTAATTATTTTATCTGGACTGCTGGCTGCTGTGTGGAAGTGTTTGCAAAAGGTGAAGTGACTTATGGTGACACCTTTCTTCGCCAGAAGGGGGGCTTCTCCAAATTAACCGTAGGGGTCATGTGAATGAAACTAATTGTAAACGCTTTTGTCTCTTAACGGATCTTACTTTTCCCGCACCGATGATAAATGACACCTTTTCTATATAGTTTGTTTCTCCGTGGCTACACTTCACAAATAGATGAACACATTCGTGTGGAATAATAGTTGATAGACACGGGCTCAACTATTTTAATTGTTTTCTGTAGAATTTCTTTCGTCACTACCAACCACTGTCTTAGTAGGCCATTTGCTTCTGCGAATTAATGGATGGTGTGTACTGGTTTTTCTTTTGTTTTGATCCTCAGTCTCCTCGCCCGGTTTCACGGTGGATTTGCATGGAAGAGTGTGAAATTTTCCCCGGTCAAAGTTGCATTATTCATCAATTCTGCTACCGCAGATGCTCTCACGTAGCAATGAACCATTCGTAGGCACAGTACTATCACGGCCGATTCAGAGGGAAATCGACGGAACAGAATTAATTGCTAAATTGGCTTGCTTCTGACACGTCCCATCCACCGTGAAGAATTCTTTCGGTTCCGCCGGACCCGCACCCGGGTAGCATCCAGAATGCCATAACATTGTTTTAATTCAATTCGCTCTGAACCGACACACCGTTGCTTACCCATCCGATCGGTGCTGCTGTGCGGGGCCACGAAAACATAATCTCTCCCAGGAGTCTTCTTCCTTCTTTGAAATGATTCCACACTGGCACTCATCAGGAGTGCCGCGCACGCCGTGGCCCTCCTGAGTTTATTATTAGTTAAGGTCATTATCGTTGTGTTTTTCTTTTCAAGTTCTATTGCTATTACTTTGATTTTGAAGACCGTGCTTCTCACACTCGTGTTGCTGTTTTTTCGGTATGCTCATCCCAAGCTCCGAACCAGCGAGAACGAAAAAATCCGGTAGAACCAGTTTTTGGAAGCCCTTCATCTCTGCCAACTTCCTCTCACTTTCTTCTGTTCGACTCGTTCCTGCAAACGATAAAAGAATACACGTTAGAAACAAAAGATTCCATCTATAATAGATTTGATTACCCCTGCGTAATTCACTATTAATTTTCAATTAGTTACTTCGGTGCCGCCCGGAATTTGAACCTTTCACCGTTTTTTTTCTCTCTGTGTTTTGGTTTCTTTCGATGGCTTGCTTCGATCCGATTCAGTGCACGCCCGGTCCCGACCGGCCGCGGATTTCTGACAGCTCGATGACACTTGACCGATAGGCAACTATCATTATTGTTTGTGCAAACACAGAGTCTGGCCGCAGCCAAACATGTTTACTTTGAAATCTCGCTTCGCCACCAACAGCAACAACAGATAAAAGCCTATCGTTACCAGCATATATTGCGTTTTGTTCGTCAAAATCAAACAGACAAACACAAACAATCAAACAAAGCAAAGAGAATACTTTTTTCTTTTCCTTCTCGAAAGCTGGAAACAAAATGAACGTTATCGGCTTTATCGCAACCAGAAGGGTAGGCTACCGCTGCCGGTCGTCGGAAAGAAGCGTTGCCAACGATGACATTCAACATGACGTCCGACATAACAAAAACGGGGTTAAATTTTGGTGAGCGATGGGTCAAGCTATAATTCTGCAATAACTCCCAACAATTGTATAATAAATTTACGGTTTATCAAATTGTCATCAAATTACTACCATTTCCATTGCGTGGAAGTGACGAGCTAACGAAGGTCTCATCTATCGTGATTGTCGGACGATCGCACGGAGTACGAGCTCGCCATGGTTCGGCCTCGACAGCTTGAGAAGGTAGAATTAATAATAAATGAACACTTAATCATACATAATTGAAGAAGTGAAACATTGTTAAAAAATTTAATTCTGCAATAAATCTTCGACTGGCTGGCTTGCTTCGCTATCGAGTTCGAGATATTGCCGCTTTATGACAGAGCGAAAAGAGTCGCCTGTGCGGGTCCAAGCAGGCCTGCCGGAAAAAGCAAACACAAGAAACTTCGTTGTTTATGTTTGGAATGCTTTCTTCTTTTGCTGTCAGCCCGCTGGCTACAGCTACGGAGGCATTGTTTATAGTTCGCTCGCAGTCCAAACGAAATGGGTCAATTGGTTTTTGCTCGTGGGTTTCGTTAATCATTATCGACCTGTTCGATCTCCGACTGCAAAGCCTGACTGCGAGACTGACACGGACTGAGCGTCCGGATTGTCCTTTCCCTTTTTGTCGCCTAATCAAATCAAAGAACGAAATTAAGTTAGCCTGCCGCCTTCGATCTGACATTTGCCGTGCTGTCACGAGTTCGGATTCATTGCCGCTCGTTGGAATCATGAATCATATCGAAAAACAACGCGCTCCGATGCCTGCTATGATCGGTCAATATTTGACGAGTCATTACCCAGGCCTGCTCGGGCCGCATTCAGCCTTCTTTTGTTTACCGGTAAAAAATGGGCTGGCACCCCTGCGCCGCGTTTTGTGCTAGCTGACAGCTCGGTTGAACTCGACAAACAATAGCGCTCGGCTCAGCTCAAGCCCGGTTCCTTCTTTCTGTTTCAACTGCCTTCTCCGCATTATTGTTTGCAGAAGGTTGAAATTTGAATAAATTCTTCCCACGCCTCGATTTTCGCGTGCATTCTCTAAATTGTCAGACACCGACGGAAATTCGCCGCTTCTGCTGCATTCCGATAAATCAACGATCGAAATTTTCTAATTTAAACAACATCCTGCCCAATGTTGCCCTACCGTTCCTTAGTTAATTATCCACCACACAAAAAACAAAACTGATCGAACAAAATCACAAACCCACTGCTATTTTTGTTGCAACAACGGTGGCATTCCACGGCAACCCCTTGGTACCGTACTATTCAGTATTGTTTGTGGGCAGCAAACAGAAGCCCTCTTGTCCGAAAAATAAACCACACCGTCTGCGACGGCTGTGGCCGGTTGGCGGCTTCGATTGTGCGCTCATCACCGCGCGTCGTAAGTGCGAACCCAAAGAAAAAAAAAAACGATTTTCGAGTGCTTCACCTTGTCACTCATTAGGACCATACCGTCGCGGTGGTCCGCTCGACGGACCACTCACTTAACGACTACGACTACGACGACGACGACAATGACGATGAAGTGTGACCTTCACGTAATCGGCACTAAACGCCAAACACTAATTTTGATTTTTCTTCACCTTTTTTCCAGATGTCGGCCTGGTTGGCGAGGGCCGCTTTGTAACGAGTGTATGGTCTATCCGGGCTGTCGCCATGGTTACTGCAATGGTAGCGCCTGGCAGTGCATCTGTGATACCAACTGGGGTGGAATCCTGTGTGATCAAGGTAAGCTAACTAAGCTCTAATTAAGTAACATCCTCATACCAAATGCAATCGTGCCAATTAGCGTGCTGCCCGATTAATCAGATTCGATTTCGGCATATACAATTAAAAGATTAACTTCAGTTTGAACCGTTTTCATCGCGTGGCCACGATCGGCCACGACTTTTTGCGTTCACTTTTCTCTTTTTCTTCAGGCTGTTTGCCTTTCGCTCATTCGCGTCTGCATAATTTATTAATCGCAAACTCATTAAGCTAAAAAATTGGATCAATTTGGTTCGGATGGTCGGCAGCAAACCGTGCCGAGAGTGTTCCGTTTCGATTCGATTGATTCCACAAATCGATGCAGCCGGGCAATTAAAGCTCCGATGGGCGGCGCTGCACCGGCGTGGCGGCGGCGTGGCAATAAATGTTGCCACACAATCGGCAATCGATCCGCACGGCAAGAGAAGCGGTTGAGACAATATTAAGCGGTTAAATTTCCTTTGCAATCGATGGATTGTTTTGACGTAGGACTACGTCTTACGGCAAGTTTTGAGATAGGGTGTCATTCCAAAAAATCGAAAAATGCGAGCGTCACGAAAAATGAAAGGTTTTGAGCGCTAATAGCTCAGCGGTTTTCCGATCGATTTTCAATATGCTTACACCAATCGATCGGAAAATCTTCTAAGAATTGACCCAAATGAAGAAAAATATGGATTCTTGATGTTGAACTATTGAAAAACTGAAAACAATGAACCTATGTATTACCAGAATTCTCGCTTCGTGATTGGTTGGAAGATTCTTTACGATGATCTAAACCTATACCAATTTGATATCTGTGCTTGGGAAGTAAGCCAAAACAAGTGACAAAGTTTCCTCATTTCAACAAGATCTCTTACCGCCTCGGTTAAACCTAGACCATTTTGATGTCCTTGCTTGGGAAGTACGCCAGAAAGAGTGACAAAGCCCCCTCGTGCCAACAGATTTCTTACGAACGCGATTAAACCTAGTCCAATTTGATGTCTGTGTTAGGGAAGTGTGCCAGAAAAAATGACACAAGTTCGTTGTCCCAACAGATCGCAAATTCTTTACTGCGAGACGATTAAACCTCGGCGAATTTGATATCTGTGTTGTAAAAATGTGCTGCAGCTGTAGTGTACGGTTATAATACGACTCTGTATGAATACGCATGCTTGCCGTTTCATTAGAAGTGTAGTGAAAAGATGTGCTGTTGATAAAATAGGATTGAATTGGTAAAATCCCTTCAACGTGGGGAACCATGGGTAATAAAAACAATCTTTAATTTCAGTAAGGTAGCAGGAAAGCAATAGTTTGTGTTCTTGATTTTGTTAAATTGTTTTCAAATGCACAATTTTTTGAAAATTGAACGTATGCAATGTTACTACTTTGATAAATGTTACATACAACGCATGTAGCATGTATATATGAAGAATCGAATGATTACAAGCATGAATACATGCAACTATCACTACAAAGAGACTTACGTAGTCCTGCGTCACCTATATATGCGGTCGTGTCTTATACACAACCCCTCTGATTTTTAATTTGCACCCAGTTTTTATCGTTTAATTGTATCCAAGTCCAACAGACCCTACCTTTCTGAATTCATGAACTGAACGGATTACACCGACGACCAGTGAAAGGAAAATATGAACTGCCAAACGGCGAATTTGATACACGAAACGAAATTGAAGCAGGCGGTGAAGAGCAAAAAAAAAATAGGGCGAATGAGATTCACGCGCTGCACTCACTCACTGGAATGATGATGGCACAATCACAACACAGGGGGAAAGAAAGACCCGACCGATGCAACCCTATATCTTTCCCCTTAGTAATTCACCTTTGTGTGTTTTTGTTTTCTTGCCCTTTTTTTGTCACTTTACGTCAATGCGCCGCTGCTCAGCCAATGCAGTCAAATAGGATCAATTACAAGGTGTATAAATCAGCCAGGCGCCCGCATTTTCATCTGTCACAATCCTTTTATTGCCGTTTATTCCCGGCGGTTGTCAGAACTTCACAGCACTGATGAAACTGATACCGACCAACCAAAGTCCGGTCCGAGGACCGGTGTTTATGTATGGCGGCGTTGTGAATGGGGTTCTCCTCTATATTTCGGGAGGGGCAAGTCCCGTGTATTTCGAAGATTGGCTTTATGATTTTCTTCGCCTGTACCTATGTGCTGGCAAATGTGCCATCGATCACCCGAATGTGGAACAATAACCGCACAATTTCGTCGAATTTACCAAACAAAATGCTATTAAAGGGTCTTAAATGAGAAGAAAAATAGAAAGAGAAGAAGATTTGTATCGTTTGATTGAGGTTCTGTTTTCCTTCAAGTATAAGTGGACCTTTTCCTGTAGGAAACTTAATGTTGAGTTTGAAGTAAAAGCCAGCGGCAGCTACGACGACGGAAAGGGGGAATATTAACTAATTATCGATTATCAGCCCGAACTCCGTTGCATTGATCCTTGAGCATCAGCATTCGGTTCAGTTAATGCGTGTGATCCGATATGGTCGGTCGCTTCCGGTGAGAACCGATTGGAGAGCTTTCCTGCTCTACAGACATGTTGCATCGCTGCGTTGTCTGTGGTGTAACTTCGATTACGATACTATATGATTTATTATGTAAGTCGAGTCGACTGTCATTTTGCTCGACTGGTCTATTTTAGTATTATAGAAACAGTGCTTGATACGATTTTGTCGAGTTGTTCGACTGAATCGGCCGCTCGGAAGCTAGTGTTTGTTTTGCTTTGGTCGTACCACTGAGATGCTGTGCTGTCAAGTCGAGTCGAATTACTCAGATCGACTTACACAGGGCTGATGCCGAATGGCCGAATTTCAATGAAAACAGTCATAGAAGGCCGAAATATCATTAGGCCGAATCACGAATTTTCTCAGAATGCATTCAATAAAAAACCATGAATTGGCAAGCAGTTAACAAATAACTTTAATCAAACAAAAAACAAAATAAGTAACGCAACTATTTACCATAGAGCAAAAAACATGATGGATAGTCCCCCGCAGAAACCACTGTTATTTAAGTGCATGCATTTTCCTAGGTTTAAGGACTACTAGAGAATATCTCTTAGTTAAGTCCAAACGAGCGGTAGCGAGAAAGAACAGCATATATCCTACGTTTGTGCAGGTAGAAGGCCGTGAATATTTTCGACCAAATATGGCGTTCGACCTTTTGCGATTCGACCATTTGTGTTTCAGCCATTCGTAGGTAATCCCTTACATAATACAGTTTGCGGGAGAAGGTTTGGGGAAGCGAATACGGTACTTGAATCTTGAAATACAATCAAGGTGGGTATTTTAGATCCGCACGTCTGTCATGGACGAGTAAAAATAAACAATAGCATTGCTGACGAAGGACAGGAACATGAAACCTAACGGAAGTAATTGACCATAGAAATTAGAGAATGCATGCAAATACTACACGAATGCATGCAAATACTACACGAATGCATGCAAATACTACAACGAACAACTTACCCCGTACATGGGAATATATAGTTGTGCTGATTTATCTTGAGATAATTGTGTATATTTAATCCTGAGGTGTCGTCATTGTCCTTGCATTGTCTTTTGTTTCCCATCAAATCCTTTTTTATTTTTATTTTCCTGTTTTCTGAAATTGCCATTGTAAAACAGGGACGAATATGGGTACTGGGATCATTTCGGGAAAATTACCATCCCCACACATAATCTACTCTAGGGATTTAACGCGCCCAGTATCGCGTTGCTTTGGAAAAATGTTTCTTATGTGGCCCAGAGACGTTCGTTCGTCTGTTCGTTTTTGGCATCATCATCATTCAACATTTGACGAAAAGGTTAACAACAAATAATGTTCACGCGTACAATCACTAATTCACAGTCACATTAGTTTTGACGAATTCTATACATTTTCGTTTGAACTCATTTACATTGGATTCCCTGATTTGCACTGGTAACGTGTTGTACAGCCTTACTCCCTTATAGAATAGCAAATTTTGAGTACTTGTTCGCAGAAACAATGCCGAATGGATGTCATTTGGTGATCTTGTACCATACCGGAGGATGTCTCTTCCTCGTGTGATCTTAGATGTCAAGTATTCTGGTGCCATGCCCCAAATGAAAGTCCTTCGATCGCATTTCAGGATGAGACGCATAATTTTATTCTGTATTTTTTTGGAGGCGACGCATTTGCTAATCATTGGCGAGAAAAAGAATCGAAGGGCAGAAGTCTATATGAGGTGAAATCAGGGCCTTGTATAAACGAATTAAACTCCACTGTGACAACTCCCTTTTTAACTGACAGAGTAAACCAAACTTTTTGGTATCTTTTTCACTGTGTAGCCAATATGACTGCTAAACCTCAATTAATCATCTATTTAATTTCACCTACACATTGCAGCAAATGATTATCTACAGTCACACACAAATTTTCACAGTTCATTGACTTATTAGTGATTAGCATATATTTGGTTTGTCAATATTTAGCTTCAGTTTTTTGTATTTCATCCATTTAGACAACTACAGTAGATCTAAGTTCAGTTTTTCAGTAGCTGCATTGTCGGAAGAAATAAATATCACAGTATCGTCAGCAAATAAGTTTATATCACAGTATTTTAGCGTTCTCTTTAAGTCGTTAATATATAAAATAAACGGAACAGGACCTAGCACACTACCTTGTGGTACACCGCTTTGGAGTTTGATATTATAGAATTATATTTAGTCCTTTGAGTTCAGCACTCTAGGTAGGACACAAACCATTGTAAGACAGCATATTTTATACCATATTTGTTAAGGGTTAAGGATCAGTTTTGTTCTTGATATAGTTTCGAATGCTCTTCTTAAATCCAAAAACACTGCAATCACATTTTGCTTATCCACCAGGTTTGCTTTCCACTTTGCTAGAACTAGATTTAAGACGCTTTCACAGGAATGCTGCTTGCGGTAGCCAGATTGTTCAGGAACGAGAAGACTATTTATTGTTACGTACTCCAATAACTGTTCTTTGACTACCAATTCTAAAACTTTTTCGTAAATTGGAAGCATGTTTATCGGGCGATTTTCTTCGGCTTTTACCGTTCCGTTGACCTTTCCGATGGGCACTACAAGTGATTTCTTCCACGAATCCGGCACACTGCCAGATGCTTGCGAGGTATTTATTATCTGGGGTAATTGGATGGAACCTCGGTAGACTTTTATCTATGAAATCTACCATCAGCTCCGCTGGTTCTGCCACCTCTTCTACTGATTCATTTATATCCTCAACGCTGCTTACAAAATATTCATTGAACTTCTCCGCAATTTGTTGTTCTTCTCTCACTTCCCCTCCATGCAAGCTGATCGCCTGCGAGAGGTCCACCTTGGGTTTGATCATTTATTTTAGAATCCTGCAAAGCTCTTTTGCGTTTTTTTATTTGTCTCAATTGGTTGCTGTACATGTTCATGTCTAGTTCTTCATAAAGTAGATGCGTACTCGTTGCGGTGAACTTTGTATATTTGTCAAGCTAGGTTGGAGCGATACCGGATGAATTTGGCGTAAGCAGCGTCTCGTCTTCCTTTCTTTTGCACCAATTCCAACGTGTTTACTTGTTTGTGCTTCCGGTTTTCACAAATTTCACCTTCACTCGCATATTTACGCATCTTTTCATCACTTCGTTGCGCTCCTGGTCGTCTTGTTCCTACCGGATTTGAGGGGAACACCACCTTTGCAGGATAGTTGTCCGGTATTCTTGCAACATGTCCTGCCCATCGTGTCCGTCCAGCTTTAGCCACCTTCTGGACACTGGGTTCGCCATAAAGCTGTGCGAGTTCATGGTTCATCCTACGCCTCCATACTCCGTTCTCCTGTACACCGCCGAAAATCGCTCTTAGCATTCGTCGTTCGAAAACTCCGAGCACTCGCAGGTCCTCCTCGACGACCAGGAGGACCAGGTGGAGCAAGATCTGGCGGTGAGTACTCGGTGTCCGAGGAATCGGAGAGCGGTAGCCCTCAACCGAGTTACATGGAGAAACTTTGTTCAACAGGCTTTGTCTTAGGACGGCAAGCCACCTAAGTAAGTGAGTAAGTTCATCACTTCAATGAGACAAGTAGCTTTCTCATGGACGTCATTCAAACTTGTTGCTCTATTCAGATTCCTTCTTACCAAATCAAGTAAGGCAGTACCACCGTATTTTTTTCCAACGTTTAATTTTCACAATACTTTCTTCTACTTTGTTCAAGTTATTATCAAGAGACATACACAAAGTTTAATGGTCAGATATTTTAAAATTCGGTACAACACAAACATTTATATCACAGTTCGAGAATCGTGTTTGACTAGTGCAATGCTGAACCTGTTGTTTGAGTCCCTGCGCTTCAGCGATAAGCTTTAACTGGGCAGCATCCCGTGAATTTCTCCAGTCAATGTTAAGATCACCAGCAGGTAGTGTAAATTTGGATAAATCGACCATTTCTTCTAACCATGAATCTTCCAAAATTCGCAGGAATTTCGAATCGCTATTTCCGGGTGAATGGTATAGTACTTCAAATGACCGGGTTTTATACCGTCTAAAATTTCAATCGCTAGAATCCAATGGCCTGTTTTCTATAAATGATTCGATGTCTTGTACTTGCATGAACATACATCATGACCCCACAAAGTTAACGAAGTTTGTAGAGAGGCCCACACAATTCAGACAGATTATCGGATGATATTCATTCACAAGCTTTGGTTGCTATTGGTTTCATTCCAGCAGCTGTCGTTTTATAGAGAGGACACTCGTGGTTGTATGCAAAATGTCTCGTGCACAAATTTAATTTTCGACTTTGGTTCATCCTGTTACAGTTAGCACAGCCAACTGTCTCCGATTGGCAATCGGCTGTGCTTTTATGGTTCTAACGGCATAGAGCCGGGGTGGTTCTTATTGCTCTCCACTAGGCTAGCTCTTGGGATACTCGTCGCCAATTCGTTTAGCGTCTCGACACACGCAAGTCAGCATTGACCTGGTCGAGCCATCTAGCACGTTGATCCCCTCTATTCCTGGTACCAGTAGGGTGCTTGAAGAGAACGGATTTCACTGCAAGCGTCCGGCATCCGGCATAAGGTCCAATCCTTGGCAGGTTGAGTTATTTTTAGATACAAATTGTGCCTCTTCCTCCGTCTACTGCAGAAACTACCGATCGTAAAGTTTAATCTAATTCGTTTTACTAACAGGACGACGACACTATGCAGGCGCTTGCGTCTGTCAGCGTGTTAGCCGCGATTCTCAACGTGGGTGTTCGGGGAAGGCTCCGGAATAGACTAGCCTCGTTGTTTTTATGTCTTGACCTTGAATGAGGCCAAGCATACAATTAAGTTTTTGTAACGGTAGATTTTACAATTGACGGAGGTAACGATAGAAGACATCATATCTTTTCAAAAACATGAAATATCGTAATTGATCAGTCGGTTTTAATTTGTCCTAATAATCCGAAAGCCTACAATTTTATTTGCAGAATTTACCTTAAATTTCATTGTAACTTCATTGTAAAATAGTGTAAAATTTACAGCGAATGTACCACAAAATTCACTGTTTTTGGTTTTTATTTGTATGGGAAAAAGCCGACAAATTTAGTGTAACAGCAATTAATCACCCACTTATTCGCCGTAAAACTGGAGGTTTACATTCAAATTTACAGTGAAAACAGCAATATTTATGGTAACTACAGTGTAACTTTTACAAAGATTTTCACTGTTTCAATGTGATTTTTCGATGTTTTGTTACAGTGAAATTCAATGTTTTATCGCTATACATTTTTATTCGGGTACGCCTAGCTTAACGTAGATTCAAACCATTAATTTTAACATTGAGTTGATTTTTTGTCCATCACGACTTATCCCCTCCCCTCCTGTAGTGTAATAAACAACGAGTCAGAGACAAAAAAATCCTACCATCAGAAGAAAAACATTATGATGTGGATTCGTCGATTTGTCAATAGCAACTTTTTTGTCATCTAGTTTCTGTTTTCCACTTTCACCCCGGAAACTAACATCCACACATTTTCCTCTTGAAACGCAAACAGTTGCACAGCCTACTCTGACGCCGCCGGGCCAGTCGGATTTTCGACCACTTGTTCACCGCCGCCGTCGCTCATCTGTCATCTCTTCCTGATGGTACCCTTCCCCAATGCTATTTTTTATTACTCACATATGCCGTTCCCGCAATAGTTATACGACCTAATTCAATTACACATAAAATAACAATTAAAACCTTCGGAAAAAACTAGTAAAAGGGTGTTCAATGAATAGAACGCTAAATTAACCGCTCCCTACCTAGCATTCGGCAGTTGCTAGGGTCGTTAATAGAAGGGTTCATTTCAGTGTGAAGTACCCTTTTTCGAGAGCAGGAAATCCCGCTAATCGCGATCGCACTCGTTTGGCTTTACACACGTGCCGTTTCGAGTGTATGAAACCAATACCCCGACAGCCATTAACCAACTGTTTTTCCATTTTTTCTTTCAGATCTCAACTATTGTGGCACTCACGAACCGTGCATGCACGGTGGAACCTGCGAAAACACGGCCCCGGATCGGTACCGGTGCACCTGTGCCGAAGGCCTTTCCGGAACGCGGTGCGAAATCGTCGAACATCCGTGCGCCCCGCAGCCGTGCAAAAACGGTGGCACCTGCGCACTGACCGGAAGCTACGGAATGGGTCGCGACGGGCAGGACAAACTCGGCTCGAGCAGTACGCCCCCGTCGATTATCGTCCGGGGGATGCGGGGGATGAGTTCGATGGGTAAACCGTACGGCCGGGGTGGATTGAGTACGGGTGCAGCGGCAGTCGCCGCATTGTCCGCGAAAGCCAACGGTGGCGTAGAAGGCGGAGGAGATGGAGGCGGTGGTGGTGGTGGTATGGAGTCCAAGGAAATAGCAGCGACACGGCACATTTCGCCACCACAGCCGCTGAAAGATTTCGTGTGCACCTGCTCGCCCGGATGGACCGGACCGACCTGCGAGATAAGTGAGTATCCAAATGCATAGCACATTAGACAATGTAGAAGAGTGTGTTGAATTGGTTCCAAATTTTGTGTAAATTTGGACGAGTCATCAATTTTTTTTTCAAGGCACACACGTTTATTATTTAATCGTTTTTGATTATTGTTTAAACATTACTGACTTCCTCTATTGTTGCCCTGGCAGCAAAGGCAAGGTAGTTAGTTGCAGGGGAATCTGGATGGATTCTTTAACGAACAAAATAGTTTTTTCCTTGTGTTTCTCGCACTTTCCGAACGCCGAAGTCGGCCCAAAAATATTACGGAGGGAAAGAATAAAGTGGATTTATTAGAGATTTCACGGCTTACTTTAGTTTGAACTCGCTGTCGTTTCGTTTCTTTTTATTTTTCTACCGTTCCTTTGGTTCCGTTGGCTTTGGACCTAACCTAGAGAAGCGATTAGCTTGGAGCATTCAGCAGTTCACGAGGGGAAGAAAGCAAAACGAGAGATAATTGTTAACTTTCTTCTTCGACCAAATCTAATCGGAACTCGAACTCTTTGGGAACGGAGAGTGTAGGAGGCTCCATAGAAAACTAAAAATAGGTTTGGGACTGAAGAAATTAGCTTCCTTTTGTATGCAGCAACCTAACAACCTGCATCGTTCAGGTTCAATTGAACCGTTGACAATCACTTTTTAAGGGAATTTGTTCAACAGGTGACACATGACAAATGATGATAGCTTCATCTGTACTGATTATTTACAACACCAAATTCATGATGATGTTCATCCAGTCAAATCGTCTTACGCCGACGGACGCGAAAAGTGATTTGTATCGAAAATCCTATCAAAGCAAGCCAGGGGGATTTCGACGGTTCAGCGCGCGCTGAATATTCGATCAGCGAGGTAATTGATCTCTGATCAATAGCGGCGACGAAATTGATGACCGTAGCGAACCGCATTCGGTGGGGTACGCGTTTCGGGGAGACCGTAACCGATTATTCCGTAGCCCGTAATTATCCTGATTCGCTACGGTTGGAATGGTTACTCTTGGAGTTCTACGAAACTAGAATGGCGCTCCACTGAACGGACGCGGTTAAACCTTTCTTTTTTTTCTTTTTCAGACATTGACGAATGCGCCGAAGGACCGTGCCAAAATGGCGGTACCTGCATCGACATGGTCGGCAAGTTTCGCTGCGAGTGTCCTCCGCAGTGGACCGGCGAAACCTGTAATATCGGTAAGTTTGATAAGTAGGATAAAGTCACTGGAATGATAGCTCAACGCGTTCTTATTTCGTGCAGATGTCGACGAATGTGAAACGAACGTGGCATCCGGACTTGGACCGTGCATCAATGCTGAATCTTGTCGGAATCTGCCCGGATCGTTCCAGTGCAGCTGTCTCGAGGGCTGGGGAGGTCCGACCTGTGCGCAGAATCTGGACGACTGCGTGGGCCGGTGCAAAAACGGTGCCACCTGTATCGACCTGGTCAACGATTATCACTGTGCCTGCGCGGCAGGCTACACGGGTAAGTTGCCTGCCGAGTTAATCGGTATTCAATTAATCAAAACCGCTTGATTGAGTGAGCTGGGCGATCGGCAGTCGAGTAAGAGTTCACGCACGACCCGTGGCGTGTGTCGGCGGGCGGCACGAGCGTTGAGTTGTAAATAGGCCTTAATAGGGTCGTCAAAGAGATGATCACGTGATCGGCCCGATCGATTGCCCCGGGCGGGATGGGATGTTGGACAATTGAACTAATGAAAGACTAATTTGTGTATGTGTGTCTCGTTTTTTTTCTCTCTCATTTTTCCCCAATCGAAACAGGTCGTGACTGCAGCACCGATATCAACGAGTGTGTGAACTTCCCGTGCCGCAACGGGGGCGAGTGTGTCGATCTGATCGGCAACTTCAAGTGCATCTGTCCGCTCGGGTACTCCGGAACCCTGTGTGAGGTAAGTTTTGCCTCCTCCTTCCTCGGGTATCATTGGCTCGCGGACGAGTTCGAACGACAGCGCCCAGGCGGTCGGTCGCTGGCTATTTAAATATTACCTAAAAGCCCATTTAGCTCTAATAGTGAAAATATTTTTCAACAGTCTAAACATTGAATCTTCGTCGGTCTGCTCTGACGTTAATGTATTATTAACAGTTATTAATAATTCCTGTGGGTTTTTTCTCTCCTCGGTCCGCTCCTTCCTCGTTCTCCTGAGACGACGTGTTTAGATGTATAATTCTTTCATTATGATTCGTCTTTTTCCGAGGAACAGCAAGAAGAACGACCAGCAAGACGGACCACTAGAGTAGCAGCAGCAGCAGCGTGACCATTAATCTAAATAAATTCATTCCACTTTTCTCGTCGAGTCTTTTCTTACGCTACGTGATGAAGCCGAGGGGGGCGAGGCGCGCGGCGGGTCGGAGCGCTGCCGAGCGCACAGGTATTCAAATGCCCAAAAATGCGTGACAACTGTGGGAGGAAGAATGGTTGGCTTACGTTGCCGGAGTGCGGCTGGCGGAGGGGGCGCGGTGAAAAGACACCCGCCGCGGATAATCGCCGCACAATGAGCTGAAAAGCGATTGGAGAGCCGCACAGCCTGACGTCTAAATAAGCTTTCGACTGTTCGGGTTTGAGCAGTGTTTAGATTTTGACGTGAATTCGCTGCGGATGCTTCTGCGGATCGCTGCTGACCAACGCAATGACGACGACGGGCGGTTCGAAGTGGGTTTGGGTTTTTCGGGTTTGTTGCTTGCTTGTCGAGCGCGCGCATTTAAGTTATTTTGCACGTGGGGGACGCAGTCGTTGGGCAAAGCCACCGAATCCTGTCTCAGTAGGCCGTTGGAAGTAGACCGATGAAGATAGAATGGCGTCCGGTGAGTTGACTCATTACCTAGAGTTGCTGGTTTGTCCTTTTGACGCAGGACTATGTTTTACGGGAGGGTAGGATGATGCCAGATCTACGGATTTAGAAATTTTCTACGGATCAATTGCTTGTATCTACGGATTTTCTCAAACTTCACAGAAATGGTTGAAAATTCCTTTCAGTTACAAAAACTCACAGGTATGCTACATACAAGTGAATAATAATGAAAGTTTTCTATAGAGTTCTTCTGAAATAAAGAAACAAACAGAATAGTAAAGGTAAACCCTCTTTACTACTCTATTGAGCAGTGAATTAAAAAGGGAATATTTATGTTAATGTTACGACACTGTCAATATGTACTTGCATTTTTCACTTCAACGGGAGATAAAACTCTTCATTTAAATTTTCTTTATTGGAGTATGGCAAAACACGAAACATTTTCATTTAAATGTTTTCGAACATTTTGATAGCCCCCAATACAATTTAAGTAGTGCGGTAGAATCCTTAACTAAGTTCAAGCGAATATAGTTGTTCTTACTAACGGCGAAAAAACGGCAAAAGACGATGAGAAGACTGGCAAAAAAAAATAAAGAAAAGACGACTAAATGATGACGACAAGACACCAAAACAGCAACTAAAAAGTCAATAAAAACGGCATACAGCAAGAACAAAAATACGACAGAGTGATGACAAAAAGATGACGAAAATACGAAAAAAAATAAAATAAAATTACAACAAAAAGACGGCGAAAACGCGTCGAAAAGACAACAATAAGATGATGAATGAAACAGAGCCGTCAAAAAGAGGACGAAAAAAACGCCAGAGCAGTAGCAAAAAATGACAATACAAAACGATGAAACGACCAAAAAATATCTGTAGAAAAAGTGATAACAAGACGGTAAAACAAGGACAAAAACAAGTAAAAAGCTTCAGAAAGGCGATAAAACACGTAAAAGACCACGAAAAGATGGCGACTATACGACAGAAAGATGACGAAAAGACAGTAAAAAGACAGCTTTTGTTATTTTGACAACTAACAGACCATGAGAAAACTGCAAAAATGAACGAGACAGAAAAATGGTAAAACGATAACGAAAAGATGGTTTATTGCCGAAAAAACACAACAAAAAATGCCAGAATAGTACAAGAAAACGTGAGAAAGCTGCCGAAAAAATCAACGAAAAATACCAGAAACAAAGGTCAAAAAAGTACAAGCAGGCTTGACGTAGGACTACAAATGTAGAACAATTCGTCTCCCGGTGATTTTTGTATGAATTTCATGTATAAATGCTCAAGTTGCGCATTAAAGGATTGTGTTCTTACATGTGAGAAATTCATAATTTCGACTCTTCAGATAACTTAAATTGTGGACCTGAAAAGGTCCATTTGTTAATCTTGAATTCTCAAATTTCTGACTCATGATGTCCATTGTCAACTCTCGTCCTTTAGATGGGCTATTGGTGTGAAGATTCACAGTAATGGGAATATCGTTTACCGGACAAACGGTACTGGTAGGATCTGTAATCAGGATAGACTTTTATGTTTATGATCGTTTAGATAAATTTGTCCAACACGTTTTAGTCCGGTAGACAGCAGTCGAAATTAGATTACTTTCGAAGTTCATTGTATTGAAGTTATCCTTGACGTGTGACACAATTAGTAGCAATTCTATTTGGAGACGGGTTCACCGCCACAAATTTAACGTTCCAAAGATCTAAACGGAAGAAAGTTCTTCATGATTTAACAAAACAGCTACATTTGGAAATTTCATTACGATTCGTAAAGAAAATTTCTATGTTTTCATAAATGAATTCGTTCGTCCTAAAAAGGACGGTTTGGAACCTTCAGAATGAAGCCACTGACGTGACTCGAAAGCTGCCTGCCGATGCGTCACCTGCCAAAGCCGCTGACCGAATGACGATGCGCAGCAAAAGGCATAGCAGCCAAAACCATATCGTTCGCTGGCGCATGAGTCGACTGATTCTTTGGTTTGTTGGCATCTCGCTTGGTGAATTTGGATGTCTTCGTTGCTTTATCCGGGGAAGCAGCAACAGCTGAAGCTCAACAATTTTCGATCGGATTCTATAGGGGGTAAATTAAATAGGGGAATGTCGTCGTGGTTGGGCCATCTTTTGGTCCACAAATCTCATTTCAAAAGAAACTTTCGAAATTTAACAAAGGTATTATAATTAGTTCGTGTTTAGACCTTTATATTTACACCTTTGTTAAATTTCTAAAACTTCTTTAAAAATGGAATTCATGGACCAAAAGACGGCCCAACCACGACGACATTCTCCATAATCAAACGGAGCTTAACCCATAGCTCATCTCGTATATATATATATCTGTAATCCATGCTATGGAAGCATTGACGTGGGAGGCAAAAAATTTAAATAATGAAGTAATGAATATTCGTTTAATATTTTCTCAATCATTAAACGTCTGTTAGTGACTGTAAACAGGGAATGTAAACTACTGTGTTGTATTGGATTTTTAGAAAAATTTCCAATCGACTGATACCAATATCTCTAGAATCTATTGACGGATGACTGAGTTATAAGTGTGCAAACTATAACCAGTTTTCGTTACATGTTCCCTTTTCGTTTTTCTAAAGTGCACTCCCATATAGATAAAATAGAAATCAAGAAGGTAGTCCTACGTCAAAAACTACGGACGAAAAAACGACAAAAATAACATGAAAATATGATGAAGATGACGAAAGAAACCAAAACAGCGACAAAAAACACGATAAAACAACATTTAAAAAGCGTACAAACCATGCAAAAAAACAGCGAAAAAATGACGAATAACGGATCAAAAAGACGACGAATTCACAATAGAAAAAGACAAAACAGCAAAGAAAATATTTTGGTTGTCTTTTTTACATACTAGAAGGGCACTGGGTTAAAAACAAAGAACAACGACAGCGACGATGAAAAGCTGTTAAAAAAGCGACGAAAAATGCAAAAACGAAGTCACAAACTGGCGAATAGGATACGAGAGAGATGACAAAAACAAGGCGAAAGCATGTCAAAAATAACGAAAAGACAACATACGAACGACGAAAAGACAAAAAACAGACGACAAAAAGGCGTAGAAGAAGCGGCAAAAAGATAGCGACAAGATGACGAAAACGTAGTAGCGCAAGTAAGCGAAAAGCTGATGAAAACAAAAGACAAAAGGTGACAAAAATACGATGAAGACGCGGAAATAATTGCAAAAAAATGTCAACAACGTCGAAAAGACTAACAAAGAAATACAGAAAAAGCGATGAAGAGACGATTAAAACATAGCAATACAGTGACAAGGAATGCCAAAACAGACTATCAAATGAGAGCAAAAAGACACAGTCAAGAGCAACCAAAAAAATAGACAAAAAGACAAGGCAAAGATGCCAGAAAGCTAGAGGGTAGGAAAAGAACGAACCACCGAACCGGAAAATCATACGAAGAAAAATAAAAGATAAAAGACAGAAAAACATTGATGAAAGATCAACAACGCAAGTCGAAAGTGTAAGTCCTCAATTTAAGTCAAATCTCAAATTTATGAAATGATTTATTTCATAAAATGAAGTAGTGAAGCACAAATGTCGGTAAAATTTTTATTTAAACTAAAATTTGATTAAATTTCGTCTTTTTTTTATTGATTTTGAAACAAAAGTGTAACCCTTTCGGTGATATGCAAGCGATATGCAGGAGGTGCAAGCACTACTTCTCTCTTGAGAAACATAGTTTTTATGCGAAACGCTCTACTGCTACAAACCTTTAAACCTTGTACAGTTTACCGCAGCGTGCATATAAAATATGACCGTAGGTCCGCAAATTGACTCGGTCTACACCGATTTAAAAGCTGCATTTGACCGAGTTGATCACAATACTCTGCTAGCAAAATTGGAAAAACTTGGAGTTTGTTCTGCGCTAATACAATGGCTTCGATCCTAGCTTTTAAATCGAAAGATAGGAAGTCAGCAGTCTGCATATTCCACGAACCTCTCCGGTGTTCCACAGGGCAGTAATGTGGGACCATTGCAATTCACGCTGTTTATAAACGACGTTTCATTTTTACTCCCGGCTATTTGCAGGCGACGTGAAACTGTTCAAGATTGTCAACGATACTGTAGACTGTTTGGCACTCCAGCGAATGGTTGATATTTTTCTTCAGTGGTGTCTCAACAACTTACTAACGGCTAGCACCGAGAAAATTTTTATGTAAACCAACGCATTACGCAACGTTAACGTTAATAGATGAATTATGTTCCGAAGACGTGTCGATTTCTATCTCAAATAGGTAGCACGCAAGACCGTATAACAAAGGTTCCTTTCACCACTACGTGGATTAAATAAGGGTTTTTGTGTGTTTTTATACTGCTTGTTTTATGCTGCTTATTAATAATTGACACTACTATTGTCAGATGATGTATTTTAAAAAAATAAACAATTTTTTGGATTTTTTTTCTCAGCAAAAACATTACATTTTGCAACCAGTAAGAGATGGATAGTCCTATATTCAGTAAAGTTGCATATTTTTTCAACGTTTTTACGATTCTATCGCAGTTCGATTCTGTTCCAGCAATAGACATATTATTTGGTCCAAGTCCACGTACGTTTTGGTAGTAAATCAGCTGCGAATCGGAAGAGCTCAGTTGTACAGAGCAGTTGTCATTGTTTTAGAAGTTAACGCTCTTGTCTGGTCTGAAGATTTGAAAGCCCCGATCTGTACACGAACAGGCAGGACCGGAACGACTGTTGTTTCCTGGCGGAAATAACTTGATTACGCGCAGCTGCGGAGAAAGGTCGTAGCTACCATGATACTGAAGCCATTCCCTGTATAGACTCAAGAACCGGTAGAGATACGATAGTTTTTTAGCCGACATCGTCAAACGCTCTAAAGAGTAGACCGTGTGACTAGGAACCCCGTATTCAATGCGAAGTCCAGTAATTTTTTCAAATTACTTGATAAAGTGGTCGGACGAAATCCGTTGATTTTACGGTCAATTTTTAGATCGCATAACAACAGCAACAAAGCTAACAGTAACCTGTGGCTTAAGTTCATAAAGAAAATTTTTACAATAACCTCAACTTCAAGCTTCGAACAGTTACCACTGGAATGTCCGCTGTCACTTTTAAATCCTCTTCAAACAAGGCTTGCCATTGTTCGTCAAATCACCCCCTCTACCCCGCGTATAAGCATCCCAAAACTTAGCTGTAGAAAAATTCCAAACCGAGAAAAGAAGGCCACAGCCCATATGAACTCGCAGGTCGCAACAAAAGCAACAACAAAGTAGCACCCATTTGTCACCATCGAAGAAAACTGCTCTTTTATTGCATCGGACAATCCGACCGACACAACGCCCCGGCGGAACGCGGAACGTTGTCAGTTCGAAGGCGGAAAAAATCACGTAATTATCGAGCTTATTATCATGCAAAAAAGTGCGCGGTCCATCTCGACATCGCCCGTACAAATTATGCTCACAATATCGCACCGCCGTAAAAAGGCGGAGGAGGACGCGGAGTAGTTCTTCTCGGTTGCCGCTTCAAAGTTCAAACGCGACGACGACGTTGGGTAAACGACGATGACGCGCACGCTGGGGCGGGCTTTTATTGTTCCGGTGAGGCCTGCGCATCTTCGGTTCGTTTTTTTTTGGAAGGATGCATAGAGTTCGAAACCGATTGCGATTGCGAAACGCTCCAAACGGCAAACAATTTTTTCCAACTGACTGTGCTTCTTGTTTTGTTAGGAGCGACAACTGGTGGGCGGGCGTTGTTGCTGTCGTTTCTTTCGAAACTGTCACCATGATGATCGCCTCCTTTGATTTATCACCCAGCATAAAATGTGACACCATTTGTGTGATCGGCTCCGTTCGCTATTGGAGAGAGGTTTCAAATTCCTAATCCGCCACACGTTGGATGTGGGTCAAACGAATAAATTCTGAATTACAAATGCAGTTAAACTTTTAATCAGCCGATCCGCACTTACACGTGTTTAGAGCACTGGATGGTTCTCACAGAATGCAAGTTCTGATTGTGTTTGCTGGTTGCACCAACAACATGGTCGGCTGCAGATCGCGAAACAAGTGGCATTCCTTACACCTTACACCCGCCTCCAGCCGCCCGCTTCGCTACCTAACAACCTCTCCTATCGTGTGCACTCCGTGAACCACGGGAGCCACACACATGTTTCGCAATGGTCGAACGACCGTTGGCTGTGAAGCTTATTACAAGCCCAAAGCCAGGCGAAAGATGATAAAAATGCGAACAATATATTAAATCTTGAAACGTCACTCCAGTCAACATTTCAAACGTTTTGAACTTACACTCGCAGACCGTTTGAACAAGTACGGCACAGGTAAGTGGTGGGTTCGGTGCGGCGGTACGACGACGGCGGTGGATATTCGACGAATGCACAACCTGCGAAACGGCAGCCGCAGCGCCCTCATGTTAAGTGCCTTTTACTACTGCAAAAACTACCAGAGCAGTCCGTCAGTTAGTTTGTCCGTCCGTCCATCGGTTCGTCGCGTCGAGCCGCTCGGTCGCAGGTGAAATGAGTGCAAAACCTCAAACAGGTTTTCCTGTTTATTTTTCTCCTCTAAAAACGAATTAATATCAGGCTCATAACCTCTCTGTGTTTGCCGAGCAACGTTTCGCAGCGTTTTGAATTTATATTTATGTATTCATGAGATCTGTTTCTGTGTTCTGTTGCCTGTTGCTTCTGAAGCTGCGCTGCTGCGGTGCGGTCATCGAACAAAGACGACGAGAATGATTCCTGTCGCTTGAAAAATTCTGGCTGCAGCCAGCAAGAGCTACGGTTGATTCCTTTCACCTTCGGTGAATTTATTCGTTCACCACCACCACACACACTGACACGACTGATCCGGAAGGATTAAATCGATGCCTTCTCGCTGCCGTCCTTGCCGTCAACTGGCATTATTCGAGCTTTTGGAGGAACCTCCTAAAGGAACGTATTAAGTCCATATCTCGTTCAACGGGTGTCACTCATGTTCATGGCTGGGTGTGTAGGGATGAAACCGAGAAGGATTTCTCGGGACGGGAAGTGAGACAATCGGGACAGCTCCACCGAATGGGGATTTGTAAATCAGTTCATAACCGCTATGGGAACCATTCTCTGATTATTATTTTTTTAGATCGAAAATAAGATGAAAAAAAAAACTGCTCAACGACGATAAACAAAATTAGACGGTCAAAACACCATGATATTTGTAGTTAAAGGTGTAGTACCGTTTGGTGAGGAAGAATGGTAGGTTGGACGATATTGCGAAACTTCGACGCGGGGACAAAAATATATTGCGTAGTTCAATCACTGAGTGGCACTCTAACCTACACTCTTTCGGTTCGTGCCCAAATGTTTTGACAATTAAACTATCAGTATACGACACCTTATATTAGACAATCTCACATCTAGTTTTAGATTAAAATATTTGGGCGCAAACCGAAAGAGTGTAGGTTAGAGTTCCACATCCTACTCAGTAATTGAACGCAATATAGTTATGGACCCACATCAAAATTTCGCAATATCATCCAATTTACCATTCTTCCTCATCAAACAAAAAAGATTTATATCTTACGCTACTGGACAATTAACTAATAAACGCTCCTCCACCTTATAAAATGATTTACGTTGGACCACAATAGAGTCAAAGACAAGTAAAACAGAAAAAATATTTGTAGTATTATTGCACTCTTATTGTAACTTTCATTTTTACCGCGAGCGTCAACCGGGAAATTGACGTAAACGAGCAACACAATTGTTACGTGCTGTTTTGACCGATTTTTGTATCCTGCCACTAAGCAGTAAAGGCCATTGAATGGCATGCCGCCAACAGCGTGTCGGTGACACGTTGGACAAGATCACTCCCAACATGCCAAAGCTGATTAAAGGGACTATAATCTAAACAAAAAAACTAGCATCCGACTTCGATGCACGGTTGTAGGCGACTTGTCCCACTTGTTTGTGACATTTTAGACAGAGTGGCTGATGTTCTGCTTGAAATTGCTGACCGCACTTCTTGTCGCTTTCTGGTTTTCAATTCAGGGGCTCGAAAGGCTGAGTGTCATATACCAATCGAGGTTCCAAGAACTCAGGACTTTAGTCGTCTGTTTTTCGGAGATGCCTCGGACCAATTAGCCTGCTATTATTCTCATTTGAAACACACAATTACCTAGCAGATCCCTATTGAATCGTTTCTCGGTCCGACTGCGAAGGAGGCTTGCACCCCCTTCGGTCTTAAAACTAGAAAATAACAGAACGGTTCGAACTGAACCACTTCGACGGGCGACTTACGACTGACCAGAATCGAATGATATCTATTTTTCTAAAGTACACTCAAGTCGCATTTTACGCGCAGGATACGTCCCGCGTAAATCAAAACCGCGTAAATTCCGAAAACCGCGTAAAATCCGAAAACCGTGTAAAAAAACCGCGTAAAAATAGTCGCGTAAAAACCGCGTAAAAAGCGACTTCAGTGTATTTGGTCTTACTCTAGCCTAAAGTAATCGGAAATTTCCCCACCTACTTTGTGTCCCTAATGAGAATCGCTTCCTCCTATTTCGCCAACAGAAAAATTACCTTCCCCGTGTGTGTGCCGCCCTCTTCGTTCCCTCTCCCGCGCGAATTCATTCGTAGGCTTCAAAGCAAGCGGAGGGCGAGAAATTGATAAACAAAGTGGGTTAAGCGGAGAGTGTCTCTCACCTCTCTTCACCTAAATTGGAAGTCGAGAGGCACCTCTTAATTGCCTAAGGGGTGACGTGTCGGTCAATCATGTTTCGCAACACAAATCACAAACGGCTTGACGGCGTGTTTTATTTAATTTTCATTGTTATAAGGTCTGCGGGATTCAATCTTCCAGGTCCAGGATAAATTTCTGAATTCGGTTAGATAGAGGGTATAGGAGCTACATACCCCCCCCCCCCCTCTTATCATTTTTTGACACGGTGTTTTTCAGAACCGCTCAACCGACCACACCGATTTTGGTATTAAATAAAAGATCTATCGCAGGGCTTTTTCCGAAGATTTATTGCAAACGAACAAGCTGTTCAAAAATTATTATTTTTTTGAAACGGTGGTTCTACAATTGATGAAGGGACGGTAGGGGAAAGTAATGGAAATTCTTTTGGCAGTGAGGGGAAAGAGCGAAAAGGCGAGGGAGGGGTTATTGGTAGCTACGCTTAACAAGTAGTCGTTGTGACTCCTACCTTTTTGCTTGGTGCAGGGGTCGAACCAAGCTATAATCTGAGATTAAAACCGGATTCGAACCCACAATACCCGCCAGGGCCCGCCCCTTACCTTTCCGCTCTTTCCCCTCCAATCCAAAAAAATTTCATTACTTTCCCCTACCGTCCGTTCATCAATTGTAGAACCACCGCACAGTGGGACGACTTCAAAAACAGGCAGCCATCAGATTTTGCGCTGAAACTACTAAGTTTTTTGCATTTGAGTCTTCACAAAAGTTTCTTGATTTTTGAAGCACTTTTTTATTATACCAAAAAAAATTGCATTCAGGAGGTGGGTCAATAAATAATCAATTTGACTTTTTTATTTGAAGCCAAAACTAAACAAAGCCCAAGAAAAAGTTGTACAAAATGTTATTTAAGGAGTTTTTGTCGAAGAAAGAGAACTTCTATCTCTTAAGGGAAAGAAGTTATGGTGCTACTAACTATTATAATGCCCCTTAATACCAGTTTTTCTATTTTTTTCGGGTTATTTCGACTTCTACGCAGTTTTGATGTTCCACGAAGTTTAACATACTATGAAAATACACCTTTTTGCTGAAAGAAGTGCAGCTCTACCTTCCTTAGTTTTCGAGCTATTCCAGCTTTTGCCTAATTTTCAATCAATTTTTAAGGGGCTTTATTTTAAAAGGGCGCAGGTATGCGCAGCCAATCTCAGCCACTTTACGTACTGCAAGTCGGTCTGTCCAATCAAGCAGTTGAGTCGAGCAGTCGAATCGAACAGTTCAGTCAAGTAGTTCAGTTAAGCAGTCCAGTCGAGCAATCAAATCGACCAGTTCAGTCGAGCAGTCTAGTCAACCAGTTGAGCAATCGAGCAGGCCAGCAGTCGAGCAGTGAGCTGACTGAGAAGACAACCCATTGCTACGAAAGCATGACGTCCTGTCAGAGACCTGGTTTTCGGTACAGACATAAGCCTCTTAGATAAATAGACTTATATAAATATATTATGTCATTTTCGAGCAATTGATCGTGCAATTTGTGTTATTTTTGCATCATCATTGTGCTGTTTTGTATCAATACTTTCATCATTTTTTTGACGTAGGACTTCGTCTTTGTTTACTATACTGGGACTGGGTAGCACTTTGTGAAAACGAAAATAGAAGTGTAACGTTTGAATGAAAGATTTCAAATGCTAATAACTACTAAACTACTGAACGAAACTGAACAGTTTATATGTCGTTGGATAGATAAAATGAATTTTATAGGGGGGTAAGAGAGCAATTTTAAGGAGGAAGTAAGAGGGAGGGGGCTCCTATATAAATGAAACACAAATTTCCTCAAAACTCGAACTAATCAAGCAAATGGAACCAAATTTGACATGTGGGGGTTTTTGGTTTTTGGAGGTAAGAATTTTTTCTATGGTGTACTGAGACCCCTTCCCCTTCTAAGAGGTTTCCCATTTAAATGAAATACAAATTTCCTCATAATTCTAGAACTAATCAAGCAAATGGAACCAAATTTGGCAAGTGGGGGTTTTTGGAGGCATGAATTTCTTTTGAATTTATTTATTTTATGATGAATCGATACCTCATACAAATAAAACAGGTCATTCATTACCATTTTAATCTCTATGATGCACGCAAGTGATTTTTAAAAGAAATCTCTATGTCTCAAAGGTTACAGGCGTTGTACTTATGAACCCCCGTCCGCGTATTTCCAAAGCCAACATTGCATTAAATCAATAATTGAATCTGAATATTTCGCTCTTGTCTTTTAAATATTCACACAATGACACTCACAGATTCTTATAAACATACATATGCCAGAAAAGCAGTTTACATTAGTCTTTGATCTGATATAGTCCTACGTCACCCTTTCGTACAACCCTTAGGGCTGTATACCTTGTAGTTTTTTGTTTTGAGTTTTTGAATCATTAGATTGTTTTATTTTTGGTATTAAAAGATGTGGCTTTTCGGTCTCGGGTTTCTTACGAAAACTTTATTTTACGTTTTCGGCTGACGTTTCGAAGGTCTATGCCTTCATCCTCGGAGCAACTATTGTTATAAAACATTACAATTATTTAAACAATCTTCGTCATTACACATACAATTACTTACAACGTTAACAAATGTTTTCTTAGTCAAGTGTTTACATTTAAACGTGAGAATGTTGATTTTGTTTAACCCTCTATACTGAAAGTATAACAAAATGAACGGAAACGGACTTTTTACAACTAACTATTGTATAAGATAATTTAAAATTCTAACTTACACTGTAACCTTCCACGCACATCACAACCAGACCGATTAATCCAATGTGAACTTTCTAATATGCTGCTGTAAACGAAGCTTATACTGTATTTAATTTGAGAGACGGAGAGAAAGAGAGCAAAAATTAGACGGTTACTGAGCAAGTGAATGCAAAATACCCGAATATGCCACATTTAAATTGTTCGTATCAGTTCTAAAATTAATTGTAAGTTGGTCTGTAAATATATGGCACATTTCAAGTATTTGCAGTGCTTGAACTCGATTATCTTGATTTAAAATCGTTACTTTAGATAGATCAAAATTATGATCATTATCTATCATGTGTACCATCAGCGCCGTCTTTTTAAACTCATCTTTTTTGTTACTCTCCGCATTGCCCGACGCATTAAACTCTTGATATCGTTTCATAAGTGAACGATGACCAGACAAACGTTGTTTGAGTTGTTGTGTTGTTAACCCAATGTATGCACTGTCGCAGTCTATGCAAGGTATGCGATAGATTACATTGCGCTTAAAAAGTTTTGGAGTCGGATCTTTTAATTTTGAAAACAAAATTGAATTTGTTTTCGAACACTTAAAACCCAATTTAACGTTTTTGAAGTTTCTGCGTATTATTCTTGCAAGTGCGGGAGTTAGAGAGTCAACGTGATGAAGAGATCGATAAACTTGCGGTGTATTCTCAGTGGTAACACTATTTCCATTTCCATTTGCCACTCTGTTCATCAAGCGGTTGACGAGAGCGATCGGGTAATTGTTTTTAGCCAAATACTCACGCACCGTTTTCTTCTTCTCTGCTAGCGGTTTGCATGTTGATAAGCGAAAAACTCGACTTATGAAACCGCTGGCCGTGTTAAGCTTCTGTGTTAGTGGGTGCAACGAAAGATAGTTTAAAATTCGTCCCGAAGAAACGGATTTCATGTACCAGTCGGTGACGATTTTTTGTTCCTCCGTTCTTATTAGAATCATATCTAAGTAGGGTAAACGGTTTTCATTTTCAACTTCACACGTGAATTGAATATGTGAGTCGTACGCGTTGAGAGCGTTCTTAACATGCTCAACTTTGTTGGGGGGAACAGCGGCTATCAAATCGTCCACGTATTTTTTAACAAATGGAATGGGAATATCGATCATCTTCAGCACATTGTCTAGTAGCGTTTCCATTACGAGGTCAGCAAGTGCCGGGGAGAGAGGATTCCCCATTGCAGTGCCTGCCAATTGCCGAAAGTACATGCCACGGAAAACGAAATAACTGGAGGAGAGATTAAATTCGATCAGTTTTATAAACATGTCTATGCATTTGATGGTTGTATTTTTCTCAATTGCACTCCAATTATTTCGCACCGCTTCAATTACCAAATGTCTTGGTATACACGTAAACAAGCTGACGACATCGAATGACACCAGTACATATTCTGGTGGTAAGCTTACATTGTTTATGAATGTGCAAAATTCATATGAATTTCGAACATTGTATTTGTTCTGATCTATCGATTGTCGTAATATGTTCGCCAGATATTTAGAGAGATCATAAGTTGGGCAATTAATGCATGATAGTATGACTCTGAGAGGGCTACCCGGCTTGTGAATTTTAGGTAGACCATAAATTCTGGGACAAGTAGCGTGATACGTGATCAACCTAGACTTGGTTTGTTGGTCGATCATTTTCTGATCGTACAGAGCATTCACCAGCTGGTTGTTTTTTGTTTGAATTTTGCTCGTGAGATCTGTATCAATCCGTTCGTATGTATTCACGTCGTCAACAAGGGTTTGCATTTTAGACTCATATTCGTTTCTATTCATTATAACTGTTTTGTTTCCCTTGTCGGCCGGTAAAATACATACGTCCGGATTGTCGCGTACGAACCTGCTGCTAATGTGATATGCTTCTGTCAGAAAACGATTGACTTGATCGGAATACGGGTTGATTAAACCGTTTTTTCTTTTGTATATATAATTTTGCATGACATTGGCAAGTTGGTTACGGTATGCTGCCTGTAACGTTTCGTCAGGTTCAAGTTTAATGATCGATTCTAAGTCTGCAATAATTTTGAAATAAGGAATTTCGCGATTATTCTCAAAGGGCAAGGCGAATTTTGAACCATAACCTAACAAAATCATCGTTTCGTTTGGAAGCGCTACATCCGTACTATTACATATAAAAGCTTCGTTTACAGTGATATTGATCGGGTTTTCAACTGATTTTTTGATTAATAATCGTTGAAACTTGTTTTCAGTTTTGCGTTTTGCTAAAAGGCCCTGTCTACGTAGGTAAGCTTCTTGCGATTGGAAGAAACTGGTGTAAATGTGCGAGGGGGTTACCTGTGTGATTTGAGCGGTGTAAGAGGCTTTTGTTTCTTCCAGCTGTTTGATTTTGTGGTAGCTGTCTTTTATCTCGATGTTCGAAATCGTTCGTTTGAAGTTGTTAATTGCTCTGTCCAACTGTCCTCGGTATGGGCTGGCATCTTCTAATAGTCCATTGATGCAGCGAAAGGACTGTTGGATGTGTGACGGGTAAAGGCCAAATTTCTTGCACCGTTGGAGAAAACTTTTCCGGGTAAGTTGTGCGCTGAGTTTTTTAACTGAGTCTGCGTAGTGCTTGAGTAATCTGCGTTGCGATGGCGGAAGACTATTGTAGAAGGTGTTCGGAGATTCACTAGGCGCCATTGTTGTTGTATGATAATTATAATAGACCGTTGTATTTGTATTAAAAGATGTGGCTTTTCGGTCTCGGGTTTCTTACGAAAACTTTATTTTACGTTTTCGGCTGACGTTTCGAAGGTCTATGCCTTCATCCTCGGAGCAACTATTGTTATAAAACATTACAATTATTTAAACAATCTTCGTCATTACACATACAATTACTTACAACGTTAACAAATGTTTTCTTAGTCAAGTGTTTACATTTAAACGTGAGAATGTTGATTTTGTTTAACCCTCTATACTGAAAGTATAACAAAATGAACGGAAACGGACTTTTTACAACTAACTATTGTATAAGATAATTTAAAATTCTAACTTACACTGTAACCTTCCACGCACATCACAACCAGACCGATTAATCCAATGTGAACTTTCTAATATGCTGCTGTAAACTGTTATTTTTGGTGTCATTTTTGTATTGTTATTAGGCCATTACAAATATTTTATAAAGTTGTTGTCCTTACGGTATTGGGCCAGTTGTGAAGGGGGGAGGGGGGCAAAAACCAGAGATCTTTTTAATCGAGCACAAAAATATGGATTTTAGGCATTTTTACTTAAAGTTTAAACGTGAAAGCCAAATTTATTCTTGCAGTTTCAAATTGCATTTTTGAGTGTATTATTTGAAACAAACTGGAATTTTCCTCTTCAAGTTGATATTTTTAATTTTTTTTTGACATTTTTCGTAGGTTCTATGGCATTTTACGGTATCTTTTCAACGTGTTTTTGACGTCTTTCGTCTCTTTATCCGTCAGTCATCTCTTTACCAACTTGTCATCACTGTTTCATCATCTTTTTCTCGGTCTTTTCGCCGCCTCTACCATCTTTTGATCATTTTTCTCGGTCTTTCTTTGGTCGTCCTTTCGTTATTTTATTGTTTTATTTTCGTCAACTTTTCGCCGTTTTTTGTAATCTCATTTTCTGCGTTTTCTTCGTATTCGTCCCCTTAATATCAGCTTTTCATGCTATTTTTGTCATATTTTTATTATGATTTCGTCGGTTGTTTATCGTTTTTTGTTTTTGATATTTTGTATTATCGTCTCCTTTTTTGTGATTTCCTTCGTTGTTTTGTCCTTTTTTCCTCGTTTTTTGTCGTCGGTTTGCCGTTTTTTGTTGTGTCTTTATCACTGTTTTACTATTTTTAGGTATCCTGTTTATTGTCAAGACAGAAAAAATATTATTTTTTGCTATATTGTCTTCCTTTTTGCATGTTTTGTCCCTTCTTCGTCTTTTCATCGTGTTTTTCGAAGTTTTGTCGCTGTTCTGGCGCTTTTTCATCGCATTTTTGTCTCATTTTCGTGATAGCTTTGAATTACTTTTGTATCTTTTTTGTTTACAAATTTTGGATATTTTTTTGTGTTATTTTTTGTAACATTTTTATAATATTTTCTTGTCATTTTTTGCTAACCTTTCTTACTTTAAAAATTCATAACTTTTGAACCGCTGAATCGATTTTGATGGTCGAATAGAAGATAGTTTTGTTTGATTATTAAATATATAATTTTCAGTTTTCCAGATATGAGCTTTTGAAGAAATAAAAATGCTAGTCCTATTGACTTTGTTAGCGTCTCTCAGTCGAAATGCAAAATTCATTCTCAAAATCGATTTATTTTTGCCCTCAGTTTTCTAGCTAAATTCCGTTTGTATTAAAAACAAATTCTGCCATAATTTAAATTATTCTTTTTCTTATGCTTTCTGTATCTAACAAATGTCAAATATGTTAAAGGAATCATAGTAAAGAAAGAAAAATAAAACAACGTGGAACTAGTATAACATTGTTGTTGTCTCCAACCGAGGGTGTTAATATTTACTACCTTTCAAAAATGAAAAACACTTGTTCGACAACAATATTAATTAATATAACTGTTGCCTATTTTCTCCTCCCGACTCATCAGCAGAAATCTTTCCCCCGGATTCCAGTCGCGTTGCTGTTTCATTTCCTTTTCCCAGCCAGCCACAACCTCCTCCTTCTCAAGCGAAGTGGTAAATCAAAAAAATTTTATGATAATTATTCGTCCAAACGCGCATCTCCGCAACTGCGCTGTCGTACGTTTTTTGTCGTCGGGCGCTGCTACTACCCTGTGCTTTGTTTCGCTATCATCGTTACCCGCTTTTCACTTTATTAATATTATGCGCGAGGCTGTCGCATTAATAATAACAGGCTGCGTCGTTAGTTCCTGACCTAGCTGGCTAGCTAGCTAGCTAGCCAGCTAGCTGGAGAGGGTGCTGCGGAACCATGCCGGGCGAGGGACAGACCCCATCGAATCATTGGTATTATCATAACAATGTCACGTCTTGCCCGGGAAGCCTGCCGAAAGGAGCTCACAACAGAACGACGGAGCAGGTCCATTTTTATCGCATGTCAAACCGCGATCCAAGCTCCTCTCCAAGTCCAAGAGCTGCCGGCTGATGAAGTTATTAAATCGACATTTTTACGTTATTTTCGCTTTTGGGACGATTGATTCGGGCGCAAGCACGGCAGCAATATCGGGGCTTAATCAGCTTACCGGTTGGTCAATTGACGAGCTTAGACCGCCCGATTTTGGACTTGTTGCTGTTTTTTTCTCTTGTTCGTTTCTTTTGTTTGTTTGACGGATTGAGACGGGGTGAGTGAGTCGTAAAGCGTGAAAACAAGCGTAGTGCTGACACTTCTAGAGCCTTCGCCGAAAAGGTGTCAAAATGCGTAACGGAACATGAAACCCGTTCGGAATGTTGTTGCGATTGACAATCCGACGTGAGACGCTATCACTACTAGGGCTGTCAAAGGGGGGCCATTTCGATGCGGTTTGATTTAATAGGTATTAACAGGCTGTTTTCCACGTTATCTCTTTTCAGGAAGCGAAGGACCACTGCACCTCGTCACCTTGCATCGAGGGTCGCTGTTTGAACACTCCGGGCGGATACTACTGTCACTGTCCGCCGGCGCGGGCCGGAAGGCACTGCGAGTTCCTCAGGACGCCGTGCAGCTCTCCTCCCTGTTCCAATGGTAAGTCCTGCACTATGTTCAACTCTTTCACAACACGCTCAGGTGACAAACCGGAAAGTTAATGGCTATCGTTTCCATAAAAATTGGAATATTTCTTTTCAATTATCTTGTTCTGGATTTTGGGCTACTGTCAGGGTGGTAGCTTTGTGCTTTACTGCGGTACTGTCAAATATTTAGAGACCGTTGTTGTGTCGGCATAATAGGTCCGGTCCAGTGGATGGCGGGAGGAAGTCAATTAAGCTTGGCTTCTATTTCTAGGAATCTCAGTTCCAATCTCGCACGGGCAGATCAAGTGATCCCATCATGCTGAACAACCCCGCACAGCAGGGATCGTAAAACGGTTCGTAATCCTTTCGCTTCGCGAGTCAACATATTTATTACTTTTTCTTCCAGCTGGTTGCGTTTCGATCGGGGGCTGCTAGAGAAGGTGGCCTCGGTATTCTCAATTATCGAGTCGATTTCGAAAACGAAAACACAATTAGAGTTACCGCTCCGGGAGGGTGATCCGCCCGCGAAGAGGACGTTAGTAAAGGGGTCTTGGGTGGAGCGAGAAGGAACACGTCTGTTAACATGCCTTCGTTGTCATGTTCGATGTCTTGGCAGGGAACAAATTACAACTCATGTTCTAGTCAACGATATCTTCCCGGGGTCGGTCTGCGGCAAGGTATCATAGTGGATCATCGCTCAGCTCAAGTCCCAGTGTTCATTTTTCAGCATCATCAACGTTGATTGAGAGATAGCTCTTTCGGTTCCGTATCGGTTCGGTATCGATTTGTGGGCTTCTCGGGCCGAATGGGACTCCCCGCGATGCGTTGATATGTTACCATACCGGCACTCGCAACACATAAATAGCAACATTTTCCAAGTGAAAGTTCCGCGCCTACTTAAATTAACAAGTTCGTTCCCATAGCCACGAGTGACAACGGCCACGAAACTGCGAGCCCCGAAGTTGCAATAATAAAGAGATTCTCGCGAGGGCGCGGACCGACTAAGCGCGAATCAAACCCGCGCAATATGGGCTCGATTTTCTCGGACTGTGAATGGGGTAAATGAAATGCGACGATTGGATCGTGATCGACAGATCCATCGGTAATGTTGACACGCGGGCTGCTGCCAACGCGCCGCTAGGATCGGCTACCGGTCGTAACAGGCGTAACGAGATCTGCTTTATGACGAAGCCTTTGTTTCCACATCGGATTCCATCAGATTGACACTGCCCGGAGGGGAAAAAATATAGCAACTTAAACCGGGACTGATTGTATAATATTAAGTTGTATGTCAAAACTGCCAATTTGCTGGGTGCTGGAGGGACAGAAATCGAAAGCCCATATTGGCAGTGCCCGTGCATGCGTTGATGAGGCGCGTGACAGTCACGCTAGCTGGAAGCCCTGATTGGGCGGAATTCCGTGGATTGTGGGAAAATTGCAATGCGAAATACCACTTAGCGGGTTGTCGTCGTCGTTAGATCGATTCATACGCGAGGAAAAGTAAACGAACTGGAAACTAGGACAATATCCATCCAACGCACTAAAAATCAGATAAATTCCAGTTGGTTTTGGAATAGTTTTTATATGATATTCATTTGACTTTACTTAATCTCCAACGATTTACACAAAAAGCAGCTTTTAAGACGGCTTCTGATCTCGACTTTTAGATGACTTTCAGACGACTTTCATCAAATGGCATTGAAATGGCCTTTCACGTGACCTTCAGATTATCACAAGACTTTTAGAAGAAGTTCAAATTACTTTCAGATAGTATTCAAATTAATTTCAGACAATAGTTAGGCGTTCTTAGGGCGCTAGGGATACTTCAGACGACTTTCCAAACGTCTTTTAGGCGATCTTCAGACAGCTTTCATACGATTTTCGTGCGACCATCAAACGACTTTCTGATGACTTTCAGGTGACTTGCAGGTGGTCTTCAAATGAGTTTCAAACAGGTTTCAGACAACTTTTAGGCCATTTTCAAACGACTTTCCGACAATTTTCAAGAATTTCAGGCGACCGTCAGATGAATTTCAGTTGACATTCAGGCGACTTGCAGATGGTTTTTCGATAACGGGTTTTAAATGGCTTTCAGGTGGCATTCAAACGGCTTTCGAACGTTTTCCTAACGCCTTTCAGACGAGTGTTGTCTGATGGCTTTCATTCAACTTTTTGGTGACATCCAGGCTACTGGATGATTTTCAATCGGCTTTCAGGAGACCTTCAGACGATATTCTGATGACTTTCGAGCAAGAATTTCAAACGACTCTTAAGTAATCTTCAAACGACTCAAAAATGCCTGTAGGTAAAGGGATTTTATGGAACCTTCGGACGAGATTTAAACTTTCAGGTGACTTGTAAATGATTTTTATGTGACTTACAAACGGCTTTCAGACGATTTACGACTAACAATTTTTAGAAAACTTTTTGTATCTTACCCTAAAGAATGGAATGCGCTCTCGAAAAATGAAACAGTCTCAAGGCAATTTGCGTTGCTTTGGTTTCAACCAACAATCTCTCAAGACAATCTCAGGAGAGTTGGTTGTCGACTCCAAAATCTTTGGAATACTCCACGCAGGACCCCAATTGCTTCTGAGTTTAGCTCAATTTACTTTCGCTTGAAGGCGAGACCGGCCAGCAGTGAGGGCTTACGTTTCTTTTTTTGTGTGCCCCTGCACGAAGGCTGTTCACATGGAGTTGATGGCGGATTTATCGGCAGAAAGGTTTCTTCAAACACTTCGCCGTTTTGTATTTCGAAGGGTAAATTGCTCGGGTTTGTATTCCGACAATGGCACAAATTTTGTCGGGGAAAGGCATAATCTCCAAGAGTTGATGCAACTGTTGAGAAGCGGAGATCATCACGACAAGGTATCAAACCACTGTACGGAAGAGGGGTTTCAGCGGCATTTCCACCCCCCGAGTGGGTCGCACTTCGGTGGGCTGTGGGAACCAGCAGTTCGTTCAGCAAAGTATCACATTCTGAGAGTACTTGGTGAGAATCCAGCCATATTGGAGGTTATAAGCACGTTGCTCGCTCAAGATGAGGGATGTTTGAACTCCTGACCAATCACATCTATCCCTGAAGATCCTGATAATTTACGGTCGCTAATACTAGCGCACTTTCTGGTTGGTTCCTCACTTCAAGCTTTCAATTGACTTGTAGATAACCTTTAGATGACTTTCAAACGGTTTTCAAACATCTTACAGAAAACTATCAAAAGATTTTCAGAAAACTTTCAACCGAACATTTCTCAGGCAGTTTTCAAACATCTTCCAAATCACTTTCAAGCGGTTTCCGGATGACTTTTAGATGTTATTCCAACGAGTTTCAGGCGGTTTTCAGAGGATCTTTAGACGGCAAAGGCTTTTGAGAGATTTCAGGTGACATTCAGGCGATTTTTAGTGTATGTTTGGGTTTGGTTGATTTTTTTCGGTGAGGAATGAAACAGTTTTATATTTTCTGCGTTACGTTACAGAAAATATAAAACTGTTTCATTCCTCACCGAAAAAAATCAACCAAACCCAAACATATAATTGAACGGTGATCCAAACATTCGAAAAAAAAAAAAAAAAAAAGAGATTTTTAGTGTAGACCAACCTTGTGTCTTTAGTCTTGACCTTGAAATGCAGTCAGGCATATGTATTAATATTAACCCACAACACCCACCAGCGCATGTGGCTCGCAGATACGTCGCTACCTTAATAAGGGGATTGTGCAGTCTCGTTTTGTCCAGCGCCTCTGTGGTTCAAAGGTGCATGAGTATCAGCGAGCCACATACCCTGGCGGATGTTGTGGGTTCGAATCCGGTTAGAATTTCAGATTACAGTTCCGATCCATTGCACCTTCCAGCGTTGGACAAAAGGTAGGAGTCACAACGACTACTTGTTAAGCATAGCTACCAATAGCCTTTCTGGTCTTTCCCCTCAATTCAAAACAAATTTTTTTCATTACTTTCCCCTACCGTCCCTTCATCAATTGTAAAACCGCCGTTTCAAAAAATCTCGGGTAATTTTTCAAATAGACCTATGTGACAATGAGAGATTCTCTTCGTGTCTCAACTCTTCCATTTTTTACGGCGATACTAATGCATTTTAACACATCAGCTTTGCATGAATCGGTTGCTAAATGTTTTGAAAATTTTCTTTTCTTTGCATTTATGTAGCCGTGAAAAGCGGAAGAGAGGAGACGCGAAGAGAAACTCTCAATGTCACATAGGTCTGTTTGAAAAATTACCCGAAAAATATTGATTTTTATGTGATTTTCGAACGAATTTCTGATGGTCTTTAGACGACTTTTAAAAAGACTTTCAGACAAACATTTAAAATGTTTTCAAGTTTCAGATGATTTTAGTTGACTTTCAGGTGACCTATAGACGGGTTTGGACGACTTTTAAACGGCTTTCAGAGAACTATACTGTTTGCAATTGATTTTCAGATGACTTTCAGATTACTTTCATACGACTTTTGGACCGTATATAAATGTCTCTTAACCGGTCAGGTAGTTTCAAGGTCGCCCGCTTAAGATTAGCTCCGGGGTATGATGCTGGTCTAACAAGCCAGTCATCGTCTGTTGGAATCTCGACTGGACGGTGCCGCTATATAGTTAATGGAATCTTTCCACTAGTCCCGTAATTTTTCTGTACTCTAATAAAACCGGCTGCAAAGTCTGTCGATAAAAAAGGGTCAAGTTCTTAGGATGTTTATATCCATGGCTTTGCTTTGCTTTTAGTTTCAAGGTACGATGCTGGTCTAACAAGCCACTCGTGGTACCTTCCGTGGAGAGTCACTAGAATTGTAGCACTAGCCCCGTAATTGTCCTGTACTCTAATAGCCGGTTCTCTTGGACGACTTTTAGCCTTGGACGAGACAGCTTTTAGACGACTTTCAGGTGACTTTCAAGTGGCATTCAAACGATTTTCAGAAGATCCACAGGAGGCTTTCAGACGTACAACTTTTAGACGACTTTTAGACAGCTTCTAAATAATTTTTGGATGACATTCAGATAGCTTCAGATGACATTGAAACGGCCTTTAGAGGGTAGTGGGAAGGCCTCCAACGAACTTTAAATGCCTTTTAGACGAATTTTTGACAACTTTCATATGACTCTTAGATGAGTGATTTCCAGATGACTTTCAAACAATATTCAGATGACTTTCAAACAATATTCAGATGACTTTCAAGCGATTTCATGATGATTTTCATACAACCTGCAGGCGATTTTCCGGTTACTTTCAGCTACAGATGACTTTTCTATGGCTTTTGGGTGGCTTCCAAAGGAAATGAAGGTCGATATTCAAATGACGGCTTTTAGATTACTTTTAGACGACTTTTCAACGACTTTTTACCGGCTTCCAAATCGTTTGTAGTCGGCTTCTGGATGTCTTTTATATGATATTTGTTGGGTCAGGATTCTATATGGGGCTTCGGGATCACTTTTACCTTCTTCTATTTTCAGCGCTTCTTCTTTTCAGGATCAGCGGATGCAGGCATTGGTAAGTATCTGGGAATTTACACTGGGCGAGTGAACAACCGGGTAAGTATTCTTCAAATAATATCACGAAATAATTCACTAATATTCTGGGGTAAGTATCAATCTTGAGTAAGGTTTATTCATAACAGGAGCAACTGTGCTAACTCGCGACGTTAATTCCAGCAAGTCTTCTAATTGTCTGAACACTGATAAACTATTTGCAGTCCCTTTTATCGGGAAAACAGGGCGGAAGCTGCAAACTGCAGCTGCACTAACTACAACTGCTAACTAAACTTCGTACAGAATATAATAATGAGTCTTTTATGTAAACAAATCATTATATCGAACTGTCATCTGAATGCTGCACAAGATTATTCTATTTAATGCTAGGTGGGAATACACAGGGTTGCCAATTAGTATGCAATGTACATTTGAACCGGTTCATCTGGTATGCAAACTAACATAACCGGCCACCTTGAAAATACATTTTTCAACTACGCTGTCTACAAGTTTCAGTTTAACAAAATTATAAATTCACTTCCTAATGTGCTCCTATTTTGCTGGATGCGCGGCAGTTCGGTAATCATTTTGGATCATTGCTCGTTACGGGATGTTCGGTGACACAAGGAAGCGGGCAAATTCGCGATACAGATCGCTTCAATATTCCGGCTGACGTTCGTAGTGTAGCAACTCGGGTGATGTTGTCAGGACCAGGATGGATTGCTAGAACTCTGGCCAATGGCCATCGTGCTGGTGGAAGCGAGTCGTCTTTGAGAATTACCACCGAGCCGACGTCGAGAGTGTAACGATCGGGATTAATGCTGTACTGGGTTTGAAGCTGCTTGAGATACTCATTCCTCCATCGGTACCAGAATCGTTGTGAATAAGCTTGAACTCGTTGATACTGGCTAAGCCGGTTCATAGGCACGTTTCTAACATCTGGCTCGGGAAGCGGACGAATCATGTTTTTGACCAGAAAGTGCGCCGGAGTCAGCGCAGACAAGTCGTTGGGGTCTTCTGAAAGTGGCGTGAGCGGGCGGGAATTCATGCAACCTTCAACAGCAGTTAATACAGTTGTAAGTTCTTCGTAGGATAGAGTTGCGGTTCCGAGCTGGCGAATAAGATGCTTTTTGGCTACCTTCACAGCGGCCTCCCAAAGGCCCCCGAAATTCGGGGAGCGGGGGGGAATGAGATGCCATTGGATGTGATCTTCAGCTAGATGTTTCGATATGCGTTCTTGCTCCGGTCCTGGTTGAAGCATGATGTACAGTTGATGCAGGGTATTCTTTGCTCCGATGAAATTGGTACCATTATCGGAATATATGTGCGACGGTTTATTTCTCCTCCAAATGAAACGGTCGAGGGCCATGAGAAAGGTGTTCGTTGATAGATCGCCCACCAACTCAAGGTGAACGGCTTTTGTTGCAAGACAAACGAATACTGCGACGTAGCATTTCCTTGCTGCTGCTCTGCGATGGGTAGGTTTCAAATACAGGGGTCCGCAGTAATCTACACCAGTGTGACAGAATGCTTCACTGGCGGTAACTCGGCCAACTGGTAGCTGTCCGATGGGTTGTTGTATGGGACGGGGATTTGCTTTGCTGCATCTGAAACAATTTCGTATGACATTGTGCACTGCTCTCCTTCCATTCAAAGGCCAAAATTCATCCCTAACGACAGCCAAAGTCATACTGTTGCCGCCGTGTAACACTTTGCGATGATGAAAGTTGATTAGCAGCTTTGCAAACGGGTGGAATCCGGGAATAACTATTTGATGTTTCACACTATATGGTTCGTCGGACAGGCGCAACCGACCACCGACGCGAATTATACCTTGTGCATCCAGAAACGGGCTGAGAAGACGAATGTGAGATCGTGTTGCTACTCTGCTACCTCTGCGCAAATTTTTGATTTCTTCGGGAAATGATTCGGCCTGAACCAATTTTACCAAAACAAATTTTGCAGTTTCCAACTCTTCCACAGTGAGAATCGGTTCGCGAACTCGATAGGTTTGATTTTGTTCACGTGCATTTCGGGCAAATCGTAAACAGAAACCGACGACATTGAGAAGGCGCTGGTACGACGAGAATCGTAGAAATAACGGGTTGGGAGTATTTTCTTGCGCAATTGACACTGCTACAGGTCTTATTTCCATTTCTTCTACTGGGTTCGGGTCCAAAACAGGTTGCTGCACAGGCCATTTCGATTTGGGTAAGGATAACCAGCTAGGTCCATGTTTCCATTTATTGCTAAGGACTAACTCGTCAGCAGGAAAACCGCGGGAAACCATGTCCGCGGGGTTGTCGGCGCCAGCTACGTGCGCCCAGGTTGAACCGTGGGTTGTTGACTGGATAGTTGAAACTCTATTTGCGATGAAAGTTTTCCAAGTTCGAGGAGGCGCTTTCAACCACTGCAGGACTACAGTTGAATCGGTCCAGAAGTAAACTGCGCTAAAATTCACTTCCAGCGCAGCGATAATTTTTTCATATAAACAGGAACCAAGCAGCGCCGCGCATAGTTCCAGGCGGGGAATTGTAATTCGCTTAAGGGGAGCTACTTTTGATTTCGATGCCAATAAACTGATTTTAACTTCGCCGTCGATAGATTCGGATCGAACATATATGCATGCGCCATAAGCTGCTTCTGACGCATCTGCAAAACAATGTAGCTCAACGGAAGAAAACTGGGGCAGGAAGGCAAAACGATCGATCCGAAAATTACGAAGATCCGGGAGATTTTGGCAGAACGTCGACCACTTCGTTTGAAATTCCGGCGTTACTTCCTCGTCCCATTTCAAAGATAAGAGCCATAAATGTTGCAATAGGATTTTTGCCTGGACGATTACGGGAGCGATCAGGCCTAACGGGTCGAAAAGCTGGGCGATAGTTGAAAGTACGCTGCGCTTAGTTGCTGGGCCATTGTGCAGATTTACAGCAACGTCGAAGCTGAACAAGTCGCTTGCCGGTTCCCAACTGATTCCCAGCGTCTTGATTGTTCCCTCCGAATCAAATTTGTGGGATGTTTTTGTTCCCAGCAGTTCTTGTGGGAGGTCAGCTAGTGCTTTAGGGTCGTTCGAGTTCCATTTACGAAGACAGAAGCCACCCTTCTGCAATAGCTCGTTGAGTTCGTTGCGCAGCTGGATCGCCTGCTCTACTGAATGTTCCCCACCAATGAAATCATCGACGTACATACATTTTTTGACTGATGGGCCAGCCTTGGGAAACAGGTTACCTTCATCATTCACCAGTTGGTGCAGGGTTCGGGTTGCCAAGAACGAGGAGGGGGCGAGACCATAGGTTACCGTCGAAAGTTCATATGTGCCAATGGGTTGCGTACTGTTGAATCGCCAAAAGATCCGCTGCAGCCGGCGGTCTACTGGGTGTATCAAAACTTGGCGGTACATTTTTTCGATGTCCGCTACAAGCGCGATCGGGAATTTGCGAAATCGTAGAATGTTGCTTAGTAGCTCATCCTGCACTACCGGGCCAACAAGCAGGGCGTCGTTAAGCGAATGTCCGGATTTAGATCTCGCGGAACCATCAAATACCACTCGCACTTTAGTGGTGGTACTGGAAGTTTTGATTACAGGGTGATGCGGGAGATAGAAAGCTTCGGGACCGTCCAAATGGTCCTCGGGAATGGCACGCATATGCTCCAGGGAAATATATTCGGCCATGAAATCACAATATTGTTGCTTAAGGTCAGCGTCCTTTTCTAATTTCTGCTCCAGCCACTTGAAACGTCGTAATGCGTTGAACTTCGAACCTCCAATCAGCTGTTCGAATTTAGACTGTTTCGGTAATCGAACGATGTATCTTCCGGTAGCATCTCGGGTTGTCGTGGCAGAAAAAAGGTCTTCGCACTCTTGCTCGGTGATCGAATAATTTGTTTTACTGACTTCTTCTACAGCCCAAAAACGCTCGAGCAGTTTGTCGACTGATGTAACTGTCGCCACATGACAAGTTACTGGTGCTTGCTGGGCTTCTTCAGCGGGTATTGTGGTCTTGCCTGTTACTATCCAACCAAACACAGACTCAACTAACAGGGATTTGTTAGTAGCCAATCGCAGCCGACCTTCCAACAGTTGCGTATAGAAATCACCGGCACCAATAATCAGATCGATCCTACGACTAACGTTGAACTCGGGATCGGCGAGTTGTATTCCATCGGGAATTTTCCATTGTGAAACAGTGTACGATCTGGGAGGTGTGTCACTGGTCACTTTTCGTAGGACCAAGAAATCAAGAGTGTCCTTGAATCCAGTAACTCGGGAACGGATTTCAGCGCGGATTTGATATTTTGAATTGGTTGTTATACCATCCACGCCTGCAATGGGCACGTTAACAATTTTTCGAGGAAGATGCAATTGCTGGCATAAATGCTCACTGATCGCGTTAGGCTGCGATCCAGTATCCAACAGGGCTCGGGCTATATGCTCCTGACCGTAGGCATCAACTATTAAAAGAACAACGGTCGACAGGATAACGTTTCCGCTAGTTTCCTTTGCAGCAGCATTTAACTGAACTGGATCGGGTGAAAACGGGGTAGCAACTGCGGTAGCAATCTGAAAAGCGCCAGGCGGTGCACGATCAGCAACGGGGTCGTTTTCTGCAGACCGGAAAGGACCGGGATGAATCATGGAATGATGTCGTTTATGGCAGTGCCTGCAACGGTATTTGGACCGACAGGTCCGGGCAAAATGGTCACTTCGAAAGCAGTTGCTGCACAGTTTTTTATCGGTAAGCACTTTGAGACGGCCCTTTACGTCTAATCCGTTAAAAACAGGACATTCAACCATGGGATGTTTGTCTCTTTCACAAGCGGGACAGGGCGGGAACATCTTCGGAGCAGCTTCGGTCATGGCATTGGTGTTCACGCGGAACTGGAAGGGTTTCCTATTTCCTGAATGCTGGCCACCGGACTTGGGGTTGCCGTGTTGGGGACGGTTGATGAGAATGTTCTCTAGTACACGGGTTCTCTTTAGCAAAAATTCAATCAACTTAGTGTACGTGGGTTGTTCTTCCGATGAGACTGATTCCTCCCATGCCTGCAATGATGCGTCATCCAGCTTATCTTCCAAAAGCTCTATCAGTATAGAACTGAAATGTTCAACGGGTTCGCCTAATTGCTGCAGCACCTTTACATGACGTTGAAAGTCGTCCACGATTTTATGCAGAGCATCGACGTTACTGTTCAGGATCTTCGGGTATTTCAAAAGCGCTCGAATGTGCTTCTTGCGTAGTATTGCCTTATTGGAATAGCGCTTGACAAGGGTATCCCATGCCACCGAATAATTTGCTGCAGTAATAGTAATAGACTGGATCAGATTGGCAGCCTCTCCCTTCAAGGCCGCACGGAGATAATGGAACTTCTGCACACAAGAAATTTCTGTTGAGGCATGAATCATCGAAACGAACGTATCGTGGAACGTCAGCCAATTGTTGAAATCTCCATCAAATTCTGGCAGCGTTATCGTTGGCAATTTCACATTTGCTAGACCGGACGGGATGAGCTGGGGTTCTGAAGCTGACGTTTGCGCAACAGGAGCGGGGACTGGCGGGGGCATCTTTGAGATCAGGCTGGCTTTGATGCGAAAATACTGCTCTTCTATTTTTGCTCGACATTCCATGTTCGCAATTAAAAACTGCTCGCTATCATCTAGCTGTTCGTATTCCGACTGGATCATCTCGAACGCTTCATTTAGCTTTTCTAAGCGTTCGAGTCGTAGAGGCACTTCATATTGATGCTCATCTGGAGCGTAATTCACTAGAAATTCATCCATGCGCTTCAACGCTTCCACCACATTTTTCCGCTTCAACTCTTTAGCTTTCATTTTCTTTTCGGCAGGCATTTTAACAGTCGACATCAGAACGGGAACGGTTTCGAGCACGTTTCTGGAACCAAAAGAGACCCAGGAAGTACCGCAAAAAGGATTTTATTTTACTTTGGAAAGGTACTCACCTGGTACCTCTTCCAAAGAGGCCTTGTATTTTTACAAAAAAAATTACAAAAAATGTTGAGCTGCTATTCGGGCGACTAACTCTTCCGCTGCGGGTCCAACTGGTACGCAATAGCAGGAAAAATCGTTGAAACCAAGCGCCAAGAACGATGTCCAGCACGCGGTTTACGAAACTTGAGGTTATGTTTCCTCTCTTTCACTCAGGCAGCGAGACGGGCTTCAAACTAGAGGTTACGTTCCTCTCCTCTTTTGCACGTGCGACGAGTAACCTAACTTTCTCACGAGGTACCTTGTTACCCTCGTGCTGGAACGGATTGGGAAAATATCACTGTGATCCGGGTTGAGGTTAGGTTCCCTCTTTGTTCTCCACATGCAGCGGGTAAACTAGTTTTTCACGGGTTTTTCGCGGGTTTTTCACGAGGCTCTTTGTTACCCTCGTGTTGGGACTTTACGTTGTGTGTAATGATTTTTCACTCGCGACAGATCTGGATAGAAATCCTGGTCACGGCACCAGAATGTTGGGTCAGGATTCTATATGGGGCTTCGGGATCACTTTTACCTTCTTCTATTTTCAGCGCTTCTTCTTTTCAGGATCAGCGGATGCAGGCATTGGTAAGTATCTGGGAATTTACACTGGGCGAGTGAACAACCGGGTAAGTATTCTTCAAATAATATCACGAAATAATTCACTAATATTCTGGGGTAAGTATCAATCTTGAGTAAGGTTTATTCATAACAGGAGCAACTGTGCTAACTCGCGACGTTAATTCCAGCAAGTCTTCTAATTGTCTGAACACTGATAAACTATTTGCAGTCCCTTTTATCGGGAAAACAGGGCGGAAGCTGCAAACTGCAGCTGCACTAACTACAACTGCTAACTAAACTTCGTACAGAATATAATAATGAGTCTTTTAAGTAAACAAATCATTATATCGAACTGTCATCTGAATGCTGCACAAGATTATTCTATTTAATGCTAGGTGGGAATACACAGGGTTGCCAATTAGTATGCAATGTACATTTGAACCGGTTCATCTGGTATGCAAACTAACAATATTGAATGGCTTTTTTACGGGTTCCAGAGGGCTTTAAAAGGTTTCTGACAATTTCGGGCAAGCTCAGGTGACTTCCTGTTGGCTTACATACAATCTTTGTGCGACTTTCTGACAAACATCAGAAGACTTTCTGATGGTCAGACTAATTGCAGACGGCCTTCAAACGATTTTTAAACGATGTTCAGATGTCTTTGAGTCGACTTTTTGACAATATTCGGATGACTTTTGGTAGTTTTCAGATACCTCACAGACGACCTTCACTTTTTCGTGTGAATTTCCAGTTATTTTTAGATAAATTTCAAGACTTTCAGAAAATCTTCAATTGATTTTTCAGTTGACTTTTTAAGGTGACTTACACACAGCTTTTGGACCTCTTAAAAACGGTTTTTAGATGACCGTCAGACAATTTCCATATAACTTTTATACGACTTTAAAGCGTGATGATTTTCAGATAACTTTGAAATTATTTTTAAGCAATTCTCAATTTCCATTCGACTTTTGACTTTCAGATTTCGAAGCACTTTCTAGACGACTTTTTGACGATTTTCAGGTGACTTTCAAATGATTTTCTGTGGCGACCTTTGGACGATTTTTTCAAAGTGCTTTCAGGCGATTCTTAGACGATTTGCAGATATTTTAAGGCGACTTCTAAAAAACTTTCAGGAGCTTTGAGAAAATCTTCAGACGACTTTTAAACGGCTTTCAAACGACTTTCTAATGGCTTCCAAACCGTTTTGCGGCAACTTTCTCTTGGCTTACATACAATCTTTGTGCGACTCTCTGACAAACATCAGAGGACTTTCTGATGGTCAGACCAATTGCAGACGGTTTTCAAACGATTTTCAAACAAACAACCACCTTTAAACGATGTCCAGTTGACTTTGAGTCGACTTTTTGACAATATTCGGATGACTTTTGGTAGTTTTCAGATGGCTCTCAGACGACCTTCAAACGGCATCACATCCAAAGGTTTTAGAGAATTTCAGGTGTTTTTGGTGCGAATTTCCAGTTGTTTGTAGATAAATTTCAAAAGACTTTCAGGAAATCTTCAAATGATTTTTCAGTTGATCCTTTAAGGTGACTTACAGACAGCTTTTGGACGACTTTAAAATGGTTTTTAGAAGACCGTCAGACAAGTTCCATATAACTTTTATACGACTTTAAAATGTCTCACAGACAACTATTAGACATACATTTTTCAGCCGGCTTTCCAACGTCTACCAAATGCCTTTTAGATGGTTTTTGAGTGATTTATTAGATGACTTTCTAACGACCTTTAGTGGGGTTTCAGGCGACTTTTGATACGATATTAAAATCACTTCTAATCGGCTTTTAGACGACTTTCAAATGGCATTCGAACGGTCTTCTGAGAATCTTTAGCGATTTTGGACAACGTTTTCAACAATTTTCGGGTGACCTTCAGATAATTTTCAAACATATTTTTAGAATTTGAACGAAATTTTGGACAATTTTTAGGCGATTTACAGATAACTTTAAAATTATTTTTAAGCTATTCTCAACAAATAAATTATTCGTGCAACGTAAGAGCACCACAATCACTAGACACAATCGCGAACAAGACACTTCTAACTCTTACTTTCCATTCGACGATGACTTTCAGATTTCGAAGCACTTTCTAGACGACTTTTTGACGATTTTCAGGTGACTTCCAAATGACTTTCTGAGGCGTCCTTCGGATTCTTAGGCAGTTTGCGGATGTTTTAGGGCTTGGAAGTCGCCTTTCAGGAGCTTTGAGATAACCTTCAGACGACTTTCTGATGGCTTTCATATGACTTCCATAGCTTCTAGGCGACTTATATACGATCTTCGAACGATTTTCAAATGACTTAAGCGAATTTCAAGAAATTTTCAAATAACTATCAGACAACTAACAGATTACTCTTAGATGTCTCTCAGACGACTTTCAAGCTACCCGGAGACGACTTTCAAATGGCTTTCATACGACGTAAGACGGCTTCTGGACGACTTTTACATGTTCAGCTGGTTTTCAGGCGACATTCAAATTTCAAATGGCCTTCAGAGAGATTTCAGATTACCTTCCAAATAACTTTTAAGTGACCTTCAGAAGTTTTTCAAACGACTTCCAGATGACTTTTTGCTGACATTATTCGACAACGACTTCCAAACATCTCTCAGATGACTTTCAAAACACTATCAAACGACCTTGAGCCAACTTTATTTAAATAGTCGGTTTTAAGCCAGACTGGATCGAATTGCAACATTTTAAAACATGAGCTAATGACAGTAAACGAACCAGTTTCAGATTACATAAATGTTGGTCACAGCCAGAGATGTGAGATGATTTCGAACGATACAACGCTGCAAACAATACAGAGCAGAAAACTTTGAACTCGAAATTCGGATTTTGTCACTTAATTTGATCAGACTTAACACCGACCATGATGGCATTTCCGAACGGCTTCCGAATGAGATCTGGACATCGTTTAGACGATACATCCAGATACCTTTCAGGTGACTTTCAGGTGGCTGCTAGGCGACTTTCAAACGACTTTCAGCTGGTTGAAAAATGACAGCAATTAATGCAACTCTGTATCATGGGCGTGGTTGATGGATATGAGAGAGAACAAAGATTACCAATGGAAAAGCTCTCCGATTTTTTCGGACATCGCTTATTTCAAAAGTTTATAACGATTGAACGAATCATTTTTAGGAAAATGTTAGCAAATTCATAGAAATGAATGAAAAACTCAGAAATTATTTTAAACAGCAGTTTTTTACGATCGACGGAGAGGATAGTAGGAGAAAGTGATGAAACAAAGGTGTTTATAGTAACCAAACAGAGTGAGACAAGACGTGAAGAGAAAAGAGCGGAAAAATATGTAAGAGAGGGTCATTGAAGCAACGCTTTTTAAGTATGTGTACCGTTTCTCTTTACCCAAGCTAGGGGTCCGCTGATCAAACCATAATGGGAGCAAATTAGAACCGGCTTCGAACTTAACTCCTTAGCCCTGTGAATCACAGATATTGGTGAACCTTTGAACCACAGCGGACTGAACCCTGTATGTTTGTAAGCTGCCACAACATACTTTTTGTCCTTAAAATTTGTGTCAGCCAATCAACCAACAGCTCAAAATGATCTAATCACCTTCTGTGGCTCTGCAGTTTGCTCTTCAATGCATCGTTCGTTGCGAACATGGAACCTTGGGTAATTTCAAAATTCACACGATAATAAAATATGCAAATCGTCATCTTCCTCATTCGTATTCGCGTTCGTCGTCTTGAATTATTGTTCCTTTATTGCAAAACACAGGCTCTTCCAAGGATTCCGGCGTCCGGGTGGATCAGGGTAGTGCACCCCGACGGTGTGTCGTGAGTAATTAGTTCTACCATAAATGATCGATTAAAAACATCATCCGCCATGCAACTGGCACCGGCTAGCTAATGGCATTATGATTCGGTCGGTTGGTCGGTCGGTCGGTTCGGATGCTGGGTGTGTTGTTAGCGTGTTTATAGAGTTAATGGCACCCCTGCCGTTGCTGCGGCTGCTGGTGCTGCTGCTTCTGATGTCGATGATGATCAAAAAGTCCAACACCGGGATAACGACGAATAAAAAAAACACGGAGAAGGAGAGGCAGTCTGAAGGAGGACGCGGAACACAAAATGAATACATACACTTTTTCTTTGGTTATTTTTATGATAAATCACTTACAACTTATTCACCCGAAAGAATTCCCGTTTTCCGTTGCCGGTACAACTGAATGAGTGAGTGCGAACAGAAATTAATATTTGTCATGTCTTATTATTAAACTTGTGCTGCTACACAACGACGACGACGACGACAGACTTGAAAACGGAAAGACATTGTAGCCATGGTAATCTAACCAAACCAGCCAGCCAAGGAGGCTGGCTGACAGTTCACACCGGAGATCGGCCGCGGGTTGCTGCGTTTGCACTGAGATACAAAAATGTGTAGAGGCGGCGGAGAGGCAGAAGGAGAAAAACAGAAATTACCTTATTTGCTCAAGAAAATTGAAAAATTAAACACTTTTCTATTTAACGATGTTTGATTTGAAGACGTGTGAGCGAGCGGAGCGGCAGCGGAGAATGCGCGAGAGATGGGAAAAACAAAAGAATGGCGCTGGGCAAATACCGATTCTGTGGCTTAGCAGGCTCCGGCTAGGCACAAGGGAAACGAAATTGTTCCGTAATTACTGGCCGCTAGGAAGAAGAAGAACCGCGCCCCGGGGGGGGGGGGGGGGGGAGTGAGTGCGCGCTGACAAATCATGCCATTTCTTGCACTGGGATAATAAAAAGTTGATAAAGCAGTTTCAGAAGCCAACACGCCATCATAATCACATTGTTCGAGCATTTTTCCTCGCCTGCCGCGCAGCGCGGGAGCAAACGAAAAAAAAACCGGAGGTTCCTCACTAATGAAGTAATTTTGCAATTTATTTACTTTATGCATTAATCGGTTTTCGCACGATGGCAACCCTGCGCGGGTTGCGGGTTCGAAACGAAACGGCAGCCATTAATTTCCGACTAATTGCACTTTTTGGTGCGACGACAAGAAAGGAAGAAATCTGGATGACAAATTACTAAATGTGTTTTTCTTTTCGTATTCTGTTTTTTTGTTCATGTCCGACAATAGATGGCTGTACTATGCCGATGACGAATGAATCCTCGATCAACGCGGCCATCATGACCCCGTGCAGTGGACGTGGGAAATGTGAATCTAACGCGCTCGGATCGAGCTGCATGTGCCAGCCCGGTTTCACGGGGAGTTTCTGTCAGCACAGTGAGTGATTCGTTTGTTCCGGGTTAATTAAGCTGCATGCTAAACTGTTTCGTTTTTTTTTCTTCTTTCTATTCGATTCAAACGCAGATGTTAATGAGTGTATTTCGAATCCATGTAAACATAACGGAATTTGCATCGACGGAGATGCGGATTTCAGCTGCGAGTGTCCTCCTGGTTGGACTGGACGAACCTGTGCCGAGCGAGCCGTACAGTGTCAGCAGGGCCAGTGCTTGAACGGTGGTTCCTGCATATTGTCACCGATTTCCGGTATCTCGCAGTGCCGCTGTACGCTCGGCTGGGGTGGACCGTTCTGCAACGAACCGGTCGATCAGTGCCAGGGGCAGCCGTGTCATAATGGCGGTACCTGCGAGTCCGGTCCCGGATGGTTCCGATGTCTGTGCGCGAGAGGTTTCTCCGGACCGGACTGCCGCATCAATGTGAACGAGTGTTCGCCCCAACCCTGTCTAGGAGGGGCCACCTGTAAAGACGGAATCGGTGGATTCACCTGCATCTGTCCCGTCGGACGCAGAGGCGTGCGTTGTGAAATTCGTAAGTATTTGTTTGGGTCGAATAACCGGGCAATCATAACCTCACAATTTCCCACTTAAATTCGCAGTACTTTCGGACCCCTCGTCGGTTTGCTCGAACACAACCACAAATTCTCCGTACGATCCGCTGGTGGATCGTGACACTCCAACCGTGATCGACGAAAGTAACTGCAACTCGTGCGTCTGTGCCAATGGCAAGCCACGCTGCTCGAATCTGTGGTGTGGCCTGAAGAACTGCTTGAACAGGAATCTCTCGAATCACGCCTGCGAAACCCATCAAGTTTGTGTCCCGGCAGCTCAGGAAAGCTGCCTTTCGCCACCGTGCGCTCCCCGAGGCGACTGCCGGACGTTCGAACCTTCACGGAGGGTCGCTCCTCCACGCATTCCAGCTCCGACCGACTGCTGGCCCAATCAGGTAAGACTATCTTCGACTAACTAGAAGTGCGTGCATCCAGGATTAACTCAATTCGAATTCAAACAGGCAACGTTGGGCTCGCAGTGTGCTCGAATCTCCATCCTGCTGGAGTTGAACCGATTAGCTAGAGGAACATCCGTCGATGGTCTGTGCCACATTCTACGGTTACAGCTTGGCGAAAAGCTGATCAAGAATCCTTCGTTCGACGTTTCCGTCTTCATTGTGGTTCTCTGCGATCTTAAAGTGGGAACCAACGACACAATCGAAGTGACTTTGGTAAGTAATTACTGCGAGAATGTTGCAGAAAAGTATTCTAAATGATTTTTTATTTCATCACAACAGTCAACTCCAACGGATAGCAATACCAGTTCGGGATCGCTTCCGGAAGTGGTTCGACTGCTAGCGGAAATCCTCTCCCGCCAGCAGGGCATCCAGAACGATTCGTTCCAAACGGACATCACCGAGGCAGCGCCACTAACTTCGATCTTGGAAGTCAAAGTGGAAACGGCCCTCATCAACGAGACCGGCAGTGATTCGAACTACCTGATCGCGTTCGGATTTGGAATTGCCATCGTTGCCCTGTGTCTGGGAGCTTTCGTTGCCCTCATATGGCGACAGAAGATCCACAGCCATTCCGGCTCGGGAACGAATCTTACTCCACATCTGGACCTATCTCGGGGTCACGAGGAAGAGAAAAGCAATAACCTGCAAAACGAGGAGAACTTTCGGCGGTACGCGAATCCGTTGAAGGGCAGCGTCAGCTCTCTGCGTGGTGCGATGGAGCTGAGCCTCAATCCGGCACCGGAAATCAACCAAATCGCCGGACCAAGCAGTGCACTGCACCGATCTCAGCAGCTGTATCCGAGCTGCGGCTCCGATGCTGCCGAGTACGAGAAAGATCCGGACAAGCAGAAAGCTGCCAACCGGAACTCGCACATTTTGCTGCACAAAACGCAGAACGCCGACGTCACCAAGAACATCGTCAGCTCGATCGAGAGCCAACACAAAGACTTCGGCAAGCGAAGCATCAACGATCACACGGCGTCCTCGGTGGTGATGTTGGGGACGACGCCCTCGCCAAGCGTGAGTTCCCAACCGGCTGCCGTCGCCGCCGCCGCCCCCGTCACCGCTGCCACCATCTCCACAGTTGCCCCGGCCGGTGTTGCAACAACCCTAAGTAGTACTCCAGTCGTGCCCAGCAGCACGACGACGATATCCGAATCCGATGTTCTCACTGTACATGTGTAAGTGAAATCTTCTTTTTCCATATCTATGATAGATGTAGGTCGCGTTTACAACGAATAGGAACCACTCAGCTGCGTCGCGCTGAATGAAAAAGAGATTCTCATCTTAATAGGACTATTTTTATGAAAATTATAAAGAAAAAAGAAACGTATTTATTTGCCTTCCTAGCAATCTAAGACTATCCTTTGTTGACATTGTGTTTCACAGCAGTGCGTGTAAATATAGCGAATAGCTGATTTATGACGAGTGAGCGAATGGAAGCGAGCGCAATTCGTGCAATGCAAATGACTTTTATTTTATTCTAAATTATAAAAAAACGTTCCCGCCAACACGCCCCTTTGGTGGGAAGAGTAAAATTTCCGTACTTTCTTCCATTGGTTTTGCGTTTTTGCCGGCAAAACAATGGGACCCGATTTAACTGTGTAACTTTGGAACTAACAAACGAAGTCGATTAAGAAGTGCAGACAAGTGTACAGTTAAATGTAATGTGATATTAAGTAAGGAGCAGTACTATTTTTAGGCAACAGTGGAGAAGAGAAAACAATTAAAATCGATTCTTTAACGGTTTAAAGAAACTTACCCCAGCTGTCATCGACAAAAGAGGACCACAGCCTCTGTTGCGCCATCTGTAACAAGCGAGAAAAATAAACGAAAAAAAAAAAATTATTAAATTGCAGACTAATTTTTACAACTAGCCAGTAAGCAAGCATTCCAGCATCCAGTTTATCGTCTAACAGAGTAATTATTGCATTGTTTTCTCAGCAGTAGAAAAAACTAAATAAAATAGTTCCTTGTTTTAAATAATGTTCGAACCTAGTGATTTAGTGAAAGTTGTCAATGTACAGAACCTTTTAAGCCGACCGTGTACATTCCGCACAAACGTCTGTGCTCAGTAGCGAAAGCATACTCACTCACTCACTCAAACATACACAAACAAACGAAGCAACGTGTAGATATGAAATCGTTGATCACGAACGGATTTGTTCCTCACAGAGATGCGATTAAACTCTTCATAATATTCAAACGTGTAACTGAACAAACAGACAAACGAATAAAAATAGTGAAAAAAAAAAACAATATATTTTAACGAAGCCTTAAAAACAATCAACAAAACAGTGTAAATACCTGTAAAAAGTCACAGTTTACTAGGGTAATTTTTTTTATTCTTGTTTAGAAACTAAGCAATTTTAGAACAAAACAGAAAAAAATAGGAGAGAAACACGATAGTCGTCGGCTAGTATAGCAGAAGCAGTTCGAGCAGGTTGTAATATTTTTTTTATATTTTACTTGATTCAACTCTTCAGTACATGGTACTTAAAAGGTCTCAAAAAACAGTAAAGAAAAAAACAGAGTAAAATCACCGAAAAAAAAACACTCACGAAGAAAGAGCAATAAAAGAGTTTTATATTTCTTAAAAAAAAATACAGTTGTTTTCATTTCTACCTTTGAGCTCCTCTAAACGGTGGTCGTTCGGGTTGATTGCGGTCGCAGTTTTTTCCCTTCTTCCTAGGTATCGGACTTTATCCTTTCGTTTCGTTACATATCTTTACGCGTACGTACTTACCTACGGTACGGATGGGGATTGCGGTTTTATGTGCACATCCGCACTGACTGCAGCATCATTGCATCGTTCTGGCTCCTCGGTGTACTGGGTGGCTGGGATTTTTCTTTTTCCTGGAATTCACAACCTGTTTCGGGCTGTTACATATGCCGCTGGTCGTCGTTTTGGTTTTTCTTCCGTGGTACGATTCGCGTTGATCCGTGCGATTTGTGTTTTTGGTGTTTGGTTTGTTTGCATTTGCTGTTTTTTCTCTTGATGCTTTGCAGCTTCTCTGCCTTCGTTTGAATTTTGTTTCCGAAAGAGGATAGTCTAAAACATGTAAGTATAACACTAGACAAGAACTTCTACGAATAGCAAATCAATTTCGTTTACCCAAATCGACTTTCATGACTGGTGGACAGATGTCAAGCCACTAACTCAGCCCTTATATTGAGTGAAAAAATACCTGACGATCTCGGTTTTCTTATCTCTAAGCACGCAAAATTAGTTCGAATATTCACTTATGAATTGTTAAAACTTGCAATGCAAAAATATCTATTTCTTTCTCTTGTTTTCTCACACAAAAATTGAACACACCTTTTCTTCTGTTTTACTTGTCTCTGACTCGCGGTCCAACGTAAAGAATAATAAACTGGATGAACTGGAAAAATACGAAAATGTAAGCTAAAAATATACTGAGCCGTTTGATGACAGGTGGGACACCAACCTGTTGGTACCCAAAGGTTTTATGTAACCAAACTACTGCCGCGCCCTTATGTTAGATAGTCTCATATCCAATTTTGTTCCCCCATTTTTTTTTTGTTCAATGTAGGCACCATTCGCTCCCCCGCCGACGGTAATTATTTATGTACTAGTTGAACCCGAATCTTACGATCCGGAAAATATAAATGTCTGTACAGAATTCCGAAAACTGCGGATACATTCCATTGGCCAGTGTTTGCGATGATGTTTAATCTTTGTATTAGTTCTTTTAGTTCTTATATTGCATAATATAGCTCTAAGATGTTGTAAATAAAAGAGTCTCATAGCCGGAAACTGAAGCAAATAGTTTTTATGGACGTATTGGATTTTATGTATTCTGATTAGAGTAAAATGTTGCTTAGAAAATTCTTGATCGTTTGCTATCATTAACTAATTTTTTAAAATTTTGCGACTTGGTCCGGTCTGATTTAACACCGACCATATGATATCGCGACAAGCAATCGAGTTGAGCAGGCGAGTCGAGCAGTCGAATCAAGTAATCGAGTCAAGCAGTTGGGTTGAGCAGTCGAGTCTAACAGTCAAGTCGAGCAGTCCAGTCAAGCAGTTGAATCGAGCAGTCCAGTCATGCAGTTAAATCGAGCAGTTAAATCGAGTAGTCCAGTCGAGCAATGGAGTCGAGTAGTCTAGTCGAGCAGTTAAATCGAATAGTTTAGTCAAGCAGTCGGGTCAAGCGGTTAAGCCGAGCAATTCATTCGTGCAGTCGAGTCGAGTAGTCCAGTCGAGCAGTTAAGCCGAGCTGTCGAATCAAACAGAAGTCAAGCAGTTGAGTTGAGCAGTCTAGTCGAGCAGGTAAATCAAACTGTTCAGTCAAGCAGTCCAGCCGCGCAGTTGAGTCGAACAGTCGAGTTGGGCAGTTGACCCTAACAGTCGAATCGAGCAGGTCAGTCGAGCAGGTTAATCGAACAGTTAAGTCGAGCAGTCCAGTCGAGCACTTGAGTTGAGCAGTCGGGTTCAGCGGTTCAGTCGAGCTGTCAAACCAAACAATTAAGTCAAGCAGTTGAGTCGAGGAGACGGGTTGGGTGGCTAAGTCGAGCAGTCTAATCGAGCTGTCAGTTGAGTCGAGCAATAAAATCGAGTAGTCTAATCGAGCAGTTGATTCGAGCAATCTGGTTGAGCAGTTGAGTCCAGCAGCCGATTCGAATAATTCAATCGAGTAGTTGAGTCAAGCAGTTCATTCGAGCAGTCGAGTCGAGCAGTTGAGTCGAGTAGTCGAGTCGAGTAGTGGAATTAAGCAGTTGAATCAAGCAGTTGAGCTGAGCGTCGAATCGAACAGTTGAGTCGAGCAGATAAATCATGCTGTCCAGTCAAGCAGTCGAATCGAACAGTCCAGTTGAGCAGTTCAATCGTGCAGTTAAGTCGAACAGTCGGGTCGAATAGTAAGTCAAGCAAATGTGTCAAGCAGTCGAATCGAGTAGTTAAGTCGAGTAGTCCACTCTAGCAGTTAAATCGAGCTGGTCAGTCAAGCAGTCAAGTCGATCTGTCCAATCAAGCAGAGTCGAGCAGTCGAATCGAACAGTTCAGTCGAGCAGTTCAGTTAAGCAGTCCAGTCGAGCAATCAAATCGAGCAGTCTAATTGACCAGTCCAGTCGAGCAGTCTAGTCAACCAGTTGAGCAATCGAACAGTCCAGCAGTAGACCAGTGAGGTGACTGAGAGATACGAAAGCATGACGTCAGGGACCTGTTTTTAGTTGCCGATAAGCCTCTCGTGACATCCTGTCAGAGACCTAGTTTTCGGTACATAAGCCTCTTATATAAATAGACCAGCTGAAACCCGCGTGCGTCGCCTCGCGCCTAATTGAGAGCAAATCGGAGGTACGCTACGTAACGCTAACGCTGTAACTCAATGAGGTGCAACCACGATACTTTTGCTCGTCTTGAATGCAATCTGATGGTAAGATTGGATTGAGCCTTTGCTTCATGTGGCCGATTGTTACCACGAAAATATATTGCGCCCCTCGTTTTGGCTACAGACAAGGCTCTTATATATATATAGATGATTGCCCTTTGCTTTTCCCGCATTAATTGGAACCTTACTCTAACCATAAATATTATTATTTATCTTCCAATCTAGAACCATTTGAGAAATGGTTGGATACCGTATCTAAACTGTTGCCTGATATAATATCAAGTATATTAGTTATGGTTATTTGTCTAGTAACCATAAAAACAATGGGTCGTAAAGAATGTTCACCATTCGAAATCGAGCGACTTTCTATACATATTTCCGAAGTGTAGGATATGGTAAACATAATGATAATGATTGAACCATAATATAAATGGTAAATCCATGATACAAATGGAAAAAATCTAGTTTTGAAATGTATTGTAACCATTGGATCTTATGGTGATTATAAAGATTGTAATAACGATATGATTGGGACCATTTACGCAATTGTTTTCGTTTATGCGGGCTACCATCGAGAAGGTAGACGGTGATCAACTGTAGCGCGATAGAACCAAGCAGTCAGTTGCCGAGCATCGAAGCGGCAAGTTCAATGTAGACCACATCGTGTGTGTTTTACTTGTCTCTAACACTGTCGCGATCAACAACAAATATCAACAACTTTGTAGTCGTAGGTTCGGCCTCTAGTCGAGGCAAGTAATAAGCACGATACTGCCTCGACGTGAGAAATAAAGCCTTTTGTTCAAGAGCCAATCTAAGTTCATTACACAGTGGTCCAAAAGGGTGAAGAGTAAAACTTTTTGCCAACCGTCTTTTGCTTTCATTTTAGCAATATTATGACTTCAGAACTTTTGTTCGTAGGAATACCTCCCATAATCTGAAAGTGTCAAGTTACTTATGGCTTACTATAAGAAATAAAAAAAAACTTTTTCGTGTTGGGAAACACAGGTATAGTTTCTTCGTCAAAGTTGTACAAAATATAACGGCCAACAAATTTGCTGAAGAACTAATATTTCTATCTCTGCCGGGTGCAGAGTTACAAAGCATTTTCTTCGGAAGTTCTCTAAAAATTAGTTTTTCAAGCATAGATTTTGGTGGTTGCATTTTACAAAAACATAATGTTCTAGGCAATTATTAAAACACTTAGAACACACGTTTTTGCAGAAGGCCGCAAATGTTTAAAACCTTTCTTTACAACTTATAAATTGTGTGCTTTCTCTACAAAGTTATAAAATTACAATAACAAAAGCTAAGTATGAAAAACTAACTTTCGAACAGCTTTCTAAGAAATTGCTCAAAAGCTCCGCACCCGAAAGAGATAGAAATGTCATTTTTTCAGTAACGTTGTTCGCCTTTATATTTCCTACAACTTTGCCGAGGAAACCATATCTCTATCTACTAACACAAAAAAGTGGACGTGTATTAATCCATTGCCTCTACTCTTTTATAGATTCTAGGGTCGATCAACTTGAACCCAAAGAAACAAATAAAGATTGAGAAAAATCTAATCGACTTATTTTTGCACAAAGCTTAGATGTCTTCCCAGGTAACAATTTGGGTTTTATTACACTCTTATGATGGCATTTAAGACCAAAATTGGTCATTAAAATCGCCATAAGAGTATAATAAAACTCACAATGTTATGTATGGAGCATTTATAGAGTCAATTATTATCCATAAGATTGCCGAACTAAGTATTGCTCTATGTTAAGTATTTACGGCGCACTCTCACTTCATACTGGGTGGTGCGCACAGAACGTTCTTGGTGCACCGCTCAGCGTGAACGCTCGCATTTGTTGGTTTTTAGGAATGGCACTCTATTTCAAACCTTGCCGTAAGACGTAGTTCCACGTTAAAAAATAAAGCTTGAATATGGAATAACAGAGCAAGTAAATATCCTAGAGATTTGCGGTCTTCTGCAAAAATGTGTTTGTTGAGTACTTTAGTAATTGCCTAGAACAATGTGTTCTTAATGAATGCAACCAAAAAAAGCTAAGCATGAAAAACTCATTAAAGAACTTTCAAGGAAAATGCTTTATAGTTCTGCACCACATAGATAGAAATACAATTTCTTCAGCAATTTTCTTGTTGTTATATTTTTACAATTTTGCTGAAGGAACCATATTTCTAACTACTTACACAAAAAAGTAATTTTTTTATTTTTATCAAAGTAAGCCATGATTATTTTTTGATACTTTCAGATTATGGGGGGGTATTTATATGTACAAAAGTGCTGCAGAACCGAAATGCTAAAATGAAAACAAAAGTCGCCAGAGAAAAAGTTTTACTTCTCGCACCTTTGGACCACTGCGCATTGGTCTAGATATAGGGAATCAGAACTGTGGGGTTAATAAAGCGGAGGTGGAGGCATATGATCCCTAGCAAGAGAGGGAGGTCCGAATAAGTAAAAGGGGTTGCATTTTTCTCTTGCATTTAGACCGACAGCAGTTGCGCAATGGTTAGGCTTAGGAAACAAGAAGGTGGGGCTATGGAGGGAGAATACTGAGAAGGGATACATGTCTGTTATAGGTATTTTCTGAACACAAACATATGCCTAATTGGCTACGTAACAGAAAGGAGAGCTGACTGGGTGAAAGCCACCAGAGAGGGGAGGAGGACGAGGAACGTGAGTTTGAATGTATGTTCCGCCAGAACTCCAGAACGCCTTGACCGTTCTCCACCAAACTTATCACACATGTTACTTGACATAAAGGAATCAGCGCTGGGGGATTGACAAATGGGGGAGGAAAAAAGGACTCTCATAATATCTTAAATTACGTGAATTGCCGAATCGATGACAGATGTACAAATGTACAAAGAGTGAGATCTAAAACGGACCGGGATGGGGTGGCCATTGACAAGGTGGAGGTTCAAATAAGTAAAAAAGGGTTTGTCATATACAAGTCACTGAGAAACAAAAGGACCCCGAGTAAGATCGGGCATTCAGCTAGTACTTATCTGTTGATCAGCATGGGTTTTCCAGAAGATTAGTTACCAGTAAATTAACGCACTTTGCTTTGTTCTGTTTGAACAGCATGGAAGAAGGTGTTAATTAGACACGATATATATATAGACCTAAAAGCTGCCTTCGATCGAGTCAACCACCAAATATTGTTCAATCGAATGGACAAACTTGGAATTTCTGTCGCTTTGACAAGATGGATTAAACGGAAGAATCTGAAGGAACTGTATTGTGATCTCTCAGCGGTTCCTCAAGGCAATAACTAGGGTCCTCAATACTTTACACTGTTCATCAAAGAACTCCCTATACTGCTACCAGTTGGATGCCGTCTGTGATTTACGCAGACGGTGTCAAGATATATCTGTCATGCCTATAAAAAAACACACTTGATTGAGGCCGCAGCAGTTAGTTGACCTATTTTAGTAACTAGTGTCTTCCACCGCAAACTGACCCCGATTACTTCCAATTCTTCTGTTCCGAGTCACGCACTGAAACGGAATAAAAACATTCGTGCTCTAGCAGTGAATCTTGACTGTGCGCTCAACTTTCGTTTGCACTTTGAAGAGATCATCTCAAGCGCTAATAGGCAACTCGTGTTCATTTTCAAAAATGTCAATGAGTACGGGAAAACGTTTTGTCTTCATGTCCGGTATTCGTTTCAAGCTAGCTCGATTGCGAACATTGAAGCGGTACAAAATGTTCGTATGTTTTACTCTTCGGATGCTACACTGTAGCAAAAAGGCAAAAGGATTGCCTTTTTGTGATACATACACGGAGCAAATTGTTGTGATTCGAAACCCCCAAAAAGAGGCGTACGACAACTCAAGTTATGATTGAGCCTGTCCATCTATCGAAGAATAGTTGAGTCTTTAGGCTGCTGAGCGGGCTCTTCAAACGAGGAATTGCCTTCATCTTGACGTACCGAGTGTTAACAACGGTCAATTAAGTCAGATAAGGTAAATGGCGGCTCAATTCAACAACGTTTATATTAGTGGTAATCAATTCCTTCACCATGGTTGGTTATTGATATAAAACACCCACAACGTTCAATTTTGTGAATCAAAAAGCAGTAATTTTTTTTATTTAACTGAAGACTTTTTGTAAGATTTGCTTCTACATATGATTAGTGAAATATATGAGCATCAAGAGAAATCTAACCATATAAGAGCCTTATTTGGTGTGTAATGAAAACCTGACAGCGCAACTAGCCAATTAGTTGTAGTTTCAGCCATTCGCCGCCGTGTGGAACTCAATGTTATGTGCTAGTTTGATTAAGTAAAACACTTGGATAAAATCAAACTATAAGACTTGTCACATATATCTCCTATAGAAGGTATCCCATTCGATTAAAATTGGACGCGTGACGCCTGATATAAAAGTTATTTTACTCTAACTAAACAAATAATAACCACTCAAACTCACCGTGTGTGTATGCTTAATTTTGCGATTGACTATACTTTTTTCCATTTAATTTACCAGCATCTTTTGATGCGGTGAAGTCTGAAAATCTATACAATAACAATATTAAAAGTCAATATCTGGTAGTGCTTTTAATTTTCGGCGTTCAACGTGACTGAGCTTCGGTGACACAATGTTTACAAAAATTATTTCAAGTCATCAAGCATGTTATCCAGCCTCAGTTGAAGCAGGTCGTGTACCTGCGGCGGCCAGATAAGCTACTCGGCCTTATGACAATACAATACAATACGCGCACTTTTTACATGCCATAAGAATATTCTGCCTACCCACACCAGCAATAAATCAATCAAACACACGTTTTTAACCCTTAAACTGTCATGTTCTCCTCTACCGGAACAAACATCCTGTGCGAAGTAGTGCAACGTCATCGTTGCATGCCTCGTCATCATGGCAAGTCTAAACAAAATTCACAACGCGTCGTCGTGCGCTGATAAGCCGAGAGCGATAAGCGGCCATAAAACCGTTGCGATCACATTGGCGAATTAATATTACCTTCCGCAGGCAAAGAAAAATTCGTTCAGTTCACACCGCGATCTCATTGCGAAATCTCCAGTCGGAACTTGTCGGAACACAGCAAGCCAGCAAGCGCTACAATGACTCCACCGGTCAGTACAATATTCACAGTGGAAAAGATCACTCCACCGGGCGAGAATGCCCGGAAACAGACACATTCCTTCGACGAAGCTCTACAGCTGACGGGCTTCGGTCGCGCGCAGGTCCTGCTGGTGATCCTTTCCGGTTGTTCCATCATGGCCTCGATCAACGAAGCGATGGGCATGAGCATTATCCTGCCTGCCAGTCGCTGCGATCTGGATTTGGATCCCGGCGAACAGGGCATGATCGGAGGTGCCATTTTCCTAGGAATTATGACGTCGGCCTACTTCTGGGGCTACCAGGCGGATACTCGCGGTCGGCTGATCGTCATCAAGTACGCCCTGATGGCGGCATCCGCTTGTTCGGTGGCGTCCAGCTTCGCTACCGACTTTACCTCGCTGATGACGTTACGCTTCATCACCGGAGTGTTTATCTCGGCACCGTCGGCTGCCGTTTATGCGTATCTGGGTGAGTTCGGAACGGCGGAAAGGCGCACGCAGATGATATCGTATGCCAGCATTATGGCCTCGTTCGGTGTGGTGTACGTTGCTTGTGAGTTTTGAAGTTTGGTTTTTTATCTGTGAACAAGTGGATTTATGGAAACTTTAACTTCCAGTGATGGGTTGGTGGATGCTGTCGTACGACTGGAGCTTTACTATAACGGATTCACTAGTGTATAAACCCTGGAGACTGCTGTTTATTCTTTTCACCTTGCCTGGTTTTTTGGCAGCCATAGCTTACTGTTTCTGTCCCGAGAGTCCCAAGTTCCTGCTAACCCAGGGTCATCCGAAAGAAGCTTTAGACGTATTAAGGAAGTTATATAGTATTAATAATAAGTCCAGAGGATTTGACGGCTATGAAGTGACCTGCTTATCGCCGGATAGCGATTCAAATCAAAACCAATCGGGAGGAAGGATACTCTACATTCTGAAGTCTATGCGGAACCAAACTGTTCCGTTGTTCAAACTTCCTCTGGTGTTATACTTTTTGGTTTGTTGCATGCACAGCGTCACTGCCTTTGCGATGTAAGTAGCCGATTAGGTAATAGGAAACGTAAACAAATTAACTCAATGCTTCTGACTTTCAGTTACGGTGGACTCGGTCTTTGGTTCCCACACATTATGAATCAAATCTCTTCCGACGACTCCGGAGAAGGAACGTTGATATGTTCCATTTTGGAGGTGAATCAAACGGCAAATGTTACGCAGCTGGCCGTCTGCAACGACAACGTAGCACAGGAAACGTTCATTTACACGATCATTTTGGGATGTTTTGGAGCTAGCTATACTTTTGTAGTTTCACTAGCGCTAGCTCGATTTAGTGGGAAAACCATGCTGGTCTTTAATACACTTGTGGCCGGTACCGCTGGAATTCTGCTGCAGTTTGTTGCCAACAGTTATTTGGTGGCGATTCTGTTCTGCGTGGAGATAATGTTCGCCGGAATTTGCGTAATGCTAGTGAATGCTACGGCGGTATCGCTGTTTCCGACCCATGTCCGAGGGATGGCCGTTTCACTGGTCAACATGGTCGGACGGTTGAGCTGCTTCGCTGCCAGTTCGGTAATAGGGCTTCTGATGGCGCAGAATTGCCCGCTTACGTTCTATCTGCTGTCTGCGGTGTTGTTCTTGAGCTGCGGATTGACGTTCCTGTTGAAATAGAGCAGTTTTATTGGTCTCCATTGGACATCTGTCTTAGCAGTGAAACTTAGAATGTCAAGTGCACTCGAATATTTTTCTTAGATAATTTATGAATTTTTTTTAATGTAATGCACCCAAGTTTGTAATTCTTCGCAACATACTCGTGGACGGAAAAGTGGTGATACTATCTCTTCGGAGAGACAAACCTAACCAGTGGATAATCTCAACCAGTGTTACGATAGGACCCCCGGGTGACAGAAGAAAACAAAACTTCTCGCGTATAGCTCTACATGAAGGAATAGATCTCCAATATGGTATTGTAACTAGAGTAGATCTGGATAAAATTGTGAAACTTTTAGGATTATACCAAAACGATAGAAATAAATCTTTACAATAATGTAATCAACCGAAAATTCAAGCCAAAGGCCTATGTGTGATGCCACTCTGAAATTTAGACTGGCGGATTGTATTTACTTATGGAGTTGGCCTTACGTATTATGACAAGCCCTGCGCAACGTAACTCTCCATCTAATTCGGTCTATGGCAGTTTTGCGGGCACTCAGCAGTGCTCGCCAGATCTCGCTCCACCTGGTCTTACCACCTCACTCGTTCTGCCCCTCTTCGTCTTGTTCCTCCCGGATTCGATGTGCAAACCATTTTAGCAGCATAGTTATCCGGCATTATAGCAGCATGTCCAGCCCAACGTATCCGTTCAGCTTCAGCCGCTTTCTGAATACTGGAATCGCCTTAGAGAAGCGCGAGTTCATGGTTTATTCTTCCCCATCCTAAACCATTCTCTTGGCCGCCGCCGAAGATGACTCTAAGTACTCGTCAACTTTTCGAAAACTCCAAGCTAATTAGCGTTTTGTACTATGTGCACTTAGATGCGCCCAGATTGCAAGTTTTTGTGGTGTTCGTAGTAGGCACGTCTGCCGCTGATAAAGGCGGATTATCAATCTCACGGCCGGTATTGTTGTCCTCTGTTGCCAGTGAGTCAAGGTATACGAACTCGTCGACTACCTCAAACTCATCCCCGTCGATTATCACTGTACTGCCCAAGCGGGCCCTGTCGCGCTCGATTTCGCCCGCCTGTATATACTTCGTTTTAGACGTATTTATCTTCAACCCAATCTTCTCTGCTTAGCGTTTTAGTCTGGTGTACTGATCTTTCGTCGTCTCAAATATTCTATTTACAGCATTTATTGAAAATCGTGCCCCGCATTTCGTTCGCCGCTCGTCTTATAATACCATCAAGCGGAATGTTGAATAGCAGGCAGTAAAGACCATCTCTTTGTCAAAATCTCCTGCGAGAACCGAATGGGTCTGACCATCCATCTGAGATTCTCAGACGACACAGCACTGGATCCCATCCATCGTAGCCATGATACGTCTAGTAAGCTTACCCGGAAAACCGTTTGTCGGAAAGCTCTTGTCGGTTTACGCTATCATATGCGGCTTTGAAATCAATCAACAAGTGATGCATGGGAAATCAAAATTCGCGGCACTTCTAGAGGATCTACCGGAGGGTAAAGAATTGCTCCAAGAAACCAGCCTGATAACTTCCCACGAATCTATTGGTTATTCTATTGGCGACACTCGATGGGAGATGACGCAATATTTAGGATAGTGATCACTTGGTAGTTCTCGCAATCTAGCTTATCACCTTACTTGTAGATAGGGCAAATAACCCCGTCTTTCCCCTCCTCCGGTAATCGTTCCGTAACCGAAATCTTGACAACCAATTGGTGCAAACAATAACAATAATAACTTCCGTGAGTCGTGAAATCGATACAGCGGCTCGAGTTTTTCACACTTTTTCTCCTCCTGGTGGCACTTCTTCTCCTGGAATAGTCGGGTTTAGACTAATCTCAAGTTTTTTAGTCTTGACCTTGAAATGCGGTCATACATATATATTAATATTTAAAAAAATATTCATTTCTTTCCCCTACCGTCCCTTCATCGATTGTAGAACCATTGTTTCAAAAAAAAAATATTAATAGTCGGGTTTGCTATCTCCGCTTCTGTTTGTAACAGTAGATGCAATCCGCCAAAGGTAGTCTACGACGAAATAGTCTCGAAAGTCCTCAGAAGTTAACTAAAAACTACGTGGTATACAGCCCTAAGGGTTGTACGAATGGGTGACGTAGGACTATATCAGATCGTTAGTTCAAAGACTAATGTAAACTGCATTTCTGGCATATGTATGTTTATAAGAAACTGTGAGTGCCATTGTTTAAATGAATGTTTAAAAAAGAGCAAAATATTCAGATTCTATTCTTCTGAATGCAATGGTGGCTTCAAAAATAGGTGGACGTGGGTTCATAAGTACCTGCACGCCTGCAACCATTGAGACATAGAAGATTTCTTTTAAAAATCACTTGTGTGCATCACAAAGGTTGAAATAGTAATGAATGATCAGCCTTCAGATTATTGTTTTAAATATGATTATGCGTAGCTTGACATATTTCAATAATCTTACTTTTACTCGTTTGTGGCTTTTAAAAGGGCCATTGGTTACAAATAACGTTAAAGCCAAAGCAAAGCACGTTCATCGTAAATATGATGTGCCATTCGAATGTCCTGCTCTTTTGACATGAATGGCAATAGGCACGTAAGTTAACGGTGTCGATTCACTGTCTTTTGCCCCGAGAAGGTTTTTCTAGTTTACTTTCACAGCTTACCGTTTGTTACACAGCTGAAAATATGGCACATCCGCAAAAATTTCTGTTTTATGTGTATGAGAGTCTCTATCCTCCTACCGCAGGGGTGAGGAGTCTCAAACAATTATAAAATAAATTCCTGCCTCCAAAAACTCCCACTTGCCAAATTTGGTTCCTTTTGATTGATTAGTTCTCGAGTTATGAGGAAATTTGTCCATCATTTGTATGGGAGCCCCCCCCCTCCTAAAGAGGGACAGGACCTCATTTCACCATAGAAAAAATTCTTGCCTTCTGAAACTCCCACATGCCAAATTTGGTTCCATTTGGTTGATTAATGCTAGATTTATGAGGAAATTTGTATTTCATTTGTATGGGAGCCCCCCCCCCCCTCTTAGAAGTGGAAGGGGTCTCAGTACACCATAGAAAAAAATCCTACCTTCTAAAACCCCCACATGCCAAATTTGGTTCCATTTCTTCGATTAGTGCTCGAGCTTTGAGGAAATTTGTGTGTCATTTGCATAGGAGCCCCCCCCCCTCTTACGCCGTGCATAAAATTGCTGTTCATTTTATCTTTCCAACGACATATAAATTGTTCAGTTTCGTTCAGTAGTTTAGTAGTTATTAGCATTTGAAATCTTTCATTCCAACGTTACACTTCTATTTTCGTTTTCATAAAGTGCTACTCAGTCCCAGATAGTAAACAAAGACGTAGTCCTACGTCAAAATCCCTAGCATCAAAAGTCCGACTCGTATTTCTCATCACTGGTCCAAACGCTGTACGAACAGATCACTGCCCAGCTTCGAAAGTCCGAGTGCGGGGACTGATTTCCCAAGCAGTACTAAACTACAAAACCAAACAAACTAAGACGAATGCGAGACGTGAGACACCTTTTAGACTCTTTAGACCATATCAAACATCACTCCATTAACCTTCTGTCTGTACAAAAAATCAGAAGGGTTGTGTACAAGACACGACCGCATGTTCAACGTAGGACAACTCAAAGTTAATGTAAAGGTGCGTTTAGAATCTTGCACGCCCCTAGTTGCCAATCTAACGCGCCTTAATAAAAGCATTTATGAGAAAATTGATTGCTAGTGGAAATCATTATACTCTACATTGATGATTATGATGGTTCTGAAAAGAACCATTTTGAAATTTTTTTATTGACTGGAAATTTTATAATTAAAATTTATTTAGCTTTGATCACCACCAACATTTCTAAACTTGTATAATATAGAACCTATATAGTAACATCCCTACAAAGATTATTTAACCATAATGAAAGATTGTTGATTTATATGAAACAACTCTAAGGATTTCAAAATAATTAGCAAGACCTGTAATGATTATAGACATTAAGTAACAGAGTAACAGATATACCTATAAACGTGACAAACAGTAACGTTCAAGCAACAAAAAAAAAAACAACTGATGACTGATCCCGTAGGGTACATCTTTTCGGTCTCTATAAAACTCACATGTTACGTTAGGCGATACGCTAGCCTCTACGTGAACCGCAGCGATAACCTCACGCAACACTTCAACGTTGGAGGGACGAGCTATTTCGTGTGATGCACCAACTAATGATGTATTAACCACTTCAGGATGCACTGAATCACTACGATTTCCGATTTTTCTCAAACGGTAGAGATTACAGCGCTGGCCTCTCAGCCGTTACAGTTAATAGTGCCTCCTCACGCACTCGCTTGCGGTATTTGCGCAATTGAGACATTGTGAAATCAGATGCATAAATTCACTCACTTCCACTTAAATTGGTTAGAGTGACGGATACATATTTAGCCACCTTTATCCAAAAAAATTACATGAAACAAAACAGATCAAGGTTCTATAAGTTCAGATATTTGGTAACATGAAAACATTATACTTCGGACATATCTTTTACTGATTCAATCATCATATTCATACTAAATTGTGTATTTTTCTCGTTATATTGATTATTTAAATGTGTATTCTGGGACCAAATTTCGCCAGCCTCTGGACCCAAATTTCGCCACTTTAGAAAAACCCGATTTAAATAGATTTTAATATTAAATTTATAAATGAATTCTCTATATCTATACCTATAAAGAAGGATTTCTGTCTGTCTGTCCTGTGTTCCTTATAGAATCAAAAACTACTGAACCAATCGGCGTGAAAATTTGCATGTAGAGGTTTTTGGGGCCAGGAAAGGTTTTAGTGATGGTTAGAGACCCCTCCCCCCACTAAGAGGGGGGGCTCCCATACAAATGAAACACAAATTTCTGCATAACTCGAGAACTAATCAAGCAAATAGAACCGAATTTGGCATGTGGGTGTTTTCGGTGACAAGAATTTATTCTAGGGTAATTTGAGACCCCTCCCCGCTTTATAAGGGGAATTATAACTCCTCTCCCCTTTAAGAGGGGGGGTTTCCATACAAATTTCCTCATAACTCGAGAACTAATCAAGCAAATGGAACCAAATTTGGCATGTGAAGGTTTTCGAGGGAAAAAAAAGTTTTCTATGTTGAATTAGGACCCCTCCTCACTTTAAGAGGGGGGGCTCCTGTACAAATGAAATACCAATTTCCTCATAACTCGAGAACTAATCAAGCAAATGGAACCAAATTTGGCAAGTGTGTGTTTTTGAAAACAAATTTTTTTTCTATGATGAATTGGGACCCCTCCCCACTTTAAGAGGGGGGGGGCTCCTATACAAACGAAATACAAATTTCCTTATAACTCGAGAGCTAATCAAGCAAATGGAACCAAATTTGGCATGTAGGTGTTTTTGGAGGCAAGAATGTTTTCTATGATGAATAAGAACCTCTCCCCACTTTAGGAGGGGGGGCTCCTATACAAATGAAATACAAATTTCCTCATAACTCGAGAACTAATCAAGCAAATAGAACCAAATTTGGCATGTGGGTGTTTTCGGTGACAAGAATTTATTCTATGGTAAATTGAGACCCCTCCCTCTTTATAAGGGGAATTGTAACTCCTCTCCCCTTTAAGAGGGGGGGCTTCCATACAAATTTCCTCATAACTCGAGAACTAATCAAGCAAATGGAACCAACTTTGGCATGTGAAGGTTTTCGAGGGCAAGAAAATTTTCTACGGTGAATTAGGACCCCTCCCCACTCTAAGAGGGGGGGCTCCTGTACAAATGAAATACAAATTTCCTTCTAACTCGAGAACTAATCAAGCAAATAGAACATTTGGCATGTGGGTGCTTTTTTGGTGACAAGAATTTATTCTATGGTGAATTGAGACCCCTCCCCTCTTTATAAGAGGAATTATAACTCCTCTCCCCTTTAAGAGGGGGGACTTCCATACAAATTTCCTCATAACTCGAGAACTAATCAAGCAAATGCAACCAAATTTGGCATGTGAAGGTTTTCGAGAGCAAGAAAATTTTCTATGGTGAATTAGGACCCCTCCCCACTTTAAGAGGAGTGGCTCCTGTACAAATGAAATACAAATTTCCTCATAACTCGAGAACTAATCAAGCGAATTGAACCAAATTTGGCATGTGTGTGTTTTTGGAGACAATTTTTTTTTCAATGATGAATTGGGACCCCTCCCCACTTTAGCAAAAATATTTTCTACGGTGAATTAGGATCCTTCCACACTTCAAGAGGGGGGCTTCTACACAAATGAAATACAAATTTCCTCATAATTCGAGAAATAATCAAGCAAATGGAACCATATTTGGCATGTGAGAGTTTTAGATGGCAGAATTTTTTTTCTGTGGTGTATTACCCCTTTCCCTTTTAAGAGGGTGGGCTCCCATACAAATGAAATACAAATTTCCTTATAATTTGAGTACTAATCAAGCAAATGGAACCAAATTTAGCATGTAGGAGATTTTTGAGTCTTGAATTTATTTTATGATAGTTAGAGACCTCTCACCCCTGTGGTAGGGGGATATGGACTCTCATACAAATAAAACAGAAATTTTTGCGAAACTCAAAAACTAATCGAATTCGAGAAATTCGAGACTCTTTCATAAAACATTAATCAATAACAAGACCACAAAAACTATCTATAGTAACACTAGATCATTCAGGACGAGACGGTCGCGAGTGTTGCCGGTGACCCGCCGTCGGAAGCGCCGCCCACTGGGGGGCTTGCAAAACTCGAGATTGTGACAAAGATCATCCGAGATTCATGATTTATGTACAACACAGGTTAATTTGTGGCAATACGAAGTTTGTCGGGTCAGCTGGTCTATACCTATAAAAAGGATTTCTGTCTATCTGTCCGTATGTTCCTGATAGAATCGAAAACTACTGAACCAATCGGCGTGAAAATTTGCATGTAGAGGTTTTTGGGGCCAGGAAAGGTTTTAGTTAGAGTTGTGGGGGGAGACAAATGAAACATAAATTTCTGCATAACGCGAGAACTAATCAAGGGAATGGAACAAAATTTTACAGGTGGGTGCTTTTCTAGGCAATTTTTTTTCTATGGTGAATTGAGACCCCTCTCCCCTCTTTAGGAGGGGAATAATGACCTCTCTCCCTTTTAAGAGGGGGCTTCCACACAAATGAAATACAAATTTCCTCATAACTCGAGAACTAATTAATCAAATGGAACCATATTTGGCATGTAGGTGTTTTTGGAGGTTATTTTGAAATAATGAACATCTTCATTGAGCCGATTTTGGAATGGAAAATTAGATCTGGTTTCGTTACCAGCTATGTCAAAGGGATTTGTCTCATATCGAGGTAAAAATTGTCGTGTATCGAATTGTCTTATATCGAGGTGGCTTTATAACGAGGTTGTCTTATAGCGAGGTATTGCTGTAGTAAGTTGTTCAGTGAAATCCCTGAACCAGCTAATGAGAAAATCCATAAACTTTCAAAAAAAAAAAATTAATATCGCGTGTGTCGGTACAAGCAAAATAATGACCAAGTGACTTCCGAAAGAGTTTTTGTTACCTACCCCATGAACAGGTTGAACATGCGGACGAGTCGCCACTGCAATTATTCTATTTTGGGTCAGGCACTGAAACATGTTAATAACATTCGTGCCCAAGGACTGAATTATGACAGTGAGCGCATCTTTCCTTTACACTGTAAAGTGGTCATTTAATAGGCTAATAGGCAACTCGGATTCATCTACAAAATTACCAATCCGGGAACCGTTTTACCTTTATTCGCTCTATTGTGTTTTAGTACACTCATTTTCTTGATTCCTGCTCAATAGTCTGGTGTTCATCTCGAGCTAGCTCGATTGCGAGGATCGAAGCGGTACAAAGAACCTGTCGCTACTCTGTCACTACCCGATAAGAGGCGTACGACAACTCAAGTTATGATTGGACAAATTGCCTGTCCATCTATCGTCGAATAGTTGAGACTTTAGGCTGCAGAACGGGCTCTTCGAACGTGGAATCGCCTTCATCTTGACGTACCGAGTGTTAACTATGGTCAATTAAGTAAGATAAGGTATATGGCGGCTCAATTCAACACCATTTACATTAGTGTTCATCAACTCCACACACCACGGTTGGTTATTGATATAAAAAACTCACAAAAAGAATTCTTTGATTTGCAATTACCAAATTTATAAAGCAATTTCATTTGGTGTCATGAAAAGTGTTAGTTCAAGTTTGTGAATCAAAAAGCAGTAATTTTTTTCAATTTAACTGAATACTTTTTGCAAGACTTGCTTGTACATATGACTAGTGAAGTATATGAGCATCAAGAGAAATTTCACCATTTAAGAGCTTTATTTGGTCTGTAACGAAAACTTCAGTGCAACAGTCAGTGCCAACTGGCAAATGAATTGTAGGTTCAGCCATTCGTCGCCGGGTGGAACTCTATGTCATGTGCAAGTTTGGTGAACTTCTAACGTATATCTCCTATAGAAGGTATCCCATTCGATTTAAATTGGACGCGTGATGCCTGATATAAAAGTTATTTTACTCTGGCTAAACAAATAATGAACACTCAAACTCATCGTGTGTGTGTATACTTAATTTTGTGATAGACTATACTTCTTTCTATACAATTTACCAGCATCTTTTGATGCGGTGAAGCCTGAAAATCTATACAAAAACAAAATTAAAAGTCAATATCTGGCTTTATAATTTCCGGCGTTCAACGTGACTAAGCTTCGCTGACACAATGTTTACAAAAATCATTTCAAATCATCAAGCATGTCATCCAGCCTCAGTTGAAGCAGGTCGTGTGTCATCGTCGCATGCTAGAGATGGTCGGGTAGCGGAAAATTTGCCCGAAACCCGCACCCGTACCCGTACCCGCCGGGTTCGGGTCGGGTTCGGGTATTGAAAAAAAATAATTTGCGGGTTCGGGTCGGGTACGGGTTCTTAATTTTTGTTTTTGAAACCGGGTACGGGTCGGGTCGGGTATCTCCATTGACCTTTTTAACACTAAAGATGGTCGGGTACCCGGGCCTACGGGACGGGCCCGTCGGGTTGCGGTCGGGTTCGGGTATCAAAAATAATAAACTTGCGGGTTCGGGTCGGGTACGGGTTTTTAATTTTTTTCTTGATCGGGTACGGGTCGGGTTCGGGTATTCAAATTTTCATACCCGACCATCTCTATCGCATGCCTCGTCATCACGGCAAGTCTAAATAAAATTCATAACGCATCGTCGTGCGCTGATAAGCCGAAAGCGATAATCGGCCATAACACCATTACGATCACATTGGCGAATTAATATTACCTTCCGCGGGCAAAGAAAAATTTATTCAGTTCACACCGCGATCTCATTGCGAAATCTCCAGTCAGAACCAAACAAGCCAGCCGCTACAATGACTCTACCGGTCAGTACAGTATTCACAGTGAAAAAGATCACTCCAGCGGGGAAGAATGCCCGGAAACAGACACATTCCTTCGACGAAGCTCTACAGCTGACGGGCTTCGGTCGCGCGCAGGTCCTGCTGGTGATCCTTTCCGGTTGCTCCATCATGGCGTCGATCAACGAAGCGATGGGCATGAGCATCATCCTGCCGGCCAGTCGCTGCGATCTGGATTTGGATCCCGGCGAACAGGGCATGATCGGAGGTGCCATTTCCCTAGGAATTACGGCGTCGGCCTACTTCTGGGGCTACCAGGCGGATACTCGCGGTCGGCTGATCGTCATCAAGTACGCCCTGATGGCGGCATCCGCTTGTTCGGTGGCGTCCAGCTTCGCCACCGACTTTACCTCGCTGATGACGTTACGTTTCATCACCGGAGTATTTATCTCGGCACCGTCGGCTGCCGTTTATGCGTATCTGGGTGAGTTCGGAACGGCGGAAAGGCGCACGCAGATGATATCGTATGCCAGCATCATGGCCTCGTTCGGTGTGGTGTACGTTGCTTGTGAGTTTTGAAATTTGGTTTTTTATCTGTGAACAAGTGGATTGATGGAAACTTTAACTTCCAGTGATGGGTTGGTGGATGCTGTCGTACGACTGGAGCTTTGCTATAACGGATTCACTGGTGTATAAACCCTGGAGACTGCTGTTTATTCTTTTCACCTTTCCTGGATTTTTGGCAGCAATAGCATACTGTTTCTGTCCCGAGAGTCCCAAGTTCCTGCTAACCCAGGGTCATCCGAAAGAAGCTTTAGACGTATTAAGGAAGTTATATAGTATTAATAATAAGTCCAGAGGATTCGACGGCTACGAAGTGACCTGCTTTTCGCCGGACAGCGATTTAAATCAAAACCAATCGGGAGGAAGGATACTCGACATTCTTAAGTCAATGCGGAACCAAACTGTTCCGTTGTTCAAACTTCCTCTGGTGTTATACTTTTTGGTTTGTTGCATGCACAGCATCACTGATTCTGCAATGTAAGTAGCCGATTAGGTAATAGGAAACGTAAACAAATTAACTCATTGCTTCTGACTTTCAGTTACGGTGGACTCGGTCTTTGGTTCCCCCACATTATGAATCAAATCTCTTCCGACGACTCCGGAGAAGGAACGTTGATATGTTCCATTTTGAAGGGGAATCAAACAGCAAATGTTACGCAACTGGCCTTCTGCAACGACAACGTAGAACAGGAGACATTCATTTACACGATCATTTTGGGGTGTTTCGGAGCTAGCTATACTTTTGTGATATCACTAGCGCTAGCTCGATTCAGTGGGAAAACCATGCTGATCTTTAATGCACTTCTGGCCGGTACCGCTGGAATTTTGCTTCAATTTGTCGCCAACAGTTATTTGATGGCGATTCTGTTTTGCGTCGAGATTATGTTCGCCGGAATTTGCGTGATGCTGGTGAATGCTACGGCGGTATCGTTATTTCCGACCCATGTCCGAGGGATGGCCGTTTCACTGGTCAAAATAGTCGGAAGGTTGAGCTGCTTCGCTGCCAGTTCGGTAATAGGGCTTCTGATGGCGCAGAATTGCCCGCTTACGTTCTATCTGCTGTCTGCGGTGTTATTCTTGAGCTGCGGATTGACGTTCCTGTTGAAATAGAGTAGTTTTATTGGTCTCCATTGGACATCGGTCTTAGCAGTGATACTTAGAATGTCAAGTGCACTCGAATATCTTTCTTAGATAATTTATGAAATTTTTTTAATGTAATGCACCCAACTTTGTAATTCTTCGGGTTTTCGAGCAACACAACATACTCGTGGACGGAAAAGTGATGATACTATCTCTATGGAGAGACAAACCTAACCAGTGGATAATCTCAACCAGTGTTACGATAGGACCCCCGGGTGACAAAAGAAAACTTTTCGCGGAATAAATCTCCAATATGGTATTGTAACTATAGTAGATCTGGATAAAATTGTGAAACTTTTAGGATTATACCAAAACGATAGAAATAAATCTTTACAATAACGTAATCAACCGAAAATTGAAGCAAAAGGCCTATTACTTATGGAGTTGGTCTTACGTCTTATGACAAGTCCTGCGCAACGTAACTCTCCATCTAATTCGGTCTATGGCAGCTGATATTCAGTTTCGCGGGCACTCAGCAGTGCTCGCCAAGTCTCGCTCCACCTGCTCTTACCACCTCACTCGTTCTGCCTCTCTTCGTCTTGTTCCTCCCGGATTCGATGTGCAAACCATTTTAGCAGGATAGTTGTCCGGCATTCTAGCAGCATGTCCAGCCCAACGTATCCGTTCAGCTTCAGCCGCTTTCTGAATACTGGGATCGCCTTAGAGACGCACGAGTTCGTGGTTCATTCTTCGCCTCCATACACCGTTCTCTTTCACACCGCCGAAGATGACTCTAAGTACTTGTCAGCTTTTCGAAAACTCCGAGCTATTTAGCGTTTTGTACTACGTGCACTTTGCACGGGCGCCCAAATTGCTCGACCGCAAGTGTTCGTGGTGTTCGTAGTAGGCACATCTGCCGCTGATAATACACCTTTTAATCTCACGGCCGGTATTGTTGTCCTCTGTTGCCAATGAGTCAAGGTATACGAACTCGTCGACTACCTCAAACTCATCCCCGTCGATTACCACGGTACTGCCCAAGCGGACCCTGTCGCACACGGTCTGCTCGTGTCAGCATATACAGCGTTTTAGACGCCCAACCCAATCTTCTCTGCTTAGCGTTTTAGTCTGGTGTTGCGATCTTTCGTCGTCTCAAATATTCTAACGACAGCATTTATTGAAAATCGTGCCCCGCATTTCGTTCGCCGCTCGTCTTATAACACCTTCAAGCGGAATGTTGAATAGCAGGCAGAAAAGACCATCTCTTTGTCAAAATCCCCGAGAATCGAATGGGTCTGACCATCCATCCGAGATTCTCACACGACACAGCACTGGATCCCATCTATCGTAGCCATGATACGTCTAGTAAGCTTACCCGGAAAACCGTTTGTCGGAAAGCTCTTGTCGGTTTACACTATCATATGCAGCTTTGAATTTGCGGCACTTGCTCCATGAAACCGGCCTGATAACTTCCCACGAATCTATTGGCTAGTGGCGATACTCTATGAACGATAAAGCGATATTCAGGATAGTTATCACTTGGTAGTTTACACAATCTAGCTTATCACCTTACTTGTAGATAGGTCAAATAACCCCGTCTTTCCACTTCTCTGGTAGTCGTTCAGTATCTCCGCTTCTGTTTGTTCCGATTGTAGCCTGCCATAATACAGCTACCTACTCAGGCCGCTATTCGTTTTCCCAAATCTCTGAAGCAAGCGACTTAAGCGCCACCTCGTGGGAGGGTCACTTGCCATGTTCAGACATGCTCGGGCAGAAACTCAGCCTCAGGGCGGGTCAGCTCAATAGACTCGAAAATCTCAGCTATCTCAGCTATAGTAAATCACCGCCCAAGGCGGTTTGTCTGCTGGAATGCACTATGCTGGCTTCCCCAAAAAAAATGGTGTCTACCTCAGCACATGCCGGTTAGGCCAACCAGCGGATTTTACGTTGTTCTGCACGGGCCGATTATCTCAAATCAGCGGCGGTTTAACGTGGCCAGAAATCCAATTCTAGCCGAGAGTGGGTCGAAAGGTGCGCGAGGAGGGTAGATGGTCCTAGGTGGCTTCCTTGAGGGATACTTGAAGAGGCTAGATAGCTATCGGACCTACAATCTCCAATGATGACCACCAACTGTCGTTTGGTCAGATATGAGCGAAACCAACGCAAATGGTTATCGCTAACGTCCAGTCCATGCAATTTTGCAATTGCGATGTCATGGTTTATCTTATTAAAAGCAGCTGACAAGTCGGTGTATAAGACGTCTGTTTGAGCACGCTGGTCCATACTTTCCGTTATGTATGGTCTCAGACACAGCAGGTTAGTGGTGGTAGAGCGCTGGGAAATGAAGCCATGTTGATCGGCACTTAGATATTGCTTGCAGTGAGACATTAGAGATTGCATAATTACCAGCTCAAATAGCGTTGAAACTGTACTACAGATCGACAAACAGGATGTGTTTCTTCAGGAATGCAGAAGGTACTCCATCGGGTCCAGGGTTGAAGGACGACTTGAGCATGGAAGCGGCCTTTGAAATGCCTTTCTCGATGTTGACATCAATGGCACCCAGTGTTGGACCATATATTGGAACGTTGCTTGCTGCTAGGGCAACACGGTCAACACTCAATACCTCGTTGATGAAAACACTTGCAAATTTGTTAGAAAAGTAACGGCTTATATCCTGAGGTGCGGCAGCGATTTCCCCGTTGTATTCCATAGATGACGGGAGGCCGGACTCTCTGCGTTGATCATTTACATAGTTCCAGAAGCACTCCGACGTGACGCTTCAGTGTTGATGCCGTGAAAAGCACTAGCTCGCCTGTATAAATGGCTTACTCTCGCATAATGAAGTTTTGGCGAAAGCGTGCGCTGCTTCGTGAATTTCCGCAATGCTGCTCTTTCGTAGGACTTCAGTTTGCGCAACTCATTCGTGTACCAAGAGGGGTGAGAAGTGTTGCGGTGACTTCTTTTCGGGACGTGTCGATCTATCTATACCTATAAAGAAGGATTTCTGTCTGTCTGTCTGTCCGTATGTTCCTTATAGAATCGAAAACTACTGAACCAATCGGCATGAAAATATGCATGTAGAGGTTTTTTGGGGCCAGGAAAGGTTTTAGTGATGGTTAGAAACCCCTCCCCCCCACTAAGAGGGGGGGCTCCCATACAAATGAAACACAAATTTCTGCATAACTCGACAACTAATCAAGCAAATAGAACAAAATTTGGCATGTGGGTGTTTTCGGTGACAAGAATTTATTCTATGGTAAATTGAGACCCCTCCCCTCTTTATAAGGGGAATTATAACTCCTCTCCTATTTACAAATTTCCTCATAACTCGAGAACTAATCAAGCAAATGGAACCAAATTTGGCATGTGAAGGTTTTCGAGGGCAAGAATATTTTCTATAGTAAATTAGTACCCCTCCCCACTTTAAGAGGGGGGGCTCCTATACCAAAGAATCACAATTTTCCTCATAACTCGAGAAGTAATTAAGCAAATGAAACCAAATTTGGCATGTGGGTGTTTTTGGAGACAAAATTTTTTCTATGATAAATTGGGACCCCTCCCCGTTTTAGGAGGGGGGGATCCTACACACATGAAATACAAATTTCCTCATAACTGAAGAACTAATCAAGCAAATGGAACAAAATTTGGCATGTGATAGTTTTCGAGGGCAAGAATATTTTCTATGGTAAATAAGGACCCCTCCCCACTTTAAGAGGGGGGGCTCCTATACAAACGAAATACAAATTTCCTCATAACTCGAGAACTAATCAAGCAAATGGAACAAAATTTGGCACGTGGGTGTTTTTGGAGACAAAATTTTTTTCTATGATGAATTGGAACTCCTCCCCACTTTAGGAAGGGGGGCTCCTATACAAATGAAATGCAAATTTCCTCATAACTCGAGAATTAATCAAGCAAATGGAACGAAATTTGGCATGTGAAAGTTTTCTAGGGCATGAATATTTTGTATGGTGAATTAGAACCCCTCCCCACTTTAAGAGGGGGGGGCTCCTATACAAACGAAATACAAATTTCCTCATAACTCGAGAACTAATCAAGCAAATGGAACCAAATTTGGCATGTGGAGGTTTCTGGAGGCAAAAATATTTTCTATGGTGAATTAGGACCCCTCCCAACTTTAAGAGGGGGTGCTTCTACACAAATGAAATACAAATTTCCTCATAATTCGAGAACTATTCAAGCAAATGGAACCATATTTGGCATGTGGGTGTTTTTGGAGGCAACCATTTTTTCTATGATGAATTAGCTTTTTAAGAGAGGGGGTTTTAAACAAACGAAATACAAATTTCCTCATAACTCTAGAATTAATCAAGCAAATGGAACCAAATTTATCATGTGGGTGTTTTTGTAGGCAAGAATATTTTCTATGGTATATTTTCTATGGATTTTTTTCTATGGTGAATTGAGACTCCTCTCTTCTTTAGAAAGCGAGTTATGGCCCATCTCCCCTTTAAGAGGGTGGGCTTCCATGGGAATGAAATGCAAATTTCCTCTTATCTCGAGAACTAATCAATCAAATGGAACCAAATTTGGCATGTGGGAGTTTTAGATAGCAGAAATTTTTTCTATGGTGAATTACGACCTCTTCCTCTTTTAAGAGGGGAGCTCCCATACAAATGAAATTTAAATTTCCTTATAACTTGAGAACTAATCAAGCAAATGGAACCAAATTTGGCATGTAGGGGATTTTGGAGTCTTGAATTTATTTTACGATAGTTAGAGACCTCTCACCCCTGTGGTAGGGAGATATGGACTCTCATACAAATAAAACAGAAATTTTTGCGAAACTCAAAAACTAATCGAACTCGAGAAATTCGAGACTCTTCCATAAAATATTAGACAATACAAGACCACAAAAACTATCTATAGTAACACTAGATCATTCAGGACGAGACGGTCGCGAGTGTTGCCGGTGACCCGCCGTCGGAAGCGCCGCCCACTGAGGGGCTTGCAAAACTCGAGATTGTGACAAAGATCATCCGAGATTCATGATTTATGTACAACACAGGTTAATTTGTGACAATACGAAGTTTGTCGGGTCAGCTAGTAACATATAATGGGACATGTGTGAACGTTTGCGCCGCAGCTTCGACGTCGTCTGGGTCAAGTATCTCTGTCCAGTCAATACTGGACAATACGCCATTTATACTCTGCAGATCAGCTTTACGGAAGTTGCAGGATATAGGCGCGGGAAATTCAATGAAATCGCGAAGAAGCTTATCATCAATACAGGCTATCTGGGGCGGGTGGTGCAGAACTGGTTTAATTAGCGGACATGGAGCTGTGGTACTAACTGGGGTCTTGTCTTGTGAGCTCACGAAGCAGAGATCCAAGCAACGGTTGTTTTCGTTAACTACATGGTTAACTTGTGGAGCATTGCAGCACTATAATTGTCAAGAAGGTTAACTGCACCAGCATGGATCGTCGAGTTTTCAGGATCCAGGAAGAGAAATCCACTATGGGCAAACTTCCATGAGATACCTGGCAGATTGAAGTCGCCCAAAATAACCCAACGAACCAACGATAAACTTCATAATCGGATCCAAAAGCTTGATTGGAATCCGCAAGGACAACTTAGAAGAGGCAGATCCAGAGGCTCATGGCGATGCAGCTTAGCCAACGACATCCGGGCTGTTGACGAGAACCTTTCCAGACTTTCCTAAGTGAAAGTCATGGCAGAAAACCGTCGGCAGAGGAGATCTCTGATTTTATCCCTTTGTTCTGCCGGACCGGCGGACATGGTACAATATGTATAACAAATAACAAAGGTGAGCAATGAATGTATCTCATGATAAGGTCGGTTGTTCTTCAATGTATATATTGTCATAGATAAGGTATGGTATAAGAAGTTCTCTGGTGAAAAGCGTCCCGACTATTGAAACAGTTTCAAATCTAAAAAACGACGTCTAGGTACTACATTTCACTTTCGGAACTTGACGTTCTGTGTTATTCGACAAACTTCACAGTAAACTGTTAGAGTACAGGAGTATGCGCTACAATCCTTTTAAGTCTAACAGTTGCTCCCAGTCAGTCGGATCTGTGGAATAAAAAACTAAAAGCGACAGCTCAGGTGGTATAAAACCACATTAGTTGATATATGAGAATAAAATGTCTCATTGTCATGCGACTGGTATAATCAATTCAAATTATGGTCTCCAGCGCATACGACCAAGTGTCGCCAGAACTCGACAGTAGCAGCCCCGTTAAGATCAACATTTGACGATAGCAGATCCGCTTCATGTCACAGGCAAGAGTTAGAGTAGTGCACAGATGCTTAGGATTTCCTAGCTAGCAGCGCATATATTCCACTGGTGCGACTTTAATGGCAATTTTCTGCGCCATTTGAAGGCAACATCATCATCTTCATCGTTCCGTCTTTGTCCCCGGGGCCGGTGCTGCTCCTGTTGTTGTCTACCTCACGAGTCATCTGTTCGGGTCCGGCAGTCGTGGAAATAATGAAAACATTACCGGCAAGTTATGTACGTACTCTCGTGTTTCTTGTAATCATTAAGATAGATTAAATGAAAAGTTCTGAAATGCTGAGAATACATTTGGTGCCGACGATTGCGCTTAGCCGATTTTACCAACTACTATTATCGTGTTTGTAATGCACCTCTTCAATTTTGTAGAAGAACACTGAAACGTACCTCAACGATGACGAAATTATACCATCAAAAGGAAACCATGAACCTTCCAAAAAGGCAAAAATGAAATCAACTTGTTATTCAGATTCCCCAATTAATGTTGTCGAATAAAAAAATGTTTGAACAATCAATTGGTAAACAAAAAATCGATTCATAAAGGTAATTACATGGTCAAATTACACTCAGCAAGTCGGGGGAAAAAATCGTTCCACTGTTCCGTGCTTTGTTGAGAATCCCCGAACCCCGGACGGATAGGCTGCTGGCTCATGTTATCTGCAGTTTAATCACAACAATTTGGCGTGCTTTGATTGGATTGGGCTTGCAGCAGCATGTTTTTTTTTCTCGTGTACTAATAACACCGCTGTCAGTTAGTTAGTTCCTAACGGGTGTGCTGCAAATCGGCGAATGCCCTTTTCATGTTCTGCTAGCGTAGATCATAGTTCAGATTAGCTTCATTTTCCCCGGTTCGTTGAAACTTCCTCAGGTTTACCCAATTTATAGAGTTTGGAAATTTTTTTTCTCTGTTTTGTTAAGAGTAGCGAAAGGTTACTCGCGTTGCCATGATGGTAATGAAACCAGTTCAGTTCACACAGTGCTTCGCACTCGGCAGTAGTAGGCTTTTGTACGGAAAACTTTCGCAGGTCAGCATGGGTGTCTGTTCTTTATCCAGACTTGTCAAAAGCTGGCCCCCATGGCCTGCAACCATGGAGCGATGCATTCATTACTGACGACCAGTGCGCATCCGCGCAGTGTCATAAAGTGACAATAAACTAAAGTAAGCGTTAAATTGCCTCTTTCTTCGCCATGTTCGTCGTGAAACTTGTCATATTTCTCACTTGTTGTTTGATTCGACCACATCGTTTGAGTGTAAAGATTTCGAGAATCTGCGCGCCCGCGTGGTGTCTGGTTTTTGGAATGAAGCAGGAGGAAGCAACGCCGCCTTTGATGCCTGCTCTTTAGAAACGTTTCTTCCCTGCGTTATATTGTTTGACGCAAATTATGAGTAAGCAATGATGTCCGGTTCGGCCAGGATCGAGTTTCGCAGCAGACACGTCCGATCCTGGTTCCCGTCTCATGGCAATTCCCGACGGCTGTTTTCACTTTATTTCCGCGCGCACTAACTCGTCCGTGGATCGGAGGAACCATCGTCGACTGGCCATAAAAAATTAAGATTTGTGGCGACTGGAAGAATGCGCCGTTTCGAAAATGTATATCGAATTTCTCCGTTCTACGGTTTCCCCTGTTGCAACTGAAAGCCGAACTGAGAAGCGGTGAAGGTTTTATTGCAGTGTGAAATCGTTTCACCATCAATTGCTGACCCCTTCGATATCTATCACTAATTAGAGATTTACGATTACCTCTTGGCGACCGTAGCGAGCGAGCGAGCTTGTTGCAACGAACTTTGACCTCTTTTCCTGGTGAATGCAGTCGGTTTGTTTTTTTTTGTCCAGGAAATTTCACTTATGCAACAACAGCCCTTTTAAAGCCGGGCTGGAATGGCGCAATGGCAGCCAAATTGATTACATTGTCGACAAACTAACCGAAAGCCGCCGATCAAAGAAGGCGAAAGCTTCTTCGGCAAACAGTTGTGTGCAGTGGGTAAATACGAGCGCCCAACAAACATCACAAGTAGTTGTCGTAGAAACGAGAGCCTTCGCCCATCGAAAATAAATAAAACAATGAGCTTTTTTCGGTAAGTAGGACCCATAATGAACCAAACCGCGCCACGGCGCGGCGGGCGGGCGGATGGTCGGTAATTGGCTCCACTGTGAGTGAGGAAAAAAACAGTCTCAAGTGTTGGACAAACACCGTCGCCTTCGTCTGACCAAACGACGAAGACGACCGACGAAGACAAGCAGACCGGTAAGTTACAGCTGGCTTGATCTGAAGAGCCCCCTCGACGGATTTGTCTAAAACTGCGAGTGTCAAACCGTGAGTATGCATTAATGGTTTGTGCCGACCTAATTTGGTTTTGCGAACTGCGCAGTCAAATGTCAAGTACCAGAGGGTGGCCCACGCGCTCTGCTCTGGCGCACAGTTTCACTTTCTGTAGTACGATTTGTGTCACCATACTGTAATAGAGGCATTTTCGCTTTCATTTCTGAATTTGGTTGCTAAAAAAATTACAGAAAATTTTTCCACTGAGAATAATTAACATTGTAATACAATGTAAACTTATCCCATCACTCACCAATCAGAGATTTATTGGTCATTTCTTGCAACTACCTTACTGTCAATCATCAAATGAAAACAGCAGTTACTCATGTTTGCTCATTGCTTTCAAATCCTTTCTCAGGGTGGAAAATTCTTTCCAGGAGGCTCCTTCGGCAGCAAGTTCATCAAGCGGCGGACACACGAGATATTTCACACATGAGCTAATATTTGCCTTCGGCCCAAGATCAATATACTCATCGATTGGACTCTCGATCAGCAGCAGCAGCACCGCTCGGAACCAACCGCAGGCAGGCTCGCTCGGAACGACCACTCGTAAAACCAATCAAGCGTAAACAAAAACTAACTGCATCGGCCGGGCGGGCGCACAAAATGGCCCGGCCGGGCTAGCTGGTAGCCTAGCCCGTGGATACCAACCAGGATAAAAAGCGCAGTTATAAATGGGCAGCAATTTATCTGCACCAGTCTCTCGCCTCCTCCGGAACTGACTGTACCAGAGTGGCCAAATTCCTCGCGCCGTCCCGTCGCCCTTCTCTTTCGTTTTGTAGTCCAAAAGAAGCAACGATGTCGCGCCCGGTGCTTTGGTATGAAAATTGAACGTGGCAACGGCGAAGGAGGACAGTCCGTTGCCACCGCCACCACCACAGATCATGAGTTTTCAATAGGTGTATGTACAGCACGTCGATTTGTTTTACTTGAATTGAAAACACCGGAGAGGAAGTTTGTTTGCAATTGGAAGGTACAAATGAAGTCTAATTCGCTAACATGGATCATTTATGGCCCGTGGAGACGTGGCTGATTTTTTTACGTATTTCAAACGACTTTTTGTGGGAGTTGAAAAAAATATAAGCCACACTATAAGTTTTTAGGTTTTAAGTGCTAACTCAACGATTTCCTAATCAATTTACAATAGCTTTAGATAAATCGATCAGAAAATTTTCTTTGCATCGACTTCAATGAAGAGAACGAATGATTTTCAAATGCGCGCTGGTAAACAGCGGAAAAATGTCTATCGACAGTCCAACGAATTGGACTGTTCGTCGCCAATTCGTTGACTGTCTCAACACACGCCTTTCGGTTTCAATCTGGTCGAGCCATCGTTGGACCCCACTATTCCTGATGCCAGCGGGTAGGGTTCTTGAAGAGCACGGATTTCATTGTAATCAAAGTTACAGTCTCAAGTCCGTAAAGGCCTACCAGGCTGATTAGTGTTTTGTACATCGTCATCCTTGTGTGGCGACGTATATTCTTTAATCGAAGCGTCTTGCGAAGGGAAAAGCAGGCTCAACTTTTAGCTTGAATGCGTCGTTGAATCTCCTTACTCGTCTTATTGTCGACGGTGACTTGGGTTCTCTAGTATATGAACTCATCAACCACTTCCAGTTCATCGCCATCAACAGTCACTGTCCATGGGAGGCGAACGTCGAATTCTCTGGAGCTTCTTCCTACCATACATTTGGTTTTCGATGCATTGATTTATAGCAAAATCCTAGCTTCCGTTTTCAGTCTGGCGTAGATTGTCTTCGCCGTACCAAGGTTTCTAGTAATGATGTCGAAGTCGTCTGCGAAGGCTAGGAGTTGGTTACTCTTGCTGAAGATCGTTCCTTTCGTTTCGATGCCCGCTTACCGGATCACACCTTCAATAGCGATATTGAATAACATACAGAACAGTCCATCCCCTTGTCACAACCCTTTGAGACTCGTGAGGAACTCGAGTGTCCCCGAAATATTCACGCAGCTCAGCACTCGCTCCAGAATAGCTTTGACCCGCCGTTTTAGTTTATCCGAAAAATCATTTTTGTGCATCGACATCCACGAAAATATGGCAAAATGGACCTTTTGCGTATTCTACACGGTACAACTCAACTCAACGTTTTTCATTGAATTAATGTCATCCGAGTTTATTTTCCCGCCTTTGAGTTAGCTTTAATCGGTTGAGTTAGGTTTTGGTTTTATTGGTTTAATTAAGTCGACATCAACAGCCTGTAGTCCCAATGATGGATAAGTAGCTTAACCCCTCTAAGGTCTACATCATTTTTAGCACCGCAAAATTTACTAAAATGGCCGTAACTTTTTTATCTTTCAATATTTTTTCACCAAATTTGGGAATTTTGCCGAAAATATTTTCTATTTTCATAATATCAATAGATAATGGCCATATGTCATATGGTCCCGGAGTTATTTCGGAGTTCCTTGGGGGACCGAGATATGGCTTTTTTAGATAAAGTTGCCAAATATCTAAAATTTGTTTGAAATCTGTTGATTTTTGTAAACATATCATCGACTGTGGACATATCAGTTACTTTGCCGCAGTTAGGAGCCATGGTGCGCGCCATCCGGATTCGGGGGGACACTATAAATCCAGAACCGGTTCCCGTAACGGAACATTTCAGCATCAGTAAAGCATGTCGTGTCGCATATCAAAAAACATCAGCGTTCGACAAAATAGCGATTGGTGATCATCTCATGTCTCTCAGAGGCCGTATGACCGGTTCCGGGTCCGGGGAGGGTTTCTTTTCTGATTCAAGCACGGAACGGATTTCGGAAGAAGTTGTCCGGGACCTGGAATCGGCCATATGGCCTCTGAGAGACATGAGATGATCGCCAATCGCTATTTTGTCGAACGCTGATGTTTTTTGATATGCGACACGACATGCTTTACTGATGCTGAAATGTCCCGTTACGGGAACCGGTTCCGGATTTATAGTGTCCCCCCGAACCTGGATGGTGCGCACCATGGCTCCTAACTGCGGCAAAGTAACTGATATGTCCACAGTCGATGATATGTTTACAAAAATCAACAGATTTCAAACAAATTTTAGATATATGGCAACTTTATCTAAAAAAGCCTTATCTCGGTCCCCCAAGGAATTCCGGAATAACTCCGGGACCATATGACATATGGCCATTATCTATAGATATTATGAAAATAGAAAATATTTTCGGCAAAATTCCCAAATTTGGTGAAAAAATATTGAAAGATAAAAAAGTTACGGCCATTTTAGTGAATTTTGCGGTGCTAAAAATGATGTAGACCTTAGAGGGGTTAATCTAATAACAATCACAGTCAAGAAATTACAATTATAAACACTAACAATTTTCTAAGTCGTCATTTGTGGAAAAAAACATAGAAAAGTTACGACGGCTTGTTTTACATGGCAATTTAAAATGCAATGCGAATGCAACCCGATTGAAAACTCGCTTTATACCAGTCAATGAGTTGTTCCGCCATTTAGATCAATCGCCCCAATAATAGCACGACAATCAATACTTCCCTGCAACGTTTCGACAGAGCTCTTGTGATGTTCCTTCGTGTCTCCAAGTGTATTAATCGTCATCGACTTTCATAACTCGGCAATTGGAACGGATTTCGTCATGGTAGACGACGGAGAGCAAAGCGTAAAAAGTGGCGTTGAATTGTTTCAATCCTTTGCATCCCGTTTTGGTAACATGGATGCCAGACAACAGAACCGTACTCAAGAGTCGAACGGACGAGTGCACAGTATAATGCCTTGAGGCAATATACGTCAGTGAAGCTCTTAGCGATGTGGAAGACGAATCCTAATGTTCTGGATGCCTTGTCCACAATGTAAGAAATATGCCGTTTAAACGATAACGGGCTACCTAAAATAACGCCGAGATTCTTTTCCTGGTCGACACGTTGGATTTCTGTACCGCGTAGCTTGTAGTTAAAAATGACGGATTCTTTAAAATAATGGAACACTTCTCAGGATTGACGAGCATGCGTTCAAATTGCACCAATTCGTAAAGGTCTCAAGCTCTTGTTGAAGACAAATTGCATCGTTCTTGGAACGTATCTTCAAGTAAATCTTCAAATCGTCGGCGAAGGATAAACGAGGACCTCTAAGTACATAGTTGACATCATTGAAGTACAATAAGAAGACTAACGGCCCCAAATGACTACCTTGTGGTTTTTCAGATGAGGCCGGAAACGCATTTAATTGAAAATCCGCAACTGTCGCAATCAGTTGGCTACCTACGAGGTATGAACTGAGCCAACGCAACATACTGCCGCTGATACCGAGTCTTTCCAATTTAGCAATCGCAATACAGGTATACCTCGAGTGTACGTACCCTCCATAATACGTACATTTTGCCTCGATAGTACGTATCCTCGATAATACGTACATTTTGCCTCGCTAGTACGTAGATTTTCCAGCAACACTTTATTTGTTTCATTCCAAGCTTCACAAAGGGCACAATCATTGATTTTAAAAAATTTAAAAATTAACTGCTATATTGAACCAACACCATTAATATATATATTTATTCAATAGTGCATGCAAATTTGCAAATTTCATGCAATATTAAATATAATACCGCAATGTTCTAAAGCATAACATTGTGATTCGATAGTACGTACGCTAAACGAAGCAAAGGTGTACGTACCTTCGAGGTATACCTGTAGGTCTATGATTGATTTTTTCAAACGTCGCAACCAAATCAGTTTAGATGACATCCGTTTGAGCGTGATCCGCTAGACTTTCGGCAACATATATTGTGAGACAAAGGAGGTTCGTAGTGGTTGATCTACCTGCGATGAATCCATGTTGGTCGTCACTCAAGTAATGTTTACAGTGCGACGGCAGCGGAGTCATGACTACAAGCTTAAATAACTTGAAAATGGCACACAATGACGAAATTCCTCGGTAGTTGTTGACATCTTTGCGATCCCCTTTTTTGTGCACAGGGAACATTTGGGCGGTTTTCCAATACGCAGAGTATTCACAGTCATTAGCTGAACATTGCAACCAGCTTGGGTAATTTGGTCGTCCGGGATGATTTCGTCGCAAAAGGTTCTGGTGAATGTATAGGCAAAGAGCTGGTAGACATTCTGGGGCTCCGTAGCAGCCTGTACATTGAGGATCATAGTTGATGGAAGCCCCGATTCCTTGCGCTGATCGCTAACATACTTCAAAAACGGTTTTGGTTGCACCAGATTGCGCTGGATTCTATGCAGGTATCGTCTAAAGCATATCCGACTGGTTCTTTTGTGTAGTGTTTAACTTTATGTATTGATCACGCGGTGAGCGGGTGCGAAACTTGTAATATATCCTAAGTACAGCCCTGTTTTCAGTCTTCAACATGCGAAGCTCGAGGGTCAACCAGGGCTTGCTGTTTGACGAAGGTTTGACAAGGTAGTACTTGGGTACGTGACGATCGATTGCGTGCACAATTATGTGCGAAAAAGTCAAGGCGGCGTTGTCGGCATCGTCTCCGTCGAAAACATCAAACCATTTGATAGTGGCGAAGAATTCGGCAATGCTTCGGTGATCAGCATTTCGAAAGTCATACGAAACAGGGGGGATAGTTTTTGTTAGATTCAAGTGGTGAGATTGCTGAGGGTAAGCATAAGCACTAGTGGAGGGTGATGCCTCACTTGCTTAACTGCTGGCGACGGAGCGAGCGAAACCACTGGACCAACATCATGTACGATGGTGAAGCAGAGATCCAGATAGCGAATATTCTTGTTGATCACGTGGTTGATCTGTCGCAAAATGGCAGAACTGTAGCAGTCTAGAAGCCGTAATGATGCACTGTGCACAGTGATCGGGGAGGGATCGAGATGCGGATGGAGAAAACCATTACTGGCTGGTTGCTATAAAAGTCCTGGTAGGTTGAAATCACCGATAATAATGAGCTCGTCGGTTGCTGTTGCCAAATCGATCACTGACATTACCGAGCGGGAGTAAACGTCAATCAGACCTTCGTCTCGTACTCGATCGGGGGGAATGTATATTCCACACAGGAACAACCTGCAGTTAGTGAACTCGATCGATACACACCCACAGTTGCTCAATACTGCTCCATTGATCATTTTCGATCAGTTTTGCTTTCAGTCTCTGATTAACTGCGACAAGCACGTCACCGCCCATTAACTTTCGACTATTTCTGGGCCCACGGTCGCATCGAAAAACTTCATATTCGGGACCAAACACCTGACACGTGAGAGTTCGAGAGTCGAGCCAGATTTCGGTTAGTACAATGATATCGTAGCATCCATCAGATGCAGCCAGGAGGTACTCGTTCACGTCGCAGTTCATCCCCCCAGCGTTTTGGTAGTAGGTGAGCACATCGTCATTGGCATCACTGCGCGCAAGGTCCGGCCTTGATTGCATATTGGACAAACCAAAAGTTGGGGTATCAGGTACCGGAAGTTCATTACTTGAGTTGCAAGGGTACTCGCCAGAGGCTACGGATTGGAAGACTCCCACACCACAACCAACCGCAGGTCCGGGACGACTGTGAAGAGCGCAGGCTGCGATTAGCTCGACTGGGTTGGGAGGGCCAGGAGCCTCCATGGTGCTGTACACAGTGCGGTCCGGTTGTAGAGTAGGACGAAGAGAAGGCTCGTTACGATCAGGATGCACTAATTATTTATTGTACGGACTTATTGAACGGTTTATTGTAGACGGAACGAGGTTGCCTGGAAGTGCAGGCTGGAAGACTTCTTCCAAACCACCGTGAATAGGACCAGGACGACTGAGATGGCAGCAATCAGATAAACAAGCGTTGTTTGTAACGTCAACTGAGGAACAAGACGAGGTTGTTACGGGGTCAGAAGGAGCTTCCATTATGCCTCGTTGCGTGCGTCCTGGCAAACCAGTAGTTCTTCTACTTTCATGCTCGGCAAACTCGTAGGTGATGAAGTTGTCGTTCCAGGCGATTCCGCTAGAGAAGACTGATCAAACTGTGTTGTACATAAATCGTGAATCTCGGATGACCTCAATCTTCAGTTTTGCAAGTTTCTGGGGAGTTCATGGGTGTATTAATATACAAATTTCCCACACAGTAAAGTAGAAAACAACTCCCCCAATTGCTTAGCCTGATAAAACAAAGCGGATAGCATTTAAATATTCGCCATCATTACAAAGCATTTCGCCGAATACCATTTTGCGGAACACCAATTCTCGGTTGACCATAACGCGGATTATAGTTTCGCAGAATAGCATTTCCGAAAAACCTTACGCAGGATGTACCATTTCACGGAAAATCTTTTTGTAGAATGTACTATTTCGCAGGGGTGACCCAACTGAAGGAAAGTAATAGAGGTCAGTAGATCTAGGAAAATAAATAATCCTAGATAGAGGTGATCTCTACGGGGGGCTGCCCCCGCAGTGGCCGGCGCTTCCGACGGCAGGTCGCCGGCAACACTCGCGGCCTGTGGCCGTCTCGCACTGAATTATCTAATGTTACTGTTGATAGTTTTTGGTGGTCTTGTTATTGATTAATGTTTTATGAAAGAGTCTAAAATTACTCGAGTTCGATTAGTTTTTGAGTTACGAAAAAAATTTTGTTTTATTTGTATGAGAGTTCTTATCCCCCTACCACAGGGGTGAGGGGACTCAAACCATCATTAAAAAAATCCTGCCTTCAAAACCCCCCACATGCCAAATTTTCTTCCATTTGATTAATTAGTTCTCGAGTTATGAGTAAATTTGTATTCCATTTGTATAGGAGCCCCCCGTTCTAAAGTGGGAAGGGGTCTCAATTCACCATAGAAAAAATTCTTGTCTCCAAAAACACCCACATGTAAAATTTTGTTCCATTTGCTTGATTAGTTCTCGAGTTATGCAGAAATTTGTGTTTCATTTGTATTGGAACCCCCCTCTTAGTGGGGGGACGGGTCTCTAAACATCATAAGAACCTTCCCTGGCCCCAAAAACCCCTATATGCAAATTTTCACGCCAATCGGTTCAGTAGTTTTCGATTCTATAAGGAACATTCGGGCAGACAGACAGAAATACATTTTTATAGGTATAGATTTTGCAACGGGTGACAGCCCCCCCCCCCCCCCCGCAGAAACCACTACTATTTGAGTACATGCATTTTCCTAGATTACCGACGACAAGTAGGGATTATCCCTTAGTTAAGTCCGAACGAGCGGCAGCGAGTAAGCACAACATATACCCGACGTTTGTGCAGGTACCGTGATTATTTTCGGCGAATATGACGCCCGGCCATTCGTGTTTTAGCCTTTCGTGATTCGGCCATTTGTGATTCGGCCGTTCGTGATTCGACCATTAGATATATTATGCCTTTTGTTATTTCGGCCATTTGTGTTTCGGCCATTCGTAGCTAATCCCTGTCAGCCCAGCGGATACTTTTTCATCAAATCCAGTCAACAACTTCCACGAGCAAAAACTGTAAAAATCGGTGACCTAGTATATAAGACACAACCACATGGTTGACGTAGCAATAGGTTAGTCTCGGGGGCAAAATTATAATGACAACAGTTAACGTTCAACCAATTCACGCACGTCCAATCACAATTGCTGAAACGCTGGTAATATAAATTGCACTAGATTTGAAGGTAACCCTTATAAGGACACAAATTTTCTAGCTTATTTACAGTCTAACAATGTTTCATTATTTCAATAACGCGCACTTAGACGTCAATAGTGCATTTAAAACTACTTTTTAATCATCTCAAGGAATCTACTAACAAAATAATCCATATTATCTTCCCTGCACGAGACTGCAGAAAATTATTGACATCGTCCACTGACAATTTCATATGTTCAAGTTAGATCAAAGTCACCCCCTTGCTGGAATCAATCCACCAAGACTGTAATGAAGAGCCGATTTGTTAACGTTAACCCCCGACTTATAGTTACTTTATACGCAAAATAAATACCGATCAAAAAGGCTGATGAATTATAAAACAGCCATATGGTTCGGAAATTACGCAAATGGTTTCAAAACGCACAGCAAAGCAGCAAATTTAAATGACTGATTGGGCGTATCACCATTCACCTTCCGAATCAAGGTCGGCTTCAGGCAATAAGTCCATAGGCATACTCAAACTACCGTTCAATCAGCCTAAAATTCACCCTGCTAACCTACATATTTCCTGTTTCCCCTAACACAAAGCTAAACACACACGCCGGCAAGAAGTATCACAAATCGGTTTGCAATTAATCGGATATTGGCTCGCACCCTCTTCCCAAAACCCATAAACCGATCCACCGGTGTTGCTCTCGATTTTGTCTAAAATTTGAAATATCATCCTCCAAACTGATGCGAACAATTTAAGCCTAGCCGATCAATCAGGCGTGGCGTGTCGAATGAGCAAAATGAGCACGCAAATCAGACCCACCAAAGAAAAAAGGGAACCGGAAAGCGAAATTTAAATGAATTAAACACTCATTAAAGCTGCCCTCTGCCAACGAGATTCTGGTCTGGTATCTGGCTGGTCAATGCGATCATATTGTACGGATGTCTGCCGGAAAGTGAGTTCGATCGGATTGAAAACGTATCATTTTCGCTTTCCACTTCGCTTTATTGAACGCGTGTTTTCCAATAAATTTGAAGTCACTATTGCTGTAGCAGAGCATTCAGTGCGGCACTGATGAAAAGAAGACTTGCTATGAAGTAGAGCGTAAGAGTGCAGTGTTGAACGATCAGCACCCCGGTTACTACGTTGGAGATCAGCTGCCCGACACGTCCAATCAAAGCAGTCAAAGATACAGCTGTACCTTTAACCCGCGTCGGGAACAGTGACACCTGCATCGATCGTACAAGAATTATGCTAACGGCTGCAACGGTTATTTCAACGCAGAACAATATGGCGGCTACGTAGGTGTGCGTTACATATTGCAGTATAACGCCAACACCGCCTGCAGCGATCAGGTTAGCGTAAATCAATGTTTTCTCTCCGAAGCGACTGAGTAATATCGAAATCAGCAACGTATAGGTTCCTACTAGCGCACCCAGGATGAGTGTGTAGATGTACGTTTCCGGACGAATTGTGTCGTCGCAGGTGGAACTATCGGCCGGATCCATGGTGGTGGTGCTTGTTCTGTTTAATTGGATGATACTACAGATTGCACTCTCCGTTGGGCCTTGTGTTGAAAAAACGAGATTCATGATTTGAGGATACCAGATGCCTAATCCACCGTAACTGGAAGAACAGGGGTAGATAAATTAGCATTGACTTCTTTGGGGGTATTACAGTCGACTTACGTTCCGTAGACACTAACAGTTTGGAAGGAACAAACTAGCAAAGAAATGGAGTGTGGAAATTTCATCAGGGGAGTGATTTGGTTCCGTAACTTTTGCAATAGCGCAGGCTGTTGGTTTGGAACTTCCGGTGGATGGCTTTCCGACTTTAGAGAGTGTACCTCAAATGGAGAATCAGCGCCTTTGTTGTGTCGATGAATCCAGCGAAACACGTCCAATGCTTCGTCACATCGACCCTGCTCCAGAAGAAATCGCGGAGTTTCTGGATAGAAACAAAGTAGGAGTCCGGATATAAATCCAGGAAGGGCATTGACCACAAAGAGTAGTCGCCATGGGCGAATCGTAAAATTGTTGGTGATTGAAATCGACCAATCATACGATAAAATCCACCAGGCCATCGCTAATTGTGGTATACGTTATTATTTTTCATTGAAATGAAAATGACTGTATCACTATCACCTGCAACGTAGAAAAATCCGAACCCAGCAATTGCGCAAGCATAGCTGATCATCTGCCCCCGATATTTGGCAGGACAGAATTCTCCCAAGTACACAATTCCGGTTGAGCCTGGAGCTGCGATGAATAATCCAACCAAGAACCGCAGCGCCAAAAGTAAATGGAAATTGTTGACAAAGCAAGCGACGAGGGAACAGCTGGTAGCAGCCAGTAAGGTCTTTCTCAGGACCGCGTGACGTCCTTGGATATCGGTTTGGTAACCCCAATAGTAGGTAGAGATCATAACTCCTGCCGAGAACAAAATAGTCCTAATAGACTGCGCCTACACTCTTAAATATTTTCACCTATAAATTGATTGAAATTACCCAAAGTCACCTTACAGTTTAAAAAGTATTTGAGCCAAACATTCTATGCGAGAATGAAGTTTTAATACTTTTGGACGATGGTGAATAGTTTCGATTAAGCTTTAGGTAATCCCAACTCTTTGCGGGTGAAAATATTTAAGTGTGTCCTTCTTACACTCACCAAGAAATACCGCTCCACCGACCAGACCTTTCCGGGACAGATCAAGCTCAAGATCACACTGGCTGGCCGGCAAAATAATACCAACCCCCATGGACTCGTTTGCGGAGGCCATAAGGCAGAATCCGCACAGAATGGTTAGCGAAATTTGCGCTCGTCCAAACCCGGCTTCCTTGAGTGCTTCATCGTAAGTGTAAGGCTGTTTCTCGTCCGTTAGATTTAATGGAATCTGTTCTGGATTTTCCTTAATAGAAATATTCGTTCAATATGGCGCATTTCCTCAAATATTTCAACCGTTTCTCACCATTTCCACGACGAGTACGCCAGACAATCAATGCCCACTGCGATGTGCAGTGTTATACTGCACCTACTTGGGTGCATTTTGCATTTCTGTGTGGATGAAGATAACGAATAGATTGCTTGTGGTTTGATTTAACCAGACTTTGTTTAGTGCGATAATAAACTGGCGATAGCCTAGATAAGAAGGGATCGGTGAAGGGCTAGCTATTAACACGGAAAAGCGAATTTCGCTGGCAAAATCTTTTTAATGTAAGTCTAATGGTACAATAATTCATCAGGAAAGAATGCCTTGAATATAGTGATAAAAAATATGCTGTATATTTCGACCACATAGCTACCTCACTCATGCAGCCTACCAGTTTGGTTCGGAGCTGCTTCGAATCGCGCAGAGAGTTACAGCAAGAGAATGGACTGTTCCATGTTATTCAACATTGCTATTGAAGAAGTAATCCAGCGAGCGGGCATTGAAACAAGAGGAACGAAACGATCTTCAGCAAAACAAGTTAACTCCTAGCCTTTGCAGACGACCTCGAAAACACTTCAAGAAACCTTGGGACGGCAAAGACAATCTACACCAAACTAAAAATGAAGGCTAGGAGGATTGAGTTACATTGGTTTGAAACACCATTGGCACCAAGAATAGAGGGACCCAACGTGCTAGATGGCTCACCCAGGTTGAAAGCGACTTGCGTGTGTAGAGACGCTCAACGAATTGACAACGAGTAGCCCAGGAGCGTGTTTCAAGCTCCTTTTGTCCAATGCTGGAAGATGCATGGGACGAACCAAGCTATAATCAGAGATTATAACCGGATCCGAACCCACAACACCCGCCAGGGCATGTGGATCGCTGGTACTAATGTACCTTTGAACCATAGAGGCGCTGGACAAAAGGAGACTGCAAAACCCCTTTATTAAACGAGCGACGTATCTTCAAATTCCACTATTAGGTAGGTTGAGCTTATTTATAGACACAAATTGTGCCTCTTCCTCGATCTATTGTAATCGAACCACCGAATTGAGAAGTTTAATCTAACTCGTTTTTACTTAATGGACGACGAAACTACAATTTTTGTTCATTTTTCAATGCAAACGTTAGCCTGTACTTTTTCTATAGAGATTACTAAGGATTCCTCTTTCATGAGTCCGGCACTATACCGCTAGTTAGGGAGTCATTCACTATTTTCAGTAGAGGTCCGCCAATCACATCAAAAGCGTCTCTAATTACCGTGGAGTTAACATTATCAGGAGTTGCTGTGGTGCTCAACGACCAAACTACTGAACGCAGTTTATCAAGGTTCATTGGTTCTAAACGACACAATTGCGCAAGCCTATAGCTACCTTGTAGTTCAACAGGTTCGTCTACCCCATCTATGGAATCGCTTAATTCCTGGATGCTATTCAGAAAGTATCAGTTGAATTTCTCGGCAACTAGCAATTCTATTGGTAGACTAATTCTTTTACAAGAGTCTGAAATCTAAAAATTAATTAAATTAAGGAAAACCTGAAAAAGCCTAATGGGATTATGCGAATAATGTGAATCCGGAATCTGTGAAAGGAGAGAGAGCGAAGTTCTTTAACCAGAAGTTATTTCGTCTGAGTTTGTCTCTGTATCTGCGTTTTGGCACATATTTGAAGAGCCAAGAGTAACCGTTTCCAGGGTCTTTGTTTAGTAAAGTGGAGAAGCATCTCTTGTAAATCTCTAAACTCTCCGCTACACCCATCTTCCACGCAGAGCAGTTGTTTATTACTTTTGCATTGTCAATGATCAGCGGATGGTTGCCACTTTTGATCTAAAATGGTGTATCAGACCTTTCTCGGTATAGCTTGATGCTTTTGTTACCTCTGCCAAGTGTTCTTTAGTACGTGTTTCCAGATTCCATCTAGTCTGGCCGATGTAAACTTTTTCGCAATGTGGGCAACTGATCTCATAAATCCTGGATTGTCTATGTTCGTCAATCGGGTCTTTTGTTGATCCCAACTTATTTTTGAGCTGGTTATTTCGGCTGGTGTAGACTAGGTCAATTACAAATTTCCTCATTTTTCTACGGAGAGGCCGTGTTATATTTTTGTCATATTCTACTGCCACTCTCTCAAGTTCTGGTGTTAGTGTTGTGAGTGATTTTTTGTATGCTGTTCTTCTTTTCTTGGCAATGTCCTGGATTGTCCTTTCTTTGTATCCGTTCAGTTTTGCAATTTCCAAAATGTGTTCAATTCTTTTTGTTTCCCTAGCTCACTTAACGGTCCATCCTATGTATCATGTGATGGAAAGCTGCCATTTTGTGTTGGTGGGAGTGGTTAAATGAGCTAGTTATAACTCGTTTGGTGTTCGTTGGTTTCCTGTAAATTTCAATTTCTGTGCTTTCAACTTGTCTGATTACGACGAAATCCAAAAAAGGAAGTTTTCCGTCTTTTACTATTTCGTGTGAGAAGTGTATGTTCCTGTGTGTGCCATTCATGGCTGCTAGAATGGTTTCCAGTTCTCCCTTTTTGACTATGCTGAAAACGTCGTCGACGTATCGTCACCATCTTTTTGGGAGCACCCTGTTTTGTTCCAGCTGCTTTCAATGTTAGCCATGAACAGCTCACACACGAACGGTGATAATGGATTGCCCATCGGTGCACCTTTCAACTGCTTGTAATAGTTGTTTCAGAATGTGAAGTAGTTTTGCTCCATACACAAACCTGTCAGCTTTAAATAACCTCCCAACTTTTTTCACCATGCGTTGTCCTCATGTTGTTGCAATACCCAGTCTTCCAAGAGGCTTATCGATTCTTTCACTGGGACGCTTGGGAATAAGGCCGTAACATCGAAAGAGACCATTATGTCGTCTTCTGCTAGTTCTTCCGATGTTTTTAGATGCTCGTCGAATTCTCGTGTGCTGCTGACAGTTACTACATAGTGTTAAATCTAGAACTTCTTGATTGATAGAGTTCGTGAAAGTGTAATCAGTACCATTATTACAAATATTTATATTATTCTAGCAGTCACTCACCTCTTTTGTTGCTATCATCACAGCTCCAAATTATGCGCATTCACATCACATTTTATGATGTATAGCCTTGTTCTGAGATTTACAGAATGACACAAATACTGACACTTCTTTCTGTTTGTCCACATGTTGTGTGAATTAACTGTACTCCCGGACCGGTACTATATCTCGCCTAATAAATTCTGTAATTGGTAACATTTTAATATTCCCACAAAAGAGAATAGCAAATCTTCGAGTTTGCTGAATTTCGGGGTCAAGGTTGAAGATATTCTCCAGCTCTAGATTCAGCATCGTTCCATCAATGGAGTCCTCTAAATCCATTGTTCCTCGGTATTATAGGGCTGCTAGTACCTGAAATTTCAAAATTCAAAATCATTAACGTATTTTGTGTAATACATTTTTAACTTTAACAAGTGGCTGGAAAATAAAAATTTGCTGAGTCAGAGATTGCATGATGCAGTAAGGCTACAAACACCGTGGAAGGCGCGCTAGTATCATCCGTTAAGGTACTTCTAAACTATACACATAGTGTCTTTAGTAATCTACAAACACCCCCATTAATTTTCCAACCAGTTTGACACAGCTCCTGCGCTGTTCAACATGGACCCACACAAGATCCCAGGCAACGGCCGATGACAGCTCAATCGCGTCTTTTCAAGCCATTCTGCATAGGCAAGTTAGGTAGGTAGTGGCTGATGCAACTAACTGTGTACATCGAAATGATTAGCTGCGGGGTCAAACTGCCGCACCGGCGGCGGCGCCGTCTCCCCATGCGGCATGCCGAAACGTTTCTTACCATTTTCGTCAGCGCTTACAAATTGTGTTCATCGGCATCGGTTCCAAATCGAGAGGGTCCAAACAAACAGATGAACCCGAAAACAGCAACAACAACAAAAAAACGAGCTAAAGTTTCTTTGAACTACATATTTTCGTGATTATCGTGATCACGAGCCAACAATCGAGCCCAAATAGTCAAGCCAGAACAACACGGCATTCGAGAAATAAAAACAGTTACAGCAAAGCCGCGCGATCGGTCGCTTGTCGAGTAAAACAAAGTCTCACTGAAGTCGGAAACCAAACAAAACAAAACAAACAATAACGATGATGTTATAAATATTAAATATAACAAATGTTTTACTTTCGCATGTGCATGTTCACCGCAGCAACCGATCCGAAAGGATCCAAGTGCCGATGCCGTTGATCATCGTGCTGCGGTTCTTGTGGTTTAGCTTACTACTTCTACTACTACCACAGTAATACAACTACTGTGCTGTACGGTCGACCAGTCAGTCGGTCGCATTGTGAAAAGCGAAATTAAAGAGGTAAACTCAACCGTGTTATTATATTTTATGGGATGTTTTAGTTGTTTTCGGTGAATATACAGAGTGTAGTTCTTTTTTCTTCTGCCCTCCTCGCTGTGTGTTTCTGTTTTGCTGTTTGTACCAGCGGTACTTACATTCAATTGTTCGATTTTTTCGTTGCGGTTCTGGTTTGGTGGAGAACTTTTCCCATCGCAAACTTTAGCGCAAACCGAACCGAACCGAACGCCGCGCAGAAAAGCCAACCCATTGTGCCGGGAGAGAGCCGGTAGGCCGAGATTTTATGTTGGCCTGGCTCAGAAGTCACGAACACACGTCCTCTTGCGCGAGACGTGGGCTACCTTTGAACCTGGAATTGTCCCATCCCATCCCGTCGTTCAATTGATGCCGGCGCAAATGTGTCTTTTTTATTTATATGCTCTTTCTCTCGACTCTACTGTATGTGCGCGATCCACTAGCTGTTCCCAGTTCACTCGTCATCATCAGTATCATCATCATCATCATCATCATCGGTAGTTTCAAGTCGAAAGGAATTTTGTTCGGTTTCCAAAGAGGGATGCTGCGCGCAAATCGAACAAAAGAACAAGCGCAAGTGTTTTGCTTCCCCTCCAGGCTCATTCCGGCCCTGGCACCGAACCCGGTACATTGCCCAGAAGTCTCTTACGACAAGGCCCCTGATATGGCTAACCAGGTCATGAATATTCATGAGGTAGCGCGCGGAGGTGTTTAGAAGAAGCGCCGCCGATTGGTACTGATTTGCATAAACCAGACGTGAACTCCAGTCAGGTGACATTTCCGCGTTTTCTTCCAGAGAACCCGTTCCGTTAGTGATGCACAGCGCACGCGAAAAATGCATTTGTACCGTTCCTAACTAAGCTGCTGGCGAAAGGGCGAGAATAAAACCTGCCGAAACCTGCTAAGCGCTATAATTGGCCGTAAAATTTTCGGCAATTTGTTGTAGTTGCTGTTGTTGCTCACTTAGGTGGCGAAACGAAAGCAAAATAAAACGAATTCACGCGTTAATTAAAATTCCTTTCCATCCCACATTTTTATTTCGGACAGAGACGGTGATTCTCTTGGATCGCGATGCAAGACGGATCGTTTACATAAATCAGTGTGTTTGTGTACTGCGGATAAGACGGATATGGACGTTGTGGACTTTTAAACTTCGAACCGTACGTCACCTACCGTACAGTCGGTCGAAGGGATCCTCTTCTATTTGTGCGCTGTCCCGTACCTATACTGGAACTGGGAAGACCAGTCGAACAATTGGCAAATAAATCTAAATTTATCGACCTGTCATCGACTGGTTCTAGCACTATTGCTCTATTGCTACTCGCACCCTAGTCGGGTCGTGCAATAGAAACCTGAAGAATTAGACCGCACCAAATAAGGTCTACCGGAGGGAGATCCAATCGGTGCATTCCTTTTGTGCTCTCAGTTGACAAGCCCTTACGATTCGCTTTCTAACCTAGGCCCCAGCCCCACTCGGGGACAAACGCACGGGACACCAAACGGGAATTAATAACAAATAAATAAACACTTAATCATACATAATTGAACAAGCAGAAACATTGTTCAAAAATTTCAATTTTGCAATAAATCTCTGCTATGGTGGCGAACGGCGGCACGACGGCAGTGGCCAGGCCAGCAAACCGGGCTGCAGAAGTTCTCACACTAAACGATGCTTACGACGACGGTTACCATACCGACCGAATCGGGTGTCGCTTTGGGGTAGCCGTCGTCGGTACATGAACACCGGAATAAGGCTTGCTCTGCTCATGTTGTCGTTACGGTCACCCTTTTTTTTGCTTTATTCCGCATCACCTACTTTGATTGGTTGCCTCGTCCAGCGACCGACCGACTCCGTCCGATCGGTTGCACTGCTATCGAGTTTCACAGTGTCCGTCCCGTCCCCAAGCGAATCAGATCAGCAGCCGCCAGAAAGGAAAGGATGGCGAGAGCATTGTTGTTGTCCAAAAGCAGACAAAACGCCGAGTACTAGAAGGGTACACAGCCTTCTTCTCCTTGGAAAGGTGTTGTGTAATCCAAGACAAGACGAACAAGCCTGCTAGAACAATATCGGTCAGCTCAGCCTGTATGATTTGTGGATGTTTTGACGTAGTCCTACGTCTTACGGCAAGGTTTGGAATAGGGTGTCATTCCAAAGTCTTTTTTTGAAAACTGGTAAGGTTTTAAGCGCTAATAGCTTAGCGGTTTCCCGTTCGATTTATTGATTTTCAAGGCGCGTCATTGAAAAATTGAAAATAACCCTAACTCGATCGTACTAAAAATTGTCGCTTTGTGATTGATTGGAATAATTTCCATTTACTATCGAACAAGTCTTGGTACAATTCAGGAATCAACGAGAAAGTCGATGGAAAATTCCATTTAATTCTACGACTACAACAAAGCTACAAGCGAACTAAATTAAATCCTACTATTTCTCCTTGATTGCTATTTGCCTTCATAATTCCTCATAGTGCTGTACCACCAACGGCAACACGAGCGGTGCCGCAGTTAGTTTAATTTCAATAATCGTCACATTGAAAAATTGTCTGCCGTGAACAACTGACAGCAATTAAAACCAAGCTAACATCAAATTAAACACTATTGACCGCAACAAATGCACAGGAAAACGCATTAAAACTAAACCGAATGTTTGTTTTAATAATTATTGCTGGTCCAATAAACTTTATTGTGAGCAGCGGAGAACAACAATCTTTTATATCTTTATACTACCAGTATTAGTATTAGCAGTTTTAGTGACATGTTTTGCATCTTTATATAAGAATTTGTTCATTCTTAAAAGAACGGTTTTCGGTAATTGATGAAACTTAGGAACCTTGGAACTGGGACTTTCCACTCGGTTTTCTTTAGCAACACATATCTATCCATCATCAATGCTACAGTAATACGTACCGTAAGTTTTCTTTGGCAACAAAAGGTGAACAGCTCACTGGTAACTTTGCTCTTTTGTTCAGACCGAAATTGAAATGCTCCAGTTTGTTCAACGTAGATGATGGAATGATGGACCATGAAAAATAGGCGGGACCGATTCTTGTCGCTTGCTCTGGTATATAACAAGAGGTAAGCCGGCGAACAGCATTATTCATCATTCTTCCAAAAACGAGCTGCCAACGTGTTTAGACTTTTTTCCGAGTGCTCCTTATTTACTTTACTTTAGTGAATTATGAATTATGGTCCTCCAGTACCGTCGGTCCTGGGCTGCCGTTCTCCAATCCCCACGAATACCGGCTGAACGTGTATCGTCTTCGACAGCACAAACCCACCGGGTGCGGGGTCTGCCTCGGAGTCCCTCTGGCCACGTGTCTAGCCCACCGCAGCGTGCCACATTGCACTACTTTCACTGTATCAGCATATTTGTATACTTGGTACAGCTCGTGATTCATGCGTCTGCGCCACACTCCATTTTCCATTTTGCTACCAAGTATAGATCGCAGAATTTTACGCTCAAAAACCCCAAGCACTCGTCGATCAGCTTCCATGATTCGTGTCCGTAAAGGGCCACCGGGAGGATTAGTGTTCTGTAGAGCGCCAGTTTTGTGCGAAATTGCAAACTGCGGGACTTCAGCTAGCTACGTAATCCGTAGAAAGCCCGATTCACGGCTGCAACTCGTCGTTTCACTTCGCGGCTTACATCGTTGTCACATGTCACGAGTGTACCAAGGTATATAAATTCCTCCACTACTTCATATCGTTCCCCATCTAACTCCACCTCGGCACCAACACCACTTGGGCTCCCACGTTTCCTACCAGCAACCATGGACTTCGCTTTGGCTGTGTAAATGGTAAGTCCCAATCTCGCCGCTTCCCTTTTAAAGGACCTGTAAGCCTCTTCCACTGCTCTACGATTGATTCCAATGATATCAACGTCATCCGCAAAACCAAGAAGCATGAGAGATTTCGTGACGATAGTTCCATTCCTTTAGACGTTTGTCCTTCGTAATGCACCTTCCAAAGCAATGTTGAATAGAGCAGGTTAGAGAGTGCATCACCTTGCTTCAGTCCATCCAACGTCACGAAAGCAGCTGAGGTCTCACCCGCTATTCTAACGCATGATTTGGATCCGTCCAGCGTCGTACGAATCAGCGTAACTAGTTTCGTCAGAAAACCATTTTCTAGCATTATCTGCCATAGTTCATTTCGTTTGACTGAATCGTACACCGCTTTAAAGTCCACAAACAGATGGTATGTCTGTAAGTTGTACTCCCGGAACTTGTCTAGCAACTGCCGCAGGGTAAACATCTGATCCGTCGTGGAGCGACCCTCGAAACCAGCTTGGTACTCGCCGACGAAGGAATCCGCTAACGGCCTCAGTTTGCAGAACAGGATACGGGAAAGCACCTTGTAGGCATAATTGAGCAATGTAATGCCTCGATAGTTTTTACACTTCAGTCGATGTCCCTTTTTGAAAATTGGGCAAATGAGGCCATCCAACCATCCTCCGGCATTTGTTCTTCCTCCCAGATCCTGACAATGATCCGGTGGATTGCTTCGTACAGCCGCTCGCTCCCCGCTTTTAAAAGTTCTGCCGGGATACCGTCCTTCCCAGCAGCCTTACCGCTTTTCAATTCAGTGATTGCCTTTTTAACCTCCTCCTGTGTTGGTGGCTTCACAGCTTGACCATCGCTTATAATACCTATCCTGTCGCTGCGGAGATCACTCCGCGTTTACCTCTCCATTCAAGTGTCTGTAAGCAGGTTGCCAACACAGGCATGGCAAAATTCCTGCATCTCACCGTTTTATAGAAACTCCGTGTGTCGTTGCCGGCGTATCGCTCCTCTGCGCCAGCGAGCACGTGCTCCTCGTACTCGCGTTTCTTTAGACGATGGATTTTTTTCCGCAGCTCGAGTCTCTCTGTACTTCTCTCTGTTTTGACGCGTTGCCGCTATGAGCATGCGACTCCTGGCCTGGTTCTTTTCATCTGTCACTCTCTGGCATTCGGCATCAAACCAGCTATTTCGCTGTCTTCCACGCGTCGTGCCTACCACCTCTCTCGCAGCTGTTTCGATGGCACCATGGATGTTCCTCCACAGCCCATTTATATCTTATCCTTCTACCTGCTGTTCTGCGATTCGTTGGCCAAGCTTCCTGGTGTACTTCACTGCTACGCCGTCTGCCGTTAACCGCTGGATGTTGAAACGCAGCGTCCTCTCAGTGCGAGCATTCGCCGTGTTCGACAGCCTTGCGCGAATCTTACTCAGTACGAGATAGTGGTCAGAAAAGTGTCGACCGTCAATAAAGACATGATCGATCTGAGAGCTAGAGTTTCCATTTGGGTGCCTGCAGGTGTGTTTGCGAATATTCAAACGTGGAAAGTAGGTGCTCAATGGCCATTCCTCTGGCCGAGACAAAATTTATGAACCTCAGACCGTTATCATTGGTCGACAGATGCACGCTATGTCTTCCAATAACTGAACGGAAAAATTCCTCCCTTCCGATCTGCGCGTTTGCATTTCCGATGATGATTTTCAAGTCGTGTTTTGGGCACTCTCCATAGGTCCTCTCAAGCCTGTCATAAAACTTGTCCTTAGCATCATCGGAGCTCTCCTAAAAAGAGTAAAAAAGAATGTTACTCAATATCTCTGGGCGTAGCTGAATTATCGCACTCTTTTTACATACGTCCACTTCTCAAGTGTCTTGCTGGTGACGGTTTTTATTCATACGGAATCCAGCTCGGGGGCCATGGCGGCGGCGAATCAAGCCGCTCTCCTCGGAAATGATCGGAGGTTACCGGATTGGATGGACCCCAACAAAGAAAGTGGAAAATTCCCAGACGTCTTCGTCAGTGGTCGTTTATTGGAGAATGCTGCTGGCCGCATTGGCGACTCGTACTCAGTTGACAGTGGAACGAAATAAGTCATCAAGGTAGGAAACGAGGAGAAACGAGTCAGAAACTTACTAGCTATGAAGAAGTTATTTGATGGCACGGAGGTGGAAGTGATGCTGCATCCAACGAAAAACTCGGTGAAATGTGTGGTGAGCTGCTGCGAAGCAATCCACATGTCGTTGGATCTTTTACTTGAGGAACTCAAACCACAAGGTGTTACCCATGTACGACGCATTACCCGTCCTGGTGAAGAAATGAATAGGGTAACCACGCCTACTCTTATTCTGATCATCAGTGACACGGTGGCCCCATCACGTATTCAATTTGGTCCTATTCACTAAAACCCGTCCGTATTTCCCATCGCCAATGGTTTGCTATCAGTGTTTGGAATATCGACATACCTAAAATTAAAAAAAGAAGAAAATTTATCCAATTGAATTCTACTATGTATATTTTATTCACGACAGACACGTATTTCGCCTACGACTTGCAAGCTTCCTCAGTGTCAGTTTTCGAACTCAGAACAACGTTTCGATTTTAAGTTTCGTATTCTACTAAGACGATCCAAAAACTTCAATCAATCAGTCAATATCCGGATCAAGGTTAACAACCCCAGCATGAATTTTGTGGCAGCAAGGAAGGAATACTAACGTACCCATGGAAACCAATCCTTTGCAGCTGTGACAAGTGTGCAAGATCGCCTGAAGGAGGATGAAAAGGACCCAAAAATTAAGATGCTGCGGCAGGAATTGGAAATCGAAGAGGATGACTCGGAAATGGAAACGGAGGAGGACGGGAATAAGGTAGTACAGAAAAGTAAACATGCTTCTTTGAAGACGACCGGATCTCGTTCTGGATCATCCCCCCCTCATAAGAAGATGGAAAACACAGGAACCAATGGAATCCTCCGGCAGTACGATGGATGACTATCAGGACCCTGACATTATTGTGGAAGGAGCCGTGGGAGGTTCCAAAACCCTCCAATTGCGATTGCGTTACAGGAGACTCATTTGAAGGACAACACGTTCATGGGACGTTTCCTGAAAGTGCGTTACACCTGGTTCAACCGTGCTGATCCTGTGAATAGTTCAGCTCGTGGCGTTTCCCTGGCTGTTCGTACAGAATTTGCCCCGGTACAAGCAACTCTCGATCCGTCCATACCGGCCGTGGCTGTCACAATTCGATCACCATATTTAGCAACTCTAGTGTCTCTTTACCTGCCCCCTGATTGCCGCATCGAAGAACTGACCAACACCCTCTACATTATATTCAACACACGTGCTCATCCCATTATTCTAATGGGAGATTTTAACGACTACCACGAAGCTTGGAGATTAGTATTCTAAAGACTATTAGTATTAATCCTCTGGTAATCAATAATGAAGACTGGATGGCGAAAAAATACAACTTTGACCGAATTTTTCGTGTATTTGAGCCTAGGCGTGATTCCTGGGAAGACGGTGGTCCCGATCTTCGCCAAGGCTCGACGGTTTTTTACACAGATGGTTCAAAAATGGACAACCAAGTGGGAGCAGGAGTAACTGGCCCAGGAATAGACATGTCAATTTCTATGGGTAGATGGCCAACTGTGTTCCAAGCTGAAATTCAAGCAATTCTAGAGTGTTCTACTGTGTGCTTGCGCAGAAACTATACACATTCAAATATATGCATCATGTCCGATAGTCAAGCAGCTCTAAATGCTTTAAAGTCGGCGACATGCACATCAAAACACGTCTGGGAATGTATTCAATCACTCCAAAAATGATCTTGCCGTAACCAAGTCAACTTATATTGGGTCCCAGGTCACTGTGGAATTGATGGAAATGAAAGAGCTGATGCGCTTGCAAGATTCGGATCTTCTCATCAATTTATAGGACCTGAGCCCTTTTGCGGCCTAACTGCTTCTGCTTTAAAAATGGAGCTGAAGGCATGGGAATGTAGGAAAGTGGAATCAAATTGGAATAACACCTTCAATGCTAGGCAGTCGAAACGGTTTATCTCTCCAAACATTTCTATGACTCGCAAAATACTGGAGCTTTCAAAGAAAGATCTAAGCATCTATACTGGTCTAATAACAGGACATTGTCCGAGCCGCTATCATCTGAAGCAAATGGGAAAACTTCAAGATAATATATGTCGCTTCTGTGGCATAGAAAAGGAAGACTCGGAACACCTGTTATGCCGATGTCCGGCAATTTTTCATAAAAGATCAAGGTTCTTCGACAGAGGGCTGTAAGAACCCTTTGATATTTGGAGAACAATTCCCAGTACGGTAGTGCACTTTATCCGAAATGTATCACCGGACTGGACAAATGCTATTAGTCAAACAATGACGGTCGCTTCTAATAGTGGTGCGTCATCTTGACAACATAGCTATAGTAAAATGGGGGATATATCACAATAGATCAAACAAATGGTCGCAGTGATAAAAATACCCAACATGAAAAAACAAAGCTTGGAGATCCTACAAGTCGGACTGTAAGGCGGAAGGCGATCTTGTCGTTTGCCGTTGATAACAATCTGGTAATGTTGAACTCCGGAGAAGGAACCAGATTAAATCCAATTGTATTGCGGATTTTCGGCTTTCCAGTCAGTTTTATATTGAAAACGGCTTTTTTATACTGCCTGACGTTTCGGCCTTTGGTTTTGGCCTTTTTCAAAGGTAACTGTAATAGTTTATTTATTTTAATAACAGGATATAACTTTCACACATTGAACATAAAAATATATTTTGACTTCTACTCACTATGGTTACGTTTTCTTGTCTAATCGTTGATTGCCAACGGAAGGAAGTTCAAATTTTACTAGCTCCAATTGCAACGCGGACTGGGAAAGCTTCGAAGATTGTGTGAACCGGAAAGACGAATCATATCTACGACATGGGCAGTTTTTCGGAAGCGGTGAGATCCAGTGCAATTAAGTTTATTCCGCGGACTAGAGTGCTAGAGTGGGAAGAAAATCGGTCAGCCGGTGGAATCCAGAAGTGAAGAAGGCGGTTAAACTGAGAAGGAAGATGCTGAGGAAAATGAAAAAACTACCGAAAAATCGGAGCATTGAAGGCTTTTCAGCTGGTTCGGAATAACTGTAGGAAAACCATCCAGGAGGCAAAACGCAGTTCGTCCAATCGTTTAACCCTAGTACACCAATCAACCTTATCTGGCGAAATGTCCGCAGTCGGCAGTCGGAGGCGCATTATCTGATCGAATGGAACAAACCAATGGCGTTCCATAAGGTTCCACATTGGCAGTGACTCTCTTCGTTATCGGTATGGACTCTATCTTCAACAGGATCCTAAAAGGAGCGAAAATATTCGTCTACGCTGTCGACATAATTTTACTCGTTTCCGGACTGAATGCCAAGGCTATGAAGAGTGTATCCATATGGGCGGTCGAGATGAGTTGTTATAGAGCATCGGAAAAGTCTAATCACCTGCACATCTGTCCAAACAGGAAGCACCTAAAACTTCGGAAAATTCATCTGGACTGGAAGAGTATCCCCGTGGTGAAGAGTATGAGTCTTAGGAGGAACACTAACTACGTCTTTCCATTTTGAAACCCATGCCAGGATCATTAAGAAGAAGTGCAAAAACCGTATACAACTGCTACGAACTCTCGGACAGAGGATTCCAGGAGAAACAAAGAAGACACTGTTGTACATCGCCAAGGCTTCTACCCTTCCGGTGCTTTTCCATAGATGGGGGATTATCAGCAGAATCCAGAATGGTGTCCTCAAAATAATTAAACCAGTCTACAATGATATCCTGCGAATAACTTCCGGAGCCTTTCGGACCAGTCCGGTGTTGGCATTATGTGCCGAATCCGGAGAACTGCCTTTCCAGCTGTTAGCATGTCCGAAACTCGTCGCCAAATCCTCCAAGCTGGAGGAAAAGAAAGCATTGTCAAACTTCGAAGGAGTTTGGCCGATATCGAACCGTGCTGCGTTAACTTTCACGAATCTTACTAGCATGGAGTTACCACCGCACCGGTGGAACCCTTCCCAGTGCCAATCAGGAGGAACTGGAACTCTGCAGTACCGATAACAGACTGGTCGATTAAAGGTCAGTGCAAAGTCGGTGAGGCACCAAGTAAAGCTAGGGTGCTCTTCACGGTTTTAGAACGAGGGAAATACAAGGATTTCAGGCACGTCTTTACGGATGGCTCTCTTGATGAAGATGATCGAGCGGGTTTTGGCATTGTCGACGGAATCAACAATATCTATCTTTCCTGCGGAAGCTAAAGCGATTGTTCTTGCCTTAAAGTCAAGTAGGAGCCAGGACAGAACAGTCATCTTCACGGATTCAGCAAGCTGTGTCTCTGCAATTCAAGGGAATATCACCAACCATCCTTGGATCAGAGCAGCTCAAATTGAAATGAAAGGAAAGGATACTGTTTTGTGCCGGATACCAGGGTATACTGGAGTTATGATGATCAAACAATCGGTCCTTTTAAGGGCCACACAACGATTGCAGAGTTTATTATATTTTCTTGCCCGATTAATACCATAATAACACAGGCACCGAGGGAAAAGTTGAATTTTTTGCCGTTGCGGACGACCAACAAATGGCGGAAATAAATTTTCTGGTCACGGGCGACATTTTCTGCCACTTCCAAAATGTCTGCAGCTTGTAAATGCTCTATTATCAGCGTGCTTTTGCAAGCTACACAAAAGTTTTGCGCAAAGTTTTCAGCTTTTTTAAAACTCGCGCGTACTGTCTACCGATTACCAGAGGAAAAGCACTATTCAATGTAGAAACAGATCATGAAAATTTATTTACTGTTTGGTTTAGTGTGACTTCAATCCGTTTTAATAAAATAGATTCCATCAATTCATAGAAATAACTCCAAAATCAGTTGAGGATTGAGCGTATACAATGTTACTACTTTGATAAACGTTACGTATGTAGCATGTATACATGAAGAATCGTGTTTTGACATACATGGATACATCCTACTATCGCTACAAAGAGACTTACGTAGTCCTACGTCACCCGTGCGGTCGTGTCTTGTGCACAACGCCTCTGATTTTCATATTCGGAATGGATGAGGGAGGTGCTGCTGTCGATCGTCAATTTCATGCTCCGACACTATTGTTTTTTTTTTCGACTGACGTCGAGTGAAGCTGCGAAACCCGTTTTTATTAGCAGATCAAAATCAAACTAAACAAAGCCGGAGGAGAATGGGAGCCACAGGATCAGGTAATCGGATAGCCGAGAGATACAATCCTACGCCGATTGCCGGCTGCCGCCGCCGCCGCCGTCACGTCACGATCCGTATGCGTGTGAGGGTCAATATTTGACGAGTCATTACCGTTTACCGAGTCATGACCGCTCGGGCCGGGCCTCGGGGACGGGCAGAATCGTATTCACTCCGTCGTTTTCCTCCGATCGCTTTGTCCGAGCTTGTCGTCGGAGCGGCAAAATACAATGGGGAAATTTGAGCTTTTTGCGGCCGGCACGATACCGAACCGACGCGGCGGCGGCGGCGGAAGGACACAAACCGGGAAGAAAAGGCTTGTTTTGACAGATTGGACAGCCAGCGATGCGACAAATTAGCACCTTTTCCACTGCCTACGTGCGGCGGCGGTGGTGTGGTTCGCATTTCGGATGTGACAAAACATTTTAATGAATTCGATCGTTCATCAATGCGGTTCGGTTAGGGAAATTTGTCTCTTTTTTTTTGTTTATGTTGTGGAGGTCAACAATTACGCTACATTTGTTTCCCAGCGGGGTTCCGAATTCGTTCGTTCCCGGCTCTGCAGTCACCATGGGAAAGGTTATTAACGGCTATAACTGCACTTTTCCAATCTGCAAAGAATCGAACTGCTTTGTCTTGGTCCCGTAGCCGATATCAACTTTCAGGATCGGACAGACTCACTGCCGGACCAGCCGATATAGCAATTACTGATCGCACACGCTGCGATGAGCGGGTCGAGAATCATCGTCTGCTCGGTTGGAAGCCGATCTGCCGAAAGCGACTGCCTTGCGTCACATTTTCGCGACTTACACAAGCAAAGGAATCCAAGTACCATCCTTTCACTTTAGCCGAACTAATTAACAACCCAATTAGGTAACCTTTTTTATTACCAGAAACTGTAGCATGCCAGAAAGCCTGGGAGTCGCTTAAACCTAAGCTCTAAACCATCGGAAAAGTGCTCATACTTATTATGACCAACGCGAAATATGACACTTCGTTGGCAAAGCGAGAAACCAATCGACGACTTTGTCATACATGTCAAGGGATATGTGAGTGTCTCAATGTCTTACCAACCTTCTTACCTTCGGCTCCGCCGGCAAGCAGGGGTGTTTTGATATCTTGATCAAATGTGCGTCGTCGGTCGTACGGTAGAGCAAGCAGCCGCAGCCGGATCGGCGACACGGGCTACCGTATTGGTTTGGTCCACTTTGGGACAGATAGAGCGTGGTAACCATGGTTGTGCCCTGATGATATTCAATCGACGAGGAAATAGTTCAAATTTCCCAGGTGTTGGTTTAATTAACTGAAAAGCGGTGGCTATTATGCTCTATGTTGCGCACAGAAAGTGCTCGCTCGATGGTAGGATGTTTATCGCGATAGTCAGACGACAGTAATTATCCCCTGATTAAGAAGTGGCGAACATCGATATTTAATATGATACGACCTACTTTATGTGAATACCATGTATAGATAACACAGCCGGATTTTGTAGATAGTTGGTTTCTTGTAACGATTGAGAAGATTTGAGGGCAAAATGAAAAATTGAAGTTAATCCTTCGGATCAACATAATTCGAATATGAGAAATTCCGGACCAAAGAATAGAAAAAACATTTTTCCTGGTGTAGTTGTGCTGTTGCAACATTGGATGACTCTGACAGTTCTAAAACAAACAATAGTGATGAATGTAACAGGGATTGTCATTCTGAATCAAACGTTCTAATGAAGAAAGCACGCATAACTGCTTGATACAGTGTTGATAGAATCTTACAACAACATTCGTTTTCCACATTCATTTTATACTTCAGCTGATAAGATACTGCACACAATATTTCGAGCGAAAATTATGAAGTTTTATTATCACGCCCACCATTTAAGTTTTAAGATTTCAATTTCAATTTTGAAATCAACGGTCAGAAAATTTCTTTAGATGAAGTTGATCCCATTTATTGCAATGTCACGCTTACGTAGCCAATTCTTGAAACCATCCTGGATGATAAAGAGAAACTCATTCAAAAGTAGCTTAAGCCAAAATATATAAAATTTGACAAAAGTTGTCCGCCATTTTGAATTTTACATTTTCGATATTATCTCTGAAATTTGCCAAAAAACCAAAAAACTTGGAAGATAATCGTTTTGAAGTTTTGGCCAAGAATTTTCTAACACTGTGCGTCGTCTCGACTGCGCACGGAATGGCGTGGCGATGTTCATTGTCAAGAAAATCCAAAAGGCCAAAAGGGCCTTCAAGGAATAGAATAACGAGCATCTCGAACCTTCCATGTAACAACTCTAAAGCCGCTTGGTTTTATTTGAATTTTATAAATTTCATTCCAGTACCTCTGGTTTTATTCTGGTATTACGCAATACCAAGATGATATAAATATAAAACTGTTTATAAAGTAGAATAAAACAAAGCATAGGTGCCACATTCCGTTATCGAAACTTGACCTTTTGTTTTCATACGACAGACTTCGCAGCCAGCTGTTAGAGTACAGGACAATTGCAGGGCTAGTTGCTACGATCCTATTGATTCCAACAGCCTCTCCCAGCCGAGATTCGAACATACGACGACTGGCTTATTATGCCAGCGTCACCTCGAAGACAACTGGGAGGCAATAAAGCAGTCATTAAAAATTCAAAGTTTAAATTTAAATTTAAAATAACAAAAATTCCTGGAGTGTGACAGGGCTGCATTTTATCACCGCTTCAGTTTCTCATCGTTATGGATGCGATGTAGCCAAACAACGCCCGATGGTGGTACCACGATATAGCCACACGGATCGGGAAGGCCAGGGGTGCCGCCTTTGCAGGTCTACGAAACTTTTGGCGCTTAAGCCAGATCACTCTACATACGAAAAACCCCTTCAACTCAAACATCAAATCCGTACTGTTGTGTGCCTGCAAAACGTGGTGCGTCTCAGCGGAGACAACGCAAAAACTGCTGGTACAGTCAGTCCACAATCATGGGTCACACACAATTGTGGGTCATTTTAGCTTTAGGTGCTAATTTCCGTTTTAATATCACAGAATGATTGATCAAATTTTTAGCGCTACCAATGAGTACCAATTTTATCAATCACAATCACGAGACTATTATATCACGCATTAATCGCTAGATAAAGCTAAAATGACCCGTAATTGTGTGTGACCCATGACTGTGGACTGACTATTGTATTTTTTTTTAACCAACAAGTAAAAATTCATCTAAACCACGTGTGAGCTCCAAAATTAAAGTTACCGATTGATTGGTTATCATGTCGCAGGAAGCAGCTAAAATGGTTTTGCTAAAAACTCAGATTGACTAATCAATAATGGTTATTTAGTCAAAACAACTAGTTGGTTTAGATGGCGCGTTGGTTTTAACCTCCTATCTATCTATATATAATCTTCTATTTATATAAGAGGCTTATGTCTGTCGCCAAAACGAGGAGCGCGATATGTATTTTCGTGGTAATAATCGCCCACAATAAGCAAAGACTCAAACCAATCTTGCCAGATTACATTCAAGACGAGCAAAAGTAATGTAGTTGCACCTCATAGTGTTACATAGCGTTAGCGTTACATAGCGTACCTCCAATTATTGCTCTCAATGGATCATTGAAAAAGCTAAAAAAATTCACAGATGGCTCCAGCATAGACATGTTATGTCAAACACTCTCGACGAACGTCTATGACCGACTGTCAAACTGCCTTGCAATATGATTGGTCCACCTAAAAAGACCGGTTTAGATTACCCGTTATCAACCGTCAACAACAACGGAACGGCAAGAAATTATGACGTGTAATCTGTATCAACCTTAAAGTTTACTCTAAATATGCCATCTAGCGGTAAGCATGAGCAAAAGCTACCTGCAATGATCCATTAGACGCGAGGCGACGCACACGGGTTACAACTATCTATTTATATAATCTATTTATATAACAGGCTTATCTCGGTACCGAAAACCAGGTCTCTGACAGGATCGGTAACTAAAACCAGGTCCCTGACAGCACGTCATGCTTTCATAGCAATGGGTTGTATTCTCAGTCACCTCACTAGTCGACTGCTGGACTGCTCGATTGCTCAACTGGTTGACTAGACTGCTCGACTGGACTGCTCGATTTGATTGCTCGACTGGACTGCTCAACTGAACTGTTCGATTCGACTTCTCGACTCAACTGCTTGATTGGACAGATCGACTTGACTGCTTGACTGAACAGCTTGTTTGAACTGTTCGAGTGGACTACTCGACTTAACTACTCGATTCGACTGCTTGACACATATGCTTGACTTACTACTCGACTTGACTGCTCTACTTAACTGCACGATTGAACTGCTCGACTGGACTGTTCGATTCGACTGCTCGACAGGACAGCATGATTTATCTGCTCGACTAGACTGCTCGATTCAACTGTTCGATTAGACGCTCAACTCAACTGCTCGATTCTACTGCTTGATTCCACTGCTCGACTCGACTGCTCGAATGAACTGCCTGACTCAACTACTTGATTGGACTATTCGAATCGGCTGCTCGACTAGACTACACGATTTGATTGCTCGACTCAACTGACAGCATGATTCTATAGCTCGACTAGATTACTCGACTTAGCCACTCAACCCGACTGCTTGATTTAACTGTTTGATTCGACAACTCGACTTAACTGCTCGATTCAACTGTTCGATTCAAATGCTCGATACAACTGCTCGACTGGACTACTCGAGTCAACTGCTCGAATAAACCGTTCGACTGGACTACTGGATACAACTGCTCGACTCGACTGTTTAACTTAACCGCTTGACCCGACTGCTTGACTAAACCATTCGATTCGACTGCTCGACTCAAGTGCTTGACTAGACTACTCGTTTCAACTGATCGATTCAACTGCTCGTACGGCCTGCTTTACTGAACAGCTTAATTTAACTGCTCGACTAGACTGCTAGATTTGACTGTTCGACCTGACTGTTCGACACGACTGCTCGGCCCAACTGCCTGATTCGATTGCTTGATTCGACTGCTAGACTCGCCTGCTCGACTCGATTGTTTGCCGCGATATCATAGGGTCGGTGTTAAATCAGACCGAACCAAGTCGCAAAATTTAAAAAAATGAGTTAATGATAGCAAACGATCAAGAATGTTCTAAGCAGCATTTTACTCTAATCAGACTACATAAATGTTGCAAACAGCCAGAAGTTTTTATTCAGTTAAATATAATCCAATACGACCATAAAAACTATTTGTTTCAGTTTCCGTCTATGACTCTTTTAGGTACAACTTCTTAGAGTTATATTATGCAATATAAGAACTTTATTATCACTAACGTACCAAGGTAGGACCAAGGACGAATTTCGTATTTGATATCGTTTTCAAGGGGTTAGAACCACATATCGTCTTTTGTCTGGTGGCTTCTGCTGAAGGCTTAAACTAGTCACATCTACTCGCAGCATTAACCGAGTGTATATGAACGAAACTTTGGCGGATCGTTTAAACATACACCCTGGCTGAATCGGCACACTGCTTGGCTATCCCCCTTAAGGGGGGATACTACTCTGGAAAATCGAAAAAATTGAATTTTATTTTTTTTTTTGCATTTTCGAGACGCTTATACCTTCAGAAATGTCACGCTAAAAGGATTTTTTAATATCTTATCTCTTTGAAAACTTACGGAAAATATTGTGGAGTCACGCGAAGTCCATTGCTGTACGAAACTTTGAACGTGTTTTCCCTAAAGCCATGTTTCTTTAGCTGGCGGTACGTGTACCTCAGAATCTAGCGAACCGATTTGGCTGAAATTTTTTTTCAGCATGTAAAATGAATTATCTAAATTGTTACGTAGCCGTTTTATGATATATCATTTTTCCAATTTTTTATGAGCTTTTAATTAGCGATTTTTGATAAAGAAACACCTTTCTTTTGGAAAAATTGCCGCCATTTTTGTAATTTTTCGAATTTTCAAAAAACGCTACGTAACAATTTAGGTATTAACCTAGAGCTTCAAAATCATCCTTGACATCCGTTCTACGATACTCCGTTGGTTCCCGGCACGTACCGCCAGCAAGGAACTATTTTCTAGAGGGCATTCACGCGCCCACCTGCCAACATAATAATCATTATTCTGGTATCCAAAATATACAAAATATATCTTCAAATACACCTTAACCAATAACTAAAATACCTCAACACTTAACTCTAATTCTAGCATCTGAAAAAAAAATTACGAAAATCTATTATTTTTCGGTCAGTAGGGTCCCCCCTTAAGATGCGTGTACTCATCTTTCACAGTTCTACGGTTGATGCCGATGATATCAATGTCGATCGTGAACCCTGGGAGCATGTGAGATTTCGTGATGTTGGTATCTGCACGCCTACCCGTGGAATAGCATCGTCCAATGCAATATGTAAATTCGATAGCCCGTCACCCTGCTTGAAACTATCTAACGTCACAAACGGGTCCGATGGTTCACCCGCTATTCTGACACTTGACTTTGAACCATTAAGAATGGCACGTTGAAAAGCCTGATCCATTGCAGCTTATTTCATTTAACTGAATCGTACGCCGCCTTGAAGTCAATAAATAGATGGTGAGCCTGCAAATTGAGTTCCCGGAATTTATCGAAGATTTGTCGCAAGGTGAACATTTGGCCCGTCGTGCAGCGTCCCTCTCGAAAACAGCACTGGTATTCGCCAGCAAAGGTTTCCTGCAACGGGCTCAGCCAATGAAACAGCATTCGAGAGAGAATTTTGTATGGAGAATTAAACAGAGTAACGCGCCGACAATTGCTGCATTCGAGTGGGTGGCTCTTTTTGTAAATACGATTTATGAGACCTTCCAATCAGTTCATAGGTAGTTCCTCCTCAGTTCATAACTTTAGTATAGCCTGATGGATTCCACAACGCAGCCGTTCGCTACTGACTTTCCAAAGTTCGGCTGGAATGCCGTCCTTTCCAGCTACCTTGCCGTTATTTGGCTCTCTTCGTGCTTTTTAATCTCGTCCAAAGTTGATGGATTCACTGCTTATCCATCATCCTCAATCATTATCCTATTTCTATCGACAGCTCCATCTTGTTCACCATTCTACAGTTGATGTACGAATGTTGCTCCCAACACTTGTCCACCTCCTATCTTTTGGTAATCAGATCCTGCTCCTTGCACATAACAGAATTTGGTCAACTCAAAAAATTGCTTTCGAAAAAATAGCGATTGACTATCATCTCATGTCTCTCACAGCCCATACTAAATACTAAAACTAAAAAATTTAAAAGAAGTTTAAGAAAAACCAACTCAAAACAGTTTTTTTTTATGTGGATTTTCTCCGGGCCAGCATAATCACGGTAAGGCTGCTGCGTGGTGTGTGGTCTCCAAACTCAAGCGCAATATTAACTAATTCATTACTGGTTGCTATTTTATCTCCACCTGTTGAATCGCCGCGATATGTACATAATTTCATTTGAATACATTTGTCTTCATTAATAAGTCAACACAAAACCATAGGTTGTGTTGTACGTGTCGAAACCGCCAATCAATGAAATTGAATCAAAATTTGATACCCATATTGACAACAGAACAAACCATAAGCATCGTGAGAGATTTATCAACATTTGCAAACAAATTATCAAATTAGGCTAATAAGGCTCCAGGGGTAAGTCTGCCGCGGACCGTCCAATGATATTCGGTTCCCGCTGTGCTCTGTGACAGCTGATTGATTGATTCGTCTATCAGCGATGGCAACCGTGAAGCCAAAAGTCGTTTACAATTGCTTGCAAATTACGCCAATTTCCGACCATTCTACAGGAGTACAGGGCAGTTGCATTGTCTGCTCTCTGGTCTGGTGTGATCAGAAACAGCAATCTCTCTAGGACTGTCGCCGTTGTTGTCGTACCATACCAGTTCCGAATACCCTGAGCTTCAACAAAACCAAACAGAAGCAACCTCGTTGTCCGTCGTCGTCGTTTACTTGCAACGTGGATGCCTAAGGCAACGGATGGTAGATGGTAGAAGTAACCGCGAATGCAGTGCTACCAATTACGCTTTGCGGTCGCCGGTTGGTAACAAGAACAAGATTGATTCAATCAGCATAAATAAAAGTACCGGGTGGCTTCTCTCTCTTTCTCCACGCTGGATGCATCTCAGTGAATCAAAGGAAGCAGCAATCCTCCCGGTTGTACTTTGTGAGCAAAAGACGCCCATTCCCCCTCTACTTTACCTTTACCAATCAAAGTGTTACAAGAAGGCAATGTTACCCACCGCAGCAGCAGCAGCAGCAGCAACGGCAGCAAAGTCATTTATTCAAATTAAAAAATATTTACAATTCAATGGAAAATAAATACAGCACGTTTCCACTGGCACTTTTTCCACCCAGCTTTCGGTGTGGCGTCTTCCTTGTTCTTCTGCCACATACAATCTCACACACATTTGGTCTGAATGCGAACTAATTTGAAGGAAAATTCCTCGTTCAACTGTGCGATCTCAGCACGGTCTACGGTTTGCCTACGTCCGTCCGCAGGGTCCATTGAAATTCAAATCTACGGTCTTAAACGAGCCACAGATAGCCATTCAGAACGAAGATTCAGAGAGTGTTGCACTATTTGTACCTTCTTAATTAGCCGGTTATTTATGATCGGACCCCTCGGGTGGCTGTCGGCCGCGCGGTACGAGGTCCGTGAATTCTATATCTTCCACTATTGTTGCGGTCAGTAGATTGTGACACATCAATCAACGTGATAGATGGGAAGCTTGCAGCTATATAAGTTGAAGTTGGTTGTAACCTTGGGAGAAGTTTATTCCTATAAGAACCGACTCTGGCAAACCGCCACCCTACCGGGTGTTAAATTATGCAATTTCGAACATGTTGGCGAGTGCGAAAGGCCGGACACAGCCTACCAACCAACGACAGGTTGTCCTATTCATTCACTGACCGCACGCACTGGGCGGCAAATTAATCAATTTACATCGAAAAGCAAGCCAAAAGTTGTTCTAGTTTCTTTTTTTATCTTGCCGGTCGTCCCAAAACGTACACCAGCTCTAGCCCTTCATTATCTTATTCAAGAGCACTGTTTCGAATCACGTTTTGCATTAATTTTACGACCATTTGCTAACGAGCTTGTTACCGTTTATTAGCACAAAAACGGATCGACACACGCACTTTCTGAGGTTAGCAGCTTGCGTTCAAAAACAAAAAAAACAGGGATGCGACGATGTTTGGTACCTGTTCTTTTGCATCGATTATGGTTTTTGTATTATTTAAAACATGCCCCTAACAAGATAGGTATGATTGTTATCGTCTCTCGGCATTTTTTTAGGTTTAAATTTTTTCTCACGCCTTTAAGTGTGCATAAAAAAATCAGAGTGGTTGTGTACAAGACACGACCGCATATATAGGTGACGCAGGACTACGTAAGTCTCTTTGTAGTGATAGTGGCATGTATTCATGTTTGTAATTCGATTCTTCATGTATACATGCTATATGCAACATATATACATACTACATGCGTTGTATGTAACATTTATCAAAGTAGTAACATTGCATACGTTCAATTCTCAAAAGATTGTGCATTTGAAAACAATTTAACAAAATCAAGAACACAAACTATTGCTTTCCTGCTACCTTACTGAAATTGAAGATTGTTTTTATTATCCATGGTTTCCCACGTTGAAGGGATTTTACCAATTCAATCCTATTTTATCAAGAGCACATCTTTTCACCACACTTCTAATGAAACGGCAAGCATGCGTATTCATACAGAGTCGTATTATTACCGAACAGTACAACTGTAGCACATTTTTCCAACACAGACATCAAGTTCGCAGAGGTTTAATCGTCTCGCAGTACAGCATTTGCGATCTGTTGGGACAACGAACTTGTGTCATTTTTTCTGGCACACTTCCCTAACACAGACATCAAATTGGACTAGGTTTAATCGCGTTCGTAAGAAATTTGTTGGCACGAGGGGGCTTTGTCACTCTTTCTGGAGTACTTCCCAAGCAAGGACATCAAAATGGTCTAGGTTTAATCGCGGTGTTAAGAAATCTTGTTGAAATGAGGAAACTTGGTCACTTGTTTTGGCTTACTTCCCAAGCACAGATATCAAATTGGTATAGGTTTAGATCATCGTAAACAACCTTCCAACCAATCACGATGCGAAAATTCTGGTAAAACATAGGTTCATTATTTTCAATTTTTCAATAGTTCAACATCAAGAATCCATACTTCTATTCATTTGGGTCAATTCTTAGAAGATTTTCCGATCGATTGGTGTAAGAATATTGAAAATCGATCGGAAAACCGCTGAGCTATTAGCGCTCAAAACCTTTCATTTTTCGTGACGCTCGCATTTTTCGATTTTTTGGAATGACACCCTATCTCAAAACTTGCCGTAAGACGTAGTCCTACGTCAAAATTTGAACACATGGTGAATTTGGTGTGGTAGATGACTTGAAGCAATTAAGAACTTTAGTTTTTTTTTGTAAAATTGAACTTGAACTGGAGTTTGACAGGTCGCTTTTTTCGCACTACAATTCATTGAAAGAGGAGAAAGAGCGGAAAGGTGAAAGGTAGGAGGGGTTATTAGTAGCTAAGCTTGACAGGTAGTCGTTGTGACTCCTACCTTTTGTTCAATGCTGGAAGGTGCATGGGTCGAACCAAACGATAATCTGAGATTATAACCGGATTCGAACCCACAACACCCGTCAGGGCATGTGGCTCGTCGGTTCTAATGAACCTTTGAACCATAGAATCTCCTTGAAATGTCAAGACTAAAAACACGAGGTTTGGTCTATTTCATAGGAACGGAAATGCCGAAAACCCGCGCTGAGAGTCGCGGCTAACACGCTGACAGACGAACAGCATCACACGCAGTACCTTGTAAGTCGCAAGGGACTGCATAGTGTCGTCGTCCCGCCAGTAAACACAAAGTTAGATTAAACGTCGCGGTCGCTGGTTTCCACAGTAGACGGAGGAAGAGGCACAGTTTGTGTTTAAAAATAACACAACCAGATATGTCGCTACCGTAATAAGTGGGCTGTGCAGTCTCCTTTTGTCTAGCGCCTTTATGGTTCAAAAGTACATGAGTATCAGCGAGCCACATGCCCTGGCGGGTGTTGTGGGTTCGAATCCGGTTATAATCTCAGATTATAGCTTGGTTCGACCTATGCACCTTCCAGCATTGGACAAAAGGTAGGAGTCACAAAAACTACTTGTTAAGCGTAGCTACCAATAACCACCCCCCCTCCCCCCCGCTCAGCTCTCCGCTCTTTCTCACGAGTTTTGGTCCGTTTGAGAAGTAGTTTGAAAAAGATCGGTGAATTGGTAATTTTCTACAGCGTTTCATCTTTAGTAGGGTGACCATACGTCCTGATTTACCAGGACATGTCCTGTTTTCGCTTGCATTGTCCTGGTGTCCTGAATTACAGTGAAAAATCCTGATTTTGAAATCCTGCTTTAATAAAGAAATTGAAATACAAATGACTTTTAAGTCCTGTTTTCATATGATATCGTCAGTCCCTTAGGAAACAGATTAACTTGCCCTCATAGATATCTCGATGATCGATTTTACATATTAAGTTTCGTAATTGTAGCATACTTCCGACTGTCTGACGGAGGTAGACCCGATGACGAGAAGCAAGCCTTCTACGTGCAGCTGGAGGTGACGTATAAAGTTACTCGCCTCGGGACATCAGAATCGGAGATAGAAACGCTCAGGCCGGTAGGGTATATTGGCGTAGCTAAAGCGGCCCCCTTCAGAAATTTTGAAGTAGGACTACTTCTTTGATTTCTATATTGGGGTGCACTTTAGAAAAACGAAAAGGGAACATGTAACGAAAAGTGGTTATGGTTTGCACGCTTATAACTCAGTCATCCGTCCACAGATTCTAGAGGTATTGGTATCAATCGATTGGAAATTTTTCAAAAAATCCATTACAAAACAGTAGATTACATGTTCCCCAACAGACGTTTAATAATTGAGAAAATATGAGTCGAATATTTAATATTTCATTATTTGCATTTTTTGCCTTCCCACGTCAGTGTTTCCCTAGCACGGATGACAGAAATATATACGAGACGAGCTATGAGTTAAACTTCCTTTCCTTACCTTCTTCGGTCACCAGCTTTCGTTGGCGAAACATCAGCCAGCAGCAGCTAGCTTGCGACGCACCGGACAGCTAGTTTTCGAGACAAATCGGTGGCAATTTTAAAGGTTGCATTTGAAACATTGTTTGCTTTGCCTCGGTGTGCGTGATCGCCGGCTTTCGTTGGAGACACCGGCAGGCAGCTAGCTTGCGACTCATAACATCATAAACATAAAAGTCTATCTTGATTACAGATCCTACCAGTAGCGTTTGTCCCATAAACAGTATTCCCACCATTAATCCACACACCAATAACCTATCTGATGGACGAAAATAGACAATGGACACCACGAGTCAGAAATTTGAGAATTCGAGAATAACAAACGCACCGAGGCAGGTCCACTATTTAAATTAGCTGAAGAGTTGAAATTATGAATTTCTCCCATGTAAGAACACAGTCCTTTACCTTTCGTTACTCGCGTCAACTCCGATTTATAGGCATGCTAAAACGTAACAGAATTCTCTCGAATACTAATTACTTGGTGAAAAACTTATGGAACTTTTTCCACCATTTGTCTGCGGATCAACATTACTGAAAACAGTAATTTTATTTATTGCTAGATTCCCGAGATATACCGAGATAAAGTCAACGGTTCACAGGTGTTGTACAAAATACAACAGCGCAAGTAAACCTTCCGTTACTGCGCGACTGGGGAATCTATTATATGAAATTCGTCCAAAAATCACCGGTTTTGGCATTGGGAGACGAATTGCTCTACATTCGTAGTCCTACTTCAAGCCTGCGCCCATGCCACTAGGCATGGACCCTTATACTTTTTACCATTGAAATTTGAAAACTGGAAAAAATTCGTGTATAAGTTCCCAAAAATACTAAGAGAACTAATTTTTCTCGCACAAAACCCAAACGAATATCAACAGTTTTGTAATTAGGAAACCTGACTTATGATAGGGACGAGGGAGGGAAGGGAGGTAGGGAAGCCTCTAAACGAGACTAAATCAAACCACCAAAGCAATAACAAAGAGCATGGCGGCCAGTTCATACAAGTTTCAGCATATTTAGGGTTGCTAGTTGTTCAAATTAAAAACAAATTCCGTTAGTTGGCATGAGGAATCGTTCAAACGAACGGGGGTCCACTGTATCAGTTCTTTGAGTTCTTATATTGCATAATATAGCTCTAAGAAGTTGTACATAAAAGAGTCATAGCCCGAAACTGAAACAAATAGTTTTTATGGTCGTATTGGATTTTATTTAACTGAATAAAAATTTATGACTGCAACATTTATGTAGTCTGATTAGAGTAAAATGCTGCAGACCTGGTTCGGTCTGATTTAATACCGACCATCAAGCGACCAACGGGTCAAACGGTTAGGTTGAACAGTTGAGTCGAGCAGTTCATTCGAGTAGTCGACTCGAGCAGTTCATTCGAGCAGTCGAGTCGAGCAGTTCATTTGACCAGTTGAGTCGAGTAGTCCAGTCGAAAGGTTTATTCGAGCAGTTGAGTCGATCAGTCGAGTGGAGTAGTCCAGTCGAGCAGTCAAATCAAGCAGTTAAATCAAGCAGTTCAGCCGAGCAGTTGAGTCGAGCAGTCGAGATGGCCAGTTGAACCGAGCAGTCGAGTAAAGCAGTTTAATCGAGCAGTGAAGTCGAGTAGTCCTGTCGAGCAGTTGAATCGAGTAGTCTAGTCGAGCAGTTGAGTTGAGCAGTGTAGTCGAGCAGTTGGGTCAAGCGGTTCAGTCGAGCTGTTAAGTCGAACAGTTTAGTCGAGCAGTTCAGTTTAGTAGTCCAATCAAGCAGTCGAATCGAGCAGTTAAGTCGAGCTGTCGAATCAAACAGTTAAGTCAAGTAGTTGAATCAAGCAGTCGGGTTGAGTGGCTAAGTCGAGCAGTCTTGTCGAGCTGTAGAATCAAGCTGTCAGTTGAGCCGAGCAATCAAATCGTATAGTCTAGTCGAGCAGCCGATTTGAATAGTCCAATCGAGTAGTTGAGCCAGGCAGTTCATTCGAGCAGTTGAATCGAGCAGTTGAGTCGAGCGTCGAATCGAGCAGTCTAGTCGAGCAGATAAATCATGCTATCCAGTCAAGCAGTCCAGTCGAGCAGTCAAATCGAACAGTCCAGGCGAGCAGTTCAATCGTGCAGTTAAGTAGAGCAGTCAAGTCGAGTAGTAAGTCAAGCATATGTGTCAAGCAGTCGAATCGAATAGTTAAGTCGAGTAGTCCACTCGAGCAGTTAAATCGAGCTGTTCAGTCAAGCAGTCAAGTCGACCTGTCTAATTAAACAGTTGAATCGAGAAGTCGAATCGAACGGTTCAGTCGAGCAGTTCAGTTGAGCAGTCCAGTCGAGCAATCAAATCGAGCAGTCTAAGCGACCAGTCCAGTCGAGCAGTCTAGTCAACCAGTTGAGCAATCGAGCAGTCCAGCGGTCGACAGAGAATACAACCCATTGCTACGAAAAATGACGTCCTGTCAGGGACCTGTCTTTAGTTACCGATAAGCCTCTTATGACGTCCTGTCAGAGACCTGGTTTTCGGTACAGACATAAGCCTCTATATAAATAGATTATATAAATAGATAGCTGGATAGTGCTGGAGCCATCTGTGAAATTTTTTAGCTTTTTCAAAGATCCATTGAGAGTAAATAGGAAGTACGCTAACGCTATGTAACTTTATGAGGCTACATTACTTTTGCTCGTCTTGTATGTAATCTGGTATGATTGGTTTGAGTCTTTGCTTAATGTGGGCGATTATTACCACGAAAATACATATCGCGCCCCTCGTTTTGGCGACGGACACAAGCCTCTTATATAAATAGATATGAATATATGGTACTACCGCTTGCCTTAGCAGAACATCCGTTCATAACAATGAGCCTATCATGTCAAAAAGAGTTGTACATGCTTCCCAACTCTTGTATGATGGGCAAAAAGGGAAGTGGGGAGAAGAGCCCGCTCATTATCTACGATGTGTTAATCGGGCCAAGATTAACCATAAGTGCTTCTAATAATTAATTTAATTTTTCTTCTGGTATCCATGTGCAGTATTAACACTCGTATTGGCCAAAGTTTTCACTATATAGAAGGAGGTGCTTCGTAAGCTAAAACGAAAAAAATAACTTATATTATGCTTACGTATTAGTAAGGTCGTGTGGCTCAGCCGTCTGGCCAAACCCGCGGTTTTGAGATCAGGCAGCCGGAAACCACCCAATATCGCACCTCCTAGTTTGGCTACCCAATAGAGCATTACCGGGTATGGCCACGTGAAGGCGCAAGGTAGGAGCTTGGGACAGCTAGACAGGGTGGCAACTGGATACGAAAAACCAAATTCCCTGATTTTTCCCGGTGTTTAATAAAATTCCAGGTTTCATATTGCGATATAATTTTAACTGAAAATGTGTTTCGATCATTGATATTTGAATTGTTTATCAATCTACGAGGTATTGAGAAAAATTTCCCCACCTACTCTATTTCCCTAGGCGAATTCTTCAATCACTTTCTCTTATTCTGCCGACCAGCAAATTACACTCCTCCCGTGAGTTCCTCATCTGTTCTTTTTCCCGCGCAAGTTTATTCGCAAACTCAGGTGCAAGCGGAGTTTTAGTGCCCATTGCGCTAGCTCTCGAACCCGCCGTGGTGCTTTTCCTGCCAGCCACGCGGAAATGTTCGTATGTTTAATTTTCGTTCTTCTAGCCATAAGCCATGCAAAAAAAAGCAGTTTAATCGAGCCAATTTTTAGTTTTGCTTTACCACTGGTGGCTGTTCTACTTTCTGACCAACGCGGCATACTTCACTTTGCATGGATTAATCGGGATTTACTCTTCTGGGTCCAAGATAGATCTACATTCGCAGTTCTACGTTAGCGCAGCGTTCGTGCCCTTCGGCACCGAAACCTTCGCACTTTTTTAATTTTTCATAAGGCAGCATATAAACATTTTCGTGCATGAGTCCATGTGGCGTGTACAAAACGGCACCAACTTTGCAAAAGGGCATAACTGCAAAGTCCTAACAGACTGAGTCAGAGTTTTTTTCTGCTGGACTGGCATGAGGAAAGAAGCTCTCAGTCGGTTTGTTTACATTTTTACAGTTATGTTCTTTTGAGAAATTAGTGTCGAAAATTTTATGAAATTCTAGAATTCTAGATCCTTCCGGGCTAAATCTGTACAATTTTGGAAAAAATATCGATTCACAATTGAAAAGGGCCAATCAATCAAACGTACGCAATCCTCCAGCAAATAGCTTTCACTCGGTTTGTTTACGTTTGGTTGATTGGCCCAACCTAGGATCCAACCAGCGCTAGCGAGGTAACATATAACTGTTCTAATATTTCTGGCTTTTTATAGAATCGTGTTCAACCGTTATACCTAAAGTTCACAGCTGTGTGAATCATGCTATAAAAATAATCTTTTTTGCTTTACTTCATGCCTTGCTTAGTCAGACTTTCTAGCAAAGAAACCAACCATATGCTATAATTTATTTTGCTGTCATGAGAGCACTGTTTACGTAAGTAAAGACTGTCACCGCAATAGAATGCGGAAGGCACAAAGTCGGGTTAATTGGAATTTGACTTTCACACAATGAAATGTCGCAAAAGCGTTCAATACAAACACGACCTAATTTGTTGCGTCATCTGTTTTGGGCAGTTCATCTGATCTGATAATCTGATAAGTTCGGTCCGGAAGGGTGTGCCAAACCGATGTGGTGTCTTTGGGCGCTAGCACTCGCCGCCAGTCTCTCGCTGGGCTAGCAACGACGCGTAAACAAAAAGAAAGCAGAATATCTTGTCAACATGTCAATTCTCAAAACCTTGACGCAAACGCGAGCCTTACATTCAAGGCCTCCTACTCCTGTGTTGTTTGGTGCAGTGGTAGTAGTGGTTTCACCCCCAAATCGACCAGCCGCAGCCGTCAGCTGTTTTCTTCGTCAGCAAAAGACACCGATTTGGACCATCCAGAAACGGACAATGAACAACATTACCAACATTCGGTACGGTCCGCTGCCGCGGGATTCTCCGTACGTCAAACCGTTCCGTTTCCATTACACGCAGAATGGAAAGGAAAAATCTTGGGATCTGCTGAAGGTACACGATTCGGTATCGATTATCATCTTTAATGTCACCCGACAGCGGCTCGTTTTTGTCCGGCAGTTCCGTCCAGGTGAGTAGCACTATTGATTTTGGTTTTATTCTTTCTGAAGTATAACATTTTTGTTCCAAAGCTGTTTATTACAACCTGGTAAGCGCCGAAGCCGGAGACGATGGTTCGAAAATTGACATGCAAAAGTATCCACCGTCCATAGCGGTAACATTGGAGCTGTGCGCTGGCATTGTGGACAAACCGATCTCGATGGTCGAAATCGCACGGGAGGAGGTGCTGGAAGAGTGTGGCTACAACGTGCCGATCGAGCGGATCGAGGAGGTTGTTAGCTACCGGGCCGGTGTTGGAACTTCCGGCGCGCTGCAGGTGCTGTTCTACGCCGAGGTTACCGATGCGGATCGCGTTCCGTCGGCCGGTGGCGGTGTGGACGACGAAATGATCGACGTGGTCGAGTGCAGTTTGGATGAAGCTCGGAAAATGACGTCGAAGGGCAGCAACATGACCAGCCCGCCGTCGTTTTTGTTTGGCGTTTTGTGGTTCTTGACCAACCGTGCTCCGAAGATTGAAGCATAGGATTTGCGTTTCTTTTTGTTGTTGTTACATCATTGCTGGATAGTTTTTTCACTGAAGCTCGTGTTGAACGTTGAACGTTCAGCCAGGCTCGATACGTAACTACTGTTTATTTTAAAATCACTTTGATTGCACACAGAGATAACTGCGATTTGTTAGAAGAGATTACTTTTCTCATAGTGAATTTAGTAGCCATCTTTTTCTAGAATATTAATTCTCAAATACTAACAGATAAACCACCAAAGCACCACAGATGAGATTGTGTATAAGTAACTATCCAGTTATTTTATTTCTCAAGCACCAGTTTTATCGGATTCCTGATAAGCAAAAGTACATTTGCTTGTTTTGTTGATTCCCATGCAATAAAATATTATCATTACTCAGTGATGGAAAATTTTGCCACATGAATACATATATAGAAATAGTAATTGGACGAATTAAAAGGATGTAAATTTATCGACAAAATGCTTAATATTAGACATGACTTTTCATAGCTTGATGCGTATAAAAAGCGTTTTTACAGACCATTTATAGTTATACCGTATTAAATAAAATCTCACTCACCTGTGTGTAATTATGTAGAAATTTTGATTTGTGGTTTGGCAAGGCGACTAGTTTCAAATCACCCAAATTCCGTTGATGATTTTTGAAGCAGAACCTATTTTAAAATTTTTCCTGTGATTTGTTTTGTTGACTTGTTTGCATTACTACTTAGAATTCCATTTTGCATACTTTAAAAAGATTTTAAAAAGTTTCAACAGTGAACAATATTTAAGAATGACTCCAGTGGTATGTCGATGATTGAGTTAACCTTGTGTTGACTGAATAATGGTGCGTTACCTAATTTAAGCTAATTTTGTGTGGAATATAAATTGGCATCGGTATTTCGGATGCTCTTCATGCATGTGGTTTGACAACCGTATACGTGCTCTCGGTAGATATTTGGTTCTAACTGTGAGATCTTTCGGTGTGATGGAAGTGTGTGCAACAGCCGCAATGCTACGGAAGGCGGAGTTTCGATTGCGGATACCTGTTGAGCAAGTGTCCCACGGACACCCCGTGAAGCTTTCACATCGGAGGCGGTTTTTGTGTGCCTCTTGATCGCCCCGGAATCCCGTTGTCTTGAAGGATTGCTCATATGAACTCATCATTTGACGCAATAGCTTCGATAGCGTCTTTAACGGATGAGATATTCGTTCTGGGCGATTTTAACAAGCTCGTCATCTCTATCCCAGGATATGAAATGGGAGACTAAAAAAAAGCGGAAAGCGCCCAGCATAGCTCTAGTAGTCAAGCTAGAAGGTGCGGCGTCGTGTGGGTTTCAGTTTCTAACCTTACAACTGCAGTTTTAGGCAACCATTGAACCACAAGACTTTATTTTCAAGTGTTACATTATTCAAACTAATATTTTAGATAGACTAATCTATTTTCATAGAGCGAAATAAGGCGCTATATCCTTGGGCAATTGTAGCTTGGCTTCTGGTCTAAATGCCATTAGTTTATCCCCCAGGAACCGGAGTATCACATATCCTTTATTAGCAGACACTCCCAACGACTGTAAATAAATCATTATCTCTATAGGAAGCGTTTGGTACGGGAGGTCCACGCTTTCTTCACTTTCCCTTGATTTCAAGGAGTGTAATGGAATTAGCTATTATTTCTGATTCCGCTTGATACCTTGGAATTCTCTCTGTGGTAAATGCTGCACAGTTGGCGTGGCCGCTGACAAGCAAAATGATTGATTCAAGTAAATCGTCATTTTCCAGGATGCTTTGAAGAACTGGTTACGTTAATGTGAGATTAGCCCGTCATCTCTATCTCAAATCAATAACGGATTGCTCGATTACTACTACTGTATTGCTACCAGTCAGCAAGACAGCAAGATTGCTCGCGAAAATGGTTGCTTTCTCGATGTATGTTTTGCAAGTGTTCAAACTCAGGCACCTTCTCCGCTTGTTAAGGATGTCCTACTACAATCCTGCCCGCGCAGATTACTAAGGATTCTGATTCTAATATTCTAAACTACCTCTGAAAAGATCCACGCTCCGTTCTGAAGCAGGTACCCTGGGTTTACGCCATGTTAGGACGTCTGAAATCCGAGAGGAAGGCTGCTCTAAACGGATGGCAGCTAACATAGCGACCAAAAATTTGAGAAACGTTTCCTCAATTTGATAATCCAGATCCAGCTAGAGTCTGGACTGTGGATTCTCTACCGAAAAAAACATAAAAGGCAGGGGTAGACCAAAAATTTGAGAAACGTTTCCTGAATTTGATAATCCAGATCCAGCTAGAGTCTGGACTGTGGATTCTCTACCGAAAAAAACATAAAAGGCAGGGGTAGCTTTTCGTATGAACTGGGAGACAGAAGTGCATGATTTACTCGTTCTATAACTAAATTTTGACCGTCAGAACAGATATTCGATTGAAATATTAAGGGCAAACTCCAAAATCGGCCATGACATTTTGTAATAGTTACTGACCTTTTATACATGCCATCGCTGTTCTGTCGATCGAATATCCCGTTATGTTATTGCGCCATTGACGAATACCGATAGTGCACCAACAGAAAGTGGTGGACGACACTTTCTTAGATAAGGCCGCCGGAAACATTCACTAAAATTGCTCGCGGCTTTTGGACGAAACCCGCAAACTTCCGGGTTAGCGCGCTTCACATAATCGACACAACACTATACGAAAACCTCCCGGACACCCCCCTGAACCAAACTAGATTTTCAATCACTCGCGGGCACACACTTCCTTTGCGCTCAGCTTTGGGGAGGACTCGCTTGCTATCGCGACGTTACACTTGATCACACAGATACCGAACCAACCAACGAGGTACTGGTACTGATACACTTCCTATTTCCAGGCTCTATGCTGATGGACAGCACGCGGCACCGTGAAATGAACGGAACGACACTGCGAACACCACCGGCGTTGGTGATACGGAAAACGAGAAAACCAGAGCCGCGGCAATGAATCAGAGCAACCAAAACTCCGCTTCGGATTTGTTTTACTAGTTTTTACAAAATGGATTCACACGCGGACTTATTTTCCGAAATTAGACAGATTTTGAACTTTTGAAAATTGCACAACACGCGCACGCGGTCGATTTCGCGAAAAATTCTCCATTTTTTCTTTTTCGTCAGAGGGGTTTTCAACAAGAAGGCGTTACAAGACAAGTGCGAAGTAATCAGTGGTTACTCATCAGAGATGCCAGAAGTGAAGACATGACTTCATTTAGAAGACATTTTTGAGGATATATTTTGAAATGAATGTCTTCACTTGAAGACATGTCTTCACCAGGGGTGTGAAATTGTCAAAATTTAGTGGACTAAACATCCATGGACGGCGACAACTTGGAACCAGCCAGTATACCGAAAATAACAGCTAAAATTAGTTAAATTATAGCTAAAAGGCTGTGTTTAACTGTTTTCTAATTAGTTTCAGTAGTCTTAAAATGAATAAACCTTTAAGTAGGCACTAGAACCAAAAGCACAGAGAACAGATTAACAGGCTCGAAGGAAGTAATCGAATTTTTGTGTGTAAAATCTGTCGGTGGCGCCCTCCAGAAATAGTTTGCCTAACGCATCAAAAAATATCCATGTACCTTTATCAATATTACTTTGTGCTGGAGTTACATAGCAGCGATGGCAGCGACATCAAGATTTAGTTTGATGCCACTTACTGCTCGAGGGGTGCTCTATTGAAGGATTACTCGTAGATTACATAAAAACCTTTTACACACTTTTTGTCTATTACCTGGTAGTCTGTTCTCTGTGCCAAAAGTACCAAAACCAACGAGTGGGACATGTATACAATGTATGTAGTTTGACGGCCACACCACCCCGCTGGTCTTCACCATGCAATTTAAATGGGGGGAAATTCTGAAAACCCGGAAGAAGACAAATGAAGACATTTTTTCTCGATTCTCGATTACTTACTTAGGGTAACCAACCTATTTTGGACCCCATCAGCAGCTGTACATAATTTGGACACTTGCATTTGATTTTGCTGTAAGTGTCCAAAGTATGTACAGCTGCTGAGGGGGTCCAAATTACGTTAGTTACCCTATGTGTCCATGTCCGCCGATCCGGCAGAACAAAGGGATGAAATCAGGGATCTCCACTGCTGGCGGTCACCCGCCATGGCTTTTACCTGTTGCCAGGACAGGTTCTCGTCTACAGCCCGGTCCCGGATGTCGTTGACTAAGCTCCGTCGCCATGAGCCTCTGGGTCTGCCTCTTCTACGCTGTCCTTGTGGATTCCAGTCGAGCGCTTCTCTGCAAACCTCGTTCGCTGCTCTCCTCAAGATATGTCCGATCCACTTCCACCTACGTTCACGAATTTATGTGGCTATCGGCCGTTGATGACACCGACGATGGAGTTCCTCATTGGCTATCCAGTTATCAGGCCACCAGGCACGAATGATGTATCGCAGGCACCGGTTAATGAATACCTGCAGTTTTTGCGTTGTCTCCGCTGAGACGCACCACGTTTCGCAGGCATACATCAGTACGGATTTAACGTTTGAATTAAAGATTCGGGTTTTCGTACGTAGGGTGATCTGGTTTGAGTGCCAAATGTTTCGCAGACCTGCAAAGACACCCCTGGCCTTCCTGATCCGTGTGGCTATATCAGTCTTGGTACCACCATCGGGCGTAGTTTGGCTACCAAGATATTGAAAGACGGCTACCTGCTCAACTTGTTGTCCCGCTACTGTAAAGTTGGTGGAATTGTCAGTGTTCACTACCATAGACTTAGTTTTCGCTACATTGACTGTGAGACCTGCTGCCTGGGAGCTCTCGGAGAGGTCGTCTAACTTGCTCTGCATATCGTTTCGACGTTGTGCGACCAAGACAATGTCGTCGGCTAGGTCGAGGTCATTTAGCTGCTCCATCGTTGGAGGATTCCAAGGCAATCCTCGATTTGGTCTACTGTCAATTGCCCCAACTAATATCTCATCCATAACGATGAGAAACAGAAGCGGTGATAAAATGCAGTCCTGTGTCACGCCAGCAGAAACCCTTATGGGATCGGACAAGACGCCGTCGTGCAAAACCTTGAACGAGAACGCCACGTACTGAGCCTCGATGAGATGGACTAGCTTATCTGGAACTCCTCTACGCCTAAGTGCGCCCCAGATATTTTCGTTGTTGATTCGGTCGAACGCCTTTTCGAAGTCAACGAACACCAGCAGAAGAGTCTTGGAATACCAATATTGGCTAATATGTCCCGCATCCAGTCGACCGGAAAAGTTGCAGTTTCCCATATATTGCTGAAAAGCTGATGCATTATCTGGGCTAACAAAGGTGGGTCGACTTTGAGCATTTCGGCTGAAATACAGTCTATCCCTGTCGCTCTATTGGATTTCATACTCTTGATGGCTACTACAATTTCATCCAGCGATGGCGCCTCCGAGTTAACGCGATTAATTCGACGAACTGTAGGCGTCATACGCTGCTGGTTTTGTTGGTCTGACATTTGAAACTCGAAAGAGTTGTTCAAAATGGGCAGTCCAACGTTTAAGCTGCGTAAAACTGACAAAGAAAAAGGCAGTCGGCGAAAAAACTACCAAAGGGGGTCCAGAATGATAAACGTATTAGAGAAGCAAGAAACAAACTTGTCTCAGATGGAAATCGTAATGTTCGATAAAAAATCAACTTCAAAATAATTTAAATATGTTTTATTGTTTTCTTTAAAACAGGATAAAATAATAAATACAAGTATTTCTCTTATCTCTCGCGATTAAAAACCGGGAATATCAAACAAATCATTGTGAGTGATCACCTTGATATAGAATCGAATCGATTAGGGGAACGTAAAAGTTTTGGCCAGAGCGAGACGCGGTATATTTTATAGGTAACCTACGGTAAAATTCACCCTATTGACATCTGTATATCGAGCTGCAGTAAGTGACAGCGACTGAATGGCCCGGGCTCAAAATTTGACAGCGGGCCCATAACACTGTCGAGGCAGTCGAGTGAAACGTAGCGATGAAGTGCTATCTCATTTCTGCTCACGCTATCATGTTGGCACCCAAAACATGCACTGATAAAAATAGACACGGCGTTACCAAAAGATCTTACACATGAATTTCAACGTGCAAATATTGATAATCTAGTTTCATATGTCAATCATTCGGGTATCAAAAGCGTTTCCCTTCGATTTAACGTGAAATGAAATATTTCATATGGAAAACACGTTAAATAACCATGTTTCTCCAACAAACCTTCAATCAACATGGTAGTCACTTCTTTTACATTGCAAATCCACGTGTTTTACCATTAGATCATAACCTGTTGCAATCCACATGAAATTAAGTTTTTATAAATATTTCACTGGTTTTACACGTTTAATCAAAGGGTAACTCTTATGAAATGTCATTCTATTTGAAATTCACGTGGCTTTCACGATGAGTTGATGTGAATATCAGATCATCTCAAAGTGTTTTACTCATGGTTTTACCATTGAATATGATTCATGTGTTATTCTTATGGAACTGTAGTGATTAGCACCAGGAAAATATCTATATGATCTGCATATTGATCGCACGTGTATAGTTTTTTCGGTGTGGTTACCTGCCAATAGGGTGGTAAAATTAGTGGTGAAAACACCTCATCGACAGGCAACCATGCTTTTGCCGCCAACATCTCAGAGTGAGAGAAAATGAAATAGCATTTCATCACTTCGTTTCACTCGACTGCCAGTAGCTTGATTTGGGGCCGCTGTCAAATTCTGAGCCCGGGACATGCTGTCGCTGACGTTCACTGCAGCTCGATATATAGATGTCGATGGGGTGGGTGAAAAAATGCCCAATAACGTATACGCCTAACGCTCTGACCAACACATATACGTTACCGTACTTATTACAGTTTTTTTATCAATTCATCTAGATTTCTGTTTAACTGATCCAAACGCTGCATTTTTTCATGGTGTCTCGTAGCTCTTCTCTGGCATTCTTCCTCGTAAGCTGCTAAAAACCGAGAATTGACATCAGTGCCGCGTCTTGATGAAGGCGTTGGAAAATCTGGACATGGAGATTCCGGTGACAGTTGTCGATCATCCGATCGTTTTTTCTTAGGATCGTCTATTTCATTATTAATGGTGGAAGCTTTTCTTCTTGATGCTCCTGCGGTCATGATGATCTCTGGTTCAATGGAATCATCCAAAGCCGCGATCTGTGCCATTTCCCTATCGTACGGCGTTTTCTGCATGGTGCTGCCGGAAATTCGGTTGTTTTTTATTACGTCCTTATTTTTTTTCGACACATTTTTGTATCGATTTTCGTCTTGACTGGCAGTAAATGAAGCTCCAAGTGTTGCTGTTTCAACTCCGTACTGATACTCTCCCACATTTGCTTTTTATTTTTATATTTTTTTAAAGGACCTATGCTCTCCATTTTCATCCTGTACACACTTAAACGATTCGGTAAAATTTACCGAAATCTAAACAGCTGACCGTTCGGTAAAAATTTTTATTGCACCAAACATTACTAATGATCTGTAAACGTCGATTGGCACTATCGAAATTTTTACCGAACGTTCAGCTGTTTAGATTTCGGTAAAATTTTACCGAATTCGGAGCTTTTTGTTAAGTGTGTAGAGCGATAGAAGCAGCAACGTCTGTTCATCATTCCACGTATTTTGGATTCTGTATCCTTGAGTCCCCGTGTCATTTTGGGTCTCTGGTAGTAATTCAAGCGTATTTCCTATACGTTAGCGTCAGTAGGGAGCAGGGCTTGAAAAGGGATCGCAAGTTGAATGTGACTGCCGTGAATGCGAACTTTCCGCACTCAAACTCCGCTTTTTGAACGATCATTTGACTGTTTTTTGAATCCAGTCAATCTGCCGCTTACGCTGCAGCCGTCTTACAATTCATGCGGCATCTCAGCAAAAGCAGATATTCGATCTCCCGTTTTAATTTGCGCTTTGAGAATATAAACTGCAAACTGACTGGAAGCATACGGTGACGTATTTTTTCGTTTCTCTTTTTATCTCCAAATCGGCTGCTCACAGTAATAGTTTGTCACCCGGACGTCGCCCAGATAACACAAAATCGTAATAGAAAGTTCACATTAAATCGTTTTCATATCAATTTCACATTGGAATTGTATAATGATTTGAGTATGTCAAATCGAAGTGAACAATAAGTTGTTTTGCAGTCGTGCGTGTCTTCATATACAATTCATGACTGTGAATTATAAAGCAGGATAGACGATTGCAATATTTGATTATATCTTAATCATATATTCAGGAGTATTTAGTTGCGTGTTATAAAAACTGCGCAAAATATAATTATAAATAGTTGTCAAAATTTTCGCACGTATATCGCCTCCACTTTGGTACATTTATGTTCTTATATGGCGTGAAATATAACTTTTTCGTTCAGATATGATTTCGTATACCTCAGTTGCAATCGAGATATACAAACCAAATGGTTTACTGGGCGGTCCGACGCAAGCAAAATATTCGTTTGTGTTGGACGGAGTCCGACCGACTTCTTCCAAGCACATGTAGTGGTTGTTTTTTTTTGTAACATTGAATCATACGATTGTGCGGTTGCTTTTCGTTAGCGTGGTGATTGCCAGTCATTTGACTGTTTTGCAGTCATTCGCTGCTCCAAACGGTAAAGGCAACTTGATCGAAACGAAAATGTCAAAAAGCTCTAGAGCGCGTTCGTTGTGCTGTGTGCCATCGGCGTTTGACTGAGCAAACTGCCAGTTGTGTTATGCATAGCGTTCGTATTCCGCCTCTAAACGGACGGTGTGAGCTTGAATACGCGTTGGTGTGACTGCGGTAGAAAAAAGGACCGGTCGAAGCCCTGGTAGGGAGTACATTTAATGTATCATCATCTGCAAATAATTTATTTATTATCGATGTGGTATTAGATAGGACGTAGATCTACGTACTGGGATTCAAATTCGTATTCATGTAAACATGTAGAAATCGTCTCTACATTTGAAAGCTTAACAGAAGTTTTAGGGCTATGTTATTTTGAAAAAATCGTCGTGTATAATGTTAATATTAAGGTATGATATCTGGTTTTGGAAAAATGGTTTTTATTTATCAGAAACAAATATAAATTAGCGTATGCAAAAATCCACTCAAATTCATATTCTTACAGGACTCGAATTAACAGTTTTGATTGCGCAGATATGGTCTATTTTCAAGGATTAGTATTTATTATGGTATCTCTTGCTTATTGCAACTGCCTTTAGTCATTTTGGAACGCTGTCTATGAGTTTTTTCGTGTATTTGGTGGGAATTTTGTCCCATTGGTCCATAAAATGCTTTCTAAGATCCGTTTTTTTAGAAATCTGATTACAACTGCTCAAAAATTATTGATATATTTCACCATAATCTCTAGATACCAATCCCTATGGAAACCTTTGGGAATATATCGACCATCAGATTTCTAACAGAAACGATCTTTGTTAAAAAGCATTTGATGGACGAATGGGACAAAATTCTTACCAAATACACGAAAAAACTCATAGACGGCGTTCCAAAATGACTAAAAGCAGTTCCAATGAGCAAGAGATACCATAATAAATGCCGTGCAAGCAACGTATTCAAAACAGTGCCTAATTCTGAACAGTTGCAAATTTTTCATGTTGACAAAATTCCAGCTATTTAAACAGTTTAATCACTACATCTGATTATTTCCGGTTATTAAAATGATTTAAATAGTTAGTTTATTTTTTTTTGTTAAATAAAAATCATTTTTCCAAAACCAGATATTAACATTTTACACTATGATTTAACCTACATAACATGTTCTAAAAACTGGATAACCTTGATTGCCTAATGAAGTGTGCCCTGGTTATGTAAAACTTAACACTTTGCTTGGCCATTGAAACTGAATTGAAATCACAGAGATAGCTGCCATCGCTGCTATGTAACTCCAGCACAAAGAAATATTGATAAAGGTTCATGGATATTTTTTGATGCGTTTGGCAAACTATTTCTGGAGGGCGCCACCGACAGGTTTTACGCACAAAAAATCGATTACTTCCTTCGAGCCTGTTAATCTGTTCTCTGTGTATAAATTAACAACTGCAGTCTATTGTTTCTAATCAACACTTTAGTTTATTTTAAACAAAATATTGGGTCGCAGTGAGCACAAGCATTACAAAGTTTTAAAATAAACATAAACGAGAGTTTGTTTCAAGGCATCTTTAGGGGTTAATAGAAACATTTCGAAATAAAGTTAATGTTATTAGAAATAAGCAAACCGTTAATTAAAATTAGCGACTTTTTGGGTAGTTACAAGCAAAATCTTTGTTTGGGATAATATAGAAATTAAACATTGATTACAATATTGAGACGATTTCGTAATAAACTGAAATAATAATTTGGCGTCACAAAAATGTAATTTGAAACAGCAATAATTTTTGTTTGTTCGACAACCAAATTAATGTTTAAAACAAGTTTGTGAGATTATCCTCCGTGTGGGTATGGCAGCTCTGCGATCAACTTTTTTACTGTGTTGATCAGCGGGGTGCTATCCGTATCTTAACGAACGGTGTTTGACAGTCCACTTAACGAAGGGCGCTATTTCAAAAAATGCAAGAAATAGCGCCCGTCTGACAGGTAGATTTGCTGCCAACCTTTGTCGAGATGTGCTGAGATGTTGGCAACAAAAACATGGCACCCATCGCAAGCCCCTGGTGTTGATGATGTGATTACAACAGTACAAATATTACTCAGGTAATCTCTGATTACTACGCCCTTGTACGTCTTGCGGGTAACCCCTTTTCGAAAAAGAAAAAAGGAAAAAATTTTCGCGAGCTCCACCACGTGCGCGTCCTGTGTGCTGTCCAGCATGGAGCCCGGAAACGGGAAGTGTAACCCGCGTAACCACCTACCTATATCTGCCGTGCTGCCGGTAGTCATCGTAGTTCCATGTTGGTCGGTTCGGTGTCTATGTGGTCAAGTGATAACGTCGTGTAGCCAGCGCAGGTATATCAAGTGTACAAGTGAGTGCTCTCCAAGGCTGTAAGCAAAGAAAGTCTATATGCCCGTGAGTGGTTGAAGGTCTGATTTGATACGGGCAAGTGTCCGGGGGGTTTTGTAGTGGAGTGTTGATTACGTGAAGTACGGTAACCCGCATCTAGTCGGAAGTTAGCGGGTGTTGCCTATGCAGTTTTCGTGAATGTTTCTGGCGGTCTTATTCAAGGAAGTGCCGTCATCCACCACTTTCTGTTCCGGTGTGCTATCGGAATTCGGCTATGGCGCAAAAACAAAACGGGATATTCGTTCGACAGATCCGCAATGGCAGCAGTTATTTAAAAGGTGAGTTACAAAACTTTACCTCACGTATCGAAAACATTTGGTTATCATAAAAGCATGTGTATAAAATATAGTATAGTTTACACTCTGAGATTCACTTCCCGTATTTGTCAAACTGCTGACAGAGCTTCCGCGCCTTTTGCGGCCATTGCCAGGTCGTGGGTAAAGCACTGTCGTATAAAAAATTATACTGACGCGATTTAATGAACGCAAGTTTGTCTACCGGTTCCGGATAGGTTGATGCAATTCCTACAAATAACAGAAACGTAAAATGTCACCCACCATGTTCACCCCGTTATTCCAGTAACATACCATTTTCGTAAGCATATTCCATCACCCCGAGGGCGATCTCCAGCGAGCAATCTTTAATGGTAGCGAGCGGCGGATACAGCGAACCTCGCAAGAGATCTTCGTCGGTCAGCTTGTCGGCAACTGCTTTGGCAGCTATCAGGAAAAAGTTATCCGAGATGTGATACGTTCCGGAAACGATCACTCCCAGGGCGATTCCCGGAAAGATGTAAGCATTGTTTCCCTGTCCCGAGTTGTAGGTCTTTCCGTTAAAGTTAACCTCCGGAAACGGTGAACCGGAAGCAAAAAGACATCTTCCTTCCGTGCATTCATACGCTTGCTGTGCCGTACATTCGGCCATCGATGTTGGATTGGATAGCGCAAATATCACCGGCCGCTCGTTGCATTCTGCCATTGTTCGTAGAATATCTGGAGTGAAAGCATTAGCCACAGTCGAGGCACCAATCAAAACCGATGGCTGGACTTCTTTCACTATTTCAGCAAAGTTATCCATATCACAGTGATTCCTCTCGTATTTGACTTCATGATTGTTAGATTCCACCCGGTGCCTTCCTTTCACCACTAAACCAGTTTTGTCGAACATCCAAATCTTTTCGTACGCCTTGTCCGAAGTGCAGCCTTCGATCAGCATTGCTTTCACTAGCAAATCTGATATTCCGACAGCTGCTCCGCCTGCTCCGAAGAACAAAAAATTATTATCTGAAACCCTTTTACCGGTAACCTTCTGAGCGGCGTAGATACCCGCCACAACGACTGCGGCCGTTCCTTGGATATCGTCATTGAACGTACAATAGCTATGCCTGTACTTATCCAAAAACCGAAATGCGTTCTGGTTCGCAAAATCCTCAAACTGAATCAAGGTTTTCTGCCCATAACGACGCACAACCGCTTCCATGAACTCATCAATTAACTGATCATATGCGCAACCTTGGACACGCCGCTGTCGCAGCCCTATGTAGAAAGGATCATTCAAGAATGCTTCATTGTTGGTACCCACATCGATCACAATTGGCAAGCATTGATGAGGTTTTATAGCTGCAAACGCCGTGTATAATGCCAACTTTCCGACGGGAATTCCCATACCGCAAGCTCCCAAGTCTCCCAAACCTAGGATACGCTCGCCATCGGTTACGACGATAGCTCGCACATCTGACTCCGGCCAATTTTGCAGAACTTGAAACACATGCCCGCGGTCGTTAATCGTCACAAACAAACCACGCGGTCGTCGATAGATCAGACCGAACTTCTGACAGGCCAGCCCAACCGTCGGTGTGTAGACTATAGGCATCATTTGCTCGACATTCTCGGAGATTAGTCGGAAAAACAGTTTTTCGTGTCGATCCTGTAAATCGACCAGATAGAGGTACTTGTTCAAATCATGGTTATAGTTTGCGAATGCGGTACGACATATTTCCAGCTGTTCGTCCATTGTTTTGATACGTGGCGCCAGCAGACCGTGTAATCCCAGCAGCTGGCGCTCTTCGAGCGTGAACGCAAGACCTTTGTTCAGTCGAGCATCCCGAAGGTGGTCCATTCCGCGAATCTGTCCGGGCACGAGGATGTTTCCGTTGACCTCGTGATAGCCGTGGGGACAAAAGTGGAACGACGTGTAGGGTTTCAGCAGTCGCATCGTCAGTCTGAGGAAACATTTACTTCACTTGAAGGGGAACGGGAGCTGAGGTGTGCGTGCTGGTTACCTACCTGATAATCCTGAGTGCCATTGTTTTGTGCTCCTATTGAACGATGCTGGGCAAGGAAATTTTGCTATTTCGTTTAAATTGAAATTTTTATGAATTTCTATTGGGAATTTTTGTTGCTAGCATTGACAGCTCATGGCATACTGCGCCAAAGCCAGGATTGGGATAATCGAAACTCAACATTAGAGTAAACAAATTGTTTCAAGCAAGCATCAGTTGAAGTTGGTGGCTGTTTTAATTGACGACGACTGAAAGTCAGGCACGATTTATCGATATTGCCTAGGTTAATTAAAATATGCGTTGCGTTGTAAGAATTGTTACTTAAATTCTATTAATTTGCATTCAAAGTTGCTGGCCTTCTGCTGAATATTTGATAGAAAAGTACTAAGGAGAAGTTAAAACTGATAGCCATGATGAAGTGAAATCCGTTTCACTGTCGCTGACTTAAACCAGTTTGGAAGCGAAGCAGTGCTGCTTCAGTTGAAACCGAAGATTCATTGCTTCATTATTGAGTGACGATATGCAATTGAAGGTGACGTTGTCGGGCCCTGATAATAAGTCGTACGAACGAAAATCAATCCCTTCACTTTCAGGAATCGTTGCTCGCACCCAGTCGCATTAATAAAAATGTGATGTGTTGGGACGTTGTACTCCCGGCATTTCTGCAAGATCTATCAGTTAGTAAAAATTTGGTCCGTAGTTGGGCGAGCCCCCATGAAGCCCGCCTGGTAATTTCCTACGAAACCTTGTGCTATCGGTAACAGCCGGCGTAACAGGATCTGGGAGTAACTTGTATTGTAGGCGGCGTTTACCAGCGTTATGCCTCGATAATTGCAGCAGCCGAACCGATCACCCTTTTTGTAGATAGATGGGACAAACCAGTCGTTCCATCTATTCCTCCAGTAGCTTCTCAATCTCCCAAATCTTGGAAATTTATTTTATTTATTTTTTTGACGTAGGACTACGTCTTACAGCAAGTTTTGAGATAGGGTGTCATTCCAAAAAATCGAAAAATGCGAGCGCCACGAAAAATGAAAGGTTTTGAGAGCTAATATCTCAGCGGTTTTCCGATCGATTTTCAATATTCTTACACCAATCGATCGGAAAATCTTCTAAGAATTGACCCAAATGAAGAAAAGTATGGATTCTTGATGTTGAACTATTGAAAAATTGAAAATAATGAACCTATGTTTTACCAGAATTCTCGCTTCGTGATTGGTTAGAAGATTCTTTACGATGATCTAAACCTATACCAATTTGATATCTGTGCTTGGGAAGTAAGCCAAAACAAGTGACAAAGTTTCCTCATTTCAACAAGATTTCTTAACACCGCGGTTCAACCTAGACCATTTTGATGTCCTTGCTTGGAAAGTACGCCAGAGAGAGTGGCAAAGCCACCTCGTGCCAACAGATTTCTTACGAACGCGATTAAACCTAGTCCAATCTTATGTCTGTGTTAGGGAAGTGTGCTAGAAAAAATGACGCAAGTTCGTTGTCCCAACAGATCGCAAATTCTTTACTGCGAGACGATTAAACCTCGGCGGACTTGATATCTGTGTTGGAAAAATGTGCTACAGCTGTAGTGCTCGGTTATGATACGACTCTGTATGAATACGCATGCTTGCCGTTTCATTAGAAGTGTAGTGGAAAGATGTGCTGTTGATAAAATAGGATTGAATTGGTAAAATCCCTTCAACGTGGGAAACCATGGATAATAAAAACAATCTTTAATTTCAGTAAGGTAGCAGGAAAGCAATAGTTTGTGTTCTTGATTTTGCTAAATTGTTTTCAAATGCACAATCTTTTGAGAATTGAACGTATGCAATGTTACTACTTTGATAAATGTTACATACAACGCATGTAGCATGTATATATGTTGCATATAGCATATATATACATGAAGAATCGAATGATTACAAGCATGAATACATGCCACTATCACTACAAAGAGACTTACGTAGTCCTCTCACTACAAAGAGACTTACGTAGGTCGTGTCTTGTACACAATCCCTCTGATTTTTTTTTTTTTTTTTTTTTTAATTTAAGGAGGCCCACCAACACACCCCCACACCAAAGAACTCGCACATAGAGTCCCCTGGTAATGGACTCCTCATTTGGCAATAAAAATCTTAATACGAAAACTAAACGAAAAAACAGAAACTAAATATAATGCAACAATTAAAAGGTGTGTGTGATGAGCTATATAAAAAGTAATATCATGAAGTAGTCGTGGGATGTACCCAGTGGAACTAAGTTCCTTTGAAGGGTATCCCTAGAGTACTACAGGTTGGTGATTCTAATGAATTTGGTTAAGTGTAGCTGTTTCTAGCTGATGCAAAATCATAGCAAAAACTGACTGATATATGATTTGTAGTGCTGCTTCAAACGGGTTTTAAAAAGTACACGGTTATTTAAGATTTTCAGTCGTTCAGGTAGTTCATTATACACCGATGGACCATAAAACGAGATCCGAATTTGGCCCATATTTGTAGAAGCTCTGGACCGAACAAGGTTGCTCGCATACCGGGTGTAATGATCATGATTTGTTATAGACAAAACGATGTTATGATGAATATTTGGGTTTTTTATTGTGTCGTACATGAACAAACTGGTTTGTAGTTTACATAGTCCGCGTAGAGGAAGAATGCTATGCGCCATATTTGTGTACAGTTGAAGGGAAGAGTATAATCGCGGTAGGTTGTAAATGATTTTGAGGCATCTATTTTGCAATGTTTGCAGTTTTTTCAGCTTGGATTTGCAAGCGTGTCCCCAGGCGAGAATTAGGTATTGCATATGGGAATGAATACTTTTTATTTAACCCCAGGAAATAACCCAGTCTAGAGCACTTGTCAACGTTTCTTGGTCATCTTTATAAAGCTCTGCCGGTATGCAGTCCTCAACAACGGTTTTGTTTATCTTTAGCAACCCGATTTCTCTCGGACTTCTTGGAGATCAGCTGCAGGGCTATTACTATCTTCCAAGTTAAATTCAACTCCGTTTCCTTCTGCAACTTCGCCATTGAGGTGTTCATCGAAAAACTGCTTCCACCTATCGACCACCACGCGCTGATTTGTGATTTGACTCCCTCTCTCGTCCCTACACATGTCTGGTTTCGGTCTGTAGCCCTTAGGAGTTTGGTTCACCTTATCGTAAAATTTGCACGTGTGAGGAATAACGTTAAGTGCAGACTGCTGACAAGCCTCAGCTTAAAAGTCATCATAGCTATATACTGTCACAAATAAATCACAGCACGGCACAGTATTGTTGCACATTCTGACTTGGTCAACTCGATTCGGCGGAGGACGAAGTATGTCATCGCGGATGACCACCTGCTCAACATAAAGTGTTGTTGATGTTAGCCTAGAAACCGAAGAGGATTTTCACACCGGAGGTAGACTCCATTCTCGACACCTTCCTGACATGACCAATACCGTGGATAGTCAACGCGAAACTACCGCTATACCGACGGAGTTGAGCCCGCATCGCATAGTCACCTACATCGATCCCGAAAAACCTCTGAATAAAGAAGAACAGATTGAGGGTTTTGATGCTGGTTTGAGAATTATGTTGTCAAATGTTGCAAATGCAATTATGTGACATTGCTAAAGAACTGAAACAAACGGCAGAAATTGACACTAAAGTTTTAAAGGATGCATTTATGGAAACATAAGACATATTATTGTAAATTATAAACACAAGTTTAGTAGGGAGTTTGGTTCTAATATCATGGAAGGAATCAACCGTAGTTCCAATTCCGAAAATTAAATTAGTAACACAAAAAATACAAAAAAAATTTGTACAGACCTATTAATAGTGTTAGAGCTCCCAGACAAAAACTTTGACATCGTTTTCAAAGAACAGTTAATGGCTTACATAAATTTGCAAGATATACCTTAGTAATCAAAATTTAGAAAAAATCATTCCACGGAGACAGCTATAAACTTGATATTACATAATGAAAAGTCCAATATTAAAAAGGGTGACTATACCGTTGCAGCTTCCTGCAGACAAATATAACTCCGCCTGCAAATGACGGAACACACAGAAATCTCGATAGAAGCATGTTCAGTGAACCTGAAAATACTGAGTACCTGAGCAGAGGGTCCAAAGCCCCAAAAGGAGGATGGTTTTTATACCTGTTATCCATGGCTAAAAGTAAAAACGTGAATGGATAAACCCCTAATCCAAGGTGTCATGCGACCCGTGCCGAGGGATGAATGGTGTGGGGGTGAGTTTTATAATTACTCAGCCGCAAACGGGAACCTGTGGAGTACCAGGGCGCCTCCCATAGTAATCTGCCCTTACCGCATCATGAGGGGTTCTGATGCGGCGGACTCTTCTTTCCCCTCAACTCGTGGGACTTTATAAGGATAAAAACATAATAAATTTAACTTCAGTGAGCGGGGACGGATGAGATAATCCGTTCCCGAGAGGCAGAATCCAGAGATCTCCGCCGATGGATACAAGTGGGAGTGTCAGCGTAAGCGGAAAAGGAAGCAGCACTTCTGTCGCTTTACGCTGCATCTATGTCGGACGCAGCGGTGACCAACCTGTCGCTTCTAAAAGCAGCAAACCCGTTCGCAGTAGAAGCCATCCAGCGTGGACCAAGGGTGGAGAAGGATGCAACCAGAAGCGCTAACGTGGGTGGCAAGGGCAGCAGTATGCCTATGCCTACCAAGCCGGACTCAGTGATGAACGGCCCAGCGCTAATCAGGGCGATGGGAAAGAATAGGGACGCACTGCCTAAAGTGGTAGCAGCGTTAGAGCAGCTCGATATAATCATCGAGTTCACGTCAGGTCGCGGCAATTTCTCCAAGGACCTGAAGATCATACTTCGGAGAACCTTGTATGCAGCGACCAAAACGTACAAAGACCTCGTGGCGCGTGCGGGAGAGGTGATGAAAAGGGATCGGGAAGGCGTCGAAGTCAGTACAGACGGTTGCCTGCTCGTTAACAGGGTGTCGCAACGCGCCTCAGAAAGCCACGGAGAGCGCTACCAATAAGGCGTCCGCCAAGCGTATGAGTCAGTCCCCGGGGGATGGCACTCCTAGTGGACCAAAAAAACGCCTGATCGGCAAAAGCCCCCAGGCGAGCGGGTTGGCGGAGCCAATCGATCTACCAGCGGGAAGCACCAAGCCGAGTGGGCCGTGGATCGAGGTTAAGGCCAAGAAGAAAAAAAGAAAGCTCCGCCTAAACCGACAAGGAAGCGAGCGAAGAAGAGCGACGCTCTAATCCTGAAAACGGACGGGTCGAAATACTCGGAGGTTTTGAAGGCCATGGGAGGAGATGCCCTACTCAGGGATCTGGGCGCGGACATACGGAGCATCCGCCGCTCGCGCACTGGCGAAATGATCCTTGAGTTAAAGAAGGACGCCACCAAGAAGAGTTCCGCATACAAGTCGGTAGCGGAAGGAGTGCTCGGGGAGGGAGTGCAGGTACGTGCTTTCACACCAGAAATGACACTCCAGTTTAAAAACCTGGATGAGATCACCGAAGTGTGCGAGGTCGTACAGGCTCTCAAAGAGCTAAGTGGAGTGATGGTGGCAACCGAGGCGGTTCGCCTGCGTAAGAGTCCTATCGGGACCCAGGTAGCCACCATACGACACCCACTGGTGGACAGAAACGAAGCCCTGAAAGCTGCTAGACTAAAAGTGGAGTGGTCGGTATGCCCACTAAACGTGCTCAAGCAGTCGGAGGTTTGCTTCCGGTGCTTCGAGCACGGGCATAAGGCCTGGAACTGCAAGGGGCCAAATAGGAGTCAATTGTGCAGGAGATGTGGCAGTGCTGGCCATAAAGCAAGGGACTGCGCGGAGCCACCCAAGTGCTTGATCTGTACCGGTAAACAGGACGTAAAGCACGTAACGGGAGGTCCAAGGTGCCCGGCTGGTGTGCCGGCGACCAAGCCACGTTCATAGTGCAAGTGACACAACTCAACCTGAACCGCTGCAGCACGGCTCAGCAGCTGCTACACCAAGCAGTTTCTTAGTCAGCAATCGACATTGGCATAATTTCGGACCCATATCGCATCCCTGCCGGAAACGGCAACTGGGTCTCGGATAGGTTCGGGACGGCGGCTATATAGACGACAAGCAGGTTCCCGGTTCAAGAGGTTGTGTCAACTGCAGACGAGGGATTTGCGGTTGCCAAAGTGGGTGGAGTGTTCTACTGCAGTTGTTATGCTCCGCCGAGATGATGGTAGTTGTGGCGGGCGATTTTAACGCTTGGGCGGTATAGTGAGGAAGTTGTCGCACGAACCATAGGAGTCGGATTCTGCTTGAGGCTCTGGCAAAGCTCAACGTAGATCTGGCCAACGTTGGCACCATAAGTACCTTCAGTAGGAATGGTGCGGAGTCTATCACCGACGTGACATTCGGCAGTCCTGGTCTGATAGGAGACTGGAGGGTAGACAGAGGCTACACTCACAGTGACCATCAGGGGGTCCGCTATGGTGTCGGTCAGATAACGAGGCGGCAGGTGGCGGGTAGAGCCAACACTAACCACCCGTGGATGGAAGACATCATACTTCGATCCCGAAGTGTTGGTGGAAGCGATCCGAAGAGAGTGCGGTGATCGCGGTATGTCCGATCCGAATGCTGATCATTTGGTTGAGGTACTGTCGCGAGCGTGTGACGCCACCATACCTAGGAAAGGCCGACCTAGATATGATAGATCACCGGGTTACTGGTGGATAGATGAAATTGCGGAACTCCGCGGAACGTGCCTTCGTGCGAGGAGAATTATGCAAAGAACTCGTTCGGACGAGAGCAGGGCTGAATGTCGAGTAGCACTTGTTGCTGCACGCGCAGCGCATAATAGTGGGATAAAAGCTAGTAAACTAGCCTGCTTTGAAAGATTATGTGCTAGTGCCAATGCGAACCCGTGGGGTGAAGCCTACAGGGTCGTAATGGCAAAGACCAAGAGCGTTATGGCGCCCACAGAGCGATCGCCAGAGATGCTGCAGCGGATCATCAGGGGCCTCTTTCCTCACCACGAGCCAAGGTCCTGGCCTCAGGCCGCTGAGTCGTCCCACGGCCGACGTTCCAGTATCTCAGACCATAGCGTAGGTGGTCGGCCTCCCAGACGAACATCCAAAGTAACGTGGGTGACGGCGGTTTGGAGGTCGGGGAGGAAGTGACGGTTACGAACTAGGAACTGATTGAGATCGCTAAATCCCTAAAGGTGAGCTAGGCACCGGGGCCAGACGGTATCCCGAATATGGCCATTAAAGCGGCTATTCTAGAGGCTCGAATTATTCGGGGCAGTAATGAGTAGATGCCTGGAAGATGACCACTTCCCAGACAGATGGAAGCGACAGAACCTGGTCCTATTGCCGAAGCCGGGAAAACCTCCGGGTGTCCCCTCGTCATGTAGGCCTATCTGTCTGCTCGATACTGCCGGCAAGGTGCTGCAGAGCGTTTTCCTTGACAGACTCGTACAGTACACTGAGCGTACAAACGGTCTGTCAAGGAACCAATTTGGCTTCCCAAAAGGCAAATCTTCGGTGGATGCCATCTTGTCTGTCACTAAGATAGCCGAGGTAGCAATCCAGCGCAAGACGACAGGTATCCACTATACCGCAGTTGTCACGTTAGACGTGAGAAATGGTTTTAATAGCTCTAGCTGGGACTCCATCACTCCATAGCCAACTCGTTTCGGAACGTCCAAGTGCCGGTGTCGCTGTAGAGGATTCTGGAAAATTATTTCCAGAATCGTGTGGTATGCTACAACACGGAGGAGCGTCAGAAGTGCGTTCCAATCACCGCAGGGGTTCCGCAAGGTTCCATAGTGGGCCCGGTGTTGTGGAACGTCATGCATGACGAGGTGTTGAAGCAAAAGTTCCCGGTATGGGAGGTGATTGGCGGACGATATAAATCTGCCACAAAAGGGAATGATTCCGGAGTTGCCTTCGGGGGACACAAAAAGTCTGCAATAATTTCCGTCTCGCAGCTAACGAATGCAGGTCGATCAGTTTGCAATGTTCCCCATAGGCTGGTAGATTTATAGGATCGTCCCAGGGCAGAAAACGCAGAGCGTATCTCAGGAATTTTTTGGAAGGAAATGGATAGCCTCTAATCTCTTGATATGCACAGCATGGTATGGGGCCCATACAAGAACATCGTATTCCAGAATTCTGTGGACAAAATGGGATTGGATGCGCTCCAGAAAACTGGAGCTAGCTCATCATAAAACGGAGGCTATCGGGGCAAACAACCGCAAGTCGGTGCAGCAAGCAATGTGGTTTGTTGAAGAAAGATGTGCCAAATTACCGCCACAAACCAGATGCCGGCTTAGAAAATAACCGTTTCAAGCTATATTGGGACCGCACCGTTCTGAGACACTCTTGTTACTCACCACAACCGACGGGAAATTATGATTTATGATAAGGGTAGATGAATAGTAACCATTATTGACATCGCCATTCCACTGAGTAGTAATTTGGAGACAACACACGGTCTCATTGTAAAATACCGTCCGCTAGCGGTGGAGTTGAAAGAGTTGTGCAGATTAGAAGAGGTTCTAAGAATAGTTCCGAAAGTGCTTTCCGCAATTGGAGTGGTTCCGAAAATATTGCTGGAAGATCTAACGGGGTGTTGAGGTTAGATCGTGAGCTAGTTGCGTTGCAGAAATAAGCGATACTCAGTACCTGTGCAATTGTCCGTCAGCTCTTGGGTCAAGAACGCAGATGAAAATGCTGATTAAAGAACTATTTACGTGTAAGACTAACCCAACGGACGTACACAAAAGATTCGCACAAAGTCTCTGGGTTCCTCGTATAGAAATCGTATGAAGGAATTCTGCAGAAGATTCACTCAAAATGCCTTGCTTGTAGAACGAAAAGGCTTGTATGAGAATCCAACAGGTAAAGCCCTGAAATATGAACTAGGAATCCCCGGGAATCCAGGACTACTTGGAGAGATTCGTAGGAATCCTGGTGTGTTAGTATTGGTAGGGTAATCCAGGAGTAGATTGAAGATCCCTACGATAAAACTGAACCTTGTCGTGGTATAGGGCTTTTTAACTAATCAGTAAATGATCAGCGGTCACGTTTACTTCTGAATGTGGGTATATATCAAAATAGTTTTGTGATTTAAAGTGGGACTCCGGGTAAAAATTTACCAAATGTGATTGTTGCGTTGTTCAGAAAGTGCTTTTATTCAGTTTAAGAATATGGCCAGTATGGGGATCTCTGATTATTAATAGATGAATGTTTCTGGGATTCATCCCTATTTATCACAGCTTTCACAAATATTTCCGAAAAATGTCGGATTGATTGGGTCGGTCGGGGGTTCAGGGTTAGTAAGGGGATGTAAGCGGGATACCAGATCCGGTTGAATGCCGAAGGACCGCTCTACAATGATTACGTGTAATAATAGAAGTGCTTAGGTAGCAGATGGGAAAATTATGTCAATTCGTGTCGTGTGTTCGAGTCTCGGCTGGGCGGTGCTGCTAGATAGAGTTGGTAGAATTTTTACACTGGCTCCGTGGCTGTCCTGGATCTGATGGCCGAATGCGGGGTCTGTCGATGGGAAGGGGACGAGTCTTAGAGAGACGTTTAAGCCCACAGCTTTATTGCACTAGCTCATTGATCTCGGGTGTTGGAAGGCGGGTGCGTCTCTATATTTTAAAGCTTCTGTCGACTACCGCGAACGTCCAGCTTGTGCTGCGTTCCATATACTTTGCATCTTGGGACAGTGCATAAATGCTGGGGAATGAAAGATCAAATTTTCCCTGATAAATTGATAACCACTAATGCTCCGAAATTTGTCTTTCTTATTAGTCCATTTGTGGTTGTTTGTGTTGGAAAATTGATAGAGGGCGCGCGGTTGAAGACCAGTGCTAGTGCCTGAAAACCTTCTGCTTCTGCTTAGTGCTAGGCGGGGATGACGAATTCTCCACTTCTTCACTATACTACATTTTACAACTCAAGTAGTACAAAAAGTTCAAAGCACATTTACAAATTCGATCTACCATTTTTCTTCTTATCATCATCATCATTATCATCATCATCTTCATCATCATTATATTTAAAATATGATATTCCGGCCTTTGGCAGAGAGATCTTAGAGTCAGTTCGTGGAGTCCGCGCAGGGCCGAAACGCCTCCGCCTGCGCCTCCGGCATAGGCGTGACGGCTTTGCTTGGGGCTCTACCTGTGTTTTAGTGGGCGACATTGCCTGTCTCGTCAGGTAGAACTGACGTTGGAGGTCTCCCTGACACTTTGTTGACATCACAAAATGGCCCAGCGCAGAGTTTTATACGCTATTAAGCGACCAGTTGGATAACCCGAAAAAAAGGAAAAAAAAGTAATCCAGGAGTAGATTGAAGATCATAGGAATAGGGATTCCAACAATTAGAAATATTAATTTATTTATTTACTTTTCAATCGGGTTTTCAACCGGTGGTTGGTTCGCCCCATCAATTATGAATAAATTTTACCTCATTAAAAGCTATTCTGATCCCTGACCAAAGTCACCAAAAAGAGACCGAAAACCTTAACCCTCCAACGAACAGTTTCGTACCAGAGAATGTAAAAGGTACCGCGAGAGCGCTGATGATTCTTACCAAAGGATTTAACAAGTTAATAGATCTCGGCTACGATGGCACATTCAACATCGTGCTCAAGCACCCGAGTTACAGATCATCTACTTTTGTAGCAAAGCTATTTGCAAGATGATAGGTGTCAAACTATGCTATGCTAAAACTATTTGCAAGATGATAGGAGCTTGACTACTCTCCCTTCAATGAGGAAGCTAGCCAAAATAATCGCTGTGCTGTAACCAGACGAAAATCCGTTTGTTTCCAAGAGCCTTCCTAGAGGAACAGTTTGGATTCCGCAAGACGGTTCAACACCCTGGCAGGTGTACCCCAAGGAAGTATCCTGGGACCAGTTCTGTTAGCTATTAGCTTTGTTAAGTTTCACGGCGATAATCCTATTTTGGCTACTTTATTTGTGAAAAATTCAAGTTAGTGTGGCATTTTCGTTTGAACCCAAATTGATTAGGTCAGTGGACTAGTTGAGTGTTGCTGTCATATATATGATCGAAAGCACAGCCACAGCCCGTCCCAGATTCAAAAGCTAAACTGATAGCCTGGGACAATATCTTACAATCATCTTCATATAAGTAGATAAAGAGGAAAAGGGATTTGTGCTAATTTACTTGAACACTGCATTCAAATTTCTTTATTCCAAATTGTGTCTATACGATTTTTTTCGGATGGTCACAAACCAGAATCCCTCTCTTTTGTGGATCAACAGAAAAATCTACACTCGATTATATTTATAATTTATTTTAAAGTTTCTGTCCTCGGTAGGAGTTTTTTTATCCGCTGCATTACTTTTAACATATACACACACATCTGCAACGGCATGAGTTGATATTTGTTTCACTATTTTTAAAAAAAATCGAAATTTCAATAACTCTGCATCCTAAACACTGCTCGTATTTTATTGTTGGTTAATTTTAACTTTAATCATGCAATTAAGTGAAAGCTACTCTATGCTAAGACTACGCTACTACAAGTGCTCGTCCGTAACCGTTGCTAGTTGTTCTCCGACCTCCGGCAGTCCGAGAGCGAAAATGTTGCAGTTTGCTTGCTTGCGGCAGAAGTGCGCGTAATATTATTAGGGTGATAAGGAACGTCGATTGATGATATTTATCTATTAATTCAGCTTTCAGCGGGTGGTGATGAGATTTAATCGTTCTATCAACACTGCGAATGAGTGTTCATTCTTCTAAACTGCTGTCACAGCAGTGCTGCTTGGTATCACATTCGAGAAACAAAGCCTAATTTAATTGGGTGATCTCAACCGTATGTTTTAAAACCAAAGTTTACCTTTTGTTCAACTTTTAAAATAATTAAAAAGAAATCATAATCTTGTTGTTGAGCTTTTTGCTTGTTTCGTATAAAAATAAATAAGATTTTAACGTAAACTACCGTCAGGATACGAAATGATTTTAAAATACTGGGCTGCTGCTTACAGCTGAGGTAAATCTCAGGCTTGCAATTTAGTCGGCGTGATCGGGCGAGTCTTAACTTCCTTCTGGTCGGGCCACTTCCAGGTGACCGGCATGGCAGTTTCGTAGTTGAAATTATACAAGTGGGACTTAATGTAGGACAGCTTGTCCTCTGGTTCCGGATAGGTGGATGCAAGACCTACAAAAACAAAATCCAACTTCAATGGTTAAAATCCTAAAAAAATACATCGGCATCAACTACCTTTTTGATACGCAAACTTGGTCACTCCAACCGCTATGTCAAGGGAACATTCACGAATGGCTCCTAGGGGAGGATAAAGAGAACCCTTGTCAAGATCTTCCTGTGCAACCTGGTCGGCGACAGCCTGGGCAGCAATCAAAAACATATCCTCCGGGATATGATGCGTTCCGGTGACAATGACGCCCAGAGCTACTCCTGGGAAAATGTACGCATTGTTACCCTGACCGGTGTAGAAAGTTTTACCTCCGTACTGAACCGGTGGGAACGGCGAACCCGAAGCAAAAATGCAACGACCCTGAAAAAAATAACAATTTGAAGTTCTGTCCTCAAGCCCAATTAGCGCGAACAAACCTCGGTATTATCGTAGGCAGCTTGCGCTGTACATTCGGCCTTGGAAGTGGGATTGGACAGTGCGAAAATGATAGGACGATCATTATTCTTGCCCATCGCTTTAAGAATCTCCGGCGTAAAGGCACCACCAGCGGCCGAAGCACCAATCAGCACAGACGGCTTCACCTCGTTGACCACTTCGGCGAAATTCTTCACCGGTCGATGATCCTTAACGTAGAATGCCTTATGACCACCCATGTGACCCTCGGGGCGATTTTTCGCCAACAAGCCGTCGATGTCGAACAGCCAAATCTTGTCACGGGCCTCCTGCAAACTGCAACCCTCTGCTTGCATAGCCTTCACCACCAGGTCGGCAATACCGATCGCCGCCTCACCTGCCCCTAGGAACAGGAACGTATTCTCCGAGATTTTCCTCCCGGTGACGCGCTTCGAGGCCAGTAGACCGGCTACTGCAACCGAAGCTGTTCCCTGGATGTCGTCGTTGAACGTACAGTACGTGTCCCGGTATTTGTCCAGAAACCGGAAGGCATTGTGGTTACCGAAGTCCTCGAACTGAATTAGGGTATTTTGTCCGTATCGCTTCACAACAGCCTGCATAAATTCATCAATGAATTCGTCATACTCTTTACCTTGCACACGCTTATGCCGTAGTCCAATGTAGAGGGGATCCTCTAGCAGGCTCTGGTTATTAGTACCGACGTCAATCACAATCGGCAGACACTGATGCGGTGGGATGCCGGCTAATGCGGTGTAGAGAGCTAGCTTACCGACTGGAATGCCCATTCCACAGGCTCCCAAGTCTCCCAAACCCAAAATACGCTCCCCATCGGTTACCACGATAGCTCGCACATCCGGTTCTGGCCAATTCCGCAGCACATCGTATACGTGACCTCGATCGTTGATCGTCACGAACAGCCCACGAGGTCGTCGATAGATCAAACCGAACTTCTGACAGGCCAACCCAACCGTCGGCGTATAGACGATCGGCATCATTTTCTCCACGTCCTCCGAGATCAACCTGAAGTAGAGTTTTTCGTTTCGGTCCTGTAGATCTACCAGATACAGATACTTGTTCAGATCCTCCTGGTAGCGTGAGATCGAGATCCGACACAGTTCCAGTTGTTCCTCCTGGGTCTTGAAGCGAGCCGGTTGCAATCCGTGAATGCCCAGGATTTGCCGTTCCTCCAGGGTGAAGGCTAGGCCCTTGTTCAGCCGAGGATCACGCAGATGGTCGATGCCCATCACCATCGACGGTACGATGATGTCACCGGTGACCTCGTGGTACTCGCGTGCCATTACCGAGGCGGCCGCCTTCGCAAGGGTCTTCTTCGGCGACGAGGTGGCCGCCGACGAGATGCTTTTCAGGGCATTCGAGGCACCGTTCAGGCTGTGGAACGGGACAGAAGGAGAATAAATGTGCACTGTTAATGTTTGTTTATATATTTTGTTATTAGGTATGCTTTTTATATTAAATTCCAATATAGAACAAAATTCGATTGTGAAAATCTAGAAGCTTGTGAAGACATATTTTCTCAACATATTTTCTGTCAAATTTCAAAATTGATCGAACGGCAAACAGGAAATCTGGCCTTTTGCAAGACAATGTACAAAATCCTGATTAAGTTCGAAAGAGTCTTCCTGGAGGAACAGTTTGAGTTCTACTAGAGAAGCTGCATCCTTGAACTCAATCGAGTTTCCAGCGTTATCGAACGAACAGTATCTTAGATGACAGCAATTGCGGTTTTGAATAGTGACAAGGCTTTCGAAAATATCTGACACTATATCCTGGAATTCAAGCTTCATCGATACAATTTCCCTATGTATTTGATGAAAATCATCAGAAGCTATCGCTCAGGCAAAATACTGGTTTCCTTGAATAATGTCTATTATCGAACATTCAACACCCTGGCAGGTGTGCCCCAAGGAATTATCCTGGGGCCCGTTCTGTTAGAAAGTTTTGTATAAACGTTGCACTCAACGATTGATCATTTTTAAAACAAAATCTAACGGCAGCAGGTTTTGGATGACCAAACACGTCGTAAAGGTGCTGGAGGAAAGTGACGAAAACCGTTCTCTTTAACAACCTCCCGAAAATAAAGAACAGCAAGGTCCAGGGTGCGAGATGGTTAGACCAAATCGAACTAGTGACTTGCACCTTCTGCGACGCTTGGGAAATTGGCGATGAGTGTCACAGGACCGAGTAGAACTTTGGAGAAGACTACAACAGCACGAGCCACACTGGCTCTGTGCCGAATAACAACAAGAAAGCGACACGATTCAGTCGAGTAACATCGACACAGTGAAATAAAAAGAAGATTGTCAGCCTTGCCCTGGCATTGACCCAGATGTCACTATTATTTTGAGAGCTAGCCAATAGAAAGCGCTAACTATGTATCCTGGTATTTATACCATAGGGGATTTGCCTGTAATGTGTAATGTATTTTGTTTACATATTATTTGGGTAGTTGCCACTAGCGTGTAACGAACACAGACAGAAAGTGTCGGAGTTTGGAGATGGAATGAGTAATCAGTCGAAGACGGCGCACCACAAGTTATTACATTGGCGATCTAATGCCAAATCGAACCTTCGGGATGTATTTAGAGGTAAAATATGTATTACATAACAGCGCAGTATAGTTTGACCGCCCGTAAGTTACCCGAGATTGATCTAGATCAGCTCAAATAGCACAAAGAATCACCAGAACGATGCTTGGAAATAGCAGATCATTCTTAGTGTGCATGTTATGGTGATCCAATTCTGTGTGATAATCAATAGCAAAGCTGGACACGTACAATGCACGTTAACTTGTGAGGGAAAGAAATGTTAGTCTGACACTTGCTGCTACTAGAGACCAAGGAATTTTCTGCGTCATCCACAATTGACACCGGAAGGAATTGTAGGTTGTGAAGTTTGAAGCAGCGTTGCGAAGCCCACACTCATGTGGTCTAATTTTCTCATACACGCGTACCTATTTTAACGATCTTAATCATCCCTTTCGGACTCTCACTCTTATTTATTGATGCACTGCGACGAGTTTTTGCGAGTGTGTATTTAGCTAACAGCTACGATCGTCGCTTTAGTGCGTCACTGCAGCTCGAGCTGCTGATGCCGATTACTCGCGAAAGCTTGCACTGCCGCCCGTGAGTAGAATCGAGGACGAAGATGAAGAAGAAAAGGAAAAGTATTGCAAAATCTGTATCTCAGTGCGGCACTAATCCTCACGGGCAGCTGAATTTTCACGAGTTATTTGACTCGCGAGTAAGGTATGTAAAACGACGACATGAGGCTGTGCTTTCGTGAGTGAGTAGGTACCAGAATGTCTGCACACAGCAATGGCGGCTGTTTGTTTTACGCTTACATGAGCGTAAAACGTTGAATGCTATGCTTCTCATTCTCTCTTGCGCGAGAGTAGACCTCTCGTTGACCTCTCACACGATTTGCAACATTGGTTTGAAGTACGTCGCGCGCTTAATCAGGGGGTTGAGGAGTTTTTCTTTTGTTTAGTCCGTTGTGGTTCAAATGCTCATTATTACCTGCAATCTACAGGGCATGGCAGGAGAAGTGGACTCGTATCCCATTATAATTGGCTCCGATTATAGCTTGGTTCCATCCGTAGATCCCCCACACACTTAACAAAAAGCACCGAGTTCGGCAAAATTTTGCTGAAATCTCCACAGCTGACTGTTCGGTAAAATTTTTTATGTTACCAAACGTTACTAAAGATCCGTAAACGTCGATATACACCATCGATATTTTTACCGAACATTCGGCTGTTGAGATTTCGGCAAAATGTTGCCGAACTCGGTGCTTATTTTTAAGTGTGCAGGTTATATAAAAATGGAGCGGTGCAGCTTTGTGTGAAAGTACCGACTAAGCATTTGGAAATACTTATGGTCAGGTTGCTTAAGCCACACCATTTTCTAAATTGGTGGATTAAACCTTGCAATAGCTTCCAGTGTTCAACAGATCATATAGACGGATTTCACGCCAACTCGTCTATGTAGTTGGCAGCACCCTCTCAGAATTCAATGAAACTTTCTTGCAACGATTTCATGTAAATAAACAACTTTGCATACTTAGTTTTCCCACAATCACATAGTAATCTATCTTTGAAAAAATTTCATGAATTTCTGAGTTGGCGTTTTTTGGGAAATCGATTTTTAGTTTTTAAAATACGGTTTTTTTTCAGTGTAGAAATTAATTTTTAATTTTTTCACTATTTTTTATGAAAATTCAGAACATTTTTTAAAAGTAACTCATACAGCATTTTTTTGTAGGTCCTATAGTTTTCGAGTAAATTTTTTTGTAAAAAAAGAGAAAAAAATGCGCCCTTTCCAAAAGTTAGTCTAGACCAATTTTGGAAAAACTAAGTATGCAAAGTTGCTTATTTACATGAACTATATATACACACAAAGTTTCATTCTGAGATCATCAGCCTATAGTAGCTTGCAGCCCGATGGGATCACAAAGTAAACGTAATTAAAATATTTGATGAACAGTAACGGTCCCCGGTTGCTTCCCTGCGGAACTCCAGATTGTTTGCGAAAACAGTACGATTCAGTTGAGCCTAATTTAACTGATAGTAGCCGATTTGTTAGGTAAGGTAAGGTGTGGTCTGAAGCCAGCAGACGAAGCAAACCGGAGCCCCCAAGCGACTCAGTTTCCGGAGAAAAATTTGGTGGTCAATCCGGTCAAAAGCACCTTCAAATCTTTGTATATGTATATACGTATATTAGGATTGAAACGGGAAAAGTCCATGGCCAATTCGTATCAAGGCTACCCGGTGAGAGGGCCATGGTCAACGTATATTAAGATTGAAAAATCAGAGGGGTTGTGTACAAGACACGACCGCATATATAGGTGACGCAGGACTACGTAAGTCTCTTTGTAGTGATAGTAGCATGTATTCATGCGTGTAATCATTCGATTCTTCATGTATACATGCTATATGCAACATATATACATGCTACATGCGTTGTATGTAACATTTATCAAAGTAGTAACATTGCATACATTCAATTCTCAAAAGATTGTGAATTTGAAAACAATTTAACAAAATCAAGAACACAAACTGTTGCTTTCCTGCTACCTTAGTGAAATTAAAGATTGTTTTTATTACCCATGGATTCCCACGTTGGAGGGATTTTACCAATTCAATCCTATTTTATCAACAGCACATCTTTTAGCTACACTTCTAATGAAACGGCAAGCATGCGTATTCATAAAGAGTCGTATTATAACCGAACACTACAGCTGTAGCACATTTTTCCAACACAGATATCAAATTCGCCTAGGTTTAATCGTCTCGCAGTAAAGAATTTGCGATCTGTTGGGACAACGAACTTGTGTCATTTTTTCTGGCACACTTCCCTAACACAAACATCAAATTGGACTAGGTTTAATCGCGTTCGTAAGAAATCTGTTGGCACGAGGCGGCTCTGTCACTCTCTCTGGCGTACTTCCCAAGCAAGGACATCAAAATGGTCTTGGTTGAACCGCGGTGTTAAGAAATCTTGTTGAAATGAGGAAGCTTTGTCACTTGTTTTGGCTTACTTCCCAAGCACAGATATCAAATTGGTATAGGTTTAGATCATCGTAAAGAATCTTCCAACCAATCACGAAGCGAGAATTCTGGTAAAACATGGGTTCATTATTTTCAATTTTTCAATAGTTCAACATCAAGAATCCATACTTTTCTACATTTGGGTCAATTCTTAGAAGATTTTCCGATCGATTGGTGTAAGAATATTGAAAATCGATCGGAAAACCACTGAGCTATTAGCGCTCAAAACCTTTCATTTTTCGTGACGCTCGCATTTTTCGATTTTTTGGAATGACACCCTATCTCAAAACTTGCCGTAAGACGTAGTCCTACGTCAAAATGTAATATATATGATTGACCTCAGTTCAAGATCAAGACTAAAAAACACGAGGTTTGGGATGGATTTCCGTTATAAATACGGCGCACTAGCTCTTTGGTTCCGAGGGTTGGGAAGCGGGTGTGACTTTATGGTTTAAAGCTTCTGTCGACTACCGCGAACGCCCAGGTCGTTCTGCGCTCAATTTACTTACTGTTGACTTGTCTTGGGATTGCGCATAACTGGCAGGGGGATGAAAGATGAAATTTGTTCCGGTTTGGGTCGGCCCCTGATAAGTTGATAACCACTGATGGTTCGAGATTTGTTTTGCTATTGATTCATTTGTGGTTATTTGTGCTGGAGAATTGATGGTAGTGCGCTGTTGTGGACTGGGTTGGGTGGGGTTGACGAGATCTGCATTTCTTCACTATACAGTGGGATTTCGAATTTTGCATGGTTAGATTTTGGCATGCCTCGATTTTTGTAACAAAAGTATCCGTTTTTGGCAACACAAAATATTTCACTTCCAAAAAATGCTTAAATATCAGTTAGTTTTTGCATACACGCTTTAAATAACGAAAAAATAATGCCCTCAGTGTGTTCGTGAAAAAAATTGCTGTTATACATAGAACAATAACATTTATATTGCCGTAGGACTACGTCTTACCAGAGGTTGCCAAAAATTATTTGCACCGGACAAATAGCTCTTGGCGTACTTTTGAAACATATAATGGTTGCAATTATTGATTAATAATGTTAAGTCAATTTCTAACCCTTTGAAATTCAATTTTTGCATGTCAAAAAAGGGATTACCTACGAATGGTCGAAACACAATTGGCCGAATCACGAATGGCCGAAACACAAATGGTCGAAATAACAAATGGCATAATATATCCAATGGTCGAATCACAGAAGGCCGAAACAAGAATGGCCGCACGTCATATTTGGTCGAAAATTTTTACGGCCTTCAACCTGCACAAACGTTGGGTGCATGCTGTCCTTATTCGCTGCCGCTTGTTCGGACTTAACCTATCTATCAGTAAACCTAGGAAAATGTATGCACCTAAATAGTAGTGGTTTCTGCGGGGAGGCTGCCTCCGTTTTTATTATCTTAGTGCTGTCAAGTTACTACCAACGTCTAGTCTCATAGTAACATAACTTTTGGGCAAACAACGGTTAAATTTCAACATTCACAATGCTTTGTAGGAAAAGTGTGTGAAAAAACACCCAAAAAAGATTTTCGCATGTTTTGCAATTGATTATTTTGTGTACCAAATGGAATCAAAGAGGTCGGGTAAAAGCGTATAAGCTTGGTTTTGGACCTCTATTTCATCACACAGACAAATTTAAGGTGAAAAAATTTACTCAAAAATGTGTATTAAAGAAAAATCATATACTTCCTTTGGCAAAAAGATAGGTATACGTTTAAACTTTCCAATGCTTCAAAAAGATTTAAAATTGGATGATCCGATCAAAAGCTATGGCCAAAAAACAAAACCTTTTTCATAACTGGTGACATTCCCCTATGAGTAATTCTCGCTGAAACGGGGCCACTACTGACACGAGGTCTTCAAATATTGAAACTTTTGCGCTTAATTGGTTGAAAATGGTTAAAAAATTAGAATTACACTTTTAATACCTCGAAATAGTGGACCCCTCGTTCGCCAAGGGGCCTAACAGTTAAAAAAAAAGTTGAATTTTGAGCAAACCTTGAGATCTATATCATGTGATATTTCATAAATTTATCTTGAAACAACTAACAAATAGCCCGGTTCTGGAAATAAGAACAGGGCTTTCAAATGGAGTAAAAAATTTTTTGGCGGCCATCTTGGATTTGGTCGCCATATTGGATTTTATCTAAAAATCGCCGTTTTCACCATGAGCCCTCCAACCGATTTTCATTTTAAGAGCACCATTGGAAAGATGAGAGAAATGCTATAAGAAACATTCATAAAATTAGGTGTGCAATGACATTAACTGAATAAAACAATCAGTTATTTGTAGCAAGGTTCACAATTTTCATATAATTATTGTGATATTTCCAAAATTCGCTATGAAACAAACTACAAACGACACGGTTTTGTAAAGAAGAGAGACAGTGCTTATAAACGAAGTGAAAAAAAATTGGCGGCCATCTTAGATTTGGCCGCCATGTTGGATTTTATCAATAAATCGACGTTTTCGTCATGATCCCCCCAATTGATTTTAATTTTAAGACCACCATCGGAAAGCTGAGAAAAAATGCTATAAGGAACATTCATCAAATTACATGTGTAGTGGCATTAAATAAACGAAACAAATAATTATCTGTATCAAGGTTTACAACGCTCATATAATGGAATATCTTGCTACAGAAAATTAGTTGCTTTATTTAGTTAATATCATTGCACACCTAACCTGCTGAATGTTCCTTATAGCATTTTTTCTCAACTTTCCGATGGTGGCCTTAAAATTGAAATCGGTTGGGGGGGATCATGGCGAAAATGGTGATTTTTCGATAAAACCCTACATGACGGCCAAATCCAAGATGGCCGCCATTCTTTTTTTCACTTCGTTTATAAGCCCCGCCTCTCCTGTTTACAAAATCGTGTCGTTTGTAGTTTGTTTCATAGCGGATTTTGGATATATCACAATAATTATATGAAAATTGTGAACCTTGATACAAATAACTAATTGTTTTATTCAGTTAATGCCATTGCACACTTAATTTGATGAATGTTTCTTATAGCATTTTTTCAGCTTTTTAACGGTGCTTATAAAACGAAAATCGGTTGAGGGGCTCATGTTGAAAACGGCGATTTTTTTGTGAAATCCAGTATGGTGACCAAATCCAAGATGGCCGCCAAAATTTTTTTTACTCCATTTGAAAGCCCTGTTCTTCTTTCCAGAACCGGGTTATTTGTTAGTTGTTTCAAGGCAAATTTATGAAATATCACATGATATAGATCTCAAGGTTTGCTCAAAATTCAACTTTTTTTTAAAAATAGTTAAGCCCATTGGCAAACGACGGGTCCACTATTTCGAGGTATCAAAAGTGTAATTCTTATTTTTTAACCATTTTCAACCAATGAAGCGCAAAAGTTTCAATATTTGAAGACAATATTCGTGTCAGTAGTGGCTCCGTTTCAGCGAGAATTACTCCTATAGATTAAGCGACCAGCTGGATAAACCGAAAAAAGAAAAAATAGGACATTTACAGTTCAGTTCACTCCAAGCAAGAGTACCTAGTAACACACCAAACTTTTGCTTGCACATCCCGACAATTCGAACTATTTACACTTCAAGTTAACAAAATCGCTAAAAGATTTGGCAATCAACTATCGCCAATGCAATAACAGTGTTTGGGAAATGTTTGAGGATAGCCAAAAAAATCAGAGGGGTTGTGTACAAGACACGACCGCATATATAAGTGACGCAGGACTACGTAAGTCTCTTTGTAGTGATAGTAGCATGTATCCATGCTTGTAATCATTCGATTCTTCATGTATACATGCTATATGCAACATATATACATGCTACATGCGTTGTAAGTAACATTTATCAAAGTAATAACATTGCATACGTTCAATTCTCAAAAGATTGTGCATATGAAAACAATTTAACAAAATCAAGAACACAAACTATTGCTTTCCTGGAACCTTACTGAAATTAAAGATTGGTTTTATTACCCATGGTTCCCCACGTTGAAGGGATTTTACCAATTCAATCCTATTTTATCAACAGCACATCTTTCCACTACACTTCTAATTAAACGGCAAGCATGCGTATTCATACAGAGTCGTATTATAACCGAACACTACAGCTGTAGCACATTTTTCCATCACAGATATCAAATTCGCCGAGGTTTAATCGTCTCGCAGTAAAGAATTTGCGTTCTGTTGAAACAACGAACTTGTGTCATTTTTTCTAGCACACTTCCCTAACACAGACATCAAATTGGACTAGGTTTAATCGCGTTCGTAAGAAATCTGTTGGCAGTTGGCACGAGGGGCTTTGTCACTCTTTCTGGCGTACTTCCCAAGCAAGGACATCAAAATGGTTTAGGTTTAATCGCGGTGTTAAGGAATCTTGTTGAAATGAGGGAACTTTGTCACTTGTTTTTTTTTTTTTTTTTTTGTTTTTTTAACTAACCCTCCGCTCACCCCCGTTACCAAAAAGCTCACACAGAGAGCCCCCTGGTATCGGACACTTACAGAAACCTCAGCTTAGAAGAGAACTGGACAACACACTAAACAAAGAAATTAATTTAAGCTGAGGAAAACATAAAGAGGATACATAAAATTATTTAAAAACTATTTAATGGGCGCCCAGTGGAATTTAATATTCCTTTTTAAGGGGCCCAGTATAACTATAACTAATAATAATTCTGATTAAGCTACTGGTAGAGAGAAGTTAAATTTAATTTACGATTTACTTTACATAGGCATGGTTGATACGCTCAAATTATATAATTGATTATGTTTGTCTTAAAATATTGTTTAATTTTGTATTTATACAGATCGATGTTGGTGATTTGTTTTAATTCGTTAGGCAGAGCGTTGTAAATTGAAGGACCAAAAAATGAAATTCGCGTCTGACCAAGATTTGTTGTGGCTCTATCACGCTGTATGAGATTTGCTCGTCGGGTATTTTGCAGTCTATTACCAGTGTTTAAAGACATATTATGGTGATAGTCTGGTTGATGTAAAACTTTCTGCATGTGAATAGCAGTTTGCATATCACGTAAGGCTAAGATGGGTAAAACTGTGTGGCTATTATTTGTGTAGAGTTGAACCGTTGGGTAAAGTATCGGTAGTTGAAATATTATTTTCAAGCACCTGTTTTGCAAAACTTGTATTTTCTTAATTTTCGATTTACTGGCGTGGCCCCACACGAGAACTAGATACTGAATTTGGGAGTGAATACAACCATAGTAGAATTTTAATAATACGTGTTTAGGAACGAAGTAGCTAACTTTTCTCATTGCGCCGGCTAATGATGAAATTTTTTGCTGCATATGTTTGATTTGCCGGTCCCAAGACAACGTTGCATCAAGGTAAACACCCAGATACTTGAAATCATCTACTTTTTCTATAGATATTTCGTTGACGCATAGGTTAACGTGATCGGCGGGTTTTTTCCTAGGTGAGTGGAAAACCATATATTTTGTTTTCGTTAAGTTGAGTGACAGTAAATTAGCATCAAAATAGTCAGAAAGAACTTTTAAATCATGCTCCATCGACGATATCGCACTGCCGATGTCAACGCAAGGATAAAATAATGCCGTATCATCTGCAAATAACCTTGGTATCCCTTTCAAGTTTAAATTGCCAATGTCGTTGATGTAAATCAAAAACAACAGTGGACCGATATTGCTACCCTGAGGCACCCCTACATCAATTTTGTGGAGTGTGCTACGTGCATCACCAATCGTTACAAATTGCATTCTTTGTGTTAAGTAACTGCGAATGACATTGCTTGCCACTCCTCTTATTCCATATAATTCCAGTTTCTTTAAGAGAATATTGTGATTCAAGGTATCAAAGGCCTTTTTAAGGTCAAGGAATAACCCTCCAACAAGTTTCTTCGATTCAATTTCGCTGACTATGTAGTCTATTAGCTCTGTTATAGCTGTCGTAGTCCCACATTTCTGCCTAAAGCCGTATTGGAATTTGTAAAAAACATTGTTTGCCTTCAAAAAATCTAATAATCGAGCTACAAGTAGTTTTTCTAGGATCTTGTTAAAGACCGATAGTGTAGATATTGGACGGTAATTACAGGCATCTAAAGTGTTTCCTGCTTTAAAAATTGGTACTACTCTAGCAATTTTTAAACAGTTGGGATATTCACCAGTATCAAGAATTTTATTGAAGGCTTGACACAAAATGAACGCAAATGCTTGGGGATTACCCTTTATTACTCTTGCTGGAATGTTATCCGGGCCTGAACTCTTATTAACATCTAATTCTTTTATTAGAGTAGTAACTTCATTAATACTTGCAGGGCGTAAAAAGATTGTATTAGAGACGCATCTAACGTTGCTAGTAGGACTAACGTTCAAAGGATTTGATATGTTACGCGCAAGATTGGTGCCAATATTAGAAAAATAATTATTGAAAATTTCGCAGACGTGCTGCGCATCAGAAATTTTACTTCCATTTTGAGATAAATTTGTTGTTTCCTTTCCTTTTTCCCTCCCAAAGATTGTGTTTATATTTTTCCAAAGTTTTGAGTGACAAGTAGTACTCAGAAGCGTTTTATAATATGATTTCTTGTTTTGTTTTTTTGTGGCTTCAACTTTTCTTGTCACATGATTTAGCATTATTCGAAGGTTCGCGTCGTAAGGGTTTCTTTTTACTTTTTTTAGATATTTTGTTTTAATCTTCATTAGCCTCCATAATTCAAATGTCATCCACGGACAGTATTCATTTTTAGCAGTTATTTCAGTCGTAAATGTTCTTGTGCACAAAGTAAGCAACTGATTGTATTTCGCAATTATTTCTGAAAAACAATTTTCAACATTATCCACGCATACAATACTGTTCATATAATCATTAAACATCGTAGTTAGCCTCACATTATCAATAATTCTTTTAGTAAGAACCTGTTTTTGTCGTCTCCCAGCAAGATTTATTGAAGTCAAAATTTGCGAGTGATCACTTACGTTGGTGGCAATCGTATCATTGCGTAGACGGTAAGCGTCACTTGTTCTACATATTACATGGTCAAGAACATTATTACTGGCTGGCCGAGTAGGAATTGAATTTGAGCATATGAAGCCATATGATTCCAATAAATTTTTATATTTAATCACAACATTGTTGCCAATCAGATTGACTGGGACGTTTACATCTCCTACAATGAAACATGGCGTGTTCTTTTTTGCATCATGCAACCAACCTTCCAAGACGTCATAAAATCTATGAAAATCAAAGGAAGGTGGTCGATAGACACCAATAACATCGAAGGAAGACCCATCGATAGTAAGCTCAACGTGAATGGTGTGCAATCCATCCAAAGAACAATTATTTTTAATGTTATGCATTATTTTGTTGTTAACGTACAACGCCAGCCCCCCATGAGATGATTCCCTGCATGAGAATGTGGACTGAAAACCGGGAATTTCAAAAATTGAAGCACTATCCGCTCTCACCCATGTTTCGCCAATTACAATTACATCCACTGTTATATCACAATCGTTTAAAAAATAGAGTATGTTATCAAATTTTCCCAATTCATTCATTCCGCGAATATTCCACTGAAGTATCCGTAAGCTTCTACCATTACCATGCTGATATTGTGTTTTAAAATCGTCTATACTCTCGTGAAGATTATTTTGTATTTGTGGAGTATCCATTTTATAATGTTGGTTTACAAATTTTTTTTAGCATTTATAACTTTTATTATTTTAATTTTTTTTTCAGTAGTACTTCTTATTCTTTTTGGAGAGGGAGATGAAACGGACAAATTTATTAAACGTGACATAAAGTTTTTTAGATCCACTCGATTTTTTATGATTTCAGGTTTGCTACTCTCATTCCTTTTCACAAGTACAACACCGCCCCTACCAGACCAGACATATTTTATATTATGTTTTTTCTGAGATTCGCGAAGTTCCTTGATAATTTCTAATGAAAGCGGCGTTAGCTCGTCACGAATTGAAATAGTAGTAGCTTTCCCATTTAGTAAAAGTGAAGGGTCAATTGACGTTGAAAATAACTGTCCCTTCAATTTCTTTTTGTTAAAAATCTCTTCTTTTGCCTCTGCGTTTTTGAAGACAACTCTAATCGGAACTAGAGGATTACCAGATTTAGTATTTGCAAAAATTCGACTAGATGATGCGACTGAGTCAATCCCTGACGATGCTCCAAGGGAGGCTAAAGTTTTCCCTACAAGTTCGGAGGTATTCTCATTGGTTGTAACTGGGATGTTTTGGCTTACTTCCCAAGCACAGATATCAAATTGGTATAGGTTTAGATCATCGTAAAGAATCTTCCAACCAATCACGAAGCGAGAATCCTGATAAAACAAAGGTTCATTATTTTCAATTTTTCAATAGTTCAACATCAAGAATCCATACTTTTCTTCATTTGGGTTAATTCTTAGAAGATTTTCCGATCGATTGGTGTAAGAATTTTGAAAATCGATCGGAAAACCGCTGAGCTATTAGCGCTCAAAACCTTTCATTTTTCGTGACGCTCGCATCTTTCGATTTTTTGGAATGACACCCTATCTCAAAACTTGCCGTAAGACGTAGTCCTACGTCAAAAGCTCGATCAGGGGAAATCGAAAATCGCTGTGACGGCAAAAAGTAAGAATCAATCTCGTCTTTTCCGAGATGTCGCAAACAATTTGGGCTCGGAGTGTTGTTTACAACCGTGTATCGAGTAAAAATAAACATCCGGTTCGGCTTATAAGAAGGTAGTAGTGACTCCGAATGGCGACGATAAACAACAGAACAAGGCGGCCAAAACAAACGATCTAGGATGTTCGATTACGTGATAATGGACGACGAAACGTACGTCGAGGCAGACATCTAACAGCGTTCTGGTCAGCAGGTTTTATACCGCAACCAGAAAGGAACATGTTTCAGACATTTTCAAGCATATGAAACTGTCGAAGTTCACTAAGAAAAAATTTGTTTCGCAGGCTATCAGTACCTGTATTAAGTATTAACTAATCTCATTATCGTTAAAATTTCAATTACTGGCACATTTCGAAAGTTGTAGGTACGCACACTCGCATCGTGCGCCTGTGCCAAAAAAGATGACTGCCAACTTTGACTTGTCGCCCGGTCAAGACCGGGCATCGAACTAGTTGTTACTATATTGAAAGGTAGCCGACCGAAGCCGCTAAACACAAACCCTCAAGGATTGTTGTTAAATTTTATAAAAAGAATTGCTTTTGATTGGCGATCTAAAGACAGACTACGAATTTTCTTTTGCATTTAATTTATAACTCGCATTAGATAGTTTACCCGGCTTTTACAGCAAAAGCCTGTGTTTGTTTTGTTAGATATTATTTAAATTTTTCGACCGCGTAATGCGGTTGCCATGAGCTCATAATTTGTTTACTATCGTTACTGTTCACAAACACAACTGTGTTTTTGTTACCGCTACCCTATCAATCAGAGTATAGCTCTTGGAACCACAGTAGTTTATGACTAGAATCAAAGACACAACATTCGCTGGAAAAAATCGCCCATACTGGAAACTGTCGTTGAAGTTCCACTTGAGCTACCAAGATCTAGTTCGTACTGCCTTTTCCAACTGAGCAATCATCTAATTTTTACCATCCAATTGGCAACTACCAGCTGGTGCAAACCAGTAATAGAAAGAAAAATAAGAACAGGCGAGCGCGACCAAATCCGTCATTACCTCCCTCACTACGCTTCGGTTGAAACCGGCGGGACGGACGCGGCAACACTGTCAGGCGCCCTAAAAATAGATCGCAACCTTGTTTGCAATTCGCAAACTACTCCCGTTCTGGCACCCGTTGTTTGGTGTGAATAGCTACGAGAGGTTAAAGGGCCACCAAGATCGAGGTCGCAGCCAGGTTGGTTCCGCTTGCCAGGAGGCAATCTTAAGTATTTGTTCCGGAAAATAACCAGGCACACTCTCTGTTGGTACCTCCATTAGCTTAATTTGCGTCCCATGCTGTGTGGTGTCGACTGATTAGCACCATCATATGACAATCATGACTGCTGTTGCGATAAGCGATAAACATCCCCATTATTATTTGCCAGTGGCGATGGTCTCCACTGTATAGTTTGTGAACCGGTTTTAGCTAGTCCGTTGCTCACACATCGTTATAGGTTAGCTTGGCTAAGAAATTAGGCTCATCACTCATCGAAAACGGCGAAACGTCAAAGTATGTATCAGTTTTCGTACAGCGCAAACGCACCGCCCCCGCCAAATAACGAACGCATACGCACCGTCCACCCCCTCGTCTACCGAACGCGTCATTGGCCCATGACAAGGTCAACTTTTCATCAAGATAAAAACCACCTAACCTAACCGTTGTTCCGCGGACGAAAATAGGTCGTTCATCGAGTGCAACCTCCAGCCGCCAATGACAAGTGGTTCACTGGAATATCCAATTATACGACCAGCAATCCGCCGCCTATAATGAAGCTCTCACATGACTCGTACGGAAGTGCAGCACCACCAACAGCTGCGCTGAAAATTGTGTCAACGCAATGCCAACGGTGGTGCCATCAATGTCAACAGTGCCAGTGGTTTGTATACAAATAAACAAGCCACGAAGAACACTCCGTCGACTGCGCATACATTCTCACGTTCTCTCCAAACCCGAGGGGCAGAACTATAATGCTCATTCGCGAGTGTTTCATTGAAAAACTTTGCAAATTGGACACAGAATTGGATGGCTTTCAACTGTTACGTCACCTCAAGCGAATCTATCTTTTTTTTGCCACAATAGATTTCGTTCCGAATTACATATCTGCCGAAGGGGTTATTCTGCAAATTTCATTCTAAGGGGGTCCAGTATTTTTCCACTTACACGCACACATTCGCGTAACTCAGCCATGGGATAGCGAAAAATGTATTCTTGAAAAAGGTCAATGCTACGTGGTGTGGTGGATGGATGGGTCTTCGGGTCCCCGTTCTGCTCGGTTTTCAACGCAAATGAAAAGGTTTTCATTGATCGACTTACATAACCTGTCGTGCTAGCATTTTTCCTGGGTTTTCGTCCTAGATTTTCCTTGGCAAAAATTTGCTCGGTTGCTGTTTTCGTTCAGGTCAAAGTTCTGTCACACTCCAGGTGCGACCGTATCCGGATTGATTTTACGCAACGTGTGCTGCCGGAACCACACCGAAACCGTAAAACCCGCTAGCTTGCTGGGCCAAACCGACACACGGTTCACGACGAACAAGGACAAGAAATTCACTACAGAATTTCACTACCGCGATACCCGAAAATCGAACCAAACTCACTCACTGGCTTTGTCTTTCTACCGACTGGCTGACTGGCGGTGAGATGTCTCTGCTGCTGCTGCTGCTGCCCGACCGCGGTTCGGTTGGGAAACGGGGATAAATTTCGAAGGGCGAAAATGCTCATAAAACCACTCTCCGAGCGGTCCGGTCTGCCCGTGTGCGAGCTACCCATCATGATGTTTGCATACATGCGATGTTGTGTGTGCTTTGCGCCAATTCTCCTCTCTCTCTCGGTCTCGGCTCGAATCAAGCGGCGGCGCTGACGTACCGTTGCGTTGTTGTACAGCAAAACCAGAATCCGCGTGGTTCGTTCGGTTCGGTTCGGTGTGTGCTATCCATTCCGTTCCATCATCAGCTGATGGGGATGATTCACGGTGGTTGCCTTATTCCGTCGGTGACGTCACTCGATTTTACGCCGCAAACTACTACTTTAGAATATTACTCCAGGGTTTGACGTTAGACCTTGGGACTACGACTTCAGTAAAGATATGATTCAAACCGGAAACCTTTAAACGTATATGTTTGTAACAATTCATTTGGTTCGACAATGTAACTTCCTTCGGGATTTGTTTACATTCACTCATGTCCCGTTACTTTCGGAGAGTGCCACAGTTAGTACGCACGAGATCTAGTAGGTTTGATTTCTTTTTCCATCGAAACGATATACAGAGAAAGAGAGTTTCCTTAAATAAACTTTATAGCGTTTTTATTCGCCCTGCTCTCCGACTCGGGACGGATCTCGCGCATTATATTCTCCCTGATAATTTTATCGGAGCAACACTGTGCTGTGCCGCAGATCAGATGATGATAGGCCCTCGGCCTGATTGTCGGTCGGTCTCTTATCTATAACACAACGCATGTTGCAAACGATACCTACCTATTAGTGCTTGTGTGTGGGGTGCAATTTGTTATTTGTTTCCGACAAAGTGTAAATAGAATATCATCATGCAAGTAATCTGACCTTGATGGGACTTTCGATAGGTATAGACCTACTCGAGGTGACGGTTTGTCGATGTAGAGGGCTAGTAAATCGTACACTGGACAGTCAGTTTTTGTTTGTGACACATGCAGACCAGCCTTAGATAACGGCAAATCACTTCTCCGAACAAGCAATTGACATGGCTTCAAATAACGGAATTGTATGAGTTGGTCATATTCATATATGTATCAGCTTCAATTGTTTTCTTTATCAAATGTGGAAGGGTATTCAACAGTGGCTGGCAATATAAAACGGTTTTCTCTTTTGGGATGGAATGAACGCATGAAAACAATATTTTTTTTTTTTTAAATGAATTAATAATTAATAGATTAATACAAAACATGAACCTGACACAAAAAAAGGTTGGTCAGAAAATATCAATCCCGCAATGTTCATGTCGTTTTACACATGCAGGATTTTTTGAACCTCTAATGGTTAAGGGGATTCGGTATGAAATGGGGAGAGTGTGGCCTAGAAAAAGCGTCATACATAGCTCTCAAGCCCCTACCTAGCACCTCCTCGCAGATCTACGTCAAACGAGGACGATTGATGACCTTACCTTGAAATACTTCATGTACTTACTGGAGCAGCTAAGCTGCAAGTTTGGGCCTCTGCTGTTCCCCAGGTGAGGGGCGATTCAAACAGCGTCTGTCTCTAAGCGAGCGCCTAAATATGTAACGCTGTGTCACGCAAGCTATACCTAAGATAACAGACCCATCAGCGGGATGTAGGTATCGTGGTGACTCCGGTAAGTTAGTATACCGAAACTCGTAGTAAATGATTACTACGAACAACGAAAATGGAAATACGGAATGGATCAATTGGTATAGAGCATGAAGAACAAATGCCGGTAGAGTAGTTGGATGGCCTTATTTGCCCTACTTAAAAAAAGGTCTTCTACTCGAGTATAAAAACTATCGAGATAATCGAGACATTGCTCAATTCTGCCTAATAAGGTGCTCTCCTGTCTTCTGTTTTAAAAACGTGTCTTCGTTACCGGAATCTTTCGTCGGCGAGTTTTCGCTTAGCTGGTTTTCGTGAGGGTTGTTCAGCGTCGGATCAGATGTTTACCCTGCGTCTTACTTACTTTAGCAGCCGAGAGCCCGGGTGGCTCTTGTCGTATCAAGAATTCCTCTCCTTTGTACTCGGTCCTGGGCTACTCGTCGCGTTTTGCGTCTCGACACATGCAATTCGGCTTCAACCTGGTCGAGCCATGTAGCACGTTAGGCTCCTCTATTCCTGGTACCGATGGGGTTCTTGAAGAGACCGGACGGAAAAGAGACGGATTTCACTGCACAGTTGTTCGGCATCCTTGCGACATGGCCGATCCACTGTAGTCTTCCAGCTTTCGCCAGATGTGCGATAGGGATCTCTCCAAGCAGTGCCTGTAGCGCGTGATTCATACATCTCTGGCACTCTTCGTTTTCCGTTTGTATTCCGCCAAAAATAGTGCGCAATACCTTTCATTCAAATGCTGCTAGTGCACGTATGTCTTCCGTAAGCTACTGTCTCAAGTCCGTAGAGGACTACCGGTCTGATTAGCGTTTTGTACATCGTCAGCTAATATACGAACTCATCAACCACTTCCAGTAAATCGCCGTCAATAGTCACTGTCCGTGGGAGGCAAACGTTACTTTCTCGGGAGCCTCTTCCTACCATATATTTGGTTTTCAACGGATTGATTTGTAACCCTATCCTCCTAGCCTCCGTTTTTAGTCTGGCGTAGATTGCGTCCGCCGTCCCACGGTTTCTAGTAATGATGTCGAGGTCGTCTGCAAAGGCTAGGAGTTGGCTACTCTTGCTGAAGATCGTTCCTCTCGTTTCGATGCCCGCTCGCCGGATCACGCCTTCAACAGCGGTATTGAATAACATACAGGACAATTCATCCACCCTCTGCGCGATTCGAAAGGACTTGAGAGTGTCTCCGAAACGCGCACGTAGCGCATCGCTCGCTCCAGACTAGCTTTGATCAGCCGCGTCAGTTTGTCCGGAAATCCGTGTGACTTGTGCATTATCTGCCATAGCTGTTCTCGTTCAACTGTATCGTATGCTGCTTTGAAATCCACGAAAATATGACCCGTGGACACGTTGCACTCTCGACGTTTCTGGAGGATTTGTCAAAGAGAGTAAAAATTTTGCCACTGGCCCCCGTAAATCCCGCCTAATACTGCCCTACGAATTCTCTTGCTATTGGGAATAGACGACGCGAAAAAAATCATGCCGCTGTAATTACAGCAATCTAGCCGGTCGCCCTTTCTGTAGATGGGACAAAGCACACTTTCCATCCACTTCTCCGGCACCAAAATCCTACAAATTATCCAATTAAGTGCCGTTGCTAGCTGTTCTTGGCCAATTTTGTAGAGCTGTTTCCGGCGGCTCCATTATTCCTAAGCTGACGAATTTCACTCCGAGGTTAACTTCCGTTGCGTCTCCTGCTGCTTGGCGCCGCAGCAACTCTTAAAGATGGGTGGAAAGGCATTAAGACCGCCATTGGTAGTACTGCTCTAGCGGCACTAGGTACAATGAATCCTAACCGAAAAAACGATTGGTTCGACGGCGAATGCGAGCAATTATTGCAGGAGAAGAATGCAGCAAGTACGAGAATCCTGCAACACCGTACGAGGGCGAATGAGGAGCGATATAAACAAGCACAGAACAGGCAAAACTCGGTCTTCCGGTGGAAAAAGCGCCAATAGGAAGAACGAGATCGCGAGGCGATGGAAGAACTGTACCGTGCTAACGATAAACGGAAGTTCTACGAGAAGTTAAACCGTTCGCGCAAAGGCTATGTGCAGCAGTCCGATATGTGTCGGGACTCAGACGGTAATCCTCTCACGAACGAACGTGCGGTGATCGAGAGGTGGAAGCAGTATTATGTTGCGCACCTTAACAACGATATAGCTGAACATGAAGGTGACGATATGGCAATAGATCTTGGAGCACGTGCAGAAGACGACAGAATGCCAGCCCTCGACCTCCAGGAGGTAGCAGAAGAGATCGGTCGGCTGAAGAACAATAAAGCGACTGGGGCTGATCAGCTACCCGGCAAGCTACTGAAATACGGTGGTGACACACTGGCTAGAGCGCTGCACTGGGTCATTGTCAAGATTTGGGAGGAAGAGCTACTACCGGAGGAGTGGACGGAAGGCATCGTGTGTCCGATCTACAAAAAGGGCGACAAGTTGGATTGTTGTCATTACCGCGCAATCACACTGTTGAACGCCGCCTACGAGGTACTCTCCCAACTTTTATATCGTCGACTATCACCATTTGGAAAGGAGTTCGAGGGGCAATATCAAGCGGGATTCATGGGTGCCCGTGCCACCACGGATCAGATTTTCGCGCTTCGGCAAGTGTTGCAGAAAAGTCGCGAATACAACATGCCCACGCATCATTTATTCATCGACTTCAAATCGGCGTACGACACGATCGATCGAGATCAGCTATGGCAGATTATGCACTACTACGGATTTCCGGATAAACTAACGCGATTGATCAAGGCGACGATGGATCGAGTAATGTGTGTTGTTCGAGTATCAGGGGCAGTCTCGAGTCCTTTTGAATCTCGAAGGTGATGGGCTTTCATGTTTGCTATTCAACATCGCTTTGGAGGGTGTGATAAGAAAAGCGGGGATAGACACGAGTGGCACGATATTCACGAAGTCCGTCCAGCTTCTTAGCTTCGCTGACGACGTTGACATTATTACACGTACCTTTGAGAGGATGGCGGAAACGTACATCGGACTGAAAGCTGAAGCCAAACGGATTGGACTTGTCATTGATGTATCAAAAACAAAATACATGAAAGGAAGAGGTTCTAGAGAAGTGAATGCTGACCTCCCTCCCCGGATTCATTTAGACGGTGATGAAATCGAGGTGGTAGAAGAGTTCGTGTATCTGGGCTCACTGGTTACCGCAGACAACGACACCAGCAGAGAAATACAAAGACGCATCATGGCAGGATATCGTGCCTACTTTGGACTCCGTAGGACGCTGCGATCGAACAAAACTCGCCACCGCACGAAGTTAACAATCTACAAGACGCTGATTAGACCGGTAGTCCTTTACGGCCATGAGACATGGACTATGCTCGTGGAGGACCAACGCGCCCTTAGTGTTTCCGAACGGAAGGTGTTGCGCACCATCTACGGCGGAGTGCAGATGGAAGACGGAACGTGGAGGAGGCGAATGAACCATGAATTACATCAGCTGCTTAGGGAACGACCCATCACTCACATCGCAAAAATCAGTCGTCTGCGATTGGGCTGTGCATGTCGTGAGGATGTCGGACGACTGCCCGGTCAAAAAAGTTCTAAATAACGATCCGACTGGAACGAGAGGGCGGGGCGTGCAGCGAGCAAGATGGATCGATCACGTGGAAGGCGACCTGCGGACCCTACGTAGACTACGTGGCTGGCGAATTGCGGCCATGGACCGAGTGGAATGGAGACGACTTCTTCGTACAGCAGAGGAAACCACGGCCTGGAGCTGATTAAGTAAGTAAGTAGCTTTGTGCGGCGGCGTATGCTCCTTGCTCGATTTCCAGCTGGCGGTTCGGCGGATGTCGGCGGTGCCCAGAGATCCCAAATATACGAACTCATCAACCACTTTCAGACCAAACCTCGTGTCTGGCCTTGAAATGGCATATACACTCAACTTGCTTTTTACGCAAAAGATACGTCCCGCGTAAATCAAAACCGCGTAAAAACCCGATTTAATCCACCTAGTGGTGAAAGGAACCTTTGTTATACGGTCTTACTTGCTATTTGAGATAGAAATCGACACGTCTTCGAAACATAATTCATCTATTGGTTAACGTTGCGTGGTGCGTTGGTTTTCATTAAATTTTTGGAAATTTAATAAGGAATTTTTGGAAATTTACAAAATTTGAACAAAATAGCAGCACCTATAAATTTTGATAGATCCTTTTTTCATGCTGAGTAAGGGTAAGCTGGTTGTTTCTGATTTGAGTAAGTGCAAGTAAAAGCAAGTTATAAGAGGAAATATTATTCTTTAACATATACATTGCGTAGTAAAAGTCTAGTTCATAGGTTTTTGAACTACGCATAAATTTCTGTAACGCCATTATTTTTGATTGACATCAATAAAGTTTTCTTGAATAAATTTCATCAATTTCTATTAACCTTCGATTACTCACGCTGTTGCATTTTGTACAACACGTGTAGGTTTTTGAATGCCATATTGTTATAAAGTTACAAATCTCTGCTTAACTAACGTATGTTCTTCAATTACCTTGTTATGAGCAAAATGTCATAATTATGCATTAATACTTTAAATTGTTGGGCAAATAGATCAGCATAAACTGACATCCAGAAACGAAGCAATCAGCATGTGAGTTGTACCGTGATTGGCCCTGGAAGTTTCTCTCTTTTCTTCATATGTAAAAATGGTGTCTGTATGCAGCAACATAATTAGCAAATATAAAATGTTTAAAATGTATCTGTTGGTAGTCGAGTCATTCGGGGTCAAAATTAAGGCTTTTTTTTAATCAAAGTTCTACAGTACCTAAACAAACAAACATAGAGGTATACTATATTAATCAAAGTTGTGTATTTTTACTATTTATACAATTTTGTAATACATGAAAAAGGAATGCAACAATTACAAAAAGAGCTAAAATAGAAAAAACTGATCTTACAAATTCATATACAATGAATAAGATTTTTCTCTCTTCGCTTAATAGATAGAAGGTTACTGTATTCAACAAAATTTCTTGTAATAATATGTTCTAAAACTTTGCAGAACACATCAATGTGTTATATTGAAACTGAAGAAAAATAATTTTTTTATTTCACTTATAGGGGGATTAATCAAAATTTAAATTGCACCAGACGATGGAACTTTCAATTTCAAGAAATTCTTCCGAAGGTTCCATAAACCTAAAACCAAGTTTTCCCAGTCAAAATTCTAATGCGCATGTCTTTTTGGCTTTGGACCATTGTGCGCACGAGTAACCGAATTACAAAAGTCGGCGCGAGTGTTGGAGGGTTAATATCTTTTGATCGGCAAAACCGATTCTTCTGAAATTTTCCAGATATATTTGTAGCATTAAAATCTCTAATTTGATGCCAAAATAATTCAAACTAGATAAATCATCTTAGATGAAATCGTTATAAATTATTGTAAATTTTAATGTGTTGTATTCAATTGATCATAACTCTCAAATTAAACGTCCAATCAAAAAACAAATCAATAGTGATCTATTAGGTTATGTTACCTGTCAAATGAGACTAATAGCGTCTAAATCGCTTTAGTCATCTCTAAGAAACAGGCGATAATTATTACCTTGTCAAAACAGGTTTTTTAAGCATAACTTTTAAACTGATTGTTTGTTTTCAATAAAATTTATCCGAAAAATTTAGTGTTAACAAGAGCTTTCATTCGATACCAAGATCGTTGAAATCGGTCATTTGGGTACGGAGAAAATCGTGTCACGTAATTTTTACTTTTTTACTTATAACTTTTAAACGAAATGTCGGACCTCGAAACAATTCAATAGTGATATACTAGGCAATAATACCTTTCAAACAAAAGTAATAGCGAACAAATCGGTTCAGCCATCTCCGAGAAACAGGCGATAGAAAAGTTGCGCTCCGCACATACATACACACATACACACACACACACACACAGACATTACTCAGTTCGTCGAACCCTGTCGATTGGTATATGTGGCTCGGCCCTCCGGGCCTCGGATCAATTTCGTGTTTTTCGACCAATTCCTAAACCTTTGTTATAGTATAACAAAGGTAAAAACGTGAAAATTCCGAAATTCGCGTAAAAAACCGCGTAAATTCCATAATTCGCGTAAAAAAAACAAAATTTCGCGTAAAAAACTGAATTTCAACACTACGCGAAAAAATAATTGCTCTGAGCGCACATCCGCGTAAATTCCGAAAGTCGCGTAAATTCCGAAATTCGCGTAAAAAACCGCGTAAATTCCGAAATTCGCGTAAAAATAGTCGCGTAAAAAACAAACCGCGTGAAAAGCGACTTCAGTGTATTAATATTTTTTTTTGAAACGGTGGTTTTACCATTGATGAAGGGACGGTAGGGGAAAGTAATGAAAATTTTTTGAATGGATGGGAGAGAGTGGAAAGGTGAGGGGGGGGGGGTGAGCACCTTGTAGGCGGCGTTGACCAACATGATGCCGCGGTAATTACAGCAAACTAGCCGATCACCTTTTCTGTAGATGGTACAAAGCACACTTTTCATCCACTCCTCTGGCTCCCAAATCCTAGAAATTATCCAATGAAGTGCCGTTGCTAGCTGTTCTTGGCCATTTTTGTAGAGCTCTGCCCGGAATCGGTCCTTTCCGGCGGCTCTATTATTCCTAAGCTGACGAATTTCTCACTGGATCTTCGATATCGGAATCCGGCGCGCTGTTTTCGTTTGTAGGCACTCCGGGGTTAACTTAACTTCCCTTCCGTTGGGGACCCGGCGTGCGTTGCTACGCCATTCTAAAAAAAGGGTAGATGCATAATGCTGAAGATTTGCTTAATTGTAATCTTGCAACCAAGAGCTTTCTTTTTGACAAACCAAGATATTCCTAAATCACCACAAATTTCTAATCCCACTTAACAATTTATGCACAAATTCGTGTTTCATTTGTATGGAAGCCCCCCCCCCCCTCTTAGAAGAAGGATGGGTCTTAATCTACCATAGAAAAAAAAAACTTTCGTTTGCCAAATTTGATTCCATTTGCTTGATTAGTTCCCGGGTTATACAGAAATTTGCATGTTCTCATTTGTATGGAAATCCACTTTTTCTAGAGGGAGGAAGAGTCTTAAATCACCATAGCAAAACATCCTATCTCTAGAAACCGTCATATGCCAAATTTTGTTCCATTTGTTTGATTAATAGTTGAGTTATGAGGAAATTTTTGTTTTATTTGAATGGGAGCCCCCCTTCTTAGAAGAAGTAGGGGCCCAAATCCACCATAGAAAAAATTTCTGCCTCCAAACACTTTCACATATCAAATGTGGTTCCATTTGCTTGTTAAGTCCCGAGTTATGCAGAAATTTTTGTTTCATTTGTATGGGAGCCCCTTCTTCTAGATGCGGGAGGGGTTTCAAGCCATGCTAACAACATTCCTTACATCGTACGCAATGTGTATGCCAAGTTTCATCAAAATCCGTCGAGCGGTTTGCGAATCTATACCGGAGACACGAACAGCATTTCATTTTTATATGTATAGATAGATAGATAGATAGAATACATAAGTTCACTATTTGAGAACTTAAAGGCGGCGTACGATTTAGTCAAACGAAATGATTATTTATGAATGGCAAGTGACTGATCGGAACGTCGTCTCGCCGACTCTGGCTCACAAGCATGCTGGTTTAAAACAGTGTTGATATCCATTCAGTTGTGTAATTCATGCAGTTTGGTAGTGATGTGAAGGGATCAAAATGGATAAAATCGAGTTATTCGCTGTACTGTTCAATGGATTCGTGAAAACGTATTCGGAAACGAAAAATCTGTGTACCAAACCGATGCTGAACTGAATTGATAGCTTGAAATATATATTTAATTTTTTTGGTGTGAGAGGGGGATTTGCCGTGACGTACTGAAGGAATGTCCCCCTATTGTAAACCACAAAGGTCGATAAAAGCAAAACGGACATTCCGATCTTGTTTTGAATACCTCAAAGTAAGGCAAAAAACGGTTTGCTTTTATAGTCAAATGAGAATGAGAAGAATCTAACTGATCAATTTTACTCTGTTTTAAGGAATTTGGAATTTGCCAACATCAAAGTCCCTGGCGCTGATGAGAAACATGAATACGTTCTTCCTGGGAACTAACAAAAGGATTCAAAGTGACCAGCTCAGACAGACAGCGTAGACAATATTATTGGATTAGAGGTGAATGGAAGAGTCAAATCTCAAATCTCTTCTGTGTAATAGTTTAAATCAAAAGTGATGGAACTTTATACTTTGTCGTCACGGTACTTTTCCCCATCCGTGCATCTGTTCAACAGATTCATCAGGCATCTTTCAGTAGAACAAAACCTTTGTTGTACAATATGTATACCGCTCAGTATGAAATATCACTGCCCATTTCACATGAACTCTGAACTTTATGACCTCCCCCTTTCCAGCGGGACATCATTTGTTTTGAATCCGGGGCAATCAGTGCAGTGCAGAAATCGCATTTGTTATTGACATTTCCATCAATTTTCCGAAATAAGCCCACATGTAGCTATGATGCAACGCTACACTACACGTTCAGTCCGCTAACGAGGTTTGTTCGCTGAAATCACTCTTATCGCAGAATGGTTTCGGGTTACCGCTACTGAACTGAACGCGGAACTGCCGGAACTGTGCTTTTTCTCCATCGGAGCAGCAACGCGCGTTGACAAAAGGTGCATCTCATCATATTTGCGCGCTACTGCAGCAGTAGGTAGGCAGGGTCGATGCTTAATTGAAATTATGCAAATAAATAAAAATTGACGCGATAAGCTCGTCGGTTGTACCGTAGAAGACTCTGATGTGTTCGTTCCTCATTCGATAACCAGCCCATTTTATATGGGGTATGTAATTATAATTTATATGAGCATATATTTACATGGGTGGTTGCGGTTAACAAGGTGTGAAAGCGGCTGCTTTGTGTCTGCGATAATTTCTTCATTATGAATATTAACCGCTGTGCAATCGTAGTAATTATAACCAGCTGTACCTTTGTTGATCCGGTACAGTATTGGTATATTTGTTTGTTTTTGAGAAGAGTTAATTTCAATTTGAGGCCCATAAACCATGCAAGGTTTTTGCGTGGGAATTTTACTTAAAAATGGTTCAAATGTCATAATCAATATGATCTCATTTCCTTATGAACACAATGTCAATAACAGTGATTTGTTTGTTTGCTCTCTGATCTAGCGTGTTTGTTTTGCCAACTAAATCAAACCACCGAAACAATGACAAAGAGCAGGGCGATTAGTTCATACAAGCCTTAACATATTGAGGGTTGCCAGTTGTTCAAATTAAAAACGAACCACGTTAGTATGCATGAGGAATCGTTTAAATTAATGGATATACACGGTAAATGGGTACTTTCGATTGAACAAAAGCTGTATTCTATTGAAACTTCAAGTTTAATTATTTGAAGAGCTTAAACAACATGAATCAGTTATTAAGGGGATTCTTTAAGAATACCCTTTCTTTTCTTTAAGAAATGATTCATGAAATGCAATTATGGAGATAAATTTTGAAAATGTATGAAGTGTAGGGGAGTGTCGTCGTGGTTGGGCCACGTTTTGGAATTCGCCCATAACTTTCGTTTCAAAAGGACTTTTGGCAATCTAAATACATCGTTGCAAAGGTCTAAGAATAAGGTATATTTCCGGAAAGCTTTGAACTTATTGCTTGAAAAATAAAAAATTTATAGGCATTTACGTGAAGACAAAAAATGTTGTCATAGTCGGGCCATGTTGTACAGCTTGGGCCACCGCAGAAAATCTAAGACATGCTTATTGAAATTCTATATAGAGACATGAAAAGAATGAATTCCGTGAATAACGGCTCATATAGGTACAAATACCCTATTTTTAATTGCATTTTTGCGAAATTTTGGCGATCTTGTAAAATCTGTATTGCTACAATCGCCTTTTCTGAAGTGTACAACTAGAATGAAAAAAACCAACAAAAATCTAGGTTTTTATTGTATTAATTTTGCTTTATTTCATCAGATTTTACGTGATTGACATTCTCAAGCGATTATTGCGCTTCTGTGCTTAAAATAACGGTGGCCCAACCATGACTACTCAAGTGGCCCAAGCTGTACAAATAGCGCTTTTCTAGTATTTCACCTTAGCCTTCCCAAATACCTTACTGGAGGGGATTTTTTTTATAGTCTTCGTGTGCAGCACAACACACTTCATACATTTTCAAAATTTATCTCGATAATTGCATTTCATGAATCATTTCTTGAAAAAAAGTTCATTGCGCCTGGAAAACTTTTTTTTGTAAGATTTAGTCACTGAATTCAGTACGGATGTTTTGAATACACGATTGATAGTCACAATATTGTGAAAAGTTAGCTATCACAGTAAGAAGTTTTACAATGATTGTATCATAGATATCACGAGTTACTAAAACTGTAAAATCGTGACGGCCCGACTATAACAGTGGCCCGACGATAACGACAATACCCTACTGTGCTGCACACGAAGACTATAAAAAAATCCCCTCCAGTAAGGTGTTTGGGAAAGCTATGGTGAAATACTAGAAAAGTGCTATTTGTAAAGGTCGGGCCACGTGAGTAGTCATGGTTGGGCCACCATAATTTTAAGCGCAGATGCGCAATAATCACTAGAGAATGTCAGTCACGTAAAATGTGAAGAAATAAAGCAAAATTAATACGATAAAACCCTAGATTTTTGTTGTTTTTTTCATTGTAGTTGTACACTTCAGAAAAGGCGATTGTAGCAATATTGATACAAGTACAAGTTCGCCAAAATTTCGCAAAAATGCAGTTAATAATAGGGTATTTGTACCTATATGAGCCGTTGTTCACGGAATTCAATCTTTTCATGTCTCTATATAGAATTTCAATATGTATGTCTTAGATTTTCTGCGGTGGCTCAACCTGTACAACATGGCCCGACTATGACATTTTTTGTCTTCACGTAAATGCCTATAACTTTTTTATTTCTCAAGCAATCAGTTCAAAACTTTCCGCAAATATACCTTATTCTTAGACCTTTGCAACGATGTATTGAGATTTCCAAAATTCCTTTTGAAACGAAAGTTATGGGCGAATTCCAAAACGTGGCCCAACCACGACGACACTCCCCTACTATATTAGCTTAGTTGCCGAATATTGGCAGCAGAGAGAAATGTTTTATCATTTCATATAAAGTTTTTTTTCTAATTTTCTTCATTTTAATATATATTCGCTAAAGCGCCAGTAGAAGTAATTAATTCAGCTTAAAACATGACTCATGAAACTGAAGATACAAAATTATACAGCTCAGCCATCCGAATCAGTTTTCATATATGTGGTATCAAATGCTGCTAAATCTACAATCCCCAAATAATTTGTTAAAGTTCCACCAACAATTGATTTATTGGTTTTGAAACACTTGGAATAACCAACACTGTTGCTTACCCTTCAAAATTTCAATATACTTTGGACTTAAATCGTTAACCACGCTATAGGTGTTTGGCGCTTTGTTTGCCCTCCTCTAGGCGTATTAATCAAGACTCGAAAGCTCGTGGCAAAGGGTAATACGGAGTATAGTGGATATTTAAACCAGTTTTTTGATCTGGCTCTTTAATTACGTTTCAGAGGTCTTTCTAATGAAAGAACTTGATGATGTGATATAATTGCATATTTCCGCAGATAGGGCACGGGAGGGTATTTTCGGGCCATTAAGCGATTGCCTGTATTTTTTCGGCCTATGGCCTAGTTCTAGTGGAAATGATGGTGGTTTTGATGTTCTTTGAATAAAAAATAGTAGATTACTTACAGTGTTGAGAAAATAGTTATAACAGGCAAATAGGCTGAATTTAGAAACCTGCTGAAAATACCCTCCCGTGCCCAAGATAGCAGGTATGAACAGCTAATCTAATTTTTTGTGAGTCAACTTCTGTTGTATTCCACCAAGTACAACTTATGGTGGAACACTGTGGAACATTTGAAAGGAATGGTCATGCGAGCGATCGGTTTTTTAAAGCCTGAAATTAGAGAAATCATTATGGTGCGCTAGCATTGCAATCTATGCTTATAAAAATGGATTTCTGTCTGTCTGTCTCTATGTTCCTTATAGAATCGAAAACTACTGAACCGATCGGCGTGAAAATTTGCATGTAGAGGTTTTTGGGGCCAGAGAAGGTTCTTATGATGGTTAGAGACCCCTCCCCCCACTTGTATGGGGGGCTCCCATACAAATGAAACACAAATTTCTGCATAACTCGAGAACTAATCAAGCAAATGGAACAAAACTTGGCATGTGGGTGTTTTTGGAGACAAGAATTTTTTCTACGGTGAATTGAGACCCCTCCCCACTTTAGGAGGGGGGGGGGCTCCTATACAAACGAAATACATATTTCCTCATAACTCGAAAACTAATTAATCATATGAAACCATGTTTGGCATGTGGGTGTTTTGGAGGCATGAATTTTTTCTATGATGAATTAGGACCCCTTACCTTTTTAGGAGGGGGGGCTCCCATACAAATGAAATAAAAATTTCCTCATAATTCGAGAGCTAATCAAGCAAATGGAACAAAATATGACATGTGGGTGTCAACAAGAGACAAGAGGGAAGCAAATGGACCAAAATATGACATGTGGGTGTCAACAAGAGACAAGGGGGGCAAGAATGTTTTCTATGGTGAATTGAAACCTCTCCCCGCTTCAGGAGGGGGGGGGGGGCTCCTATAGAAATGAAATACAAATTTCCTCATTACTCGAGAAGTAATCTAGCAAATGGAACCAAATTTGGCGTGTGAGGCTTTTAGGGGACAGAAATTTTTTCTATGATCCCTTTCCCTTTTAAGAGGGGGGGTTCCCATACAAATGAAATATAAATTTCCTCATAAATCGAAAACTAATTAGGCAAATAGAACTAAATTTGGCATGTGGGGGCTTTAGGAAGCAAAAAAAATGAATTAGGCCCCCTTCCCTGTTTAAGAGGGGGGCTCTCATACAAATGAAATACAAATTTCCTCATAACTTGAGAGCTAATCAAGCAAATGGAACCAAATTAGGTATGTAGGGGTTTTAAAGGGCAGAAATTTCTTCTATGGTGAATTATGACCCCTCCCCCTTTTAAGAGGGGGGAGGCTCCCATATAAATTAAACACAAATTTCCTCAACTCGAGAACTAATCTGGCAAATGGAACCAAATTTGGCATGTGGGGGATTTTGGCGTCTTGAATTTATTTTATGATGGTTAGAGACCTGGACCACTGGGTGGGGGCTAACCCCCCGCAGAAATAACCACTGTCTAGGTTTATTTGTTTTCTTGGGCCTACTGACCTCTATTACTTCCCTTCAGTCGGGTCCAAACGAGCGATAGCGAGTTAGCAAAGGATCATCCCTGCGAAATGGTACTTTCCACGAAAAAGTGTTCGTGAAATGGTACATTCCGCTTAAGGTTGTTCGCGAATATTGCTAGTCGCTTTCTGGCTAAGCAACTCCCCTCGAGTTTTTTTCTACTTTATTGCGAGGGAAAATTGCAAATTTGTGTGTTAAACTACCCATCCCACGTAACCAATAAGCATTAACGTAAGCAGCAAATCAGTATATCTGGCATTTTATACTGAGCGTTGTTGTATATTAGCTTTTTGACTGCATAGGTGTTGTAAATTGGCATCCAAAATTGTATTCAAATTCTTCGTGTCGGTAATTAGCTGTAAATTAGCATTGTCAGCACTATAAAAAGGTTAGCAGTAAAGTAGCTGTATATTTTACCAAAATAGCATTTAAGTATCATTTAAAGCTGCTTAAATCCTTATTGGCTTGCATTTGAATAGCATTAGTGACGCTTATGGCTGGTAAACGGCTGAATAATGCGTACCGTCGGTGCCTTGTGCACGTGTAGGCATAAAATAGACCCTACAGTGGTTCATAGCCTCTTATTCAGCAACTCCTATTCCTACCGCCTCGTGGTACCAGCCGGGATACGAGCAACTTTGGTGGAGATCGGGTAACCAACCCCGGTGGAAGCCAAGGTCGTATGCTGACAGGAAAGGAGGGCTCTTTCGAGCTTCGTTGGCCCTCCGGCGAAACAGGGGGTTGGTGTAGCAGGCTTTGCAAGCCGTCACCACGAAAAATATTAAAGCATGGAACGAAGAACAAATATATTCTTACTGGAACAATCGGAATAGACCCACGCGACGAAAAAGGACTATGGATTGGAAACTCGGGACGTGGAACTGCCGATCTCTCAACTTCCAAGGGAGCACTCGAGTGCTCTCCGACGTATTGAAGAGCCGCAAGTTCGACGTCGTAGCGCTGCAGGAGGTGTGCTGGAAGAGCTCAACGGTACGTACGTTCAGAGATGGACATACTATCTACCAGAGCTGCGGCAACACACACGAGCTGGGTACAGCTTTCATAGTGATGGGCGAGATGCGGAAACGGGTGATTGGGTGGTGGCCAATCAATCCTCGAATGTGCAGGTTGAGAATCAAGGGCCGATTCTTCAACATAAGCATCATCAACGTGCACAGCCCTCACCTCAGAAGTACCGATGACGACAAGGATGAATTCTACGCGCAGTTGGAGAGTGAATACGACCGCTGCCCAAAACATGATATCAAGATCGTCATCGGGGATTTCAATGCTCAGGTCGGCCAGGAGGAGGAATACAAACCGGTGATTGGAAGGTTCAGTGCACACCAGCGAACCAATGAAATGGGCCTAAGACTTATCGACTTTGCCGCCTCCAAGAATATGGCCGTACGTAGTACCTTTTTCCAGCACAGAATCCACCATAAGTACACCTGGAGGTCACCAAATCAGACAGAATCACAGATCGACCACGTTTTGATCGACAGTCGGCACTTCTCAGACATTATCGACGTCAGATCCTATCGAAGCGCTAACGTTGACTCGGACCACTACCTAGTGATGGTTAAGATGCGCCCAAGACTCTCCGTTGTGAACAACATTCGGTACCGACGCCAGCCTCGGTTAGATCTCGCGCGGCTGAAGCAGCCAGACGTCGCCGCAAACTACGCGCATTCACTCGAAGCTGCACTGCCGGAAGAGGACGAGCTGGACGAAGCCCCTCTCGAGGACTGTTGGAACACTATCAAAACAGCCATCAGCAGTGTAGCGGAGAGCTCCTTCGGGCATGTGGCCCGGAATCAGCGGAACGATTGGTTTGACGATGAATGTAGGAGGGTGATGGATGAGGAGAACGCTGCGCGGGCGGCCAAGATGCGCAGTGCCACACGTCAGAACGTGGAAAGACACAAACAGAAGAAGATGCAGCGAAACCAAATCTTTCGGGAGAAAAAGCGCAACCTGGAAGAGCAGGAATATGCGGAGTTGGAGCGGCTGCATCGTTCTCAGGAAACGCGGAAGTTCTACCAGAAACTGAACGGATCCCGCAAAGGCTTTGTGCCGCGAGCCGAAATGTGTCGGGATAAAACTGGCAGTATTCTGACGGACGATCGTGAGGTGACGGATAGGTGGAAGCAGCACTTCGACGAACACCTGAATGGCGCCCAGGCGGAAAACCATGGCGGCGGGGAAAGCGATTTCGACGGTGCAGCAAACGGGGAAGAGGTGCCAGCCCCAACGATAGGCGAAGTTAAGGAGGCCATCATGCAGCTAAAGAACAACAAGTCAGCTGGAAAAGATGGCATCGGAGCGGAGCTTATTGAAATGGGACCAGAAAAGCTGGCCGTTTGTCTACACCGACTAATTCTTAGAATTTGGGATACGGAACAGCTACCGGAGGAGTGGAAAGATGGGGTTATCTGCCCGATCTACAAAAAGGGCGACAAGTTGGACTGTGAGAACTATCGAGCGATCACCGTTCTCAATGCCGCTTATAAAGTGCTGTCCCAAATCATTTTCCGCCGTCTATCACCAATTGCGAATAGATTTGTGGGAACTTATCAAGCCGGCTTCGTCGAAGGTCGGTCTACAACGGATCAAATATTTACACTGCGGCAAATCCTCCAAAAGGGCCGTGAATACAGAGTTCCCACGCATCATTTATTCGTTGACTTCAAAGCCGCATATGATACCATCGACCGGAAAGAGCTATGGAAAATCATGGACGAGAACAGCTTCCCCAGGAAGCTCATCAAACTGATTAAATCTACGATGGATGGTACGCAGTGCTGTGTTCGGATTTCGGGTGGATTGTCAAGTTCATTCGAATCACACAGAGGGCTTCGTCAAGGTGATGGTCTTTCATGCCTGCTGTTCAACATAGCGCTACAAGGTATTATGAACCGAGCGGATATCAACACGCGGGGCACGATATTCAACAAATCTAGTCAATTCGTCTGCTTTGCCGATGACATGGATATTATCGGCAGAACATCTGTGGCGGTGGCTGAACAGTACACCAGACTAAAGCGCGAAGCAGAAAAGATTGGGTTAAAGGTAAATACGTCTAAAACAAAGTACATGCTGGCCAGCGGAATCGAGGCCGAACGACACCGCTTGGGCAGTAGTATATTGATCGACGGCGATGAGTTTGAGGTAGTCGATGAATTTGTCTACCTTGGCTCACTGGTAACGGCGGACAATGATACCAGCCGTGAGATTCGGAGGCGTATTATCAGCGGAAGTCGTGCTTACTATGGGCTCCACAAGCAATTGCGGTCGAGCAGACTAAGTCCCCGTACAAAGTGCACCCTGTACAAGACGCTTATTAGACCGGTTGTTCTCTACGGGCATGAAACATGGACAATGCTCGAGGAGGACCTGCGAGTGCTCGGAGTTTTCGAACGACGAGTGCTAAGAACGATCTTCGGCGGCGTACAGGAGAACGGAGTATGGAGGCGGAGGATGAACCATGAACTCGCACAGCTCTATGGCGAACCCAGTATCCAGAAGGTGGCTAAAGCTGGACGGATGCGATGGGCAGGGCATGTTGCAAGAATGCCGGACAACTACCCTGCAAAGATGGTGTTCGCCTCAAATCCGGTAGGAACAAGACGACCAGGAGCGCAGCGAGCAAGATGGTTAGACCAGGTGGAGCGAGATCTGGCGGAGAGTACTCGGTGTCCGAGGAATTGGAGAGCGGTAGCCCTCAACCGAGTTACATGGAGAAATTTTGTTCAACAGGCTTTGTCTTAGGACGGCAAGCCACCTAAGTAAGTAAGTAAGTAGTGACGCTTATTGGTTATCTGCGATGCTTTCATAGTTACGTAACTGCCAACGTGAATCATCTAAGGTTGAATTTCTCAGATACTTGCAAAACTCGAGATTGTGACAAAAATCATCCGAGATTCATGATTTTTGTACAACACAGTTTAATTTGTGGCAATGCGAAGTTTGTCGGGTCAGCTAGTTTATAAATAAAAGTAAGTTTATAAAGTTTATAAATAAAAAATATAGCATTATAGCAAATTTGCATAGCATGAGTGAATTATGACGTTTTCAGATGTAAACTGGATTTTAAAATATATTGCAATTGTCAATACAAACTCATTCAGACGTGAAGCGTATAACGTTGCCGTTCGTTTTAAGTTTAATTAAAATCGTTCGAATTATACCAGCCGGCACAGCTGAGAACTTCCGAGGCACATGTTTTGTGTAAGCAAATTACTTTTGTGTGAAATATAAAATAATAACACCGAAGAAACACCTGCTGGGATCGCACCATTTTCCCAGCACGAAAAATGGGCGACCCTTAAACCGCTTCGTTTTCTCTAATGAGTTCATATATCCTAATGAGCAGCAGCGGCTTCTGCCACCACGACGGGCTACATCATTTCTCATCCGGCCGGCCGGCCGTGCTGCACCCGTGTAAAGCCGCTTCGTGCATAAGTTTTTAACGGAGCGACGACTCTATTTTCAGGACTTCTGTATGACGCAAAAGCGAGCAATTTTTGCTCCAAGAAAGAATCCGGTCTGGTGTGTTCCGCGACGACTGACGCCCGACCCGCGCCTGTGCCAGGAAAAGTGAGTTGAATAAAATGTATGTGTCTAGTTTTGCTGGCAGCGGTTTCTTGTACGCTAGCTAGGTCGTAACACTGGTCTTACCTGTACTGTCAACTATGCTAATGGTAGATTCTAAACCGAGGACCTTTCGGAACAGCATTGAATAAGCTTGAATTGAGTACATTTTAGAAAAATTTCCATACAACAATGCATTTTATTTTATTCAGTTTTATTTGAAAGGACATCTTCATACACCAAAAAATAAATACGCACGTACATTCAGAACTGGGACTGGTCTTTCGGGGAAACGTTTACAATGGAAGGAAAAATTTTCGTATCCTCTTTTCCGCCGGTTGTCTCATCACAATTTAGCGCGGGTAGATTGAGATCAAAGAAAACCCCGGCTCACCACATTTGCATAGTTTTCTTTTGCTGTCTCTCAGCTGGGGACTTTGCAGTTCACTTATTATCACTTATTCATATTTTGATTAGGTTGCCTTTGGATATCACTTTGATGCTGGAATTTTTGCTGTATGTTGTAGGACGAGCAGTAGAAAAAAGTTTTCCGTCCGCAGAACCATCGTTCAGTTCATCGTGTGTTTTGTGTGCGGTTCCATGGACAAAAGGTGTGCCGTGCCTCTGCTGAGCTGGTGCAAAACCACCGATGTGATATCGTCGTCAGTCCGCCTTGCGGGGAATTGTCATGTCACCAGAGCTCAAAGCAATAGGATGATCAGCATTCGCCAACAATAGCCGTACGGATATGGTGATGCCGATGGCGATGATTGTGATGATGGTTACGGATTAGGTACGTGACCAATTGGCTGATTGTTTTGAATGCCAGTAGCAATGGCAAGGAAAGCAAGGTGACGTTCGTGTGAAATTCTGTAAATAAATTTGAAAATTGTGTTATTTGTCGGCTTTGGGAGAGCGGAAAAGGAGCAAGCATATAAACGTGAATAAAAGTATTATGTGATTTTTTGCGCCGAATTGCAACTTAACATTGAGTTAAAAGATCCAAGAGTTGATATAACGTTACAGTTAGAATAGCTGTTGAAGGCACAGTGATTTTCACGCTCGCTCCTGTGGGAGCAGGTGAAACTGAGTTCGTTTAGAAAGTATTATTCGAACGGATAATCACGTCAGAGATTTGGGATTATGATATTTGGCGAGCGATTGTGTGGTTCACCTTGTTTCGTATTATGCTCGAAAATGTTTCTCATTTTGGTTGCTGCACAAGCCACGCTTTCCCATAAATAAAGAATTCAATGCTTTCGAAGCGCCCGCTGTTAGGCAACAGGGAATAACGGTTCGTTTGGCGTATGAATCAACGCAACGCTTGCTGGGATTTTCAATAAAAGAACTTCGTTCATTTGCCGAATGTTAAATTGATGCTTTGTCGGTAGTCGCAATTTAGGCGACTACATGTGTGGAAGTTTTCTTTTCTCATGTACTCTTTTTGGTGTGCCTTAAGTAGTAGTACGAGAATTTCTGATTGTGCTACAATTCGTCATAATTAATTGCACTGCAATTTGCTCTTTCACACGTCTCTCGGGAAATTTAATAACTTACCCGCTTTTAAAACGGCTGCAGCGGATGCTGCGGTCCGTCCACCGCTGGTAACTTTGGCCACCGCGACCACACTTCGTCCTGTCGTTGTCTGTGTGTGGTACTGTTGGGGCATGTAGGGAACGCCGGCGGCTCCAACAACGCCGACCACTCCACCGCCACCACCACCACCAGACGGTCCACCCATCATTCCGGCCGAAATGCTACTCTCGAAGGCGTAGAGTGCCCGGAAACCAGTTCCGTCGAGCCGATCGTTCGATACCATCGTAACGCGAAAGAATCTGCCATCCGACCGGACGATGAGATCACGCCGTAAGCCACAGTACAGCGCAAACTTCCGGTCCCGGGTGACGAAGTTGGAAAACTCCACGTAGTCGCTTGCGGTGTTCTCGTCACAGCTATTTTCGGATAGTGGAGAGACAGTGAAACATAAGAGGGGTAGGTTGATACAAGGTTGAGTTTGCACGGTTGTTTTTGCGTGGGCAGGTAAATGCGGAAACTATGAATGACGAGCTGTCGGTTGAAAATGTTCAAAGCTGTTGTATGTCGATTGTTTAAAATAAATGGAAATTCTTGAGCGGAATAAGAATCTTTTCGTTTGCTTTTTATTTTGATTTGCTCATCCCATAAACGCTTAATCGGGGAATCAGCCCTGATGGGGTCGTTGTCTTGCTGAAATATTTACCCTTGTGTGTATATTTAATTTGATGTTTCGACTGAAGCAACCTAAATAAATTGTTATTAAGGTGAAGGTCTTCAGAGACCATCTATGATAACACAAACACCTTCACAACACGTACAATAATGGTATTGGTAATGGTAACGGTAATGATTACTGACAACTAAATTTATTTAAATAAATGAATAAGACTATCTTCTAATTTTTTATTTCTTTCTTATCTTTTCAGGTATTCTGCGCTCAAATAAACAATGGTTTAAACCCAACTGGCATTATTAACCAACATTAACCAAGGATTACAACTGGACACCTTAATAATCATCAGGGCGTGGAACCAAAAGGAATGTTATAATTTGACTGAACTGGTTTTTGGGCATTTCCAGCTGATTGCAGAACTTTTAGGATCAACTACCGTCCTTATGTTATGTCAACTTTTCGAAGGAAAGAAGAGTTGCTAGTGGCAGGTTTCGTTTCTTTTACAACCAATTATGAATTATGTTAGAGCCTACAGGATCGTAGCAACTGTCTCTGCAATTGTCCTGTACTCTAACAGCTAGTTGCGAAGTCTGTTTTACGACAAAAGATCGGGTAAACGTTAATTTATTCAACCGCGGCATATCCATGGTCGTTGCGTTGATTATGTGTCAATAAACGAGTGCTGTGAATTCGCCTTGCATCAATGGGAGGGTAGCAACAAAATTCAACAAAGTCATAATCAGAAACTGGGCAATGATTGATTAATGCCATTTGTATTGTTTTTTCCAGCAAGTGTTGTAAAAATCTTTTTCTTCCAGCGGTTATTCCAGTCTGCCACATCTTCAGCAAAGCCACGGTTTGAAAATAACAAAATACGTTCAGCGAGTACTTTCGCAAACTACTAATCGATATCTGTTTTTTTAGGCAAGACAAAACCATCCATCGCTTAAACACAAAGAGCAGCAGCAGCAGCAGCAGCGGTCAAGCACAAGCTTTCCGCTTTTACTTATACTTACGAAGCGATTCCCTCGATGTCGAAGTAGGTGAACCGTATCAGGACGTAATCGTGCGGATCGCCGTAGAAGAAGTAATTGCACCGGATGTTCCTAATGTGCGGAAAAACGCATAGAAATAAAACGTAAAAAGAAATGTTATTAGTTTCACCGGTAACGCTAGCCAATTCGGTCGATGATTGCGCTAATAAACGGTGATGGTGGTTGGAAAATATGACGTCCTACATTCCAGCGGAGCTGGAAACTAACCTCGGATAAGCACCGGGAAAGTTGGGCGACTGAATCCAGCCCTGGTTGGTAGCGTTCTTGAAGTAGTGAAAGCTACACTTTGCCTGGTCCGGTTGATACCCGGTGGGAATCCCGAAATCTGTCGAAAAACATTCATTTTCAGCTAAATATGAACACATTCTTTAACAATGTCATCTTTATACTGGTGACAAAAAAGAAATCCGCCGTGAATCCCTTGTTTTCGGTGTTATTAAAGCTGCTGCGGAACTCCAGCAATAGCCGCGGTCCGTTCGACAGAACCGGCTTCGGCAGAGTGTCCCCGCAGAGGGTTTCGACCACCTCGTCTCGGTCGCCCCGATTGGAGAGCACCTGTAAATGGAAAGTAAACCGTAATATGTATCACCATAGGCAGTCAGATAAGTGCAATTTTCCCGAGAAAATTGCCGCACTTTGCTCTTTGATGTCACTGTGCGGCCGTGCCGCAATAACACTTAAGAATTTGATTCACAGTGCCGATGGCGCTCGGGAATATTGCGTATTAAAGTTTACTACAAACGACTTTTCCCTTTCCACATTGGTTTACTGGTGGATGCCGACCGGAAGCCAACGCTCTGCTGGGAAAGATACATTTCATGGGTTGCTATTATTGTTATTATGAAGAAAGACGTTGTTTGATCATCGTAGCAAGCTACACACTGCAATGCAGCTTTGGATGTTATGCTAGATTACCTGCATTCTAGAATCACTGCTATGGTTACTGAGATTTGCTTTATTGATTTATTCTTATTTAAAATCTGCATGTTGGAGAGAAGCCTTGCTAGGATATCGTAATATAAGATGATGAGATAAGAGCACACCACTTTGATTCGGGTTAAGATGTTTGCATCGAACCTGAGCAAGAACACAGCAGTAAGATTACTTCCGCGTGAAATCCTCCATCGATAAATACCGCGTACAATCGAGTGCAACCGGAGAAATGGATCACGCTGCAGAGCACGTACATGCCATTAACGGTTAGTGGCCTGATACAGATCTGTTGAATGAAATGTGCGGAAAAGCTGATCTGAATTTTTCAACTCGGATGCTGCGAAGTATTTGCCTCAGAAGTATGTGACTTGGGAAGCGAGTTATTCGTTTGTCTGTGCCGGTGGTTGTTCTGCGGTTTGAAATCAGAATATCAAAAGTATGTTACTGGAGAAGGAATGCATTCAATGGCGTACCTAGACATTGGAAGAAGGTGGGATAGCAAGATTTGCAGCAACTGACTAAACTACTTATTCCAGAATTGTTTTATTTCAATGTTCATTTAATTTTTATCAATTTTGTTGGTTAGCTACAATTTTTTCTGAGAACAGTCACAGATTTCTCATTTAATGAGCATAACAAGAAAAGTATTTCTCTTTGTTTATTAATCTCTATCTGCTGAATATGGTTTTCTCTGCCATAGTAATAAACTTTAAAATATTAGCTGTTCCACCCTAAGTACGCCATTTACTTTGTGATACTATGCGGTAGGATTTGCTTTAAAGAGAGAGAAAAACAATGAACGAGTTTTATGGAACCCATACTTTCCATATTGACAAGACAGTAAGGGGTGAATTATAGCATAGAAAAGATGGTTCGCTCGATAAGCGAAAAAATCTAGCGCCAGCCTATCGGGCAAAGCGTTGGATAAATGTTTGCACTGCCTTATGTTGTTTATCGTTCAGCAGGGGAAAGTTCAGATCTCACGTCCCGAGCGATTTGATCTCTGCGAGTGGCGAATTTCAACGAGCGATGAGCAAAGTTCGACTCGAGTTGGCGAATCGTGAACGTGCAATCTGGCTCAGAGCCACGATTATATTTCAGTGCAAATTGAAATCTTTTTTTCGATTGTTTTTCTTCCAAAACTGGTGTGCTCCGAATGAAAATTTAAGGCTCAGGTCGTCTATTGTTCAATTGGACATGTCGATAGGGAATCGATCCATACTCTGTTTCAATCAGCTAATTACTTACCATCAGAATATCCGTTTCACCACATTCGTTTGGCTCCAACTTTGTCGGCAGACGGAATTCGGAAAACACAATCTAGAAGCGAAAGAAAACTAGTTTAAAAGATCCCTTTGTTTTTTTCTGTTCTCCCCTCCGGGTGTGTACCTGAATGCGCTCTAATCCCTGTCCGATAAATTCATACTGATAGCAAATGGCCGATGGAAATAAACCCGAATGCTTCGAGTGGGAAGGCGCTACGCTTCCGTTCTTCATCCGGCTGGAGTTGAACACTAGCCGGGAGCAGTGAGAGGAACCTGAAACGACGAAAAACCGGGATCAAGTTTTCCACTTGTGGAATGATAAATGTTTGTTCGGTCAACAGGGCGGCAGGCAGGAAGCTTACGTTGTTACTTTTTGCCTTCACTACCGAGTGCTTGCTTGGAGAAATAACTTTTTACACAAAGATTAGATTAATTTAATTAAAGTAAACCGGCAAGGGACAAAAGCTCCGAGTGGCTAACAATAACACATTCAAGTTTGGCGAATCTCAACTGATTGTTATCAGCAGAATTCTTGATACTTTCGGTCATCTTGAGAAACCGGGTGAGCGTAGGACGGCCGACAATAGGCTAATTAAAATGGAGCGAAGTTTTCGACGAAAATTGCAACGCACTTCGTCTTTCCCCTGTACCCGAGAAGCTCAGCATTCAGCTGTGTTTGAATCCGCTCATGACGATAAATGAAATTGGATGAGATTGCGATGATACGGGAATTTACAGCTTTGGCTTAGTAATGTGCGAGCGAATAAAACATTTGATGTTCTATATTTAACGTTACTTTGAAATTTGATCTGCGATCAACCACATTGTTTTCTCTGTCAACCTGTCGACATGTCATCTGACATCATTGTTAAAAATATGCATGCCGTAATTTCACTACCAAACAAAGGAAACCGAACAAGCGAATTTCTCTGTTTACCTTAAATAGCCATAGGAAAATTGGGAAAACATATAACCCAGTCATTGCCGGCCGTCGTTGAGGCGAACGTGACGCATGATCCTGCGAGCAAAACAATGACCATCGATTACTCAACCGTTAAATATATAAGTTAATAATATCGTCGAACTTGCAGATGGGTAAAACACTACACGACATGGGACGACATCAGAGCTGTCCTCGACGCGGCCAGCATCGCGCTAGTGCTCTGGCACTGGCACGGTATTATCATCAGCAACTCTGTTGCTGTTCCCGTTAGCCGACCGAACGAAAAAGTTTTTTCGCCTTCGTAATGGGATGCTGAGTTGATGATAATAATAACCAGTGCGCAGCATTCGCGTAAAAATAGCTACCCTTTCGATAAAGGCCGATTTATACCGGCACGTACTGAACACAAAGACAAGTGACGATGACCGATTTAACATTACTTTTCTGTACTGTTGCTATTAGCTTATTTTAAGCAAAAGTCACTTGCTTTCGTGCACTTTTCATATTTATATTCCATACTCCTTTTGAGTTAAATGTTTCGAATGAAACTGTCACGAGATGACGAATATGTTAAAAGTGTTTGCTCGAATACTAGTTTTCAAATCTGCTCAAGAACAGGCGTTGAAACTCCATACTGTCAGAATGGAAATATCAGACAAGTTGACGGTTTGTTTACAAATCGCCGCAAAAAGAGCAGTGGTCTAAAGTTGCTTCCCTATATAAGATATACAAAACAAAATTGACCAATTCTCATAAAATTTCCTCCACACCGGACTCCGGTCTCGTGCTGGTGTGAATAGCACTTTAAAGCGAAAACAATTTTATCGGTCCGTGACGGGAGCTTTTCCGAGCTATCGTATTGTTTTATGACCGACCGCGTTTGAACGGACGGGACGGGACTTGCGTGTTTGTGTGGCGACTAATTTGAACATTAAATTAGTGTAAACAAATTCTGCCTATTTTTGTTTGAAAGTAACTCGAAATAGTTGATAAAATTTGCCCGCAAACGAGTTCTCCCGATTTAATTCGTTCAACGGAAATAGATGTTCTCGGTGTGGGTGAGAGCCTGTGTCCTGCTCGCGATCATGCTCCAAGTGGGCAAACGGGATGTGAACTTGATTTACGTCAAGGCAGTGTCACCATAAGCAGATGAACCGGTATAAAAAAGTATTATCCGTATAGCCTTCACACTTACGCGTTCGTTGCCATTGAATAAGATATTCATCAGTTTGAATGATCGCTAATATGAATGGGATTTTGTGATGTCCTCGTGCGAGTTGACCCAATGGCTGCCAGAATGTAGTGGAAGGTTTAGAAAATTGCGTTGTTTTCTGTGTCGGCTGAAAACAGTGCGAATGGAACTACGTCCGCACGAGGCAGTCTGAGCTGGGTTGTTGTTTCCGACCTTGTCTGGGCACACAACCGTTTTGGCGTCGGTTGACTGACCACTTCAAGATTGACAAGATTTTTTGAAATGACAGACTTATACTTGAAAAAAAAATCTAGAAGCATTGAATGATGGGTGGTTTGGCCGATGAAAGCTGACCGTTTCTTTTAGGGGTTAGGAATTCTGACCATCAATTGTGGCCTCGTGAGCGGTTTTCCAACACGCAATTCTACAATCCAGTTGTAGTTATTTAAATAGGACTAGACATTTTCTGTTTCTGACTTAATTCGAAACAAATTGCAAGTTTAGTTTTCGGATGACTACCGTATTCAATACTCTCTAAAGTGTTCTTATTACGGTCACATTTGTACTATTTAGCAATTGATTGCTTGTATTATTATTCATATTCATATCACAACAACTCAGGACCTGCTATCACCATTAGAAGGCTTAATTGCTTCGCCGCAACATAATGGGAGGCCAGTTTGAATTGGCTCCCATAAGTCTTCATCGTTTTTGTCGACCCTTCGACAGTGTCTATACGTTTTTATTTCTATAAGTGGACTGGCGCCTTTCCGGTTCTATTCTGAGAGAATGTTTCAATCATAGTATTGTGTTTTTTCTGCTTTTTGAATGATTTTTCCAGAACCTTTTTTGGTGCGCATTAGCTTTGAGCGGGAAAACTTGGTTTTAGGTTTATGGAACCTTTGGAAGAGTTTCCTTTTACTATAACAATACCCTGATTTTGACCCCGAATTACTCGCAGAAGGCATTCATTTTATTCAAAAACTCCCCAAAGAATCAGTATACTTTCAAGCAGGCTGGAAAGTTTTATAAATCATGTTTAAATGCACAAAAGTTGAACAAAATTTATAGACTGGGGATGAAAAGCTGATAAAATCGGGGGCTGATAAAATCGGAACATTACTGTATTTATATACCCAACATTTGAATTAGTCGAAGGCCGCGAATATTTTCTGCGAGATACGGCAATTTATAATTCGGTAATTCGTGTTTCGTCATACGTATTCCGACAGGGAAGGAGACACTCATGCATCTGCTGAATGTAGGCAAAAGGAATAGCCTTGCCAGCCGTGAGCGTCTGACTCCAGGTTAGGGGCGGCTCGCGACGGCGATTCCACTGCACGGTGAATCGCCGTTTCCGTACCAGGTATGCGGCTGTATCCCAGGTTAGGGGCGGCATACAACAGCGACTGATCCAAGGCGGACGGCTGACTTATGAAACGCTGTGTCTCGCCAGCTATACCCAAGACAGCAGCCCTGTCCGCGAGACTAGGCATTGCAGCCCTAGTAAGGCAGTATGCTTAAACAACTTTCGCTAGGAGAAATTCAGGAAAGGAACTACAACCGGATAATCGGCATGGTCCCAGGCAATAGAAAAAGGACAACGATTATTGGAAACTTGGTACTTGGAATGTTGGACTCTACTTGAACCGCCACGCGCGGGTATCCTGGCAAGAGAGCTGCAGAAGATGAAGGTGGGGGTTGCAGCCATCCAGGAAGTGCGGTGGTCGAAAACGGGAGAACGTGAATTCCGCGCAGTAGATCCTATTGCGGGCACGACATTCAAGTATCACATCTACTACAGTGGCGGCGCTAAAGCAGAGCACGGTGTCGGATTCGTATTACACGGAAAACAAATAAAGCGTGCCATTAGGTAGAGGCCCATAAATGACCGTCTATGCGTGTTGAGAATTGAGGGCAAATTCTTTAACTACAGTCTGATAAATGTGTACGCACCGACGAACGACAAACCCGATGACGTAAAAGAGGCGTTCTATGATCTTCCCGACAGGACCTATGGAAAGTGCCCAAGACGTGACATAAAGATAGTCATCGGGGATACAAAAGGCACAGGTCCGACGTAAAGAGTTCTTTCGTCCTGTTATTGATAGAGAAAGCCTCCATCCTACCACAAACAACAATGGCCTAAGGCTAATCAACTTCGCTGCAGCCAGAGGAATGGTTATCTGTAGTACCCATTTTTCACGATGGAACATTCGGAAGCACACCTGGAAACACCCTAATGGAGAGGCCTGCTCTCAGATCGACCATGTTCTGGTTGATGGCTGGCACTTTTCTGATATCGCAGACGTGCGATCCTTCCGGGGACCAAACGTCGACTCGGACCACTATCTCGTAGAAAGCAAGATACGACTGAACATTCGGCGGTTATCAGCGGAAGGAGTTGCTGCAGAGTACTCTCGGAAGACTGATGAGCGGATCGGTGAACATCTCGAAGAGAACTTGAACGAACAGTGGAGACAAAACCACGACGCGATCAGTACTACAGCGTGGGAAATGTTGAGTACTACTGCTGCAACCACTTCCAGTAAGTGGTTTGAGTGCCAGCGAGTGACTAATGAGAAGATTCGAGCCGGAAGTTACATATTGGCTGCAACTGTGACACGCCAGATCAGAGAGAGATACCTAGATGCTAGAGCTGCCGTAAAGAGACTTCACCGTCGTAAGAAACGTCAGCACTGGGATCGCGTTCTTGCGGAGGCGAAAAATTGCTTCGAGAGGCACGATACGAGAAGTTTCTTTAATACGATCAACGGAATCAGGAACCGGACCGTGCCAACTTCTCTTATGTGCAACGACAAGGAGGGGAACCTGATTAGCGAAAGATCGGAGGTGCTAGGCGTTTGAAACAACATTTCGATGCATTGTTGAATGGTGAACAAGATGGAGCGGTCAACAGAAACTGGACAACGATTGAGGATGATGGACAAGCTATGTATCCACCAACTATGGACGAGGTTAGGAAAGTAGCGAGAGACCTGAAAAACGGCAAAGCAGGAAAGGACGGCATCTCCGCCTAACTTTTGAAAGTTGGGAGCGAACGGCTGTATTGTGCAATCAATCAGGTTATTCTAAAGTTATGGACTGAGGAGGAATTACCTTCGGACTGGTTGGAAGGTCTCATATTCCTTATATACCAAAAGGGCCATCGACTCGAATGCAGCAATTATCGAGGAACTACTCTCCTGCATCCTGTTTCTCAGGCTGAGGCCATTGCAGGAAACCTTTGGTATCGAAAACCAGTGCGGTTTTCGAGAGGGACGCTCCGCGATGGACCAGCAAATGTTCACCTTGCGACAGATCCTCGATAAATTCCGGGAATTCAACTTGCAGACTCACCATTTGTTTATAGATTTCAAAGCGGCGATTCAGCTAAACGAAATGAGCTGTGATAGATTATGCTTGAACATGGTTTTCCAACAAAACAGATTAGGCTGGTACGTGCTACCCTTGATGGTTCAAAATCATGTGTCAGGTTAGCGGGTGAGACATCGAGTTCGTTTGTGACGTTAGATGGTTTGAAGCAAGGTGACGGACTATAGAATTTGCTGTTCAACATTGCATTGGAAGGTGTTATTCGAAGGGCAGGCGTTCAGCTGTGGAAGAAGATGCGTGTACGCATCTTAAGTAGCAAGCTTCGAGGATAGGGCTTATCATAAATTCTACCAAAACAAAGTATATGGTGGCTGGTTGAGAGCGTGGTAGCCCTTCGGGTGTTGGAACTGCAGTGGTGATAGCTAAAAAAGCAAAGCCATGGGTTTATACCGTCTTTAGACATTACCCTTCGCAGCCGGCTGTTAGAGTACAGGAAAATTACGGGGCCAGTGCAACGATCCTATTGACTCTAACTAGCAAGCACCGCCTAGCCGAGATTCGAACATACGACGACTAGCTTGTTAGACCAGCATCGTACCTCGATGCTAACTGGGCGGGTGGTGATGGCTGGAGAGATTTTTGAAGTGGTCGACGTATTTGTTTACCTTGGTACTTTAGTGACATGTGACAACGATGTGAGCCGTGAACTAAAAAGGCGAATAGCGGCTGCCAACAGGGCCTTCTACGGATTACGTATCCAGCTGAGGTCCCGTAGCCTACAACTCCGTACAAAACTCGCGGTCTATAAGACACTAATTCTCCCGGTGGTGCTCTACGGCCACGAAGCGTGGACGTTGAAAGGGAGCGACCGACGAGCTCTTGGCGTTTCTGAGCGTAATATCCTGCGATCAATTCTTGGCGGAACAAAGATGCGGATATTGTGAAGCGATTAAAATACGGCAGACTACAATGGGCTGGCCACGTAGCAAGGATGCCGGATGAGAGACCAGCAAAAACAATATTTAGTAGAGAACCCAACAGAGGCCGACGACTTCGAGGTAGACCCCGTACACGTTGGATGAGCGCTGTTGACGAGAATGCTAAAACAGCGGGTGTTAGGGACGACTGGAGAACGGCAGTCCAAGACCGAGTAAACTGGAGAACGGCAGTCCAAGACCGAGTAATGTGGAGACGGCTCCTGAATTCGGCATGGAGTCGATAAGCGGATTGTCGTCGAAAAATTAAATATTTATGCCTAACGTCCGTATGTCTATCATCCGTAATTCTAATGAGGTACACCCTTCTTTCACAGTGATATGGCGATCTTTCAGTATGTTCTTTGGTAAAGTTATTGCCATTGGTGTAGCTAGAGGGGGTACCAGGCCCCCTCCAGAAATTTCCCCATTGTAATTTAATAACTGGAAAAAAATTCAGTGTGTGTTCCCACTGGGTAGATGTTTTCTTTTTTGCTAGGTATCTCAAACGCGCTGTTGTCGACGTCGTCAGTAGCTATCGGTAGTCTGCTAGTCACCCCGGCTTAAGCTGTTTTAAGCACTCGTCTCCATTCAACTCGGTCTTGGGCCACTCGTTGCCAATTTCCTAGTCGTCTCAGAAGTCGCAAGTCGCTTTCGACCTGGTCGAGCCATCTTTACACGTTAAGCCTTTTGTTCCTGGTGCTGGTGCAGTTATTGAAGAGAACTGTTTTCGTCGCACTGACGTCCGGTATCCTTACGACGTGTCCGGCCCACCGTAACCTACTGACTTTCGCTAGATGACGATGGGAATCTCTCCAAACAGGTTCTGTAGCTCGTGATTCATACGTCTCTGCCACAGTCCGCAGTACCTTCCGTGCGAACACGGCAAGAGCGCGTATGTCCTCCATGAGCTGTGTCACGGCTTCAAGTTCTTCGTATGGTGGCGTATGTTTCTTGATCGTAGCGTTATGCAAAGGGCAAAGTAGGCCTGATTTCCCGCTTAAATGTGCCGCTGGAACTCTTTACTACTGTTGTCCGTAGTCACCAGCTACGATTTTGATTTTCAAACCGACAAACGATGTTAAATAGCATGCAAGAAGGATTCGAAAGTATCTCCGAGTTACACACGAAATACATCACTCGATCTAATGTAGCTCTGAGCAGTTGCGTCAATTTATCCGGAAAACCCGAAAAGCTGTGTTCGTGCATTATATGCCATAGCAGGCGTCGATCTAGTGCATCATATGCTGCTTTGAAAACAATAAAGATGTGATGTGCACGTTGTACTCTCGATATTTCTGCAAGTTCTGTCGGATAGTGAACATCTGGTCCGTAATTACGTGGGCTTTCATGTAGCCCACTTGGTCTTTCCCTATACAGCTCTGTGCTATCGGTGACAATCGGCGTAACAGGATCATAATGAATTTTTTTGGAGGGCATTCTCTAGGCCCCCTCCAGGGAAATCAGCTAGCTACGCCAATGGTTATTGCTTATCATTTTTAATTTTATTCATTACTAGCTGACCCGACAAACTTCGTGTTGCCACAAATTAAACTGTGTTGTACATAAATCGTGAATCTCGGATGACCTTTGTCACAATCTCGAGTTTTGCAAGTTTCTGGGGAGTTCATGGGTGTTTTAATATACAAATTTTCCTCACAGTAAAGTTGAAAACAACTCCCTCCATTGCTTAGCCTGATAAAATAAAGCGGAGAGCATTTAAATATTCGACATCATTACAAACCATTTTGCGGAACACCAATTCTCTGGTCAACCGAGAATGTAGAGTTGTGCAGAATACCATTTCGCGAAAAACCTTACGCGGGATGTACCATTTCACGGAAGATCTTTTCGTAGAAAGTACCATTTCGCAGGGGTGACCCAACTGAAGGAAAGTAATAGAGGTCAGTAGATCTAGGAAAATAAATAAACCTAGATAGAGGTGATCTCTACGGGGGGCTGCCCCCCGCAGTGGCCGGTGCTTCTGACGGCAGGTCACCGGCAACACTCGCGGCCTGTGGCCGTCTCACGCTAGATTATCTAATGTTACTATTGATAGTTTTTGGTTTTTGATTACTTCTCGAGTTATGAGGAAATTTGTATTTCATTTGTATAGAATTCGGGGGGGGGGCACTCCTAAAGTGGGGAAGGGTCCTAATTCACCATAGAAAAAAACACCCACATGTAAAATTTTGTTCCATTTGCTTGATTAGTTCTCGAGTTATGAGGAAATTTGTGTTTCATTTGTATGGGAGCCCCCCCTCTAAGTGTGGGGAGGGGTCTCTAACCATCATAAGAACCTTTGCTGGCACCAAAAACCCCTTACATGCAAATTTTCACTCCGATCGGTTCAGTAGTTTTCGATTCTATAAGGAACATAGAGCAGACGTAAATCCATTTTCATATGCATAGATTTGTATGGGAGCCCCCCCCCCCTCCCTTTTAGTGGGGAGAGGGGTCTTTTTCCATCGAGAGAACCGTGTTTATGTCGTCAATAGATCTATTATGTCACTTGTTATTTCTTTCATTCGTGTTTCGACCATGTGTTATTCGGCCATTAATTTAATCCGATTTCAAACTGAGTCGATTGGACCTGTGCAAATCAATGTCGAATTGCCTATTGTCCATATGTCCATATTATCCCGTATGATTAATGGGGTACACCCACCTTTCACAGTGATATGGCGATCTGTTAGTATGTTCTTTGGTAGTTATTGCAAATCATATCTATATTACTGAATTGTACCAACTGTTTTGCCTTTCTACTATATAAATATATAGTATAAAGGTATAGAAATCACTCGGAAAACCGGAAATGGAAAGAAGGTCCTGCGGGCCGAATGTCATATACCATTCGACTCAGTTTCGAAAACTGAGCATTTTCTGTGTGTGTGTATGTATGTGTGTGTGTGTGTGTGTGTGTGTGTGTGTGTGTGTGTATGTGTGTGTGTGTGTATGTGACGCTTTTAATCTCACTCACTTTTCTCGGAGATGGCTGGACCGATTTTAATGTTCTTAGTGTCAAATGAAAGGTCTAGATGTCCCATTGGTCGCTATTGAATTTCATAGTGATCGGACTTTTAGTTCAAAAGTTATGTATAAAAATACGAAAAATATGGGACTTCATTATCTCATAGGTCCCTTAACCGATTTGAACAAAATTGATTGCATATGAAAGAGGAGCCTTGCAAACCCTTAACTTCCAATTTTCATGACGATTGGACTTGTAGTTTGAAAGTTACATAAAGAAATGTGAAAAAATAGTATTTAAAACATATTTATGTAACATATAAGCATTAATTTAATGAAAAACATCACACATTTTATGACTATTTGAAAATTACTGCTGAGATCTATCAAACGAAACCGAGTTATTTAAAATCGGACAGTTCATTCAAAAGTTATTCAAACTTTAACACTTAAGCACCGTATATTGAACCGTTAAAACGTGTGAAATCAAATCATATCAATCAAATGTTGGTTGTATTCAATGTGTGTGATGTATGTATGCGTGTATGTATGCATGTATGTATGTATGTATGTATGTATGTATGTATGTATGTATGTATGTATGTATGTATGTATGTATGTATGTATGTATGTATGTATGTATGTATGTATGTATGTATGTATGTATGTATGTACATCCATGGGCGTAGCCAGAAAAGTTCCTTGGGGGGGGTTTTACCAAAACAAATCTGACATAGTCTAACCGTAAGCAGCTTATTCAGGAAATGGAGTATTATTTTCAGTTAAAAACTATTTTGGTTGAAATTGAGTGTTCTTCATCAGACAAATGCCGCTTAGTTGGTTTCGAGGTACGATGCTGGTCTAACAAACCAGTCGTTGCATGTTCGAATCTCGGCCAGGCGGTGCTGCTAGATAGAGCCAGTAGGATTTTTGTACTAGCCCGGTAACTGTCCTGTACTGTAGTAGCCGACTGCGAAGTCTGTCGATGAAGAGGGATCAAGTCTTAGAAAGGACGTTTAATCCCACGACTTTGCTTTGCTCATAACAAAAAATCAAATTGAAATAACAGAGTTAAAGTTATGGCTTCCCAGCCGGCATTGAGGTATGTTGTATGTTCGAATCTCGGCTGGAAGAGGCTGTTAAAATCCATAGAACTGAGTCTCTTCAAGACGCAGCGAGAGTGCTGAAGAACAACTTATGCTGTATGATTCTCAACATCGCTCGTAAGGTGATCCGACGATCAGATTTCGAAAAGAGAGGTTTGATCCTCAGTAAATGTAGCAAACTTCTTGGCTAAGCAGATGACTTTGCCAGCTGGCTAAGCAGGTGACAGAAACTTTGCCACGACGAAGGCCATCTGGTCGGTGTTAAATCAGACCGGACCAAGTCGCAAAATTTAAAATAATAAGTTAATGACAGCAAACGATTAAGAATTTCGTAAGCTACATTTTACTCTAATAAGATCAAACAAACGTTGCAAACAGCCAGAGATATGAAATGGTTTCGAACGATCGACAGCTTTATACTACACAGCAGCAGCAAACTTTGACTTCGTTTTTCACGAAATCAGATTTTTGTCACTTGGTTCGGTCTGACTTAGCACCGACCATCTGTGCTAGACTGAAGGCGGAGCCTAGCAGGATTGGACTTTAAATCAACGCGTCGAAGACCAAATACATGAATGATAATAGCTCAAATGGTCGCTGTTAAGTCAGACCGAGCCAAGTGACAAAAATCTTATTTCGAGAAAAATGCGTTCAAAGTTTGCTGCTCTGTATGGTTTGTAGCTATCAATTGTTCGAAATCATCTCATAACACTGACTGTTTGCAACATTTATGTAGTGTTATTAAAGTAAAATGTAGCTTAGAAAATTCTTGAACGTTTGCTGTCATTAACTCATTCTTTTAAATTTTGCGATTTAGTCTGGTCTGATTTAACGCGGACCAAATGAGACGAACGTGCTTTTTTCGCGAACAATAATCGTTGACGGCGACGAACCAGAAGTCGTAGATGAGCTCGTGTATGTGGGATCGCTGGTAGCCGCGGATAACAACACAAATAAGGAGATCCAGCGGCATATTCAAGCTAGACAACGGGCCTACTTTGAGCTTCGCCAAACGCTGCGCAAAGCTATCTTAGGAACCTGACAATGTACAAACCCCCTATTAGACCGATAGACCATGCTCACGGAGGACTTACGCGCCTTTACGGACGACATTCGACGAAGTACAACCTGAGAGCGAAGGTGCATGAATCAAGGGCAACATTCACTGCTCAGGAATATTACCAACGTACATTTGGCGAAAGTCAGTAAACTACAGTGAACCAGTCACGTCGTAAGGAAAACGGTTCTATACAATAATCCCACCGACACTGGCACAGAGCGACTCAACGTGCGAGATGGCTCGTCCAGGTCTAAAGCGACATTTTTTATTTTTTAAGTAAAAAACTGAGACTTTAGAGATACCTGGAAAATGGGCGACGAGTAACCCAAGATCGCATTAAATGGGGCTTAAAACAGCACAAACCACCCCGGCTCTAAGTTCACGACGCCGACGGGGATCGTACAATCAGCCCCGTACATTTTCCTTAAACTGCTTTAAACAACAGCTGGCTGTGAAATTTCAAGCTTGAAAGTGTATAACAAATTTTCTCCTGTGGGGGGGGTTTGAACCCCCAAAACCCCCCCCGTCGCTACGCCCATGATGTATGTATGTATGTATGTATGTATGTATGTGTGTATGTATGTGTGTAAGTGATTTCTATTTGCAATTTTTAAATTTGCATTGAAATTCAAGAAAAGTGAGAAACAGGTCAATTGTCTGAAGTTTTTGAAGTCTCTTAGTGGAATACGAACTCTGAAATTAAAGAAAAGAAAAAACTTTTACCGACTAAATTCCACTATTTGATATTTATTCGCGACAGATACGTATACGCTTTGAAATAAGACAGTGATGAAGCCTGCACGTCGTAGGCGAACTACGTATCTGTTGCAAATAAATATTTAGTAGCGAGATTCAATTGAAAAGTTTTTTCTTTTCTTTGCTTTCAGATTTCAATTGTCATTTTCTTCACTTGATGTTACTCACAATTGTACAAGAAAAGCAAAAAGCGAAGAAAAGCAGTTAATTTAAGCATGTAAGTCTAGTGGTGTATAGGATTAAAAATACTAGTGAGTTGATTTTTCCAAACAAAATTATACAAATTTCAAACAAATTTTGCGCATCAATAGAAGCTCTTTTCTATCAATAGATACTAGAGCTTAGGCATGTTATATGAAAAATAGGAAGTAAACGTTGCACGGTAATAATTTTATAAGATTTGTTTTCGTTAGTGACATTTTAAAGGATTTTTAGATGTCTTATGTCATGTATCATGTTTTAATAAATAAATAAAAAATGACAAGCACTTGAAATCATATCGATCATATTTCCCATTCTCAAGCATGTTTATGGCGCAGCTTTTGCACTATTTTTTTATCTCATCTTGTTTCCCTGTCCCTCTTATGGGATACATTGTAAAAACGATGCGACCAAGCTAATGACTATCTTTTCATGAAAGTACATTCAAAAGAAGCTTAAGTTTTGATTTTCATGCAAAAATAATTATTTGAAAGAGCGCCAGCTAAGAAAAATTTCAATTTCTCTTTTCATATCTAATGCTCTATTCAGTTATTTTTTCTAATTCAGATACCTATATTGCAAAATTGAAGCCAAGCAAACTAATAGTAAAATTTTGAGATGAATCATTTTGTTGTAGATATCCTTTTTCTTCAAAAGCGAAGTATAATGATAATTTTTCTGAACTTTTGTTTTTCAAAGATGCTAGCTTTTGAACGCATGGTATTAATACCAAAATATCAAAAAATCTGCTAAGAACACATATTGTCAATTCGAAACATGTTTCGTATGTGGCTCTGAAGCCCGAAAGTTAAGGTCGTCTGTAGACCCGTTAGAGGGTTAATTTCTAATTTTCTATATATATTCATTCAAGTCTGCAAAAATTATATTTTTTATATAAATCACGTAAAAATTATAAAACTAAATAAGGTGTTCATCAAGTAACATAAATGACGCTTGCAACTATTTACGCACCCAAGGAAAGAAAATATAATTATTCTACGTATTGGACGTTGTGAATTTTTCAAATAAGGCAAAAAAGGATTTTGAGGAATACAGAACGGATATTTAAAAATAGAGTCAAGTTAATTATAGATGCTCCTGAGAAACTAAATAATGATTATTGTGGCAGTAGAAAGGCTAGGTCACGCCGCTAGGTGGATTAATTCGGGTTTTTACTTTGGACTAACTTTGGACTGAATATTTTTTCAGAGTTGTGTTTTTCGGATTTGCAGTCAAATTGCTGTCAAAACGAACGTTTTTCTTCAACTTTCGACGTTTCGATTCATATTAAGTCTTTTTCAAGGATTCCACAAAAATGTACATTTACAAAATTCTTAACTGGTAAATATAATAGTCTGTTTGCGACAAAAACGAGAAGAGTAAAAACTTGAAACTGATTTATGAATCTTTTCGAGCACATTAGTGGAACTCCCGACATGTTTTAGCATTTAGAATTAAATAGAAGGTACTTGCCTTTAGAACGTAAGAAAAAACTATCAAATTTTTCTCGAATTAGTTCACGTAGATCCACAAACTTTACTTTCTAGGAAAATAGCAAAGATCTTTAATGTTTTATGGCCAAGCTAGTCCCGTGGACTCGCTGTTTTTGTTGTCTCACTGGTGATTACTTTCCCTTACTTCAAAACACAGGACAGAAGCAACCGAAATAAAGATACCGGACTCCGGCCCAGCGAGGTGGCTTCCCCATTTCTTCCATTGACATCCTCTGTGTAGATCTCTGACGTATGTACACGCAAATAATGGTCGAACATCGAACTCCACTAACGCCTACGCCACTTCTCAGAACAACAAATCTATCTGTCAGCGGTGGGCACAGCTAAAAGAACACATGCTTTCCGTTCAAGTGTACATAATTCGCCAACTTAGATTGCCCTTGAATCACCTCCCCTTTTGCTATAGTTCTCCTCTCCTTGGTCCCCTCCGTCGCCGCCGGTCGGTTAAGCTATTTCCCTACTTCGTACATAATCAACACCGGGACTAGAAAGAACGTACATTCCTTCGCGATCGACGCTCTGCCGCTCTGCTTGTGGGGACTTTGTGATGTTGTATGCTCTCTAAGTGTACCTGGCGGAACGTGATCTTCACCTCTTTGCACTACTGTTTTCGCTTGGTTCGCTTTGGGTTTCGGCTTGGCTTGTCTTTTGGCGGTGATGCTGGTTGGGTGAGTATTTTTAAAATCGATTCCCGATCCAAAGCCATACATTCTCTCCGATAGACAGACGGCTCATTATGTGTGTACTGTGTGATGATGCACACACAGTCATCTCGACAGCACTGTGGCTGCACTGTTCGTTGGACGATCGCGCATCGGCTGGGTGGGGTCCGTTCACGCATCCCAAACGGCAAATGTGGTCGAGATTTTCCGACCGATTGGGAGACGGGGAGGGGGAACGAAGTAGGACCGGCCAGGATAGAAAAGCGCGGTCCGTACTCATACAGCGGCCCAAGCAGTATCGAAGCTAGCAAACCACAGCCGGCTAGGACAGGGGTTTTTAGTGCCTCACCAGTATCATTCTAATCAGTCTTGAGATATCTTGCAAAAAGAACAGTTGAGTTTCGCTGAGGACCCGGTACGTAGTGAAAATGGTTTAAGCTTTGAGCCGCCAGGCCGTTCGGAATCGGTGGAAATGAGCAGAAAAAAAAAATACAGTGAGGATGCTTTTCGTTTGGTTACGCCTGGCCTGACCGCGGTGAAGAAACACGGTCTATGCTTGCTTTGATGTTGATCGCCCCACCCACGCCTGGAAATGATCCGGTTAGTGATGAAAATGGTGTTGGTGGAAGCGTGGGTGGTGCTTCGGCGAAAGCTTCCCTCTTCTCTGGTGCATAGTGCAGGTTCGGAAAATGGACTTTCCGCCTTCTCTCCGTAGGATACCATTTAAATATTTGATTGCGAAGTTAATTCCGTTTTACAAATTGGAATTTGATTTCGTAATTTGATGAAACTGCAAATTAAATGGTGAAACATTTGTGGAAATTGATTTATTTCCGGATTTATCGAGTGGTGAGAATTAATTTTTATTTTTAATCCATATGCGGAACTGGTGGCCACCGGAGGTGGTCAAACTCAATTAAAAACGCAGAATAAAATGGAGAACGGGTGAAAGTTTTACATGCGGTGAAGAGTGACAACTGACCGATTTTTCGATCCGTTGCCCGGAGTGTATTTGTGCAATGGATTCGAATTAATCGGGAGAATTTTTTTCCCCTGTGACCTGTGCTGTGATAGACAGACCGCAGGGTCTGGTTTTGCGCTTCGGATTGATTAATATTCGGAAAGCCATCCAGACGTTCGCGCGGAGAGCCCGGATATTGCCAGCGCTATGCTGCGGTTGTTGAGGGCTAAAAATAGAGCGCACCCATCAAGAACAAGCGCTTTTCGAAGCGAGCGGCGAGGCAGCACTTTGGTGGTTTTTCATTTTGCTCCGCTTTTTGTGTATTTTATTAGACGTACGCATTTTGCAGTGGTTTTCGACTTCGAGGTGAAGAACCATGATCTATTTAAACCCGTCGGATGCTGCGCTCGCTGACTGGTCTTGATGGGGAGGGATAAAGTGTATGAAAGAAAAAAGCGAGAAAATATGCGCGTTTTGCGGTCTCTCGCTTCTCGCTGCTAGCGGACGGACTCATTAGGATATTTGTACCAACTTGCTCTAGGTGATACTGCGATGTTTGCACTTTTTCTGCCTTTTTATCTCCCGAAATCTGTTCGTTTGATATTTTTAAAATTTTGTTCAAACTGTCACTGTTCTTGCGTGTATGTGTGTCTGTGGCACATGGGATGACGTAAAAATACTTCCCTCGGCGCTAAACTCCGTCGTTAGCAGACGTGGTATAAAGCCTAGCGGCGGTCAGACAACTGAGAGCGAGCGGTGGGAAGTGATGGAGGCGCTGCGTTAATTAGCATTTTCATGCTGTCTTTGGCGGAGCGTAAATGTTATGTTAGTCTGCTGCGGTAATTATTCGCATGTGGACATTTGAAGAAAGCTTTTTATTAGCCCAGTTATGGTCATGTTAATGCAGTTAAGTGTGCTTCACGCATGCATGTTCATTAAAATTTAAACAGTTTTTCGAAGCTAGAGTTATTTACAGCCCGGACTAAAAACTGTTAGCCGCCACCTCGACCTAATTGTTTCAACATGATAATGTGTATTTTTATTTATTACAATGTTGTTTTGAGCTTTTTACTACAGAATGCAAAGAGATACCATCCCTCGATTATTTATTGCAATAAACATGCTATTTGCGAAGTTCCAAATCGAAACCAATGGTTCGAGAATATAATTTAACATTCCCTTTTGGGAGAGTATAGATTTCGGTCCTCTCGGCAATGATGATTCCTCAGTCATGCTGCCAGTTCTCCCGCATGTTTATTATCGATGGTGATTGTTATAAGCAGTAAGTTCGCAACATATTCTGAGAATAGAGGGTGTTCCACATCAAATTGAATTGCGGAAAGAATGCTGTGGAAAATTACCTAGTTGATCGATTCTTTTCAAACGTTCAGACAATAAAATATAACCCATTAGTAACCTTTTGGCATATTTATTTCATTCAACTTCAATACCATAACGGTATGCTCGCACCTTACGGTTAACTCTACTCATAAGTTTCTGTACAACAGCTGGCTGCAGCTTCTTCTGTACGGAAATCCATTCTTCCTTCATATCTTCCTCAGATTTGACCTGCTTAGGGTACTTCATAATTGCTCAGTATTTTTCGATGGGTCTTAGTTCAGGTGCGCTGGGGGGCTCATGTTCTTAGGTACGAAAATGACTCCGTTGGCTTCGTACCACTACAGGACATCCTTTGAATAGTGGCACGAAGCTTGATTCAGCCAGAACATCGTAGGGCCCTCGTGTTGCTTCAACAGAGGAAACAGACGCTTCTGTGGACACTCCTGAAAATAGATCTGCCCGTTTACAGTCCCGGTAGTTACGAATGGTGCACTCCGTTTGCCACATGCGCATGCTTAATCATGTATTGCTTAGTAAACTTTGAAAGTTTCTGCTTCTCTTCCTTACTTCCGCCGAAACTTCAAATTTGTGTTGGGCGGTGGAGAACAGTAGCCCTGTATGCTGCCGGAAGTTCGCCTTGACGTAAGTCTCATCATCCATGATGAGACAAACATGCTTCATCCGCATATAGTTGTACATTTGTCGGACCCTTTCTCACCGTATTTTGCCTTTTATCACAATTTGGCGTCTTCTGCACTTTGTACGTATGCAGTCCCTCCCGGTCCTTGGATCTCTGAACGAAAGACTTGGACAGATTCAACTTTTTGGCCACATTCCTGACCGAAGCATTTCTCCTTCCGTTCGATGCTCCCAGTTTCGTTAACACGACTCACCGTTGGCAGCACGATTCCGAGTTGTTTTCCGATATCCCGATGAGAGAGTGCAGGATTTTCTAGGTGCTTGCGCAAAATCAATTTGCGACGTTGCTTTTCGGGTGACGCCATTTTTTCCAATTTTTGAAAAAATGCCAAGCGATAAAAACAGAGTGTTAAAAATACAATCTAAACTACTTTTACTCAAATTTTCAAGAAAAGATACCGAATGGGTAATTTTTTACAGCGTTTTTTCCGTGATGCAATTTGATGTGGAACACCCTTTAAGGGGGCATAGTACTTTTTACACCATATTTTTTGCCAAATTTCAAATATTTTTTTCTCGATAACGCGAAAAGCGAATCGATTCTGGTTTATTGCTTGCTAAATATTGCACTTTATACTAATATTTGCAGTTTTGTTTGTATATATGAACCTCTTCCCCTCTCCCCTACGGCTCCTTGAACATGATCATTCGAAAAAAACATGATTTGCGGTACCATGGATTGGCGCTGGGGGGCTTATCCGAATTGAAAAATTCCAAAACGACATGAAAGGATATTAAATTATCTCGTGTTTGACCCATCCTTTTTTTTAAATTCGAACGCATAACAAAATGGCGGACATTCAAACATAAAAGTAAGGTTTTTTGCCGAAAAAATTGACTTTAAACATTTCTAAAAAATACAAAAATTGTAATATCGAAAAAAAGATGGGTCAAACACTAGATAATTTTGTTAGCTTTGAAACAAAAAAAGAATCATGAGAATTGCTTCAGCCGTTCTTGAGATATTTATGGTACCGACTTTCAAAACCTGGTTTCGAGAAAAACGACGTTGAAGTTTTTATTCGCTGTGTAATCGCTCTAGACATGCGCGGTACAAATAGCTGTAACTTTGTCAATTTTTGGAATTCATCGAAATGACTTAAAACACATATGATCAAAATGTTAATCTTTCGAAATAATCAATAAAAAAAATTTCGATTTTTTTAAATTCAAAAAGTACTATGCCCCCTTAATGGACATATAACAGTAGGAAAGTAGAATACAGTAATGTTCCGATTTTGTCAGTTCCAGATTTTGTCTACCCCCGATTTTATCAGCTTTTTATCCCGATTTTGTAAGTCTATAAATTTTGTTAAACTTTTGTGCTTTTAAACATAATTTATAAAAAATTTCAGCCTGCTTGAAACTATTTTGATTCTCTGGGGAGAGTTTTGAATAAAATTATGCCTTCTTGCGAGTAATTCGAGGTCAAAATTAGGGTATTTTTCTAGTAAAAGTTCTATATTTCCTAAATAAGCAAAGCTAGAGGTATACTATTTTCAGCAATGTTGTGTATTTTTACTATTTATGCAACTTTGTAAAACATTAAAAAGTCATACAACAACTACAAAAATAGCTAAATTAGAAAAACTGATTTTAACGATTTTTCATTTATGAGAAATAGGATTTTTCTATCTTTGCTGAAGAAATAGAAGCTTACTATCTTCAGCAAAATTTCTTGTAATAATATGCTGTAAAACTGCAGAACACATCAATGTGTTATAATGAAACTAAAGAAAAATAAATTGTTTATTGCATTTTTGGGGGGATTAATAAAAATTTGAATTCCGCTGGACGATAGAACTTTTAATTTTAAGAAACTCTTCCAAAGGTTCGATAAACCTAAAACCAAGTTTTCCCGCCCAAAGCTAATGCGCACCAAAAAAGGTTCTGGACCAGTGTACTGTGCCCGGTTCATTTAGTTTTCGGTTGGCCAATTGAGGGTTAAAATTTAATTTTTAGTAGAAGTCTTCGATATTGCAAGGTTTTAAGTCATGAATTTTGAAAAACAAATTTCGAAATTTTTTTTCATGATTGTATCAGTTTCCCCATTTTGTCAGCCCAAAATTCGTAGCACATTTGGCACCATAACCCATTTGATGCTTTGCGGCTTCTGTCGTCGGCTGTTCTTCGATTCCCGATCATGTCCGCTTTTCTTTCAGAGAAAAAAGTGATGTCGCTGCTATTTTCCGATAGGTGTCGGCATTATACTATTTTTATCATGAGCTTTCATAACATTCGCATAATGCACGAAGCATTTTTTAGAATACAATGATTCGTACGAACACTCGTTTATATGTACGAAACATTCAGGACTGATTTTATTTTTGCCTTGGCGATCATTCGTCCTGTGATCACGTTGGGTTTTCGGCAGATGTTTTCACGTCTGTCGCGTGCCATCTTCGATAACTTTCCAACGATTGTATCAATTCTGACGAAATTTTATTTACCATTGAGCAGAACCGGCACTAGCCAATTTGTCGCTCCACGCAAATTCTCAAAATGGCGCTTCGAGAACAAACCAAAAACAGCCGGCGTTGCTGTGTGCAGACATTTTACTACCTACACACTCGCAAACGCACAGTCTCGTAGCGTCTTTCTGCATAACCACTCACGAGGCAAACAATTCGTGAGCAGCCAGCTACCCGTGAGGGCTAGCGGTACACTGGGATACAGTTTTTTCATTACTTTTTGTTTTCTGTAGCCGAAACGTCAGGCAGTATAAAAAAGCCGTCATCGATATAAAACTGACTGTAAAGCCTAAAATCCATAATATAACTAAGCATAGTATTAGGTATCAACGTCTTCAGAGCTTAACCCTTCTTTATCAACAGACGTGGCAGCCGGTTGTTAGAGTACAGGTCGTTTACGGGGCTAGTGCAATGATTCTACTACCTCTTGTAGCACCACCCAGCCGAGATTTGAACATACGACGACGGGATTGCTATACCAGCATCGTACCTCCAAGTTAACTGGGCGACATATCTATTTCTATGTTAATGTGATGTTCCCATCTTGTGCAGACCTCGGAAAGGTGGCCATTTTGTTCTATTATCTTCAAAAATCACAATAGAAGCTAATTGAACGGTAGATAAACTTGATTGTTGTCCGTGAAATGAACTCAAATAGCTTCCAAATTTTGTCAAAACGTCAGAAGAATCAAATCCTATCCACTCCATAATGTGCGAAAGGCAAGAATCCATTTTGCCCAATTCACCCCTCAAAGGTTAGGGAATAAACAATAACCGAATGGTGCCCTTGACGCCACTTCCAAAGTTTTAGGTAATGTTAGGACCGACTTCTTTTAATTCAAAGGTTAGGGAATAAACAATAACCGAATGGTGCCCTTGACGCCACTTCCAAAGTTTTAGGTAATGTTGGGACCGACTTCTTTTAATAGTTTTTTCCATTGTTTTATCAATGCCAGTTTGTTATCCAAAACCTTAGGTGTTTTACGAAGTGATGTACGGTTGGCTCATTTTGCTGCATCCACAAGATGGCCTGCCAAACCAAGATTTTTCTAGCGAATTTGTCCACCTTCTTCTTCCTTGCCCTCATCCGGAACGGCTAACCGTGATATGGCCACGTAAAACTCCTGTCTTGGCAACTCGCTTTGCGGCTCCGTCAACTAATCTCAGTTCAGATTCCTGGCACGGGTATTGGCCACCGTGTTTTGTTTGTCATTCCGGTTCGGTGCCTTCCGAAGCCTTGGACAAACCAGATGAGAACATCCATCCAACATCGTCGCAGCGCGAATCGAAAGTTTCCATCGACGCTTGAACAGACTGAACAACTTCACCCTGGCCTTCACCAGGTCAGCTGTATTCGATTTTCTGCCACTAGCTGACCGCAATTGGGAGGTCTGGGTTTCCTTGAATTTCTACATTACCAGGAAAAACGTCAAATGATGCATTTCCAGCTGTTCCTCGATTAATCTGTGTAACGCACTCTAATTTTACACGACGGCATACATGGTTCTACCATGGCGCACATGAGTTTAACGCTGCAAGCGACCCGATACCGAATGAGTTTTGAAAGTTAGATCGAAGCTAACTGGGCGGCTGTGGAATTCTAACAAGTGCTACCTAACAAAACTTAGTACGCACAACTTCGCAAAACAAACGTCAGCCAAAGCAAATCTCTACTTCCATTCGGAACGCCACCCGAATGGCCAATATATTGTGCTAAAATATATGTTTATGTTTTCATTTAAAAATTCACCTTGAAGGTTCAATTTGGCAATGGATCGCCAATGTGTAATCTAGTAATTCGCCATCTGCACGACTAAATCACCGACCTTATTTACGCGGCTAGTTGTCAACCAACTCCAATGCCTTCCCTCTGCCTCAGTTCATGCTGCCGACAACTGCTTAAATAACGTGTAATCAACACTCATTACATATTCCAGGCAAATACCCTAATATGGTATAAATACCACTTACCATTACCAGGATACCATAACTACGTCTTACTTGAAGGCAGGACATCACTCCAAAAATCTAATAGGGTGGTTCTCACGAAGAGTTGATAAATCTGAGCCTGCCATAAATCCATTATTATGTACTAGGGGTAAAGCAAAGCAAAGCCTAGGTGCTACATTCCGTTATCGAAACTTGACCTTCTGTGTTTATACGACAGTCGACGACAGTGTTTATGCGAAGTCAGCCAGCTGTTAGAGTGCAGGATAATTGCAGGGGCAATTGCTACGATCCTATTTACTCTAACAGCCTCCCCCAGTCGGGGTTCGAACATGCGACAACTGACTTATTAGGCTAGCGTCATACCTCGAAGCCAACTGGGAGGCAACGTACTGGGGGTAGCCCGCGTCTAATTGAGTGCGAATCCGAGGTTCCCATCCTAATTTCTATAATTCTATCTGTTTTGATGTGATAATCTAGGTACATTAAAACAGAGGTAACTCTAGCCTATGCAACGCTATGTAACTTCATAAGATGCAGCTACGTTACTGACGCTTGTCTTGGATGCAATCATGGGATTTGTTTAAGTCGTCGCCTACATTTATATACTAACACAGCCAGACGGACGAGACGCTCGCGTTAATTCCATCGTCCATGCAAAAAAATCGCTCATTTCACCAAAAAGCATGTTTTGCAACATGGCCATTCCACGGCGCTCGAGTGTTGCTTCGAGTTTGCTGTACAAAACCGTACAAATGTAAAAACCCTACAAATATATGTTACTTCACAACATGCTCAAGAGAGGGTGCCAACGTGCAAGCGAAATGTGCAGGCAGCATCGTCCTAAAGGATTTTCTACTATGTGTCATGTTAGTTCGTCAGTGATACTAATTTGCCACTGTCAATTGCGGCGCTGGGGCTCTAACCACGAAAGTTTTTACGATGTTTACAACGCAAGCTCTGCGCCCCTTCTCTTTCGGGCCCAAAACAAATCCTGTCCCGGATGACAGCGTATTCATGAGGTGCTCGCAGCAGGCAGCTGTAGTTTAGGCGGCACATGTATTAGTTGCAGCTTTATACAAAGCGTATAACGAGCGAGCTACGGTTCTTACCACAACAATATGGCGTCCTGTCAGGAACCTGGTTTTCGTTACAGACGTTGAATATGGTGCTTATATTTATGGTGATAGGATGATGTTGATTCTTTCAATAGTCGATCTCATACAAAAGGTGTTAAAAGAGCAATAAATTAAATATATACAACAATTAGCACACATAAAAATTATTGCAACCTTCATGAAAATAATTCATACAAAAGTCAACCCCACAAATAATTAACAGCATCACTGCACTGCACTCCGCAATTTTGAACTTTCTTTTTTATTTATGAAGCAGAGAGATGAAATTTTTTACCTGTCCAATAAATCACAGCCGCTAGCCCTTTTACGGGCTGTGGCACTCTGCACTGTACTTAATTTACGCTCGTTAAAATAATTTCACTTGCAGTTTTTCCTGTCCGCGCGCCCGAACCTTCTTTCGAACCCATTTCGGCACATTTTAAGTTTTTCCCGTGTGCCGCGTGGTGTCGCAGAATATTTTCGGTTTCGCGGTACAGTGCAGCCTAGCAACCCCCCACCAGAGTCAGCTCATAAAATACAGCTTCCTAGTACCGCGGCTTAACCTTCTATTCATCACAGTTGGTGGCGACTCACTAACGATGTGCGACTGTTGGCAATCGGGCACTCAAAAAAGCATAAACAGTCTGGAATGTTGGTCGGTTTCCGTAGCGAACTCTGCATCCGAATGGAATGTCATTTGTTTATTTTTTAGATCCCCATCACATCAAAATATGACTTTTAACCCTGCCAGATGCCGGCTCGGTTAGATGGCACTGCAGTAAACCACAGGGGCTGGTCTTCTTAACTGACGTGAAATCCACATCCGATTGGTTGCCGTATTCTTGCCAAAAATTGTTCACATTGCACAACCACTTACGGTTCTTCCGACCGCGCTGCCCGCAACGCATCGCGATGTGAACTATTTTTAAAATTATGCGAAAATGTGTTGGGCGCCCAGCAGTGCTTGCCGCTTGTCCTGCTCCCTCTGCGGGAATCTTTTCTTTCCTAGAGAGATGCAAAGTACGTTTATTTTATGCAACGCGCGCGTGTCTTTTACTCTCCCATTCCTCGGCCGTCGTCATGCGACTTTGGGTGGATTCTACCAGTCTTGCTCGATTGCATAACAACCACAACACAGTTGCTTACCACTTTTGCAATGTTTTTAATAACTTTTCGGTCGCTCTATAGTAATTAACTTTGAAGTTTGTGTCGTCTCCGTCTGTAGTGATAGAAGCACCGCTGAATGGGTCCTCTGGTCATCACAATTTAAACGAAAAGCATCCCACTGAGTTGAAAAAATCTATTTGATAACAGAAATAATTAAGTTTGTTTTAACCACAGCCACGAACCGCTAAATCCAAACGAAAATGTTCAAGCCACACCTAGAAATGATCGGTAGCTACGAGCCAATCAGCAAGAAGGCTCGTTTCTTCAACACCTACCTAAAATCCCTGAAGGGTAAGTCCGATCTCCATTCAAATTACAACCTCATTTCAACTTGAGGTCTGACCTTTCGTCATTCTCAGGATCCCAGGATATCGTCGCCAAGGAGAAGCGCAACTACAGCTCCACGATCGAGACCTCCAGCATCTACTCCGATTCGAAGTACGCTGTCGAACGCATCCGCGCCCCCGGCTACCACTACAACCCGGTCAGCAAGGATACCTACGGTGTCACCCCGAGGAAGATCAACGCACGCGACTTTGCCGTAAGTGTAAGTGTCGTATCACTAACACCAGCACGCACACACACCCGCCCTCACAGACATCACTCCTTATAACCCCGGCAAAGGTTGAACTCTCAAGGTCGCTGATGACAGCGTTAATTTTTTTGTGGGTGTTCAGCTTTGTCGAAAACGTAGATAGCTCCTAGGAGTAGATATTTTTACACGCTTTTAGATGATTGACGCCCTTCATTTCGTTCATTTCGTGATCATAAAACCGTACCGTGTGCTTCACTCGCGTCCGTTACGAATGCCATTTTTTATCTATCATTCACAGCGCTAAGACGGATGCGAATTCGTTGGTACGTGCGTGGCTTGAACACCGACCCGTTAGCGGCTCCGGATCCGAACCATTGATCTATGCGACATCAGACTATTTCGAAAGTTTTCGAACTTACCAATGACTTTATTTGGCGACCTCCCTCAACAAAGAAAACAACCACAACATCAACAATTGATAATGTCAACGACAAAAGCAGAACAAAACTGCACAACCAAATTGTAGGACTTTCAGACGCGGTTTTATCTCTCTTTTACTATTTTTCTACGTGCATAATGTACATATATTACATTCGACTAATATTACTATTATCATTATCGTGAAGCGATTTTCGAAGAAAACGTTTGACATGTTCAATCCATCAATCGATCAACTGTTCTGAACAAGAAGAAATCGAAAACAATAAAACACTTACTCACACGACAACAACAACATCGGCTAGAGACTCCACCAAAGTGATAAAAACATGTATCAAAAAAAAAGAACAACGACAACAACTGGAACAATTGAGAAAATCATGACAGCAAACGTGGTAGCTCCTCTCCAAGAACAACAACAAAATTTTTATGGCGACAACAACACCTGAAGAATTTATGATATAGAAGACAACGTAACAACTTACCAGGAAGACGCGCAGTAGTGAATTATGTAATAAAATCACATTAACTAATCAATCTAAGTTAAGGTAGCTCTCAGAGAAATTGTAAACAGAGTTTAATTAGCAACAAAAAAAAGAAACACACACATACAAAAGCAGAAGTGGAAGATATATAAGAACCTCTATTTTTCTTTTCATTTATTTTACGTGTACTATTAGTGTTTTATTTGTAATCAAGGCTGTAACTGTAACAACAACAAAAAGAAACGAGTTTAATAAAAAGACCCAAAAACGGCAAAAAAAACACACCGTTCGACTTCTCCTTGCGATGACTCCTTGATGGTTGGTGAAGATGCCCTGCTTGACCCCCCCCCCCCCCATACGTTCTATAATCGCATAGCAAAGACTAACAGGCATAGGCATACCTCTAGTTTACGATTTTTGTTTGTATTTATTACAAAAGTGCTTAGGAAGCTTGTTACGTCACAAGCACTAGTGTGCCCAGATATGAACAAAAGGTGGGGAACTCGAAAAAGGTTTTGGCCTGGAAAAACAGAGCAATCCTAGGCTGACGACTCTATTATTGGTTATTACAAAATGTCAACCAATTAGTTTCAAAACTCCGGGCTTTTGGGTTTAATTAGATTTAAAACCAAAGTTGAAATTAGACTTGCGATTGTACTAAAACTTAAAGTTGAAATTGGACTTGACATCTACCATTAAATTAGACTTGAAATTGGCTTGAAGCTTCACTTCATATTGAACTGGAAATTGAACTTAAAATTGAATTTCAAATTGGACTTAAACGTATAGTTAATTAGACTGGAGTAGGAAAAAAAGTAAAAAAAGGAAGGAACAAACATCTAAACATAGAAGCGGACAAAACAGAAATTGAAAAAAAAATCGTCCTATTCTTTCACGTTTCATCTTATTGCACTCACATTCATTCCGTTTTCCTCTTTGTCTCTTTTTTCTTTTTCTTGTACCGCGGTTCCCATTTCATTGTTACGTTTTTCCTCGTTTCTTCTTGCCTGTCCCATTTTTACCTATTTTCAGACCTGTTTTACCCTGTTTTCCGTCTTTTCTCTTCTTTTTTCCCCTTTTTTCGTCCTGTTCTAGCTTTTTGTCTTCTTTCCTCCTTGTTTTCCATCTTCGTCTGTTCCGTTTTCCTTTTTTGAGTTTAATTTTTCTGTCTTCTGTCACGTTTATTCTTTGTTTCTTTCCTTTCCATTCATGTTTTCCGTTTTTATCTTTTGTTTTATTGTCATTTTCCATTCCGTTGTAGCTTTTCCTCTAGTTCGATTTTCCTATTTTTCTTTACTTTTTTCTGTCCCACTTTCTCGCAGCTTTTTTTATGGCAGCTTTCTCCTTTTCTATTTTTTATTCGTCATTTCGCTTTTAATTTCTCTTATGTTTCATATTTCCTTGCCCGATTTCCCCTTTTTTATCGCGAATTTTCCTTTTTACTGCCACTTATTTCATCTATCTCTTTTCCTAGCGTTTTGTTTGCATTGCGATTTCCTCTGCTCCGCTTTTCGTCTCTATTTTTTCATTTTTTCTGGTTTCCAGTCCCGTTTTTCCTCTTTTCTGTCATTTGTCATATCTCGTTTTTTTAATTTTTTGTCTCGCTTCGACTATTCCGTTCTTCGTGTTATTATATTCTACCTTTCCATTTCTGTCTCGTTCTGTTGTTCTTTTCCGTCTTATCCCTTTTGTTTTCCGATTTCTTTCTCTCCATTTTTTCTTCTGTTCCGTTTTTCTGTTTCTCTGTTCTCGTTGCTTCTTTGCTTTTCCATTTTATTGCATCATTTTCTCTCTTTTTCTTTGCCGTTTCCTTCTTTTCCGCTTTTTCCTTCTTTATATTCCGTTTTACATTCCATTCCTTCTCGTTTTTTTCCTTAATTTTTTTATGCCAGTTTCTTTATCGTTTGTTCAGTTTTTGTCACGTTTATCCTAGTACTCTTTCACTTTTTTCTCATTTGGTTTCATTTTTCCTGTTTTGCTTCCTTTTCTGGAGCGCAGCAGGAGACGAAATCCCCTAAATCCATTGATAATCGGTGAGTATGCTAAGAAAGCATGCTTAAAACTTACATAAGAAGAGAAACTAAGAAACTGTTCACTTCATGTTGTTTGCTTTAAGAGATATGCGAAGGAAAAACAGGTTATAAAAGGAAAAACAAGCGGAAAAGAAGAAAACGGTCTGAAATATCTTGGGAGCCATCTAAAACTAACACGTATTTGCGGATTTTGAACGCGGCGAACTTTTACTAGGTACAGTGATACGAAAGACGTAGACTGGTCTTACTTGAGCTTAAGCCTGACAATGGCCCGTACCAATCAAAGAATTGCGGGGTTGTCTAGAGAACTTGTCATCAGTAGGCGATAGCCCGAAAGGGTCACGTTGACAAGAAGAAGCTCAGTGGTCAAATGGCTTATTTTATTTTGCAAAACGTTTCCTTCTATACTAATTTTGACTCACGAAATAATCGTTACTATGAATCGATATTTTACTGATGCTAATATGTTGTTAAGGTTAAAAAGAGATAGACTACTGGGACTGTATATAAAATCATTCTATGCTTAGTGTATTCGATGGTTACGCCAATCCTCGCTGGTCGCGACGTGAATGCTGGTCGACACTGAATATCAAAAGTACAAGTCAGCACAGAGAAAGTGATGGCGGCACATTTACTCGGATTAACTTTTATACGGTTTGTGCAACACCAGCCTGCAAAATTGTCTAGCTGTTGCTGAAGCACGTGGGCGTCAATAACTGATTCGATAGAAGATTTTCAAATCGTCGGCGGGGAACTTTGTGTTTGAAATTCACATCATTGATGTATAGAAGGAATATCAACGGTCCTAGGTGGCTGCCTTTGGGGAATTCCAGATCGAGTAGAAAACTCAGCAGAATAATTATCACCAATTTTCACTACCAGTCGACGGCCAGTGAGATGCGAATGTAGCCAACTGATAACTCTGCCGTCGAATCCTAGCTTTTCCAGTTTGGATATGGCAATATCGTGGTTAGTGCTATCGAATGCTGCTGTTAGGTCAAAATAAACTGCATCATTTTGCTCAGAATGATTATAGCTATTTGCTATATAAGACGTAAACGATAAAAGATTGGTCACAGTAGAGCGCTACTGCTAAGTGAGTAATGTTAGGGTTCGTATGTATAGTACAACGGGTGAGAAAAGGAGGGAAAACGAGGTAAAAACGATGTGGTCGTTGGTCGAGTGTTGTTTTCAGAACGTAAAAAAATTAACGCAAGAAGAGAAAAATGGAATAGAAAAGGAGAAAAGCGGGAGCTGGAAAATTGAAAATTAAGAACAAAACAGAGAAGAAAAATTGAAAACTGAAGGTAAAAGGGACAAAACTAGTTCGTAGAAGAAAAAGAGGAAAAGCAGGACGTAATATAAGAACGGAACACACGAAGAGAAAAAACGGGATAGGAGTAAACAAGCGGTAAGAGACGGTTGATGACCGGGACCTTAAAAAGATAAACGATGAAACGGGACAGTAAAAAAACAAAGAACGAGACATGAAAAAACAAAAACGGGCTTGAAAACGTGGAAAAACGGAGGAAAAAAGACGAAAATTGAAACAGAGTAAAAGTATAAAAATAGGATGAAGAAAAAAATGTAGAAAAATGTAAAGAAGAGAGAAGCAACCGAGAAAGGGGAAACAGCAAGTAGAAAAAATGGAGAGAGAGAGAGAGAGAGAATAACAGCGCAAACGAGTTAACAAAAGAAATGCGGAACACAGAACAAAAGAAAGAAGTGAGAGAAAAATCTGAGGAAAACGAGAAAAAAAAAGATGTCAAACGGACTATAAGAGTAGAAAGATGATACAAAAGACGGGAAATAGGAACAGAAAAGAAGAAAAAATACAGAAAAATGGACTAAAGAAAAGGGTAAAACGGGAGAGAAAAAGATGAAAAACGGACGATACAAAAAGGAAATTTGGAATGGGAATGGGAATAAGGCAGCCAAAAACATTAAACGCGATTGAAAAGACGGAAAACCGGATATCAAAAAGAAAAAAATGGAATAGATGAAAACGAAAAACGAGAAGGAATGGAGTCAAAAGCAGTTATAAAAAGACGAGGACTGGACGTTTTCAGTTTCTAGTTCGTTGGAAAAAAGAAAAGAAAAGATAAAAGATCTACAAATGGGAAAGAAAATAACATGAAAAACGGTAGACCAACCTCGTGTTTTTTAGTCTTGGACCTTGAAATGCAGCCAGGCATATAAATTAATATTTTTTGAAACAGTGGTTCCTCAATTGATGAAGGGACGGTAGTGAAGAGTAATGAAAAATTGTTGAATGGAGGGGAAAGAGTGGAAAGGTGAGGTGGGGGATTATTGGTAGCTACGCTTAATAAGTTGTTGTGACTCCAACCTTTTGTCCAATGCTGGAAGGTGCACGGGTTGAACCACGCTGTAATCAGAGATTATAACCGGATTCGAACCCACCACACCCGCCAGGGCATGTGGTTCGCTGGTACTTGTACCTTTGAACCACGGAGGCGCTGGACAAAAGTAGACTGCGCAACCCCCCTTATTAAGCTAGCGACATGGGTTGGGTTATTAGACACAAATTGTGCCTCTTCCTCCGTCTACTGTAGAAACCACCGACCGAGAAGTTTAATCTAACTTTATTTTTACTGGCGGGACGACGACACTATGCAGGCCCTTGCGACTTACAAGGTACTGCGTGTGACGCTGTTCGTCTGTCAGCGTGTTAGCCGCGATTCTCAGCGTAGATTTTCGGGGAAAGGCTCCGTTCCTATGAAATAGACCAAACTTCGTGTTTTAGTCTTGACCTTGAAATGCGGTCAAACATATAATAATATTTTATTTGTTTGAAACCATATATATTAATATATGTTTGACCGCATTTCAATTTAGTTCCAATTTCAGGTTCAATTTTAAGTCAAATTTAAGTTCTTTAAAGTCCGATTTCAAGTTCAATTTCGACTCTTATTTCTAGTCCAGTTCAAGTCTTGTTTGGCAGGCAGTTTGATTTTAAATCCAATTGTTCCCGGAATTCCAGAATTTTCAACCAAATTGACCAGAATTTTCGTGACTAGTAATAATGGATTCGCCATTATGTGATTACTCCGTTTTCCCAGATCAAAATTTTTTTCTGAAAGCTCGGGTGTTCCACCTTTTGTTTATGTCTAGGCACGCTAATGCCTATCATCCATTATGCCTATCGTCTATTATGCCTGACACCCGTATGCTTAACGCCGCGCTCCCACATGTGGGGTGTCTTGGCCAGAATGCTTTTGAGATGAAGGTGGAGCTTGTAGTCATTCAAGAAATGTGTTAAAATGTCACATTTAATAAGCCCTAGTGTGTAAAGAGCAGAACGTACCGTCGGTTTTACTATGCTCTAAGGAAACAAATGCAGCGTTTCGTTAGGTGGAGGCGCACCGCTCACTGGGCCTCTGGAGATCCTAGTGTACCCGTCCGGGTGTGGCAGTCCGTTCGCGAACCTGACGTTGGCTCTGATCACTATTTCGTAACATATAAAGTACTAACTCAGGAAGCAATTAAGTTGGCCAATTCCCACTTTTAAACCACCGTGGCAAGACCACGGTTTCAGTTTTATCTCCTTCTCACAGCGTTTGGTAAGGGAAGCAGGAAACCATTTCCTCGAGCAATTTTTATTAAATGCTCCGCTGCACAAGTGCGTCATAAAACGAAATCGAATTTTCCCCTTGGTTGACAATAAAATATGAAATAAAATTCAATAATACAATTTCAACAGCTCTACTGGTAACATTGTTAGCTTACTGACCGATTGAATGATCGAGATCATCGCTAAAACGGCGAAACAAACGAGAATTACTTACTGACTTGGACATGGTTCTAAATTTTATCATTCACCCTAGCGTTTGCTTTCATGCTGTAGCGATGTTACACCGACCACACCATCCATTCATTGATACTATAGAGAGAGAGAAAGCTTAAAAAACGGTTACATTTTTACGGCACCATGGTCCTGGCTCGTTTCTCCGCTGCTGAATTACAACCATGTTCCGAGAAAATTACTTTTAGTGTCAAATTAGAGTTAAAGTGCTCTTTTGCTGTAGCAATCCTTTGAAGGTGGCTACTTAGTAAAGTGGGCGAGAAGCTTACCATGGTTAATAAAAGCTTTTACAGTGCAGCGAAGAAAGGAGATCCGCTCAAATAAATAAAGTTTAAATTATGGAAAAGCCAACCGCAATCTGTCTCTCTAAATTAACTAAGTTGTGATATTTTTCGCATGCATTAAGAAAGTTTTAACCAGATCAGTAGTCACTGAGATATTCGAGACACCGGCCGGTCAATTTTGCATCCTAACTTAAACAAAATTGTTGCCTCTGTACGGCTTATAAACTGTTACTATAAGAGTAGCTTTATTTTTTTGTTTTTGTTGGTCCAGTAGCAGGGGAGAAAAATAATTAAAAAGTGCTTGAGTTTGTCTTTTGCTGTGGCTTTTTTGTACCTACCACAACTTATTTCGTATCGTTTCTTTAGACACTAAAAGTTGTTAGCAAATAAATCATTCCTAGTATCCATCCAAGAAACATAATTAAGATCTAGCAGGCTGGAAAATCCTCAGAAAGCTACAGAATGATGACAATCGATACAACGACGGAATCCAATCAACCAGCCTGCTCGGATCACTGTCCAATCACAACGAAACGAAAGAAGGAAAGGCGGAAAGCTCCGTCCGTCCATTGACAGGTCCATTTGATTTCAATCACCCGGCGGTATTAGCAGGGGCTATGAAAGCCAAACTGTCGCCCAGTCGGTTATTTGTTTTTCCCGCCACTGCCTGCTGAAGTCCGCCCCCACGCTTTGTACCATTTCAATCATTCTCGCTGGTTGAAAAATCAATTCAATATAGAGGAAACCCTGGCAGGAATTGTTAGGAAACAAAAAAGTTTGGCCTTCTGCAACTGATGGAACAGTCGCACCGAAATAGCTGCTATGCTGTTCACAGAATTGTAATTATCATTATTTAACATATTTCATTATTTTGCTATTATTTTTCAAGTTCTAGTCATATTTTGAAAACATAGTATTTTTACAAGCGACTGTTCTATATGCATTTATATTCAATCTCATTGACAGGTTCCATTTTATTCGATATTGCTTATCGTTAAGGCAACGTTTTTAGTCAGTCAGACGACACATGTTCCATTCGTGCGAAATTAAATTTTAACGTCCTTTTTATAGGGATTTGATTGGAAAAGCAAACGATTTGTTAGGTCTTTCAATCTATTCGACGACACAAGAACTGAACGATATGTTTGTCTATACAAGCCATGCTTAATCAACTTGGCACCAAAAACAGTGAAAAGACATGCATTCGGTTGAGATGTTTTTCTTAGTTTTTCTTTGTTTTCTTTTGCTGTCTACTCCTCTCCTCTCGATACGATCCACTTCAAATGGCAAATTTTATTGTTCCATTCTTGAATGTGCGTAGATGTTATTTTTTCCCAGATGAACATTCATGAGTCTCAGTGGAAATGTTACATCAGACAGAAGTTGTTTATGTATTTCTTAGCCAGATAAATTTTCATTTCCCCGGAGCCTTGCGCATGAAACAACAAATGCGTATGCAAATGAACTGAACGAACGAGAGCCAACATGTGCAAAATAATATCGTTTGCAAAGCTTCATATGTTCAAAATAGTCACTTCCAAATGGTTTAATTTTGAGCAAAAGCGTGATTTGGATTTATGTGCCTCAACGACGACGATGACGATGGATTTTAGACTTGACTGACGATCTTTTTTTTAATGTTTGGAGGTGCTTCCAACATAGAAAATAGTAAAGTGAAGAAGCGTTTGGTGAGAAGAATGATAAACTGCATGAAACTGGGGAATTTTAATGAAAGCCCAAAAATATATTGGGTCGTTCAGTGGCAGGTGGAACTCCAACTCACACTCTCGGTTGATACCCAAGTGTTTTTGCAATTAAACTATCTGCGCATCCTTCTATTAGATAGTCTTATATCTAATTTTGTCCCTCCAGTCTTAACCGTTCCATACACGCACACATACGCTTCCCACGCGACGGTAATGATTGCCCTTTGCTTCTAGCACCGAGAAGATAGACGATTACCAACAGTATTTCACTTACGCACAGACACTGATGAAGCCTGCAAATCGTAGGCGAAATGCGTATCTGTCGGGAATAAATATTAATAGTAGAATTAAATTTGGAAAAAGTTTTCATCTCTTCTTTTTGACGTAGGACTACGTCTTACGGCAAGTTTTGAGATAGGGTGTCATTCCAAAAAATCGAAAAATGCGAGCGTCACGAAAAATGAAAGGTTTTGAGCGCTAATAGCTCAGCGGTTTTCCGATCGATTTTCAACTTTCTTACACCAATCGATCGGAAAATCTTCTAAGAATTGACCCAAATGAAGAAAAGTATGGATTCTTGATGTTGAACTATTGAAAAATTGAAAATAATGAACCTATGTTTTACCAGAATTCTCGCTTCGTGATTGGTTGGAAGATTCTTTACGATGATCTAAACCTATACCAATTTGATATCTGTGCTTGGGAAGTAAGCCAAAACAAGCGACGAAGTTTCCTTATTTCAACAAGACTTCTTAACACCGCGGACCGCGGTTAAACCTAGATCATTTTGATGTCCTTGCTTGGGAAGTACGCCAGAAAAAGTGACAAAGCCCTCTCGTGCCAACAGATTTCTTACGAACGCGATTAAACCTAGTACAATTTGATGTCTGTGTTAGGGAAGTGTGCCAGAAAAAATGACACAAGTTCGTTGTCCCAACAGATCGCAAATTCTTTACTGCGAGACGACTAAACCTCGGCGAATTTGATATGTGTGTTGGAAAAATGTGCTACAGCTGTAATGTTCGGTTATAATACGACTCTGTATGAATACGCATGCATGCGGTTTCATTAGAAGTGTAGTGAAAAGATGTGCTATTGATAAAATAGAATTGAATTGGTAAAATCCCTTCAACGTGGGGAACCATGGGTAATAAAAACAATGTTTAATTTCAGTAAGGTAGCAGGAAATCAATAGTTTGTGTTCTTGATTTTGTTAAATTGTATTCAAATGCACACAATCTTTTGAGAATTGAACGTATGCAATGTTACTACTTTGATAAATGTTATATACAACGCATGCAGCATGTATATATGTTGCATATAGCATGTATACATGAAGAATCGAATGATTACATGCATGAATACATGCTACTATCACTACAATGAGACTTACGTAGTTCTGCGTCACCTATATATGCGGTCGTGTCCTGTACACAACCCCTCTGATTTTTTCAGGCTTTGTATTCTACTAAGACGCTCCAAAAACTTCAGTGAATTATTGCTAGATTTAGATCGCGCCTTTTGAACCTTAATAACGCTTCTTTTCTTTAATTTCAGGTAGCAATGAACCGAATAACATCAACGGAAAGTAGTTTCTCTGATGCTACTGGGTTGTAAACAGTGAGTTTGCAAGATGTAAATAACCAGTGATTGATATCTTTACTTCGCCACTGGGACTTTTGGAATTGAATCTAGCACCATGGAGAACACAAGATTGTTTTGGAGTTCTGAACAGCTGCTTGGTTGCTTTCGGAGCAAAATTCCGACGAAAACAAAATCCAGCTTCAAAGTCCGGAAAATCTAAATTCATGAGATGTGGGTAACAAATAGGAAGTGAGAAGTTAGTAGTGAATAGCGAGTAGTAAATAGAAATAATTGAGAAACAAGAAGAACGTAATCATAAGTGTAATATGAGAAGTGAGAAATAAGAAAGTAAAAGTGAGAAATGTAAATTGATAAGTAAGAAGTACAGGTTAGTACAACTTGTCCACACATTCGACCACGTCTCCAATCCATCCAAGCCCTGAATCCATTTGGTCCTGTGTCTTTTCGGCCTCTCATTCGTTATGCCTATTTGCTCTATACTTGTTTACATAGCACATCCACATCTATTATGCCTGAAGTCTGTAGACCTTGTGTCTATGTATGCCCATCGTCTGCCTCATGTCCTATCCGCTTTTGCAATACTTTCATGTGCTACTTTCCAAGTATAAAATTCTAACCATTTGACAAATGGAGAGTCAGAGTAAAAAAAATGATTCTTCAGATTGGTGACTTCGAAATACCACTTCTGAATTACCAACCATGAACGGATTGCATCCACTAGAAATGGGATTGCATTCCTTTTTCTCAAACCCGATTAGGTGATAACATGGCATCAAACAGAGTGCTTGTCAATAAACCACATCCAGCTTGATGTCGAAGTTTATCGTACATAACCGACAACTGCGCCATTCTGTCTGTTTCTCTAGGCAAAATGACAAAACCAAGTGGAATGGCTTACAGTTTCCTAGAACAATCCATCAGAAAGAAAACGGCTTATTGTTGTTGTATCCTATCCATCAATAACCTCCGTCGCATGATTCTTCAATTTGATTGGTAAAATGATCCTCGTTTTTTTCCCTTTGGTACGTCCATCTATCAATCCACTATTTGGCATTATCATCATGAAGAAGCTAACATTTTAGTCCAGCCGAAAAACTTGATTAGAAAGTATAATTGTTGAAAAGTTCATTAGAATCTATAGATTGAATCATTTTATTCTCTACATCTAATCGAAGCTCTCGATACACTAAATTATCCAGTTTGTTTCCTTTCCTTAGAAGGTTAGAAGCAAATAAAAGTTAAGCCCCTTGAAGTTATGGATACAACAAGCCAATGCGTAAACAGGGAGGTAAAATATTCTCGAATGATTTATTCCTTTTAGCTATTGTGCACCACTGGAACATGTGTGTGCCTTGGAAACTTACACCGGCATAATATGTTACTGCGAGACATTCTCAAAACGGAAATCATCCGGCGCTGCAGACAATAATGCCGCTGGAGGAAAGCATCATGCTTCAGGTGATTGATTACCTAAAGCCAGCAACTGTACGATGAAAGGATGATTACGGCGATGATGGCATTGCCATAGTAGCCGAGTATAAGCTTATCCCATTATCTTGCTTCCTTTTTCTCTCTATCTAACGGAAGCTGATTGCATGTTCGCAGAAAAGGATGCAATTTCCGGCATGAGCCAGCCACGTTGGGTGGGATAGTGTGCTCCTTAAGTGCAATGCAACCACATCGACGACCGTGTCGGTAGATAATCAAATGAACTACAAAGTAGCTAACTGCAGAACCGATTTACAAATTCAATCCGTTCTTCGTAGTCGGATGACCTGATTGTCACGATTACCAACAGACAGAATTAAAAAAAACAGTTTTACAAAACGGAAATTAATAAAAGCTTCTCGAAGCATAGAGCTATAGTTTCGCTGCAGATTGAACCAAGATGCAGTTCCCGATGCTGTCGGTTGTCGCGCTTCGAAAGTAAACACTCTCGACCAGGAATGCCGGATGCAAAAGGGAAAGCTGCCGGTGACTGATTGGACGCTCTTTGCAGCATCCCCCACCGCACATATAGAATAGCTTTCAATCGGAACCGGAAACGAAGCGTGCCATGGAAAGAAGGAAAACCAAGACAAATCGTTTCCTGGCGTAATTTTCCGGTTTTCTGCTCATATTCTGCGAAGGGAAACGAGATTAAAATTTGTTTTTCTTCTGCTGACTGGTAGGTAGGTACGTGGAAATTACTTGCCTTTCCGCTGCCTGCTGCTGAGAAGAGTGATCGCTGATGCAATGCATCTGAAGTTTTATCGCACAACTAAAGTCGTAGCAGCAGTTCAGTTTATTTAGACGAATATTCGATCCTAGCTGGTCCTCGAAGGAAGAAAAGAAAACTTACAGCCTTCCAGAGTTCACCGTTGGATGACAGACAAAGTCAAGACGGATATTTACGGCAGTAAATCATTTGCGAAACGTCTCGGAAGTTGGTGCTTTTGTGCGTCGAAGAAAAATGCGACCATGAATTATGAATCAGGATTTTAGCTTAGTCAGCAAAATAGCGGTTGTTTGTTTATCGCAGACTGTTTTTTATCTTGAATAGAATTCTTTTTTCTAAAGGAAGGAAAAGCCGTTTGTAAAGTATTTTTCTTTTTTGCCCGCGGGGTATGCTTCCGCGTTGTAAGTTACCATTTCGAAATGCTCAAGTTATAGAATGTGTTTGTAGGAGACAATCTCGGTGTAGCGGTTAGTATTCACGCCGAGGACCCGAGTTCAAATCCCAACCCCGCAGAAAGTCACGAACGACCCAAACTGTTAGAGTAACTATAATGACTTTCAAAATTACCGTACCGATTTTCACATACATTTGACATACAATTTTAATATGTTATAACTATTCTCTCAAGACTGTAAGTAATCTAGTAAATTTTGTATTCAAAAAGCGTCAAACCACCAGTTCTTCCACTAGAACTAGGCCATAGGCCGAAAAAATAGATGCAATCGCTTAATGGGCCGAAAATACCCTCCAGTGCTCTACAAGAAATATTATGAAAATGTAAGCAAATATGCTCAACAATGGACACCTATATCGAGTTTTCCATAAAATTTTCTATGGCGCTGTTAAACTCTAAGCGCTAGTCAGAAGTCAGTATTTCTTCAAAATATTCTCCAGCAAACGTTGAAGATTGAAGACTTCAGGTTACTGTAAGGACTCTGTATTATCCAGGACTGGGGTCAGCATTAGTCCTTGGATAGGATGCACTCGCGCGCAGCACTCACCACTAGCTTCCTTCTTATCCACCTTGCTGACCTTTCTATAAAATTGGGGCAAATTTTTCAAGCGCTCTAATTCACATGCTTCTTTTCAACCTCGATGCAACGTGGTAAAATTCCAAAATTTGCAATGAAAGTTTGAGTGCAGCACCCAACGATGGTTGCCGGACTTGACTAATACTGTACAAAGCACTTTTGCCCCCATACTGGAAGTACTCTTTTTATCGGATTTGCCAAATGCTACGTACGGTACGTAGTACGTAGCACCAGGCAGCAGTGTACTGAGCTGCTGACTTTCTGATGGGCAAACTTTTCCGAACTCCGGAAAGGAAAGGAATTAATTTTACACAAGATTATTCGCGAAGGAAAATTGTTGGCACCAGCTGTGGTGGGTTCAAATAGGAAAGTTATGCTTGAGCGTTGCAGAAGAGAGCAAAGCAGCTGTAGTATGTATGTATAAAATGTTTTCCAAGAAGGAGTTAACATGCCAAAATTTTCATTCCAAGTAATGAATAATTTGGATTCAAGCCATTGGTAAAAAGTCAATATTGGCTACACGCGATTAAACTGAAATAAGAAGGCAGCATAATATTTCCGATGAAACCTTGAAAGTTTTCCAACAGTAGGTACATAACAAGTTAGATGGAACTTATTCTCCCATGTTCTGATACCGTTGCGTTGGTTGGGAAAAGTTTCGCATACAAACTGCTATTTTACAACCATCTAATAAGTGCACTTGTCGTACTTCTGCCGCTGCATTACAGTCGAGTTCTGCTACGTTCCTGTTTAATCATTTGACTGAAAATAAAGCTCATGTTTAATAGAGTTTGCCTTGATGCGGGTTAGCACATATGCCATGCATTACATGCGACAACGACAGTTGGGCTAACCAATCCAAATATTTCTGATGCTAATAGCGGTCTCGGCAAAAGCCGGAACTACGTGAAAATGCAAATTTTCGCAACTGCTGGATTACGGTGTAAATGAAACCGAACACAGAACATCACCGAACTGAGCATATGGAGAGCCTTCATTTACATCGATGTTCAGTAATCGCGCTAGCGACACACAATGGTTTTTGCGCCCGCTTGGGGTGTTTTTCAAGTGACACTCTGCGAATGGTCTAGAAATTGCGGGTGTTGAAGTGGGTTGAAGTTCTGCATCAGCATTGTTTGCCTTGAGGTTGACTCTGATACTGGTTCGCGAATCAAAACCTATCAGTCAGTCAGGTTCGGAATAGTGTGCTGCAGCTCAACCTTCCATGTGAACAAACAAACACAGTATCGACACAGGATGCGCTTTAACAGGACCCCGCCGCGTCCTGGGTCACGACATCGGAATGGATTTCCGGTTCAGTTCCTCTACCACTGAACTCGAGTGGAAAATTCTAGTAGCAGAAGTAGCAGCAGCAGCAGCAATCGAACGACCATAACGGATCGGACAGTTTTGCAATGCGAAAATGGAAAAATCGTGAATATTAATGATGAATCAGTGCACGAGGTGAAACGCAAACAATGCAATTTTAATGGCTCTGCAAGTGGATGCCATTATTCATGCGACTCTGTCGTCGGAAAACGGTTGGATTCTTCGTCTCTAGGTGGAGTTGAAATTATGAATGGGTAGAAAAACGGTAAAAAATGAAAGGAGAATTGTCGATTTGTACCAGTCAGGATAAGGATGTAGAAATTAATTATTTTTTCTGGAAAGATCGGAGATTTATTATGGAACGAATTTAACCGGCTTCTGTTGTGCGTGTTACGGTCAAGTGGACTGTGAGTGTACAGCAACTGCAAAATCATTGAAAAAGATTCACGATGGTTAAGCTTTATTGCTGATTAATTTTTACGTTTAAAAGCAGGCAAATAGCTGTCGCCGTTGAAATCAGGAAACCGGTTTTTGCAAAATACACCCCAAATGTGGCCGTAAACGCACTGTAAGGGCACCGAAAACCATTTACTTTTACTTTTATTACTTTTATTAATATCAAACCGGTAAGAGAGCAAATTCGACGGAAAACAGATCGGCCTGGATGTAGGATGGCCAAGGAACTGGTAATTTCGCAGTCAACCATGAAGAGTTTTTAGATAGATGATCTTCGATTGATTTCGTGCGAAAAATCAACGTATTTTCGGCCGAATATAACGTTCGACCATTCGTGTTTCTGCCTTTCGTGATTCGGCTATTAGATATATTATGTCATTTGTTATTTCGGCCATTCGGGATTCAGCCATTTGTGTTTCAACAGCTAGACAGATACAGGCTGCAACGGAACGAATATACCAATGCGGAAGTGTTTCTTATGAAGATGGGGCAGGTGTACAGTTTTGCCAACGGATTAAAGATACTGTCGTAGAATAAGGATCGACCAGCAAGTCAGTGGATAGCAATTGAAAAGACCAATCCGCTGTCTAAGCTTACACCGTTGATCGATGAAAGAGAGTTGATCCGGATTGGAAGAAAGGTCGAGTTGAGCGTGAGGACTGAGGAGCTCTTACCGTTTAATTTGCGTTTTCAGCAAGCCACCACCGAATAACTAGACTGATAGTTCAATACTAACATGAGTATAGCTCCGCTGCCGGAATCGCAAAAAGCGGACATTAGCAATTGGGCAAAAAAGTATAATTTTTCAAGGGTGGAGTCTTTGGAGAAGTTTATTAAGAACATATAGCGTATCTTTCTGTACTATTAGAGTGACCGGGAATTCACCTATAAGGGCGACACAAACTTTTGCTTCTTTGAGTAGTATCAAGTAGTAGTTGTGCACAAGACACAACGGCATAGGTGACGTAGGACTACGTAAGTCTCTTTGTAAAGATAGTAGCATGTATCCATGTATGTAATAATACGATTCTTCATGTATACATGCTACATGCGTTGTACGTAATGTTTATCAACAGATTTCACAGTTATTTCTATGAATTGATTGAATCTATTTTATCAAAACGAATCGAAGTCACTAAACCAAAAAGTAAAAAAAAATTTATTGTCTGCTTCTACATTAAACAGTGCTTTTCCTCTGGTAATTGGTAGACGGTTGGCGTGAGTTTTCAAAAAGCTGAAAATTTTGCGCAAAACTTTTCTATGGCTTACAAAAGAAGTACACTGATAACGTTGTGGAAGTAGCAGAAAATGCCACCCGTGACCAGAAAACTTATTCCCGCCATTTGTTGGTCGTTCGCAACGGCGAAAAATTCAAGTTTTCCCTCGTTGTCTGTGTTATGGTATTAACTAGACAAGAAAATATAATAAGCTCTTCAATCGTTGTATGGCCCTTAAAAGGACCGATTGTTTGATTATCATAACTCCAGCTTGCAATAAACTAGCACTAACGTACTTAGCGTAATTTGATTTTCGGTAAATTGGAGTACCGATAACCGCAAACCAGGCACGGGTTGTTGCATCGAGCCAACCGAAAAGCCTTATGCGATCTAAAATATCGACGAAGCCGTTCGTGATGGTCATGAGTCACGATGAAACACCAGTCAGGGTGGCTGCAAGTGAGGTAGGATAATTATGGTCTTTTGTTGTCGTGAGTAGCATTTCCTGCCAATTCAATCACTTCCGCAGCTAAATATTCCATTACGGCAGCCAGATAAACTGGAGCTCTAGCTCCAACACGCTCAGAATAGTTTCCATTCCTCAGCAATCGGTGAATACGACCGACCGCGAACTGCAGACTTGCATGACTCGAGCGTGACTTTGCCTTGCTCTTGGATTTTCCTCCGAAGCGAGAATTCTGGTTAAACATAGGTTCATTATTTTCAATTTTTCAGTAGTTTCACATCAAGAATCCATACTTTTCTTCATTTGAGTCAATTCTTAGAAGATTTTCCGATCGATTGGTGTAAGAATATTGAAAACCGATCGGGAAACCGCGAAGCTATTAACGTTCAAAACCTGACCACTTTTCGAGATAGATTTTTTGGAATGACACCCTATCCCAAACCTTGCCGTAAGACATAGTCCTACGTCAAAAAAAATTTCCAAAAAGATGCAGAACATATTGAAATAAGCAATTTTGCTGAATATATATTTATATAAGAGGCTTATGTCTGTACCGAAAACCAGGTCTCTGACAGGACGTCATTAGAGGCTTATCGGCAACTAAAAACAGGTCCCTGATGTCATGCTTTCGTAGCAATAGGGCTTTTGCCTATGTGTAAATGTATTAGTGATCTGGGGGCCACACATGGTCTCACAGCCAGGCAAAAATGAATGCAAAGAGTGTTGAATAAGATTTATTTTAATTTTTTTAAATAAATATTTCATTTACGATACTCAAAAACAGCGTAGTGATAAGTTTAAATCATGTACAATATTTTGGTTAGTTATTGAAAAGTTTTGGAAAAATATTGCTTGCTGTCAACTGTACTAAAAGTATTTTTAACCTATACTTTACCGAAAAACGTTATCTAATTTGATATAGTTAAGTATCTAACTAATTTTTATGCATGAAAATCACATAAGTTCTGTTGAAAATATAAACGATTTAATAATTACTATTAAAAGCTGAAGGCGGCAAATTTAATTTTATTTTAAATATAGTTAATGTCAGCAGAATAGTTAAGTAATGTTTAACGACTCTTGTAGACTAGACGTTTTCAAAGATTTAATAAGAGGTCTATATATATATTATCAAAATAGTTCAAACTTCATATTTTAATTGCCTGGACAATGTTCAGATTGGAAGCAGCAAGTTGACATGTTGCAGTAATAACTTTTTCGCTGCAACTTTTCAGTATGTTAGAGTATGTTAGATTCTAAATATTATAAGAAATATTATAAAAATTGGTCGATGATCCCCACGAACACCGCGTCTATCTGTCGCGCAAGTTTTACGATGTAAAATGCCGTTTTTTATATTCTGGCTTAAAGATTTAACCAATTAAACATAAACCATATTTTTTTACTCACTTGTCATACATAGCAAATGGTAAAAAGCAGTGTGAAATGCAGCCAAACACTTATTTAGTCAATGTTTACATTTTAACTTGAGCTGGCCTAATGTAATGTGAGCCCCGCAGAAGTCGCATTAGTGTTAGTGTGAAAAGTCCTATGGGTTGTATTTTCAGTCACCTCACTGGTCGACTGCTGGACTGCTCGATTGCTCAACTGGTTGACTAGACTCCTCGACTGGACTGGTTGATTTGATTGCTCGACTGGACTGCTTAACTGAACTGCCCGGCTGAATTGTTTGAGTCGACTGCTCGACTCAACTGTTTGATTGGACAGATCGACTTGACTGCTTGATTGAACAGCTCGCTTTAACTGCTCGAGTGGACTACTCGACTTAATTACTCGATTCGACTGCTTGACACATTTGCTTGACTTACTACTCGACCCGACAGCTCGGCTTAACTGCACGACTGAGCTGCTCGGCTGAACTGTTCGATTCGATTGCTCGACTGAACTGCTTGACTGGACAGCATGATTTATCTGCTCGACTCAACTGTTCGATATGACGCTCGACTTAACTGCTGGATTCAGCTGCTTGATTCCACTGCTCGACAGGACCACTCGACTCGACTGCTCGTATGAATAGCTTGACTCAACTAGTCGATTGGACTATTCGAATCGGCTGCTCGACTTAGCCACTCAACCCGACTGTTCGACTCAACTGCTTGATTTAACTGTTTGATTAGACAGCTCGACTTAACTGTTCGATTCGACTGGACTACTCGACTGAACCGCTTGACCCGACTACTCGATTAGAGTGCTCAACTCAACTGCTCGACTAGACTATTCGCTTCAACTGCGCGACTAGACTACTCGATTAAACTGCTCGATCGGTTCAACTGCCCAACTCAACTGCTCGGCTGGACTGCATGACTGAACAGTTTGATTTAACTGCTCGATTTGACTGCTCAACTCAACTACTTGACTTCTGACTGCTAAACTGGACTATTCGACTCAACTAACTGCTCGAATAAGCCGTTTGACTGAACTGCTCGACTCGACTGCACGAATGAACTGCTCGACTCAACTGTTCGACTTAACCGCTTGACCCGACTGCTTGACTCCAATATTTCCATAAAAACTATTTGTTTCAGTTTCCGGCTATGACTTATGTACAACATCTTAGAGCTATATTATGCAATATAAGAACTCAAAGAACTAATACAAAGATTAAACATCTTCGCAAACACTGGCCAAGGTAAGATTCGGGCTCAACTAGTAGTAAATATCTATCTCTTACTGGTTGCGAAATATGATGATGTGCTTAAAAAGAGCACTTAAAAGGCAATCTTGCTAAATAGCTTCGCAAACGATTTTTTTATTGCTTTCAAATGTTCTACTACATACTGAATAACTTTAGTATGTTAAAATACACATATTATCTGAAGACTGTTAGTCGCCAATACGCATATTTAATGAGTTATAAAATATACACTCAAATCTCGTTTTACGGCCACTATTGCGGGACATGAAATGATGAAAATCAGAGTGGCTTTACTTACTACGACGGGAATTAGAAAAAAACCCTAAAACGAAATTACGTAAAATGAATGGACATAAAAAGAGATTGTAGTGTAGACAAAAATTTTTCATTATTCAAAAATATTTTTTTCAGAGCGTGTAGGGCGTTCTATCTCTACATATTGGTGTTGGTAGGAGGAAATGCTTATCAACTTAGGGATTATTTGCTACAGTAAATGCTTTATTGGTTTCCCTGTTCCTGATTTTTACTGTCAGATATTGTGAGCCAAGTAGTAATGTGTGATTATCTACATCTTCATGAAAATCACTAAGAATTTTAAATTGCTTCGCAATGTGGTTTACTGTTATATGTGGTTTACTGTTCCATATTTAGTTTTATTCTGATCATTCTTGAAGCAAAATATTATTCTCAGTTTCCGTGATTGGTGTTCAGGTTCTGAGTATTTTATTGCAAGGGATCAGCATCGTCTGCTTTAGTGCTTCGTTCGTTGCAAAAGGCTTTGACAACAAAATTTGTCCGAAGCCGTGACAATTCGGTTTAAATTCGAATCAGTAGTTTTGAGTAGTAATACAGTAGTACAGTTTGTAATTTACAATAATATTTGACTCAGGTGAGAGGTGAAGAGCCGAATGCAGGAGTCCCTGGTCGTAACAAGTCTCGGACTAATATTCCTTTCTTTTCTCATGTAGTACAGCATTTTGGTCGTGGCCGGCGTCGTTATTGGTCAGTTTTCAACGTATTAAATCAGTAGAAGTTGCACAATGCGAATGTCATGCTACTCCCAAGCACCATTCAATTGATTCTTTGTGCAGTCTTACTGGTTCGTCCAATCACGGAGTGCAACTACGGGCAGTCTACCTAAGCTAAGCTTATTCAAAAATATTTTTTTTAAATTTTGGGCAACTTTGCGCAAACCATACAACTATTAAGTGAAGTACTATATTTTGTCTATATAAAAATATTTCCATCAGGAGATCTCCGAAGCATCCTCGGAAAAAGTCATTAGAAAATCGGCAAGGAAATTCAGGTAAAGCTAACCAAGGAGAGGGTGAGACTCTATGGTTTATAGTTTCTGTCGACTACCGAGAATGCCCACCATGTGCAATAAATTCTTATGGTTTCTCCCGGAATTCCGAAGTTTTGAGTTTGATCGGTCAATATTTTTTGGCGATCAATTCTGTTGTGTAAAAATAGACCTGCCATCCTCCGATTATTTGTTTTTTTCTAGGTCAGCTAACATGCTTCGGTGCCCAACCTTCTGTTTATGGTCGGTCACGCCAGGATTTCCAACCAAAACGAAATTTAAAATTACTGTTACAGTGTGCGTTGAATGGGATAGCCGCAATCGCTGTAATTAAAACCGCGTACTGGAAAAGAAATTACGATGATTTGCAGTGGCAATAAAGTTTAGTTCCCCGTAAAAAAACAGTTGAGCTCACCAAAATAGTTTGGCAAACAAAAGCACACAGCGAAAACGCATAAAATAAATAAAAAGTAGAAACACCAACGCTCAGCTCAAAATTGCAATATCTGCAATTTTTGTTTTTCCATTATTATTTTGACCGCCTCGGAGCGGAAGATTCTCTTGCCGAAACTCTCCACACATCTATGTATGAAGCATAAATCTCAATGAAATCCCAACCCATCGGCAGGGCAAACGCAATAAAGCTTCACCCGGAATCGCAGTTTTGCGAAAATAATGAAACAGCACAAATTTCACGAATAAAAACCCAGGCAAGCGTTAATGCACCGCCACCACCACCACCACCACCTACACTCCGACGAGCAGGGAAGTCTTTTCCAGCCAAGAAGGATTACAAGCGCAGCGATTCATCAAACTTGAATAATGTTCCGATTTTGGCGTAAGTTTGGGCCAAATACGGATGGGAGAGGGGGTGTGGAGGTCGGAATGTTTTTCCCATTGTTTGCCCCATTCCGGTTTATTGAGGCGGTAAATTTTGATAGCACGGAATAAATCTTGCGAGTCTGCTTCTAGTCTAGGGAAAGGGGGTGGGTTTCAGGCTGACATCGGAAATATGGCGCTGCTGATGGTTGATGCGGTTTCCAGTGCTAACTCCTGTTGTTCGCAACTGGTCACGGTGATGTGTGACGGATGACTCTTTGATGGATGTTCGTCCCGATGGGTAGGGAATCAATCGATTAGATGAATGTTTTTTTTTTTGGTTTGATATTGTCGAAAATGAATCATTTGCGGTAGGAGAAAATGTTATTGAAATGTTTACGAGAGTTGCGTGCTTACCTTTATGATGTCCTTTTCCATGGTTCGCTTCATTACCGGTTGATGCTCCGAGCGCATTTAATTCCACTCTTCCCGGGGGCGTCTCGGCACTGCTGGCTTCTACACTGGCTTCACTGCTACGTTGGTCCACTAACGTCCCTAGCGGAACGGCCAGCATGAGATAGAGCAGAAAATTGGTCACTTTCACTAATTGATGGCTTTGTCTCATTATTCACTTGACGCCACTGATTGGCTGTTGGCGTTTCTGGTGGCGTAGATCAACGGAGTCACTTGACACTGGCTAGCATCGCTTTCGCTAGTCGCAGGATGAAAAATCTGATCCGTCGTTGGATGCTTGGTATCATCCTGCTGTTTTGCCACTTTTGTGTCGCGTTCTTCTGCGCCGGGAGAAGCACGCGAATGTTTATGGAAATAAGCAAAAAAGGTTAGCCGGGGTAAAGAGCTAATGTGAATCCCAGACGACAGCCCTTTCTAATGCAAATCAGGTATTATTTAAGATTATTTTGAATCAATGGATGTTCCCCCGTGCCCTGCTCTAAGAGTACCGTACATTCAATTCACTTTGAAACTTCTTGCCGAAATAATTGCCTATTGGATTACTGCCTACATAAATTTTATTAAACCAATTTGCGTTCATGCGAACGCATCCAGTATCCTTCAACATAAGGCAAACACTGGAGCTTAATAATGTTATTTACTTCGACGAACTGATCCGCCCGCCAGGGCCCGATGGCTTCTAATCATGACAGCAGCCAGCCAGCCGGCAGTATTGTTGCCGTTTCCATAGTCGACGGTGGACAGCTTTGCTGTCTCTCCGGTGATTTCCCACACCCCGCGGTGTGGCGGCAGGATCACGTTGACATGAAAGGTCCCATAGATAGGTAGGTATCAAGCGAAGACTTGCCGGACCGGGGGGGAGATGCTATTTGTCTTTGGAAGCTTCTTGACGTTAGACAAACGCAGCGTCAAGGCGACGAGTAACGACTGTATTGCTCTGTATAGAGGTATATTACGCCCACAGCAAACGAAGAAAAAAATATTTCCATAATTATTCACTTAGAGTAAATATATTTTTTCGCACTGTCCATTTGTCATTTTGAATTACGTTAGTCTTCCGAAATAGGTGTGTGCCAAATTTAAATTAAAAACTGACTAAAATCTGTATCGTCACAACAGCTCCGAGTCGTCGAGACTAAGTTTGCTACACTGTCACTCCATTTTCAGTTTATAATAGGATTTAGGAAAATTGAATATTTGAGTGAGAGGTAACATACGCGACAACTTTGTCCACCGTTTCCCACTTCTGGCGAAATAATTCCCGGCACCCGACGCGTGTCACTAAAACGTTAATTGAGATTTCATCACAAAATACACTACAAATGCGCTGGGCTTTCAGTGTTAGCTTCCTACGTATAACGGCTTTGTCAAGTTTGGCTTTCTCCGGTTTTCCGGGTGTGCCAAAAGCCATGTCAAAATTACTGTTCGTTGGTTGTTCGAAGCAGACAAAGCGACAAGTATAGGACAACATTTTGTGTTGATACTCCGGGCTGAGGCGACGGAGGCGGAGGCTTTTGTGGCTAATCTGTGGGAGGAAAAGCTGTGACTAAGAAAGGATCTTCCGTTCGGCAGGACAAAAGACTTTCCTAGATGGTGATAAACGGGAAAACAATGGTTTGCGAGATAACACCAAGAGCTTAGTTTTCCTGTTTCTAGGTGGGTTTGATTAAAGTTTGGCTAATGATCCATGGCAATTACTGACAGAATCAGTTTCTTACTTTGAACTTCATCTCTTCGTTTACTTATTTAAGTACTGTTTCTAAGTGCGCTTATTTCGGAACCTCATTCTGATTAACCGCTGTTATTACAACCATAATAGCATTTACACTATCGATAGTAAATGTACAACCAGAGCACATCCAACCGTGTCACAATATGTGCATGCCATTAAACGAGTGAATGCTCGAAAACGAAATTAATTATTGTCGCATTACGCTCCTACCGGGAGTCATATTTTATGCACATATTGCTCCTTTTGGGCCTTTTATCTCGTGCCTTCGCTGACAAGGGCAACCCATGTCCGTCCGGACAGACTGGACAAATACGAGAAAAATTTGCCTTTCCTTTGGTACATTATGATAGCATTGGTATACAGTGAACGAAACTCAAAATGCTGAACTTTCAAAAGCATTTGTTAAATTTAGTTTATAAAGAAATATGCTTAATGACGAGCATGAATAAGAGATTCCATAATTTGATTTGGTATGAACTACTAGTGAAAAGGAACAAAAACTGCCATTTTATTTAACATTCTCCGTATAACATAATTATAAATGGATCACTGTCTTCACTTCCTTGTTGAGCAAAATTTTGGTGATTGAAAGAAGGTTGACTTTAATCTGTAAATCTGATTGCATTGGCAGTTTCATCCAATGTTTTTCCCACTGTGCGTTTTTTTTTTTACATAACGTCGAGAGAAAAAAAACGATCTACTTTGTTTTTGTTTTATATTATATCTGGCTTACGGCCAATGGTTTATGAAAGGGGTAGGACACTGCAATGACCATAAGCTGCTGCAGTACTCAACAAGCTGACACATGCTTTCATTGTATGTGCTTAATCGGTTGCTTGCGGTACCGAATGGGTACTGAAAACTTAGTTTGTTTAAAATATGTTTAAAGCTTCGATAGAAAAAGTTTTACAAGTTTCATAACCAAAGAAAACAATTTAATCCATTCAATGGTGAAAAAAATCTTTGTTATGCTATCACAGTTCTCATGAAGATGTGAATTTATGAGCTTATCAAATTCTTATTTTCTGGATATTTACTATCCCCCACCAGAGCGAGAATGGCGGACAGTGTCTACATTGGCTGATAGTCGATTTTGACATTTTATGCAGCTGGAAATTATTCAAGGCAAATGATGTTAAAAATTCTATGAATCAAAAACATTGCTGCTCTGGATATTTTTGGAATCAACCACCATTAGCGATGGTGAGGGTTATCACAGGAACACAAAAGACAGGCAATATATTTTCTCTTAGATACTTAGAATTATAAATCCAGCAATAAAACGACGAGGAGAGTTCCCGTTCCCGTGTGCGTTGCAGTATCAAGAATTCCCCCCCATTGTACTCGGTCCTGGGTTACTCGTAGCCAATTCGTTGCGCATCTCGACACACGCAAGTCGGCTTCAACATGGTCGAGCCATCTATCACATTGAGTCCCTCTATTCCTGGTGCCGATGGGGTTCTTGAAGAGAACGGATTTCACTGTCCAGTCGTCCGGCAGCCTTTATTGTGACTTCGCAATCTTCGCAATGGGAATCTCTCCAAGCAGTGCCTGTAGTTAATGATTCATACGCCTCCGCCACTCCCCGCTTTCCGTTTGTACTCCGCTAAAAATAGTCCGTAACACCTTTCGTTCGAATATGGCAAGTGCACGTATGTCTTCCGTTAGCAAAGTTACTGTCTCAAGTTCGTAGAGGACTATCGACAGTACCTCAGAGAAGGTAGGATGTAAAGGGGAAAGAGCAGCCCAAGCTGGGGGATCCGCAAATCGAACCAAGCTATAATCGGTATTCTCCTCACAGGCCCTGTTGAAGTAGATATTGGTTAAACTTTGAACCGGTAAACCTGGTCTGGTCTAGCTTATGACGCTACGGTATCTTTTAAACAAGACTAAGAGCGCAGAGATTGTGCTTTGGTCATCTCTGAGAAACGTTCGGCTAACCGACCCCTTGAAACCCATATTTTGAAGCATAACTAGTAAACTGCTTGTTTGTTCTCAATAAAAACTCTTAAGAAACTTTTTCAGTAGCAAGAGCTTTCATTTGATACTAAAATGGTTCAAATCAGTTCAATGGTTCCGGAGAAAATCGTGGCACATAATGCTTATAACTTTTAAACATTAAATAAGCGTAATAGAGAACAAATCGCTTAAGTTAAGCGTCACATACACACACATCGCTTAAAGCACTCTGAGTTCATTAAAGACAAGAGTAATGTCCATTTAAAAATTAATCTTGTAACGTCGATCAAATCTGCGGTAATTGCTACCGAGCGAGAGCATAGCGAGTTAAGGAGGAGAGGTGATATTGCTGAGAAAAGGCCTTGAGTGAGAAGCTAGAACCGACGAACCAACGGCGGTCAGCTAATTGGTGGAATGAGCAACTCAGCAACCTCCGCAGTAGTTGCCTCAGAGCCAGAAGACAAGTACAGAGAGCGAGAATTACGTCAGACCGAGAAGAGCGTATGTTGGTGCTTCAAACAGCAAGAGCCGCACTAAAAAGAGAGATAAAGATGAGTGAAGCAAACTGCTACTAAGAGCTGTGCCGTAATACCAACCCCTGGGGCACAGTGTACCGCATTGTCATGGCGAAGGTCAAAGGACCAACAATAACAGTGGGGTTATCCTCAGAAAAGTTGAAGGTGTTCGTAGAGAGGCTTTTTCCGAGGCACAATCCAACTGTGTGGCCACCTACATCGTACTTAGACGTCGAAGACGCCGAGAGGGTACAGGTCTCCAACGAATTTGTACCAGTGGTATAAGGACTAAAGGTAAAGATAGCGCCAGGCCCTGACGGGATTCCTAATGTAGCTCTAAAGATCGTAATTCAAGCATTCTCGGGCGTATCCGGGCCGGTGCTACAGAAATGTCTGGAGGAAGGTCGCTTTCTGGACGAGTAGAAGATGCAGAGGCTAGTTTAACTACCAAAGCCGAGAATACCCCTTGAAGAGCCAGCAGCGTACAGACCAATCTGTCTGCTGGATACACTCGGGAAACTTTTAGAAAGGGTTATCCTGAATAAACGAAGTTTACGGAGAGCGCACACGATCTGTCTAAGATACAATTTGGGCTCCGTAAAGGCAGGTCTCGCACAGCTCTATGGCGAACCAAGTATCTAGAAGGTGGCTAAAGCTGGACGGATACGATGGGCAGGGCATGTTGCAAGAATGCCGGATAACTACCCTGCAAAGATGGTGTTCGCCTCAAATCCGGTAGGAACAAGACGACCAGGAGCGCTGCGAGCAAGATGGTTAGACCAGGTGGAGCGAGATCTCGCGGAGAGTACTCGGTTTCCGAGGAATTGCAGAGCGGTAGCCCTCAACCTAGTTAAATGGAGAAACTTTGTTCAACAGGCTTTGTCTTAGGGCGGCAAGCCACCTAAGTAAGTAAAGGCAGGTCCACGACTGACGCTGTTCGTACTGTATTGAAGAAGGCCGAAAAATCAGCCAAACAAAAACGAAGAGGTGATCGATATAGCGCGTTGATAAGGATAGACATAAAAATGCTTTCAACAGCGCCCCCAAGTAACAATTTGGGGTTTATTACAATCTTATGATGGCATTTAAGACCAAAATTAATCTTGAAGACCACCATAAGAGCACAATGAAACTCACATTGTTGCTTGGGCCAGCTGGGAGGCCATCGCAGCGTCACTGCACAGAATAAAGGTCCCCGACCACCTGTGAAGATTTTGAAGAGCTACTTCCAGAACAGAGTGCTGGTCTACGAAGGTGCCAAGGGGTAGAGAACGGCGGGAGTTCCTCAAGGCTCCATCCTCGGACCGACGCTCTGGAACAAAATGTATAATGGAGTACTGATGCTGAAGCTACCCAAGGGGCATGATCGTTGGTTTTGCGGACGACATGGTACTGTCGGCAGCAGTAAAGACGTTGGAATGCTGACCACGGATACGATCGGAATGATAGAAAATTGGATGCAGGGAGTGAAGCTGCAGACAGTGCTGCGAAGCCCTTATTCGCGTGGTCTAATTTTCTCACACACGCGTACTCATTTTAACGAACGCGCCGGCATAAGCGTCCCTTTCGGACTCTCGCTCGTACTTATTGATGCATTGTGACGAGTTTTGCGAGTATGTGTTTAGCTAACAGCTACGGTCGCCAAACGCTGAAACCGATTACTCGCAGAGATTTTTACTCCAGCCCGTGCGTGCGCGAGTGTGTGGGTAGCAGAACGTCTGCACACAGCACCGGCGGCTGTTTCTTCTACGCCTACGTGTGCGGTGTAAGCGTTGAATGCTATGTTTCTCATACTCTTTCGCGTGTGAGTAGACATGGTTGACTTCTCGCTCGAGTCGCAACATTGGCTGCAGATAGCACATCACAAAATGGACGTGCTGCTAGTCAATAACCGCAAAGCAGTGCAGCGAGCGGAAATCACACCTGTATCCAGAATTCGTAGAAGTAGAAGAAACACCGGACACCGGAGCATGCCGTTTTCGTATGCGGAGCATGTGGTTTTCGACCATGGAGCTATAATCTAAGATGGACGTCCAGCGCCCCTGCTGTTCATAGGTACACGGTACAGTGGCGGCATGTCATCCCAAAAGTATGCAATGCGTATTTTCTTTCTCTTTTGTGCATACGCGTTGGATGGGTCGTCTGCTCGATTGAAATGACACTGACAGATAATTATCATTCCAATTTTGACATTGTCGCCACTCTATATATAGTCACTCTAGTACACGGGTACCAGCGAGCCACATGCCCAGGCGGGTATTGCGGGTTCAAATCCGATTATAATCTCAGATTATAGCTTGGTTCGATCTATGCACCTTCCAGCATTAGACAAACGGTAGGAGTCACACAACGACTACTTGTCAAACGTAGCTACCAATAACCCGCCCCCCTCACCCTCCTGCTCTTTTCCATCCACCCCAAAAAAAAATTCATTACTGTCCCCTACCTTCCCTCCATCGGTTGTAGAACCAGCGTTTCAAAAAATATTAATACCTGATCGCATTTCAAGGTCAAAGACTAATAACACGAGTTTGGTCTTTAGAATACTGTCAGCAGCGTTTTGGCGCAGATTATGGGGCAGCTGTGCACAACAGAGCAGTACTGAGCTTAATGAGAAGCCCCGCGTGGGTGACCGTGAAGAGATGGAAGTCAAAATGGTCGCCATCCTTGCATCGGTAGGTACACCGAGAAAAGATGGAAGTCATGTTGGTCGCCATTTCTAGATATGGTACAAGTCTCGAAAGGTATACGGAGCAGTGCGATGACGCAGCTTCCTTACGAAGTAATACCTTGCGGTAGTTCCGGGAGGGTTCGTGGCCAACAGCCCGTGAGGTTTTTAGTGGATTGGAGGCTGACACCGTGCCACGTGATGTGCATTATCATTAGTGTACCAAGCATCGAGTATTTCCTTACAGTTAACGTCATATCCGGTAATATGATCCCTATCAGCATTACAGTAGCTGAAGACAGCGAGTACTACAAACAAAAAGGCGTCAGGGGAATACGTAAGAGAACCACAATTGCTTCGTTTTCCAGATGGCCGGAGGAATGGGACAATGTGGAAAAGGGCAGGTGGAATTACAGATCGATCCCGAATATCTCAATATGGGTTGACAGGAGGGGCATGGTGAGGTTAATTCCCACCTGACACAGTCACAGTGATCGAGACGGTTACATTTTTGACGTAGAACTACGTCTTACTGCAGGGTGTCAATCCAAAATTTGGATTCAACCCAGCGTCACGAAAGAATGAAAGATTTTGAACGCTAATAGCTCTACCAATTATGAATGGATTTTCATGGTTTAGATAGCGATCGACTCATAAATGTAGCAATTTTGTGATTTCTATTGTGACATTTTTTTTAAATCACTAATTAGTAAAAATTACCAAACAGTTTCAAGGTCAAATTATCTCATACATTTTCTTTGTGATCGCCTTGCTCCACACGCAGGGACGGCAGTTAAATACACCATCTGTTTACTGTGATTTCGATTGCTTGATGTTTAGAAAAAAAGCAACAAAACCCCCTCGTCTCAAGAACTCGAAGATTCTTTACGACGTTTGGACTTATACTAATTTGATATCTGTGCCTAGGAAGAATGCTAGAAAGAGTGATAGTCTTCTCGTCCTAACAAGATTTCTTAGAACTGCGACAAACCTAGTCCATTTTGATGTCCTGAAAGTAAACAATTTTGTTAAAGCATAAAACCTGCCCTTCCTTTCAATCTAGTTTATTTTTAAACATTGAATCTAGTCCAAATTGATGTCCTGAAGGTGAAACGTCACAGAAAAGTGAGCAACAATCCTTTCCTTTTGATAGATTGTATCCAAGAAAGAAATATTTTTGTTTTTGTTTTCCCGCAAATTTTGACAATGGGTTTTCGTGTAAGTGCGAACAGGATTAAAAATCTCTTAAGCTTTCGCAGTCGCGAATGGATATTGCAAAAAATTTTCGGAACTGTTGTCTTACAAAGAAACACGGCTGAAGGGATATTTGTACATGTGAAATAACGCAGCAATTCTCAAAGTGAGGAAAATCAGCGACTCTTTTATCCGAGAATAGTTTTGAATGTTTCAAGTGCTGCTTTGCGTCAGTTAATTGCCTGCATCTTTTACTATTCAATAGTTAAGCATTAATTTCTTTCGAAAATGATGGACAAGACAAGGCAGGACGGACCCGTAGTGATGTTAATGTTTATTTGACTGTCAACTCGATATAAGACAGTACGGTACAAAACATTTTACAAACAACTTCAACTTACTAAGTAGCCTTCAATCATTAAAATGAATAAAACGATCGGAAAAACTATCGTCTTGCAAAAATTTGGATTTCTCAAACTGTAGTTAATTGGGTGGTCGTTAGTTGGGACATGCTTCAACTTGAATGTCAAAATTCTACACCAATTCTAAACTTTTGAGTTTAAAAATTTCAAACAACAGTCAGTCGGCCCAATTAGCGAATCAGCTGATGTGCAGTCGTGATCCAATTAACGGATTCAGGCTGTACTCCGATTCTGGCACTGGTAAAAATATTTGTTTCTGGCATCACAAATTACACAAAATACATACACAAAATACGATACAATTATTTAGCACTATTATTTACTTAACGCTATTTTACGGGACACATATGTCAATATGGTGTGAAAGACAAGTCAAGGTTTCTTCGCAAAAACCTGCCTAACGTAGTTCTACGCCAGCTACGCGGTACCATTCTGATTTTTTTATACATTTACCAGCATGCAATGCCATGTCAGACTCCTAGCCAATACCATAACTCTGTACTATACACTCAAACATTTTCTCAGTCACAAAATGCCGTACAGAACTGACATGCATTCACTGCTATTTGTAGTGGCAAGAGCCTTTATTTGATGCTAAATTTGTTGACATCGGTTCTGTGATTCCAGCGAAAATCGGGTCACGTTCTTTTTGCTTATAACTTTTAAACGAAACGTTGGACCGCGAAAAAATTCAATGCTGATCTACAAAGGGATAACACCCGTCAAATATGCCTAATAGTGAACAAATCGATTCCGTCATTTCCGAGCAACAGACGACTTCAGTCAAGCGTCACACACATGCACACACAGACGTTGCTCAGTTCGTCTAACCGTATCGATTGGTTTATGTGACTCGGCCTTACGGGCCTTGGATCAACGCCGTGTTTTTCGACCAACTTAAAAATTGAGTCGTTATTCCGGGGACCATAAAAACAGTGAATATGATACCAAATGGTTAAAATCAGTTCCGAGGTTCAGAAGTTATGAATTTAGAAAAATGACTAAAGGCAAAAATGGACAAAAATTCCGATTTTTGGTGCTGTTCCAACTCAAAAGGAGACGTCCTAAGCATGAAATGAAAATTAATGCGGGACTAAACCTTTCCGAAAAGGAAACTGCCCAAGTTTTAAATAAAATCAAATTACTTTCTATTGTTGGAAATGCGATTATTCTGGATCTTTCCCTAGTATGCAGTGTTTCAGAATGCTTAGTACTCACATCCGATTACGATCGGCTTTGTTTTCACTGAGTAATTCACCGTCAGACAAAATATATCTCTTCTAACTTAATAATATTTCCCAATTGAAGCACATTTAACTACTAATGCAGCTCAACCCGGACAAAAGTCGGATCAACATTGTTGGTGTGAACACAACGCAGAATAAAATAATAAAAATAAACACATTAGTCTGACACAGTTGAAACTCGTAACAAATGATAGAAACATTTCTGCATTTCTTGCTACTGAAACTATCAGTGGATTTCAAAACTATTTTCCAGCACAATTCGGCAAACTATTCCATGCGACTTTGGTATTTCCTTTTCCGCTTTTCCGTCCTCGTTGGAGTGCCCAACCGGATACCATCAGCAAAAGCACTCGGCCGTTTACCCATAACCGGCAGTTCCATTCAATTAGCAGTATTTTGCCGTAACACAAAAGCCAAAACCGCAGCACACTAAGCCGTAAACATTCACTTCGGAGGACATTTTGTCCGAATGTCCGTCCCCGGATGTTGGCACGCGTAACACAAACAATACCTCGAATTTCCCAGTTTCCGCTGTATCCTTTTCCCCTGTTCCGAATTTCTATACGCACCGGTTCGGTTCTATTCAGATGAAATCACCGTTCGTGTGATTTGTTCGTTTATTTGTTCCCAATCGAGTCGAAATACAGTATCGACTCGACCTAACCCAACCAACGCGAAACAATATCACCGTGTGCCGGCAAGGGTGTAGGATGCGAGCGACATTTCCGAATCCGTTTCCGCCCGTCATGGGACGAAACATGCAAAGTATCCTTACATCCTGCTGGTAACTGCCACACTTTCGCCGATTCACCACGATGCACCACGCTGCGTTAGCGGTAGGTGACAGCAGGACCGTAAACCCGTCGTCAACCGTGCGGTCCAACAGTCGAGAGCAGACTGACGACGGGGCTGCTGGCAGGACCGCCGCCAGCCAGCAGGATGTGTTGTGCTGTCGGATGCTGTGACTTGGTCGCTTCGTCGTTGTTCGTTACTGGTTGTGGCATGGCGACGCCACCCCGGATTCCTGCACACGCTTAGTTTACTCCACTGGACTACTGTGGCGAACGGAAGGCGATGCATTTTCCTTCGTTCAAAAGCCAGCGGGGGCAATTCGATGCGTCTGCCACGGGGCGGGATCCTCGTCTGACCATGATCTAAATGTGGGGTGGGTTCAAACGGGGGCGGCTAGGATTGTTAAATAATGTGCCGCTGGGTATGCAATGGCAAACAAGTCCATTACAGACTGTCCAGTTAGCTATCGGAATCGTCATCGGAATCTCGTCACAAGTTGATTAGGATTTAGAGCGATTCCGGATTTATTTGATTGTTATTGGAAAAGTTACACCCACGGGTGGGCTAACTTTCATTCGCATAGGTCTAGCTTGTTTGCGATTCGCTGGGAGCTTATCACAGTTCAAGGAGCAGTCGTATTTTGTTATAAATTGGCTCTTGAACCTTTAAAGTTAATATAATTTCTTGAAACTTATCAAGCATTCATTTCTCCTTGTATTAGAAATCCATTATAAAATTACAAGTTTGTCTTGTCGGAGAACAACAACTACAATAGATATGCTTGCAAAAAGCTTTTTCCCTCTTTATTCTCACATTTTCTAACAATCTTAGCCGAACCACGCTGCAACACAGTCGCAGTACAAACAATTCAACTTCAAAGCGATGCTCCGGTGAAGTACGAGAAAAAACTTTGCGGGCGCGTTCACTGAAATCGCGAAACTTTAGACGCGTGTTTCTGGCACAATTGCAGCAGCGGTAGAGCTACTCAACTCTACGGCTGCTGATCACGGCACAGCTTAATTTCCACGAACTCCGTGGAAACTCTCCGGACGAGTGAAAAAAAAACTATCTATCGAGTTACAAATTTGGCTGTGCGGAACGAAAACTCTGCGAGTTTTCACAAAGTACCCTTCTCACGCTTCGGGCCGACTTTTGCTCCAGTTGATCATTTTGACGAATTTGCGCTGAGTCTGACATGCTTTTTTCCCCTGCCGACAGATGGGATTGGCAAAAGGCTACGTACGCTTGGAAGGAAGTACATATATAATTCATGACTGAACATCTGTAGACAAACCGGCATCTGCCAACTGCCCTGCTATACATTGCAATTGCATACTGAGGCAGTCATCCTTGCGTTTAATGATCCGAAAGTGCTGCACTCTATTTTTTATTCCCCGTGGAACAAACGGCACCGACTGCACGCGCCATGCCCGAAACGTAAACAGCAGCGGCAGCTCGATTAAAAAATATCGGTTTTATTTATGTGCTTTTGTCCGCGGATGAATGGGTTTCGTGATTTCCTCTTTTTTGATATTTTATTTTTTGGCTGGGATCCTTGGGTTGCGTAACTATCGCAAATGAAGCATGCCCCCCCCTCGGAATGTGATTGGTAGCTGCCATTTTTGTACAGCTTTATTTTAATCAATTTTACTTTAATTCCAATAATATTTCCAAACAAACCGTAACATATTGCGGTGCAAAAAGGGAAACAAAATTCCCAAAAAATGCTTTCGACAAGTATATTTGCTCGAGCTCTTGGTACGTACACATGACATGACAACTTTGATTGACTGGAAGCGAGCATCCTTTACCGACTGCATTTCCCTGTCTGTGCTCGCTGGAGGGCTTCGAAATGTTGTGGGTATATTATGCAAAGTTTCATTACATGTGGGGCGCGTTTTCAACCATCATCCTGCTGCAAGCGTGCAATAGTCATCCAACTGAAGATAAAAACCAACAGATTCAATTCACCTTATGGTAAAGGCAATCTTTGTTTTATATTTACTCATTTCAGTTTTGATGTGAGTAAGTAAAGTGAGATTGAACAGTTTTACTGGCATAAAAGTTTAAACTTATATTTTATAGTTTTCAGAAAGACCTTCTGTTTCAAGGTGGAACCAGGTTGGAACTGGTAACCGTATGGTAATCCAAGAATGTGAAGAACTTCGTAACATAGGATGATTTTCCTTGTATGCTGTTTTTGGAGTTTTGGAGTTTTTGCACCATTTCCATTTTTCTTGTTGCTTTCATGACGATTTGTTATGCCGGAAAGGAAAAGAACTTGAGCTTGAATGAGTGAACTTGAAGTGTTTCATCCATATATCCACATGTTAAGCTGGTTTGTGTGATAAAAATAAGATATCGACCGTATGTGAGCGAAGATTTCGGTACGTTCATTATGGAATGAAGTAAATGGTTCGGTACGACCATAGATGAATTACATAATACGGTAGAATCATTGTTGAATGAATTAAATGGTTTGACACGACCAGTTATAAGTAAAATGATTCGATACGTTCATTGTTACTTGAAGTATATGATTTGGTACGATCATAGATGAGTTAAATGATTTAATACGATCATTATTTAATGACCATCAGCATTACTAAATGTAAGATTATGACATTCCACCGTATCTAATCGCAGATCGTATATGACTACAGTATTGACGGCCAGACATTAAAAAGGGCCGATTACGTTAACGATCTTGGTGTCACATTTCACTCGACAATGGCGTTTGATCGTTATCGTGCACAGATAATTTTAGAAGCTACGCGCCAGCTTGGATTTATAGCTAACAAGTCAGTCGTCGTATGTTCGAATCTTAGCTGGAAGGTGCTGCTATAGAGTTAGTAGGATCTATTCTATTGCGCATTAGTCCATCCGATCCTCGAAAACACATGTATAGTTCGGACTCCGCACCAGCTCTATGGGAACTGTAGATTTCGGGAAGATACTTGACTGGCAAGTTACACCGAATTTTTGATTGATGTTCGGACTGCTATCGAAGGGAACTAGTGCTTCGTTTAGTGGTCTTTACTTAACTAACTTTATTATCATGTGTGATATGTTTCGGGTGGATTGGAGTGTGTATTGAGTGCGAGAGTCAGATCGGTGTATTGAGTTACAATGCGAGAGTGAGTGCTAATAGCTAAGATTTATTAGGGTAATAACACTTTTCCGTAACAGGAACCTTTGAATTGAATGAGGTCAGTGAGAAAGTTTATACAACTGGCTACGTAATCTGACTTTGCGTGAACCAAACTATTTACCTCCAAATCCTGACCACTGCAGTTTGCTTGGATTAGATATATTAGAATTTAGAATGTCGACATAAGGTACAACAGGCTTTGTTCGTGGCCAAACCGTTAAACGGCGAAATTGACTCACCGAATATACTGTCACTTATGAGTTTCCGCGCATCTCAAAGGACTTTGAGATCGTCATCGTTGCTGACTAACCTGTTTCGCCGTACCGAATTTGACCGCAACGAACCATTTATATCGTGTGTCAGGATTTTTAGCTGTATTGAGGAACATTTCCAATTTGGCGAACCACTAAATAAATTTAAGCGGTTGATGAGAATAAATTTATTACAGATTGTTGGGGCAAGTTCATCTAGACCGATAAGTCAGATGGAATATAAAAGTATATGGTTCGGTACGACCATAGATGAATTAGGGGAAACCTCACTCTGGAAGGTCGAAAAATAATAAATTTTCGTGAATTTTTTTATGTTGGGATCAACATTAAGTGTTAAAGTATTTTGGTTATTGTTTTAGGTATATCTGAATATGTATTTTGTATGTTTTAGATACAAAAATATTGATTATAATGCCATTAGCAGCTGGACGCGTGGATGCTGTCCCCGTTTCGGGAACCAACAGAGTATCGTAGAACGGATTACAATGATTTTGAAACTTTCTCTCAAAAAACTCAATACCTGAATTGGTACGTAGCGGTCTTAAGTAGCTTTAGACATTTTACTTTTTGTTCTTACAATAAATATAAAATTACCTTACTCCAACTAATTAGTTGGACATAATTCGTTTAATCATAATCATTTTTTTTTTTGAAAACTCCAAAATTTTAGTTGCCACCCGTTATGATATTAAAGTCAGAAACTTTAATAAACGGCGGAGATCATCTGCGCTAAACTGAAAGAGGTGGTTAGGAGTAGTTGACTTAAAATAAACACATCGAAGACATGGATGACAGAGGCTCGAACTAGATGAATGTGTCTTTTTCGCGGACGGCGACAAACCAGAAGTGGTAGATGAGTTCGTGTATTTGGGATCGCTGGTAGCCTTGAACATTGGCACAAATAAGGAGATCCAGCGGCATATTTAAGCAGGACATTGAGCCTACGTTTCCCTTCGCAAACCGATACAATCAAGCCGACAGTTTTTATGGATTTGGCAATGCTCATGAAGGACATACGCGCCTTTGCGGACGACATTTGACGGAGTACAAGCTGAAAGCGAAGAGTAGCGGAGGTGCATGAATCAAGGGCAACATACACTATTTGGGGAGATTACCCATGTATATTTGGCGAAAATCGGTAAGTTATGGATGTTCGAGTCGGTTGGGTGGTGCTTGCTAGATAGTCAGTAGGGACGTTACACTGGCCTCGTAATTGTCCTGTGCTCTAACAGTCGGCGGCGAAGTCTGTCGGTAAAGAAGAAAGACCTTTAACCCCAACGCTTTTGCGGTAAACTACAGTGAACCGGACACGTCATAACGAAAACATTTCTATACAACAACCCCACCGTTACCCAGAACAGAGGGACTCAACGTGCGAGATAGCTCGTCCAGGTATAAAGCGAAATTTTTTATACTTAAATAAAACAAAGCTGCGACTTCAGAGACACCTGGTAAATGGACGACGAGCCGACGAGTAACCCAAGATCGATGAGTGGAGCTTAAAATAGCTCTTGAGTTAGTCGCTGTGTACTTTTATATCGTAAATTAGTTGATTTTTTCGGTGAAACTGCTGATGACGACGACGACGAGGATCGTACAACCAGCCACGTAAATTATCTTAGCTTTAAAATTTCAAGCTTGAAAATGTAAAACAAATTTTCTTCTAACGCCCATGATTTTAATAAATTATACTTTAAAATATAGTCGACATAATTATAGATATTCTTTGGAAATTGAAAAATAATTGTAGTAGAAATACTAGGTCACACCACTTGGTGGATTAATTCAGGTGTTACTGTAACTTTTCAACGGGATCAGATATCAAAAAATCCATTTGGCACAACATTTCTGAAGGTATAAGTCTCCGAAAAATGCAATAGAAAAAAAATTCATTTTAGTGAAGTACTAGGTCTTCCATCGTTGAACAATGTATATGGTTCGATACGACCATAGATGAATTAAATGGTTTGGTACGACCATGTATAAGTAAAATGATTCAGTGCGATTATTATTGAATGAACTGTATTGTTCCATACGACCTATAGCTATGGTTAGTATAGCTATAGCTAGTTTACTGAAAAGTTATCGATCGGTAAGACCATAGACGAATGAAGTTGCTCGATACGACCGTTGATAAATAAAATGGTTTTGTACGATCATTGTTGAAAAGATGGCTTTATTCAGTGTGAATCAAGTATCAGATCATGTATACACATAGTTGTTCAGGTTTAAGCTATTGATGTATATGGATTTATTGTTCCGTTTTTAAACAGATTTTACTAGCTGCATTGCATTCTGAAAAACTGCTATTTTTCGCCATGTACACCTACCAGTAAATGGTGTTCTTAAAAGCAAAGCCATGGGTTTATACCGTCTTTAGACATTACCCTTCTTTATCGACAGACTTCGCAGCCGGCTGTTAGAGTACAGGAAAATTACGGGGCCAGTGCAACAATCCTACTGACCGCCTAGCCGAGATTCGAACATACGACGACTGGCTTGTTAGACCAGCATCGTACCTCGAAGCTAGCTGGTGTTGTGGTGTTCTTAATGGTGTCGATTTAAAACGAATTTCGAAATTGCTAAGGACTTGAATAATGCAAGTACTGGTAATTTGGACAAACTTTTGTACCTTTTGGATGATCAGCTACGGGGAGTCCATCTTCAGGATTTCGTTAACTTGGGAGATACAGAGTTGGGTTTTATCCCCAAATCAATATAAAAATGGGTAAAATCGTCAATAAAAATTGTTTTAAAGCGTGCTAGTTGGAGATCTGTTCTATACTTTTTCATTAGAAAGTTTTTATAAACCCTGTTTCATCTTGTGACAAGAGGAGTGCCTCCCAGTTGGCCTCGAAATATGATGCTAGCCTAATAAGCCAGTTGTCCTATGTTCGAGTCTCGACTGAGAGAGGCTGTTAGAGTCATTAGGATCGTAGCCCTGGCCCATCGATTGTCTTGTACTCTAACAGCTGGCTGCGAAGTCTGTCGTATAAAAACAGAAGGTCAAATTTCGATAACGGAATGTAACACCTAGGCTTTGCTTTGCTTTTGAGAAGAGGACATATGTGTCAGTTGAATACACCATTTCGGCAGTGACACGTTGTGCTACCGTCGCAATAAACCGTTTGAACAGTTCGATGCGTCGTCATGTCGGTAATCATCGATATCGTCTAGATTCCAGCAGCGTTCAAAGATCTAACTAGTGAGCACAATCCAGTCAGCCCTTTACTGTTAATTAAACAAATAAGACTTGAGCGATTTTGTCGAACTAGTAATTTGGCGTTGCACAAAAGTGCCCAAAGGTGTAAGTTTATCAAATGTACAAAATTATTTCATGGCTGATTTCAAAAATTTTCAAGACCTATAAGTTCCACAGTAAAAAGCGCTGCAACGTGCTGCTCTGACCGCATCGAAAACTATTTGAACACTCACTTCGGGGCATTTTTCAAAATTGTCATACAAAATGCCGAAGGGTCTCAGAATTTCATGAAATTTTGGATTTGGGCATAAGTTATCGACTTATTTATGAAAACAATGCGTAAAAAATTCGAACTGTTCTCCCAATAGTCTAAGTTATTGATACTGTAGTGAAATAAAAGGATAGAAATAATTTTTGTTTTCTTTCTTATCTTTTCAGGTATTCTACAAAGACGATCGCCAAGTTAGCTTAAAGGTACAATACTGGTCTAAAAAGTTAGTCGTCGTGTGTTCGAATCGCAACTGGCCGATGCTGCTAGGGTCAGTAGGATCGTTATACTAGCCTCGCAATTGTTCTTCAGTCAATTGTTCTGTACTCTAATAACCGACTGCGCAGTCTGTCGATAAAGAAGGGTCAAATCTTTAATAACCCGTACGTTAATAACCCAAGGCTTTACGTTTGTTACAAAGTTCAAAATAATACACGACGTTAGACGTTCTCCACCAAATCTTTTCAGGATATCACATACCGTGGCTTTGGCATAATTTGCATAATTGGGAATTTAAATGGCCCTGTTGATCGCAGATATTGGTGAACCTTTGAACCACAGCGGACAGCATTAATAGTTTAAAGGTTCACCAATATCTGCGACCATAGGGCCTGTACAGTGGTTCAAAAGGTATGGTCTTCAGCATTTTTGTTCGTATGAATAACCCCCTTAATCTAAAACTGTCGAAAGTTAGTCATCGCTTACTATATTGAAAATAAAAAAATAACTTGTGTTAGGAAATATAGACATAGTTTCTTCAGCAAAGTTGTAAATATTGTAAAAACAAGCAACTTTGCTGAAGAAGTAAAATTTCTATCTTTCTCGAGTGCTGAACTATAGGGCATATTCTTTAAAACTTGTTTAAAAATTGGTTTTTCATACTTAGCTTTTGTTAGTTGCATTTTACAAGAATATAATGTTTTAGGCAATTATCGAAGCTCTCAAAATACACGTTTTTGCAGAAGACCGCAAAACTCTTGGACCTTTACTTGCTGAGTTATCGTATGTTTAAACGTTAAATTTCCAAAGCTTCACGAGCCCATGGGGTAAAATGGGGCAAGCGGATTTATGAAATCAGCGCTTCATCTTAAAGCTTAAATCGAGTACTATAAACTTGTACGGGTTCCGCTTGTCCCCAACAACCCAAATGAGAGTACGGCAAGCATACGTTTTATGTGTTTCGTGCTCGCTAAAGGCTCGATACACGTCATTTTTTTGTGTTAGTAGATAGACGCATGGTTTCTCCGGTAAAGTTATAGAAAATATAAAGGCAAACAACTTTACTAAAGAAATGACATTTCTATCACTGTCGAGTGCAGAGCTATAGAGCATTTTCCTAGGAAATTCTTTAAAAATTAGTTTTTCATACTTAGCTTATGTTGATTTCATAAATCCGCTTGCCCCATTTTACCCCATGGATTCGTAAAGCTATGCAAATTTAAAGCTTGAATATGCGATAACTCAGTAAGTAATGGTCCAAGAGTTTTGCGGTCTACTGCAAAAACGTGTATTTTGAGAGCTTCGATAATTGCCTAGAACATTGTATTCTTGTAAAATGCAACTGAGAAAAGCTAAGTATTAAAAACGAATTTTTAAAGAAGTTTTAAAGAATATGCGCTACCGTTCAGCATTCGATAAAGATAGAAATTTTATTTCTTCAGCAAAGTTGCTTGTTTTTACAATATTCACAACTTTGCCTAAGAAACTATGTCTATATTTCCTAACACAAAAAAAGTTATTTTTTTATTTTCATTATAGTAAGCGATGACTAACTTTTAACAGTTTTAGATTAAGGGGGATATTTATACGAACAAAAGTGCTGAAGACGACACCCCATCAGCCATATATACGTTTGCCATACGGACGGTTGCCATACGTACGATTGTCATATAGACGATTGCCATAATAGACGGGAGGCATACACGAATGCCATAATGTATGTCTGCCATAATGGATGGGAGCCATAATGTACGTTTGCCATAATTCATATTTTTGGTATGGATGCCCAGAACTACACTTGGATTATGGCAAATGTACATTATGGCATCCGTCTATTATGACAAACATACATTATGGCATCCGTCTGTATGACTCCCGTCCATTATGGCAAACATACATTATGGCATTCGTCTATATGGCATTCGTACGTATGGCAACCGTCCGTATGGCTATCGTATTTATGGCTCTCGGCCGGTCACCACTGTGGTCTGGAAGAAGTTGAATTACATATAATTGGCTCACATTATAGCTTGGTTCGCTCAGCGGATCCTCCAGCTTGGGTAAAGAGGAACGGTAGACATGCTTATTTGAGCGTTGTTGCAATGACACTCTCATACCTAATTTTCCGCTCTTCCCCCTTTACGTCTTGTGCCAATCTGTTTGGATACTATACACACCTTTCTTTATTTCATTACGCTCGGTGTATTGTAAATATTTCCGATTTGAAAAAATAATTTAATGCCTGACCTCATTATAAAAATCAATACAAAAACACGAGGTCTATTATGCTCATAGCTAGCTTCAGACAAAATTTCATTAATGTTTACCCACACGCTGAAAAGCTACAAACTAAGCAATATGTCCCACTTTTTCGATCCTAATCTTTACGTTATTTCAACATTCGTACTCAAATAATCGTTCCAACTAAAAACTACACAATGGAGATCGCTTAGTTAACGATTTTATACCTTTATTATAGCACAACAAAGATAAAATAGCATCAGTTGCGCATAAAGCGACAATTTTTCCAGAAACAAAGCGTCCCTTTTTAATGTCACCGCACACACAGAACCTTTTCGTTTGGTTTTTTTGCTTTTTTGTTGTTGGCCCTACATGCCAAGTCAGAGGGAATCAGGACAATAGCAAATCCACCACCAGCAGCAGCGAACAACGGCGATACTTAGTTTCGAGGGTTCGCTTGGTAGTAAGAAACAAGATTATTGTGATTTTTCTTCGCGGTGAATCGTAAAAAAGGAAACTTTCGAAAAAAGTGTGTGTATGAAGCGATGCTATCTAAATAGCATACGGTTGTCATAGCCGCTTCAAGGAGCGAACATCCAAACTTGCTGCACATTCTCGAGCAAAAAGAAGCCACTCATGGCAGCATAGATAGTTGAACACGGCATAGACCGGCGAGAGCAAAAATGGAACAAAGTTGCCACCCACCCATTGTGTCTGCGGTGACAATGATTGAAGTGTTTAAGGCGACAATGATTTTCAGAATGCTAGAAAAAATACCGTCGGAAATAGCGATGTTTGCACTGTCGCTTTTGTTCCGTTCGTTTGAAACGGAAGAGGTGTGTAGGTGCATGCCTAGATTACTTTTACGATAATTTTCTTCTCTCATCGTTAAATTACTCTTTTTGCTGAGTGCAAATTTTACACCTTATTCCCTCCAGCTGTGACATCTATTTTTGTGCATCTTACGACAGTAGCTAAAATCTGGTAGAAAAGCGGATCCTTAGAGCAAGTGGATAAGTAGCAGTCGTGCATCTGTTTCGAACCTAATGGTTTAAGTTTCACAACCCTTAAAGCAGCTGAAGTTGATAAAACTTTGGCTCTCTTAGCAGAAACTTCTTCAAAGAGAATCGTACCAAATTCGATGCAGAAGAGGCGGTTTTTCCAGTGCTTTGTGTCAAACAGAAGCGACAACATTTTCCTGGGCAGAAAACTTCATCGCTGCACTTCCGATTACAAATTTATTTGCCAACTATCCGATGAAACGAGGTGTATGGATACTACAATCAGAACGGTTCTATTTTCTCACTTGCCTACGGACGGACGGACGGGACTAGCGCTTGACCCGCTTGGACCGGTGCCAAGTCAATTTTCAACTTTGTGCTCTGTCTTCTGGAAGCCGGAAATATTCTCTGCAAAGTCAACATAGTCGAACTTCTCCACCAGCTGGCCATCCCGGTTGACCTGTGGTCCACGGGTCACGGCCGCATCTTCCAGGGCCTGTTCGGCTTCGTCCGGTGTAAATCGGTCACCGTAGCTCATGATGTCGAACATAAACCTGTACAGAGATTTGTTTCCTGTTTTAATTACTTTTACGCGATATGAATCTATTTATGAACTTACTTTTCCTTATCGATGAAGCCAGTGTTGGTTTTGTCCCACTGGCGGAAAGCGTTCACCATAACGTCCATCGGTGCTAGGCCGTTCGCCCTCTGCAGAATGAGCAGCAGAAAAACGTCCAGATTGAGCGGTTGCACAACCTGTGGATGAAGTAAATATACCACTAGGTTTAGTCCTAATAAATAAATGTATGGAAATTTTACTGGCAAATTTCAATATTTCTAGACTCTCTGTCGTACATCTGCAATCCCTGGGATGCGGAACGCAATAGAACGCAATTTTCATTATGCATTCATGGTCCCGATTAACCGGTTGTACATATCAAATTATTCAGTTTCCTTTCCACTTGCGCCACCATGGCGCAATGAATGGCGCTTATCCCGTTTAATTACAAGCAAAGTCCCGTTCTGGTCACCAGGTGGCGGACAACGGCCTTTACAAATCCAATCAATGAATCGAACAACATTGTGCGTGCTTGCTTGCTCGCTCGGTACCAAGCAAATCACAGCATAAATATTCGATGAATTTCTCATAGTAGGTTCCGTGTTCGGTCAGGCTAATCATAATTGAATTACGATTTAGCGCATCACCGGATGCAGTGAATAGTAATTCGACACTGAAACACATTTACAAACACGGTCAACTTACACCATCGAACATTTTCATAATCTCGCCATCGGATTTGTCCAGCCCCAGCGTCAGGAAGGTATTCCGCAAGTCCTGCTCACTGATGATGCCGTCACCGTCCAGATCGAACAAACAGAAGGCTTTCTTCAGCTCGTACACCTTCGGTTGGTTTAGGTCCTTCAGGAAGTCCATCGCACCGTCCGGTAACCCCCTTGGTTTTTTTTTTGTGGGAAGGCGAAACTTTTAGAAGATTGATTTTCTTTTGGGCGGAAAATGTCACAAACTGAAGAATACGCCTTGGGAAAGTGCGCTTATATAGTTTTTGCGAGAGATTGATTCTCTAATGGAGCACCCGGTCTGTGGTTCGCAGGCAGCACCGTGCACACCTGTGCATCCGCATGGAATAGGGTTAGTCGCCTTATTTGGTTTTGAAAATTGGTTTGGAATTCGATTGGTACAATCTTAGCGAATTCGTGTTGATTTAAGTACCGTTTTAGTTAAAAACCAACATGAAACGTAACATTTTTTAAACTACGCATTTGTATCTACAACACAAGCTACAGCTAATTGTTTCAACAAAATGCATAAAATTGCCCAGAGGCTTTAATCCAAATGTAAGCTTTTTAAATTTTACAAACAATCAAGATGTTCTTTTTACAATATCGTTATACTGCCACTGCTCGCATAACAGTCCCATTTTCTATAGAGTTTCCCGTCTAAATGAGTATTATGCGAGTGGCGGACGGTAGTATAGAGTTTCACTCTTTGCTTTCCACTCACTCCTGTCATAAACGAGCCCAAGCTAATGTCATTCCCCAACTTACTCCATGAGGTATTTAGATAGTGAGCCTATAATGACTCGAGTAGTGGAGAGCTGGAGTATACAAAAAAATTTCATCAATAAGACTGGCAAGTTGTATGAAAACTTGTGTGCAATGTGCAGTCGCGCTCGCATGAAACTTTTCCACCAGTACATTTTTTTACTTTCAAATTTGTCAGGTATGCCGTTGGTATGGTGCTCGTCATTTCTATGGACGCGAGGAACCTCTCAATCATTTTGATGGGATGTTTTTGTTATAGCCTAAAACGTTATCAATACATTTGTTAAATTGGAAAACTATTAATAACAGTTAGAGGTTATCCTAGTGACACGTATTCGGGAATACACATTTAATGTCGATCCGTTAAGGGGATATGAACGATCCGATTAAGATTCTACAAACATTAGTGCTAATTTTTAACACCAATTTTATAATGATCCGACGAAGGGAAGTGAATGAAAAACAATCTTACCCATAAGTATTGCAGCACGGCGGAGAACAAACTCGACGTAATAAAACGCCAGTCCCGTAAAAACACAGTTTTGAAACTTAATGTACCTTTTTTGGAAACTAGTAAACGTATCGAAACATTTTTTTGTTTAGCAGTTTGGAAAAGACTCAACGACTGACTTGTAAGGCCAACAAGTCTAACATACCAGTCGTTGTGTGTTTGAATCTCGGCTGGAAGAGGTTGTAAGAGTCAATAGTATCGCAGCACTAGGTCCACAAATGATACTGTACACTAACAGTTGGCTGCGAAATCTGTCAAATACAAAACAGAAGGTGAAGTTCCGAATGCGGAATGTAGCACCATATTACACTTGGTATCGAATCTCACTCTACCACTTTCGATAAAGATGCAAGAAGTTTTTACAATAATTACAAATCAAACATTTCGAAAATTTAGGGTACCCGTAATCACGTGCGTGCCCAGGGGTCTTTTTACCTTGTAAAAATTTTAAAATTTAATGTATAATTTAATGCAAAACGAAATGATTCCTGTAACCCAAGAGTCCGCAGTTTGTAATTAAATCGATCAATATTTTTGCGATGAGTAGATACATTGCGTTAAGGGGGGACCCTACTCTGGAAAGTCGAAAAATCGATTTTTTTTTCTATTTTCGAGCCGCTTATACCTTCAGAAATGTCATGCCAAAAGGATTTTTTGATACCTGATCTCGTTGAAAACTTATGACAAATATTGTGAAGTCACCTCAAGGGAAGTCCATTGCTGTACGAAACTTTGAACGCGTTTTCCCCGAAACCATGTTTCTTTAGCTGGCGGTACGTGTATATCAGAATCTAGTGGACCGATTTGGCTGAAATCTTTTGTCAGCATGTGAAAATGAATTATCTAAATTGTTACGTAATCTTTTTTGATATCTCAATTTTTCAATTTTTTATGAGCTCTTGATTGGCGATTTTTGTTAACCCATTATGACCCAGCGTATGATATATCATACCTCGTCTTGAAAACCTGTTTACTGCTGAATTTCAATAGTTAGCATTGTTAATATATCACTACAAGAGAGATAAGACATCATTCTGATGTGTGTGTGATATAATTTGTCAGTTTTTGTCATTTCATCTGTATTTTCAACAGTGCAAAGTTGTGACAAATGGCGGAAAAAAAGTTGAAAAAATGGCGAAAAAATTTTTGTCTCCAAAACGCATGAAAAAGTCTGCATTTAGTGACGAAACATTACCTGACTTGTAAATTAGTATTTATATGTAAAGTCTATCACAAAATTCGATAAGAAATCTGTAAAAAACTTTGTAATTTGTTTGTTTGAAACTGAGCCTATAAAATATTTAACCTGCGATATTTTGGCCTTGAAAGCATTTCAAATGACGATTTTGCGTTTCCCGACACATTCGAGCCATAATATAATAGATTACAGAGTTTCACTTCATTTGGTCCAAATTTAGGTATACCCGGGTCATAATGGGTTAAAAAAACACCTTTATTTTGTAAATATTGCCGCCATTTTGGTAATTTTACGAATTTTCTAAAACCGCTACGTAGCAATTTAGGTATTGACCGAAAGTTTCAAAATCATCCTTGGAATCCGTCCTACGATACTCCGTTGGTTCCCGGCACGTACCGCCAGTAAAGAACTACTTTCTAGAGAGCATTCACACCTGTCACCAGCATAATAATAACTATTCTGGTATCCAAAAAATACAAAATATATCTTCAAATATACCTTAACCAATAACCAAAATACCCGAACACTTAACTATAAATCTTGCTTCTATCTGAATTTTTTTTACGAAAATCTATTATTTTTCGGTCTTCCAGAGTAGGGTCCCCCCCTTAAAATAGTTTCAATTTCATGTCTAGTTGCAGGCTCAATATAAACACAATGTATTTCCATTTGTAAGTCCAACCGCTATTAGTTCATCCCCGAAGGTCCGGAGTATCACTTAAGCTTTATTAGTAAAGATTCTTCCAACGACTGTAAATAAATCATTATCTATATGGGAAGCGTTTGATACGGGAGGTCCACGCCTTCTTCTGCTTCCTTAATGGAATTAGGTATTAGTTCTGGTTCCACTTGAATCTTTGGAATTTTCTCTGCGATACATGCTAGCCGTTGACAAGAAAAATGATTGATTCAAGTAATCGTCATTTTCTAGGATGATGAGAGATCAGAGTAGAATTCATTTCCACTTTTAAGTTCAATCTTAAATTAAATGATAGTGGAAACTCCAACATTACGTTCTGTCACATAATTTTTTGTTTTGAAATATTTTTATCTTGTTTATCAATTTCTAATCTTCTAATGATAAAATTTTCATGATATCATTTTTGTTGATCTTGAGTTATAACTAAAAACTCGGTTTTCCTGATTGTCCTAATTCAAAAATACACTGAAGTCGCTTTTTACGCGGTTTTTTTTGTCGGAAGATTTGACCACTGCGACCACTATTTTGATCTATTGTGGTATTTTTACGCGGTTTGTTAGTCGCGTAATTTTTACGCGAATTTCGGAATTTACGCGGATGTGCTCAAAACGTCTATTTTTTCGCGTAGTGTTGAAATCCACAAAGTTTTTTTACGCGAAATTTTGGTTTTTTTACACGAATTTTGGAATTAACGCGGTTTTTTACGCGAATTTCGGAATTCACGCGGTTTTGATTTACGCGGGACGTATCCTTTGCGTAAAAAGCGACTTGAGTGTACATATATACAGTTTCTCATGAAATTGTCAGTGTCAGTAAATTTTCTTGTCATATACACTCAAGTCACGGGGCACGGGGGATACGTGCCGTGTAAAAAAAAAACGTTTAAAAAAACTGCGTTAATTCGAAAAATGATTTAAAAAAAACCGCGTTAATTAAAAAATCTATACCTATAAAAATGGATTTCTGTATGTCTGTCCGTATGTTCCTTATAGAATCGAAAACTACTGAACCGATCAGCGTGAAAATTTGCATATAGGGGTTTTTGGAGCCAGGGAAGGCTTTTATGATGGTTAGAGACCCCTCTCCCCACTAAGAGGGGGGGCTCCCATACAAATGAAACACAACTTTCTGCAAAACTCGAGAACTAATCAAGCAAATGGAACAAAATTTTACATGTGGGTGTTCTTGGAGACAAGAATTTTTTCTATGGTAAATTGAGACCCCTTCTCACTTTAGGAGGGGGGCTCCTATGCAAATGAAATACAAATTTCCTAATAACTTGAGAACTAATCAAGCAAGTGGAACCAAATTTGACATGTGGGTGTTTTTGGAGACAAGAATTTTTTCTATGATGAATTAGGATCCCTCCCGTTTTAGGAGGGAGGGCTCCCATACAAATGAAATACAAATTTCCTCATAACTTGAGAAATAATCAAGCAAATGGAACCAAATTTGGCATGTGAGGGGTTTTGGAGGCAGGAATATTTTTAATGATATTTTGAGACCCCTCACCCCTGCACTATGGTCGAAAAAGCAAAAAATCCAGACAAAAATCAATATCTCGAAAACCATTTGCTCTACATATTTCATGTATTCAGAAGATTTTGCTTAGAAAAAAAGACCTATCTTTTGGTATAATTAATCATTAGGGTGGTTCATATTTACTCCTTATAAATTTTTTAACTTTTTAGTCTTGCGATATAGAGCAATACTTTCTACTACAAAGTTGTAAATAATTTATTTTGCAGAAACTCTGCTAAAGAAACCAAAATTGTATCTCATCTGTGTATCGATATACAACGAATTTTCTAGATTAAGTCAGGGTGAATCTTAAAAACAGTTTTTTTGCTCTAACTTTTTCATTTGAAACCCAATTTGGAAACTATGTTCGCATGACTTTTAGAGCGTAAAATGATCCATTTTTTAAAACTTCTAGATAGTTGCTATCTATTGTCTGAAGGAAGATATAGAGGTTTTCGATTCAAAATATTATAGTTTTCCACGGCATCTCACACTTCCGTTGGCACATATTTTCGAAAACGGAATTAATGGTTTAAAAGTACGTACCTGGATCTACAAAATTCATGCAATAACATTTTTCCACACTTCTCATGTTCTGCAAAAAAACGCATTTGAAAAGTGAGTATTTTTCCATATTCAGCCCGCTGTGGTTCAAAGGTTCACCAATATCTACGATCCGCAGGGCCCGGGGAAAAGTTGGGTTCGAATTCTGTTATAACCCACAGCTTGTAATGCGACGTTGTCGACAGGAGTGGCTATCACACGAAGATTTTTTAGATCATCGGCAACAGGAAGTTTTGATGATGAAAGTAGTTCCAGCAAGTCGTTTATATAGATTATAAAGATGAGAGGGCCAAGCACGCCGCCTTGGGGTACCCCAGATGACATGCAGAATATTTTGGAGTGCACAGAATTCACTTTAACGAAGGCTCTGCGGTCAGACAAGTATGAGCCTAGCCATTCAGTGAACCATGATGGAGATCCCATGTGGTTCAATTTGTCGATGACGAGAGTATGTGGGACAGTACCAAAGGCTTTGGCAAAATCAAAATAAATCGAGTCCACTTGTCGCTTAAGTTCGATCTCATGTGATATCGCTGTTACATAGCACATTAGATTCGATTAGTTGTAGAGCGATGTTTCATAAAGCCGTGCTGACTGTTCGAGATGGTCGGTACCACTGCTCCGTACAAAGTTCTATGAATCAGTTTTTCAAATACTTTACTAAGGCAGCAAAGGATGGATATACCCCGATAGTTGGCAACCGAATTGTGACATCCCGACTTGTGAATTAGAACTAAGGATCCTATTTTCCATGTGTCTGGGAATTTCCTTTCCTGGAGCGAGCGGTTAAAAACGGCGGCAATCGGTGACGCAAGCGACACGGCACAGTTTTTCAGAAAAATTATAAGCAAGTCGTCTGTTCCGGGTCCTTTCGTTGAGTCGAGATCTTCCAGGGCGTTCTGAACTTCGACTGCAGAAAACTGTACAAGCGGCAGATTGATATTTAGGAACGGTATGTGAGCGAAGCAGTTTTGTCGCAGGACAGGTGATGATTTACTATATACACTCTCAAAAAATGAGGCAAACAAATTGACAAATGCTTCCGAGTTGGAGTGAGAAGTTGTTTTGTCGAGACTGACGGACGAAGGAACATTATTACCGACTTTCCGTTTCTTAATGAAATCCCAGAAACGCAAAGGATCCTGTTTGATAGCTGACTGAATCCTTTGCAGGTAATTTTCGTGCGTTGCAGAAAGAACGGATTTGTACTCTGCCTCACGTTCACGAAGCTTAATTCTATCACATTCGTTTTTAGTTTGGAAGTGTTGGTTCCGCATTTTACGAAGGTTAATACGCAGGTTTCGAAGTTCAGGAGTCCACCACGGCTGCTTGAAATTAGAGGTTAATCTTTGTCTTTTTTTGGGTACGTGTCGAGCTACAACGTCTACAATCGAATCATAAAAATCTAAAACCATCTGATCAACTGAACGAATAGTAGAAAGATGATTACTCCAATCCACGTCTGCAAAAATTCAAATTGAATTCAGTATGTCGTAGTCACACGCAGAGCAGTCGAATTTGATTTGTTCACTCCGGTCGTCCGAAATCGGTGCGTCCACCTCGTCAAGTAGTAAAATAAATATTGCGTGGTGACAATCGACATGCAACAACGGAGAAGATGGCGCGATTTTGTCAAAGCATTCCGGGAGATTGGTAAATACAAGATCTAAGATTCTAAATTCACACAGTTGCGAACATACTTCTATGCAAGCTGCGGGGTCAGCGGGGCGCTTGATAGCGGTCGGTTTTTGGGGTTTGGCGACAGATTCCCGCTATAAATACTGCGCACTAGCTATTCGGTCTCGAGGGTTGGGAAGCGGTTGCGACTCTATGGTTTAAAGTTTTTGTCTACTACCGCGAACGTCCACGTCGTGCTGCGCTCAATTTACTTTGTAGATCTATCTTGAAACGGTGCATAAACACCAGGAAAATGGAAGATGAAATTTGTTGCATGGGTCAAGATTAGTCGTGCTCCCATAACTAGTGATACTAAGCATACGAACTACTGTTTACTGTTGTTTATATATTGATCGCGAAACGCTGATAGATGAACACAGACTAGCGGAAATTTTGATTTGAACCGTCGCCAATAAAAAGGCGCCAATGGCGAATAAACTTAATAAGCGGTGCTCAACACTAGTTGCCATTACAGGATAACGCAAACCACACGATTTTTTTTTGTCGGAAGATTTGACCACTGCGACCATTATTTTTATCTATTGTGATATATGGTAAACCACACGATGATACATATTTGTTCATCTGATTGTCAATTCTGATTTGACAAGCGATTTGGACATTCAGCTTGTTTTCAGTTGGGCCCATCTAGCGAAGGCCCAATTAATACGAAGTCTTAGTATTGAGGGCCCAACCAGCGAAATTCGAAATTTTGTTTGTCGCTTTTACCAATCTAGTCTACGTCAAGCTGGATATTGTGAGGACTTGGATAATTTCCTTTGCAATTTTTAGGAAATTTTTGTACCCTCTAATTTTTTAAACATTGTTTTTGTACATAAGTTCATAAACAATGATTGCGTACAAAATTTCGCAACATTCCGGGATCAAAACCAGCAAAAAAAATTCCTTACCACAAATTAGATACCCAACCCTATTGCAGTGAATCGACCGCGCAAAACGTTTCACCTCCAGTGAAAAGAATGTAAGAATTTCCATCATCCTCCGCGCTATCGTTCATCTCCACCCTCAATAGCATCGCCTGTCGGCAGATTGGGGGCGCACACTGACTGGCGACCAAAATTCACCATCAATCGTGCTGGGAATCTTAATGAGAGACAACGTTCGCTCGCTGCTGTGCTGTCCAGGTTCCTTGCTGTCCCAGCACGTGTGCAGTGGCGAAGGTATAGGCACACCACTCACAGTTGGTGAAACAGCTGTTTCGATCCGAACTTCCTGGCAAGCTGACGTCAACGGACACATTTGGACACGCTTTTTTCGTGAACTAAAATTTACGCTAAGCTATTTAATCGCGATTTATTAAAACCACCGCCTGACACCGATGAAATTCAGGAGCAGCATGTGTTTGTTTTGATTTTCCACCGAAATGAGTCATGGTCGCAACCTTTCCGGAACGAAAACCCGGCATTCAGGTTCACCTCTGATAACGACGGCGAGGAGACGAACGCGCTGTGATCACCTCGTCTGCTGGCCAAACCGGTTTCCAAGCAACCGTTTGTTTTGTTAGCTTGTTTGCGGGGCGGGGCGGTGCGTTGCGGGAAATCCGAGTCCGCGAAAGATGGAGCCGAAAACAAAAAACGGAATCAAATTGATGTCAGTCGATGCTGCGATTCGGGATCGTGCAGACAAAAGATGAAGATGCTGCTCAGCTTGATCGCGGCGGCGGCGGCGGTGGTGACAGTGTTTCAGTTCCAGCATATAGCGGCGGCGGATGATTTGTTCCAGTGCGGGATCCCTCGGGCGAGAACACAATTTCTGATAATTAAAGGTGAGACGGCTCTTCACGGCCACTGGCCGTGGCATGTGGCGCTTTGGTTGACACAGAAGGATGGTAGCGAGAAGTACGCCTGCGGCGGGACGTTGATTAGTCAAAAGTTTGTCCTAACGGCGGCGCACTGCGTGCTGAGCGAGAATCGTCACCAGTTGCTGCGGAGTGCAAAAGACGTATCCGTTTGGGCGGGGGTTTTTAACTTGCAAAATCCGGAAGCGGATACACGGCAGATTCGATCGGTCGCCCGAATTCACATAACCGGTTACTCGAGGGATAGTTTGCTGCACGATATTGCACTGTTGGAGCTGTCGGAACCGGTCACGTACAGTGGGTATGTTCTGCCGGCTTGCTTGAACGCGGAACCGAATCTGCGGACGGATGTCGGGGCGGTCGTTGGGTGGGGTGTGGCTGACGACGACAAACCGTCGCCCACGCTGAAGAAGTTGAAGCTCCCGGTGGTAGCCGAATCGGAGTGCCTGAAGAGTGATCCCTCCATTTTTGGTGTGGCTCTGCAGAAGGAACTGTTCTGTGCTGGATTTGCTAATGGTGAGTTGTTTGATTTGCATTTGTTTGTGGAATAAAGTGGATATCGTTTATTTTTAGGTTCTGCCCCGTGCAATGGAGACAGCGGTGGAGGTTTGATGATGCAACGTGGAGACGCCTGGTACCTGGCAGGAATAGTTTCGTTTACGAAGGTTCGTGGAAGTGGTTCGGATCTCTGCCTGGCGGATTCGTACACGGCCTTTACCAATGTTACTGCCTATTGGGATTGGATTGAACAGACTACCAACATTGATTTCCGCGGGAAATTCAACGAAGAAAGTAAGTTTTTCGAATGGTTTAAACCAGTGAACTGGATAGTAAAACTTCTATTTCGTAGGAAACATTCCTTGCACGTCCGCGGACGGAGCAGAAGGGACATGCGTTCCGTTGCAACAGTGCATTAACATTTTTAACATGATTCGAGCACCTCTGATTGCTCAGGAGGACGTTTACTACATCAACCGGTCGGTCTGCCGTATCGCCGGTATCCCACGGGCTGTCTGCTGCCGGAAGGATCAGATTGAGCCCGTTCCGCTGAAGCCAAACGCTCTGCTACTGCCGAGCGATTGCGGACGTTCAAGAGTGCGAACCTTTCCGCCTAACCGAGGCCAAAGTACGTCCGTTTTCGAGTTTCCATGGATGGCAATGGTTCGATTTCAGATGAAGAAGAATGGAGTGATTCCGTTCTGTTTCGGAACCCTTCTGAATACGCGCTACGTGCTGTCCGTGTCCGGATGCATGAGCAAATTGAAATCCGTTAAAGTGTAAGAACTTGTCACAATTAGTTGAGTATCAAATTTAAGATAATATTTTCAGGGACCACGTTCGATTGGGAGAACACACCGAGTCCACCGACATAGACTGTAGCTTCGATGACCAGGGTCGGCGTTTGTGTTCCGACCGTGTGGTCGACGTTAAAATCGAATCGATCATCCGTCATCCACAGTTTGACGTGCCAATGTACACGAATGACCTTGCGATCGTTCGCATGGCTACTGACGTTCAGTACTCAGGTAGGAACCGATTTAACCCATCAGAACAAGTTAAAACCACACTTCAATTGCAGATCATATTCGTCCAATTTGCCTACCGTTGAACTCACCACATCGGACTCACATCCCGGACGACCTGCTGATCACTGCCTGGGATATGGATCTAATGAAAAAGAACCAATACCAGGGTGAGCTGCGTCGGTATCCGCAGAAAAATATCGACATCGACACTTGCCAGCGGCGGCTGGAAGCGGTTGGCTTCGCACCTTCCCTCACCGAGGATCGAATGTGTCCCCAACAGCTTGGTCCTGAGTACAACTGCCAACGCATCGCCGGAGCTCCGATCGGTGCTTACGTGGACATGGATGGTGAACGGTTCGTTCAGTTCGGCCTCTGGAAGTTTGCTCCCCTTAATTGCACCGTCCGAGAGTCGGTTCCCGGGCTAGCCATGAACCTCGGACGGTATCTCGACTGGATCCTGGACAATATCTTACCATCAGACTTAAGCATAATAAAAAGTACGAACGGATAATTAAAGCCCAGACGCCTCAAAATAAAATTTTATTTCTATCTCAAAAACCTTACAACCTAAGCTTCCAGATTATCCGTAATCCATTTCATATATTTGGTAATCCGCATCGCAATCAGCGGTACGGTTTCACGAAGCGTACAATTCAACGGCGAGAACTTAAACATAGCAAACTCGACAAACCTTTGGGTTCCGTCGATATCCATCTCGGTTCCAATGGGTGCTCCCGCGACACGACCGCACGCGTAGTTCGGACCGAGCTGTTGGGCGCAGAACCTATCATCCTCGAAATCCGGTGCGAATCCGACTTGCTCGAATCGTCGCTGGCAGGTGTCCAAATCGGTGTTCTCCACATAATACTTCTGCAAATCACCCACGTAGTGGTTCCGAGCATTCTGATCCAGCTCCCAAGCGGGCATAACCATAAACTGCGGTATATTGGACCTCAATTCCACTGTCGTGGGCAAACAAATCGGCCGAATGGAATCAGTATAGTCCACTTCTCGCACCATTCGCAGCAGAGCCAGATCGTTGGTGTACATTGGTTCATCAAAGTCCGGATGACTAACGATAGACTCGATTCCGATATCCAAAACAGGTCCGGCACAGTCCTTCACCTCATACCCTGTTTTCCGATCCTTTGAAACATTACAATCTTCATCCGTCGCTTCCGCATGTTCACCCAATCGAATGTAATCCCTACAAAATAAAAATTGATTCATTAGAAATACCCAAAAACCCAAATAACTTGAACCTCATCAAAACCTACGGATCACGTTTGGTCTTCCGCATGCATCCGGTAACCGATAGAACGTAACGCCGATTGATCAGCGTCCCCAAACAGGTGGCCGGTCGGCGCGTTTGGTTGTACCGCACCAGGGCCATCCAGGGATGCTCGAACGTCAACCCTTTCGTGCTTTTCGCGGTGATTTTTCCCAGCTTCGAAACACCGCACTCCTTCGGCAGGAGGGCCAACTTGGCCGGATTTAGCGGTGCCTCGATCTCGTTGCCGGCGGGTGCGGCCGAGTTGGCTTGCCACAGTGCCACCAGGACCAAGACGACCGACGCTATTGAAAGCTTCATCACAACAATCGACAGTACCAACAAAACCAAATGAAAATAACGAAACAGATCGATCCACACCGTACGAAGCCTTCGCTAGAACTGATCCACCAGGATGATCAATAGCGTGTGAAATATAAAAATAAAAATATTTAATGCTATGCTTTCGTGCACCACCACGGAAGCGCTGGGATTTTTCTGCCGAACCGGTTAAACGAGTGTTAGCGTCGAGCGCATACCGGTTCGATTGAGCGAGGACGCCTGAAGAAACTCTATGCGCGGGGGGTCGGTCATCCTCTGGAGGGTTTCGTCGAGAGATTGCGGCTCCGCCGGTTGGAACTTGAATGCTGCGCTGGTAAAGTGCTCTTGAATGCGAAACTTTGTTGATTGTTCTGAATGTTGGGTGATTTTTATTTTCAATTTTTTGTTGCTTTCCCTGTTTTTTTAAGGACCGGGGATTTTTGTGGTTCACAAAATTTGTTTACGTGAATGAATAATTAATGTGATAATAAAGCCGGACGGTGTTTGCTTTACTTTTTGTCGTGACCATTAAAGCGAAATGATGAACAATTTTAATTGGCTGCGTTATCTGATTCAACCGAAAGTTGAAGGCAGTGTCCGCGCTTGGCCGGTCAGCCCAGCTGTCAAGCCGTGCGAGCAATAACAGTTTGCGATTATCGTTGTTCAATCGAATTACGTCGGCACTTATTTCAAAAAAATAAAAACAAAATAGTTGCATCGCTCTTGCGGTCAGGAAAAATTAATTACTTACTGCTGAGTCTTGCGTTTACGCTTTAATTTTACATAAATGTTCATTGTATACATATTCTTAAAGTTTACAGAATGTCATTTTCCCAATATTTTCAAAATGAAACATGAATCATTGCATTTTGGTTTTGATTTAGCAAATACATACCTCACGCGTATCAAACACGCAAGTCGGCTTCAACCTGGTGAGTCATCTAGAATGTTCGGCCCCCCTCTATTCATGGTGCCGGTGGTAGTCTTAAAAATAATAGATTTTACTACACAGTCGTCCGGCATCCTTGCGACGTGGTGGGCCCAATTTGTGTGCATGTCAAGGTCGCGAGTCGCTTGGGTTATTAAAAGGTAGAAACCTCAGAGCGTCGCCGATAAATTTCTTCTGGGTCCCTCACACGGCTGTTGTTTCGAGTATTGATCGGACAAGTGAGAAGTAGAGTGCTCTCAAACAGTACGGATCGTCCTCAATCTTCTACTACCAATGCAATGGATGCTTTTTACGAGTGAAGCATAATTTTTCACGCTGGTCACTACGATTTACAAAACACCTATGAGCAAACAAGTTTATCATTCATTGTAACTGTTTGCAATCGTTGCAATCTTCAGCGTACTTCACCCGTAAGAAAATTAACTGTACAGGCTCTGCAACCTCCGGGTATTAAGAGGCAACCGTCGTTGATGAACATAGTGAAAAGCAATGGTCCGGAATTGCTCGCTTGCGGTACACTAGAAAGGTTGTGGTTCTGGGATGGGCCACCGTCAAGTTGTGCTCCCTTGTATACTCAGTCAAATATGGCGTATCCTTGCAAATACGATGTCTTATCCGTATCCAGGAATAACAGTTTCTGGAATAAGACCTTCAGCAATACCAGTTGTATAAGTCAATGAGTCAGTCAGTGAGGCTAGGATCAGTCTGTCGGTCAGTGTGGTAGAATAAATTACGGCCCAGTTGGCGGCTAAGCAAGTAGCTTCGGGTGTTACTGAAATTCAGCGGTGATCCCGGTGAATGGACCCTTTCTCAGCTCTTTCAAAAACACGACGACTATCTGGAGGTTTGGAGGCCTTAATCGTTCTCCACCAAACTTGGCAAACATATTCCTTGACATAAATGAATCAGCAATGAAGGGTTGACATTGCTTATGGCCACGATTACAAAAGGAGCATTGGTTCCTAAAAACGGGGGGGGCGACAAAACTCCAGAACGCCTCGACCGTTCTCCAAACTGGGTCCACAAGTTCCTTGACATTAAAGGATTAAACATAGGAAAGTTGACAAAAGTGGTGAGCAGGGGACGGTAGAAAGCACTAAAAGGGGCTTATTAAAGTTTGTATTTACGGTGCTGCAATACTACATTCATAATAGCCCATATAATTTCAAAAGCTTGTTGATGTCCGTTTGAAGTGCTTACTTACTTTTACGGTGACAATCCGCTTGTCGAATGTGGGCCGAATTTGGGTGTCATCTTCACGTTTCTCGGTCTTGTGCTGCCACTCTCCAGTCGCTCCTAACACCCGCTGTTCTGAAATCCTCGTCAACGGCGCTCATCCAACGTGTACGGGGTCTGCCTCGAAGTTGACGGCCTCAATCGGGCTCTCCGTTGAATATTTTTTTCCCTAGGCTGTCATCCGGCATCATTGCTACGTGACCAGCCCACTGCCTGCCGTGTGTTACTCGCTTTACAGTATCCTACAGTATCTTTGAATACTTGGTATATTTCGTCATTCATGCGCTTGCACCACTTTTTCCTCTAATATGCCGCCACGAATCGGACCTAGGATATTACGTTAAAAAACGCCGAAAGCTGCTCAGTCGCTCTCTTCCAACGTGGCCATAGAGTACCACCGGAAGAATTAGTAGCCACCAGATACTTCGTTTTGACAGAGTTTATGGCAAGCCCTATCATTGCAGCTTCTTCCTTAAGATACGTGTACGCTGCCGCTGCTCGAGAATCCCAGTCCCGTTTTCTATGGAGTTTCCTATATAAATGGAACTGTTATGCGACTAGCGGCAATACACCTCTTTCACAGCTCTACGGTTAACATCGATGACATCGATGCCATCCGCGAACCCTAGGAACATGTGAGTTTTCGTGATGACGGTACCGCTTCTCTACACGACTGCCCGTCGAATAGCATCTTCCAAGGCATTGTTGAGTAGCCAATTTGATAGTACGTGACCTTGCTTCAAACCATCCAACGTCACAAACCCGTTCGATGTCTCGCCCGATATTCTGACGCTTGATTTTGATTCATCGGTCGAGGGTAGCACCTATCAACGTAGTCAGTTTTGATGGAAAATCGTTTTCAAGCATAATCCGCCACAGCTCATTTCGTTTAACTAAATCGTACGCCGCCTTGAAGTCTATAAAGGAATGGTGAGTCTGCAAGTTGAATTCTCGGAATTTGGTCTGTCGTGGAGCGTTCCTCTCAAAAACCGCACTGGTATTTGCCAATAAAGTATTTCCGTTTAAAGTGCATAACGCCATGCAGGGACAACTTCATCGAGCCCACTGACCGCAGCACAAATTTTTGCCAACTTTTTCAGGTCAATATACCCGGCAGAGAGTAGTAATGAGAGTTGTCCCAACCAGGAAAATCCGACGATGGAATCTATAACGTTCTCCGAAGAGGAAATCGCGCGTGACTTGTATGCACTTGATGCAACTAATGCACCTGGGCCGGATGAAATCCCAAACAAGCTATTAAAGACCTGCTGTGATTCGTTGGCTAACCCGTTGACCAGAATTTTCAATGCTTCTCTAGGGATTGGATACTTTCCTAACTCGTGGAAAATTTCACGGCTAAAACCAATTCATAAAAAGGGGTCTAAAATAAATAAAAGCAGAAAATTATAGAGTAGTAGCTATATTATCCGCAATCCCGAAGCTGTTTGAAGCGCTAGTTTATAACAAGTTATATTCAGTAGTTGAAAATTGGATATCGTCAGCACAGCATGGATTCTTCAAGTGCCGGTCAGTGGTAACAAACTTGTGTGAGTTCACAACGCGTGTTATAGAATGGATGAAAATGGGGTATCAAGTTGATTGTGTGTACACAGATATGACGAAAGCCTTCGACGTTGTTGGAATTCTAGAGGTGTTGCGTGCCGGTATTGGTGGCTCCTTGATAACATGGAGTCATGGATACTTGACCGGAAGAAAGCAATACGTTACTGTAGATGGTGCAAACTCATAACTTTACGATGTAACATCAGGAGTTCCGCAAGGCAGTGATTTGGGACCACTCCTGTTCATCCTACTGATGAATGAACTGCCTACCGCAATTGACAATGCCCTCGTATTAATTTACGCTGATGATGTGAAGCTCTTTTATCCAGTGAGAAAGCAAGAAGATTGCTTAAAGCTTCAAAGAGATGTGCAAACTTTTGGGCGTTTCTGTTCAGCATGCAAGTTGCAAATCAGGCTGGTAAATGGCTAGGTAATGCGTACCATCGGTGCCTTGTGCACTGGGCATAAAATAGACCCCACAGTGGTTCACAGCCTCTTACCTAGCAACTCCTACCCCAACCTCCTCGTGGTACCAGCCGGGATACGAGCAACCTCGGGTGGAGATCGGGTAACCAACCCCGGTGGAAACCAAGGTCGTATGCTGACAGGGGGGGAGGGCTCCTTCGAGCTACGTTGGCCCTCCGGCGATACTGTGGGGTTGGTTGCGGGCTTTGCAAGCCTGAACCACTAAAAAAACCAAAGCAATGGACTCCGCAAGTAATAATAATAACTCTAATCGGAACAATCGGCAAAGACCCAGGCGACGAAAACGGACTAACGATTGGAAATTAGGAACATGGAACTGTCGGTCTCTAAATTTCCTCGGAAGTACCCACGTGCTGTCTAAAGAAGTGAAGAGCCGCAAGTTCGACATCGTAGCGCTGCAGGAGGTATGCTGGAAAGGAACGATGGTACGTACGTATAGAGATGGTCATACCATCTACCAGAGCTGCGGCAATACACACGAGCTGGGCACAGCTTTTATAGTGATGGGCGAGATGCAGAAGCGGGTGATCGGGTGGTGGCCGATCAACCCCCGAATGTGCAGATTAAGAATCAAGGGCCGATTCTTCAATATAAGCATAATTAACGTGCACAGCCCTCACCTCGGAAGTACCGATGATGACAAAGACGAATTCTACGCGCAGTTGGAGCGTGAATACGACCGCTGCCCAAGACATGATGTCAAAATTATCATCGGGGACTGTAATGCTCAGGTTGGTCAGGAGGAGGAATTCAAACCGGTGATTGGACGATTCAGCGCTCACCCGCAAACGAACGAAAACGGCCTAAGACTTGTCGACTTCGCCGCCTCCAAGAACATGGCCATACGTAGTACCTTCTTCCAGCATAACCTCTACCATCGGTACACCTGGAGATCACCCAACCAGACAGAATCACAAATCGACCACGTTCTGATAGATGGTCGGCACTTTTCAGACATTATCGACGTCAGAACCTATCCGGGCGCTAACATTGATTCGGATCACTACCTAGTGATGGTAAAGATACGTCAAAAACTATCTGTTGTGAACAACATACGATACCGCCGCCCGCCACGGTATAACCTAGCGCGACTGAAGCAACCAGAGGTCGCCGAAAACTACGCGTTATCTCTCGAAACCGCGCTGCCGGAAGAGGGAGAGCTGGATGAAGCCCCTCTTGAAGACTGTTGGAATGCCGTGAAAACAGCCATTAACAGCGTAGCGGAGAACGTCCTAGGTAGTGTGGCACCGAATCGACGTAACGAATGGTTTGACGAGGAATGCCAGCAGATATTGGATGAGAAGAACGCAGCGCGGGTACAAATGCTGCGTAGAGCCACCCGTCAGAATGTGGAGCGATACAAACAGAAGCGGAGGCAGCAAACCCGACTCTTCAAGGAAAAGAAGCGCCACCAAGAGGAGAAGGAGTGCGAAGAACTCGAACAGCTGTACCGCTTTCACGACACACGGAAGTTCTATCAGAAACTCAACGGATCTCGCAAAGGCTTCGTGCCGCGGGCCGAAATGTGCAGAGATAAAGATGGAGGTATCTTGACTGATGACCGTGCGGTGATCGAAAGGTGGAAGCAGCACTACGATGAACACCTGAATGGCGTGCAGGCGGAAGACCATGATAGCGGAGGAAGTGACCACATTGGTGCAGCAAGCGACGAAGATGTGCCACCCCCATCGATAAGGGAAGTTAAAGAAGCCATCCAGCGGCTGAAGAACAACAAAGCAGCGGGAAAGGATGGCATTGGAGCGGAACTTATTAAAATGGGCCCGGACAAGCTGGCCGGCTGTCTGCATCAATTGATTGTCAAGATTTGGGATACGGAACGACTACCGGAGGAGTGGAAAGACGGGGTTATCTGCCCTATCTACAAGAAAGGTGACAAGCTGGATTGTGAGAACTACCGAGCCATCACTATCCTGAATGCCGCCTACAAAGTGCTGTCCCAAGTCCTATTTCATCGACTATCGCCAATAGCCAATAGATTTGTGGGAAGTTACCAGGCCGGCTTCATGGAGGGTCGGTCTACAACAGACCAAATCTTCACCCTGCGGCAGATCCTCCAGAAGTGCCGCGAATTCCGAGTCCCCACGCACCACCTGTTCATCGATTTCAAAGCCGCATATGATAGCGTAAACCGACAAGAGCTATGGAAAATTTTGGACGAAAACGGCTTTCCGGGTAAGCTTACTAGACTTATCATGGCTACGATGGATGGGATCCAGTGCTGTGTGAGAATCTCGGGTGGATTGTCGGACCCATTCGAATCTCGCAGGGGACTTCGACAAGGAGATGGTCTTTCCTGCCTGCTATTCAACATTGCGCTTGAAGGTGTTATAAGGCGAGCGGCGATCGAAATGCGGGGCACGATTTTCAATAAATCCAGTCAATTTATCTGCTTTGCTGACGACGTGGATGCTGTCGGCAGAACATTTGAGGCGGTGGAAGATCAGTACACCAGACTGAAACGCGAAGCAGAGAAGATTGGATTGCAGATAAATACGTCTAAAACGAAGTATATGCTGGCGGGCGGGACCGAGCGCGACAGGGCTCGCTTGGGCAGCACCGTGGTAATCGACGGGAATGAGTTCGAGGTAGTCGACGAGTTCGTATACCTTGGCTCGCTGGCAACAGAGGACAACAATACCAGCCGTGAGATTAAAAGGCGTATTATCAGCGGAAGTCGGGCCTACTACGGACTCCACAAACACTTGCGGTCGAACAATCTGAGCCCCCGTACAAAGTGCACACTGTACAAAACGCTAATTAGACCGGTTGTCCTCTACGGGCACGAAACGTGGACATTGCTAGAAGAGGACCTACGAGCACTCGGAGTTTTCGAACGGCGGGTGCTAAGAACCATCTTTGGCGGAGTGCAAGAGAACGGTGTATGGAGGCGAAGAATGAACCACGAGCTCGCGCGTCTCTACGGCGAACCAAGTATTCAGAAAGTGGTTAAAGCTGGACGGATACGTTGGGCAGGACATGTTGCTAGAATGCCGGACAACTATCCTGCAAAAATGGTTTTCGCATCAAATCCGGTAGGAACAAGACGAAGAGGGGCACAGCGAGCGAGGTGGCAAGACCAGGTGGAGCGAGATCTGGCGAGCACTGGGTGCCCGCGGAACTGGAGATCAGTTGCCATGGACCGAAACAGATGGAGAAATTATACTGCGCAGGCCTTGTCATAAGACGTTAGGCCAATTAAGTAAGTAAGTAAGTAAGTAAGCAAGTTGCAAATCAACAACGAAAAATGTGCTACCATAACGTTTACACGCTGCTCAAATTCGTTAATATTCGACTACAGCTTGGATGGAAAAAGCATCAAACGAGTGAGCAGGATTAAGGACTTAGGAGTCAATCTAGACGCAGGGTTGACTTTCAACGATCGCGTGAATACGCTGGTTTCCGAGTGTCTTGCACTATTTGCTGTAGTAAGACGTTTCGCAACAGAACTGGATGACCCGTATACAATCAAATCTATATATGTGAGCCTGGTGCGATCAAAATTAGAATTCGCAAGTGTGGTGTGGAGGCCAATGTATGCAACATACATGAACAAATTGGAAGCGGCACAGAAAAAATTCGTTAAATTTGCCGTGAGAAATTTGGGATGGAGAGGAAATCTTCCGGAATATAAAGATTTGTGCTGTCTGCTGGTTATGGATACTCTGGAAAATAGGTACCAGATTGTGGACGTTAGCTTTTTTCTCAATTTGCAGAGAGGACGATACGACAGCGATTATTTGAAATCCAGGATAACTGCTAACCAGAGTACAGTAGTTCTGAGGAGACCAAGGCCATTCACTCTAGAACACCGTCGAGCTAACTACGCGCGCAATGAACCAGCCTATCGCTTTATGCAGCTAATGAACAATTTTAGAAATGTACTAAATTTAAATATGTCGACTGATACTATTAAGGAAAAACTTAGGCTATTTCTGAGAGGTCAATTACATGTACACTAAACCTCTGCATTTTATATTATTTTGTATTTGGTATTATATTTTATATTTGTCTCCTATATTAGATGACGGGCAAAGCCCATATATCTTGACAATAAATAACCGCAAAAATCGCTGATGAACAGAATGAACAGAAATGGTACTCAAAGAAATTTCCTGGGGTATACCGTGCTGATCATGGCAACTTTCACTGAGCATACACAAGGATTTCAGTGCGGCGTGGAACAACCTCGACGGAATGAAATGCCGCTCCTGAAAAACCACGATTTACAAACTTTATGTACCTTTTTCTCAAAAACTACACAATGTATTGGAACAAACTTTTTTTGTTTTGTTGGTAAGAGCTCGGCAAAGGCTTTTATAACTTTTGAGTTGTGTAAATGAAATACAGCTTGAGGGAAAAGAAAAAGAAGACAAAATTTTATTTTTTAGCCATCTTTTCTTTTTCTTTTTCGTTTTTCTCAAGGTATATTTCGTTTACAAAACTCAAAAGTTATAAAAGTCTGCCAAGCTCTTACCAACCAAACAAAAAAAAAGTTTGTTCCATACGTTGTGTAGTTTCTGAGAAAAAGGTACATAAAGTTTGTAAATCGTGGCTTTTCAGGAGCGGCGTTTCATTCCGTCGAGGCTGTTCCACGCCGCACTGGAATGGTTATGTGTATGATCGTTTTTCGGCCACTTCCCGTGGTCGGATCATTACAAAATTAGTATCAAAATAAACGGAAAAGACTGTAGAATCAAAATCTGAAATAAAAAAGTAATGAGTTTTTCAAAATTTTTAGTCGTTTATGTCCCCTTAAGAACCTACACTTTAGACAAAGGAGGTGGATTTAGCTGTCGATAAACGCTACAGTATCTGCAGACTTCCGTAGTCTATTCCATTTATAATTTGGTCGTATTAAATTTCCCATTTCCTACTCGTCGCCAATTTCCCAGTCTGTGAAGTCGCAAATCACTTTCGATCTGGTTGTGCCATCTAGCACGTTGAGCCCCTCTGTTTCTGGTGCTGATGGGGTTGCTGAAAAGAACTGTTTTCGTCGCACTGTAGTCAGCATCCTTACGACGTGTCCGCCCCACCGTAGCCTACCGACTTTCGCCAGATGTACGATGGGAATCTCTCTAAACAGTGCCTGTAGCTCGTGATTCATACGCCTCCGCCACTCTCCGTTTTCAGTTTGTACTCCGTCAAATATCGTCCGCAGCACCTTTCGGTCGAACACGGCACAGGTGCGTACGTCCTCCGTGACCAACGTCACAACTTCCAATCTATAAAGAACTACCGGCCTAATATCAGGTCTAATGCCAGATTCGTACGGCGTTATGCGAAGGGCAAAGTAGGCCCGATTTCCAGCTTGAATGCGCCGCTGGATCTCTTTACTAGTGTTGTCCGCGGTTACAAACGATCCGAAATACACGAAATCACTTCTAGTTTCTTTTCAGCCTCTTCCTTTCATGTATTTGATCTTCGACGCATTTATTTTTAGCCCAATATTCATAGACTCCGCTTTCGGGTATGAAATGGGGAAGGCAAATGAGGAAGCGTCCTGCATTGCTCCACCCATCCCAAGCCCCTACCTAGCGCCTCCACGTGGCCTTACCCGGTAATGCTCTATTGAGTAGCCAAGTTTGGAGGTGCGATAATGGGTGGTTCCCGGCTGCCTAATCTCAAAACTCCGGGTTTGGATGATGGCTGAGCCACACGACCTTGTTAGTAGGTAAGCTTAACATAAGTTATTTTAATGATTTGTTTCGTTTTAGCTCATGGAGCAAGCACCTCCTCCTGTACAGTTAAAACTCGGGTCGAAGAATGTTTAAATAATGCTCATGGATTAAGCACTCATGTAAATTCAAATGATGCAACTCTATTCCATTCGAAGGACTGCTGGTGAGATTGTTCTGTTTTTGTCTATATATCTTCATATAATGTATATTCATATAACACATATTTTATTACATTGCCATATACCATCATTATCGTAAAGGGGAAGGAGCATCAGGGTATCGAATGAATCGAAGACTGGATGCGGGATGTGGTAACCAGCCCAAGTCATATAAGGTCGGAGAGGATTTTGACGCGCCCTTCTAGCACACAAATCATCACACAAGTCAAGTTTTCACGGCGAAGTTATGTATCTAGAAACTGGAAGTCTATGCTGGAAGGAGTGTCTTATATTCCCGTGGAATCATATAAGCGACATTGCTTACAGATCCACCCAACCCCTTTTGGTCCTTCACGAACAGCATTGACATGAACGTTGCTAGGTAGATAAACTCGATTCTGCAGTAATTCTACTTGCATACAATGGGAAACCCTTGAGGTGATGGTGGCTACCCCCATACATACATACACACACAATATTCATAGTGTAGATGCCTGTAGATTGCCTCCGCCGTCACCGTCAAGTTCCTAGCTATGACATCAATCGAAGTCTTCTGCAAAGCCTGGGAGTTGGTTACCCTTGGTGAAAGTCGTACCTCTCGTTTCGAAACCCGCTCGTTAGATCACTCCCTCAAGAGCGATGTTGAACAGCAGGATAAGCCGTCATTTGGTCTCACGACACACATCACTCGATCCAATGTTACTATGATCCGTCGCGTCTATTTATCCAGAAAAACCATGATCGTGAATTATCTTTCATAGCTGGTTTCGATCGATTGTATCGTATGCTGCTTTGAAATCAATAAAGTTGTGATGCGTGGGCACGTTGCACTCCCGATATTTCGGCAAGATCTGTCGGACAGTGAGAATCCGTAACTGCGCGAGCCAATCTGGTGGATAATTTGGTAAATTAATACTTTTTCCAATGGCAGTAATGGCAGTTAGCTAAGTCGAACTAGTTCAAAAGCAGACGTAGATGAAGTCTGCGATTCGTAGACGAAATACGTGTCGGTCGTGAATAAAATTAAAATAATAGTGAAATTAAATCGTGAAAGCTCGAATATTTATTGCGAATAAAGTGTTGAATTGAGGCTTTTTTCACGCATTTCATGTTTTCGCGACCCGTTTGGGTACTTCTAATGGCTGTTCCATTCTAGATTCCGTGTCGGATTTCAGATCACGTTCCTCTACGGCAGGTTTTTACGAAAATTTCTTATTTGCTTCTTCTAAATCGTACGTAGAAAACTTATCGGAAAAATAATAAAAGAGTTCTTCGTAGAAACGGGTAACTGCATCATCCATCGACCGATTCGAAGTTTAGTAATTAAAAGCAAGTTTACATGCTAAATTGGCTCGTTTACCAAATTCATATTTATGACATCGATGACAGCCAAAACCTTGATTTATTCTTCATTATAGGTAATTGCACTCAGCATTTAAGTATTTATCTAGCTAGAAATGCAGATTTCATTCAATTCAATTATATCCAGTATAAATTAGTAATAGGATGTCGGCAGCTTGTGCATCAAATTATTGGCCATTGAGTGGCACTATTAGATGTTCCGGAACTGCCCTGAAAGTGGTGAATGAGTGAGAACTGTACGTTGTAATTACGGACTTGTTTTTATCGATTCTATAATTGATCAAAATGAATAATTCATTAGAAACGAGCAATTTACGCCTCGAATTGGCTACTGGGCTTACCACGCCGATAATTAGTAGGTATTATTCTAGAAATGTACTTTTTTATTCAACCCAAAACTGAACCAATATAAATTAGAAATGCAAAATCGGCAATTTGTAGTATGTGGTTCACCGAAAGAACCGGAACTTTTTTCATCTGGTTAAGAACTGGCCACTTCAAATCATTGCAAATTGAGGAATTTATGAACAGCATCTATTAATAATTTTTGAAACGATGGTTTTTACAATTGATGGCTGGACGGTAGGGGAAAGTAATGAAAATTTTTTGGGAAAGCTTAACAAGTTGTCGTTGTGGCTCCTATCTTTTGTCCAATGCTGGAAGGCGCGTGGGTCGAACCAAGCTATAATCAGAGATTATAACCGGATTTGAACCCACAACATTGTAAAAACCATCGTTTCAAAAAATATTAATATTAATGCCTGACCGCATTTCAAGGTCAAAGACTAAAAACACGAGTTTGGTCAACAGCATCCAATTTCGGGGAATCTTTTTCCACACGTATATATTTAGTGTTTTTAATTTTATGCAAAATACAGGTTGAGATGAATATTTCCTAGAAGGAAAAGTCGATATCGAAGTTATTCGTCGAATGTATCAGTTCTCTTTCTTTGTATTGGCGTAAATGAAATTTGAAGCTCAAATATCACGAGAGGCGGAGCTTATCAACATAAATATGTTGACGCCGTAATAGCTGAATTTCCGCAGGTTTATTTTCGACTTCGTGAAAAGATTAGTATTTTGTGACACAGTCCTGACTGTTAAAACTTTAATGATTGGCAGATGATGAACAAACTCC